>NC_141215.1:3847500-5140000 GCF_054491065.1 Syngnathus leptorhynchus
CCTTTATTCAACTATTATTGTTTTATTATTCTATATTAAAAAAAATCTAATATTGTATATTTCAATTATTGATATAATCTTGTGTGAACCTCCAAACCTGCTTTTCAATCTGTCTGGCTGTAATTCACAATATGTCCACAAGACGGAAGTGTTTCCCCCTTCAATTACGTCAAACTTGCATGGTGGGTTCCTAAACTTGACTTTTCAGCTGGTCTTTACTGAGATGAATGAGGTCATTTCTGGAGGAAATTTCCACGGAGAGTATCCTGCTAAGGTAAAATGATGTCATAGATGATAATCCATCCACTCTGTAGTTCTATTTGGGTTGGCAAGGAAAGTGGAAAGAGAATTGTTGGATACAATGAGGCAGTTTGCTATTTCAGGCACTGGACTACCTGGCCATCGGTGTGCACGAGCTGGCCAATTTAAGTGAGAGGAGGATCGAAAGGCTAATGAACCCGCCTCTCAGCGATCTACCGGCCTTCTTAGTCCAAGATGGAGGCTTGAACTCGGGCTTCATGATAGCACACTGTACCGCCGCTGCTTTGGGTTGGTCCCCGTACCGTCTGGTTTCCTTTGAATCTGTAAACAATTACCAAAATATTACAAATGAATTTCGTACACCTTTTGTAGTTTCCGAATCCAAGGCTCTGTGCCACCCGTCCTCCGTTGACTCCCTGTCCACCAGTGCCGCCACAGAAGACCACGTGTCCATGGGCGGCTGGGCTGCCCGCAAAGCTCTCAGAGTTGTGGAGCATGTAGAGCAAGGTCATCCCCCCCCCTCATGTATTCTTTATGTTCATGTATGAAAATGCCAATTTTCTTCTTCAGTGTTGGCCATCGAGCTGCTGGCTGCCTGTCAGGGTCTTGAGTTTCTGCGTCCACTCGAGACCACTGCGCCTCTGGAGAGGGTTTACCAACTTGTACGCTCTGTCGTCAGGTGTGTGCTAACACATTTTGGCGTAATTGATAAAACACACTTAGATGCAGATAATAGTATTTCCAACAAGTATAACATTTTGAATTGATGCTGATACTGCTCAAATTGATCTTGTCGGTTATGCTAATGCTAACAAATGTCTTCTCCCCAGCGCTTGGGATAAAGACCGCATCATGAGCCATGATATCGAGGCGGCTCACACACTCCTTCGACAGCAAAAGGCAAGTGTGCACCGATTATTTCAAAAATAATCGTACGGTATCAATTTGTGACACTTTGTGGACTGTTTGCAGGTGTGGGCTGAGATTCAACCATACATGGATAAATACGGGAACAAGATGAAAGCATGAGACACGAGAAGACCAAAATATACAGGTTCAATTTCAATGGGTAGTTTTGTTCTATAAATAAAAAATACTGTTAACTTTACACACATCACAATTGATTGTATTCCAATGAATTGTGAAACACAGAAAGCACATAAACTGGGTGAATTTACACACAAAAAAAAAAAACAGCATCAAGGTAAACACGCTATTGCTTGATCACTAATTACGTCACATCAAGATAAACCTTTCAAAAGAAAAAAAACACCTTGTCCAGGAAGTTTGGTTAAAAATCCTACACATTTTGGTACCACACATCTACACCGATGGAACCTTTGTTCATGTGACGTCAATTAAGCTGAACTAGAAACTACTTTCTACTCAACAGGTGATTTTGTCTGTACATGGAGGGTGCCCAGCGGACGCAAGCACCCAGTCCTTCTCCTTGATGGCCTCTTTTTCCACCCGCGCCAAGTTCGGACCTTCATCCAGCGAGCGCAGCTCGAGTTTTCACGCTGAAGGTGAGGCCTTGTCATGAAAACTGGATCTGCTGTACGGTGGGAATCTGCAAGTAGGGCAGAGTTGAAAGCCATGGAGTGTCAAATTCAACCAAGTCAATACAATATTTCCCAAAACATGTCCGTCAAGAGTCTCTGACGCTGTCTTGCTTGCCTACCTGTTGATACGAGGTGGTGTACACCATGACGTTCTGCTGCTGACCATCCGCTGTTATAATTCCTGCTGGCAGAGGGTTTGCTGCAAAAGGGTGGAAAATGACAGAATTGCTTTTGAAAACAATGAGGATGGGCAGCCAAATAAATATAACGTATTAAAGTCAGCTTACCGAAGCTCTCGTCCGTGAGCTCCTCCCCTAGGCTTTCACCCACAGACACACCAGGCATGCCTTTCTCCCCTTTCATTGCCTGGTGAATAGAAATATAGGCCATTTATGTTCACGTCAATACGTCAAGGTCAATAGACTCAAGCGGTAAAAGGAGCGTCGTGTCTCACCTCTCGGAACTTCTGCAAGTAGAGCTTGAGCGGCTCCACGTACATGTCGAAGCCCAGCGTGGACATGGCGAACAGGATGTCCTCGCCGTTAATGGTCTTGCGCTTCTCCTGGTGGCAGCGCTCGCTGGCCTCGCTCGTGATAAAGCTGATGAACTCGCTCACGCACTCCTGCACGCACTCCTTGGCGTCCTTCGCAATCTGGAGATGGAGAAAGATTGTCGCGTCGGCTTTCGATGCACGGTGACCTGAATAAGCGTCGCGGGCCCGCCAACGAACCTTTCCAGTTTGCGGGACGGCGTTCTTCATTATTCGAGCCACGTTGGCGATGGGAAGATAAATATCCTGCTCCCTGTAATTCTCCTTCACGCCACCGTCGTCATGGTCGTTCATACTTTCATCTGGGTCCTCTAAAGGGGAAATAAAAATAGGCATATTTTATTATTTAGATGCCATTACAAGGGTTAAACCATCAATTAAGCAATTACCATCTTGCTGCAGCACATAGTGAGCGGATGGGATGTACTCCCCAGCCATGCCCAGCTGAGAGGCATCGGTCGTGGCACCGTCTCCATCCATCTGGGGAACAAACACAAATCGGTTTTTTTTTTAGTACATGCACCTATTTAGCGTTGTTCTGACTATCCAAAATAAGATAAATAAAATATGCCAGTTGTCAGACTTGTTTTTATTCTGCAAGCTTGCTTATTTCCAGTGTACTAAATGAAGTGATTGATGTCAATCTTTAGCAATAATTTATTCATTTTACATTATACAAATGCTACAATTAATTATTTATGGGGGGATTTGTAATTCGGATGTACCCGCCTAAAATTACGCATTCAAATGTCAACGAACCGCACCCTTCGCCTAACAAATATCGCTCTATTGGTGAAGTAAATGTCGTGCACTTCTTAATATATTGCATTTTCTATGCAATTAAAAAAAAAACTAGCCCATCAAAAAAAAAAAATACACGACTATGTAGATGTATAGCTATGGTATGCTAACTAGCAGCTAGCTCACTAGCTTGCGATAACCCAGTATCTTGCGGAATTTGCCTGATTAAAAAATAAATTGTCGTTATGCACCATTATACAAGAAGCAAGCAATTCGGCTTTCTGTTACCTTCGATGGTTAAACCGATGTTCACGCATACGGCGTCCATAGTGTAAATGGACATTTCACATCCACGGTACGGAAAGCGTCGGCCCTGTTTCTTTGTCGGAGGAGAACGTGGCTGCGGCCCGACTCGTATTAACCGACAATTATAAAGTTTCGCTGGGGAGATAACTTCCTGACGAACGAACGCCAAATAAAAAAATCTGCCGGACGACGGACATTTCCATTCGAGCTAACGAGGAATCGGTTAGCAATCATTGGCCGGAGCCAGACACAGACCTGCAATGAAGCCCTGGTTGGTTACCTTCCTGAGACGGCTGTTTGGTTGGACAGAAAATGGCTGCGAAAGGACCAGTCCCAGCGCGGAGCCACAGTTGCGCTACCGTCTCTGGCCAGTAGGGCTCTACGTTGCGTTCAAGGACCCTTCGCAGATCCGTTCCTTACAAACTCCCTACAAATCACCACCACCGAAGGGGTTATATTAAAACCTAATAGTCTCAAACATATTAGTATTAATTCAATAATTGGGGATTTATTGTGTTTATTTTACTGTTTGATTTTGGTCACGCGTTTATTTTAAATTCTACATTATATACGTTAGTGTTCGAACGCACCACCCCACAGGTGTTTTCACCCTCCCACTATCGCTGTTTGAATAGTAAAAGGCGCTTTATTGTCCCCATGAACAAATTCTCTCCTTTGAGGTATTTTATATCTTTTTACCATGTGTAATTTATATTTGTCTGCCTATCCTTGATTCCGACTCTTAAAAAAACTCAGTGAGAAGTTTCAAAATGTTAACTCAATGAATATCTGGACGTGTGTACGTGGTAACTAACAGGCATCGAATAAAAAAAATTGAAAATGGCGTCGGATTAAAAAAAAAATGTGATAACTACCGTCAATATTGTTCTTTGACAGCAATAGTTTTGTTTTCCCGTTCAACGCGTCTGTAATTTACTCTTTGACCACAGGACGGCACCATACTAAAGTATTTAAACGTCTCAGGGTTGTAAAATTAATGCCTTTAAAAAGTGTAGTCAAACGCAATTTTTACATCAGCCGAGTGGGCTAAGCGCAATTTTCAAATTCTAAACACGCTATCCAATACAAAGATGTTTTTTTACATTTACAGTACGTTTATTTCTTTTTTCCCAATCAATAATCTCTTGTTATTTTTTATCTCACAGGACTACAGCAACGTCTGTAGTTACATGTGGCATATAAAAGAAGAACACCGAAGTAAGTATCAAATTTGAGTGAGATCATCCCAAATAAATTATATTCACTAGATTTATACCCTAGTGTTGCTTCACCTGACCCTGAAATGTGGGGACTAACGGAGCAGATAACCGATTCCGCCACCTGTGTCGTAAATCTTAACATACAGATCCATCATAGCGCAACAACACCTTGGCCTTTTCCAGTGTAGGCCAAATTGACATTTCCATCTTGCTTGACAGCGACGACGTGTCCCCTGAACCACCTTGCAACTTTGTACAACCTAAACGTATTAACTGGTAACCTGCTGTGGATGGAAAATATGTGGACTCCAAACCATCATCAAATAATGGTCGAGGTAAGTCACTTCTGACTATTACAGTGCTGTAGAACTGAACCATACTATTGAGTTAATTCGAAAACCACCGCGACTCGTGAGAGCAACCCATGTGGAGGCACATTTCACGCTTTCGGGATGCATTAGCGTAATCGTCATTGACGCCTTCAATTACGCACTCTTTAGGTGTGATGCCTTTATTTAATCGTAGATTTAATTGTGACACCAAGGTAAGATAAAATAAAGAAGTGTAGAGAAAAAAAAATTCACTGAAACGTGGGATTTCTTCTCGAGCAAGACAACATTATGTAAGAAAAAACATTAGTCGTAAAATGTGTGTAAAAAGGCCATTACGGTATTATTGCTGTTATGTATTTTTGTCAAATTGTGATCATGTGTTTCATTTAATGCTATACACACACTCACTCATTTAGTTTTAATTTGATGTACTGTATTCTTATGTTATTTTTGTGCATATACTCTATTTGAATACTTGTCAAGCAACGTAATTAGAGAATTAAATGTTCTATAGCCATATATGCATCATGATTGTCATTACAGTAATTATTACCCTGAGTGTCATGGGGTCATAAATCCTCAGTCCCTGCAACTAAACATTCCTCCCGTATTCATATCGCGCTCTGTCTGAGGTCCTTCGGGTTGTCAGTCCTTGAGGAAGCGTGGCTAACTTCGAGGTCAATGTCAGCGGGGGATTCAAATGAGTTTCCCAGTCTGGGTGCTGAATTATTCAAGATTTATAAAAAAAAAATTTCAAAAGTACCTGTGTGGCTGCTAATTCCACGTTACACTGAAGGGTTAGGACCTCGTTGGAAAATGTAATTAATAAGGCATTCAGCGAGGGTTCAAACAAAGGTCACTGAATCTTTTATTGAGTGACTCCAAACGGTATCAAAGGCAACTTGAATTTGTACGATTTTAATGCAGGCCAAGACTTTTTGCTCCCTTTGCGCGCACCCCATTGACCCAAGGTGAACAAGCTGGATTGGAAAGTGCTGAGGTTGGCCCCATCAATCACGGTTGCCGCGGTAACCGGTAATGGTTGCCGTGACTCGTGCTGTTAACTGATGACCTTGACCGTCGACTAGTGACTTCACGTGACAAACAGCCACGCGGGGGGGACTGAGCTGCCAGTGCTAATATCCATCATGTGTGTTTTTTTTTTTTAACCTTCACCAAGGAGGATGTCTCCATCCTTTTGTTGGTTAGTTAACTAGATATATTGGTAAATCCATAAATTAACATGCAAATGCAGTAGAGCCCTCTCGATAGTCTCACATCTTCCTTCGTAATTTTGTCGATACACAGAGCTTTGTATTTATCGGAGTTACTCGCTCTTTGTTTCCATTTGTTAGCAATTAAGTGAGCAAGCTGAACAAAAACGAAACACTTAAAATAGACATTTAAAAGGCAATATGGTCGTTTTCAGCACACCACAAGCCCCCCCCGGGGGGGGGGTTTATGAACTTAATTTCATACAATGAACTAAACGGCGCTTGTGGACTCTAAATCGATATCTGTACATGCTCCTCCTCTAATAGTCCGCCGTCTGTTCTTAACCAAGCCCTTCGGCCAGCATTCCTTAGGTGCTGTTTGCTTTTCCACTTGTGTCCTATTTCCGTTCCCCCTCAGGCGTGTATGTTTCTTAAAGGAGTGACCGTGAATGTTTTTTCCGTCGGCACCTCAGCTACGGTCCCACGTGTACATCGGCGGGCCACACGCACAAAGGCCCTCGTTTTAATTCCGCCAGAGTGACACTGAACTTCCCCGTCCGTCTCGAGTCTTTGCTGCAGTGTTTTATCAATACAGGGCCGATGTCATCAACCTTTGTGGTATTTCCCATGACGACGTGGGCTTGTGTACATAAGTGATTGCTGCACATTTCCTGCTTTTTGCATGGGAAGGGTAAATGTGATTACAACATAGACACGCCACTGTACTTCAAGATGCTGCATAGAGATACGATTCATCACTGCCTGGGAAACTTTGTTACCACTAGGTGGCACTGTAGCTGTGTATGCCAATGGAAATCGAGTTGAAGCAGAAGGTGTTTAGACAACGTAGTAGAAGGGGAAAATGGAGAAAATTGTGTGTGGGTTGTCATTGTCTGCTGCCGCTTGCTATTTCTGTAACCAGTGCTTATACTACCACAATAAGTGGCAATGCCAGATGGTATGGAAAAAAAAAAAATCGTGGCCTGAATTGAAATAACTGTCTCAGCATGGTTTCTTGCATTGTGTTAGCGTCTGATTAAAAAAAAAAAAAAAAAAGATTGCTTTCCGACTTGATTATTGTGTTGGTAGCTTGGAGTGTCGGAGTTATGTACTGCATCTTAATGGGAGACCTGAGTTTTATCTTTTGTGATCAAGTGTACTTTTTTTGGAACATATACTTTATTTGCTATTTTGGGTTTGGCACTGTGCTATGTAGAAGTGAAGGGGAGGAGCTTCATTTGGTGAATCTTTACCTTGTCTAATAAAGGGAAAATGCTTTTCCAGCTGACTTCTTTTATAGATGCAATTACAAACCTTCTTGGGTGTGCAGATTTTTGCTATAAGACCATGACAACTTTGGATCACTTGGATATGATTGTTAGTCGCAGGACAGGTATTAGTGATGATATCAATTATGGGTCTCTTCCATTTAGAAAGGCAATTAAGGGGAGCCAATATAAAAAGATCTCCGTCCCCAAAATTGAATTTCTCTTACATTAAATATAGACCTTAATGGTCAAAACTCTAAAGACGCGCACATCTGGACGCGCTCATCTCCTCAAAACCGGCAGCCCATTTCCGCCAAGCGGCTCCTCCTCCCCCCCGCACGCCGCCCAGCAATGGTACACTCCGTGTAGGATGCGTTGAGCTCAATGACCGGCGGACGGTCCTCCTGACTCCTCATCAGTACCACCGGAGGCACACTAAGAAGGTTCGAGCGAGCGGAACCTTCACCCTGTCTCTTTATTCTCGCCTTCCTCGGCCATGAAACAGACTTTAAGCGAACTCATGAGGATGAGCAGGATATGCCGGATGGTACTGGCCACTTGTTTGGGATCCTTTATTCTGGTCATCTTTTATTTCCAAAGTATGTTCCAACCAGGTAGGAGCCCTTGTCCCTTGTTCCTAATGCGCGCGGGCGCGCGTGTGTTTTGCCACCCCATCAATTTGTTTGCACCAGCCCGCACGATCGATATGACTTGACGCCAAAGCAAGCGCCTCTCTCCTGGAGCGCTGTGTCGGAATCGATCGGTCTCCGCATTGATCTGTTTTTGGAGGATATGCCGGCGTGCGCTCGCCGGTAGAAGCGGTGGCATTGTGCGGTTAAAGGCGTGAAAGAAACGAGAATGAGCAGTCTTCCCCCAATTCCTTAACGAGATGCGTAAAAGGGCGCACACCGGAGTGCCGACCCCTTCCAGTGGCGCTCGGCTTGACAGAGGCGGTCAGTGGTGGAGGTGGTGGTGGGGGGGTGTCCAAACTGGAAAGCATGCGCTGTCCATGTCCGTGAACGCACCGTGAATCACATCCACGCGGAACAAAGGCAGATGCTGTTTCAGTTTAGCTTGTGGCTCCAGTGACGCCTTGACTTGCGAGTATAATTAAACACTTTTTGCATCGTGATTTCACGGTTTTAGTTCGAGTATGCACACGTTGGCCAGCAGGGGATAGCGCAATTAAGAACAAAAAATGTAAATTGGATTAGATTTCATGGGGTAACACGAAACAGAAGGTCACAACTAAACTGCAGTAAAATTGGTCGTTTTTCCGCAGAGGATAAAGAATATATGCCTATGAGTATTGCTATGTGCTCTGTTTTCATGTTACTACAGTACCACTACACAGGTGATCGTTTTGCTAGCTTGTCTATGTCATTTTCCATTGTCTTTTAGCATGAAAAGTTATTTAGTTGGCCTTTTATTACACGTGTAATTCTCTCTCTTTTACGTTTCATTTTCGAAACTTCAATCAATCAAGGCCTACTACGTTTTCCTCCCATCCATTTTCTCTATTGCTTTTCCTCACTAGGATTGTGGGTGACCTGGAGCATTACTTGGCATACTTTTTAGCTCACTCAAGGTGCTTACCACTAAAGTGTACCACATTTTTTGTCTAGCTGTGAGAGGCTCCAGTTACCCAAGACCCAAAATGAGGACAAGCAGTCTAGAAATGGATTGACAGCAGTTCTTTCATTATAACTATTTTAGCATTGAGACTCTGTTGGGAATTGTCGCCTGTGTCTGTCATCCAAAAGCAGTTCAAACCAGTTCTCCTATTTTAAAATCAATGGAGTTGTCTGATTGGGTCATTTACCCTGTAGTCATTCAAGGAAATGCAGTCATATGGTCGAGTCACACTGACTCTCGCTTCTGTTGAGATTTTCTTCCATAGAAGGGATTTTCTCCTCGCTCATGTGCTCTACTGACGGTTCTGTTTAATATGCGAGCAGCGTGGTGTTGGATCTGATCCATATCAAAAGTGCCTTGAGGTAGCGCTTGTTATGCATTGGCGCTATATCAATATGATTGAATTTTGCCCATGCGCGCTAGGTTTGCCAAAAGAAATTGCGGAGTCGTCGATCAGATTGAAACGATTGCGCTAGGATCTCAGGTTCTCCACGGGCGTTGCATCATGCTCCTCTCACATGTGCGTCGAGGTCACCGAGTTTCATTTTAACGACAGGCTTCTGAGTTTCGGGATGCTTCGACCAGAAGATGGAAGGAAGGATGTTTGGCATTTAAAGAAAACATATGGATTTTTCCATTCACAATTCAAAACGGTTCCCGCAAGTGTCTTTTGTGAAACCTCGCAGACATTCTTCCGTTAAGATAAACTAAGGATGAAAACCTTTCGTTACCATGACACCCAAGTTGGAGGCGACAGGCGACAACTTTAACCACTATTTATGGTGTCGTTTGGGACTTCTAGAGACTCCTCAGACCTTTTTAAAAAGTAATTGCCATTACTTCCCCTGTAAGTTTCAATCCTGTATCATGTCATTGGTTGATATCATGATTGCCTGTATCAATCATGTCTGATAACAGGAGTGTTGTGTTTGTACATTTGTTTTGGCCGTTCCCTTTCCAGTGATTTGTACGGTTAGTTTACATTCTTTCCCAATGTCGCCGCAGCGCAAGGCATACTTGACATACACGCACCATTGTTGTTTGTCAGATAACGATCCCGGGCCAGCGTCGCCATGGTTGAGGCATGTTTAAGAGCAAATGCCGTCTGGCTTCCCAGTGTAAACTCTCGCCTCTCTACCAGCGCCGGGGGTTGCGACCTCTTGTCGGAAGCGACAAAAGAAGACCCGGCCGGCGCCATCGTTGTCCTCGCTCAGTCATTCCACTTTGATTCTACTGCTGATGGCTTTAGTTGGATTTGTTCGAGTTGGATCTGTTGCCAGCACTTCCATCACTCGTACACAGTATTTCTAAAGTTGTCATCATGTGGTTGTGGTAATTATAACGTCTTTTTAACCCGACCTAATCACAAGTTGTCCAAACCAGATATTCCTTCAGAGTTGGACACATAAATATTTTACATTCTGGGGGCTTCTGTAGTGACAAAGTCAAATTAATTGGCAGGGATTGAGGCTCAGTTCGGACTACGAGAGTATCATTTCCATGCTCACGTTTTATCTGATCTCGGTGGAATACGAAACATTCATTAAATATGCCTGGCGGCATATGAGTCATGCCGTCTCAGGTAGCGGGCACAGCAATCACAAATATCGAACGCGGGGACAAGATCGTAATTACGCCTTTGATGCAAATTGCCCGCGATTGGAATAAAGCTTATTCAGTGGAGAGTCGAGGTCATCCTGTTCTGTCTCCAAAGAAGGGCTGCTTTGTTTTGGTTTGAGTGCGGACCTGAAACTTGTCTCTGGGAATTGAGTTGAATGGCAAGGTTAGTCATAGTTACCGGGACAGAGGTCCAAGGACTTTCTCCCCTTTTTTTGAGTTAATAAGAAAGTGTGCTGTAAGCGCCGGTTGTTTGGTTTCCCTGTGAACTGCCTCTGGGATAGTTAGAAGTCTGTGTGTGTGTTTGTGCGCGTGCTGAGGCTGCAGATCTGCTCTGGTTTCCGCAGCCACGCCACATGCGCGCTGGCGTTTAACATCCCTCAGAGGTTTCGGTGACAAAGCTGCGATGGTTGAAAGCAAAGAATGAGCACGTCTTGGGAAAGAATGAAAGGCTCCGCCTGTGGAATTTCTACGGGAAACTCGAAATTCCTCACCCTCGTTGCCCCCGTCGCCGCATCGCCAGCTGTAGTTGACAAGGGAGGGTCAGCCCGGGTCTCCAACGACAAACATGGGACAGGTAGCGGTACACGTGCTAGCTAAAACTAGCATCAGCTGCCTCCTTGTGGTTTTTACAATCAGGAAGAAGGCTATTCTTGTTCTCTTCCGCAAAGGTCTTGCCAGAGTCTCGACCCGGACGTCCCGTTTGTGTGTTCGTCTGGTTTTCCTGCCCAGCTGCGCCGCTAAATCCCACATCTAACGTTGCCGCATGGTCGGGGAGGAGGCTAAAGGAGAGGGATGAACCCCAAAGTTTTCCAGCATCTCCTTTCATGACTAAGCCATGCAGATTATCAAAGATCCAACAAGCACGTTAGGCACCCTCATAAGTTTCGTCTCCTGTTATTAAATTAGCTCATAAATTACCGCATTGAAATATTACACAACAGTGATTGGGATTTGTGAAAAATTAGATACTGTAAATTGTTTGCATCCTTCCTACACTTACACACAAAAAAAAGTGAAAATTCCACATCTTGAAGCACTAATTTGTGACATCTTGTGCAATTAAATACCAGATGTTTTTTTTTTTTGTCAGTACATCAGAGGCGGTGACATTAATGATGGCAACTTCCAGAGTCAGCAGTCTGCTCCTCAGCATCTGCCCCTAACACTTCATCAAATACACATTAAGTTGTTTAATGCACACTTGCCCTCAAACAGTGGCTAGGCCGAACCACATCTTAAATACTTTGGCTTGTTCTTCTCTTGTTCTCCGGTCATAAAATAAAAAAAGAAAATATATAAAAAGAAAATCTAGAATGGCTGTTGCCATTTGAATCCGAACTATTTTCCTGCTTCATTTTGGCCGGCTAGCTTTTTCTCGCAGTCGGTTGTTAAGTCACCGCGGTCCGCATTTGCGCTTACCTTGCTCTCTCTGCTAGCACCTGCCTGTGACCGTCTTGCCTTGAAGTTTGATAAATGACGCATTTGTGCGTCCTTTCTCGGCACGCCGGGCTAAAATCGCTGGAAATCGCTCCTCGAATCCGTGCAGGGAAACTCGCAGACCTCATAATGTTTTTTTCAAGCCTGACTATTGTGACTAGCGAAAACTAATGAGCTCCCCCAACACATTAAGTCATTAAGCCTGATAATAAAAGACAGTTGTTAAATGAGGTCGTAAATATTTCCTCCCTGCTACAGAGATTTGCGACTTTTCCATCAAACTCTTAACGATTAATTATGTCCTTCAACTTGGGACATTTTTATAGCAAGGCTGAATTTGAGCATATTGCAACCAATTGTTAACGTTGACTCAGCTTGACAAGTTTATGATGAACCACTGACTTATGATTTGGCTCATCTGAAGATTTATAAACTACATTGAGTCGACAAATTGATTCCCCACTTAGCTATCATCACGTGTGTTTATTTCCTACAACCGGTCAAAATAAATCATTCAGAAATGCTACGGTAGAAGACAAGCTGCTGGATTTGAAGGTTAAACCTGGTTAACCCCCCCCCACACCCAATAATTGAGCTGAATTTCCTCCCCTTCAGTCAGCAAAAGCACAATTGTAGGAGGGCAAAGGTCCCATGCGGTCACTAAATGCGCTATCTCGGCGGTGGGAGGGGCCGGAGATGAGAACATAATCACTCAGCGCCTGTCGATAAATATCGATTCCCTTGTTAGGTCTTCGCCCCCGAGAAGTAAGTAAAGGGGTGCGAGTGTCGTCCATTAGCCACATTAGGGCATTAATGAGAGCCAGGCGGGAGGGCGCCGGCTATTTTTAGCCACTGACGAACGGCTCTGTTGCTCCATCTTAGTGTTTACCTCTGGAGGAGTGGGTGGGCAAGATGGAGAGTTTGTGTGCGTACAACGGCTCAGTATGTCTTCCAAGGAGAACGCCGGAACCTCTACCGAGGTCAGAGAGTTCGGGACTCCGTCTAAGTTGACTGATCAATTTGAAATCCACCTCCTGAAACGGGAACGCTAGGTCGCCCTGCGCAACGCTAAAGATTGCGTCCGACCTTGGCGCTTCCACGCTTTCCGAAACGCAAGTGTTGTGTGTTGACAGCGAGTGTCCTCGGTCGCCAGATGTAGACGGCGTGCTGGAGGAGAAGTGAATCATTGCTTTAATTAAGAGGACAAGCGCCAGGGCACATCTCATTAAACGTCTGCCGGAGGAACATTCGGAGTACAGTAGCTAGCTACTGGGAGGCGTAACAGTGGATCTGCTACCGACTTTTTCCTTTGCCTTTGTAAATGTAGACATTTTCCAGGACAGGAATTTGGACGTTTCTGGCTATTTGAACACAAAAGGTGCCGCAACACATAGAGACAGACCATAACAGTAGTCATCAGCATGTATTCTGAAGTATTTTGTTGCTTTGGCATCCGTTTGGCAAACTGAGAAAGCATTTCCCATTTTTCCCATCTCCCATTTTTTTTTTTGAATAATCCAAGCAGGTCTGTAGTCAGACCTGGCTGCAGACTTCACAAGCTAATGGCGGTAATGTGATATTTCCCGTTTAAAGGATCTCATAATGTGACAACTTACATTTTATTGCGGCATTTAAAAATGTTGGAAAATTCTTTCTTGGTTAGCACTCCTGGATTAAATGTCCTCAACTCAAAATATTTCTATAATTCTTACCCCTTCCTCTTTTCCTATACGTTCCCATTTTGTCCATCTGTCCGGCGGTTTCTGTTTTCCGAGCACGTTTCCAACGTGGTTGTCTGGTTTGGCGAGTGGATCGACAAGTGCCGCAATCTTCCTCGCCGCAGATTCGGCGCAGGAGTCGAGCCCGGCTGGACTCTTCGACGTCCTCCAAACGGGGTCAGAGCGGACGTGTTGGCAAGAGACGAGCAGGCAAACTCTTTTGACTGACTCAGCAAGTAGTGGGTACACACCGACACAGTGCTGTACTATAACCCCCTCCCCAAATCAAGGGCACCTATTTATAACGAATTAACCTTGACTCAGATTTTTTTTTCAATGTCTGGTTGAAATCACTTTTGAGGAGCTGGTTTCACGTAAATGCCGAGTAGCATTTTTGTTACCACGACAACTGGGGCAGAAATAGACTAATTTGACAAATTGGCCAACCAAGTCATTATGTTTCGTCAGGATGCTGCTATCCAATTGAGTGCACCGATTATACAACGGATAAAAATTGACTATTCGTTCGTTTTACTTGGCCGTCCTCACCCTCAATGGTTGCAGTTGACGGTGTACGGTTTGAAAAGGCGGGGCCTGGTGAGTGATGTGGGTGTCAACAAATGAGAGCGTCGAATTGCGACGGAGAAATTTGCAACATGTCACCTGATGACTGCATGACCTTCTGGCACATTTCCACACATCACAAATGTAACATATCGCAAGATGCCTTCAATAATCGAACATCGTCAGTCGAGTCTGCTTGAGACGATTAATGTCGCCCGCTCCTGCCAGGAACACCTTAAGCTCTTGTGCCATGAAGAGGACATTGTTCTCAAATCTCCGGCGCCTTTCCTCTTTTGACCATAGACAGATGAATGTGACGGAAACAATCGCTAGCGGCTTCTAGTCCTCCCACCTCCCACTGTGCTGTGCTGATAAAGCATTCTCGGGACTGGCTGTCCATGTGATGTCTATAGCGCGTGTTTGTCATGTACCGATGTCTTGAAGCGGATATTAGATCTTTCCTGTCATCACTCATTTCTTAGCTTTGGCGTCTCGGCCAGGCAGGCCCTAAGAGGGCCTCATCCGTCATTCGTGGTTGGAGAAGGCCCATCTGTCTTCTCTTTGTGTGCTTACACATGCAGGATGTATACCTGCTTCAGGAAATATTTATTAGTGTTAAGGTTGGAGGAATTATAGAAGTCTGGAAAACAGAGAGGAGATGGGGTGGTGGGGTGGGGGGGGGGGGGTAAATGCTCAAAGCTTCAACACATTCCACCTCCTCCTTTTCTTCGGGCTGTTATCAGCTCAGTTTGCCCAGCGGATGGGGTTGCCATGGCGATGGTAGGAAGGACCACAATGAGAACAGACGTCCTGGCTGGCTGGGGTGTGGCCCAGTTGGGAACATAGCGGAGGTGTGAACCCGGTTTTGGGAATGGAATTTGCCAGCGGGCAATTCGTTTTTCTCAGTTGGGTTTTAGCAAGAATGGTTTTACCTGAGTAGAACATTTGAATAGTTCTGGTGCTAAATTGTAGCTGGTATAAATCCCGTGGTCCCCCAGTGCAGTCAGATCCAGTTTGCGCTCAATTTCTTCCGCATTTGGAATGCTGAAAAAGCGCGTTACTTGTAATGTGAGAGAAATGGAGCGTAGCCTCAGCGCGAGCGACAACCCCGTGAAGTCAGTTTGAAGCGACTGATGACCCACTTTCGTCTTTATAGGCCTTCAATTGCCACTGATGATTACCTGCTTTTTCGTTACACGTGTTTCGTTTCTACCTACCGATCTGTGTTCTGTAGCTTGTCATTGTTGCCTGTCGTGCGACACATTTATAGAAAACACCACTGGTTGTTCCGTCGCCTTTGCCATCGTGTGGTTGGTAAAACAGAAGCAGTTGAGCGCCACCCAGCACCGTACAACTGTGACTGGTAGTGTGCTAAAAAAGGTCTTGGAAGGGAAAAGTGGATAGATGGAACTTCTAATTCTCTCCGCCGCGCTGTCATCGATTCTCTTATTCACACTTTAATGCGTCCCCCCCCCCCCAATCAACCGCGTCCATTCCTTTGATTTGTCTCTCGCAATCTAAATTGTGATGACTCGGACACATGTCCGCCGCCTCGGATCGATTTCCACACGTTTTCCTGCCAAGTCCTCGTGGTCAAGCTGAAAGACAAGATGCACGCTTCTTTTTTCCTTTTTTTTCTTTTTAATGTCAACTAGCTCGCACACAAACGCTAACTCGCTGGCTCTCCAGCCCTATAATTTCCAACGCTGTCTATTTTAGGAGAACTTGCAGCGCTGGAAAAAACACAGACACACTATAATTTAACAGTGCATAAACGTTGAGCAGCAGCAAGCAACTCGAAAGGTATCCCGAACGAGAAACGAAGCAGACAGTCAAATGAATCGCCTTGGAGCTTGCGTTACGTTCTCGCAAATTTATGACTCTATAAAAAGACACGGTGATAACGAGACAATTTACCTGAAGAGCTGAAAAGGCTCATCAACCGGCAGCTTTTGTTTCGCAATACAGTTTTGGCGAGGAGTTTCAATTTTGAGAACTTCTTGTTTTTAATGGCCAAAGGCAAACTCATCCAAGTTGCGGAGTGACCTCAGGGTCAAGACGTCTCTTTTCGCTGTCTTCCGTATTATCCCGTCGTTGCATCATACTCGACTCGGGTTCGTGCTGAAGAAAGCAAAACCGCCAATCGCCTTTACAAAGCAGCAGCGTCATTCCAAGCGTAATGAAAGGGCCAATAGGAATGTAAAGTTAAAAAAGGTAATGGCCACCTTCTATTCGCGGTATCATCGGTTTCCCGAAATATGAACGGCTAACCGCTCGTTGGCCTCCCGTGCGAACATTGGCGCGTACAACGAGCACTTAACGCAATTTTGCCCGATAAACAACCTATTCAAAGAATCGCCTCCCTCCGTCATATTGTTAGCTAACAAACATATACGGCCACTTTCCACGAATGCACGTGCTAATTTTACAAGCCCAAACTATATGCTACAATTTGACCGTGTCATTAAACGTACATTATAAACTCATTGGCCACCATTCAAAGTACCCACGCATGACTTATTGCCATATTCCATATATAATGCATTGCATTTGAGGGATTTTTATAATCACACCGTAAATCCAGTTTGTGACATCACCTTTTTTTATGTTTAACCCTAATTACCATGGGTTAGTTGTCAAACTATACTAACCTATGAATAACACACACACCCCCGCCCCCCGCGTACTTTAGCTATTCATCTTCAACTGGCTTGCATCCCGTCGAGTCTTTAGGAGGTTATTTGGGAGGTAAAAGCTGATTTTACTTTAGTGCTAAAATAAGAGCTTTGTTCTTGCCGGAGGAGCTCATGCATTTTGCATTAGTTCGAGTTTGTTGATGCCATGTTTTGATTCCAACAAAATGGCCTCTGATCACACAGTCACTTACAAGCTGATAAAGCTCCTGACATTATTGGGAGCCCGTTGTCGTGCAAATATTTGTCACGCCCAGACTTTCTTATTTTGAGGATTAAAGCGGTTTGGAATATTTTGGGATTGATGGTTGTTTTTCTGTTTTGTTTTGTTTTTTTTACAAAATGCCACCAAGAAGGTCTTGTCATTACGTCGCAGGGCTCAAACGAGAAACTTTAACGAGAGTATCAAAACAAGTTTCACGGTTACAATCCGTGTGAATTGACCCTTTTTAAAGTGGGCAAAACCACGTTAAGTGTAGGTTCGACCCAGCCGCCCTCCCACGGCAGATCCGTTCCGCCTTTTCGCTGTTGCCTTTTCCATTTACCTTGCGGTTCGCGCTTTCCCGTCAAACGACGTCCTCTTGACCCTTTCGATCGCAATCAAGAGCTTCTGAAGCCGCCTTTTTTTTTTTTTCTTCTGTCTAATCAATGGCATTCCTTCTCATGTCAGCCGTATTGACATACAGGTGTGCCCACTGCTGTTTTCTCAGTGAAAGTAGCAAAAGTGGCTGTTTTGAGGGGTGAAATCTGGAGCGCAATAAATCAAAGCCACTCCACAGGGGCGCATCTTAAAGCTCCCTACACTTAACTGTCTAGGTAAAAAAAAAAAAAAAAATACTCTAACCATCTTTATTATATTCTCTGTGGACTCTGCCTTTGTGGTTTATCGAAATCAATCTTCTCCCTTTCACCGCTGTTTTTTTGCTTCTGGAATTGCACAAGCTTTTCCTTTTTTTTTTTTCCTCTCTCCACCTCTAAATTTAGTCCCTGAGGCCAGCTGCCTCTGCTGGAGGTTTGTCTCAACCTCTCCTCCCCTCATTCCAAAAGCCTTTTAACGGCTGCTCGGGCCACACCCAAAGGAACGGTGGGATATCGGTTAAAGTGTGTGTGACTCTACTATATAACGTATTCTCATAATAGCTACGGGAGAATTTACAGTATATAATGTTGGGTTGTCATGTGACATATCTTAAAATATCATTGGTCACACATATAGCCATACTTCATGCAGTTTTTTGGGGCATTTTGAAATCATTATAGGACAAAGAAATAGGCTAAACATAGCGAATTACTGGGCACAATAAAATTAATTGAGTTTTTCCACTCCTGTGTATAATTCATCAAATCAACCCTAGATTTAATTTTCATGACTAGGAAAAATTGAATTCTTCTATTATACAGTCTAATATTTTTCTAATTAAAAAACACTCCAATCTTTTTCTGTTCCCCGAAAACGATCTTCATTAATATTTGCCAATTTATGAAATGTTTTTTTGTTTTTTTTTACAAGCGTGTAGGTACATTTCTCAGGTGACATGCCAAGTGTGAGAGACTGTCTGAAATACTGCCGCTGTGTTTTAGCCTTGTACGGCTCTGACTCATTCACATGCACACACACACACACACACACACACACACGCACACTAACACACTCTCCTACTTTGTCAGGATGTCATCAAGATATTTTACACCCTGCCTTTTTGTGCTGAGTCGGACTTTCCACTCCACTCCACTCGACTTTCTCTGGGTCACTCAGTCGCTCCTCTTGAAAGGCTCACTGTAGGCCCGCACCGACTGACGTAGACGAAGGCGTTGTGTCAACAGCGCGGCCACGAGGCCATGACGCTAACTGAAACAAAAGCGCTCAAACACGTGAGGCGTGTTGTTTGACATTTCAACACGCTGACTTTGTTTCTCATGTATAGCACATGGACTTGACTCCGATCATAGGCCCCAGAGCACCGTGGAAAGCCCGAGATGAGACCACTCACATCTCCACGGGATGCGCCGTAAAACCAGCGCCAGTTCATGTTTACTCAGCTCCTGCGCATAAACTATTTGATGATAGTTGCTCAAATAAGATGCTGACTGGTGCAATACCCAACGACAACTGTTTGGGGCTTTGTGCGTATTACATTCATAAGAGTCATTAAGATAATCACAAGTAAGGAAAATGTTGTTTTATAACAAAACAAAAATTCCGATTCCTCGTGTAAGTACATCATTAAGCCGCGCAATATGTTTGTATCTCTCTCTCGGGATGAGAGCGTTTGCACGCGTAGCTGCCGAAGCTGTGCTGCTGTGAACCAAGGGATTGGATTGCTGTTGGGGGTGAGCGCTCCTGTCTCATTAAGTTCTTGCAGAACCATTTGGATGATTACAAAGCTTTGTGGAGAAAAATGTAGCCGTGATTATGAGCGGGAGTCGCAGCCCGTCTGGGTATTAAGCACCGTGCTTTTTTAATTATCCTCCAATCACTGTCTAATTAGCGACAATAAAGCCCCAATTGGGACTCAAAGGTCAGGCGCACAGAGGCGCACATTGTCAGGCACGCCGTAAAATGTTTCATGTTAGAGCTGGCTGGCTCTCATGTGACTCCCCCCCCCCCCCCTCCCTCCCCTTGACTTTTTGCGTCTTTAGAACATTCCCGGATCAGCACAATGAATTCATATGATGATGACTTTGTCAAGCAAAATGACACTGTTGTTGCCCTTTCTATAAATTCTAACTTACATTTATAGCGACAATCGGGAGGGTTGTTTTGCCACAAATGGGGCAGCTCATTTTGGCAGGCTGCAAACACAAATGGTGCATTTTGGGTGTAGGACCCAAAAAATGTGCTATTTTCATTCCTTTTTTGGGCGTCACTGAGCACACTGAAACTTTGTCCAGACAAGGACGCTGTGACTTATTTGTTAACTTCATTAACAATTATATATATATTTTTTATTTATGTTATTATTTTTAATTTCCCATCATATTTGATTATTTATTTATTAGCAATTGTCTTCATTTTTTTTTTTTTTTTATAACGCCCAAAATGTTCCTGTACGTTCTAACTGTGTGGTGGAGAGTCCCCCAAGGGGTTGCCTGGGAGTTTTTTATTCCAATAAAGCTATCAGGTGGAACCAACCCGAGTTGGAAGACAAATTGGGGCACCCGCTGCTTAGGTAGACGACACACCAAGAAATCTATCGACTCCTCTTTCAGGATTATCGGATTTTCCTGTTTTTTTTTTTTTTTTTAATTCGACACCAGCGGCAATGTTATAAAGGCTCCGGATTAGTTATCAACCCAAAAAAGTAGTCCGTTAAAGTTTTTTCTAGTTCATTTTCATGGCAATGTCGCATATTTACATTTGTGCCCCCCACTTGTTGCTAGGCAGAATTCATCAAGCCACCACCATCTGTAATGGCTAAATAACTGTCTTACTGAATCACTCTTCTATAAAGTCGAGTAGTTCAAATACCAACCGTTCCATTTAAGGGAGTGTTTTGGGGCTATGTTGACTCGAACATCTTTGTAGATTTGGAAGCGAATGAATGCGCTTTTGATTTGCACCCCAGCAAAGAGTCCTTTTAGCACAGCCAGCCCCCACATGTCCTCATCCCCGGCTCAATATCGCAAGCTCTTCCTTAAAAGAATCTCTGAGCTTAGAACTCATGAATTACTCACAATCTCTCTTCTTTTTTTTTTTTTTTTTATATATCCCGCTTTAGATGTTTTATGCATAAGGACCCCCGAGTGTCGACTCAGAGGACCAGGGAGAACTCAAATGATTTTTCTTTGAGTTGAATTAAGTGCTAGTGCACTTCCCTCCACACAATCCCGCGACTACTTGACTCGTCAAGCCACGGGGATCAGATAGCGCTTCTTAATTCTTCACTCGCTCCTTTCGAGACGTGGAATGTGTATTTATGACTGAAAATGCTTGAGTGGGTTCATTGGGGGCGACTGCCATCCTTGCCTCCCATGACCCCCCTGCAGCGCTTGTATCACGCCATCTCTTTTTTTTTTTTTTTTTTTGCACCGTCTGCTCCACTTCCCAGCAGCCAGCCGTCTCATGTGACCGTGACTCTTCCACGCTTAAGCACCCTCTGACTGATTCGACTCACGCTTGACCGCCTTCCGACCCCTCCTCTATTTTGCCACAAAGATATTTTTATGCCAGTAGAAGTAACAACACACTTCCTGTAATTCATCAAAATCGCCGTTGCTTCTATTATAGCAGCCGGCTGACGTCATTGTGATGTTTCTAAATCCGCACTTCTCTAAAAAAAAGTGTGAAAAGACAGTAATTGTACGCTCGTCAATGCGTCTAGCATGTGTCCAAACATCTGCGGTTCCGTAGTGCTGACGATTGGCAGTGAGTCAGGCAGTGGAGTGAGTGGGCAGCTACGATCTTTGGAGTCCTGGGAAAAATGAGGCGCTGATGTCATTTTCGAGACTAGACAGAGGTTTTTTCAAAAGCGGCGAAAATGAAAAGAACAGATGTCGGAGGTGCTTACTCATTTCAAGTCGTCGCGATGGTTTTGGCCCAGTTTCTACTCACCGGTCGTGGTGCAGGTGCGCCTCATTTAAATGAGTGAAATCATACCAAATAGTCCCTCGTATAATATAATAATAAAAAAGTCTAACGCGAGTGAGCGACTCACTGAACTCCACGCAACCGAATAATTAGACACAAGCTATTGAAAATCGGCAAGCATCATTTGTCGCTTTTAAATAAACGATCCTTTAGGATCCAGCCCAGTTTTTATCACTGCGTAGCGAGTAGCAAGTGGCGTTCAGGAGCGGCGCGTCAATAATGAAGGCCCTCTCATGTTAAATGAATGAAAGCCCGTGGCTGTGCTCGCCAGAGGCTTTTTGGATCGACTGAAACTTGCCTCGCCGCTCTTTAAAGCTCGGCTGGCACGTCTCGTGTGTTTAACTGGCCTGAACCATCCACTTAAATCCAGTCGTGCACTTGTATCGGCAATTGTTTGTCTGAAAATTGATTATGTTGGCAACATGGAATATAGACGATGTGCCTCGGTCGTCACGGCAACAAAAAAGATGCATTCGCATCGGCCACCTTTTGTCACGACTGGCAACTGACTGACACTTTCCTCCGACTCTAATCCTCAACGTTTTGTCAGATTTGATCTTAAGGTGCGTGTAAAAGCAGCCCGGCATTATCTGATCACGCCGCCGGCTGCGTGCGAGCGCCAACTTCAGGTGAGGCAGCGCACAAAACAAAATTAGTCATCTTATTATCACCGCGGTCGTAATCATCATTAAGTGGGATTAGACTCATCCTAAGAACACACTCATGCTGCCAATCTTTGCTGGAGTCTTGATTGCTTTTACACACACACACACACGCACACACGGTTCCACGCAAGCGTTAAATGAAGTCGTGCCAACAACCCCCAATCACCTGTCTGGCAACACACACACACACATGCGTCAAGTGGTAGCTGCTGCCAGTGTTTAGTCCTAATCATCACTTTTATGTGCATGTGGCGCCTCGCGAAGTGGCTCTCCGCCTCGTCTCACTGTGTAGGTAAGATTAGTCACAAATGAATCTCCCTCCAGAGGCCCATAATGCTCCGCTGATAAATGGCAGTAGATGTTGACTACCGAGCCCTGACTGAGCATGTTTTTTTTTTATTTTTTATTAATATTTCCCTTTTCCGCAACGCTCCAAAAACTAAAAGTTTGACAACAAAAATGAAAAAACATTTAAAAATCTGACAACAAAAGACATTGAAACTATTTTTAACCATCCAAAAACTGTGATTGGAGAGTTCTTCCTTGGCCCATTCCAAGATGAACGTCGCAGCATAGCCTTTTTGATTTACGGCGTCGAGGACACTTATTGTCAGATGGCACTTATGAGGGGGCGGCGCCGCTTTGTCCTTTCGCCTTAAAGGCAAGACACACGCGCAGTTAAGGTTTTATTGTGACGTGGTCTGCCCATCGCTGACCTTGGAAGGCCACGTGCCCCCTTCAGCGGCGCTGTGGGATGCAACATTAAGTTTTACTAGGGCACCGAGGTCGCCATCGAATGACGAAGCCGAGTTGGAATGCGCCCAGCTTTTTTTTAAAACGCTAATAAATTGTAAAGGGGAAATGTCGTAGAGAAACTTCAGCGGTGTGATAACAGCAAAAGGCAGGAGATGGAGAGTCTTTTTTTTTTTTGATGTCCATGCAGGTCCCAGTCTATTAGTTTCATGGTGTAGCAGTGCGCTGCCAAATTCACCATCAAGCATCATGCCAGACGGGCAGGAGGGGGGAGGGGCTTGTTGAAGAGTGCCGCAGTGTGGCATATCTTTCAAATTAGTGCAAGGCTGAAGGCAACCACAGTGGATTCCTTCTCTCATCTGGTGTCAGGTCCCTGACAGAAATGAAGGTGGAGGTTAAATCATGGCGAGGCAACTGATCCGGTTTCCATGGTTACCTTCATTTTTTTCATATGATTGTTTTTATAAAATAGATGCCAAATCAGTTGTAATGCCAAAAAAGGCACATTAGGCAGCGGCACTCTTTTCTTCTTCTGCGCGTGTGCAAAAAATCGGGCACCATAAAAGCCATGTGCTAAGCCAAATTGTTTGTTTGTGATGCTTGATGGCCAGCCAGCATAGGAAAAATCAAAAAATATTAATAAAATACTGTACAGTGCTTTTAAAAAAAAAAAAAAAACTGACTTCGGACTGAGTGGGTTCAGCCAAACAAGTGTTATCTTGATTTCTTTTGACATCCGTCATCATTAACCGCCAGCTTGCTGTTACTCATTATACAGCATTCCACCTCTTCACTGGTAATTTAGCATGCTAGTGCGGACACGTGCGCATGTGTTATGTATGTGCCAAAGCCCCTCCCGTGGCGTTCCGAGGTTATTCTTTCAAGCAATTCAGTCCCCTCCTGGGGTTTGGACCAATGGAGTAACAGTTTCATGCAGAGTCACAATCATCTATTCTTCCACGTTTGGCTGGAATCACTGCAGCAGGAAAAAAAAAAAAAAAAAGAATAGCAGGCCGTCAAAGCAAAATGTAGACCTTCACTGCAGACGACGTGTGCCAATAGCGAGTGGGCGCTGGCAGATTTGCATGTTTGCAGTCAACAGATTTGTAAATTGACAGCAGAGCGCACCAGCGGGTGCGCCGAGTGAGCAAATATAGATTCCGAGAGAGCGCAGAATGCGGCAGACGCCCCCTTTGAATGGAAATCAGGTCCCGCTTCTTTTAATTGCTTTTTAGCGCAAGCCGGCGCATTCCAATCGGTTACAGTTCAGAGCACGACGTCGTTTTGTTCACATGATTTATGACAAGGGTGAACTTGGAGTAACATTGAAACAGTGGGATGGCTTTTGATGACGTTAGTTGGATGAGTGGACAGCACCATCGGCAGAAAAATTGAGCCGGATAACGTTGACTTGAAAGCCTATAATCAAGTTTGGCTCTTTTCCGTGCGCAAAGGAAAAAAGTTTCAAGTTTAAAGCCTCCAAACGCAAATCCATCCAGCAGTCATTTTTTATGCAGGTGTCTCGATGGGAGCGACATATTCTCATCCATGAACATGAGCCCTGCAAAAAAATAATAATAATCTGATTCTCATTAGTGGATTATTTTTGTCAGCGTTTTTCCCACCCAAACTAATCCGAGAGGTTTGTTTGAGTCCAATGAACTTATTTGGTGTCTCGCTTGTGTTTTGCAGTCATGCGCAGGAATCCTTTTGTGGCGGAAGGCTGCTGCGGGAAAGGCTCCCGCAACGCCCTTCAGGAGCTCTACAACCCCTCCCAGGTAAGGAAGGAAGGCATCAGCTCTCGCCTCATGTTTCCACCGTTTGTTTCGTGCCGTCTAGCGTGACCTTCGCCGGCCCTCGTTTGTTCTCGACCATCTGGCGGAGAGCAGGTGGAGGCTTCCAGTTGAGCGTTTTGAAAAATCATCGATATAGTTTGTACTTTTTTCAAATAGATTTGCTGTGTATTTTTAAAATGATTTAAAAGGAAAAAAAAATCCTGAATGGAAGTCATCGATGAACATGCCATTTGGAAGCGTGGAGTTCGATAAGTGCTTTATTATTTCCTGTGGCTAATTTTTGCCAGGGACCTGATTATGTTCGACTTTGGAGCCTCCGCCATCTCGCTGCCGGTTGTTTGGTGTCGTGTCTGATGGGCAAACAGCCCAAGGTGATGCTATCACAGTGATGGATTGCATCCTTTTTTTCTTGGCGCGCCGCCGTCTGCTTCATTATCACGTGACGCCGCGCCTTTGCCTCCAAGGCTCTCTTCATAATACCCGTCTTCACTCCTTCCCATTTTCCCATTGTCTTCTTGTGACTGTGTGGAGAATAAACAAGGCGTGAGCGCACCTCGGTTTGAATTTTCGTTTTTTTCCACGCGTCTTCGCTCATGTAAAGTCCCATTGATACGGTCGTGTGTGTACGCACGCCGACCGCGGCCAGAGTAAACTTGAGCCGGCCACTCGAGGTCAGGAGAGAGGTAGGTCTGTCTGCGCGCGTACGTCTTTGCGAGAATCACTTTGACTCGGAGGATGCCAGAGGGAGAGCGTTTCACCTCGAGTGGTCAGGGTTGAGGGAAAGATAAAGATTTGATGTTGAGGCCCATTTTAGGAAGGGGATAAAGTTGTACAATTAGGATAGTATACAACCGTTTCCACTTGTATCATGTTTTAGCACAGGGCTGGGCGAACGTTGGTGCGCCGAGACTTTTTTGGGGTATTTTTAAATGTGGACAGATGGGCCCGGGTCATTCAGAGGCGAGGGGAAGGATGTGCTTAGTTATTGACAGTCAAGTTGAATATTAGAAAGCTCATTAACCTTCTTATAAGCCCAATGAAAATTTGATCTCGGAATGTAAACTTATTTCATGATGATTAGGTTTTACACATTGCACTCAAGCTAAACGGCCCCTCAGGCCAACCCATTTCATTGATCGTAATTAAAATCAGAATTCGTTTGGATGCTTAGAAGCGAGCGGGCCAAAAAGGTTATCGGATATTATGCTAAGCGTCATATTATGTCTCCCCGGTGAGCCCGCAACGGAAAGAAAAAGTCATCAGCGGTCAGCCCGCCGAGGCACGCGGCAGACGCTGTTATTACCGAGCCGGCCGGGCGCAATTAAATGTTGATTCAGAGCTGACGGCGTGAGTCGGAGAAAATCACGTGCAAATGTATGCGGGGTCCCGCCACCCGTCAGTGTTTCGGAGAATTTAAAATAAAACAACAACGTCCAAGTATGAGAACCGAGTCAACTTTCCATGAGCTTGGACGGCCTACAAATGTTCCCTTTAATTTGACATCGGTGATCCAAATTTGCCACATTCTGGCATCAGTTTCTGCATCCTGGTCGGAATTAGTAGCCTGCTTCGGTTTTATTTTACACCAAAAAATAAAAAATAAAAAAAAGACTAATCCATGTTGGAACATCGGATCCTCTCATTACTCACAGGTTGGAGTAGAAATGGGGAAATTTCCAATTTGGGGACTACAATAAGGATTACAATATGACTTTCAACGCCTTCTTTTCATTGATGTGACGCTCATGAATAGCAGCAAATTAAAAGGTCATCCTCAAGCTACAATGTGAATGCCAAGGAAGTCTTTAATTCCTCCCGTCGGCTTCCCGAGAGGTAACCCAGCGAGCCTCGCTCTTTGATACTCCTGCTGTAATTACATCCTCCATTTTCTCTCGCGCGTACAAACGGCGCCGGTCCCCACGCCCACGTCCGCAACTGCGCCGTGGTCCATAGATGTTCACACGCAACTTTCATCTTTTTTTTTTTTTTTCCTCATAAGTCCGTGTGGTAACATCAGCGAGTGAGACGTATGAGCTCAATTGTCAAGACATGAGCCCTCTGCAGCTGTACATCTAAATTGCTTCTTCCATTTTGCTTAGAAGTATTGAAATCTCAATGCACAAGTGGCAAACTTTGGAACATCGAGGAAAAGAAAAAGCCAAAATGTCCACGTTGTCCGTCCTTAATGATGTGTCTGCATTTCTGTTGTCAACTCTGCTGATTAAACGCATTGTTGTTTGTGTAAGCCAGTCAGCAAGTTGTCACTGGGAGAAAGACGTCCGTGTTGAATTTGAAGCGAGTCCATTTCGAGTCTTGACAGTGACAGAGCGCGCGTTTGACAATTCGGAACGACGCTCATTAACCGAAACTTCATTCCCGGCCCGGCGCCACTCAAAGCCGAGTGTTTGTGTTGAGCCGCATGAATATGAAACAGGACATCAGCAAGGGAAGAGAACAAGTCACTCCTCTGCTGAAATGAAGGTAAATAAAAAGCATTCTTAGGGGGGTTGAATGTCACGGCCAGTCCAGATGGAAATGTGCCACTGAGCGCAGTTTGTTTCCATGTTAGTGAATTTAATAGACATCGCCAGTTGCAGATGGTTGGTCAAAGATGGACAGCTGCTCGTCTGCTTTGAATCGCTTTATTGAGCAAACAATACTGAAACAAACTAAAAAAAGATAAAATAATAATAAGCCAAATGACCATATTTATTTTCCGTCACTTACCAGGCCAGGCTCTGCCTTTTAAAGCCATACACACTCAAAGTCACAGATGCTACACTAGAATGTGAACAGTCTGTGAGTGAGGAAAATATAAATGTGGTCCTGACTTGGTGCTAGCTACGACTTACACTTACTTACATGGCACTATTGAAGTATGGATGCATATATGAATTGCTTTCTCCTTTTGCCTGCTCGAAGCAGAACCGACCACTATGAAGAACTTTATCGTAAAATCCTCCCTGCACAAAATGTGATAAGCACATTGCACAGCTGCACACATTTCACCATAGATTAATGTGGCACGTCTATTTTAGGCTCATTTAAATTTCAACGTGCTTTATAGAAACTTGACATAAGAGAGAAAACTCTGGGGAAAACAATTTTGAAAAAAAAAAAGTCTCCTGAATCCGTCAGCGGTGCGCCAGGTTGCGAGCGCAAATGAGATTGGAGACACTCCAAAGTAAAGATGCACTCGGTTAATTGAGAGACACAGTTTAGTGAGGGGGAAAATGGGAATAAATGCCCGGCCTTACATTCCTCCACTGCCGCCCAATCGCAAAAGAATTAAAAAAATAAAAATAAAAAATGAACGTTTTAATCGGCAAGAAAGGAAAATGGTCTTAAAACAAGCCACACATTCTGAAGCATCTTTTCATTCACTGAAAATAAAATATTCTCATTGTTAGTCCAGGTAAAGCCTTTATTTCCTTCCCTTCATCTTCCTCATAATCTTGAGGGCGTAGCATCTTTTTCAAGTTATCTCGATGCATCCGCTCCATGCTTATTTGACATTCATAACATGGCTCAGGGGCAATAAATGTGCTGGAGCAAGGAAATTAAAAAATGAGACATGTGGAGCAGCAGTCTCTTCAGTCACTTATCGTGGAATCAACAGTCAGCCACCTGTTTATTGTTGGCTAGCCGCATTTTACAGACCCACCCATAATCCACAATATAAAACATTTACTTTCCTTAAACACAGTCAAGTTACGAAAACGGACTTTTTCAAAGTACTCCTTTGTCAAATCAAGTCAATTGTTGAAGTGAATGCAAATAAAATTACAAATTTAATAAAAATTTACATTTTAAATCCAGAAAATAGCCCTGTAAAAACAATCCAAAACTATTTGTTTTCAAATAAGCCAAAAACAAAGAAACAAATGCCACGTGAGAGAGAGAAAGAAAGGAAGGAAGCAAAATGCATAAACCCAAGCAATATTTGTCAAAGAAAAAAAAAATGTAAACTGAGGTTCCGCAAGGTTCCACCTTAAGTGACCTGCTTTTTTTTTTTTAATTACATTTCCTATTCATGTGAGTGGCACTATTGATAAACCGCAATATTGTGGAGGAAAACCTTTAATGATTTTTCCTCGCCACACATTAGAAGCTCCGTTTAATTTATTCCAGAGAGAACAAACGTTCTCACGGTAACTAAATCAATAGTCGACGAGAGTTCGATCACATCAAGTCGCAACGGGGGAAAAAAAAACACGGCAGGTTATAGGCTCCTCTGAGAGCAATAGGAGATGAAATGGCAAAATGGGATGCCGCTACCAGCCTCCATCGTGGCATTGTTTGATGACATTTTGCCAGTTGTTGCTGAATTACTCAAGTGGCGTGCAAGCAAATTGCTTCCTAATTGTTTTCCGCTCCCTCGTGGGAACAACTTGACGCGGTCGAAGGTCAGCGGTCTCCATCAAGGCTTTCGCAGCTGCTGTATCGACCCGTCGCGCTCTCGCCGATCCTGCACTAGCGAAGATAATACAATACGTGCACTATTCTGCCGACGGGGAGATCCCCCCCCCTCCACCCCCACCTTATTAATTACACCGTCTGCCCTTCTTCCGAGACCGAGGGTCTTGCGCTCGCTGCTCCTTTTGTGTGAATTATAGCTTCATGTGTCTGCGAGAAGAGAGAGGAGAGAAAAAAAAAGGGAGATTTCCATTTCCACACTTTGATACACGGGCAATGGCGTACATTTGGAGAAAAACGACATGTTCGGAATCCATCAGCCCGCACGCCCCGGCTGAAAGCTTTTAACGGGTTCGTTTGATGTGATATGACAGGAAAAAGCCAGAAAAATGTAACCGTTTAAATCAGGTTTAGTGGGACTTAGACAAGACGCCGGGGCCCAAGAAACATGCAGCTGAGCTTCTGAAGCGTTTTTTTTTTTTTTTTTAAACAAAGCAAACAAGGATCCATGTCGTGTGCATACAATCTGTGCTTTGCATCTGACTAATTAATTAGCAAGCATGTTAGCAAGCGCTTTATGGCATCGCTAATAAATACATCAACACAGCTTGCTAATTGAATTAACATAGGGCTTAGCTTTAATGAATGTAAAAATATTGGGGTTAGCTTTTTAACTATCCATTTTCCGAGTTTGTCAGGTTGCGGCACTGACCACAGAGAAGCTCACTCACGCTGTCATCGGAATTTAAGAGGAGCCGGGCGGAGGTGGAAAACGTCTGTTTGCGCTTGGGCTTACAATGAATGGCTCGCTCACAGGCACGTCATACAAGCGAGCTGTTCATGCGGCGTCGGGCGGACGGACGGACGGAGGTCCGGGCCCGGCCTGCAGATATTTCGGGTCTGTGGGCCGCGGTCGGCACACTCAAAGGCCACGATTGTTGGCAGTGGGGAAATATGCAGGCGGCTTGACAATCCTTTTAAATTCCTCCTGGAGGCAGGGGGCACTGCCCCGCGGGGGAATTTCAACCCCGGGGGGAGGAAAATTCTTATCCGCCTCCGGAGCAGTGAGAAAGCCTCGAATAATTGCTGCAAATTTAACGCTCGATATTTCCTCCTGTTTGTATTTTGAACCATTTCCCTCTCATCCTCTCTCACTGACCAGCCCGAGCTGTCGGGGGCGGCCATCCTCCACCAGACCCGACGGGACCAGGTAGCGGACGCGTGTCGGATCTACAGCGCGTCCAGCCGCAAGCGACGGGTCCTCACGCCCGGAGACCTCAAGCACCTGGTGGTGGACGAGGACCACGAGCTTATCTACTGCTACGTCCCCAAGGTGGCCTGCACCAACTGGAAACGCGTCATGATGGTGCTGACGGGCCGGGGCAAATACAGGTGGGACCGGAAAGGCCGCTGAGGAATACCGGATGGGCTCTTACCCGTTCTTCATTCTTGTGTTCCGCAGCGACCCGATGGAAATCCCATCCAATGAGGCCCACATCCCGTCCAACCTGAAGACCTTGAACCAGTACAGTATCGCCGAGATCAACCACCGGCTGAAGAACTATCTGAAGTTCCTGTTTGTCCGCGAGCCGTTCGAGAGGCTGGTGTCGGCCTACCGCAACAAGTTCACCCTCAAGTACAACTCGTCCTTTCACAAGCGCTTCGGCACGCGCATCGTGCGGCGCTACCGCAAGAACGCCACGCAGGACGCCCTGACCAACGGCGCCGACGTCAAGTTCAAGGAGTTCGCCGAGTACCTGGTGGACCCGGCCACCCGGCGCGACGGCCCGCTCAACGAGCACTGGCAGACCGTCTCCCAGCTGTGCCACCCTTGTCACATCCACTACGACCTGGTGGGCAAGTACGAGACCCTGGAGGAGGACGCCAACTATGTCCTGCGGCTGGCCGGCGTGGCCGACTTCCTGCGCTTCCCCAGCTACGCCAAGTCCACCCGCACTACCGACGCCATGACGGCCCAGTTCTTCAGCAACATCAGCACGCCGCAGCAGCTCCAGCTCTATCAGCTTTACAAGCTGGACTTCCTCATGTTCAACTACTCCACGCCCACCTACCTCCGGCTGGACTAGGAGGGAGCTCGTCTTTTTGGAGTCGTCTGTGTTTTTGTTTCTGGCGAGCTCCAATGCTTATTTGCACGTGAGAATGTCAAATCAGCTCTTTTTTTTTTTTTTTTTTTGGATAGAATGTGCGTGAAGCAGGTCTTCCAGGCGGACGGAACGAGACTTGATGAGTCTTAGTGATGCTCCTGGCAGGTTTCAAACAAACCTTCTGCTTGCACCCTGAACCCATTGGCATCAAGTGCACGTCACCACTGGCGCCCGCTTTGTTCCACTCCCGGTCGGCAGTCGGACGCCAAAGTCGACCAAATATTTTCAAAAAGATGTTCTATCAGTGGCCTGCTCGCACGGCACATCCGAGAGCGTCGTACCGAGTGGCACCCGACACCCTTAAGAGCAGGCGGCGCGGCGCGGCAGACACTGGAGCTCGTAAACCCGCCCGCGGACGCACAGTAACTTTCTTCGTGCTTATTTGCTATTTTATTGTCTTCGGGAGCGTTGCTGCGAGACGGCAAGGATTATTTAAACTGCTTTGTCGATTGACATCATAGAGTATTTAATTTTTTTTTTCTTCTATCGCAAAGCATTTGGTTTGTACGATTTTTGTGGCCCCGTCGACATCCACACACAGCTTAAGGATAGTTCTCTCTGAGAATCTCCCGCTTGTAAATGTGATTAGAGCTGCCGAGCGACGTCAAGGTTCGTAACCATCACACTGTAAAGTGCATTACGTACGAAATACAGAAGGGAGTCTTTGTAAATCCCAAACCACTCCAGCTCCCAAGTCAAAAAGATATTTTGGGGGGATAGCTCTTTTTTTTAGCACTTGACTTTACAGCAGACATAATTCTTTTCAACACGCAATTATGTCCACAGCGAGCGCTCTTGAATTTTAATGAATGTTATTCTAATTGACTTATCGGACCACCGCAGCAACAGGACATGCAAAGAATTTTCAAGTAGGTTTTTTTTTTTTTCTCTTCCACCACCACCGCGCGGCCCTCAAGCAGTACTTAGTTCCTCGCACTCTTCTCTGCAAAAAAAGAAATGCGATGCCGGAACAACGATATGCGCATAAATAAAGTGCAGGGGATGCAAAGTGCTTCTTCCACTCAGTAGCTTCAAAATTGTGTGTTGAAGAAAATGCTTTTGTGAATGTTTTGGATGGGGTCATGTTATGAATGAGTGGATCTGTATCTGCACACGGATGCTCACAGGAACATTGGTGATCAAGCCTTGACTACACACACACACACACACACAAATTGTAAATAGAACAGCAACTAGCATACAAGTCCAACTGTATAGAACCCATTGACAGTATTGTTTCAGTTCATATTTGTTTTGTACAGATGTGGTCTTCACGCAGGGTTAGTGCATCCCCTTGTGGTCGTTCAGTCTCGGTGCCCCCGCAGCAACAACAGCAGGTTGCTCCCCCCTTCCCTCCTCGCCTGTTTTTTTTTTTTTTTTTTTACTGCGCTCCCGCTAATGTGCTGATACCGACTTACTCAGCTCTCGTAAAGCTGAGGCGCGACCTCGCCACTTTTATTTTTGACCTTCCTGACTATGCCGTTCATTTGGCCTCCAGAGACGGAGCCACAAAGGGCCCTTCTTTGCTCCATTTCAGGAACCTCCAGTCTGCATGCTGCCGTCTTCCGCCTTGTGCTGAAAAAGGACATGCGGTTCGGAAAACATCCCAAATCCTCAAGTAGAAATGATTAACTTTGTTTTGACTGCTTTTGTCCCTATTCTCAACTCTGCCGTCTGTATCAAAACCCAGCCAACTGCGCCCCCATCCCCAAACGATGTCTATTATTAGACTGAATGATATACATACAGCATTTACTGTTTTGTTGAAATCTCCAAAACACACGGGAGGATGTTTTTCTTTCAAGAAAGCAGTTGACGATGGGGTTTTATACAGTTATTTATGCCTTTATTTTGCTATTTATGCACAGATGAACACATTTTGTACAGTAGTGATGAAACGATCCCCTGATTCCAACAAATGTTTGCGGTCACAAATGAACAACAATGAAAATACTCCAAAGTGGACAGTTTATTGGGAGTCTCTTCTTAGGCGTCGTCAATTCTGAGAGCCTGCTTGCGCATGAACAAGATTGATCGGAATCACTGAAGGAGTCAGCAGGGGTGGGGAGGGACAAAAGATGACCAACAGACAGATTGTGGTTGGAATGTTGTGAAACATATTGTTTCGATATTGTGGTTTGTTAGTGCTGTTTTGAATAAAATAAGGACAATTTGAGTAGGATTTTACTTTTTTTTGCATTTGTTTATTGCTTAATATATGCTGTGTCAAATTCGTGACTGTACAGTGACGATGTGAAATTTTATGACGTCACCTACGGACATTTAAAGAAGTGCACTGCACGAGGTATAAAAAAAATAAAGATTTGACCCTGATTTTTCCCTAATGAAATGGCCTGTTATTAGGTACATTTGAAAGTGGTGGTGTGCCTAATGAAGTGTCCATGAGTGACGTCACAGATCAACCAGCCAATAAGCAGGTGGGGGTGAGGGCGGGTGGGGCACTTTTAGTTTCAGTTAACCCTTGACCCGGATGTCTCCCTAATGAAGTTTTGACCATGAAAAATTGACCATGATTTTTCCCTAATGAAATGGCCCGTGATTAGGTACACCTGAAAATAGCGGTGTACCTAATGGAGTGTCCAAGTGACGTCACAGATCAACCAGCCAATCAGAAAGTGGGGGGTTGTTCGGGTGTGGCACTTTTTACTTTCTGTTAAACTTTGACCATGATTTTTCCCTAATGAAGTGGCCTGGTATTAGGTACACCTGAAAATGGCGGTGTACCTAATGGAGTGTCCAGTGACGTCACAGATCAACCAGCCAATCAGAAAGTGGGGGGTTGTTCGGGTGTGGCACTTTTCACTTTCTGTTAAACTTTGACCATGATTTTTCCCTAATGAAGTGGCCTGGTATTAGGTACACCTGAAAATGGCGGTGTACCTAATGGAGTGTCCGTGTGACGTCACAGATCAGACAGCCAATCAGAAAGTGGGGGTGAGGGCGGGTGGGGCACTTTTAGTTTCACTTAACCCTTGACCCGGATGTCTCCCTAATGAAGTGGCCTGTTGTTAGGTACACCTGAAAATGGCGGTGTACCTAATGGAGTGTCCAGTGACGTCACAGATCAACCAGCCAATCAGAAAGTGGGGGGTTGTTCGGGTGTGGCACTTTTCACTTTCTGTTAAACTTTGACCATGATTTTTCCCTAATGAAGTGGCCTGGTATTAGGTACACCTGAAAATGGCGGTGTACCTAATGGAGTGTCCGTGTGACGTCACAGATCAACCAGCCAATCAGAAAGTGGGGGGTTGTTCGGGTGTGGCACTTTTCACTTTCTGTTAAACTTTGACCATGATTTTTCCCTAATGAAGTGGCCTGGTATTAGGTACACCTGAAAATGGCGGTGTACCTAATGGAGTGTCCAGTGACGTCACAGATCAACCAGCCAATCAGAAAGTGGGGGGTTGTTCGGGTGTGGCACTTTTCACTTTCTGTTAAACTTTGACCATGATTTTTCCCTAATGAAGTGGCCTGGTATTAGGTACACCTGAAAATGGCGGTGTACCTAATGGAGTGTCCGTGTGACGTCACAGATCAGACAGCCAATCAGAAAGTGGGGGTGAGGGCGGGTGGGGCACTTTTAGTTTCACTTAACCCTTGACCCGGATGTCTCCCTAATGAAGTGGCCTGTTGTTAGGTACACCTGAAAATGGCGGTGTACCTAATGGAGTGTCCAGTGACGTCACAGATCAACCAGCCAATCAGAAAGTGGGGGGTTGTTCGGGTGTGGCACTTTTCACTTTCTGTTAAACTTTGACCATGATTTTTCCCTAATGAAGTGGCCTGGTATTAGGTACACCTGAAAATGGCGGTGTACCTAATGGAGTGTCCGTGTGACGTCACAGATCAGACAGCCAATCAGAAAGTGGGGGTGAGGGCGGGTGGGGCACTTTTAGTTTCACTTAACCCTTGACCCGGATGTCTCCCTAATGAAGTGGCCTGTTGTTAGGTACACCTGAAAATGGCGGTGTACCTAATGGAGTGTCCAGTGACGTCACAGATCAACCAGCCAATCAGAAAGTGGGGGGTTGTTCGGGTGTGGCACTTTTCACTTTCTGTTAAACTTTGACCATGATTTTTCCCTAATGAAGTGGCCTGGTATTAGGTACACCTGAAAATGGCGGTGTACCTAATGGAGTGTCCGTGTGACGTCACAGATCAGACAGCCAATCAGAAAGTGGGGGTGAGGGCGGGTGGGGCACTTTTAGTTTCACTTAACCCTTGACCCGGATGTCTCCCTAATGAAGTGGCCTGTTGTTAGGTACACCTGAAAATGGCGGTGTACCTAATGGAGTGTCCAGTGACGTCACAGATCAACCAGCCAATCAGAAAGTGGGGGGTTGTTCGGGTGTGGCACTTTTCACTTTCTGTTAAACTTTGACCATGATTTTTCCCTAATGAAGTGGCCTGGTATTAGGTACACCTGAAAATGGCGGTGTACCTAATGGAGTGTCCGTGTGACGTCACAGATCAACCAGCCAATCAGAAAGTGGGGGGTTGTTCGGGTGTGGCACTTTTCACTTTCTGTTAAACTTTGACCATGATTTTTCCCTAATGAAGTGGCCTGGTATTAGGTACACCTGAAAATGGCGGTGTACCTAATGGAGTGTCCAGTGACGTCACAGATCAACCAGCCAATCAGAAAGTGGGGGGTTGTTCGGGTGTGGCACTTTTCACTTTCTGTTAAACTTTGACCATGATTTTTCCCTAATGAAGTGGCCTGGTATTAGGTACACCTGAAAATGGCGGTGTACCTAATGGAGTGTCCGTGTGACGTCACAGATCAGACAGCCAATCAGAAAGTGGGGGTGAGGGCGGGTGGGGCACTTTTAGTTTCACTTAACCCTTGACCCGGACGTCTCCCTAATGAAGTGGCCTGTTGTTAGGTACACCTGAAAATGGCGGTGTACCTAATGGAGTGTCCAGTGACGTCACAGATCAACCAGCCAATCAGAAAGTGGGGGGTTGTTCGGGTGTGGCACTTTTCACTTTCTGTTAAACTTTGACCATGATTTTTCCCTAATGAAGTGGCCTGGTATTAGGTACACCTGAAAATGGCGGTGTACCTAATGGAGTGTCCGTGTGACGTCACAGATCATCCAGCCAATCAGAAAGTGGGGGGTTGTTCGGGTGTGGCACTTTTCACTTTCTGTTAAACTTTGACCATGATTTTTCCCTAATGAAGTGGCCTGGTATTAGGTACACCTGAAAATGGCGGTGTACCTAATGGAGTGTCCAGTGACGTCACAGATCAACCAGCCAATCAGAAAGTGGGGGGTTGTTCGGGTGTGGCACTTTTCACTTTCTGTTAAACTTTGACCATGATTTTTCCCTAATGAAGTGGCCTGGTATTAGGTACACCTGAAAATGGCGGTGTACCTAATGGAGTGTCCGTGTGACGTCACAGATCAGACAGCCAATCAGAAAGTGGGGGTGAGGGCGGGTGGGGCACTTTTAGTTTCACTTAACCCTTGACCCGGATGTCTCCCTAATGAAGTGGCCTGTTGTTAGGTACACCTGAAAATGGCGGTGTACCTAATGGAGTGTCCAGTGACGTCACAGATCAACCAGCCAATCAGAAAGTGGGGGGTTGTTCGGGTGTGGCACTTTTCACTTTCTGTTAAACTTTGACCATGATTTTTCCCTAATGAAGTGGCCTGGTATTAGGTACACCTGAAAATGGCGGTGTACCTAATGGAGTGTCCAGTGACGTCACAGATCAACCAGCCAATCAGAAAGTGGGGGTGAGGGCGGGTGTGGCACTTTTCACTTTCATTTAAGTTTTGACCATGATTTGTCCCTAATGAAGTGGCCTGTTGTTAGGTACACCTGGCGGTGTACCTAATGAAGTGTCCAAGTGACGTCACAGATCAAACAGCCAATCAGAAAAATCATTCACTTGTCTAACCCAGTTTTATGAGGTGGCTCATGTAATGACGCCAAGCTACCGCAAGATGGCAGTGCCCCCATTCACTCGTATGTAACCCAATGTAAAACGAACATGCTAAAGTTTGCATAGTGTAAGACTGCGGTTCATGCTGTATGAGGTGACTCATGTAATGACGCCAAGCTACCGCAAGATGGCAGTGCCCCATTCACTCGTATGTAACCCAATGTAAAATGAACATGCTAAAGTTTGCATAGTGTAAGACTGCGGTTCATGCTTTATGAGGCGGCTCATGTAAAGACGCCAAGCTACCGCAAGACGGCAGTGTCCCCATTCACTCGAATGTAACCCAATGTAAAATGAACGTGTTCATTTTTCCTTTTCGACCAGACGTGTTAGTTCGACCTGGCACATAAGCTTGACACTGATTTGCTCAGACACCATTTGACCATGTTCACATTAACTGGCCACTTCATTAGGGAAAAATCATAGTCATTTAAAAAAATGACCATGTATAGCAAGGCCTCTGTCTTATGACTGTGTTAGTATCACTTTTCAACCATGCGCTCCAATTTATTCATTACTCAGCAAAGACATACACAAAAACTTTTCCAATAAATTCTGAAGTGCCTAAGAATTGGGGAAACACTTGGCTGCTTCAGTAAAAATTCAACTTTGAAAATAAGAGATGAGATCCTATCGTGGAAATACATTTTATTCAGACCAAAAAAAAACAACAAAGAGTTCAAATGCCATACACAAAACTGCTACAATATTCTTTTCGGACATACATTTAAAATGCTGTGATGAACCCTGTCAACCAGTCGATCTCAAGAGGCACATAGGCGACTGGAATTGAATATTGGTTCTTATACAAGAGACATACCGTAGAAAAAGAGCGCGTTGACGAGAACAATGAAAAATAATTCCGCGTGCATGTGGGCACAAAGTGCGTTTCTCTTGTAAACGTCCACAAAAGTGTGCTACAAGCAGCAGTCTCATAAGACATCCATTGTGTTGGGGGGGGGGTGAGGAAGATTGGATGGAGAATGCCATTCCCACACACCACCCAGAATAAAGTCAATCTGAGAATAATTCTTGCCCAAGTATAGGACCCAAAAGGACCAGTGGCCGACTACACAAGTGCTTTGGTGCAAAAAGTTGCAAAAGTCCCCACGACGAGAGATGTATGAAACAGAAGAAGTATGTCATCCGCTGTCGTCAGTCGCCCACGTCGCTGTCCTGGTCGCCGATGAGCCACAGGAAGTGGAAGCTGAGCGCCAGCAGAGCGGTGCCCAGTAGGTCGCCCAGCGCCGTCAGGTAGGGGATGGAGAAGCTGTCGGGGTCTTTGCCGCTGCGCCACATGGAGTGCACCATCCAGTCGGCGATGCACAATAGCAGTAACACCTGGCAAAGAACACACAAAGGGTTCAGTTCATGACACAAAAAAAAAAAAATGAACGTGCAAATAAATATCTAGCTTCTTGATGAAGTCAACGGTGAGAGTTACGCATACCTGCAGCAAAGCGGTGGCCAGGTAGACGGACATAAAGATGGGCGTCAGCGTGGTGTGTCCGCTCTTCATCAGGTGGATGGTGTAGAGGAAGATAAGGTGGCCGGGGATCACCAGGAGGAGGAGAACCTGCGCCGAGCGGTGGTTGGCTCCTGGGTAAAATCAAAACGCGACGGATGCTACGTTTACGAGCGCGAGAATCTGAAGTTCACACCCGCACGGGACGGACCTGTGCCGAAGAATGTGCGGCAGGGGTAGTAGCAGCCCTTGGCCTCGTCCGGGACCTCCCCCGGGGCAAAGTGGAAGTGCAGGAAAGTGGAGATCCGGCTGGACTGAATGGCCACCAGGTTACCTCCGATACCTGGAGGTAATGAAAGAACAGCAATATGCGGTTAAAATCAAAAGATAATTAAGGCCTTTCATTTTTTATGAATTAAATAATTCCTCACCATTGATGACGGGGGTGTACACCACAATTCCAGCCAGATTGGGGTCGGACACCGTTTTGTCCAGGATGAGCCCTCCAATGCTGCAGAGGACAACACAAGAGTTTATTTGCTGTTCCAGCTCATCCATTGAAATTACAGACAGGCAAAGGGAAAAAAAAAAAAAGGCACACTGGCGACAAGAGCTTCTGGACTGCAATTTCTTTCGAGGATGAGTCATCAGACAAAGCGGAAGCAGACTAAGCGCTCGTCCGGATACCTGCTGATGACCATGGCTGTGATGACCGGCTCCCAGCCGGAGTAGAGGAGCGTGCGGCTGGCCGGGTGCTTGGACGAGATGACCATCCACAGTGGCGTCAGACACATGAAGAAGGCACACACCACGGAGGAAACGTACGGGTAGGAATCTGGAGGAGGAGATGGAGTCATCAAGCTGAACTTTGAGAACTTGATCCAAACAATCACATCTTTTCCTGTTACAAGTTGTTCCAACACAAAAATAGCCTTGTGTAGCAACATTTCACCCTCAAGAACAACACAGACATCGTTGAGGGAAAAGACAGCCTCGTTACGCTGTTCTGCTGTGGAAATATGGAATCTGAAGAGGGTTTCATAAACGGAGTCTCTGTTTTCTCTAGACGGAAACATCAGCATTTCAGAAGGGGTTACTTGGAATGTGAGAATAGCGTTGACTGTGAGCGGGTTTGGGTGTGACGTGAACTAAACATGTGGAATGTGGCGGGAGAAGAGAGGAGGTCTGTTCGGCATTGGTGCTCCAGAAAGAGGCAAGAGCGACCTCTAACGGTTCATGTGAGAATTACTATATTAAGTTTGCAGTTTGTGATTTAGTCTGCAGTTAAAAGCAGCATCAATCTCATATGGCGTGCTCTTTATTTCTCTTTAAAAGAGAACAGATGTTTCCCTCAAGAATTCCTTCACCTACCGAGGCACTTGTAGAGGCCCTGGCTGATCCAGGCCAGGATGGCCAACGTGATGAGGTCTCCAAAACTGGCGGCGATAGGCGTGGCGACGTTGTCCGGGTTAATGCCCGTTTTCTTCGAGCCCACGATCACACCCACCATGATGAAACCTTAAAACGTGAGGAGCAAGAAAAGGCAAGTTGCTCACTCTGTCGTGATTCTTTACAAATGTTCACGTTTTGTGTTTATGGAACTACATGTTTGAACATTTGTACGTTTTTTGCTAACTTCCATTAGCCCCGTCTATTGCAAAGTGCATTTTAAAATATATATTCTTTAATGATGTGTTCTTTATCTCAGATTTTCATCCACTGTGGGCGAATCTGGATTGATAAGCAGCGTATTGATTTATTCCGAGTAAACATTTTTTGTTATCTGTGTGTTACCCTGCAGCAAGGAGGCGATGAAGGCCGTGGCGACACTGCTGGAGCACAGCAGCACGGCGTGGCTCATCTGGAACTTCCCCTCGGGGATCCAGCCCAGAACCACGGCCGCCACGGCTGCCAAGAAGCCCACCACGGTGGCCTGGACCTAAAGAAAAAAAAAAGCTTTAATGTAGACAAATTGTGAAAAACGGCCACACGGGAATGATACAAACACACACTAGGATGAGTTTATCTATGTGCGGGTATATGATTAACAGCGTCGCCATCGAGCAGACGTCCCTGACGTGATTAGTGTGAGGCAAGACCAACACTGGTTCATCTTCTTCCAACATGTTTTGGAACATGACGCAAGTATTCATTACATAAGTCTTCCGATATTTTCAAAGAATTGACCTGCTTGAGCGCCAAGTTGCCGATGATGAGATTCCACTTTTCAATCGGCGAGTCCATCTTGCCCACGTTCACCTGTGTCGGATGCACACAACAAATGTTAGAAAAACAAAAAAAAAAAAAACCATGTCTGCTTTGGTGACCTTTTCCCACATGGAATGTGTGCTTGCCTAATTTTATGCTATTTTTTTCACAGAGCCTTTGCAACATGCCCTGTGGTGTGCCGCCTTGGCGTCTGCGGCCGAAAAAAAGGCAGAAAAATAACTTCCTTGTTTGGAATGACTTGGTTGACTCACTACGATACCCGGTTCTATAATTGCAAATGGGTGCGTGTCGTAAACAAAGCGTGAAAACTAAAACAGTAACGAGCCCAACTTGTTTTCTCATAAGAATTTATACACACCTTCCTGGTTAAGACACGTGGAAGAAACAAAGAGGCCTGTGTGTGGGGAGTCGGTGGGCGGAGGAAAAAACAAAAGCAAACAAAAGCAAACAAAAACAGAATTCTGCTGGCTACCCGTTACGTCTTTAACAAGTGAAACAAGGAAATGGAGTAAAACGTCAAAACTGCTTTAGCAAAAGCATCGGATTTCAACGCCAAGTCAAAAATTCTTTCTTGCAGAGTAAATGTGGTGTGTTTTTATTTTCTCACCGCTGTCGAGAGGCGTGAAGCCAGAGTCATCTCCAAGTTGCCCTTGAGGCCGAGCAGAGCTGGAACCAGGATGAAGATTTCGGTGATGTACTGGAACGCCTCCCAGTGCTGCTTGGACAAGACAGAACCAGCAGATTTGATTACACTCGGCTTATCCCAAATTGGGGGACATATTGTTTCACTTCAAGCGAGGTGTCACCTCCCAAACCATGTAGCTGGCGTTACCTGTACAACATCCAGCACCATGCCAGCTGATACAGTTCCAAAACCGGCCAACAGAAAAGGCACGAGGATCTGAAAAGCCATAGCCAGTGGCGACTCCTTGGGCAGAATGTGCACAGCGGGTTGCGTCGCTTCCTCCTCATCCTCATTCTGGTGGTCATTATCAACATCATCCTCTGAGAGCCTCCTCTCAGCCAACATGGGCTCCAGTTCCAAGTAGCTTCCTTCTCCAATGTCCGACAGAGTGACAGAGGAACGAGAGGCACGGTCCGGCGGTCGCCGGCCTTCCAGGTGAGCCATCTCTTGTCTGTAACCATTCTGGAGTGAGGCTTCGGGTTTGGCACCGAGATCGACCAGAGCCAGGCGCTCCTCCTGGAGCTTGGTGTAGCCGGTGGGGACCATGGTTTGCAGGAGCGAGGTGATCCGACCGACGGATTTCAGGGAGAGAGGACTACGAATGCCGCCTGCACCACTCATACGGACCGTCAGGCTAGAGCCCAGGGAATCCCCGATCGCTCCGCCGAGACTCTCAATGCTCATGATGGGGTCTCGTGCAGCAAGGTCTCATCTCCAACCTTCTCCTCGTTTAGGAACAGGGTTTAAAATCACACTGGTGGACAGTCCATTTCAGAAGCTTGGACATTCATCGGCCTGTAGAAAAAAATAGATATATATACATCCGACATCCATTTGTTATATATGCTTGCGTTTACGGTCATTTTAGAGCCTTTAACCAAACTCCACACAAGAGAAGCGACAATTTCCGCCATCAGAAAACCAATAACAGAGCTGAAGAAGTTAGTTAATATTTTGTCAAATTAGAAAAATGAGAAACTTTAAATGTCTGGTTCAATTTTTTTTGTACCTCTAATGAAAATAGTATTCACATGGATTTCACATGAATAATTAACTGCGTAAATCAGAGCCACGTAAACAAGAAGTATGGAAATAAGTCGTCAAAATGTAAAAGCAGGACTTAAAATGTATTTTCACGGGATGGTGTTAACTACGCAGTCAAGCGTACTCACTTTCTTAGTCACGGTTGACACTTGGGACAACGCCTCGGTATAAAAGCTTCACGTTGAACGCGTTTGTTTTGCAACTAGCCGAGAAAACGGAAAAATGTTTGGTAAATCTTTTCGTATTAGCATAGTGCTACATTAGCTGGGAACAAATGAGAAATATCTTGAGGCTCCGCCAGCCTTCACACGTTAAAGACGGGGGGTGGGGGAAACCGAGGCTGAGGTTATTATTTTTCGGACATAAACAAACATACTGTTACAATTCACGTCATGGCGATTTCAAATCTCATTCGTGAAGTTTACCATCGTGACGCGAAGATCCCAAATCGAAGAAGATGCAAGCCGATGATGACAATCACACACACAGCCGCGTCAGTGAGTTTGCCGAAGATGATCTATGACGTCAAGATAAGCACCGCTTTTTCGGACCATGCTATGTAGTTTTCGTTACACGCGTCTGTCCATCCATCTATTCTGAATCTGAACCGCTCACAAGAGTCGCAGATGCGCTGGAGCCTATCCCAGCTGACTTCGGCCAATATGCGGAACACCCTGAACAACTATTCACACATACTTACGGGCAACTTGGAGTGCCAAATCTCAAGGGGAGAACATGCAAACTCCAAACAAGAAGGCCTGAGCTGGATCAAACCCAGCACCTCTGAACTAACCATCGCCCGACCATGCCGCCCTCGTTACACGCGTATCGGAAAAATAATGAGTGGCAGTGAAACGTTGAATTAAACGTCAGTCACGCTTAAAAGATATTTTGTATTTTTAGTCATCTCGATTTTCGCTTATTTCGTATATATGCCGTAATGGCATTTTCACTGTTATAAATTACGACATAACATTCCAGTACATACCGTTCCTTTTTTTTTTTTTTTGGGTGGAAATGTAGAGTCCTCCTGAACGCTAGAGGACGCTACATGCACTCTGAGCAATACGGAAGCGATTCCCGGATGTTGTCCTGACAAAACACACGCTTACATTTTGCGGTCTTATTTCTTCTACAATGGATCAAAACAGTAAACCAAACTCACGAGAGTTGCTGTCATGTGGTAGTGGTGGAGGTAAGTTGAGAAAAATGTATTTAACTCAGGCTAAAGAAAGATGGCGTTGCTTTTTTTCGTGATTTTGTTCGAAAACCACATGCTCGTCCTGTACACTCAAAGGTTCTCGGTTTACAACGCTTGCATTTGTACGTAAATCGGAACGCATCGTAGTTCAGACACAATTCTAGTTAAAACTTTTTTTCTTATGGTTTTACCTCAGGTCTCGTTGAGAAGCTGCTCCTTAAACCACCGGCTGGCCTGAAGACGGAAAGACTTCCACAAAGTAGCGGTGAGCAAAATAATGATCCATTAGAATTAGGAATCAACAATATAAATACAAATTGGTCTTTGTATTCTGGAGCAGTGATGGAACGGCTGAAGAGTTTCCTACCGCAGATAGCGGAAGCCAATCAAAAGCTGAAGCAGCAGATTGAAGAAACGTCTGCAGGACATTTCGACATTGAGGATGTCGAGGCTGCAGAGAGAGTTATCGAGATGGTGAGCCTAAAATCTTCTCATTTGTTAGTCTGATGAATCTGATTTGCTCAAGGTGTCCCAATTCTTTCCAGGACGTCGCGCTGGTAGAGCTCAGTGGATCTGATAGCGAGTTGGAGGAAGACGAGGAGGATTCTTCTGACTCTGACGAGGAGGAATCAGACATTGTTTTAACTGAGTGCAATCTCAAATTACCAGGACACAAAGGCAAGAAGGAGCACATAAACATCCAGGTTGTGGATGAGCCGGAGAAATAATTCTTTCGTCCAAATAGGAGATTTAAGACTTTGTTGAAAAGGAGGTTTGAGTTATTTAAAGGACTAAAAAGCGCCTAGGTGAAGAGCATTCCCCATGGGAACAGTTCACACTCATTCAAATCAAAACCAAGTCATTTGCCTTATACATTATTTTTCCCTGATTGGGATTCTTGCCTTGTTTTTTTTTTTTTTTTTAATGTACATAATCAGGATTGATGTTTTCTATAACTTTCATGTACAGGAAGACATAGATAAGAATGTATGAGCTTTGTAATAAAACTAGCCATCACACTTAAGTTTAAAAAAAAAAAAAAAAAAAAAGACTTGAGTTTTTCAATTGCGTCAATATACATTTAGTACATGATAGAACTCAAACGTTAAATAATGACTGGCTAGGTTTGCAATTCAGTTGTCACTGTCCAGGCCAGGAGGCTCTGAGTTTAAAGAGAATTAATACATCACAAGGAGCTAAGTAGTAAACTCCCAACTCATTCAAGGCGGACTGCGGCGAGGCCTCATCCCTTCCCGTCCAATCGCCCGTGTCGTCTGCTGAAGAAGACTCCTTGATGAGGTCCCGCAGCAGGATAGCAGAACCCACGTTGAGGCACAAGATGATGCAGGCTTCCTTAACACTAAGAGGGTAGAAAATGTAACTTTCTCCCTTTAGCAGATGAATGTAAAATACTTTTTTTTTTTCTGTACTTACTGCTTAAAGAAGTTCTCAGGTCTCTTGCAGTAGTGACCAAAGAGAGGGAAAAGGTTCCTGGTCATGTCAAATTGAAGCTGGGCTGCTCCTCCATCACTAAAATGATTAGACAGGACCACCTGAAGGAGACAAACATGTATGGGAAATATACAAGAGATGCAAAAGTACGTTTTTTTTTTTTCTTTCCTCCAAATAATGGAGTCAAGACCAAACCAAAACATCTGCTTTAAGTCCTTACTTCCTGGTAAAGAAAGTTGTCCAGTCTCTCTGCAAGGCCTTGCCAAGCCAGCTGGAACAAAGACAGACTTAAAACCTGGTGCAGGTTCAACAGACTGTCCCTGATACAAAGCATCATGGGACATGCGGAACTAGACAAAGACATGGCGGCCATGTCGTGCTGGGACGGATGAGAAAACCACCTGCGAGAGGAGGACAATAAAGGCATGAATGCTAAGCTAACTCCGCTAATCATCACCATCAATCATCCTCACCTGTCGTGACAGTACGGTTTGGCTTTTTCCGTGATGTCCCTCATGATGCCATCCAGCAGCCGGCCCATCATGTCTCCTCGGAGTCGATCCAGCAGGGCCAGCAGGCCTTCAAATAGCGAGCTTTCCAGAGAAGCCAGCCGGCCCATCTCCATCTGCCCCAGGCCTCCCAGCACAGACTCGTCGTCCAGGGAAACGGCCGCCTGCTGCAGCTGCAGGAAGAACTAAACAAGCGCAACATTTTTGGACTGATAAAAACACAACGAAACAAATTTTAAAAGTTTGAAGCCATTGGTTACCATCACACCGAGGTCTGAGCCTTACCACGTTATCTCCCCAGTCTGTCAGGATGGTGGAAATGTAGTTGACGGCGTTGAGTATGGCACAGTAGCGTGGGCTGAGTGGGCAGCGTGACTCCTCCTTCATGACCTGCATAAAATGAAATTAGTCAAGTGCAGCCCGGAGTCCAAAGAGGGGAAAAAAAAGCAAGAATTGTATTTGCACTTAAGAAGGCAACCCTGATGGCATCCTTACCTGAGTGAGTCGTATACGGAAGTCATCCACCAACTCTTTCTGCAGCTCCAGAAACTTCAGCTGTGCAGACGGACAAGGTAATCCTCGGTAGCGGTCTAAAAAAAAAAAAAAAAAGATTTTAAGAGTGCTCAGTGTTCATCTCAATGGGGTCAGGTTTACCTGTGATGACTTGAAGTAGAGTCATGAAGGTCTCAGCGCAATCCGGGCACTTCAGTTCATCCATGTCTCGGATGTCTTTGTACTGAGAGCTCCACGCTCCCTCGGTCGACAACATGGCGTCCACCTTCTCCACCGCCACTAGGCGTACGACACTGTTAAGATTTGAGGCACCACCGGTATGGGGGTGGGGGGTAATTTACCAAACCTACTCTTCTTCTCCACCGCGAGCCACTTCTGAAGGACGGCGTCGTCAAGCAGCAGGTGGAGCAGGCCGGGCAGATGCGGTGGGTACGCGTGGTTGCTCCGCAGCTCCTTCTCAAATTGCAGCACCTCCTCCACCAGGTGGCAGAAGAGCGCGTCGTCGTAAAGCAAGCGGGATGCATCACCCACCACCTTGTCTTGGACTAAAGACAGGAGGCCTCGACATAGCTCCACCTGAAATCATTTGAATATAGTGATATTTTTTTGTTGTAAATATTCTAATAACAAGGTTTCCTTACACACCCTGGCATTGATGGTGGCATTAGCTCGGTCCAGGATAGGTTGGATCTTCTCCTCCATGAAGCTCGTGCTGTTCCCGATCCACATGAGCACCTGAGTCAGGTACCACTCTGGCTGCAAATGCACAAACCAAAAGGTGACTTGCGTGATCAGCGAGGGAGGGAGGGAGGGAGCGAGCGAGCGAGCGAGTGCAACCTTGCTGGGGGTGTTAGTCTGTCGATTGCCATAGAAGTGATATCGGAACCGTTTCCTGAGAGGCTGCAGCATGATCTGGATGGGCAGGCAGAGTGGAGGAAGAGCACTTGGCTGGGCTTCGGCTTTAGAGGGAGGCGACGTCCTCTGAGAAATGAGGTCATCGCTGGACAGAGGAAATTAAAGAATCTGTGGCTTCCCAGATTTGTGCTGATGTTTTGAAAGCGAAAGGATACGATGTCTGTAGGGCCAGCAGCTGCGTGACCAGGAGCTCCAGTTGACTGGCCAGCTCTTGCCCGTTGGCAGTGGGCGTGAGGGACTGGGTCGGAGGGGATGTGATCGGCCAGTGAAGCTGGGTCAACACTTTCTCCAAATCTCTGCACAGAATTAAGAAGAAATGATTTGATTGATTTCAATAGGGAAGAATGACTTTAAACGTTATTTAGGTATGCTTGGTTTACCCAGTCAGCCGATCCTTGATGATCTTGTGCCAGAAGTGAAGAGTTTCTCGGAGGAAGTCGCGCAGGTGAGAGCATTTGGACTGGCTCAGGCTGGCATCCATCACGGCCATGCTCTCCACAGCCCTGATGGCCTCCCACACGCTGCTGGTCATCAGACACTGCTGGACCACAGCACTGTAGACACATAGCGCACATGAAATCCAAGACTGTCTTTAACAGATGCCAGATGTTCGTTTTGGTACCTAAGCTCTTCAATGTGCTGAAGGCAGCGAAGGTACTTCATGTGTCTCTCCACGATCTCCACTTCACTTAGCTTTTGAGTGAGAGTATCCATCCATGGCTGAGAGTCCTGGAGGTGCTACAAAAAAAAATAGAGAACTGGCTTTTACAAATTTGTGGGGAGGGATATTTTTTTTTAAACACAGTATATGCATATAAAATAATAATAATAGTAATTATAATAATAATGTAGTGTTAGTTACCTGTTGCAGTTTTGTGGAGATGAGTTTCTCTCGTTGCAGAAGTTCCTCCAAAGAAGTGCTGGCATCTTCTGCAGCAGACAGAGCTGCAGACACTTGGGGAGGCACAGAGCTGGATACTGTCAACACCTACACGACATATCAATTCAAATATTTACAAACCCTTGCTGGTAATAAATGATTTGGCTAATTTATAGCTCACCTGTTTTTCCAATTTACTGTTGTCCTCTTTTAATTTCTGCAGCAGAGTGCCCACCTTCTTCAGAGATTTCACGTCACTGCCCACCTCTTTCTCTATAAACCCTACTACATAGTCACGCAATTCGTCGGAAAGGTCTTTAAAACACCCGTTGTCAGGCGTACCTATTAAAACGGGATTTAAAGAGTCATTTGACAGATTTTCGGTATTCTCTTTGGATACGGACGCCGCCATTTTGGATTTGACGGGACACAAACTTCCTGCCACGAAAGTGCTACGTAAAGAGAAGACGTTTGTTTTATTGTTAAGCGCCCCCGCTTGCGGTGATTTGTAGCAAAATAACTTGCGTTAATGTAACACCGCCCACCCGAGAGTTCCAAGTCGATAAATTGGACCAACAGCACTGACTCTTTCCGGCATGCTATTTTAAACAAAATAAAACGCTATGAATGTAAAGTAGTGTTTTTCATGCAAACACATACAATAAATTATTTAGGTACAAACGTTTTAAATTTGATCAAATGTGACCATACGAACAGTTTAATGCTCTCTACATTGTTGAAATTTCTTGGTGTCAAACCTAAGTCAGAATGATGCAAACTCCAAACTGATATTAATATGAGATGCATCTCGATTTAGAATATGTCATAAAATATTCAGTATGCCCTATTTTAAACCTAAAAGTAATTTTTGGATTACACAGATTAAATAAACCCAATTCATGCCCAATTTCTACACACATTCTATATGTGCACGAGGTATTTGAATTGAACTCTACTTCATTTTGCAGTATATTCTATTCCACTGAGATATGCCAGCGTATGTAAAAAAAAAAAAAAAAAAAAAAGCGACATTTCATTGAGAGTAAGTCCCCAGATGACGTTGGTGCCCTGACATGTGTAAAAATGCCTCTGGGCATGGATAGAGGTTTTGTTAACCCACTCCAGAGCAGGTCAGTCTGAAGAGGACAAGGGGACAATGTGCCAGGTGTCATCCTGTGTTTAGGTCAACGTACGGCAGAATCACGTGGCACTCATCATTGAGGAAATTTCTTTACACATGCTGGAAGACACAAACGACCTCTGTTGACTTTACCATAAGAAAATGGTTGGATTACTACTTTCACCATTTGTGAATCCAATTATTGCGACACTTTATTTAAGGATCCATTAGAAGGAAGAATGACTCATCCGGTTCACAAAGATCTGAGTCATTGTTTTGGGGGATTATTGTAGTCATCATTGTTACTAGGATGCTTCATTATTTCTTCTATATTCGGCCCAAAGAACTGGTCAGTTCAAATAAATAGTACCAATAAAAAATATATATCTACAGAATCCTGCTCAAATTGGCCACTCAGACTTTGGTAACAAGGTGTACTCGACATTGGCACATTTCAGGGCAACCAATTTGATCCTTGTCTCTTAAAAATCAAAAACATGCATCAAAAACTATACATTTGAATGAATGGGGGAAAAACCTGAGTTTGAACGGTTGATGGTTGAATGGTGTTGGATCAATCCCTCTGAAAAAAGAAACAGATTGAAACAATTTCGAGTTTCTAACCCACAGTTTGGGAAACCCTGATTTAGTACGTAGGTATGCTGGTAAGTCAACTGCTTACGACATGAATTACTGTTTGACATTCAACCATGGCTGAAGGTCACTCGTCGGGCCAGTCTTCTCTTCCTGTTAGTGCCCGTACTGCTTCCAATGACCTTTTTTGTCATTTGTTCGCCACATAGCTGCTGAGTAAACCCCAATGAATATGACATCTTGGAATGATGTCACTGCTTTCGTAGAGAGCCCGGGGGTTATTCCGGTTCTCTTGCACACAGGAAGACAAATCGGTGCACCGAGCAGGATATATTCATGGAGAATTTTAAGTACAACATATAGGATCAATATTCATAAATAACAAATATATCATGGGACATGGTGTGGTTGATATTGTGTGGTTAACTGAGAATATATTTATTTAATCCATTTTGGAATAAAACTGCCAAGAAGTGGAATGAGGTTTATTTTGTGAATAGTTTTTTTTTTTTTTTTTTTAATAGGCTACTTTGATTTGTGTTGCTAGGCACAGTTCATTGCGCCAACTACACGTCTTTATATATTTAAATAATAATAAAATAAAAATCGATGAACTTATAAGGATAATATTAACGGTCAAAAAGTTTCACGAGTTAGAGAAAAAAAAAAACATGCTGAACCAAAGACTCTCAGAAAAGATCTCGCTTGTCCTCATTTGGGTTGTGGAAGAGCTCAAGCCTGTCCCAGCCTAATAAAAATAAAAACTTTAATATTTTTTCTTAAGTATTAAAATGCCAATTTTATTCCTTTAAGTTTGTTTCCGTGTGCCTCATCGCAAGTGATGATTCATACTTGGCACGAGTACTACCGTAAGCTGAACGTGTGACCCTCCTTTTAACCTGGCTCCTTCCCCGCCTCCTCGCTTTTCTGGTCACTATTAAAGACAAGAGTCAGTGAGGGACACTCACACTGTCCACTTGTTGGAAGGATCTCCTCACTTTGCAGGATGCCGCGAATCTTCACACCAGGTAAAGTACTTCCAGCTCTTTGATTCCATCCCGTTGATCTTGTCAATTCCTCTTCTTAGTTTGGGTGTTACTGGCTGGAATAACGTTGGGCGGCAGACCGGCCAACGTGGCCGCGGCGGCCATCTGTGCCAACGGCCATGCCAGGTGCCGCGTCCTCTCGCTGGCCAACCTGTTTGACAGAGTCATTCAGCACTCGGCCAGGATGCACGGTATCTCCAATGACCTTCACGCTAAGTTTGTAAGTTGTCGTTTTTCATTCTTCCGAAAATGCTAATTGAAATTTGTGGTTCGAAAGACCTATCATTTAAATTGTAGTCGAGTACTCCCCATTGCTTTCCTCCGCTACCCATTGACATTTTGACCTCTGATATTTCACTCTCGGACACGCACCGAGCAGGAGCGGTACTTCGTGCCCGGTGGGAATCACATTGGAAGGAGCAGTCGGAACTGTCACACCTCCACCCTCCTCACCCCCAACGACAAGGAGAACGCTCAGCGAATAGCGGTAAATGACGCACTTTCATTTCTAAATATTCTATTTAATCCAATTGTCATTTTGGATCTGCAGCGCGAGGAGCTAACTGAGGTGATCCTGAAGCTCCTGGTGGCGTGGAGAGACCCCCTGTGGCATTTCCATCGGATCACGGCGCACCAGCACGACTTGGCTAATTTCAGTTCGGACATGTCCCTCCAGATGAGCGACATGGTGCATGAGCTCCGCAAAGGAGTCGAGAAAGTGGCCGAGAAGGTAACCCGCTTAAAAAAAAAAAAACTACGCTCAATTTTGATCTAACGGAGCTTCTCAGAAAGCAGCTTTTACAGTATGTTTCACAAACCTACCTTAGATGCAGACGTTGGGGATGATAAGCAACTCTGTCAGCACGCTGTCGTCCGTGGAGGAACTCCTACCCCCGGAAAGCGGCGAGTGGCGCCTGATGAAAGACCACGAGCTCCTCTACTGTTTTCGCCGCGACTCGGACAAGATCCAGAACTACTTGAAGATCCTCAAGTGTCGCATCGTGCCCGAGCACGGCTGTTGAAGCAAAGAACAGAAGAAACATTCGCTGAGTGCTTTGAAACTCCATCATTGAAAATGTTTTTTGCACGAGATGTTTAGGAAGCAATAGTAAAACCCAAAGACCTTCATTCTCCATATGATAAGCACAGATAAGGATTGTTGTTTGCGTATTTCTGTTTCAATGCATATCCATGAGCTATAATGCAATATAAAATGTTGGAACAAATCTTTATGCTCACCTTTTAATGATCCATCTTCCAATTGATTATGTACCATACATCTGATCAATAGTCATTGGCAGCCAAACGGGAATCAGATAATAGATTCACATGTTTATTGAATGGCTTACATAATTAGAAAAAAAAAAAGATGGTGTGTGATGGTGTGATCAGGATGCGGCGGCTATGTTGATTATTTCCGACCTCCCGCTGTTCTGCTCAACGCAGGCGACATGGAGGGAACCGTCCCTGTGACACACACACACAAAAAATTTGAGATGCCCACAAATGAAGTTGGTGATGAAAAGTACCTTTTCATGGTGACCACTGTATCAATGTTGTGGGGCTCATCGTTGGGCTCCAGGTCCCGAAGTATAATCTGTACGTATTTAAAAAATAATAATAATCATAATAATTATAAGCAAAAGGCTGCAAATAGGATTCCATAGCTAAATAAATGCAAATATGCTAAGGCTAACTATACCTTGGCGAGCTTCTCCGGCTGCTCAGAGTCAAATCTCTGATAAATCTCCAGGCAGAGCGAGGAGAGTTGGCCTCCTCCGCTCAAGGTGTGATTGCGGCGGGCAGGAAGCGGCAGTCCGGACGGAAGGAGCACAGTGAACTCCTCCGCTCCGGATTCATCCACCTGCTGCCGCACAGTCACAAAACACATTTTAGCTCGAGTATGTGATGACGAATCAATATTGCTGGAATTCAAGGGAAAAAAACCATTTCAAAGTGTGTTTATGAGAAGAAAAGAAAAAAATCACTGAGGATACCTTGAGTAGAATGTCAGAGGCAGACACATCCACTTGGACGGATTCTTCATCGGAGACAAGGTGGTCCTTGCCCACCAACAAACCTGCTTGGAGTGCCGCACCCACCGCAATCACCTCATCGGGAGGTGCCGAGCTCAGGAGCTCCACGTCGGGGAACATGTCGCGAATCATCTGCTGCAGACGGGGGATCCGCGCCGAGCCGCCGCACAGAACCACCTGCCAAAAGAACAATGTCAGCATTTATCTTCAGGTACAAATAAAATCAACCATTATCAGATAAATGGTTATCCCGTGATGTGGATGTGTGTGAAAATGGGGGAGTGGGCATTACCTTGTTGATGTCGGTGGTGGAGAGTTTGCTCTGCTCCAGTAAGCTTCTAATTGGCTGGATGCTCTTGTTGAAGAGGGAGGAGCAGAGCAATTCAAAACGAGCTCTGGGAGGACAGACAACAGTGTGGCAGTTATTTAAAAAAGAAAAAAAAAAAACATGTTTTTAAACAATATATTTTTGCTCCGACCACATTTTTCACACTAACCTGGAGACACTGCAGTCAAAGTCAGTGCCATCGTGCAGGGAGTCCACAAAGCAATTGGCTGATCCAAGTGTGGACAGGGAGTGTTTGGCCATGTCGGCTCCGTTCATCAACTTGAGCATTGCGCGGGCATTCTCGGTCACGTCGTGTTTAAAAGTGCTGCAGCAGTTCAACAATGAGTTGTCCGCTTAAAAAGTGGACCTAAGGATCGTGGCGGTAGGTACCGTTTGAACTCGGTGGCGAGATGCTGGGCCAAGGCTTGCGTGAAGCTTTCCCCGCCGATGCTGTGGTGGGTGTGGGTATTCAGGACGCGAAACATTCCTCCGTTCACCTGCAGCACGGTCACGCTCAGAGACGTACCGCCCAGTTTGTACACCAGAACATGGCTGCCGACATAAAACAACCAATTTCTGCTGTGGCATGACCATCGAATAGCTACTCTGTTGATCAAAAAAATATGTTCTTGTGGACATGATGGAAAAAGAAAGTCACCTCTTTGGAGCTGAACAGTCCTGTCCGATGTTATAAGCTAAAAGAGCGGCGGCGGGTTCGTGGATCAACCTGAGGACATTGAACCCTGCCGCTTCAGCTGCCTCCCTGCTCGGCAAAAAAACTCTAATTAGCACAGAAACGAAGTACGGGTGGATGGATGGATGGATGTGACCAACCTCAGTGCGTGCTTCTGAGAGGGCCCAAATTCAAACGGAACGGTAATGACGGCATCGCTCACGTCAGAGCCGAGAGCTGACTGAGCCGTTTCTGGACAAACAAATATCAGTAAATATATATATATTTTTTTTTATTTGCACATTGTTACCTTTCATCTTGTGAAATATGAGTTTGGCAACGTCCTCCGGAGCAATGTACTTGAGTTGTTCTCCTGCTGTAATCTCGTAACAGGGCTTCCCGGATCGGTCGACAACCTGTGCACAACACCAAATGCTCATAAGTGTACAATAAAAAACTTTAGGAGGAAGTTTCCATTAACGGCCAAAATACTCGCCTGGCATTTGGTCTGTGACTGATGAGCTTGCGTCTCTGCGTCATCAAAGCTGCTCATTGAGAAACAAGAAAATCACAATAGTTTTTTTTTTTAATAAAACCTTTTACCCTCATTTGACTTAAGCAAAGACACGAAGAAAATGTGGCATCACCTTCTGCCCAGGACTTGCTTGACTTTGTCAACCGTGTTGGCGGCATTGCGGACCCGCCCTTGCTTTGCTGCAATCCCCACAAGCTGCAGAAAACAAAACATTTTTGGGAAGCACATACTTTCATATACTACTGTAAAAAATATATTTATTACAATTTTTGTGGAAATGTTATGCTTAAGAAACTAAAGTATATCCCAGAAAGTTTGAAACTTTCTATCACTCAAATCTACAACCAAGTAACTTTGACGACAAAAAAAATAACTGATATAAGGTTTCAAAGCCTTTTACCTGCTCATTCTCTCTGTAAGCAACCACAGCAGGAGTCACTCTATCTCCTGCATCGTTGGCAATGACGTCAGCCCGACCGTCCTACACACGTAATAAAACCATGTTATTATAAACAAAAACTGAAAACACACAATGTAACAAGTAACTACACACAACTTGAGTACCTTTCGCTGGTGGTTATACAGTATCTATGGAAGTTAGCATGTTAGCATTTGTACAAAAAAGTCGCTATTTATGTCCAAATAAACTACTAAAGCGACGTAATTATGCGAACAATGCAACGATAACGTGAAGAGAAGATTGCCGGAAAGAACTGACCTTAAATACCGCCACACAAGCGCATGTGTAACCGAAGTGAACGCCGATAGCGGCCATGCTGAACGAGCTGTAGCCGGCATCACGTGGGCACGAGGCACACAAACGTCATCCGGGTGAAGACTTTCTGAATAAAAGCAAAACGTGACGTCTACAAAATAAGAGCTTTTAGAAACGCCACAGTGAGTGGAAAAGAATGGTCACATTTTCATCTTTTAAGCACAGAACACAACAATATTCAAGGTTTTTTTTAGGGCCCAGTACTTGACACAAATTCCACCAGAGGGCGCCAAATCAATATTTATATTAGACATGGCTTGGGCCTGACCTAAAACTACAGTGGAGATGACCTATTCAACAAATTGAGGCACATGAGTTTTTAATAAAATACTGCAAACAGAAAATGAATGGCTTGATAAAGAAAAATAAAACACAAGCACAAATGGAAGTGCAGAGAAGAATCCATAAATTAAGATTTAATGTCATACATTACTTGTGAAGACATCAACTTCGGTCCATGTGTCTCCGGGCTAAAAGGAGCACATTTGCTTTGGGCTGTGCAGCTATTAATAAGAGCAAACCATGTCACCACTTCTCGTCTACACTCTGCTGCTTTTCAACGGGGTGTCTTATTCCAAGGCAGGAAACTGTGAAGGTAAAAATAAGTGTCTACAATTTAAATATCTAGATTCCTAATCATTCATTGATTAATAATACCGGCCTGTAGTGTGCGTGGGGTTTCTCCATAGACTATATGGAAGTGTGACGTCGAATCACAAAGAGCTGACTCCGGCTCTGGTGGAGAAAGAACTCTTCCGGGCTTGTTCTGCCGCTCAGGGGAAGGAGGCGAGGCTGGTGAGAAGACTCTTTACATTTCTAAATGGAATGAAATATTTCCCTACAAAATAAAGATGAGCAAATAAATAGTACTTGGGCACACAAATCTATTTAAAAGTAAATTTTCTGAGAAACTTAATGTAAATGACCAAATCTTTTTTATTTACATACAAATGGTACAAACACAACATGCAGTTTTAATACAACCTAAAAAAAGACTAAATGAAAAAAAATGACCAATATGTAAGAACACTGACTTGTGGTCTTTCATAGCCTTTGAGTACCAAAAATAATTCTAAGCAACCAACTGTGCTTATGTTCTGTGTGATGTCACAGTGTTACTACCTAGGTGCCATCGATGACGCAGCCACCCGTGTCACAGCATCCGTGTCTCAGCCGCTAGCCTCCCACGTCCCTGTGGAGAAGATATGCCAGCGCCTCAGCAGCAGAGACACGCAGATATGTCAACTTAAACACGGTAACATATGCACTGACGTCCATCAAATTTGGACTTGCTTTTCAACCCCACCCCACCTTCCCTTTCTTAGAGCCTGAGTTGAGGGACCTGAGCAGTGAAGATCTGAAAAAGATGCGAGTGCTGGAGCTGAGGAACATTTTAGCCTCATGGGGTGAGGAGTGCAGAGGGTGCTTGGAGAAACACGAATTTGTCAACCTCATTCTGGAGAAGGCCCTGCTTCACACTCCTAAAGGAGACCTGTGAATGACTGGATATATATCTCAACCACAATCAAAACAGCTTTATTTTTAATTCATAGAGCAGAGAATAGATCTAAAAGATAAATACCAAATGAAAGAAAATCTGTACAACAGAATTAAAAGGTTCAGACTGAGATGTGATAAATTCCTCACAGAACTGGAACGCTGTCTTCACTTTGTCTCCCAAGTCCAACAAATTCCACATCACATGGGATGACTGACAGAGTTCTTGGTGTGCTTCTCAATTTTTGCTCTTTGCTTTCTTTTTTTTGTTTTTGGCGGAGCTGGTGACGGGAGGAGCCGGGTTCACTGGTGGAGCACCCAGCTTCTTGGTTTTGGCCTTTTTTACTTTTTCCTTAATGGCTTCAATGTCCAGCTTGCTTTCCTCGGGTGCTGCAACGGAAGGGGTGAAAACATCTTAGCCACAATGTCAACCTGCAATATTTTTTCTTTTTTTTTGCAGCTGTTGGAATTTTAAGACCTTACTACCTTTAGTTTTCTTCACTATGGGTTTCTCCTTAGGAGGAATAAAAGCTTTTTTCCTCTGCTCCTGCTTCTTGCTCAGGGCTTGGGCTTGCTTCACCTAAAAAGAAAAAGAGTTTGTCAGAAAAAGGCCTCCTTTAAATAAATAAAAAAAAATAAAAAAAATAATTGAAGCTGAAGTGCACTGGCCTTTATCTCTGCCATCTTCGCCATCTTCTTCACACTTGCTCGCAGGAAGAATTCACCTGAAGCCAATTCCTTGTCCACCTTTCAACAGGATCACAAAGTTGTCAATGATGACAGCTAAATGATAAAAATTCAGGAGCTTTTGCGCGCACTCACCTGGCTGTCTGGCTGTGGTGGTGGGAAGGGAGTGTACTCCTTCTTCACAGCCTTCTTCTTGGGTTCCTTCCGCTTTGTCAAGTTCTTGTGTCGGAACTTAGGAAGGAAGCGTTCCCAATCCTGTATGCGGAGTTCGGTGTCTTTGGACAGTTCCCGTTTGATCATCAGCGTCTGGCAATTCCAGCAGAAATATAAATCAAAAATAAATCATTTGGTAAAACAGTGGCATGCATCAGATATTATCTTTGGTGCCCTCAGCCCTGGGTTGAGCCAACCTTGGCAATCAAACCCAGAGAGAGTGATATCTGTCACAAGGGTCAGAACAAGGATGAAAATCCATCTTCATTGGGCACGGGCAAAAAATGGTGTCAGGAAATCAGGCAAGCCATCGCACCTTTATGTTGTAGATTGGATGGATGTTTTTCATCGTGTCCATGACAACTTTGCGCACCTGAACAAGATCGCACACAAAAACCTTATAGATCATACAATAATCGTAAAATTTTATTGACATGACGCGAAGTGCTTACCTCTTTTAGTCCACTGAAGGGTCCCAGTGCTGACACGGTGTTGCCCTGAACCATCACATAGCAATTGGTCAGCAGTTCTAAAGCCTGGACAAGACAGCAACATTATTATTAACAGAGGTTGCTTCAGACATCCAACAAATATAAGGACTCACTTTCAAGGTGGAACCTTTCGGGCCAATAAGACGCTGTCTCCGCTTCACAAACCGCTCCCTGTTCCTCACCATGGTGCCAATTTTGATGATGTCACACGCCACATCGTCCTGTAATATCCGTACAGCCTGGTGGCGAAAAACAATTGCATCTAAGTAAAAGACGGCAAATTACGTCGGCTCTCGCGATAGGAATATTCACCTGTTCAAATGGAACGCTTCTGGCAAGCAGCTTGATGAGATCCCTGGCTCTGATGATGACATATGGGTCATAGGTTTTTTTAGTGGTGCAGACAGTCATGCTTCCTTCAATCAGGTCAAGGGAGGCTTTAATATGCTGAAAAGAAAGGGGTCAATCAAATTGCGGCCATTTTGTGGCGTGACTGTTTTATGGCATACTCACAGTTTCTCCCAAAGCCTTCTCCACCAATGGCCAGCAATCTTTTAGATAGGCCTCTCTGTATTTTGGGAAGAGGGTGGCAAAGCTGCTCTCCTCCAACATACCGCGAGGGTTGTCTTCTTTGGTAAAGGGCTCCTCTTTCCAGCCATCGGGAACAGTCAGCAGATCGGCTTCATCCACTGTGTGCCAAAAATCAAATTCATTATGTAAGGTTTGAGACTACATTCACTTTGTTGTGGATAAAACCGCCAGGAATCAGGTTTAATTGTTATGTTACAAGAATATTTAGTCATTTAAAAAAACAAAACGACATCTCCAGAACTCTATGAAAAGGACAAACCTCCTTAATTTAATTCTTAACGAGCCAAATGATGAATTAAACAAGCCAGCACGTTGCTTAGTAATAGCGTAGGTGCTAAATCCTACACGCCTACCATTCAACGTGTCGGTAAGCATTAAGATAAGCAGTGATTTAAACTCTTCTTCTCGATAATGTTACACTGTATTTTGACAACATACGACAAAATAAATGTACAACTCACCCGGATTTTTTTCCTTTTTGGACTTTTTCCCAGTTTGCGCTTCACTCACGCTGTCCATGGCTGTTCTCAGACGGAAGTGACGCAAAGCATTCTTCTTTGTTTTGTAAAGTTCATCGCAAGCGTGAGGCTAACGTGCTACACTGCTGCCACCATTCGGCGACATATTATGCAGCAAGTATTGATTTACTACGAGACTGATGACACATTTTATAAACCTCAATTTTAAAATGGCTCACATTTGATTTACTCGTAGCCATTAAAAGATTTGGAAAGACAAACAAGGAATTCATTTAGCCAAGTAGATTTGTATGAATGAATCAAATACAACCAACATAAGTGAAAATGTTTTTTTATTTCTGTTGTCGCCGTGCATGAAAAGCCATAATAGCTTTGGTTGCACTAACTGACAGCACTGCTAATCCCAAAATACCCACTAACCCTACCACAATGGAGATCATTGTCAAGTTCTCGTTCCCTGCAAAACAAAATAAATATTGCATTCAATCAGCAGTAGATGTTGCAATACTACATATTTCAATTTGGATGATAAATTGTCCAAACATGAGATTGACTAGCTGATCAGAACGTGAGGGAAAAGTTGAGTAACTCACAGGAAGACCGTTTGACTCGTGATGCTTCCCTACTGACAATGAGAGGCCCAGCAGACACCACAGCAGCTCTTTTCGAGTTTGGTTTGGTGCCAATCATGAGAGTGGCCGCTCTCTTGGCGCGTTTAGGGCCTGTGCAGTTCTATAAATTTAGAGGGAAAATATGAGATTATTTCGAGACGTTAGCTAGTGTAAATGAGTTGAGAGAACTTCAGTCCTTATGGGGGGGGGGGAAAAAAAAGCTGAGACGGAAAGAAGACAAAGACATATCTACTACTGTGACCAAGTTGCATTACCTTTGTACAGTTTTCTTTAAGTCCACAGATGCTAGCCAAGCAGTGAAAATAAAGTGGCAGCTCCTCAGGCATATGGAACATCTGCATGGCAAATTGACTTTTCTGAGCCACGCCATTTTCAGACAGCCACCGGAATGTGTGGTCGATGGGACAACTAAGGAGAACAAACAATCAAAAATGAATGCACATTTCTCTTCTTGGGACCTGGAATTCCCTCACCCATCCTCCAGGAAAATCCCCTGAACATCATTCTGTGGGTCACTGGTCTCTGTGGCCCAGCAGGATTCCACGTGCAGCAGGACGTTGGAGATAAAAGAGACATTGGCGTCCAAGGCAACCTGGAAGTACAACGTGTCTTCCGGGTCCATGCTGGCAAATTCATGATAACTGCTTCCAAAGAATTTGTCTCTGAAAAGGTCCATGGTCAGTCCGAGCTGCACAGAGGTGTTGAACTCCACCAGAGAGTAGGCATTGAACCTACAGCACAAAACATCCGAGTGTGCGTGGACTCGCAATTATTAAACGTTGCCCTTTAAGAAACGAAGCCCGCTTCAATGTCAAATGCGACTCACCATTTCAAATCAATGCTGACGTGGGCGTTGCGAATATAATGCAGAGGGTAGACGCACTTCCAGATGACTTTCAGATCCCGTCGGCTGATGGCTTCCTCTTTGGTCAAGGAGACAGCCAGTGTGTTTTGGAACTCAATGTGGGTTTCATTGATCTGGGAGGAACATAAAGTTTTTTTTTAATCATTTCATTTTCAAGCCACCAAAAGTCCAGTCACTCACCCGCCTCTTTGTCCCACATTCAAAGCCGTGTCGAGGAGTGTGGAAGTGGAACAACAGTCCGCTTTCCTCCACTTGGCAGGTGGCGTTGTTCAGCACCACCTCGACTTTCCCGCCGATGTACGCGATCAGGTACGGTTTGGCCACGCCGCCGGTCATCACTTTCTCCAGACACTCACTGAAAATGCCTTTCTCTGTGAAAATGGGTGAAACTTTTATAGGTCAGCGTCAGATGAGGAATGATTGGACTTTGGGGGAGGTGCTTCCTTTTAAAGGTCACATTTAAATTTGTGGCAAATTATCAGTCGCATTTATGAAGACACAGTTGCAATCGCGCACAGTTAAGAATGGTTTCCATTACCGTTGCAGACCGGGCGGGAGGGCACTGGTGCCTGAAGCACGGCGCTCACGTCATAATAGCCCATTTTGCACGCGCAGTGGAACGAACCCAGAGTGTTGACGCACTGAGCGTTCTGTGGGCACAGGGCGTGGGTGGACGAGGCGCAAAGATCTGGACCTGAGAGAACAAAGCATAGAATAAAAGTTAAGACTATCACCTGATGTTAAACCGACCCATCTTCTCCTACCATCCCAGTAAATGAGTCCATTTCGAACTGAGACGTAAGCATTGTCCCGGGAATGAATATAATCCATGTGGAAGTGAACCGGCAGGGGCATGTCGTCGTCTTCGTGGGACGCGTCGAAAAGCATGATGGTGACCTCCGTTTTGTCCGTCTCGAATGCAGGATCCATACCAGTCACCTCCACGCGGACTGGAGGACGGACTTCCCTCAAGAGTTCCAGCAGCTGTAGGACATCAAATGAACAGCCAGAGAAGCAATCTCACAATATTCATATTACACGACAATGTGTTCACTCAAACAAGAAGCTGTGATGTCTCACCAAGTTTTGGATACTCTCCACCACTAGAGTTGTTGCCTCCGACAGGTCGTCATCCACGTCGTCAGGCAGAGGGCCAGGCACGACCATTCTGAGCACATAGATGCCTTCGGCTGCAGAGTAAAACAGAAAGGCACCCATCAGCAGTTGCACAAATCTGCCACTTGGGGTGCATTTGGGATTCGGACCTTGGTCTTCATTGATGGAATCAAGTCCCACACCCCGTACAAGGAAGCCGTAAATAGATTTTTCGACCGTGAAGCACAACATCGTACGTTCCGACATCCACCGGCCGTCGCACTGCTCCCACAGATCCAGGACGTACGTCTTGCCGGCTTCCAGTCCCGTCAGTCGCAGCTCGGTCTTTGTCAGATTGTCCGTCGCAAGGGTGCTGCCGTTCTCCAGGGACAGTTTGTATAAAAATGAAAGGGCTAAACTGGGTGTGCCGGGAATCCACAAGGCGACAGAGTCGTTTGTGTGGTACCGCAGTTCTAACACACCGCGGGGTCCTGGAAAGCAACGCTGGTAAAAAATCTATTTTTAAAAACGATGTAATGCTGATGCTCGCAGAGTACCTGTGTGTACTGGAAGCGTCTTGGTGCTCATCAGCACGTCATCGCCGCAGAGCGCGTCCACTCTGGCCTGGTAAAGGTGGCACGGCAACAGCCCTTCAACCATATAGTCATTGGCGAGTGTAGTCCCCAGCAACGTGTCCTCCTGGTAGACGTTGAACCTGGACACGGACGAGGCGCCGCTCACTTCCCAGCTAAGCGTGTAGTTGTTGGAGCCGTACGATGTCTGACGTAAGGCCTCGATTCTGGAGTGAGCTAAGTGACAGAAATAGGTGTCATTTTTTTTTCTCTTTAGAATTTTAACTGTGGCAAAATGTCAATCTCACCAATATTGCCATCATTCCGAATCATTTCACTGTAGCGGGACTCCGTGCCGACTTGGCAAACCGTCTGCAGGCCAAATTTGACCTTGCTGCAGGGCTGCAGGCCAGACAAGGTAAAAGCAAAGTCCTCCGCCGAGAGCCAGGTGGGCGCCTCGTCCACCACGTGGTACGTTCCGCTGAGATGGAAGGCTGTGAGGAGGAAGAGGGAAAACCAGAGGTCCTCTGGAACATCCCAGGTCAAAGATATGCTGCTGCTGTTCCACAAGCTGACCTTAAAGTCTCTGGGAATCTCTGGATCTAATGGGAAAAGAGCACAAACCTTTCACAGTAATTTTTGCTTCTAAGCCAAGATGCAGAACTAGCTAAGTTTGGTTCAAGCTGTAACTCGACAAATTCCTAAACATATCCACTTCTTTACCAGTTAAAACTGAGAGGCAGGTGACAAGGAAATTGGCGTCAGGGTCCACGCACACCACATAGAGAGTACAAGAGTTCAGGGAAGTGACACGATAGCGACTGTCGATGATTTCGCGCTTGCTCAGCAAGTTATAGGAGCCCCTGTCAGCTTGGTACAGAGTCACAGTCTGGCCGCTGCCGGGAGGAGCTGGTCGGCCCACTGTCCACGACAACATAAACGTGGCAGGAGAACGGGCCTCCACCTTGACAGAATACCGCAGCGTGTGACCTGGAATGGAGAGAATCATTAAACTAATGAAAAATGTATTCAGGGAAGTGAGATTCTGTCCTGGCATTAGAAAACAGACAGATTTTCATTGGTTTGCTTGGCTAGATGAAAATGGGACATAAAAATGTTGCATTTAAAATCATGCAATTTTTTTTTTATTACCAAAAGCAAGGAAGAAGTTTTCATCTTGAAAGAAGAAGAGTGTGCCATTTTCACAAGGGAACGCCTCAATGGGATCCAACAAATCCAGGACGATCTACAAACAAGATTAGGTTATGAAAACAACTTAAATTATTGATTAATTTTATGAATTATTCCAGCACCTGTGTCGCACTTGTGGGGTTTTTCTGGGGTTTCTGTTGGCCACTGACTTTGGTTTTCTTGGTACCTTAAAAACAAACAGTGACATATGGGAATGGATGACATTAAGAAATGAATGAATGAATGAGTGCGTTTACCTGGGGAAACTGTTAAAGTCCACGAGTGAAGAGTCCCTGCGTATTCGAGGGTCACTTTGTTTTCTACAGATGGCGGGACTGTTAAGGACACCATTTCGCCCTTTGTCCAGAGGTTTTTTAAAGATGTTTCATTTAGCCACAGGTTGTCAGAACTAAAAAACAAAAGAGTATTTATTAGGAATAAAACAAGTCTTATTTTTTAAACTTTACACATTTCATTGTTGGTCAGGGTGGTGGAATTTGGAGATCAAAGTTAAGTTAATGAATAGAACTGAAAGCAGACCAACTAGACGGCAAATTATGGAAATAAATAAAATGACTGTGCAGCTCTTATGGGGATAAAGTGAGGGAGCTGGGCTTTAATAGGAATCCAATTAAAAAAATTAAAAAAACTTTACCTTCGCAGAGGGTTGCCCAAGTCCATCCAACAAATAGAGAAAGAAACGTCACCAGTGCGTCCTATGAAAGGAAAAGCAAATTGTTTTCCAATGTTGGATTACACGTTATAAGAAATTTGAAATAGGCGCCATTGTTACCTATGGAGATGGCTTGAGCCAATAGGGTGAAAAGGACGACTGGAAAATCAAAGAAATTCCTGCAAAGAAATCAGAGTCAACAAGATAGAAACATTTCGATTGTGAAACCGTATTTTCTTACATTTTGTTCTTTGTATTTCCAGCAAGGAAATCGCGTTTGTTCGGTAAAAAGCAGGCTTTGCTGGAAGATGAGGCCACTAATGAGTGGCAGGTGAGTGGTGACGTCACTGACGACGCTAAAGGACCAGGAAGTTAAGTAGTCATCGCTGCGTATTGTATATAATTAGTAAAGAGTGAATGTAACTAAATATACATAAAAATGTTTTTACAAATATTTTACCGACATCCAGCTTGTTTTCCTGAATTTTTTTATGTCTCGATTTGAACGTCTCATCCCGTGCATCACATGTAATTTCTACAGTGGCCTGTAGGTGTCAGTGTGCACCCAAATGTAAGCCTGCAGTTACCGTTCAACATCTGCATTCATGTCACAATATATTAAAAAATAAACAAAAACGTGTTCGCCGATCAGTTTCCTTTAGGATTTAAGCATGAGCAAGCAAATCAAAACAAAAACATCATTTAAAAAGTACAACAGCTGTGCTCGTACTTAAAATACAATTACACACTGTATATCAAAATCAATCAATCTAAAAATGTCTTATACTGGAAAAATAGTAAAAGACCCAAACATTGCATGCAAACTAACTACATTAGGTAAAGTAAAGGCGATGTGTCCTTAATCAGAGTGCAGCATCATACAGTGCTTGTGTCCAGGGTCCAGTGTGCACAAGTCACACAGAGCAACTTTTGTTGAATTAATTTTCACAAGTAATTGGAGTCACAAGTCTGTGGAGAGTTTGAGGCAGTAGACTTGTAGGGAGATTTGTCTCATCATGATCTGAGGTGTTGGGAAAAAAAAAAAAAAAAATCTACGTTATTTGGCAAATATGAGAAGCTGGACATATTCGCTGCTGTTGTGCACAGTTTATTTGGTGCTAACCGCTGGAGAGGAAACAAACAACGATGAGGTCAACCTTATCAGCTTCCTGAGAGGAATCTACGCCGGACTCTCGATGAGCGATGACCCGTTTTTCCTCAACACAGACTTTGGGATCAACTCCGTTGCTGGGGAGAGGTCGGACGTCCTCTGGTTTACAGATGAAAGCGAGGACAAACGTGAGGACAAACCAGTCAAGAAGAACAAGAATGGCACTCCGGGACCTGTGGTGTTGACCAAAAACGGGGCAATCAAGGGGATTACAACAGATAAGGCCCATATTTTTTATGGGTTGCCATATTCAGACCCCCCAGTTGGGGCTTACCGCTGGAAGCCCCCCAGACCTGTGAGTCCGTGGAAGGGGGTTTATGACGCCTCCTTCCCCAGGCCGCCGTGCATGCAAGCGTGCAGAGGACCAATTGCTGCGGAATGTCCAAGAAATGTAAGAATTAGCTAATTATCTGAGTAGCGGTTAGCCCATCTGGCTCACAGTGATAAAATCTGGTTTTGAATCTTAACCGTGTTTGTTTGTCTTCTCATACGTCCCGCTTAGGTCAGCGAGGACTGTCTTTATCTCAACATTTTCGTCCCCCGGGATGTGAACTTTAGCTCGCCGCTTCACAGTCCGCTTCCCGTCATGGTGTGGATCCACGGTGGGGATTTCATCGCCGGCTCTGCCTCCAAGCCGCTGTACGACGGGCGCTTCGTGAGCAACTTCACCCACACTCTTGTCGTGAGCGTCGAGTACAGACTGGGTGAGGAAGTCTCACGGCCATTTTACATCCTTGACATCATTAAACCATTAAATTAATGTGTTGATAGATATTTGACGCTAAATGAGAATACATAATGTGCATGCGTGTGAGAGCCATTATTGGAAAATGGCTGTTAGTAATTATTCCGTCTGCCTCTGAGGCAGAACACATGAAGGTAATTTGGCAAATGGTTGCCACGCTGGAGTCAATTTGGCCAACTGTGATGCTGATCACGTGATCTGATTTAAAGGTGCGTTCGGGTTCCTGGTGTCTGGCAAAGACCCCAAGACGTCAGCCGTGGGGAATTATGGAATTCTGGACCAGCAAGCGGCACTTCTTTGGGTCCAGCGGAACATTGCGATGTTTGGAGGGGACTCCAGCAAGGCGAGTCTCAATCATCAGCTTTAAAGTGAAATACAACTGATATAGTTGGTAGTAATTCATTCATGTACCACTAGAGGGAGCCCTCATTGTTTGATAGCTATAAAAAAAAACAACGCATTTACATGAGTGTAAAAAGTAGCGTATGGCTTTTTTTTGCATCAGGTAACATTATTCGGAGAGAGTGCCGGTGCTCAGTCTGTGAGTCTTCACCTGATGATCCAAAGCAGCAAGCCTCTATTCAAGCAGGCAGTTTTGCAGAGTTTGCCCTTCTCCATCCCTCTCAAGAGCAGGTTCTGTGTCTCATCTCTCCCACACCGAAACACTTTTGATGATGATCCAGTTTCGGCTTTTTATTCTATCTCTCAGACACGACGCCCTGAAGCTCGGTAAAGACTTTGCAAAGAAGAGCAACTGTTCCGTCGGCGACGTTGTCTGCTTGCTGTCGCTCACGCCGCAGGCCGTCCTGGAAGCGCAGATGAAAACAAGTAGGATGATGCGCAACATCAACACCGGCCCACACTTTGCAAACTCAACAGTTGCATAAGCGTGCTCGAGCGAGTTTGTGATAAAAACAAAAACAAAACAAAAAACACACGTTTTATCTTGATTTACGGCATCCTGCCAAGCCAAATAACTCCTGGGAGGGACCTTGAAAAGAGCAGTTCGCCTTTTACTGCTATAGTATATCTTTCTGAGGTGTGATAGCCCTGAAACTCCAAAACAAAAAGCAGAAGGTGGTTTATCAAGAGTGCTTTTTTGTTTTTCCTGTCTGACCTTATAAAAGTCTGCCATCAAGTCCCTCCAGCTTGTGTTTTTTCCCTTGTGAACTCAGGTTCCAAACTGGTGAACCCGTTCCGGTTCCTGGAAGTGTTCGAGACGTGGGGTCCCTTCGTTGACGGCGAATTCATCGAGGAGCAGGCGGTCGTTGCCTTTCAGAAAGGCCACTGGCACAAAGAGAAACCGGTGCTGCTGGGTACGACACACACACACACACACGATTCATTACTGAAGCTAGAAACCGAATTCCCCTTGCTTCTCATTATAACGCCGCACACTCATCACAAGAAGTTCATACTTGAGCCTTTTGCTTTCTTTTCTGCCCCCCCCCCTTCCCCCCTTGCAGGTACAACCTCAGAGGAAGGCGTAATCTTTGTTTACGGCGTCTTTAACAAGCCCGTGTCTGCCGTGGAGTCCATCATGTACGTTACGGCCATCTTCAAACAACACAGCCTCCGGATCTTGCACAAGTACCTGCCTCTCTACAGAGACTCCGATCGGAGGGATATGCTGGCTCAGGTGAGATATGATAGAAGCCTTGATGCTAAATAAAAGAAGGATCTTTTTTTTTTAGTGTTCATCTGTTTAAGTTTGAACACAAGGCTCATTGCTTATTGTGCAATTATTCGCGCGCAAGCGTGGCGCTATACGCCAGCCAAATGCGAAGTGAGGGAATTACAGCGATTGAGGATAATGGACGAAGGCATCAAATTTATTTATTTATTTTTAATTGGCCTAATGCGAGTGTGGGACATAAACGCGCTCACTTATTTGTTTTTATGCAGAGAGAGACACTGATTGCATTGTAACGCTTTGTGGAGACACTTTGGTGCACTTTATTAGTTTATTAATTTTCAGACTTGCACTTGAAAGACCACAACATTTAATCCGACACTATTTTAGTATTTGAAATAAAATAGAAATCTCTTTCTATTTCAAATCAGTGCAGTCAAGCGCTTGTACTTTCGTAAAGAATGTATCTTCCTCTCCATTAGGAGTGCAAATACCGTATGAAGCAAGCACTTAAAACGCAACGACTGAAAAAATGGCTCGGAAATATGAGCTATGCGGTGAATGAGAACGCCCCCCCCCCCCCCAAAAGACATTCAAACTCTGATGAGGAAAGTCACTTTAAAGCTCTGCTTCGGGGCGCATTTAATTAAGCAGAAGAGACAATAATGTATGCAAATTTGAATTTGCCAGCTCCTAGAAAGAAATCGAGAAGCTGCCGTCATTCAGACCTGAGCCCAATTGTGTGTAAATAAGGATTTTCATTCATTTAGTCAAAAAACGTGGACGCCTGGGTATCAATAAGCTGCCATTAAGTCTTGGACAGATGGTCCAAAAAACTCAACCCTCAGTTGGTTATTGTCTTTTTTTTTTTTATGTCTATTGGACAGTTAAGTGAATTTCATTGCTTTGTACTGGAATCCAAGACATTCAATTCACTTCAATTTGGTTGTCTCAAGCCAAGGAGGACAAAGAGCGAATTAGATGCACGTTAAGGATGTTGAAAAAAATGCTCAACTGATTTTTTTTATTTTTATCTATGGTTGTCAGTTTTGGTATCCTCGTCGTTTCAGTAAAAGCCTCCCGCCTACAGAGGGCGCTAAATCGCCAGCAACTCAACCCCTCCCTCCTCCTTTCCTACCATCATTAGTATGGAACATTGAGAGGCTGCTACCTGCATGGGAGTCACGGCGTTTGTCTGAGATGCAACCAGACTGCTCGCATCAGGAAGTCCCTTGTCTGTCATGAGCCCCCCAAGGTGGCGGGTCATCACCTCGGAATAATTAACAAAGCACGACGCAAAGCGGGACGTTTTATAAGACCACTCTGAATGATCCACATATTCAATGCAAGCACAAATTAGACCGAGTGTTTGGAAATTGGAAGCTTGCGGGATTTTCTTTTTCTCCTTCTGTGATGAAAGTTCAAGGTACGCACGTCGGGGAGGTCGTCGAGGTCAAGAGGTGACGCTCTTGCTGGCGTTTAGTATTCACCGACAGTTGGGGCCGCAGCTGGAAGACGCGTTCACACATGCGCACATACTTACGTGTCTTCATAAAGGGCGCTTCTCCAGAGGATGGGAGGGGGGAGAGGTCGGGAGAAATGTCAGCCAGTTCGCCACAGAGGAGGTTGATGTGGAGAGCTCAGCATTTTTTTTTTTTTTTTGTTCTCTCCCCATGACTATTTCTGCCCTGCAAATATGATGGAATTGGATCAGCAAAATTTGGCAAATGCATGTAGGACACAGAAGAAGAAAAATGACTTTGAAGGGCTAGGTTACATAACGTCATCTCAAAAAATGGACAAAAAGTAACAATGTGTGAAAATAAGTGAATCCGGAGGTGTGTGAATGTCTGTGCACAGTGCAAAAAAAAAAAAAGAGGCAAGCGGATAAAAATAGTTCCCATATTTATTTTTGAAGTTCAACTCAAGAACGAAGGTTCCGAATGAACTGTTCGTGTCTTCTTGTCCTCATTTTAGATCGTCACAGACTTTGTCTTCCTGTGTCCATCGCGGAGGTCGGCGCGGGCCGCCACAGAAGCGGGAAGCCGAGCGTGGACGTACGTATTTGACCACGTGACGTCGGACCCGAGCGTATGGTCGGGTCTGACTTTCTGCTACCGCCGCGTCTGCCACGGCGGCGAGTTGCCGTTTGTCTTCGGTTCGGCCCCCGTGGCCAACTTCACCCTGACGCCGGGCGAGAAGCTGCTGTCCAATCGGATGCTGTGTTACTGGGGCGCCTTCGCCCACACGGGCGATCCGTCCTCGCGGGTCGGTCAGACGACCTTCTGCCGGGAGCAACGTCTGCCCGTGTGGCCTCGTTATTCGGACACCAGCGGGTGGCTGCTCATGAACCTGACACTGCGTTCTCATCCACAAGTGGAGACCAGAAGCCGTGTGTGCGACTTCTGGGACCATCTGGGTATTTACTCGTAGACAAAACACATCAGTAAGCGGAAAACATTATTTGTAATTAAAAAAAGAAATCAATAAATCCTCTTTAGCATGAAAACAATAAAACACACAGCAAAAATTGCAACGAAATTTTTTTTGGACCTCAATTTTGAATTACGGCAGTGGCGCCACCAATCAGATTTCCCGACATGTCGGTTTGCCGCGTAAACCCATTTGACGCCGTTATTTTCAACCGTGTGCAATGAAAAGGTTATCGATGTCAACCAAAAAAAAAAAAAAAAAAACCACGCCGACTACTCGAACAGCGGGTTGCTAAGCTTTTTGTTTACTACTACAAAGATCACGTATTGAAATTCTGCGGCTGCTTTGAGGACCGGCCGATTTTCGCACATAAAGAGGAAATGGCCTAATAAACTAACTTTATTTCAAGGTCCATAAAAGCCGTGGCCTGAGGGGCCCCGCGCGTGATGAGCGTTGCCGTAACATTTAAGGTCGGCCAGGTGCGTTTTCATCACTGCTCGATTATCAGAATGGGGGGGCTCAAGAGGAACCCCGATAAATGGACCCCACCGAGGGACTCCAAATGGATTGTTGTCACCTCTGCGCTTTCACTAATGGTGCTTGTTTTGGAAAGAGTGTCCTTGCTCTTTTTTACCTCCATCAAGGAGGAACACAAGAAAGGGGGGGGGACAAAAAAGGAAATTTGAAGCTGTGCACTTAAAAGAAGACGCAGGCGACCTTTAAAGTACATTTGAATTAAAGCGGAAGATGAACTTGATAGAGAAGCTCAAAGGCTTCTTGGCAACCCCTGCTGAAAATCTCAGTCACAGTTAGAAGTTCCATCTTTTCTACACATATGGAGCACAATGAAAAGGAAATGGGAAATATTCACACTTGAGTTGCGGAACAAGATGTCGGCACACGGAAATATTTTCACACCTGACGGCGGCCAAATAAATCGTTCCAAGCTGACTTTTTTTTTTTTTTCTTCCAATATGAATACAAAATGACGAGGTGGGGGGGGAACAGAAGTCTTCTTTAGAATTTTGCCTTTTTTTTTTCCTTCCACTTCCAGCCTTTTTTGTTTCCTTTTCAGCCTTGAGCATCTATCAAAACATATTACATAGTCCTGCGTCAGCACAGCGGCGACTCGCCTGCATCAGCCCCCCCCCCCCTTTAAAATGAGCAGCGCAAGGTCCCCGCTAACCATTAGCGTCTCAAGGCTATGTGACGTCAAAGTGCATTCGAACAAACGAGACAACATGACGCATTTTGCTCGTCGCAGCCAACTGACACTCAACTGAACAAAAACGCAGAATTCCACTTCAATAAAAAACAAAAAAAACATTTCACTTTTTCTGTCTGCTCTAACACCCTAATCATCTTTTATCCTCATAAAACCCGCCCTGAAAATATTTGAGCGGATATATGATCCCTCAATTAGGGTGAGTCACCCTTACTTTTGAAAGACGACCCGCCGCGCCATTATATTGTCATTCAATACGTTCACGGCGCATTCGCACGTCGCCTGGAGCCGAGATATTATACTGGTGGGAAAGCAACGACGTCAACTCCCGCCCAGTTGAATTGGTTACAGTCATGCATTTAAAAGACACATCAATCTACTCGAGCAGAAAACGCGCCATCTGTCCGACGTAATGGATTGCGGCACGACAATGTCACGCGCAAAAACAAAAAAAAAACGTCACTCGCTTTCTCTTTGGAAGTCAGCAGACGGATGGCATCTTTTTCAAATGAACCCTGAGATGTTTTAGGAGGCTTTTCCTGCCATTGGTTTTGAATCCTAAAAAGTGCTGCTTATCCTGGCTGAGCTCCACGACTGAAAAGGTGGGGAGGAGTTGGCAGGAGTCGAGCCACCGTGTTCCCAAGTCCCTTCACACCTCAGATTGCGTGAAAGAGGAAAGACAGACACACACCTGAGTCCATCCGTCCTCCCTACCTCCACTCCACCTGCGGATATTGGACTCGGCACTGAAGGTTTGCGCCAACGTTTTCCCCCGCGGCGCCCTCCCTCGAGATTGAGTGACGGGGAGGGAAGTGGGGGGGATTTACTCCAAAACGTTCTCCTATCAAACAGTTTCCATAGCAACGGCCTCAGGAAAGTTTAGCAGGTAACGGGGCCGGCGAGGCTCAGCGAAGGGCCGGTCGGAACGCAGCGCTCGACGCTTGCTGACTTTAATGAGATCCGGGCGGAAGTTTTGATGGAGGGCTGTCACGGAACGTTAGCGGCGCGCAACTCCTCCGGGGATGCGCCGCTGCGTTGGGTGGCTGACAGCAAAAATAAAGCGTGGCCTTGAAAGGCTGTTTATTGGTGACCTTTTTTTTTTGGAAGAGTGATCTCCAGTTGTTACGTGTTATGAAGCCATGCCGATATAGCCGCACGATGTCATTACGAGCAAAAAAACAAAAAAACAACCACACACACAATGTGGATGATCAGAAACAAATAAAATGCACCTTACTGTGACCTGCTCATCAGTCAATGTTCCAATCTATTTCGACTCGAGTGAAACATCGTCGGAGTCAGTAAAGAACAAGACGCAGGGCGTGCACCCACATGCAAAATCCGTATGTTCATACACAGAACACATTTCTATATTTTGCGACTATCTTGCCTGACTCCTAACCACCCCACAGTACATGCATCAGCACCCTCCAACATGCGGTGACAATGTGTGTGTATATATTATCTCGGGGGAAGAGGGGGGGGGGGTTGCATACATCACCAACAAAAAGGCAACCCCCAAACTCCTGACAGGTCTAGTAATTGCATTCAGCGGATCATAAAATTGCACGAGTTGCATCACTCTTGCCCTGGTGGCAGGAGGCGGCGGCGGCGAGGGGATGCGGCCCTCGGGTTTAAATGCACGATGCATTTTGATGCGGTATTAATTTAAAAAAAAAAAAGAAAAAAAGAGGGGCGCCCACGTGCATAACAATGCGCCACCTGAGCTTTCCCTAAAAAATCGACACTTTCACCTCTAACCCGACAAGCTTCGAAACTCTATTCATTGCCAGGGTGCTCGTCCGTCCAAATACACGGGACGCACATGGATTGTCTCTCGGTCCACTTAGCAAGTCCATCCTCGGAATTGCAAATTTGTTTGCAGTGCACGACTTTAACCAGAAATGCAATTAGACCGTTACGAAATAGTCGCGTGCTTATCGAGCCTTGTCTTGGCTCGCTGATGGCCAACGCTGAATGAGAGTGGGACATTAAAAGGCATCCTGGCCAAAAGCTTTAACATAGTGCCGCTAACTGTGCTATCTACATTTTACAACTTGTCATAAAATATATGAAAAAAAAAGACAACCAGGAGAAACATCTGCCCAGTATGGACTCTTTAAACTGACTTAAAAGTATTACAATTGTGGAGTAAAGTGGAACTTCTTTATCTCTTCTTCTTAATTACACTGCACTGCATCTCTTCCACTTGAGCTCAATGCTGCCTCACATGTAGTGGCGCAATGTGGTACTACGCTTGATTGTTAGAAACTCAGTAAAAAAGTAAAAATAAAAATGTTCTGTTATTATTTACTTTTTTTTTAAGAAATACATAGGAGTTAACAAGCCTTTGAACGTCAAAATGACTCAGACTGCATAATTGGTTGCTGAGTTTCGCTCCTCAACAATCTTTTCAAAGTCTTTCTCGGCCGGTCACAATGCGGATGACAAGACACAAGCAAAGTCGTCGAACAAAGGCAAATTGTCTTTTTTTTTTTTTTTTCTCCTCTATGTGTTATTCACTGAAGAGACAAAAAGAGTTAACTGACAGGCACGGACAAACGGCTGAGCGTAGACTCTTCAGTCAAAGATAAAGAGAATTGCAGGAGCGAAGCCTCTGGAATATGTGTTGTTAAGTCTTCAAAGGTAATAAAAGACCAAGGGAAGTCGTCTAAAACCTCATTTTCAATCTAAACAGTCTTCTGTGTGCTTTAAAAAAAAATAAAACCTCACTGAATGTTTGGGGGTAAAAAAAAAAAAAAAAAAAGAACTCGATGGAACATTCAGGCAGTACGCCCACACGTGTTTTGTCGTTCTTTGAAGCTATTTCATAAAACAAAGTATTTTTTTTCCCGGAACCATTTCAGTGTTGCTATTTCCATGGCAACCGCATGTACGGTAGCCGTGAGCTTTCTGGAAGCGGCTCAGATTACACCGAGGGTCACAGTGGAGTGGCGCTGAGAAGGGCAAACAAGAAGAAAAAAAAAAAACACACTGGCTGAATTTTAAAATGCATGTAGAAAAGAAGTACTGTTTAAGTAAGTATGAAGGACCAAAACTGACAAAATAAATCAGTGAAAATAAAAACAAATGTAAAACTAATACTTAAAAATAAACTAAAAACATATAAACTGATATTTAATTGTATTTATATATTTGTTGTATATTTATTTCCACATATTTTACTATTTAATTTTTATTTTGAAATATCTTTTAATGTTTGTTTTTATTCTTACTTTTATTTTGCAGCACATATTTTTTGTTGGTTTTGTTTCCGGATTTATTTAATTCAAAATTTCATTTTTGTTGTTGTTTACATTTGTTTTTTCAATTTCACTTTGATCGATTTATTTTGGATTTTGGCAATTTTTAAGCTCCAATGCAGAAGGAAATGTGATTCAAATGAGGAGGCGTGTCCTCAGCGTGCTACCATTTTTTAATTGGTGCAAACCTATGACGTCCCAGACGTTACCTTTTAATGAACCTTTATCCGTCCACAACTAAGCTGCCTTGTATCCTAGCAATCAAAAGACCCTTTCCTCTAAGTGGGACTCAATTCAAAGCCTAAGGACATGAAAAAGTAGACCAACGCATAAGATGGAGCCGCCAGCTTTTCCGCTAACAAAGAGGTTTTCTACCTATGCAAGGTGGAGGAGAACTTATTTCCCATTCTCTTTGAGGAAATAGCTAGGAATAATATTTTTCTTTGATAACGCGAGTCTCTCTCTGAAGTCTCAGCCGAATGCTCTCTGGGAGTAAAGTCCCCCCCCCCCTTTTCTGTGTCATTAGATAAAGTGAATAAAAAAACAGTAATTTCTTTTGCTTGATTGGATGGATAGTTAAGTCTGTTTGGTCTTTCGAGTCGGCTCTCCGGAGAGGGGAGCGCCATGCATCAAACGCTGACTTCTGGCTAACTGCTTCAAGAGTTAGCTTGGAAATTGACTTCTCCAGCTGTGTGTCTGACCAGAGCAGTGAATAATACATACGCGCATTTGTACAAGAGACTTCGATGTAAACATCCAAAAGGAGAAGCGCAATGTCGAAGTCGATGTTATAAGAGATGCGAGCAGAGACGATTTTGCCCTACAATGTGTCGCTGGAAAATTGCAGCCAGTCAAGTAAGGCAAAATACGATTTAAAAACAATTGAAAACATCTCGACATGTCAATAGATGGCATCCGTTGCTAATTTAGTTTAGTCAAAGGCGAAGTTGTCGATTGAGGTGCGATAAAAGGTTATTAAATGATACCGTGGACTGATTAGCATAATTGGGATGTCCTTCTATATTCACTGATTAGCATAATTAAGGTGCCCTTTTATTTGCTTGTGACGTCAATGAAATTTTAGCTATGCAAGATTTGGAATGTGAAAACCAAATAAGAAAAAAATAATAATGAGAACAAGATGAATCATTTCAACGCTTAGCTTAGCTTATTTGAGCTTATTTTAGGAGAAGCCTACCAGAATATCTGAAATGTATTTGTGGTTCATCCAAATGAAATAATTCAAATGGTGGAAGGGATGTGCTGGATTCTATCTATAAATAAAGCTAGTTATTTGCACAAACTTCAACTGGAGGAAGTAAAGACTTGGCTTGACAGTCTGCTAATTAGCCGCTACTTCGGGTTCTAATTATTGTCGTGCATGTTAACATGGCGGGTCTTTCCATTACATTGTCAGAATGTTTTGAAGGATGCTCGCCTCAATCTGCCGGTGCTGACACATAAATGAATGTAGTGGAATAGAACTATTGACATTATGTGGGGTTTGTACTTGCTTGTTATTTCCCCGGAGGATTTTTTTTTTTTTTCTTTTGCCTGAGCCGCAAAGACCTTCGTGAAATTGCTTTGTTTCTTCATCTCCGTTATTCTGAGGTCAAACGAGACTTGCAATTACAAGTGTGCTACTGCAAAAGTGTCCAGAAGGCAGTAAAATCTTAAAATAAGCTAGCTGTTAGTTTACCTGGCAACATTTGAAGTTTTCCCTTTCATGCAAAGAGAATATTTAATGTTAGAATGGGGAAATGGTTATGCCGCTGACAACGTAGAATTTTTTTTTGTTTTTTTTGTTCTCTCACTAAGACGCCGGTCGTTGGCAATATCGGTTTTTCACCAGCGAGTTGGCGCTTGGCTCTGTTGTATTAGCGGTGGGACGGAAATAGAAAGCGCTCAGCCAACAACAGAAAAAGGATTTGATATAATCGAGCTGACAGATGGCTTTCCCAAAGTAGTCTGATGTAAACTGAGCAAAGAACACAGGCTGGGAAAGTAGGCAAACCAAAATATTAAGATATGAAAACAATTCATGATTAAGTTTAGCAAGCAAAAGCAAATTTCCAAGTCTTTATAATCTAATTATTCACTGGATTTTTAAAAATGATACATCGCAATTTTCTTCAGAGAACAAACTTAATGTAAAATTTAAAAAAAAAATCACATATTTAAGGTCCATCGGTTAAACCGTTCAACCAAAGGTCTCTCGAGATTTGATCTCTTAAATGTCGCGGTGGCGCGTCACGAAAAGCACTTTGCATTCACGTCGACTAATCCAAACTTGAAGTCGCCGGGAGAGTGAATTAGACAAGATCTAAGTGCAATCCATTATTCATTCAAGATAGGAAGCGGCACTGTGGTTTTAGGTCAGCATGGCGATAGAAAGTGGTAGGAGGGAGGGGGTGTGTGTGTGTGTGTGTGGGGGGGGGGGTCAACGTAACCATTTCAAAATACTAAAATCCATATTTGTCATGAGTGCCGGCTTGCCTTGTACAGACTGCAGTACTCCATGACTGGGCATTTTGCCAGTTGACAGATAAGCGGCGGACATCTTATTGCTATCATAAAACACCATCAGTGTCATATTGATTCCACTTTTATCAGCAGCGTCTATCTGTCAGGGATTGAGCGACTCAGGGGAAGTCCTCGCTATCTACTTTGGCCAAATTTAGAAGCTTTAAACCTTTTTATTTTGGGGGTAGATTCTTTTTTTCTACATAAGAAATGAAAATAAATTTTGATTCATTTAATAACATTGCACATGCAGAGCAGCAAGGATGTGTGTGATTGAAGATCGGGAAAGATTTATGCCAGATGGTCCAACTTTTTGCGCGTCGCCACAGGGTATCCTAATTATTATTTGTATGAAGTGAGGCTCCCTCTTGGAAAACGGGTGACACGGCCCGAGGCGAGCCCAAAACTGACCCCCCCCCCCCCTCGAGGAGACAATACCGCTATTCTCCACACTCACAAGTGACTCTTTACATTATAAAGCAACAACCTTAAACATTCTGCTTTCGTCGCTCTCTTTGAACCGATGTGTATTACCCATATGTTTCTTAAAACTAATTGCCTAATTAATTAAATCCAAATAATCAGTGAGCAACAAAGGTTCCTTTTGTTCCCGCGGAAGCGACTGTTCCATCTTGCCAAACAGATGGCAAAGAGCAAAACTGGTCTCCAAACAAAGAATGATGCTTGAAGACCAGTATTATTTATAAATAAGTATATTATTATTTAATAGAAAATATATTTCCTCACAACAAAGAGTTTTTGGCTTTGAATCCTGCCTACATGCGAGCGAGTCCAGTCGTCCGGCATTCCCTAATGAGAATAACTACTGTAAAAAAAAATGTCTGAATTTATGGATGATATTTCCCATCACAAGAATAAAAAGCATGAGTGAGAGGAAAGCGCAGACAGCAAAAAGGGGGGGAAAAGTCAAGGGCGCGTTATAAAAGGCGGCATTAAAAACGAGACATGGTTATCCATCCAATCAAATTCCGAACCTGCACTAAGTACATTTGGCAGGCTGGCTCGCAGCAATTGAAAAATGGTGGAAGTGTGTCCTCTGGGCGCCGCCCCGACACACACACACACACACACACACACACACACACACACACACACACACACACACACACACACACACACACACACACACTTCGCTCGCACACGTAATACGCTCTTCAATCAAAGCACAGTCAGGTGTAAGTACCAATTCAGAAGACGCCATTATGCAAGGGAAATGTCATTAGTGATTTGACAATTTCACGCATCGACGCATGCTTCGCACGTCGATGAAAAATGGCCGAGCGCCGACGGGAAAAGGTGGCTCTGAAAGACAAACGCTCGGCGTCGCCGACTGAGCTGAACTTCTTTCCTAATTTCATTACCATGACGTGGAAAGTGTCAAATAATAATGGAGCGGAATTCTGTCTGTCTGTCTATCTATCCATCCGCTAATAATCCTCACTGCTCAGTCCTGAATCGCAAAGCTAATGGACACCGTAACAATTCTCAAGTCGCTATCTGACTGATGAGTGCATTACTTTAATTACATCAAATTTATCCCCCACTTTGTTTGAATGGCATTTCGCAGCGGCCGTCGGTAACCGCTCCGTTAAATCATACGCCGACTCGATGGCAGGCAATAGTGTTTATAGAGTTGGGGGGGGGATAATAAAGCTAATGTATCATAACAACCTTCAGGCTAGTTTGTAACAAGAGCACAGTGTGCGCGAGTGTTCCCAAAGGGGTGGCGTGCACTCGTGACGTCACCCAGGCGCACCGGGCCGGCGCAAATCTCTAGCGGCTCGGAGTACATCATCACCAAAGGACAGACGGACGAGGGCAGAGGCAAACGGACGCCCACGGGTGGTAGCCTGACCTCAGTTCCCGCTGAAAGGCCGGCTATTAGCGAGCTACACGCGTTGATGAATTGCTCGCCCGGCAGCTTTTATTCGAGCCTTTGGCTACATGAGCCCCCCCCCCTCCCTTGCTATCACTATCTTTCTAACGAATCCGTAGGAGGCCGTGTTTGGAACTTGCTAGCTGGCGTTAACCTTTTTACCTCGTGAGTGAATGACACGTTGTCGAGGGTTAGCACACGGGATAATTTGGCTAAACCCATATTTTTAATCGTCACACAGCATTAAACATGGCAAAACCTTCCGTGCTTGGCAATAAATCAATATTGCTGTTATGAAAAAAAAAAAGATAAACAAATGCCACATTTCCATTGACTTTCATTCAAACCATATCTAATTAGCGTCACTGAAAATAATTAAAGTCCTGCTTCTGAGTCTAATGAACCAGTCGGAGGAATTAAATAGGGAACCTGAAGCCCACGCGCATATTCCAACATCAATCCAATTATCTCGGCAGCCTTGTCATTTCTGTCCCGGCCATAAAGACACACACAACCCTAAGATGACATTAAAAAAATTCATACACAGTTGGATCAACTACAGAATATGGCGCAATCGGGGCTCTTGGGCAGTGGGGAGGACAATGGGGAGATTTCCAGTGAGCACACAGACAGACTGAAGCAGAATTGAAAAAGCCGCATGACAACCCGCATTTACAATCACGTCTCGGCTTTCCTGTCAGTCCTCCGAGACTCCCACTCAAACATACTTGCATATAGCTAATGTTATATACTACGCCTCGCCTGTGTATACAAATTCATGATCGGGGAAATGTACGGTTTCTCGGTCAATCCTAATAGTACGGGAATTGCTGGCCACAAAACTCAGCCGATCCAATCCGAACTTCTTTGTACAAGAGATTGAGTTGACAGCTGGGCGTAGACTGGAACGTTGAGGCGAGGTCACCTTCTAAATCATTCATCACAGAAAAATGATCGATGGGTAAGTGAGAGCAAACAAAAGAGCGCTCGATTGATATGCGGCTCGAGATCACAACAGCCTTGAGGGGGGGGGGGGGTATTTTTGATTCGTTCGCATAATATGACTAATGGTGAGTGTCATCTCGGTTTGTTTCTGGGATATTTATTTGGGTTTGCGTCACGGTGCAGGTGTGTTGCCACGACGCAATATTAGAATCGTCGCGGCGAGGTTACGAGGGCCCGCAAATGTATGCATCCATCCTGACAGTGTGAATGGAGTATCATCATTACAGCCTCAGAGGTCCCGGCGGATCATTTTAGCCGCGAGTGTTCACCGCCGATGCTGGGGAAATGTTAATTACCTCGCTCAGCATTGGCAAAACTAGACACACACACAGGTCCGCTGTGTATGCGAGTGTCCTTATTCTGTAGACAGCAGACGAACGACCGAAAATGCGAACTTTTGAAATTGTTTCAAAAGGCTCGGTCGGTATTTTGAAAAGGGGCGACATGGGAGAATTGTTAACCTAATTTGGTGTCGACTCGCCAAATGTAGCCTTTCGTGGTCTAGCTCCGACCCTCGAATGTGAATCCCTCCTGTTGTTTGTGACCCACTGGTTATTCAAGACACGAGCCCATAAAACAGGGGTGTCAAACTCATTCAATTTCAGTCGTAGCTTTTTTCCGAGGGCCATTATGACTGTCGACCCTGTCAAACTTGTTTTCAAATCAAACGAGTAAAAACTGGTCAAATATATATTTTTTAAAAATATATCAAAAGTGAAGAGAATTTGCAATTCTAGTAATGACACACAATTTGTCTTCGCGGGTCACATAAAATGATGTAGCGGGCCATATCTGGCCCCCGGGGCCTCGAGTTTGACACCTGTGCCATGACAGAAGAAAAAAAAAAAAACAACTGAAAACAGAGTGAAGCAGCAGCAGAAGCAGCAGCTGTTGCTCCGAGCATAAATTCTGCATCAAAGTTGTGCTGTATATACAATGAGCTCTCTTGTGTCTTTTGGAGGCAAACATGGAGTAAATAACATGTTTTTGTCCATGCGTTGACATGAATAGCCCTCTTTCTAAACGCCCATGTTAAAATAAAAAAATTTTTTCCTTCAAATTCATTCAGTACGACGAGTCACGCAAATCTAAAAATAGATTCCAATCAGCAAAACAACTCAATCACAATTACTGACAAAAGAGCGGACAAATGTCCCTTTATTAGCGGATACTGTCCGAGGCGTAATTCATAGCGCATTTGGCTAAGGGCTAATGTCCAGTTGACAATGCTGCCCCAGTTTAGCGTGTTGGCGTGCAAAGAGTACACACAAAGCTGAGTTTGAGGAGAATGTCATTACAGTAGCTTGACTTTGACTTAATAGAAAGCGAAGGGCGGGGGAAAGCTAGAACACGACACATGACCGGTGCAAAAAGACTGAACTAAAAATATTAAATCACTGGAGAAATATACTTTCACAGAAGTTCCTAGTTTTGAGACAGTCTAAAACGGGGTTATAAATAAATTGACTAAAACAAAACCATGAAAATGCGGCAAAAACTAATACTTTTGCGAAAAGTACTATTTTGTTTAAAGGCTAGCTTAAAAGCTAAAGTGAGCCAGGCTAATTGCTGTTCTCATCCGCCACCACTAGTGTACCGTAGTTTACATGTATCAGGTATCGACCGACGTCGAGAGAACCGATACCATGAAATCAGGCTGGTATCGCGACTCGGCCATGCCTAATCCGATCAACCGTTCTTGTTGATCCACATGCACGACACAATGTTTTTTGTGAAAGCCGCTCACATTTATGCAGCACAGCATGCTAACATAACATATTACAGCACAGCTTCCACCACTGACACCTCTGACCCTATCCTTCTGTCGCCCTTTGAACCCTGAGCAGGAAACACGTCCCCCCCCCCCCACACTGCCCAGACCGCCTTGCCCGGGCTCCCACCCGAGCTGACAGCCAGACAAATATCTGTCTGCTGCATTTAATCCGAAACGGTTAGTGTCGGCACCATGAAGAATTTGCCACACTGGTAAAGTTGAAACCACATCCTCCTAAGTTATTGCCTTCCCTGTAATTCAGCTGCGGGTTGGGAAGAAGTGTGGGAGGGGGGGAAGATCTGTGGATTTATTGCAGCCGTGTGTCTGATAAGAAATTAATGAGAGCGATAAAGCAACTCTGGGCCGCCATACTTCCTCTGCGATCAAACGGAGATGACGCCGCTGAGTCAGAGGGAGCCTTCGTCCTCTCTGTGGCGCTCACAGCTGTGGCATCTCGTCTCTTTTGACATTTGTGTCGTTTCTGGTGCATTCGCTCGGACTAAAACTAAAAATACTTCAACTTACGATTGAGGGGAGGCTATTTACGATGTAATTATCGTCTTTGATGAGCAGCCCTCCCAACCAATAAGTCAGCAGGCGCATTATCTACGGAAAACGAAGACGAAAATGCCTCCTTTCAAATTGACAATTCCCATGTTCTAAGTGTCAGGATCTTCTTAAAGTCAACGTGGTAAGGCAAGGTTGACAAAAGTTTCTATGTCAGCTCCGCACAGTCACGTTTGCTTCAATACGGGCGAGCGGTGAAATATCGATCGGAGCGAAACCTCGGGATGAACGCTCCGCTGATAACGCTAACTCAATGATGGATCGCTCAATAGGATTCCCCGAAGAGGGCCGTTTAAAACGGATCTCCGCTGTCTGGTCTCAGCAGTGGCCTGGGGCATGTTGACTCTTATCTAGGTGGTATCAAACTGTATCCGTGACTGCGAGAGGGGGGGTGGGGGGGTGGGAGGGGCTGCTTGGACGCCTGGGGGGTTATTTTCTCAACCGAGTTCCTCACATCTGCCTTCTTGCATCTAGCCCCCCCACACACACGCCTTCCTCCTCTGTGCTTGTCAAACACGTCAAGCTCGCTCGGCCAATGCAAATGCCTGCTTGGCGTTGATTGATCGAGACAGCTGTTGTCGAAATACAAAACGTTTGGGCCCACACACACGTACACACACACACACACACACACACACAAGACTGCTTATAGAGGCTGCAACCGGAGCCTGGTGGCAGATTAACGACGTTACTTTCCAATTAGCCCACTCGGCTGGAGAGGAAATGGCTCTTAGTGGCCTTGTGCTTCCTTTCCTCGTTATTTCGATAGCGGCGCGCACGTGTCGGCTTTCTCTGATCTAATTCGAACTTCTATAGCGCTCCGCATGAGCCAATTGCCTTCACTTCCCTTGGGGTCTTCCTGCAGGACATTTGAGTTGCGCCTCGGCCCCGTGACTTCCAGATGCAAGTCGGGGCTTTGAATTTGACCCGTTTCATTAAGATGGCCGAAAATGACTTATTTATCCAAAACATTAGCAAAGATATTTGAATCAGAACTTGAACTGGAATCTTTCATGTTTATCACCATTTATGGTGTTCCACAGGGATCCCTCCTCGGGCCCATTTATTTATAAGCAGCAGATTGCAGAAAATAGAATACCGACGTGGTTTTTTTGGGGTACTTTATCCACGCCCACGGTATCCTATAGTCGCATATTACTCACTCCGCTGGCTCATACTATTACTGCTGATTCATGGAAACGACCAGCGTGTCATTTAAATTCCAGATTTGCTCCACTGGTTGCCTGCACAATATTGCGTTCAATACAGCTGTTCCCACAATGCCCTAGTCTGCATGTTTAAAAGATTAAACGTGTTGAGGATCGACGGCTGTTTGCTCATGCGTACAAAGTATTCCTCACTTACCTTGCAGTATTATATATTTTGGGACAAATGATAAGAACAGGGTCGAACTTTTCTTTAAATGTAGTAATGAGCTTATACGGTGACCTCCGCATTTGGCCATGACACGAACATGAGCAGGGTGGGGGGGGTGGGGGGATGCTAAATATACATGTCCTTACTAAAATAGGGGGAAACCCAGAAGCTAGAACTGGACTGTGAGTTAATACTGTCAGAATGTCCTTCAGTGGATCCGCGTTTCCGTTTGGTGGCCTGCAATGTGCACAGTACGCGTGACTCCCAGGAACTCCTGCTGATAAGGACCGCAAGCATTACCTCACTGGTGCGGTTATATTTACGACGCCGTGGTTGATACGAGAGGCCCTGAGGATCGACGCCTCCGCTGGTGTCGTTCTGTTTCATCTGCTAATAAGAGAACGCTCCATGCTTGTTTGTTTGCCAGCGGGGTTACGCTAAAATGGCCTTGGCCGAGGTCAGCGTTTTAAGTTCTCTCATTTACTTCTGCTAGCAAAGCTTCACATACAAGCTGTTCATTTTTGTTGTTGTTGACCGAGTCCAAATAATTTTCTTTGCTCCGTGGTCATCTTAGACATGATATTCACTCTAGCCCCAGACTCATTACCCTTGGTTGCCATAGGAACCATTGGTTATGGAAAAACACTAATGAAGCATGCAGGGCCGCTATCGTGCCACTCTCCTAAAATGCCCAAAACCCCAAATAAATAAAACAATTTGTTCCTTATTGAAAATGCTCCCGCCATGTCGTAATCAAAGTGGTTGTTCGCAAGATTATCTCAGAATGTTTCTCACATTTTCTAGCTGCGTCTTATCATCTCTATAAACCTTAGCGCGATATTAAATAAACAGCCAGGGTATGTTTGAACAGCTATGCATCCTAAATAGACAATAACACATATTTATTCATCGCTATGGCGATGGCTGCATTCTCCGCCGATGCTCCCAAGTCAGCTCAGATCACACGGATGATTTATTAAGATTAAGACGATGTAGCCGAGACAGATTAGTTTTGTCTTGAGTTTTATGTTGACTGTCATCTTGCTGTTTTCTTCTATAGTAGCTACACTGGCACTTCAATATTTTGATTGTAATTAATTAATATTTCATTGGGTTAAGCGTTTCATGTTGTGACTTTAGTATTGGATTGGCAGCTCACCCGCTTTTTGGTCCTCGTGGAGAAGTGGGCAAACTTGAGCGAGTCCTCAAGTTAATCTGCGGGAACACAGAGAGAAGCCAGAGTCTGATTAGTGATTTTTTTCTTTTTTTTTTTCCTCGGATTCAATATATATTGTATCCTCCTGGGGTTACTATGACCTTGTGCCAAATTAGAATGAGCTCCTCCAAAAGCGAGATTCGTGACAACCGCTCAAAAAAACAACATTATGCCTTCGCCCTACTTGCGCTGGTTGCAGAAGGACGGAAACGTCTGCATGAGGCCGGAGTTAATGATTTATTCAGTGGAGTAAATTGCGAGAAGCGCGCTGTGTTTTGCTGAGGAGCTGAATTCAGAAGCAACATTTTTTATTTATTTTTCCTCTTTAATGTGCTGAAGGATTTTCAGGAGATGAGGGGAGGACACGCTTCTATTTTACCGCAGCTCCCGCTCCGCAAATTGATGTTTGGAAATGGTTCTTGCTGTGAAGATTGGGTCTCAACACTCTTCTTTTCAATCTTGGCATTTATCAATGTATTTTATTTTTCTTTATCGGGAGTCTTGGCTGACGATAGATGAAACTAATGTCAAAAAAGGAAACCTTGGTTTATGTAGCCCGAGGGGAATTGTTTTAAGAGGGGGGGGAGCAAAGCTCAAACGCTCTGAATTTCCCAGGTGGTGACAATCCCTGCGTTTAAATGAACTTCACATAACCGTTGCCGTTTTTGATTCTGGATGAGTCACTGTGCAAGGCTGCGGAACATCCATAAAGCTGACAGTATCGCCAAGGGGGGGGGGGGGGGGATTGGCCCTATAGCTGTCTGCGTGACGGACGTTTGATTATTACGAGGCGGTTATGAAATATAGGCTGGGGCAGAATCACATGATGACAAAAGAAAGTGATGAAGTGAGTTAGATTTCAAGGTGACAATGAACAAAGCATCCATATTCTTTTTTTAGTCCCCGCCCCCATCAACCCTCCACTCATCACTTCCCACTCATCGTGCCGCACTCCATCCCATCTGCGAAGGCCTCGGACGCCTGGTGACACTCTCACGAGCGGGCAACACAATTATTTTTCCCCGAAAGCGTCGCTGGAGGATTTTCAGGGATGGGGGAGGGGGAGAAAATTAGCGGGAGACAAAAGATGAGAGGATCAAGATGAGGATGAGAGCAAGAATGACATCATGGGGAAGAACACCAGAGGAAGTAAGCAAAGACCAGACATGAGTCAGGTGGAATCCAAAGAAAAGGATCAAACCGAGATTTTATTTAAATGTGTTCCTTGCACGACATTACATTTCCGATAAGTCACTGGGTTGTTTTTTTTGGCGCGCTCCGCACTCTGACATTTAGTTTACAGGGGCAGTTATTTGTTTGTTCATTCGGCCGACTGGAATTAACATGCTTTGTGACACCTTCTCAACATTTACAGCTTGCGGTTGAACAAATCGACAAAAAGGGGAAAAAGGCAGACTAAAATATCCACAAAGCATTTACATTGTAACTCAAATCATCTTTCCACATTGAAATGAATGGAAAAGCCATTAATACGTTCTAGTGCTCCGAGGGACACACCCAAAAATTCAATTTCTCGGCATGTGGTCATCGGTGGACATTGCGCCCTTGACAAAACCCATCCATGTATGTCATGGGAGGTAAGATGGAGCAGTGGAAAAGTCTTGTCATGGGCTTGATCCAGATTTACACAGCTTCACAGTGATGAAGCTAAGAAGCTAATATGAGAGCCTGAACTTTACGGAGACCCCTCAGCTGACTACACGACATGAGCAGCTTTTTCCATCACTCCCGAGGACTTAAATAAAGTATATGAATATGCAGTGGATATAAAAAGTCTGCACACCCCTGTTCAACCCCCAGATAAGTTATTGCCAACCTTAATGGTGCAAACGAAGATTTGAAATGATATACTGTATCCTGGTTTCATTCAAACAGGGGTGTGTAGACTTTTCTGCCCAGTGTATTATCTTATATTATATTATTATGTGTGATATTTCTCATTCATATCATTATGAGCTTACCAATGTCGCCGCAGCTTGGATGTTGACTCAGTGTTGCCCACGCACTTTCCCATAAAGTGAAGCGGGTGTCCCGTGCCGGCTGACACGCAAAACAGCCCACCTGACGATAAAAAAAAAAAAAAGATCAGCCCTCATACGAGGAGACAGATTAGAAGAATGTCAAACGTGTTGCTGCTGCTTTGCAATAACAAAAAGGCTGCAATTTCCAACAAATGTCAGGTCAAAGTGTCACGAAAGGATACAAAAAAACGTGATGTACGTCTTACCATATGCACACACAATTCTTATGCTTCATAAAATGCACTCAGTGTGTGGGGGGGGGGAATCAAGAGAAGGTCCATTTGTTTTACACACAAAACAGCCAGAAGCCATCCATCCTTATTTGCATTAACTGCTGTTTGGCTCTTGGCAGAAGATAATCCTGCTGTTACAACAGCGTTATCACGCACAAAAAGAGGAAGTGAGCATTTCACACAAACAAGACGGAGGCCGGCAACTGGCGACAGGGCAGCTGTGACCTTGAGGGAAGGGAAGGCAGGTTGGTTGGGGACGTTTTGGCTAGGCCAGACTGTCGTTATCACCGGCAGACATTGTGTCACTTGTGGGTGTTTGTTTTTGTGTTTGCAGTTGAAACCACCTGCACGTCCACCATGTGTGTGTTAAAAAAAAAAAAACAAAATCACCACCACAACTGTCTCTATGCGAGAGACAAATATCCAGTGTAAGCAGTTTACACCATTAATTGAGTGATTCATTCACCTACCACAAGAGGGAGCCGTTGTTCCTCCAGTGTTTGTCATACCGCGCTTTGCGAATCACTGATTTCAATAAGCGGCATTTATATGCATCCGAGCAGATGGCAAGGAAGCGCTTCTGTATTTCACTGCAGCGTTTCACCCTATAGCCAGCTTGCTAATGGCTAATTAGCTCAAGCCGAAGTGCCGAATCAGCGTTTAGAAAGGCAGGCTGATGTACGCCATTATCCACTCCGCAGTGTCATTATCATTTGGTTCAGATTATGATGACCTATAGCTGTATAAAATAACACTAAGAAGAAAATGATATCCAACCGCATATCACGCACCTGCATGGGTGTCGCGTGGGAACAATCTGTTGAGCCAGATGTCCGACAAAAATAATCTCTTCATTTTTTTATTTTTATTTATATTGCGTGGTAAAACAAAAGCCCCCCCATGGTAGCGTGCAATGTGTCATTATCATGATTATGGTGGTGATTTGGCTTTGTTATAATAACAAGTTCTATTCAGGAAGTGCTGCCTAATTCATATTATCAAGTTGCGCATCGACAGGCTTTGTGAGCATCTCCTGACAGCGGCAAGTAGCAGGTGGCGGCACATTATGAATAAGTTTGATCGAGGAAAAAAATTTAAAAAATATGACGACAGGATGAAATCTCATAAGTAGCTTCTAATTACTTCTCGAGACTGATGCACTCGGATTTGGACTGAGAGACAGAATGAAACAGCTTTGATGCTACCCTAAAGGAAAAAAAAAACTATTTATTATTAATCATTTCATTAATGTGCCATTATTTTAAACTTCCAAAAGGGAAAATTCTAAGGTTGATTTTAATACGAGATTTACACATGTATATCAAGATATGCTTCCAACCGGGATCGATATGCAGCCAAAGGTCGCCTTGTGCTGCAGTCTCCATAATGCAGAATCAGATTAAAATGGATCCTTGCGCTGTTATTGATCGAAAGGGTTTTAAAAACATGAGCAGGCAAGAAAAATCAATGGCATACTGAATGAGCATGTCAATGCATCCATCCCGGGACATAATTCAGGATTACGTCACACAAAAGGCACTACTGAGATTTTATAAGAGCGATTCAGTTGTGTTTAGGAGCATTACGGAAGCGTCTTTGAGAAGTAATCCCGAATTACATCCATGGCGGCTCCTCTTACCTCACTGGCTCAAATCACAAAGTCGGCCGCGGTGAGGAATACGTCGGAGGTCAGCGCTCGTGCCAAGAAACGCAAACCCGTCGACAACAGCTGTCGCTCCAAAGAGTCGATCAAAGGAGGGACCCCGCTGCCTCCGTTTCGAAATGAGTTGTCAACAGCAGCACGGCGTAACTTAATGATCATGTCCTCTACTCATCTTTTTTTTTTTTTTTGCCTCCTCCAAGGACAAGTGCTGCAAAGGAATAAACTGGATTAACAACTTCAACATTGTAAATGACATTAAACTTCCATTTCAAAACAATACAGCGCTACCAGATGAATTTAAACTTACTTTGTAAGTCTGACAACCAGACCCTGAAATAGCAAAGCAGCCCCAGAACCGAACAAAGTTTGGAGGGGGGGGGGGGGGGTGCTTGTTGTGCTACCACGACACTAAAAAGCACTTAAACACAAATGCATAAGTGGTGATGATTCAATTCGGCAGTCGAGTATTAGAAGTGACAAGCTCGGCCAGCCGGCAGCCACGGAGCCTTGGCGTGTCACAAAAGATGTCGTCACCACATGTCGCGTTTAATCGAATTAGCCCGGATTCATGTGGTTTTTGACACGACACACTGGTGGCGTTTTATCTGAGCGGCAGCAACTGGCAGAGAAACCCGATCCCCCGCACTACTTTTAAACTCGGAAATGAAGTGGGCTGTAAAAACATGAAAGCAGAGAGAGCGTTGACCTGCATGAACCAAAACATGAAAGCAGAGAGAGCGTTGACCTGAATGAACCAGCTTGGGTGGGGAAAAAAAAAAAAAGAAACGAACGCAGTTTACCTCTTCATATTTTTTTTAATGGAATGTATCATTTGGAGGTATGAAAATATATTTGGAAGTAAAAAGAAAAATGGACGGGAGCAGAGAGGCAGGTCAGTGGGGTGCAGCGAAGGCGAGATAAAGGGCAGAGCTGTTACCCCGCGTGAGAGAGATGACAACAACGCTGAGGCATGTGTTAATTTGGCCGCCGTACACTCTTGAAAAGGGTTCACACGATCAACTGGGAAATCAACACATAAACGCCTTGTGAAGTAAGATCGTTTGAAATTGCTGCCAATCATGACACACATCCCTAAATAACTTGAATAAAGGGTTAATGCCTTGCAAGAGGGTTTAGAAATTGTTTTGAACTCACTGGCAGTTGTGGACTGTTGAGGATACTGTGCTTTAAAACAAAGTTTTCATCAAAAATGACAGAAGCCAGGCATGTCACCTGTGCTACTGGTGGAATATGATTAGTTGAAAACTATCATAACAATGGAACAATGAGTCACTGTGCCAAATAGTTAGCTCATTTGTAGTTCTAAGGTTTGAAATGAACATATTAGTAATAGTTTAAAATGCTACAGCGAGCAATTTATAAACCCTTCATCCAGGCACCCCAAATAACTGCACTGAAATATAAGCGCAGAGTCCTCAAATCGTCTTGAGGGGAAAAATATGAAAACGTGTGTCATATTATTAGTAATTTAAAAACAGATAAAACACAAATGGGCCTTTGTACACATTTGGCGGGGGAGCTATCGGTATAATGCTAATGATGCTAGCGAGGTGCTAAACACACAAGAAAGTTAGTTAGCGCCAGGCTAACGTTACAAACAACGATAAATATGAAATTGGTAACATATGAAAAATAGTTAAATGAACTCACATTCCGTGTTTGACTCTTGTGAAGGAGCGTTTTGTCAGTTGCGCTAACAGGCTACCTGCTCGTGGACTAGGGCAGCCATATTGGATGTGACGAACGTTAATCAACAAAATGGCGGCATTCTGTCCGGCTTCTCACAGCACCCCGACCACCACTCCACCCCCCCGTAGCTTGAACATAATACTCGTCAATTCATTGACGAACATCAGATTTAAGACTTCCATTCAGGCTACCGTGGCTAATTATCCCATTCATTTAAACAAGCAAAATTGAAAATGAATCTTTGGTTCGATGATGACAACCTACCTGCTAATAAGACGACCACAGTACAAATAAAGGCTTATTTCCAATAACAGACATCGCATTGCACACACTCATAGAAAAAAATATATACATGTCTAATAAATAACCGAACAGTCCACCGCACTTTGTTTTCTCACATGTTTTTTAGTTAGTCCATGAGTCTTTAGGGGAGGAAGTCCGTGAGGGGCTCCATGGGTGGGTGGGGTGGGCTTGTCCTCGTGTTGATGCGACTATCGTGGGTGGGGGGAGTCGATATTTATCACCCAGTGTCCAATTAACCTGTGGACAGAATCAATTAGGCACATTGCTACAAATTTCACTGAATAGTCAACTAATACGTGCACTCTATTAACCAGTTTAATTGTTTAGACAAAGCAAATTGTAGCAGGTGAGGCTATTTTTAACCAAGTTAGTAGATGTATATTACCTTTTAGTGTACTTTACGAACAAAATGAAATTACACCTGTAGGTGGTTGTATAGCAACACAAATAAAGGTAAATTGTTTTCGCGTAAAAAACAAACACCTGCATAGATGAAAATACGATTCCATATTGTTTCAAATAAGTGCAATATAACGTTTGAAACCTTTTTCTACAATGTCGTCATAGGATTGACCGATAAACGAGAAAACCCAAGGAACTTTATGAATAGTTGTTTGGTTATCATTCTATATATAAAGTAGAATAGTGGGCCTAAGTGTTCATCATAAAAGATGTTTTTTTTGTTTGTTTTTTACCAAGTCACACACTACAAGTTAGGTGTCAACAGCCAGGGAATCCAATTCAAAGATAAGAACCAGATCCAATTCACATGGGGATTCCTCAAGTCGTCCCCAGACCCCCCCCCCCCCCCCTTTTTTTTTTCTTTTTTCTTCTTACCGCAAACGGCGCATGAATGTCCGCCTGACTTGCCGGGCAGGTCACGCTACGTTCGGCGAGCTCCGCAAGGTCTTGTGGCTCTGTCCGGGCATGTGCACGACGAGCAGTTGCTGCTTCTGCCGGGTGGACTTAACCGCAAGGATGGCCTGGCGGTTCTTGTACTGGACCATCTGCAGGGTGATCTCCGCGTTCCAGCCCTCGTCCTGCGGGCACCTGAAGTCGATCTCCTTCCCCTCGGACATGACCACGGTGAAGTAAACGTATTTGCCCTTGCGCTCCACGCAGTCCACGGTCTTCATGTTGGCGAAGTGGAGCTCCTTGACTTTGCCTGCATCTTCTCCGCGGTGGTGATGATGGTGGTTGTGGTGCGGTTGCGGCGGTTGCTGCTGTTGGAGGTGATGATCGTGTTGCTTGGGCGGCAGCAGCAGCACGCCGTCCTCGGTCAGGACGCACAGCTTCTTCTTCCACAGCTGGAGCAGGCCGTCGCTCCTCTTCTCCAGCACGCCTTCCTTGTACACCTTCCTGCCGTTTTCCAACATGCTCACTCCGAGCCTGCCACTTTTTGTTTTCCTTCCTGGGGAGAGGGCACAGACTCGGAGGTCTACCCCGGAGAAGATGAAGGCATACGTGACAGCTGGCCAGGTCGGTTGTAATGGAAGTGGAGGTTGGGTGGGCTTGCCTGAGACGGGCGGGGGAGGGGTCCGTAGCTGAACCGCCCACACCAGAAAGCGCCCCTACCTACTACAAAATCAAACAAATAGAACTGGAGATACACGTGGGCCACTTTAATAGCTACTTTGTTTGAGCAATGTCTTTAATTCAACAATTTTCCAAATAAAACGTCATCTCCTACATAACTTGATTTATTATAAGTACAAAAAATGGTAAACAATAATAAAATTCTAAACCCATATCCACAATATGAATTATAAGTTTTGTCTTTTCTATTGGAAAATGATAAAAAAATCCAATTGATCTTCAATGCATTTGACTACAATATAGAATTATTTTTAAATGTTTCCTTTTAGCATCATCAAAATGAAAGCTTTAACAAAATATTCATAATTTGTGTGTCCAGTTCATTGTTCTCTACGCTTATTTACATCTTATTTTAGTTTGTACGGCTCATAATAAGGGCAATGGCGCCCTCTGCTGACTATAGGATGAACTTCAGGTGCAATAAAATAATTCAAAACTTGTCATTTTGGTCATGTTTAACGGATTTAATCATGAACATACACATACAATAATTGAGTACATTTTTTTTTTTGTAGCATAGCGATTTGCCCAGACAACAGCTACTGTCCAGGCAAAATTTGCAACAAATAGTTGCCCTTCTGGTTTTTGTATATTGCTCCTATGGCCTTTTAGGAGGGGGCGGGGGGGGGGGGGGTTACACTAAAAACAGTGGGATGGATGAAAGAAGGTAGTGAGGATGGTTTACTTGCTGCACATTCCCTCGCTTTCGTTCACAGTGATAAAAACGAGTTCTGTTGTCAGTAACTAGCGATACAGGAGGCAAGTAAGATGTGCTACCAAGTGCCCAGAAAAAAAAAAAAAGACCAGTTTGCTTGTAAAGTCCTAAGGGGGGGGGGGCGACGCCTGAAGCACAAAATGGTGGACCCTTGTAGTAACTAGTTTAATACCCTGGTTTTTGTTCAATTCCTTGAGTGTTTCACCAATGGACCCCAATTGTGTTGTTTACTGGAATGTTTTTTGGTAAGAACTGTACAACCAAAGCGCTATATGATGAGTTTGATCTGGTTGCAATCACAGCTGTTGTCTAAGAGCAAATACCACAAAAAAGACTTCACAAGAACTAGTTTAGCGGTGAAGATCATGCTGTTTTTTTTTTATCCTTTCTAATGTACAGAGAAGAAAAACAGGTCTAGTAAAATACTATATAACGAGCCACACGGCTCAAAGTATTGTTACCGTGGTTTTTTTTTCCCCCCATTGAGGTTCTTTTGTAAAGAAAACCTTGAAACCTTCAAATTGTCTACCAAGAAAAATACAAAAACATTATAAGGCGGTAAGTTACTAGTTCTTTTTTTTTGTAATATATATATTTATATATGTACGTTTTCCCCCGTGTTTTTTTTTTTTTTTTTCTTTCCTTTTTTCCTTAAATGTTGTTAACAGTGCAGTTGGAATCTTGGGAGGCAGCGAGGCCACACTTCACTGAGACTTGCACTCAGCTGGAGAGGCCGTGTCCTTCTGCAAGAGATCAAAAAGAACACGACATTGAACAAGCTGTCGAAGGTACCACAAACAACTATTCCAAAAAAAAAGCCGAAACAAAACTATTATTCCCTCGCCAAAATGCTAACCGCTTTGAGTTTAATGGCGTCGAGAATTCTTCTGTTTAAGTCCACATAAAATATTCCCTTCAGTAAAAGCTTATTTGAATTGTTCCAGTTTAACTTTACTGAATTTATAGAGGACGGGGATTGACCCCAAAGGTTCACTCAAGATTTTCAGTTGCCGCTATAAACCAGAAAATAGTGACAAAAGATTTATTATTATTTTTTAAATTTGACAAGATTATGTTGGCTTGTCTAAAAATATTCCACCTATTTCATTATCATAGTTAATGGCTTGAATTTGGAGTGTGAATCTGACAGTAAATTGAATTTCAGGCTCCTGTACTTTGAGACACACGGGATATAGTGACTAGTGGAAAACGGGAAGTTGCAAAGCGTGCGTTGGCATTCATTTAAATCTCATCACTGCGTGGATGGGGCAAGCTTCCAGAGGTGATGGCAAGTGCTCAGTGAGTTTTCAGTGGCCGTGTGCCATCCACACTGGAAATAGATTGGAAGCTTCTCAACGACTCGAGTGTTTAATCTGCGGCGACTATTTTGGGGTTTTGGTTTCATTTATTTTTTTTGTGATTCTAAGCACTTTGCAACTATCGGTGAGGATTAAAACTCAATGATGAAAATGGATCAACGATGTTTCAAAAGCACGCAGCCATCGACAGAAAGCAAACAATGCTGGCACAAAAGACAAAACAAAAAATTATTAAAAAGACTGGAACATGAACAGAAAAACTAGCTTTGACATACAGGTACAAATGCAGAGCGCACTATGGGTTAAACTTAATCAAATAAAAAACCAAACCAATGAGTTAGTGGGGGGGGGGGGGGGGGGGGCACGGCAACAAGACAGATGAAAAGGAAGGCAGCCATTTTTTTTTAAAAGGTGAAGGGTTGGGGTGGCGATGTAGTAAGCCGACAGTTGACAAGCTGTACCTACCGGGACAGGGTTATTTTTCTACTGTCACCACTTAAACCTAGTGAGGAAAAATTTAAAGAGGAGCTGACAAAGTATGCCAAAAAACGTGACCGATCACAGATGAAGACAACAATGATGGAAAAGGAGAATGCAAAAAAAAAAAAAAACAACAACCCACAGGCATCGTACAATGTCAAGAGCAGCATGCCGGTCGGTTCATGTGGTGACGACCCAATTAGTGGATGTGACAGTTTTCTAGTTTTAGCAAATCTGGTGATGAGGAAAGTTGTGTTCAGAATAATAAAGTTGGGGGGGTCAAAATCCAAAAGCATTGCAGCCACCTAATCAAAATATGCTAACAAATGCTACATATAGTACAAGTATATATTAAATGTGCATTTTCACACAATGCTTTTAAAAATAATAATCATAATAGAGCTGCTTGCCTACTATTACTATTGTGAACACAACGAAAAATGTTACGTGGTTAAAATGATCGTTTTTAGCCCAGGAGCCAAATGAAGATGACAAGCAATGAGATGCAATATGGATTCTGACAAAAGCGGTGCTTAGTCGCGCAGAGGTTTGAATGTGCAATGGAGGGGACGTTCAAACTCATGACCCCGGGAAAAAAGTGCAGAGATGACGAGTCGAGCGGTGCCGCCCGCGCGAGGGATCTCACCTTGGGATCGTAGTCGGGATCGTTCTCCTCGTCGGCTTCCTCCTCGCCTTCCTAAATGACATCGGTAGAAGAGCGGGTTTTACCGGCGGTGCTGACTTAAAACGAGCTTGGGCGTTTTATTCCATTATCGTGTGCGGGCTCACCTCGTCGTCGGCCTCCTCCCCTTCTTCATCGTACTGCAAAACGTACACGGGGTGTTACGTCGTTGCGTACCAAGTGGGGGAATAAAAAAATAAAAATCATTAGCTACTTACGTCGTCATCGTCATCCTCGATGGCCTCTCCCGTGAAGTACAACACGGCCCGGGGAACGATGCGCTCGCGGATGAAGTGGCCGATCTCAAAGTCGGCCGTCAGGACTGCCTCGGAATCCTCATCCTGGAGAAAGATCGAGTGACACTCGTTGGCTGACGGTATGGAGACAAATGTGGGGTTTTTTTTCCCTGGGAAAGCAACAAAACACTTACCAATTCTCCATTTTCAGGGACTACAAAAAAAAAAGAAGAAAGAAACAAGAGCATATGTGGTAAAAACAGTCACCATTTTTTTTTCTTTTAAAAAATGCATTAATAGTATTCAATTTCTGAGCATACCCTCCGGTGGGGTGAAGAAATTAAAAAAGGAATCGTTGGGGACCGTTTTGGTGACGGTCCGGACTGTGCCTCGGCCCTTGTGCTTCTGCTTCTTCTTGATGGTTTTCAACGTGACGTTCTTGCCCTTTGTCCAGTCGATCGTGGAACTGTCGTGCCGGAAGCGACAAAGTATTCAGTATTTCAGCCATTCGACAAAACAAAAAAGGATTCTCTGTGGACTTCACATACTCACCCCGTGCATGAAATGATTTCAGGTCCGTCAAAGGAGAAAGGGTCGTTCTCGTCGGGCTCCGACCTCATTTTGTAGGTTTTCGTCAACACTGTGTTTGTGAAAAAGTCGTTGGGCTCGAAGTGGAACTCTAAACCGAAGCTCTGCGGAAAAAGAACCAAAAGAGCATGGTTACATTTTTTGAGGGGCAAACAAAAAACAAACAGTTGGTATTACTTACCATGGGTTGCCCCGGGTCCGAGTATTTCACTTTGATATCTTGTAAATGTTTGAGGATGGGCTCGTCATGCTCCTGAGAAGACAACAGAGTGAGCCTAGCAGAGGTTGGCCAGCAGGGGGAGACAAAGCACAGCCAGGCATACCTGCAGCATGTCACTGAGGAGGTCCACGTTTTTAAACACCGTTAACCAGAACTCCGGGATGCCTTTGGGGTCTTCCTTCTCCTCATCCTTCTTCTCTTCCTCTAGCTTAGCCTTCTCCTTCATCTCATCCTGCGGCAAGGGTGGACATTTTTTTTTTTTTTACTGGGAGCACACTTTTGCTTACATTGAACCTCTCACACACACACAGGTGGACGCAAGAGAAGAATATTAGCAATGAATATAGAGGGGGGGGGGGATAGAGGAAGACATGCGAGCTTAGACGTCACCTGTACCTGCTTACTTACTGTCAGCTCTTCCTCCTCATCTGCTTTCCACTTGCATTCCTCATCTGTGGGCTCATAAGCTGCTTTGACAATGTCACTTCTCTGCAAGAAGAAGAAAAAACATTTTTTTTTTCCCCACAATTGATTCTGCCGAGTCATGCTCATCACTTTTGGATGGATTACGCATAACGGTAGAGGAAAATCCAATTTATGTGAAGGTAATAAAACAAATGGAACATTTTTGCATTGTCGGTCAAATTATCGATTACACATTTGAACTGTAGCGGCGGCACTGACTTACTTTGTCGAAGAGGGGCTGGTAAAGGGCGGCGTACTTTCTCTCCAGTTCGTGGACGTCCTCGTAGAACTTGGCTTCAATGTGGGCGCACTTCACCTGCAGGTTCTTCAGGGCGTTGATGCGTCGCTTCACAACCTTTGGTAAACTAGACAAAAAGATGGCGGAAAATTCATTTGAGACACTTAAAAGCGGCTTCCGAAGCGGACACGGGCCAAAATCATTCTTACCTCTCGATGTACCCTGATGGTGAACCGTTGAGGCCGTCGAGGCCTTCCTGGAGCGCAGCCAGGATCTGTGGATTCTGCATAAGCTGCTCCGTCAGCTGACGAGCTGCGGGCACGTGCAAAACACCATCGGTGAGCCAACAGACAGACTAATTAATTTCCATGGCAGTCTTTGAAAAGAACTAAATGGAGCACGAGCTAGGACCCGAATTGGCGCTTGGCTGAAAAAGGCAATTAAAATGTTCTCTTTTATTTAATGGCGTGAGCTACAATGCTTTTTGGAGTGTATTTAAAGCAAGTCGAGTCAACACAATCCAGCTCGTGGTTGTGTAACAGCATTTCAAGTAACAATATGGAGACATTTCGACATCGTATTGCTTTGTGTCCAAGGGACTAAGTGCCTCTGCCGTTGCCATGGCAACCCCGGATAGCCTTCGAAGTGGGCTAAAAGGGCCCAAACACCCCTTGTGTCGTTTCCACGACTGTGAAAGTTGTGTGTGGCACTTTGATATGACTACAGAGATCTGAAAACATGTCATTCTTCTTTTTTTTTTTTTTAGGTCACCACTGGGGATGTAACGATTTAAAAATAAAAAAATTAAAAAAATAAAAAGGAGAAAAATAAACCGTACCTTTGCTTTTTGAATTTTCTACAGTCTCCTCCTCTTCCACTTCTTCCATATCTTCCATATCTGCCGGGTCAATCGTAGCTTGGTCTTTGCTGTTGGAGAGGTAGTGGTGGACATAAATAGCCATGTTGTTGTTATTGCAAGGACTGAAACATGACACCGTGATGCGAAATTCTTCGACATAACTTCACCATCCGTCGTTTTATCCGTTTACATGGCAACAGAGAGTCTTATCGAAATCGGATGCTTATGATGTGTCGAACCGACGTGACTTATTATGCATGTGGGCGTGGCTTCAAATGTAAACTTCTTCCTTTCGGCGGCAAGAAAAAGCTGTCAAAGTTTGACAGACACTCACTTGTCAACGTCTGCCATCTCAGCTGAGTTTTCAAGCGATGCTTCAAAAGACAAAAAAAAAAAGAAAAAACAATGAGTAAGACATCGTTGAATGACAAATGGGCCATCCCGTGAATTATTCATGAATCCAGTCATTGTAGTCCCAAGTCCATTGTGACAGCGCATGGGAGGCGAGCTTATTTAAATATGTCAACTGCGCTAACGTTTACACAACTTTCCCGATCATCATTTGGATTTAGATGGCGTCTTTTTAAATGTCACTCCTTCCCCAAACATTTAACGCAGGATGCAAGCGAAAGGAGGGAGAGAGAGCAGACTTCCCGGCTTTGTTGAACTCACAACGGCGGGCTGGGTGGGTGGTTCAACTGAGGCGACGCTTAGAAAAAGGTCAAAAAAACAAAATGTGCCATTTACCTGCTAACCTCTTGAGCAGCACTGCAAGCACGCTAGCAAGAATGCTGCTAACATCGTAGCGTAGGTGGTGTGGGAAGCGAGGATGCAGACATTGTGCATATGATCCTTCCCCGTGTTATTGATGGGGAAAAGTGCTTTGAAAAGCTTTTAGTAGCCATTGGAGCATCCATTTTTTCTAATACGGTAATGTGCAAAATGTGATTAGTGAGGCATTTGCAAATAGGGTGAGAGGAAAAAAAAAAAAAAAAGAGGAAAAAAATGTTATACAAGTGGATATTTTAACACTAATTTAAATTAATTTCTGGAATTTATTTCAGATTTATTGACATTAACACTTGCAATAAGCTACGAGTTAGCATTCTCTACAATTGGTGAAATACACACTAAACAATAAAGCCTTGCTAAAAATGTTGTTGTGACTCCGGTGATGTAATCCACAAAAATTGGATCGAGGCAACGGGATTAGTTGTTATTTTGTTGTATTTTTCTTGTTTTCCAAAAATGACAAGGGAATTTATTTTATTGGGGGTCCGTCTGCAGGAATGATCCCAAAAGCCCTTTTCGCTGGTCCTGCCAGCGACCACGTGTTGCTCGCTCAAGTGAAGCAAACCTTTGCTGACTTACAGGGGGGGGGGGGAGAAAATCTATCGGGTTAAAGTACAGATCGAGACAATCATAGTCATCGATTGGGAACATACCCGCAAGCTGATTTAAGGGGAAACGACAAGCGGGCGGTGTCACGTCGCTCAACCGTGTTCATCCCAACGAGCAGCTAACTTTAGCCACCGGCCTTGCCTTTTGCCCATTGTCGGGTGCACATAGCCTGTTAGCTTAGCAGTACCGAGGGATGCATCGTTCCTAAAACACCACGTAGACATTTTATTTTTCGTGTCAGCGTGACATACTTTCAACCACCTTCCGCCATTATTAATTTACATCGTATGTCTTCCCGCCGTGTTATCGCGTTAGTTTACTTCATCCACGATTACTCCCCCCCCCCCCCCCCCCCAAATAAGGTCAACAACAAAATCTTGCAAAGCTTAAACACGGTGACATTTTGTTATTCAGTCGTGAATAAATACAATATTGGTCGTCATTATCGAGTATGGGTGTCATCTAATCGATTCTTAACATATTACGAAGGAGACGCTCGGTCTCAATGGCTGCTGCTGTCTCACTCAACTAGCTTTAGCCGCCTACCCGCCACTGACGCCGCTTTAAAATGTCCATTGTGGTTAAATGTAGCTTCACAAATGGTGACTTAAGTAAGACACCGCTGGTAGGAGAAACACGCACACCGTGGCTTACCGTAGCTATGTAGCCGGCGGCGGGTGCTGCTGGTGAGGCGGGCGCTGCGCAGTGAGTCGGTCCGAAGAGGGGAGGAGGAAAAAGACTCCGCTCGGATGGCGGTAAAAGAGGAGCGTGAGCCCGCCGCCTGCGCTCATATACATCTGACGTCATCACGTAAACGGGCAGTCGCCACGGTAACACTGCAGGTGGGCGGGGTAATGGTCGAACGACACCGCCCCCCCAAGTTTCAACAAAAATAAAATTAAAAATTAAATAATTTTTTTTTAAAAAGTGATATCTATACCTTATAGATTTGGACACAGCAGAGTTTTTTTTTTATTAGACGAATTAGGTCTTATTTGAAGTGGCTCGGGCATCTGGTAAATTGGCTGGGGAGAAGTTTGGGCGTAGAATGGATATTTATTTGGTATTAATGAATTGCAGGTAGTTGATCATGAGCTATCCTATTAGGAAATCCAAGTAAATTAATGGATTATTCCCTGATACTAAGTATGACTCATACAAACTACAAATAAACATTTTCTGAGTCATGCATACCAACTAAAAAGACATCATGCCAAACTTGAGGCGCTTGGTGACATCATCAATGCGAGGACAAGGGGTCGGCATTGAGGTTATTAAGGACAATTTGTGTAGAAGTGAGATTTAAAGATAAATTTGCTGTCTGTGCCGCGACTGTGCCAGTATTCATCACGGCTCGCATTCCTCGACGATGTGTCAAGTCTTGGGAGGAACAGTTAAGAGTCCCACGTACATCCTGTGGCAATCAACCTACAAATTGCCACCATGGTGCCTCCGGTCCACGTTTGCAGGGCCTTCCTAATGGTTTGTTTAATGCGGCGGCCATCAATTGCAAATGAGGCCTTCGTTAGCCACCGTTAAGCAGTATCGAAGGCGAATCTTATATCCTGACTAAACACTTGACCTCATTGTTGTTACAACCATAAGATTTGCAGCTAGCTAAATCCCCAAATACTAAATAAGCTCTTTATCATTTATTTAATGTCACGTACTGGTAAGATACTTTGTTTTTTAAGAGGACATATCACACCAAAGCTGTTTGCCAAGATTTGTGTAGCTTCGTCAGCCTCACGGATGCCAATCTGAGGTCATTTTTCTCCATCTCAGTGGTTTCTAGTCTCTGCCCATCTTCCGTAAGGAGAGCTGGCCAGAAGCGGTGCCAAATTTAAATATTCATGCTTTGCGACCAGCTCCGTGTGCCCCTTCCCCTGAACGATGATGGATGTGCCTTCTTTCTTCATTTTTTTTTCCTCCCCGCTCGCCCTACTTGCTCGCGTCAGAGAAAATGGATTATGAGGATGCTCCAAACCTCAGCTGGCAGTAGGAAGCAACGAGAGAGGATAGTGAAGCTAATACGGACCGTGTAGCCCGACGACGGATTCTAAAAATCAAATATCGCACGCTAAACATGATAAAACAAAATGTAAAGTGATGTCATTTATTATTTGTTGTGGTTTTTTTTTTTATCACAGACCTTGTAGGGTGTGTAGACTTTTTATATCCACAGTGGCTGTAACAAGGACTTAAGAGTGAATGTGAGGCAAACTGATGAAGCGTTTAGGATGAGGGGGGGGGGGGGGGGGGTCAACTAGCAGCCGCTGCCTGTCCAGCGCTTACACAAGAGGCTTGATAAATACTTAACTAGCCCGTAGCACATGGCGTAAACCCCTGTTGCGTAACAAGCAGGGAATAAGATTTGGGAGGCTGATGGGGTGCGCTTGTATCCAAGGGTTACCAGCCCAGCCGCCAGCTGTGATTCTCTCGGCATTGTCGGCATGTTGCATCACAGGGCGAAGGGAGCCTCTTCTTATTATTTCCCTTTTCCGAGAGGTATCGAACGTGTTCTAGAGGGAGGCTTGAAGGTCGGAGCTAAAGTTGCGCTAATCGATAGTGTTAATCACACGAAATTGAATCAAGTGGATCCTTGCCACCTGAAAAAAAAAAATCAGCACGTCTCGGTGATGGGATTACGTTTGGTCGGCAAAGTCGATTTATCGGTGATGTCATTGATATTGCCCATATTTTGTTAATTGGATAAAAACAAAATAGAAATAGAATTCACCATCATCTGACTGCAATTCATGGAATGAATTGTCCTCTTGAAATTGCTTGAATAGAAGACGAGATGCCAAAAACGTGATTGAATCGACTTCAGTATTCAATTATTTCCCCGATTATTCCTGAAAATATTTTTCAAATTTTCTTTACCATTATTTAATGAGATACACAAATACAAAAAATACACACATTAAAATCAACCAACAAATTCTCTGTGCATTAGTTTCAATCTCAACTGTAACCACCGCATTAATGATGAATTAATGATCTTCCCGGGATTTAATGGGATTATTTGTCCACAGCATGCATCGACTGCTCAAAATAAAATGGATGGAGATGAAAGAAATCCAAAGGCTATTTTTTTTTTTCATGCCAGATTAATCGTTTGCTGTCATAGCTGCAAAAATCCCCGCCGCCTCCATTATCGTTAATTAAGAAAAAGAAAAAATGAAATAACCCAGCGCCCCCTCTGTCTCTTGACAGTGTTTAAAAATAGCCGGTGGTGAAATGAAAAAGCCTCAGCTTTGTGCTGTCAAGCTGCTCTGTAATCCTTTTGGCTGGTGTCACTATACCCACACAGGTCTGACCAGGCCTTTCAAAACCAAAGACGTTACTGTCAGGAATTTAAAATCTATTTTTTTTTATGTCATTTGAATCACTATAACTTCAGCAAAAGTCTTAAAACTCTTTACAGTACAACACCGAGCCCCGGACATAATGATGGACCTGTGTCGGCCTTTTCCATTGATATGTGAATGTATTTGCGGGGGCCCTCTAAAAAAGACAAGTGGGTCGTAATCCTCAGGTTCAATAGAAAGTGCCTGGGTCGGCTCGTTGGGTCGTCATTGTCAGCGGCAAAGGCGGGAATGCTGTCGGCTCGGGCGGGGTCGGCCTTCGGCGACGTACGTGCTGAATATTGGATAGCGGAATGCTTGAAGCTGGGAGGGGGGCATTGATGTCTTGTTTTGATAGACAACCAGGCCTTTTATGATATAACTGCTTCCCCCCCCCACAATAGATCATTTGACAAAAAATGAGATCTATTTGGTGTTCCCCAGGGATCCATTCTAAGTCCTCTCCTATTTCATTTGAAATCTAACATAATCTTAAAGCATGTTTTTTCTCCCTAGTTTTGAATTCGTCTTTTTTGTTTTTGTTCAGTACATAGCATTCAAGCTCCCCTTTGCATGAATTCTTTCCTTGAGTGCTTATCTTCAGCTCTTTCCTAGGAGTTCTGAAACAAAAGCAAGCTCCTTCATTCCCGATATTGCCGCCTATAGCCACTGCGCTTGGAAGAATCTGTAATGAAAAATCAGCCCCTCCCCACATCTTCCTTTCCTCCATCTTCATCACTGAGTCATCCCCGCCATTCACTCGTGGCAACACCTTTCTGCTTTCCAAACAAAGAGCGTGGGTGATTTTCTATTTGATCACGCTTATTTACTCTGAAGCGTGACTGAGCTAATCATAAGCTCGCTGCGTGATGTTGTTATCCAGTCCACTTGAAGCACTTTCCTCCTGCTATTAATAGCTGTATTCATGTAATATGGAATATTTTGAGACGCTCAACTGCACAGCACTCATCCCGACCCCCCCCCATCTTGCTTTTCAGATCGACATTGTGCTAAGCAAACAGTTGGGAAGCAAAATAACTTCTTAAGTTAAAGACAACTGAACTGTATTGACGGAATATTTTGTGCCGGATTCGAAAATGTTTGATGCCGGTATGTCCGTGAGTGTGACCAAAGTGACGGCAAACATCTGATAAGGCGTCGAGGAGTCAGCAAATTGTCTGCCACACTAGACGGGCGGGCTGGCAACCGGAGGAGACAGCGCCTCAGAAATCTCTGAGTCATCGCCTGGCGTCCTTTGATTGCTTAGCAGCCACCAAGCCAAACCGCCTCCTCCTCCTCCTCCTCTGTTGTTTCAGCCATCAATTGCCGGTGAAAGCCGGCACTAAACACTCAGACGATTTAAGGGGTCGGGGCTGATTGCCCCCGATTGATTAAAAGCTCGGAGATACAAAAGTTGGAAGGCCGAGGAGAGACATCCTGACACGTCGATACGTCAATGGGGTTATTCATAGCAGCATGAAGTGCTAATGTGACCTGAGCTTCCAAAAGGAAACTTATACAACTGCATCGGGATTCCCTTTTGTATCACATTAAATTATGGGGCATCATGGGAGGAAAAGAAAATAAGTTTACATAAAGGTGTTTCCCCAAGTCATTCCTCTCTCTAAAAATAGCAGTGAAGACAAGGAAGGGGGAGGACAGACCACGCTGCAGGACAGACAGATGGGAGACCCGCTTGCCCTCTGTGTCATTCGAGGGAGGAAAAAAAAAAAAAAGGACGACTGCACGCTCAGTTAATCCAGCTGTGAATGAGAGCGGCTCACTGCAGCACTTCTTTTCATGCTCTGTTGATAGCACAGAGGTGGGGTGGGGATAAACACCATGCTGAGCCAGCGCAATCTCGCCAGTCATGCTGCACTGCACATTACCTCATTTAGTATCAATTAACCCATTCCATGCCCATCGTTTGAGCCACTGGGATTTTTAAGAAGACCTCCACAAAGTCGGAAGTCAAGTTTAGCCAGCCACCATTTTGTTCATGTCAGCAATATAGTAGTGAGGCTGCTTTTTTTTTTTTTTTTTTTGTGCTATGCTTACATAACAAACATGAGGTGTTTCCCCCTCATTCTTCACTCCATCTTCACCTTCTTCACTCTCCATGGCGACCCTTAATCTTACATATCCGCTTTTCATTATTTGTCCTCGCCTTCTCCCAATATCCTGAAACAGCAATCTGACAAACGTCTCCTCGCAACGGCGGCATATCACAAATTTTTTTGGCCTAGTTTTGAATATTGTACAATGTCTGACCCACAAGGGCGCGTCAATTTGAGATGACTAAGTAATCACGTAACAGCCATAATAAAGAGCACAGGATTATCAATACAAACAAAAAAAATAATACATAAAAGTGTCAGTAACACACTTTTCAGGTATTTCAGCATTATCTTCAACCTTTTTTAATCAGTGCTATGATAATATTGGCCTTGAAAGCACTTTACTGACATATTTTCTGCGTGAGACAGAAAGGACAGTTATTATATATATTGTATATAATGTGACACAAAAGGAAGCACCCGCGTTTATCGTTATTTAAAGAATATTTTCATGGATTATACCTTCATGAGCCGACTCTGTGAATCACTTGTTTCTGCTGACATCTAGCGGCCAAAAGTATAAATTGCTGTCTATACATACATACATATCCTTACGATGATTTTTTTTTTCCCTGTATGGACAATCATAAAACTTGTATTATTCACAAGAAAAGACACAAAATGTAATTTTTAAATTATTTTTTTAATTATCATTATTCTGTGGTATATTACATGAGACCCCAGATGTCCAGGATGTTATGTTCAGTGCCTCGAGGATACAGTCAGTCAATACACACATTAAGGTACACAGTATGTGAATGTATGTGAGTTTTAGCTGATGAAGCTATGTAAGTACAGTGACGAGGACATGTCAAACAATAATAATAAAAAAAAAAAAACTAACATCAAAAAATCTAAGCAGGAATACATAAAAAGAATAAATAAAAGACTACAAGAGATGACAAGGAGTGGCGGCGTTACGCAGGGATCAGTATCCGGACACCTGTGATTGCGTTACTATGGCAACACCTTTTCGTTTTGGGCAAGGCGCTCTGCAGAGTCAGGTTCGTTACTAAGGCTTTGTATGGCACGTCCGCTCTGCAAAACTACAATAACTTTTCTATATGAACATTACTGTTCTATCTTCATCCCTTTGGAAAAAAAAGAAAAAAAAAAGGCACTGGTATTTCTCAACATTCGAACATCTGGATAATTTTTAAGATGAGCGAGGCAATGAGGACGTACGGTAAGAAGACGAACGGACACACACGGGCCAGCCGGGTTAACTCACTTCCCTGACAATGCTACCAAAGTTTTTTTTTTTTTTCGTCTTTACTTAACAGTCTGCTGACGGCGGAGGCAACGGGATAATGTAAATGTCGACAAGGCTAATGACAAACTCCGCGGTCCTCCCTGTGGTTCCAGATGACGCATTGAAACCAGAATGAACTCAAAAACTGGATTTACATTTGGAGCTCCAACAGCGGTCAATTTTAATTGAATGTCGATTGAATGTTAATGAATCAAGAAATGGCAGTAATATTAGTATAGGACACATTGTGATGCGTAGAAAATGTTTTGTTGTTACGAGGAAATCCTGCTAGGTAATATACGCAGTCAACGGGACACCAAACTAATTAGCTACACACCGAAACTGGCTGCTACTTAAGCAAAGCTTGGAATGATTCATTTTTGTTTGTTTGTTTGTTTACTAAAGTGATTGTAGTAACAGGTAAAAAGATTTGATCTCCTCTCGCTACTTTAAGTGTCTAATCTAGAATTCACTGTGGCACAAAAGCACTGGAAGCGACGAGTGAAGAAAAACACGTGATTGATACCTTTCAAAATGTAAATTAAGATTTTTTTTTAAAATAAAAATGCCATCGAGGTTTGTTTCTGTCCAATCGTCAAAACGGTTCATAAAAAGTGAGAACTTGATTATTTCGACCTGCTTGCTAAATTTAGTTGGAAAAAAATTGGAAGAAATTTTACATTGATAAACTGAAAGATAAACTAAAAAAAAAAAAAAGCAATGCTAAGCTAAACCAAAAATGAAACGTCACTATTTCAGTTGTAAGACTAGCATCAGTGGCTAACTGTTTCAGAAAAAACATTTTAGGCTACAGCCCGATAATATAAGCGAAACGATACAACGCTATGATAAATTAAACGTAATGAAACTCATATTGACATTACACATATCCGAAAGGTATCATTGTGTAAATTTTACCCCACAAAATTGATCTCTAAAATTTAAATTTAGGAGCTCAGTTGAAACTAAGCTAAAGGCTAGCTAAGCTAAAACAAGTCAAGCTAAGCCAAACACTGCTTATTCTCACATAAGAATGCAGAAAGAGCTTAAAAAAAATATATATACACCACCAAAATTGAACTTTACACTAAATGTAAAATGCACACACACTTAAGGAATGTTACAACACTTGTCTTAACTCGCAGTTAAATCCAGGAAGGCAGTTTTTAAGATGGAGTCTCAGAATATTTAGCCTCACTTGTCATTTTGCCAGCTTTGCACTATATTAAGAACACTTAAAACTGTAGATTCAGTTAAAAAAAAAAAAAACTTGGGCAGTAAAAGCCAGTTCTCGGGAGTGGATGTTGAAAAACATTGGACGTTTCCAGTGCGCTTGTGGAGAAGATAAAATATTGTACAAAGTGCTTACCACACATTTCTAGCTGTACGCCAACCACAATAAAACATTTTTTTAACTGTGGATGTTTTTTGTTTTTTTTGGAGTCACTTTCCAAGTGCTTAAAAAACAAAACAAATACAGATTGGACCACTTTGGACGCAACAAAATAATACAATAGAAAAAATATATTATCTAAGCATGAAAGGTCATTTCATGAGGAGAGTAGTCATGGCTCAAGAGTTTGTTGATGACATTCGAAATGAATGGAGTCCTTCCATTCTTGTCAGAAATAAAAAGGCTGTGCTCTTTATCTACAAGAGTCTCTTTGAAATGGTTACGACATTTCGGAATGAAATCAAAATAAATGCAAGTAGATCTTTTTTTTTTTTTTTTTAAGAAGCTCAAAACTCAAAAAGTTTCCTAATTTTGGGTGAATTTGATGATTGAAGCTTAGGACAACTGAAGAGGATGGGGGGGAAAAAAAATTAATAAAAAAAAAATGGGAGTCTGTTACCGACACTGATCCGCCTCTGCTACTTGAAGACGTAGTTGATGATCACCTGCAGGACGATGAGGGCGGCGATAACGACATAGTCGCGCTGTTGCAGGAAAGAGGTGCCCTCGGCCCGGCTTGCCGTTCGACCCCTTAACACGCTGATGCTCCTAAGAACGCAAGGAATTCATTTCCATCCGCGCGTCCACTCATCCTCGCCGAATCTCACCTGTTGATGTCCTGCTGTGTCTGCTTTATGGATTCAATGGCACTTTGAAGTTCGCTGAGGTCGGCGCCTTTTTTGCGCAGACGGCTGTTGTGTTTGCTCTTGTGTCCTGTTGTCGAGGAAAATAAAAAAACAAAAAAAACGTTTCAGTTTGGACCTGATACGCTTCGATGACGAAAGGGGGGGGGGTCTCACGTTCGCTTCCGGAGGAATCGTGGCGGTCAAGTTCGGGTGAAGAACAGCCGCTCTCTGGGCTTTTGGGTTTGTCGCTTTTGTGTTTCCTCTTTGGCACCGTTACCTACACACACACACATATACCAAAGACACACACACACACACACTCGTTTAGCAAATATGTAACATTGCTGAAAACAGATGAATTTACAAAAGCTGCGCACAGATTGAACAAGAAAAAAGATGACACATGCAATTCACATAAAACATGATGGCTTGGTGCAAAGATGTCAGCAAAAGTTAGGGTTGGGGGAAAAAAAAAAAAAAAGCATCCGGATGGACCAAATGTGCAAATGTTTATGCTCCATCCAGAGAAAAAGCAGATGGAGTAACAAACTTCCATTTTGTGAAAGACAAAGACAGAATAAGGCAAGAAAAAAAAAGAGGCAAAAACAGTAGGATTGAGGCAATGGAATAAAAAAAAAAAAAGGAAGACAAAAAAAAAAAAAGAAGTTGCTTAGATGATGGCTGAGGCGGCGAGATGTTTCGGGGGGGAAAAAAACCTACCTGGCACTTGAAATTGTCCCTCCGCGACCCCTGGTTACTCAGACTAATAAGACTGCCAGAACGTACCATGGGGGTGCGGTGTCGGACCTTGGTCTGGATACAACCGTCTTTTTCAAACTGGATCAGGTCGTTGAGGGGGTCCCACGGCCTCGTGCTGCGGAAGAGGACGAGGGCGATGATGAGCGCCGGCGATATGCGGTGTGGTCATGTGACGGTGGGTGCCCAAAACTGACTCAGCATATTTATAATGCCACTCTCCAGTGACGGGGTCCTGCTCGAACAGGGTGGAGTTCCATTCCTCGCACTTGGCTTTCCTCTCCCGCGCTGACTTCCTTTGACTTTCTTCCAGGATGAACTTTTCATTCGTGGCCTCCGTCTGGTCCTTGTTGTTGACGGCTCTCGTCACGTGCTGCCAAAGTCTGGGAAAGAGAAATGAGGTCATTGGATTTTTAAATCCATAAATACATTTTTGGGTGACGAGAAAAAGCCTCACCGCTCCGATTCAAACTCGCCCTGCTCCTCGGGCGGGACGGTGCAGCGAGTGAGTCGGCTCTGCCTCAGCTCCGGCGTTGGGTTCCAGAACGTGTCCATCGTTCCGGTCTTCTTGTCGTTGATGAAGATCTCGCTGTCCTAACGGAGGGCGGCGTCACAATAATTAGCCATTAGCTTGCAAACAAAATCCTGTCATCGCTACTTCCCACCACTAGGGGGCTTTTATTGATTTTATCTTTATTCCTAACTCATGAGGGATCTTACCCAGTGTCCCTCAAGAGTTGCCAGCACTTCTTTCCCGAGCTTGATCTTTCCGGAGATCTGGTTGACACTGTCGCTGCTTCCCAGGAATGGCTGTGAAGTATGTCAGTTTCAACGTTTCAATCCCAAAATTAAACGAAAACGTACCTAAAAAACGTCTTCTTTGTGGTCTCACCTTAAGTTTGAACTCCAACTGCGAACTGTAGCCCGTCTTCTCACACGCAATGGTGATCTGACCACCCAGCTCCAAAGTCATGGTACCATACAGGATGCCTAGAATGGCACAAAAAAAAAATGTCCTCATGTCTCTGCCACTGTTTTAAAAGGGCACAATTCCATTTGAAGTGCTTTGAAGGATGTGAGCGATCAATAACTGGGATGAATCTTTCACGCGGACCTTTACAGTGAGCGTAGGGCATGTTCATCACATAATCCTCTCCACGGTTGAGGAAAGTGAGCCTCGCCTCGCCGTCCAATATGGCCGACAAAGAGTTTCCTAAACAAAAACAAAAAACGGTAAAGACATTTCAATGGCTAACTGAATCGCTAAAAGTTCTGCGTGCGTACCGTAGAACTTCGACTTGGCAAGGATGCTTCCACTGAGGCAGAATCCATCCTTCCTGTTGCTGACATAAAAGGCTGACACAGGAGGATGATGGGATACCTGAACAGAAGTGATGAAGGTCAAAGATGAGGAAATATTAAATTCCCCAAAAGAAATCAAGTTGAAGTTCTGATGTTGACATATAGGGGGCAGTGTATTATTGCATTTTTTTGGTGCCGTTACCTGTTCTGCGATGTAGAAGGTCTTGCTGTTGGTCTTTTGGTGGAGCCACATGCAGCGGTAGGTTTCGCCGATAATAGGGTTGTAAGGTTTCTTCAAGCCCTGCCAGTTTAAAAGCATATTAGCCCAAAAGACTCGATTCAAATTCTAATGTTCAAAATCTGCACCTTGGGCTTTTTGTAGAAACCAGAGATGTACCACTTGACCACCTTCTTCATCCGGTTGTAGGCGTTCTCCTCCACCGCAGCCCTGAATGTGAAAAAAAACAAACCAGAAAATAGATGGAAACACAAAAACAAACAACCGAGAAATAAATCCTGGGAAGTTCTTACTGGGACAGGAAGTCGGCGTGGTAGTAGTAGTCGGAGAGTTTATCAAGGAAGGACCTCGGCTCCAGGATGAATGTGGGGAGAACCACCTTGGACAGATCCATTCCTGGTCGCACTTGTTTCAGGAGAGTCCAAATGAGGGACTTGTTCTCCTCTGACACCGTCTCCGTCTGGGCAGCCTCGCCCGCCTGGCAAAACACAGTCGGAGGAATTCGTGGATAAGTGTCAAGCCTACAGCAGCAGGAGAACATTTATCACCTCGCCAAGTTCCTCGTGAGATTGCTCCAAGTAGGACGTTTCCCGCACGTGCTCGTTGGGGTCCATGTCCACGTACGAGTCGTCCTGTCGCTCCGACGTGTCGCTGTCGCTCTCCTCGCTCTTCTCTAAGCCTTCCGGGTCCGACTCTTCGTGGTCCGGTTCGCCCTCCCGGTCGGACTTGTCCGAGTAGAGATCCGGGTCTTTCAAATGGTCGCTGTCGTTAAACCTAGACGGTAAAAATAAAGCGCAGGAATTAATCGACAAAATGGATTGCGATATTTGTTTGGACTTACTGGAATCCATGGATGTTGTGGGCACGTAGGAGGCTGTAGAAGTTGAGGGAATGTTCTCCTCCGGATGCCAGCGTGCTGATATCTTCCTTGCCTTCGCGGATCATGGTTCGTTTCAGCAGGCTGGAACATTTCAGGGCCAGTTCCAGAGCGTCCATCCAGCAACGACCTAAAAAAACCCAAAAACATACATATTATAAATATAAGGGCGTGCACACTTATGCAACCAGAATACATAATTCCCATCTCATCAACGCTCGACGTGTTGATTAACAGCCATTTTCACATGTTTCAGAATCTTGGACACAAACGGCACAAACTTGTCGCTTGTTTCAGCACCACGGACAGTTACACAATGTGCGAACTCCATTTGTATATTTTAGCACCTCGGGGAGAGACTCGTTGCATTTTGGGGATTTTTGCCGAGCATTACAATAGTTCCACGTTGACTTCCTCAGTTGAATTTCAAATCACTTATATCTCAAATCATTTTTTTTTTTTGTCATTAAAAAATGAAAAGCCATTCATCTGCTCCTCCTGTTCTCACATATTGACCACCAGGCGGCAGTATAACACATACGCCTAATACATGTGGATTTAATGATGACAGAAAAGCAGGAATGACTTACCATCGGATTCGGAAGCCGCACGGAAGATGAGGTGGCTGCTGGGTAAGGGCTGAGTGATGGAGCCCACCGCTTCTCCTTTGGGACCCTGAATGGACCTTGAATTATTTACACAGACTAATTGGAAAGCCAGTGGTGCACATGTTTTGATAGGGGAGCAAGCCTGCCACAAAGTGAATGGCTCGAGTGTTTGAGAGCTCTAATCAATAATCAAGAGGAAACGCTACAAACACAAGTGGGTTGAAGTGGAAATGGATGCTTTGTGTGTGTGTGTGTGTGTTTTTTTTTCCGCTCAGATGCGTCCTTCGTTTTGCACTTGTCATTTACATCCTGTTTAATTCATTGAAAGGGAAACAAAGGATTTTGTGTTGGGCGTAAAGAGCATTTTGCATTTAAACCGCTCACGTTATTCTTATCCTGCCATTATGACTGAGTAATAATCCGGGATGGTTTTATGGGGTCGTCCCTTTTGTCATGTGTCACATTTTTAAAAGGATCATTTTGGATTTCAGGTCACGAGGCGTCGATAAAGCAACTCCGATTTAAAATTCTAACGAATTATAAAAAATGGTGACTGCAAAGTTATCATTTATAATAATAATAAAAAAAAAGAAACGGGAAAAAAAAAATGAAATCAATTTTCTGGGTTGCCTGGACATATTCTGACCTTGACGGCCCAGATGGACTGCTCGAGGGGGTGAAATAGCTTGAAGCAGAAGCCGTCCTTCTTGGAGGGTCGTTCGATGAGCTCGCAGGCGTTGAGCAGCACCGTGCCGACCCACTGGCCGTTCTTGTGGGTCTTGTAAATGAGCAGGACGCCCGGTTTGAGCACGCACCACAGTTTGGTCCAGCTCTTCAGTGTTCCCCGGATCTAATTAAAAAAATAAAATACAAATAAAATAATAAGAATATAAATAAATAAAATTAAGTACGTTTTTATAGTGTAAATTATTATTATTATTTTTAATAGAATCAAAGAAATAAGTATGGCTTACTTACCTTCAGCCAGTCGGCCATGACAATGACCGAAGGATCCGTGATGGTGCTGAGCAGCTCTTTTGTTGCCCTTTTCTTCTCTTCCCTGTAATTTTTCTTTTGGACCTAAAGACAGCATCATCACATTTTCCCATAAGCTACAAAATGTAATCAAATGACGTCATAATTTACCCGCTTAATAGGGAAACTTGTTTTTCCAATGTCAGCCTAGTATGACATCAGGCTGTACATAACAGACTGACGTCTTAAGCATGTTTGGATAAACAATGTGTAAGCTGATTTAAAGGGTGTTTTCTTTTTTTTTTTTTTTTTACCTTGAGGGACTCCTTCTTGGTGAGCTTGCCACCAGACGCAGACACGTCCTTGTCTGAGCCATTGTACAGCTTGGTCTCCGACTGCGAACAATCAATAAGAAATGATTCAAATGAAATAACACGACTTTGTGTATTGCTTTCTAGAATATCCGATTTAAAAGCGTCATTAAACTTTCAATCTGTACTTTTTATGCCGCTTTGCTTTCCTCGTAAAGGCTTTTCACCGAAGCCCAAAATTAGCACACGGGTTGAATCAAGCCAATCAAAGGCCTCCTGTCGCTGTGGGAATTGCGTCTGGCAGCGAGCTACGCAAACCAATCCGGGAGTCATCTCGAGCCAGACTCGGATGAGAAAGGATCATTAAGTCGGGTTAAAGAAAGCTGAAAATAAATGCCGGCGTAGGAAGGAATGCAGAAAGTTCCATAACAGCAAAAAAAAAAAAAAACCTTTAGAATTTTAATAATAATTTGTTACCTTGCTCTTGGATATGGAAAGCGAATCCTCTTTCAAAGGCAACGACAAAAGGTCCTCCTTCCCTCTCTCGAAACCTACGGCGAAAAGACAAAAAAAAAAAAAAAAGAGTCAAGCAACGCTTACAGAAATCGTCAATCACAGTAAATACTAGCAAGGGCTTCCCCTAGTGGTCACTAAAGGAAACCACCAAATTAAATCAAACTGTCATCGTTACATTGTGGTCATTTGAATATTAGTTGTGATGCATGCAATGGCAAAAAAAAAAAAAAAAGTGTTTTCACACGAGTTTAAATCCCGCCAGACCATCTGCACCCACTTGACGCACATCCCCATGCCAACCTCTTGCGGTAAAGACGTCAAGGGCAATTCAGGCGCTTGTGGCATGACTCAGCATCTTCTTCCTCCATATTCAATACGCACAGTGGGGCATGAGGGGCAGTTGGAAGTTTTTTGTCTTGTAATACTGCGGCATGAAGGCGTCAAGCATGCTGCGGTGCACCGAGCGTCATCAATTTGCAATCAGCCTTTTCTTTGTTTACTCGTATTTGTCCTTTTTAAAGGGGATACTGACGATCGGTTGAAAGTCGAGCGTGGTACGGAATCAAAACGATGAGGCAAACAAAACAAAAAAACAACAACAGGTTTTTAAGGAACAGATTGACAGCAATTTGCCTTGTGTGGGATTTTGGCCAACTGCTTGATTATTATTTTGGCAGATGTCTTGGGGGAAGAAAAAAAACAACAACAACATGCCAGCTGCACTAAAGGGAAAATGAAAACAAACTCTCACTGTGCGATAGTTTGGACAGATTTGAGCTTATTTTTATTTTCAAGAGATTTTTTTTCGTGTGTGATCATACAAGATAAAAATAATTTGGCAGGTTTAAATGGTTTATTCCTGCTGCCTGTGTGCATCACCCAAACGTCAAAACACCAATGATTAAATAAAGAAAATAATGATCATAGGAATCAGGAAAAAAATGTTTTTTTTTTAAAGACGACCTGGGGATATTCAATTCTAAAATGAGAAAATAAAACCTCAGCAGGGGAAATGAATCATCTGCTATGATGATATTTGATATGTTGCGCATCAAAAGGTTAAATAGCCTCTCTAAGGAACAATCAATGTTGAGCGACCATTGATTTTCAGTCTGCGTAAAAAAAAAACAAAGGTGACTCACCCACAAATTGCAATCGGCGTTGAACAAAACGGCCGTTCCGAGAAACGGCTGCCTGTTAGCCATCCAAAAGCGGCTGACGGAATTCCCTTAAGCTAAAGTGTCAACATATTTTATGAGGCTTCCATCCTTTGGTAAATACAAAGCACGACGGGCGGTTGCCGTGGCGATAACAGAGGATCCCGTTTCCCGTCGACACGATCGAAAAGTCGCCTCAAGTTACTTAAGACGGATATTATTGTATGCATTCGAGCCACACATAGACCGAGCGGGGAACTACCAAACACAAGTTACACCTGTCCTAAAAAATACAAACACGTGTCACTCACGAGTCACAACTAAAAGCCGGATCGACTAACCCTACACCCACCTGACAGCGAAATGGGCGACAGCTCGTTATAACCCCCGAAGGAGGCATTGCGGATGAGTTTACGTCCGTCCGGGTGCGGGGGTCGCAGCGAGGCCGTGCCGCCGCACGTGGAGAAACGGCGACGCCCCAGCAGGCCCTCCTCCTTCATCATGGGGGCGGGCGGGCGATCCCTCGGCGAGAGGGGAGGGGGGGTGGCGGGGGTTGCGAAACCCAGAGAAGGTGAATGGGCGAGGGGGGGTCGCGCTCCTACGGCGAGCCGGGCAAGTCAACCAAAACAAGAGAAGACAAGAGCTCAGAGTGGAGTGCCGTATTTCCTCGATGCTTGACTCAGCTGACTGCTCCCCCCTCCCTCTCTCTCTCTCTCTCTCTCTCTCTCTCGCCTTCGCGCGATGAGGCACGCGTCGCACTGCAAGTACCTCACTGCCCCTCCTACTCACTCCCCTCCAGATAGGGGAGGAAAACTGAGGCGCCGGGGGGGTGGAGCCTTTTTTTACGTCTAAATTTGGAGGTCTGCCATTCATTGTCTTGCCCAACAGATTATGTGATATCAAAAAGAACAAAAAAAAAAAAAAGATGGCCAACTGATAAGTGACCTCGCCGTGACACTGTGACCGATGGATTACAGGTCAATGCCAAAGATTGAGCAAAACAAGCCGTGACACGCAGGTAACGTCCGCTCGGATCGTAAAAGCTGCAGGTGGACGCTAAAAGCCCGGATTAGCTTTCGAACAAAGAAGCTTTTTTCAATACTGTCATCTCACCATACACCCCCCCCCCCCCCCCACTGAAAGAACAGCAAGCGTGACAACATGGCATGATTAATTACATTGAGTACGCCTCCTCCTTATCATTCGCCGTTATGAGAGGACACCGAGAGGCGAGGGTAAAACGAAAACCGTCAGAATCGTTTCCAAATTGGCTTACTTTAGATCCACACGGCGTCAGCCCAGACAAGCCTCCGGCCATCCGAGCGTAGCCAAGTTCCCGCGGCCATTGTAACGTCAAAGGCGACTTCCACTAGCTTCCCCGTGGCCCGCTTGTCCCTCTTAAGAGCGCTCGATTGTTAAGGTCGTAGGTTAAAGCAGCGACACGGCGAGCAGATTGGCCCAGGGCGAGGATAAGACTGGCCTTCCGATGGAACCAGCGCCCTGCTAACAGGGCATAATCCCAGAAGCTGAATTTAAATCCGCGCTGACCCCGGCTGCTCTTCTGCTGCCTTTGTTGTCGTCATGAGACGTTTACGCTTTCCGTGGGTATTCTTCAGCCACCCAATCGCATTGGAAAGCGACGTCAAAGAACCTTTTCAAGGTTTATTTTTGCTTCGCTGAGTCATGAAGAGAGTCGGGCCGAGAACCCGCTGCTGATTGGTGATGATGCAATAAATCCACTAACCATGTTTAAAAAATAAATAAAAGGAGCCTTTTCAAAATAATAATTGCCTGTCATTCAGATGTAAAAAAAAAAAAAAAAAAATTGACTTTCTCTTTAAACAATGTCAGGAAAAATATTGTAAACACATTGTAATGCTAACCCATAGAAGAGTCAGTAAGCTTATTAGCAAGGCCGGAATAATTATTTCGGGACATCTGGTGAGTGCGAGCTATGTGCGGACATTTTGCACACACCCACTCGCCACTTTGATCATCACAAGTCATTTACTTTTCCGCCATATGCCTCAGCACGACAATTCCACTGATTATTCAATCGTGAACATGAAAGTAAATGCGACTAATAATCTAATATATATTTACTTTAGGTTAAAGTCGCGACTTTAATGTCAAGTCATTTACAGTGCTGGCAAAAAAAGAAAAAAAAATGCAAATCTTGTGGTTTAAAAACCACCACCACTTGCGATCCACAAGAGGGCGCACTCACACAACAATATAAGGCACGGGATTTTATTTTTATCTTATTTAATCATAAAAAAATCTACAAGTCATAGCAGCTATATATTTTTTATTCTATTTTTGAATGAAGGTTCTTAATTAGTTTTAGTGATATGCAAGATTCATAATTTCATCCAAAAAAAAATTGTAAAATTGTGGCATGAGAAAGAAATAAAAGATCTTGAGTGATGATTCACATGCAATGAATGGTATTTATGCAGGCAGAGAAAAGTATCGACTATACCGTGGCTGTAGCTGATGCCCGGACTGAGTGGAGACGGAGAGGCGAGATGTTCCCGGCTGGGTGTTTGGAGGCCCGCCTCCTTGTCCTTGTCCTTGTCCTTGTCCTTGTCCCGTTCCTTCACCTGGCGCTGGCTCATCCTGCCTGGCGTCAGATAGACGGCGTCATCACCGGACACTACGGTCGCTGCTGCAGACAAAGTAAACATTTGTCATGATTTGTACACAACTAAAAACAACAGCCTTTGTCAAGAAGCTGTCGGTTGCACAAGTGTGCACACCCTCATTAAGCAATTAATTGCGCCATCTAAGGTTAGCGGCTTACCAGAGGTGGCATGAGGCTCTCTCAACTCTGCAGGGTGCTAGCAGGCGTGAAGGGGCAGAAAAAAAAAAAAAAAAAAAAAAAGTATGAGCAGGATGGAAAGAAGGCAGGGAAACAGAAGAGGGGGAGAAAGGGTATAGTGGAAAGTAAGATTAAAAAGAGCGGGATGGAATCCTCCGTGCGTTGTCGGCCCGTTTTGCGTGCAGCGGCGATCAATGGCAGGGAGGAGAAGCAAAAAGGACAAACAAAACAAAAGGACAAAAAAAGACATTAGTTCAACTCAAACGTAAACACGATTAAAAGTGCGATGGACAGTGAAATGATTTTATTTTTTTGTACAGGTCAATGCGAGTCCCTATTGTGACCCGATACTAAACATCCTCTCTCGGCATTTTCTGATAGAAGCTACCGGAGGTCGGTGCTATCAACCTGACACTCTCGCCCACGCAGGTTTCGTTTCATTAGACGATAGCGATTCAGCATGTCTGTCTTCAGACCGAGGGGGGGACAAGTGCGTGTTGTTAAATGATGTGGGCGGCCTCACGCGGCGACTAATTTGCTTTCATCCCTGCAAGTGGGAGGCTCACGCTACATGAAAGTGACCCCGTTATTTTTCTTTTGACATTGGCGGGACGGAAATAATTACGATGTCGGTGAGGCAATTTAAAATTCAATTGTGTTGGGTGGGAGATCGCGCAAACAATATTGAACGGAATCGGCCACCAGGGGGCAGTATACAACATACATACAACTAATCAGAACTGAAGCAGTGACATTAATCATTTCACAGACTATAAATAATATTTGCCTGTGAGTAATATTTTCTAAAGACATCTCTGGAAATGTCTGAAATTGCAAAATGGACTTAAGATCTGTGAGCCGTTGATGGCGTCCCAACATGCGTTGCATCATAACACCCATGAAAGACTAGCATGCGACTCAAACATAGCTTTGTCTACATTGACACACGACAAGAAGTGTTTTTGTTTTCATTCAACCCGAAAGTCTCATGGGACTAGAGGAAGAGCGCATGTTTTCTGTCTGCCGGCAGATCCGGAGCCGGGCTATTTAATCAAATACAATTCTGCTAAGTCCTCCTGAGAAAGAAAAAGAACAGCTTCTGGAACATCAAAATGGAATGAAAGCTTTGGCGACTGGGTCTGCCTCTTTAAAAGCTGTGCTGGAGATGAACGCTTCCTCAGCTGTCAAGCCACCTAAGAAACGTCCCTTCTGCCAATAGCCTTGATGGGGGTCAATTTATTGCTCAGAACCTTGGAAGAAGGAGGAGCAGCAGCAACAGCAGCATAATTGCTCGTGTATGCAGTTGTCGACCAAAGTCGCATTTACAACATGAAGCTACCATTTACGATAAGGAGCACACAGAAAAGGAGGTGTAGGAAGGGAAAAAAAAAAAACTATTTCCTGTTTGCTACTTTGTCCGAGGGCCCCTTCGTGGAAGCAGATAAGAGAAATGCGTACCGTGTGGAGCGAGGTGAGCTTGCTTGCTTGCTGCTGCTGTTGCCGTGGCGGCGCGCTACCACCGAGCTCCGTCATCGAGTGAAGGGAGGAGACAAGGCAGGGGAGCCTCGCTAAACGTCCTCCTGCGTTCATTTGTTGCCTCACCCCGCCTTTCTTCTTACGCTTTTAACACAACCGCGACCGGGCCGCTCTGTTCCTGTACTTCCATTTTAATTGGATTATTTATGACATCACAAACTAACATTGCCTCTTTCAAGAAGCGAGAAAAAAAACAAACAAACATCATCATCATACAAATCATCTGAGCGCCGGCTCAGCCACACAAACAAGGAAGTGGGCGTTTTATAAAAGGGCTGAAGTGGAAGCCACAATTGAGACCTTGTCTTGTGTATGGAGGCAGTTATCGGAGCGCTAATGCGTCCTGGGGGACGGCCTCGTCGCGCTCGTGTTGACTGAAGCCCATTCTGCACCAATAAACCGAAGCGAAGCGCATCAGGCCACCGAAAGACACGTGCGCGACCACCCGGCGGCGGTTAGCATGGAGCGCGAGCTTTAAAAGGAACTCGCCCTTGTTTTAAATTGTAGCGAAACATAAATCATCAAAAAGTGTTTTCTTTTCTACCCAACACACAAACAATGGCTAAAAACAAAAAAAAGCCTGTTTAGCACATTTTTGCATAGCGTTAGCATTGAGCTAGCGAACATTAAAAGTGACTTGGTTGGTATTGTTAAAAAATTGAAGGCAAAATTCATTCAAATAGGTCTTTTTGGGGAAATGGGACGCTTTAATGGCTGACTTTTTAGGCAGAGCACACACGTGCATGGTTTTTGTACCGATGGCGAAATCTTCCTTCTCATTGCAGTGTCAATAAATCCATGGTGTCTAACTGTGGATGTCCGTGTGTGAAGGCAACTTGGCTTGATTCCCAGAAGCTCTCATCTCATCTTTTTTTTTTTTTTTTCAAGAGCCCATCATTTCCACAGCCGAACCCCATTAAGAAAGCAGCGAGGCGGTGACAATGCGTGCCGCGGTCTTCATCTCGTACCGCCGCAAATCGTAATGAGCGTTTCGGTTATGACACGCTAAGCGCACGCGGGCATCCCTTGGCGCTCTGATAAAATTCTTAAAAAGGTCAGCAATCAAAAGAAACAGTTCATTGCCGATTTGACTTTCAGAAGCCATTAGCGGCTTAAAAAAAAAAGAAAAAAAAGTGTGGTAATAATTATTCATGCCACGCTGAGAAACTCCAACGCAAGGGCGAAGGGTTTTTGGGTCTGCAGCCCAATAATCCCACAATGTATTTTTTTTTTTTGTGCGATGGCTTGAGAGAGCGAGCGATGCATTGATGTTATCAAGCTATCGGCAATTATAATTGCACTCCCACTCACTGGGAAAAAAAAAAAAAAAAAAAAGCTACAGGGGGATTACCGTGGAGGTGAAATGAAAGGACAGAACGGCAAACATGGGAGCTGAAATAAAAGTGCCGCTGCTGCCGCTGACTCGAGCTCCCATCAGTCACGTTACGGACTTTATGGAAGCGCTTGAAATAGATTGTGAGTTATGCTCCTTCATAAATTTATCTTGGGGGGGAAACACATGATTGAGGTAAACGCCAACTCTGTCGTGACTCAGACTTACCACAATGGTGAAAAAAAAAAAAAAATCATGTACATGATAGTGTCTGTCTATGGACTCACCAAAGTGCTCTCGGTCTCCTGTTGGGACTCGGAAGAAGACTTCATGGTCATGTTCAAGCTGAGCCGGGGGGCCTGTCAGCGTTGCTCAGATAGGTGCATATCTGTCAGGAGATGTGAAGCAATACAAAAGGAAATGATTACAGCAGTAACTGTCAACACCATTGCTAAGATCTGCCAGCTGGTCCCCCGGAAATCCCGATTTCTTTTTCCCCCCGTTTGCCTTGTGCTCGATTCCCCTATAGGAGCATCGAGGCATGTCATTGTTTTTTAACTATTACCACTTGGACTAGTCAGTGGATCATGCCGACTCGGGCTCGGTACAAAATGGCCACGATTGGTCACATGCGGCGACGGGTAATTTACATTGGTTGGTCCATTTAAATCAAGCGTCTGTCCTAGTTTAGCGTGTGCTTGAGGGAAAGTAAATGCAACAGTCCATGTAGGTCAGGGAAGAAAGAATATTATTGAGAAAGGGGGAAGACTAGAAAGGCTCTCCACGCTTCGCTTTTTTTTTTTGGTTTTGCCAAAAATTGTAAATTCTCCAGACATGAATCCAAAATGGAAGTTACGGAGCACTTTCCAATCATGACAGTGTGATATTTAGCAGAGACTTGACAATATTTTCCCGCTGACAACACAGAAGATGAAAATGACCCTTGAGGCTTTCAACGAAGTTTGAAGAGACGCGATTGCGATTTGATCTCAGATGTTATCAGCGTGAGAGTTTTTTCCCCCCTGAATGACTGCGACGAGAATGATGTTAATGTTTCACCGGCAGAGTGTCACCTTGTGCTATCCCAAATCACACAATACTTAGAAGAGCGACACTCGATCCGCCCCGGAGCCACACGCGGGCCGGGAATGCTGATGAGCCGGATGGCAAGAACCGAAGTACCGAACCCGGCGAGGTGTCAAGGAGACTGTGATGACCTCAAAACACGTTTTCAATCCTCTTAGCGGCGAAACAATGCATTTTTTTTGTGGGCATTTAGAGGACGGGGAACTCGGCTACTACCGAGGATGTGCGGTAAAAAATGTGCCGTGACGCACGCTGACTGATTTGAATGTTTGTGTGTGTGTGTGTGTGTGTGCAAGAGAGCGATACCTCTTACGTAACAGCAGGAGAGCAAACACAGGTGCCGACAGATGTTGACACATTCTAACATGTCTTTCCTAATCCAAAATACGAAAAGGTGACGAGTGTCAACTCGCATTAGCGTTGGTTAGCGCTCATGCTAACCAAACTGTGGAGTTATTTCAAAGCTATTTGACACTACAGATGAACGCCGGACTACAAACGCAGCATGCACGTGGTTGAGAGAGAGAAAGAGAGAGAGAGCAAGAGAGAGAGAGAGAGAGAGAGAGAGAGAGAGGGAACCTACCTCATGCAGCTTGGGCAGCAGAAGCACCATAATATTTAAAACACAGACTCTGCAAGGAGGAAAAGATACAGAGGGAGGGGGGGAGAGAGAGAGAGAGAGAGAGAGAGAGAGAGAGAGAGAGAGAGAGAGAGAGAGAGAGAGAGAGACATTGAGATGACATCACCATATTTTCATCCGCCTCCTATAAAAATGTAGGCTGGTGCTGTAAGGCTGCCAGCGTCTGCAGGAGACAAGCAGAGAGCGCCCCCTGTGTGTGGCGGTTATGCAAATATTAAGTTCTTTGATTGTTTTACCTGTATTTGCATTTACTTGTATAAAAATAAGGAACTATATAGCAGACTGCAACTGTCGGTAATGCAACACCCGCCAACTCGTACTCGATGCTAACCTACACGATGACGCGGGAAATAACTCGGTTCATTTTCAACCTGTTTTGTGCATTTGTACAGACAGTGTCATGAGGTTATGAATATAATTTCCTGCTTGTAACTTCCCCAAGTAGAAATACACTGACGCTCAAGACAACGTGACTTCTGATCATGATGTTCAGGTTTTATAATAAGATAGCTATTTTAAAAGAGCGACACCACGCTTCTTGTATGTTACACAATCGAAAATATTCAGGGATTCACTACACAACAGACACACACACGTCTGTTACCAGACTGAAGTGCCACTCGAAAAAGGGAAGAGAATGGAAGCTCCATTTGCCTGGCAAATTGCTAGTTGGCTCTCAATGCTAATTTGGCATGGAAAGTCGGGAATAAGCGTCCATTAACAATGCAAATGTGTTGAATTGGAAGGAAAAAAAAGCGTTGAATGTACACAGTCAGCTGCCAAAATAATCCGGCCATCAAATTACCTATACAAATCCAACCATGTGGCTATATGCCACTTGAAATAGAAATGGAACATTGAACCAACAGTCTTAACCAAAACTGCATTACAATGAGGAAGCTAGAACATTTGCTAATTCCAGTTCAGTTGTATTTAACTTTTATCAGTTGCGGTTCATGCTGGCTAGATTCAAATTCAATCTATGGGCAATACATTTGGATTCGTTAAGTTTTCTCTTATATGACTAAATTGAAAATATGCTTAATTGATTCACAGGTGCACAAAATAATATTAAAGGTTGTTTTTTTTTGTGTGTGTGGAGCTTTTATGGTGCAACTGACGAGTTTCAATTCACCGTTGAGTGGCGTTACATAAATGCATTTTGGCTGCTCCAGACAAAGTGAAAGTGGTAACATAGCGCCGCAGGACTCAATTATGCGTGGGAAGTCAAGCCGAATAAAACGTCAACAAAATGTCCTCATACAAACCAAGTGATGCACTGTTTACTTTACCTACATTATTACATCATCGTACAGTATGCTCGTCTTCTGCAGAGGTGACTCCAGCGTAAACATTAGCACAGCTAGCTGTCTTTATGTATGAAAACCCGTACAACTGTGCCATATTTAACATATTTTGTACTCACCCATAGCGAGAATGGCTTGTAAGAAGAAAATGCTTCTTAAATCCGCGTCTTCCTCAAGGAGGGTTGTGTTAGACGAGTGCCATTTAGCCGACATTTAATATTCACTGCGACGTTTAATATTCACAGGTGAGCGTAGTTATAATACCCCTATTGTCCCCAAGGTAAAAATATAGAGATATATATGTATATATGTGAATATAGAATTGTTTAAGCATCGAATAAAACACATTAAGACAACTTGCTCGATGCTGCTACACCAACTCAGATGTGTCAGATTCTCATTTGCTATGATGACTATAATTTTTGTGAGTTCCTGTTATGTACTTTCAAAATAAAAGCGCATGAAAGATTTTTGGTGTGTAAATTTGGCTTCCACTTGAACCCATGTTCCATCGAATTTACTATTTTTACGAGTTTGATGTAAAAATGATCATTTTCAGAGTTTATTTTACACAGTAAGTTAGTCATCTTCACATTACTTCGTCACAATGATATTTTGTTTTGAAATTAATTGTTTAATATCCTGTTTTTACGAAGGTGGACGAGTCCTTCCCTTTTGATGATTTTTATTTACCTGGCCAAATAATACCAGCACAATATGTTCGTTTTTACTAATATGTACTTTAAAACACAACTATAAAACAATAATAGTAAAATAAATAAAAGTAAATGACACGTTCATGTTTTCTTTCCGTTCACAGTTATGACGTAGTGGGTAGTAATATGTGATGTCATGAATTATTCTATTCTCGTAATTTAATTTATATAATATTTTAATATATATTTTATAAGTTTTTTTTCCAAACGGTACAGATAATGGATGGATGGATGGATGGATGGATGGATGGATGGATTGTGTCAAATATCTGGTTCTTGGGGTATCGCTATTGTCCCAGCGGTGTATTGTCGCCCTCTTGTGGCCGTTTTAAGGCCACAATTAAGAAATTCGAAATAAGAAATTGGCCATTAACTTCATGAAAATTTAAGTCAAATGTTATTTGGGGATATATACGCCTAGCTTGTTATTAATATTCACTACGTCATTGGAAGCCTGTTCGCTTTGCTCAAATGTCAACAAATGCACGCCTACGAATAGCTTTCAGCTGTCAATCAAACAATGTGAATGTTGTGTTCTTAAAAACGATGAGCTTTTTCTATTTTTTTTTTTGCTTGTGACACCAAATACCATTTATTTATTTTTTAGAGCTTTTACAAAGACTACAAAATCTTCCAGATGAGTTAAATCACTGTCTCTGTCTATTTACATGATATGTTACATACAAATGTACAAAATATAAAACATTAAAGAAAAAAAAAATGTTTCACCCAAAAAAAAGACAGAAGGTTCTCATCTCAAAACCAGATTAAATGCTATGGGCCTGGATTGAGACATCTCCCAATCTGATGGTGCATGCCGGGGGGTCAGCGAGTTGGGAATTTGGAGGCCCGGCTGCAGAAGCGCCCGAAGCTGACAAAAGGTAGGATTGTAGACGGTGACACTGTCCTGAGGTTTTGTTATCTTGGGTGGGCGTGGCTGACCAGTAGCACCTGTGGTGTTTTTCTATACAGTACAATGCGGAGTGAGTTCCGGCGCCTCGGCAGCCCGGTTCGATTCCGATAACAAAAACCCGACGGATGTCATGTCAACGATGGGAGCGTACTGGAAAAGTGCAGCTTTGTGATTTGTAGTGAGAACACTTTTCTATCTACACACCGTGCGGCTCCTGCGTCGACACATATCACAAGACGCACACCTGTTTGACTTTTTTGCCTTTTTTTTTTTTTAACAATAATTTACTTTTTTTTTTTTTTTTAGCAGGTTAGTGTGACATTAACCGGGCGAATGCATGTTTGATTTTCTGTGCAAGGAGACTGAAGTATTTACAACCCGCCCGAGTGTGCAAAACCAACCCCACGCATTTAAAAGAAAGGACAATCGAAAATGGCTTCCGTCCAATACTTGTGTTTACATAAAGGTAAATATCTCTTCTCAATTGCCCTCTCCCTGTTAAAAAGCTCAAAAGCATGCTAATAATCATAATAAAACATTTGGTTGTGCTCCTGTCTTTTCAAGTGAGCCCAGCTCAACTGGGTGGAAAAAAAATAACAAAAAACCCACCCTTTTAATTTTATATATATATATATATATGTATAGCTTTTTTATAATATTGGTCAGTTTAGAATTCACATACATGAACTCTATGATTTAGCACTTTACACCTGTTAAAAAGGGAAACAGGAAGCAAAGCATCCATAGTTAAGCATCCATTTGAACCCCTTGTCATCATAGCCGGTGGAAGCAGGCTCCGCCCCCTTCTCTCCGAATCCTTTTTTTCCCCACACTTAAGGCAACGAGAAAGCACCGATATCATTGTTCCCTTGTTAAAGTGTTTTCTTCGACCATCGCATCGTGTTTGGGTGGCCGATGTGCACTGGTTTAATCGGGCGTGCATTATTTGGCAGACGTTGGCTCGTATCCATTTTCTTCACAGTAGCATAATGTGGAGGATCGATTGTGGGCAGGGAGGTGATTGGCTGATTAATACTCGTGAGGCCCAGCTCCATTATGGCCACAGGAGATCATCAGAGCATCATATAAAGTGTAAAATTGGGACTAAATTGACTTCAGGAGCCACCGTGGTGGAAAAGCGAGCAATCTTTTGGAAGGCTTTTTGAACCAAACGACTGTGAGAAGCACTTTTGTAAACAAAGAAATAACATCAACAATAGTACCTGCCCGACTCCTTTTTCATGTTGTAAACATGTCACGTAACTGGGATCGAACGCAGAAAGAATATTTATGATTCCATAAATGATGAACAAGACCCTTAGTGCACTTAGATGAGAAGTTATATAGAAGAAAATGCAAGAAATGAACTTCAATTGGGCTGACGATTACAATTAAGGCCACAAGATGGCGCCAAAGCCCAGGACTAAATTTAAGAATTTTGTTCTATCCAAATGTGTTGAACGTAAAACCGTTTTTTGGAACAAATCCATACAACTTATCATGTATTTGCACTATGGGCGTGTCCGGTTAGCCTGGCGTAGCTCATAACGTCGATTCCAGCGACGAGTCCAGCTGGTCGTCATGGTGACTGGCGCTGTCGCTGTCGCAGCTCTGCGCGCTGGAGTAGTTGGCCGCCTCCTGCAGCCTCAGCAGCATGTTCATCTGTAAAATAAATTCGTGGTTGATTGTCGAGTAGGACGACGTCTTGAATTGCCCACCGACGTCTCCTACCAGGGGGTCTCCCTCGGTGTCGCTCTGGGACACCTGCTTGGATGACGCCCCTTCCTTGGACGAGCTGTAACCGTCGTAGCCCACGTCCTCGGGTCTGAGCTGCAGCAATGACTGGCCGTCCTGTTGCAAATGCTGCTGCACGAGGGCGGCGGCGTGCCACGGGTATGTGTCGCACACCCACTTGGACGGATCTTCCCACGCCGCCCGCTTTCCGTAAAGCTGCCGATTGAAATAAACAAAATGGCTTCCTATGTGACGTACTTTCATTTGAAATGTCCTTCTTACCTGAAGTCCTTCTCGGACAGCTTCCAGAAGGTAGGGCACCAGGGAGTAGTTCCACAAGTCGGTGAACCACACCCGGGACCCCTCCACATCCATGGGACATGACAGGAAGAGTCGAGGACCTGTGCGGGTCATTCCAAATCATTCAAAGCCTTCTATTTTTCGATGGCGTTCAAATAGACATTGCGGGTCTGACCTATGGTGACGTCGGAGGAGCTGTGGGCCTCCAGGAAGCCGTTGAGGTGCTGCCACGTCTTGGGAATCCAATCGATGATCTTAATGAGGTCGTTGCTACGCACGTTTTTATGGATCTCCGTTTCGATCAGCTTCCGCCGCAGGTAGCGGCCCAGGAAGCCCTTGACGGGTTCCGTGTGGTTGGTGCACAGCACCCACCTGTGAGTCGAGGCAGAGGGGGCGGGGTCAACCGGTTATTAACTTATTCACTGATTGAGGTATGTCGTTTGGTGACAAACCTGAAGTTGTGATGGAGCTCAAGGTTGGGAGAGGAGGACACGCCTTGGTTCATGGTACCAATGACATAGGGGCTAAAGTAGACAAAAATGTTATCAGGTGTTAAAATGAATTCAAGTTTGGGTTCCCATCCTTACCAACCTACCATTTGTGGTACTTGCAGTTGAGGAAGCCATTGAATATGTCACTGAGGGAACTAATGTGGTGGAGGTTGTCTAGAATGACCACGGTGGGGAGCTTCGTGTCTGTGCTCTCGGAGTTACAGCGCTCGGCTAGGTTGGAGAGGTACTGACGCAGGTCCTGGAAGAGAAAAGAGGAAGTATGTCAAATACTCTTTCCCGATTGGAATACCGTATTTTCCGGACTATAAGGCGCACCTAAAAACCTATAATTTTCTCAAAAACCGACAGTGCGCCTTATAGTCTGGTGCGCCTTATAGTCCGAAAAATAAGGTAAATGGAAATGCCTTTAATCTGATCCAGACTGTCTTTTGTTTTCATACATGTAGATGCTTTTTTTGACGCACCTTGCTGGAGTTCTGGTCCACATTGAAGCTGGCGACGTTGTGCTCGGTGACTTCCTGGCCCATCTGGGAAATGATGAACTCTGCCAGCTTGGCGGCCAGAAAGGACTTGCCGGTGCCGCTGGGCCCCGAAAGGATGATGCGACGGTGCTCCATCAATAAATTGAGGTACCGTTGGATGATGGGCTTGGGGATGAGCGTGTCGAACACAAGGCTGTCTATGCTGCTGTCCTTCACGCCTGCCACCAGGGGGCGCACATGTCACACACTAGTGTTTGTCTTCCTGAAATGTGATGGGGCGGTTCAAACCTTTAAGGTTGACCTTGATGACGTTGCTCTCGCCCACTAGGTAGCCGCAGGGTAGCAGCTCAGGCACTTCGGAGGAATGGGAGCGGACCACCTCGCCCATCCTGTAGCAGACGATGCTATCCGAGCTCAGGCCCAGACTGGTCACCGGGTCCACCCGAAATACGTACTCCTGCAACCGATTTTAATCGTAAAATGAGCCTTTTAAAGTAAAATAATGAAAAATAATTAAAAAAATCCATTGGTTTGTTTTCTTGTTTACCTTGAAGAGGCGTCTAATCACTCCATCTAGGACGTCCCACTTGGTTTTCCCACTCACACCTATGGAGCCAATCAGGTACTCCTGCATTTGCGTTCCCTGTTCAAACATTCCTCCAGGCGTTAAGTCGAAATAATAATACGAATAAATATTATGAAATAACAACCTTGGTAGTGCTCGGCCCGCTGCTGATGTTGACCACTATCCGCACGCTGCGGCCTTCTTTGCGCAGGTTCCCTTCGTAGCTGTCGTCAAGCAGAATATCTGAAGGCCAAAGAGAAGTCGGTATGAATCTCTCGTCTTCATTTTGGACGGAACGTGCTTAGTATTCATCTGGCATCCCGACATCGTATCGGGCGCTGTGCTGGGGCGATAACGCCCCGCCGGCCCACCGGTCCTCAAACGCCTCACTGCTCTCGCTCATCCCAGCATCAAATAAGGAGAAAGGCCGCTCCTCGGAGGAGAGCTTTGCTTTTTTTTTTTTTTTTTAATTACACGACCCTTGCAAGCTGGAGGACGCCAATGACTTTTCAAAAGGAGGTAAAGCATGTGGAAAATGTCAATAAAATCGCATTTCAGTCACAAAATTCGTTCTAATTGGCTTTTGCAGACTGCCGGGTAAACGTGTTCTGGTTGCTTTGGCCAAAAGGTCAACGATAGGGACTTTTTTTTTTTTTTTTAGTGTGTGTGTGCGTGTTCTCACACCTCCGAACAAATGTCAGGCTGCCAAAGTTGATCGGGCCTGACGCGTCCGCTCCGGCTGATGCTCAACTGACCTGACATGATGGTGTCGGTGATGTTGAGGTTGTTGAGAGACAAGCCCAGGGACTGGCGCGAGGAGGACGAGGACGTGCTGGATGTCTCCGAGGGCGGCCGGGCCGTCTTGGCGGGAGTGGCGGTCGGCGTGGCGCTGCCGCTGGACTTGAGGCGGTCGTTCTCCGCTTTTAACGTCTCGATCTCATTCTGCTCAGTGAGGGAGACACAATCTCAAGTAAGAGAAGCTCCCTCTAGTGGTAGTTGAAAGAACTACTGTCGAGGTACAGTTCAGTTATATTTAACATTGAATTTCAACGCATTTGCATTTTGTCTTGAAGAACTGGTAGAATTTATTTAGGAAGAATTGAAATTTATGAGAAAGCTATTATTTTATTTTTACCTTTTTTTAAGTAATTTTATTCTGTGCTTTCGATCATTTCATGACCTCACCTGCATGCGATTCATGGCTTCCCGGATCTGGTCCAGGTGGTGGGCGGAACTCAACGCCTCCAGCCGGATGTCAGTCAGCTTGAGCTCTTTCTCCCTCAGCTCGTTCTTGAGCTGCAGAATGATCTCGGCCTCGGCTTCGGTGCACTCGCACAGCCTAGCGTAGGTAGGGGAGGGGGGTTGTCATTTTAGGGGCGGGGTTACGAATACACGACAAATACAAAATGGAAGCTTGAAAGGAACCAAGGGATGTGAAAGCTTGGCGTTGTCAAAGTGTGCGAAAAAAATGACATGCCGACTGATTAGATGATCGACAAATATCGATTGTTAACGATTGGTCTCGAGCACACTGCATCGACTTGCTCTGCACACACGCTTAAACATGCTTGATTTGAATTTGCCGTGAAGGCAACCTGTTTCGACAAAGTCACACAAACACGCACACACGGGATGGTGTACCGAGATCGGTGCTTGTAGACCACGTGACCGTTTAGCTTTTTCTTTGGCGTCCAAACGGAGGAGGACTCGCTATTGCATAGGCACGTGGAAGGGAGGAGGAAGGGATGTCACAAGAAATAAAAAAATAAATAAAAAAAAGTTCAAGGGAGTGGATAAGTGAAGGTGGAAGAGAAATAAGAAAATGAAAGAATAGTAAGCGTTTGGAGAAAAGCAAAATAAGGATAGAGATGACTAAGAAGAAAAAATAAATCGTGGAGGTGAGAATACGAGCGGAAGCTCACTCGGTGGTGGACGGCGACGAGCGCAACGTGGCGACGCTGCCCTGACGGTTGTCGTGCTGCAGTTTGGGCGAGGACGGCAGAGAGTCGCTCATCTCCTCCATCTCGTCGTGGGACGACTGCGACTTGGTCTTCTTCTTGCTGAAGGCGTGCTTGAAGGAACTTCGGAGCTGCGCGACATAAATAGAAACGAGGGCAGGGGGGTGGGGGGGGGTCAGTCTCACCTTCGCGGCAACCTCGCTAAAAATCAAGAGGGTACGCCGTGCTGTTTTTTTTTTTTTTTTTTTTCCAAGCAATGCTGACTGCTGGTGGAAGTAAGAGGAAGTCAAATATAAAGGCTGTAAGTAGAGAATGAAATGAGGGCAAGAAAGGTGACTCAGCTTTTTTTTTTTTTTTTTTTTTTCTCTTAACAGGCAATGATGGGGCAGCCGTATCCATGCTGATGTTTCCAGGAAAGATAGATTGATTTTAGAGGGGGGAAAAAGAGGGAAACTAATGGGAGGGTCGGGGGAGAACTACTACACACGTTCAAGGGACACAACTGACCTGAGCCGGGATGGAATCAGCCACCTGAAGATGCAAAACACACACACACATTTGTCTCTCAAGGGTCAGACGAGGCCGTCGACTCATTGCATTTTCCAGCTTCACTAGCGCGCCGAGGCGATATTTGTACAAATGAATCATTCATTGCGACTTTAATTAGGTGCTAATATGCATTTAGTACTAATGAGCCCAATTTAGCAACTGCAGAGACTGCAAAGTGGCATCGACTAAGCATAAAAAAAATAAAAACAGCCACCAAGGAGGCGACAGAAGTAAAGGTCCACATTAAAAGAATAAGTCTGTATCTGGGGGGGCTTTGGGCCTTCCTTTGGGTTTGTACATGGGATTAAGTGCTTTCCTAAAAGCACTTTCACACTCGCTAAAGTGTTTGCCACCTCTGCTTGGACTTCTCAACTAGCCCCAGAGAGTCAACAAGCACTTATCAACACTCAATTGGAATATTGATAAAAAAAAAACAGTGTTCTACACACCCAGTTCTTCTTCTTCTTCTTGTTCTTGTCCTCGGCATCCTTGCCCATGCTGCCCATGCTGGAGTGGCTGGCCGCACTGTTGATGCTCGACATGCTTTCGGATGAGTGCTGACGTCTGATACGCAGGTCTGGACAAAGTATGGAAATTATTATTGGTGTGTTTATTATAATTGGGTCGATTGATATGATTACCTTTATGGAAGTGATCGGGGCCGTTGAGCGCCACCTGGATGGCTGTCTGGGCGTCGGTGTTTTGAGTCTTCAGTGATTCGATTGTCTCCCTAAGCTCTACCAATTCGGTTTCCTGTGCGAACAAGCCAAGCATCGTGAGTTTTTTTGGGGGGGGTCTGCTTTTTTTTGGACTCCAACTGGGTGTGTAAAGTGATGTCCACGCACCTTCTGCTCGGCCGTCATGGTAAGACTCTGTAGGCGACACGTCATGTTACTCAGGCTCTTCTCAAAGGCGGCCACCAGGTGAGACTGCAGAAGCGGAAAGACACAGACACAGCCTTTATTTTTATTTTATTTTATTATTTATATTTGTTATATGTATTATTTTATTTCCTTTTATTTTATTATTTATATTATTTTATTTATTTTTTATAGTGTAAGATCACGACTGCAACTCCCTAAAGCATCTTAATTGCATCTTGAGAAGTTGACGTGATTTAAGGAGATTCAAGAAATGCTTTGGCGCCATCTTGTGGTATCGAAAGAAATCATTACACTGTTTTTTGGCCGTGTTAATTACGATTGTCTGATATCTCTGAATTATATACCTGGTCTGAGGTGCGTCTAAAGTTATTTTTCTTCGCCGATCTGCCGAGTGATCGCGATTAGATAGCGACCCGGAGACTCCTGTCAGAGCTGCTGCGAATCAGCGGAATGTCAAGCATTGACAGGAAACACCTTGCGGCAACGCAAAAATCTAATCAAAAATCATCTCAACTTTGTACGAGGAGACTGAGGAGAAGACCGATGGCAAATCTGCTACCTCAATACAATTTTCTTCATACAAAAAAAAAGCATAGGCAAGGAAAAACAAATCTTTCGACTTATTCTGTAACATCTGCCTGTGTTTCGCAATTCAACCCCCTCTTTGCCGCTCGAGGTGTTGCCCCGTGACGGAACCATCTGTCTTGTTTCTCGAACCCGTCCCCCAGCGTTGCCGTTGGTTGAAGTTGATAAAGGGCCGAAGCGGCGGCGTGAATGAGGTAAAGTTATTAGCGTTAGTGCTGCCAGGACGCCGACGCAAGAGGCGTGGGTGGGGTGGGGGGGCGGAGAGCGAGGACATATATCAGACTCAGACGCACTACTCAACCACCGCTAGTCCAAGAACAGCAAAAAGAAGACCCTGAAGAGCGTGGAAACCCGATACAACCTGATCCATAAGGTAAAAATCAGTTGTAGCATAGCAGATCAGTTTTTTAAAGAATGTCTGGCTCCCTCTAGTGGTCGCAAAAGACTCAACGCCGATAGTTCAGTTGTATTTAACTTGAAATTGACACCATTTTGCAGTCGAGCGAAGACAAAAGCAAGGAGCAAGTTGGAGCTTTCCCGAGCTGAGCCGAGTTATATTGTCGATCAATTTGTGAATGTAAACACGACAACGCTGTTGTTTTGTTTTTTTTTATCCCCGAGTGTTTTTTTCCGAGTGAGTCGTCGGCTTAAACAAATCCTCTCAAAACGCCGAGGAAAATGTCGCACTATATAAAACACACACGGCACCGAAAGCAAACAAGTGGAAAAAAAAAAAGGCTCAAAAGTTTCAAAAGGCTTTTGCGGATGTCGCAAAGATTTATAATATACAGGGAAAGCTTTTCTGCGTTATCATGCAAATCCCAGTTGTGATGGGAAGGAAACAAACTCACATTGGCAGATAGTTGGGACGTCAGGGTCGCGACCTTTTCTTGAGAAGCATCCAACTCCCGCCGCAGTTTTCTGATTTGCTGGTTTAGGAACAAAAAAGTGGAATTATTCATCAAAAATACTGCAGTGTCCATTTTGATAGCTTGGATAAAAAAAAAAAAATAACCCATACAGTTACATGCTGGCACTGTGTAGAGGGGGGGAAAAAAAAAAATGAAGATAAAATGTGTGGGGGGGATTACCGTGGAATTTTGGACTGTTTGGCCCTTGATTGAAAAGAGAAAAGTCAAAATTAACACTATGCCGCATGCCTGCATCACACAAGATGAGGCGACAGAGGTTATTAGAGGTCACGTTGCCCGTTAGCATGGTTAGCAAGCGATATATATATATATTTTTTTATATTCAACATGACCGTTTGATCCAATATGAATGGAAATAAAAATACAACAGGAAGACAAAAACAAGGAATGGGGAAAATAAAAAAAATAATGACGGAAATGGAGTGGCGGGATTGCTGTTCTGCTCAACGTCATCTCGGTGCATGCACATCATCAAAAAAAAAAATAAAAATGCTAGAACTCTCTTACCTCCGAATGCGCCTTCTCCTCCGTCTGTTGGGAAAAAAAACAAAAAAACAAAAAATCTGTGACATTCAAGTGATGGAAAATTGCTGTGGATCAAATCAAGCCTACAAACTCAATTGAGTGAAAAAACAAAAAACAAAAAAAAAAAAGCTTCCACCTGGATGAAAACTTTGCAGCACATCCATCATCTATGTCAGTCCAATGCGGGCTGCGAGCGTAATCAATACATTCCCGTCAAACTAATCGGCAAAAGCATTTTGAAAGAATGCCCGGCAAGTAATGAAACTCGCCCTATTAGACTCTTTTATTGTTTACTTTATTGACTGAAGTCTAAAAATCTCGTTTCCGTGGCGATGGTACACCGAAGAAGATTAAAAAGATACTTACTGCGGAGTAGAGCGAAGACGTGCTGGACACCAACGACAACGAAGAACCGTGTACTGCGAGGACAGAAAAAAAAAATCTCAGCGTTCCACTAAAACTAATTTCGACGTTTACAGTTCTCCTCCTCTTGACTTTTTTGTTCTTCGTTCTATGTCATCGTGAATAATAGCTGGAGTTGGGAAAACCCGTCGGGCTTGTTAAAAAGCTGCCCTCTGTAAGGATGTAATGACGGGCTCCAATAAAAGAGAGCATCCCGACCTCCGAGGCAACTCTTGCGCAAGGGTCATTAAATGGGCTATTAAAGAACTTGATGACAGATGGGCCTTTGCGGAACCTTTACATTAATTCTAACGGCCGAGGTCAACAGCGGGCCCACCTTCGTCGGTGCTGTCCCGGAAGGAGCCCGAACGGCTGATGCCGCGTGGGCGGTCTTCCAGGGAGGTGGCGCTGCCGCCCAATGGGTGCCCCTCGCCGTATAGGTCGAAGGAGTCCTGGGCGGGGATGCTGTTGGAGCGGCTCATGCTGCTGCTGCTACTGCCCGGCGGCAAGTTGTACTGACCCATGTGAGTCGGGCTCACTAAAGAGACGAGACAATATTTGTGTTCACTCTTGCAAATCCTTCACAATCGCTCATGCATCACTTTTAGTGTGCCAGCTCAATGCTAACACATCATGACAAATGCCATTGAAATCATTCATACATCACCTGCAGAGTGCTAGCTAAATGCTAACACATAATGGGAAATACCATTGACAGGCTAGCCAAGAAATCTCTCATACAGCACCTGTAGTGTGCGAGCTAAATGCTAACACAGAATGGGAAATGCCATCGATAGGCTAGCAAATAGCATTTATGCGGTTAAGCTATGGTTATTCAAACACAAACGGTGCAGCATCACATGTAGACAGACACTCGTGGTTACATGATTATTTGCAAAAATTGAACATTTAAGTTTTTAGACTCACAGAGGTTGGAATAGTGGTATTTTCCAGTAGTGTTAGAAGAGGCTCCAGGTGGGGACATTGGCGACTGACTTCCCGAGTCTTGAAGCCCCCCCGTCGAGTGCGACCTGAGCCACTCCATGCCGTCTTCATGGGGCCTGGATGACGGCGGGTACCTGGAATCCAAACCGGAACTAGTTTAGGCAGCTGACGGTTTCGGTTCGCAACGAAAGTGATCAGCGATGAGTGCAAAAGCATTCAAACCAAGCATACAATGCAGGCATAACTCAAGCATGCACCAGCATACACTTCCAGAAACGCTCTTCCTGGTTCTGATAGGCCGAGCAGCAGAAGGGGGCCATCTTATCGCACGTTGACATTATTTAATCCCCCGGGTGGATGATAATTGAGTTTACGCTCGTCCACTTTTCAGCAGCGGTCTCCTTGCAAAGTCCTCATTAATACGCTTGTCACATATATCCTGGCTTCACTGCACATGCTGCATATGTGGCGCTTTTCAAATGGAACCTTGTGAACTCAACTAGTTACCTCCGTGCACGTGTTGGTTGACCGTGACGTTCTAGAATGTTCTGCTTATTACTAACCAGCTTTTTTTGTTGTTGTTGTTGTTGGTGGGCTCATGAGATGGAGACACATAGCATGTAATCCCAAACATAAAATGCTAACCATGCGCGAATGGTGTATATAGAAAAAGAAAGAAAAATAAATTTTGGATTAAATATTCCCATGCGAATTATAGCAAATTAGTCCTTCCCATGCGATTTGCGTGCAATAATATTCAAGACAAATCTGGCTACAAACTTTCGATACCTCAGTCTCTTTTTGGGAAGTGTGTTTCTGTCAAGAGGCATGCTGTTAAGACACAGGATGTTAGATGAAAAAAAAAAAATTTTTTTACACACGCCACTTGAGATTACATAATGAGAAAAGCAGTAAAAATAATTATAGGTGAAAATGGATACCGAATGTAGAGCTATATAGCTAGAGGAGTGTTTCCCAAACTAGCAAACTTGCTAGTCATAAATGTTTACATCAGATTGTTTAGAAAAAAAAAATTGAAATTTGACAATATTTGGACATTTACGGTTTCTGCTCGTTATTTATATTCTGTCATCTGATGAATGAGATTTAAACTGCTCTGCCGGTCAATATTGACATGTCGCCATTGTAAATGAGAAAATGTTCTCAATTGGCTTACCTGGTAAAACATTGAATTAAAAATAAATAAAAATAATAATAATAATAATATGCTTGGGAATCACTGCGCTAGCTTAAAAATAAAGCGGATAATTTAATGAAGGCAATTATTTGAACTTAAAATATGAAAACCATGCCTAGATGTTTCGCTTTTTGTCCACATTAACGTTTTGAAGGAATGCATACGTTCAGCCTAATCTTACCCCTCGGACAGGGTGGACTTGACACTGCCGGTTCTCGTAACCTTGGGCCCGTGGTGGCCCAGAGTCAGATCAATGGACTCAGAGCTCGTGTGCAGACTGCTCATGCTTTGGCAGCTCAACGTATCCTTGCTGCCGGCGGACGAGCCACAGGCAGGCCAGGGCCGAGCGTTGGACGGCAGCGAGAGGCCAGAGGCCGGGCTGGAGGCGGGCGAGTCGCCGCAAAGGAGGTCCGGGCCTTTGCCGTACAGCGGGCTGCTGCCTCCGCTCAGGCCGCCCAGACTCCCCGTGCCGGAAGAGGGCGAGTCCAGACTGGCCTGCCTCGCCAGAGTACCGTGCGGGCTGCCCAGGATTGAGGGGCATTTGCCAGAGTCGGGCGTGCCCGGGGAGCTGGCCTTGCTGCTGGCTTTGGTGCCAAACAATCTGGGGGGGTAGATAGGTGGGTGCAGTCATTTAGAAAGGCTCAATAGGCGGCCATTTTGTAAGAACGCTAAGAGCATAGAAATAAGTCAGCACCTCCTCAACCAAAACTCGGCTTGTCGGCGGCCATCTTGCTACTTAGCATGCGGCGAAAGCAATCACAGCAAATAGACAGGTGACGCTACTGAGTAGCATATAACTCCATGCAGATGGACAAAAAAAAAAAAAAAGAAGCCGGCTTGACAGATAAGATGGGACGGACACGTCGGGGCATGCGTGCCGAGTACGGGTTTTTAAATGAGCAGGAGATTGGCGTTGCGAGAAACTCCTGTCTGCTGTCTGCTCCGATCAAAGAACGCTTCATTGGATACGTCTGCCTTGAATGAAAGCCCAGCTCATTCATCACGGGGGTAACAATATATTTTATCGCATGTGAAGAAGAGCTCCATTTAATGGTCCTTGACGGCAATGTGGCCATAAAACTCTCCCGTGAGCAAAAAAAACAAATCTGTGTTTGCAATCTGTGTCTATTTCATTTTCCCTTATTTGGTTGGAACTGCTCATCCCTCCCCTCTCTGCTCAAAATATGTCAATTTGACTTTTCCAAAAATATGGATAAAGACAAAATGCGAGTGTGAGGATGTTTTTTTTGGGTGGCTGACCTGCGGAAAGTCGGGGACGCGATGTCAGGGTACTTGGAGCTCGGCTGCCTGAGGCTTGTCTGGCCAGCCGAAGTGGAGGTCGGGCTGGATTTGGGCGAAGTGGACAATCCCGGTTCCTGCTCCGTCACTTTCTCCTTGTCGGTCTGGTTCATATTGATGGGACTGGAACGATCGGAGCACACCTTTCCGGCGTCTCTGCGTTTGACTTGGTTCGCCGCCGCACCGCCGGCGGACTTGCCGCTGACGTTGGAGTCGATGCTGCTGGAGCTGGAGCGGTGTCCGCCGCGCCCCGCCGCGACCCCGCTGGACGATTTAGCCGGTCTGGGTAGAGAGCGGTACTGGAGGGACACTTTGGAGCCTCCGCAACTGAGCAGGATACCGTCGTCCTGCGGTTGGGAGCCGTCCAGGCTGGTTTTCCGCACGCCACCGATGCCCGTGCCTTTTCCCAGGGCAGCTGATGATTTGGGCGCCTTGCCCAGGGTGGCTGAGCCGCTTGCCAGCGTGGCACCGCTGGAGGTGATTACGGTCCCGCTCGGACCAGGGATCTTCTTGAATCCAAAAGAACTCGTGGTAGGCGGGCGTCCGATTCCAGACGGGGGTTTCTTGCCCTCATCTCCGCTGCTCTTCCCAGCGTCGGAGGGGGAGCGTTGGATACAGGAAGAACCCTTGGAGGACACCTTCCCTTTCTCCGACGCCTTGGCGTCATCGGTCTTGCCTGTCAATTTTCCATAAAGCGTATTTAGCATAAATCCCAAAACATCTCATCGGATTTTTTGACCCAGCACAAATAGGAATTCTGCTGAATCGACTCAAAACCTACCAGCAATTGAAAACTCTTGAAATACAGATAGGAAAAGTCTACACACCCCTGTTCAGATACCCTTTTTTTTACATAAAACAAGACATCTAACGTTTACCTGCTGTTTTGTGTGAGCCAGAAGAACTTTTTGTCCTGGGCGGCGTGATGCCAACCTGGGCTGTCATGCCCCTTCTCAGTGAGCCAGTCTGGGATATCTGGGCCAACGTTGTGGCCTTCTGACTCGCGTCCTCGTACTGGCCCTGGGCTTGGGAAGATGATGACGAGGAAGGCTTCCAGCGGGACGAGCCGGCGTTGGGGTCCATGCTTGCGTCGAGTTCCTCGTCCACCTTTTTCAGGTCCTCGGCTCCGACCCAACTGCTGCTCACCTCCTGATCGGCATGCTTGGACTTACTGGTTTTCTGGGACTGGAGTAGAAATAAGAAAACCAGATTGGAAAATGTCCCAATACATATCTGGTTGTCCTCTGAGGACTATCTGAGGACTGATTATCAAAAAATGAATGAAAAGTTTGACTCCAGATCTTCAGTGAGTCAAAGCAACATATTCATAGATGAAGAAACTTCTGCTTGTGAATTATTCATCCACCACACCAAAAAAAAAACATAAGGCAGGTAGGAAGGCAAACAAAAGACGAAGCGAGGTGTGAAGTTAGAACTATCTTTGGACTGACCAGATCTTCTCCTTTGGGAAGCTCATGCACAAAACACACCTACACAAAACAAACACTCAGATCAGCAATCGCCTTTCCTTGACAGATGGCCATGCCGTCTCCCTAGCAACAGCGGAGTGTCTTCGATGAGGAGTAAGAAAGACTTGGCAGAACAGAGCACCGGGGAAAAAAAAAAACTTTTTCATTGTGAGTAGATTTTCAATGTCGGCTCCTCACCTGGGCACCTTTGCTTTTACGCGACGAACCAACGGCCGAGTAGGAAGACGTGTTGAGATCGTCGGTGCTGATGTTGTCCAAGGTGTCGCTCAGGCCGCTGCTCACCGAGCTGCTGTCGTCCCAGCTGCCGGAAAAGTGGATTTTATTTTTGAGAAAATGCGAGGAACTTTTGGGTCTTTCATCATTTCCTGTCTTATGTTTTTTTTTTTTTTTTTTTGAGACATCCCTTTTGTGATTTTGTGTCTGCTTCGACATTTCAGTTCCAAAGACGCCTTGAAGTGCACTCTGACTCGTCCTCCCTTGAGATGGAGGAGACTTCAATGTGTGATTGACACAAAAAGCCAGATGGGGCCAAATGTGCTGACCCAATTTGACCCAACGTGACTTGGGTTTGTTAGCATAAAAATACCTAAGGTGAAAACTTTCGCTGCACATTAAATCATAGAATCTTATGTTAATCAGTAAACCGCAGTGAAACGCAACAAATCGCAAAACTGATGCAGATTTTAACTCATTCGCTACCATTGACGTATATAGACGTCAAAGTTCGATTTTAACTTATTTTTATGTATTTTTTGTATTATTTTAACGCCATTTACGACCAATATCAAATAGGAACCAAAAACGATAGATAACTCGACACTGCCGAGGAACAACATCCCCGACCGACTCTGCTTCTGACAAAACAAGAAGACCACACGCATAAATGGCAGCCATCCTCCCGAGAGCCCACCCGCCGGAGCAAACGGGTTGAATATTTCATAGCCCGACTCCCTGGATGCGCCGAGATGCTTCTGACAGATTTGGCTTAGCTCCAACGAGCGCGTTCAGAAACCGCGTCACAGCGGGTGAACTCGATAACCTGCCGGCGAGGGCGGCAATTCTGCGTCTTAAATTAACTATGAGCTAGCAATATCCAGCGGAAACGCTGCAGAGGATATTAGCTTCAGGTGTGCAGAGAGTGTGTTAAACACTTAGGACGCATCAAAAAACATTTTTTTTTTCGATTCAGTGTGCAACAGGGCGAAGGATGTCAAAGACTTAAATAAACAAAGTCTCCCAATGTCTATTTCCCATCGCCGTGACGCCACTCAGCCATGCAAACGTTATCTCATGCAATATTCAGCGAGCTGACTCGGGTCCTTACTGCAAGCAGCTTGCCCGGGATGAGAAAAAAAAAATGCTAATAACAGCACAAACAAAATACCAACAGCGATGATTACACATGATCATGAAGATAAATTGGATTTTTTTTGTTTTGTTTTGAGGAAATTGAAATAAGAACACAATATTTCCTCTGATGGGATTTGATTACCCATACAACAGTTAAATCAGAAAAAAGGAACATTTTAGGAATATTTTGACACTATGGGCCTTAGAATAAATCGAACAACAGACATGACAAGGGTGCAATTTGGCAGACGGATTAAAAAAAAAAAAATGAATGGGAGTGAATTGGCTTCAGGTAATCAGCTCCATCCAGCGAGCTGGCTCGGGATCAACGGACACTTTTTTGATCGAGTTAGTCTAAAATATGGCAGACTAATTATAGCCGGACACACACACATGGACACACACATCAACAAATGAAAAGCTCACATCCTCATTTACCCGCACCGTAATCCGATTTAATGCCGCTGAGCTTGCGCAATTACTCTTCAGAGAAGGCGAGCAGAACGCGTCGTTCTCAAAGGATGCAGAAAGATTTGACACTTCCTTTTTTTTTTTTTTTTCACTCCTCCTCTCTTTTAACAGCTTGCCAAAGCAATGCTCGACTCCAAAAGTGAGACCCAAACACTTCCACCTGTCCTGTCAACTCACCTCTAACGGTGATCCCGTCCTGGTCCCGTCTAGTTGTGAATCGAGCGAGAGTCCGGGGAGGGAATGGCAAGAAGAGGAAGAAAAGGACGACTTCACTGTTCCACTTTCACCGTCCCCCCCCCCCCCCCTGCAGCTCCTCCCATCCCTCCTCCGCCATCGCCGCCATCCTTCCCCCCCAACCCGGTACGGGCAGGCCGGCCCCTTCGGAGACGTGCCGTCAGCGGCTCGTCGTCGAGGGTTAATTAAGGGAGCTCGACGATGTGGAATCGAGCCAAACGAAGGCAGATGACAGTTCTGTCTTTGCCAAAAAGTGATCTGATGCATAATGATGCATTTTGATATTGCTCGCAAATAGCGTTGGAGCACTCAGAGGGTACCAGTTGATGACATCACGAGAGGCAAAATATCGGCATTGGATTCAATCAACACATTGACCTTGTCCCCGTTGTACTTTTTCAAGTCGACCAAAAGCTTTTTTGCTGCAATGCAGAACAAGACGTCGACAAAATATTGAGCCGTCCAACGACAAGGGGAGGAGGCGGAAACACTGACGTCACAATTTTGGACCAGCAAAATACATTGTCGACCTGAACTGAAAACAAAGAAAGCCTCGAGAATTCCGTCTGCCAAATCATGCTCACTTTTGGCAGTGTAGATGAAAGGACGGATTTGGTGGTAGCAGGGGTCAAAGGGTCAAACAGCCTTCTGTCCACTCTTTCTTTCACTTGGCACATGAAATTAATATTAAATAACAATAAAATTGTTGATAATTATTTATCTTTATTTTATTTATTTGGTGACCAGTGCATGAAAAAAAAAACATGTAGAAAATGTCTTAAATATTCACTACAGTCTGGCTCAGGATATTTTAATACCATCTTATGTCACTTTAACTTGACTCATCGTCGCATTTCCTGTAAATCACATTGAGTCAGACTTCTGAATTTTTAATACTACAAGACACTCCCGTATTGCTAGCACGAGTCCTGAAGTTAGCATCGGCTACCAAAAAGATTTTGACGTTGCTTTCACTGCCCATTCAGATGTTAATGCGACACGTGCGGGATAGCTATCGGAAATGTTGAGAACGATTCCGGAGGCGAGCGGCAGCAAATTACAAGTGGAGGAAATCTCGAGTCTTTCTGAATAAATAGATGCTTAATTAGCATGTGTCGCTAAGGAGCCACATTTGCGTAAACACAAGGCACAGCTGGGGACTCCAATCGAGGATGTCCAATTATCATCACAGTTTGTAAAACTTTGGCAAGAAGAAGTTCAGAACTTTAGTTTCAGGTGAGATATGAGAGAAATTCCGTCGTCAAATGGCGCTCAGGGTCGGACTGAACTACACGTGAACTTAAAACGACGGTTGAAGCAAAGCGGCTCGTCGTCCAAATCTCCTCGCTTGCTTACGGCTCACCTCGACTGTCAGCGTTCTGCTCTGTGACAGTCGTGATCCTTCTTAGGAAGACGTGCACATGCTTTAAAAAAATAAATAAATCCACAAATATGCTATTTATTTGCTGAGTACAGGGAGCGAATGGAAAAAAAATGCTCGCGAGTGCAATCTTCGGTTTGAGGACAAAAGTATTTTGACATTATATCTGTCCAAAATATCTGATCTGATTCAAAGACAGATTTGATTCGCTTGGACACAGGAAGCGAAATTTCTCCACAGATGGTCTTAGTCAACTGCTTGGCCACTGGTCATTATTTAAAAAAATAAATAAAAAAATAAGGTCTGGATCATAATGAGCCTCGTGGGAATGAAGTTTATCCGCTGTGTGAGTTTATATTTGTCTTTGTATGTGTGTTTGCCCGATTCTTGATCATAATGGAGAAAAAAAACAAAAAAACAAAAGGAACAACAACAATCGGCAAGCGGCTTTGAAAACACTTCAATGCTCGGCAATTTTTCCTCTTTAAACAGCATTGTGTCGGATAAACAAATATTTAGCGCTGCCTTTATTAGCGAATAGCATAAAATGCCAGATACCAACATTCGGGCTGTAACTTTGAAGGGAAAGAGTTCCCTCAAAGTCACCGAACACGAGGTTATTTCCGCTTAAGACGGCGTATCCCGTCGAATGATTGCTTGGGAAATGAATTCCCCGCTGAGCGTTGTCATCCGCCAGTGGGAAGTGTCAGCGCAAGCTTCTGACAATCACACATGTCACCGAAGGCTGCTTAAAGCCGTTGTGTGTTGAAGGGAACCGTTTTCTTTTCCACTCATTCTCACCGCTGTCTACGGGGGCCAAAAAAAGACGAGAAGGGAATGAAATTCCCATTTGGCTTCTTTCTCGCTCGGATGCAACTGAAGGCAGACGTCAATATTTCTTCGTCACGTTCAAGGGCCTCGTGGGGAAAAAGTGATATTCCCCCCACTTCTTCTGTTGACGTCTCGCTCGAAAGTCGGGCGATAACGCCGGTTACACAGAGACGCTTCGTATTTATTTTCGGCCCATCTGTCTCCTCGTTTAAGTATCAAGCGTGACAGGGCGATGAGTCCGAACTGACGGGTGAGAGTTAATCAACTATTCTCAACCTGCCGCCAGGTCTCGCGTGTTTTAACGCATGGTCGCACGCAGATATGACCCCGACGGACTGACTGACGGACAGACAGATCTCGTCCTTACCTGTCCACGTCGCCTTGGATCTCTTTGCTCCCTCGGTGGGAGACTTCTCGAGAAGAAGCCGCGTCGGCTGCCCGGCCCGTATTCCGTGCGTACAAATGCAGACCTCCATCTGTTAGATATCTACCAAAGGAGAAAGAACAGAAAACCTGGATGAATATTTGGTAATCAATTTCACAGTTATACAGATTTTTTTTTTTTTTTATGTCAAAGTATGTTTACAATTAGCATATGTGCTTGGGATTTGAGCGCCGATGGCAATCAGACGCGGCTGGTAGGACATGGGAACGATTAGCCGACAGGCTAATTAAGCTAATTAAATGGCAAATCACCTTTCTGTCACGACTCGCTCGAGTAATTTGTCTCAAATCCCACGGATGTTTAACTCCATCAATCAAATGAGATCAATCACCCATCAATTTCATGCAGATTTTTTTCTTTTAGGAACATGACAGATGTGAGTGGAAAGTTTAGCATATGCTAACATGGTTAGCACGATTCCTCCTACCCGCTGGGGATCTCATCCATCCGTCCGTTCTTTCCCAGGACGTCCCCATCGCTCATGTACCCCGCCATCTCCATCTGCTTCCCTCCTTCCAGCCCTCCTCCCCTGTCACTTTGCTCCGCCCCCCGCGCCCCTGCCGATCGCCTCAGGGGGGCGCTGTACACAAACCTGGAGGGGTCAGAGTGGCCGCCGTAGCGCCCCGCCGCGGGGGCGGCGGTGGCGCCGCCCGCCGCGCCTGCCCTGGCTGCGGGGTAACCGCCGGGCATGGAGGGGGCTTCGCCCGCCTGGAGACGCGGGGTTTGCGTTTGGCCGAGGCGCCAGGCCATGGGGGAGGAGCGGGTGGCGAGGGCCGGGAGACTCCGCCCGCTGACTTCCGTGGTCACGGTTGAGTCAAAGGTGGTCTCTAGTGTGCTGCAAAAAAAACGGATTCTGACTTAGTACCTAAGATTGTAAACATTTTTTATTCCTCGCATGGACTGAAATTTCAAAATGACAGTCGTATCAGGAGCAGTCCTGTGTGAAGGTCACAACTCACAGGTGAAAAGATGTCAGCAAGCATGAGAGCTCACACACACACACACACACACACACACACACACACACACACACACACACACACACACACACACACACACACACACACACACACACACACACACACACACACACACACACACACACACACACACACTTCAAACTGCATGCTGTTTCAGTTCGTGTATGTGTTTGTGTGACCTTCCCAAAGTGCTGCTTCTTCCAGCGTGCTAACTTGAAAAGTGGAGGACGGGGGGGAGAAAAGAAAAAAAAAAAAGTCTCCCACGAGACAATCAGACAATCGTCACAGTCGGAGAATCTCAGCAAACGGAATCAAATCCAAATGTGAAGTTCAATTTAATAGAAACATGACGTCAAATGGAAGTACATCAGGTACTCTGGTTCCCTCCCATAACGTAAAATAATGACGTAATTACCGTCAAATTGGATTACCCTCTAGCGATAATTACACAAAGCCTCCATCATGATTAATCTTCTATTGTCCCAGACTTAATATCATAACGATCCTCCATTTTGCTCGCGGGAGAAAAAATTACAGCTTCACAACCCAAATAATGTACAAATAATGAACAGACATGAATGAAGACTAATAATTGGCTAGCATGCGTCGGAAGAGCGACCCCGCCGTGACGCCGAGTGGCTACGCGAGAAGGGCAGCGATGGCAGCCGTGTTCACATCTTATCTCGATCAACAGCTACTGATGTCGACACACACAAACACTGGTGACACACGCGATGCCCTGCTACAGCTACAAAAAAAAAAAAAAGTGACGCCATATCACACAATAAAAACACAATTTGCCGTTCATATATACTTTCGAGATCGTGTCGGCCTCTGACGGGGAAAATAAGCGAGGTGTATCTCCAAATGGATGAAAATGAAGTGATGGAAGCTCAGATTTTGCTTAAATTTATGTAAATAGAAGAATTACGGCCTGGGGAACATAACAGAGGGTGACTCCCAAAATGGTGACAGAGAGTGATGAACATGACTGTCATGTCCGTGCAAGCGTGACGCTGATTAATTGCTTTGCGTGATGACCACCATTTCTTATCCAGGGTTGGGAGATTAGTTTGGTCCAACCGGGCTTTTGTCATGGACTCAATTGGCAAGGAGCGCTTATCGCATTCCTGCTATTAAAATTTTCCCATTAACCGGGCTTATTTTCTTGGAGCGGGCGAGTGACCACCCAAAATCTGTGCTCCAAACAATGTATTGATCACGGCTGGCTGGGAAAGCCTCCGAGGGGGAGAAAATAAGAACGAGAAAACAAACACAGAAAGCCATCTGTCATGGCTGTCGCCGGTATCTTCCTTGGTAAATGGGCCAAAACGGGCAGAATAATAGACTGAGGGAGGAGTGTGTCGACGATAGCTATAGCTTCGACGCGGCGAGCGAAGGAAGTTTCGCAGGTGAAGGGAGCGAGCTAATTAAACGCGGGAAACACGGCGGGTAGTAATCGAGGGAAGCGTCATTAATAATTTGAAGCGGATCGTCCCGTGGGATCGGTATGATGGAGAGACTGAAGAGATTGAACTGAGTCAAGGACGGTGATAATAGAACAAGTAAAATATCGGATTCACTACACCAGGGCCACATAAAATAAAGTGATGGGCCCAATATAGCCCCCGGGCTTCGGGTTTGACACCGATGGCAAAAAGGTTCTACCTGTGGCTGATCTGCGTCCCCCTAAGACTGGACATGGTCTCTTCCAGGTTCTGCCGTAGGTCAGCAATGTTCTTTACCGTCCTCATTCGTCTCATCTCCGGGTCTTCTCCTGCGGACACGTTGGATTTCGTCAACACATACGCGGTTGTCTTTTCCGAGCGGAGAGAAAAGATATTCTGACATAGCGTTTTTCATCACTTGTCACAGCTCGTCCCGACAGAGCAGCAAAGTGATAAACGGTCATTGGATGTCATAACGACTGTGAAGCCTAGACGCATTTTTTTTTTTTCCCTCAGATGGTCATGATAAAAAGGTCCACGGCTTGACGTGCCGTGACATCAGTCCGTGTCTAAGTAGGCCCGCGCTGTCAGACATCCTCAACGTTGCTTCTTCTCACCCGGCAACCAGAACTTTTAGGCATCAAATCACACAGAAGTCATAGCTCGGTTCAGAGCTTAAAGCTGCAGGCATATTAAAAGTATCTTCTTAATAGTCCCTCATCAAGGAAGTGAAATAATTAGCATAGATAAGCTAGCTCTGAATAGTCCCCGTTGATGTCAAACTGGGAAGTCGCTGTGTTCGGGTTTCTCAGTTGACATCTTGACATCAAACCGAATCCAGAGGCAGAGCGAAGAAAGAGATTTAAAGTTTCAGTAGCGACTTCCTCGAACTGAGCGCCAGAAGCCGAGAAAACAATCGAGGCGTTTATGTGCCGCGTTGAGAAGAAACACCGGCCTATGTATAGATTGGTGGAAAAACATTCCGGGGTACTTGGAAGGCATTTTGTGATTGATCACATCCCGAATAAGAATTGGCACTTTGCGGGTTGTGATTTCTTATTGTGGTGTTTTCCCCTCACGTTGCAGAAACCAATGACTGGAACACACAGTCGGTATGAAAATAATCTGACACGAACACAAAGTTGGCCAAGTATGATGAATGAGTGGCGGCCTCGGCGGCTCTGACACATCGGATTGTGGAAAGCCGAACGGATCAATGAGGCGCAACAGAATCCGGCGGCAGTCCAAGAAAACAACCAAGACTGAGATGAAAAATTAATGCGGGGACATCAGGGAATCGGACGTAATTACCAAACACAAACACATCCACGGCTGGACTCGAAGATGATCTATAGACACGTTGACACTCGCCCTCAATTTTACCGCGGCGTCCTTGTCGATGACCTTAGAGAAGCTAAGGACTACCCGGGTATAATTGAGGTCATGTTTTGACTGGCCGGAGCGAGTGAGGTCGAAGTGAGGCTGCACGGGCCGAGCCTTTGACCTCATATCGGTTGAACCGCAAAGAAAAAAATTCTTATCGTGGTAAGTGATGAGTTGAGGACTGTACCGACTTACGTGGGCGTGGCTGCGTGTGCAGCACCTGCTCCAAGTCGCCCAGCATGGTGAGGATCACATCCTTATCCAGCTGAGCCGCCCCCTCGCGAGGCCCTCCCCCCGAAACTTCCTCCTCTGCCCAATAGCCGCCCTCGTTCTCCCTAGCTACTGGCTTACCGCCTACCGCCCGGTCCTCATCTGATCGCCCGCCACTCCCTTCTTCGGCCGCCTGTTGTTTGGGTTTATGAGGGGGTTCAACCCTCGGGTGGCCGCCGTAGGAAGCTCGCTGCGGCCTTCCGCCTGCAGCGGTGCAGCGCCAAGGCACGGGGATGAGGGAGTGCTCCGACTGCGAGAGCATCTTAGTGAGGGATAGAGACAAAGATCGAGCTCGGGGGCCTTGAGTCCTCGTGACCTCCTCTTTCCTGGGGCTGCCTTGAAGGCTACCCCCTGCCCGTTGCGACCAAGACGGGTACACCAAGGAGCTTTGACGAGGCGGGAAACGAGGCGGCGGCTTGTCCGGCTCCGAGGCGTAAACCCGCCGTTCGCCATCGCTTTGCAACGTCAGGTTGGTGAGAGAGCGTTGTTTGATCCGCAGGTTGAGGTTATCCGGAAGGGGCTGGGCGGTCCGTCGAGCCGGGCTCCCTCCCTGATACACGGAGAACTCTGCACCTCGCTTCATGTTTGCTCACGGAACCCTTACCTCTTCGCTTGCTTTGACTCAACGGGTAAAAGTAAGTTCATCCCGGCTTGACGCTTGCTCCAAACACCACCGAATCAAAAGATACAGGAGGCGGGTCCCATGTCTCCCCAACTGTGGTCTCGCTGTGAAAGCAGCCCTCTTCAGGTAGACAGGTAGAGTCCAGATCCATCTTGAAGCCAGCCCATGCTCTTCCTTGGAATCCTACAATTTAACTCCTTGCTCTCCAGTCCTCATGCTTTACCGCCTCCGGTCCTCGACCACCATAGTCAGGGGTGTGAACGAGCCAGTCGCTACATCCTCGTCTTCGTCGCAGGCTCCTTATCTTCCTCCCTTATGAAATACCCGTCTTTTTTATTCACTGGTATCTTTGCCCCCCTCCTCTACCCTTAATTACCACTTGTCCGCTCCGCATCTTCTACCTCCCGCACCGACGCCGCGACGGTGGAGAGTGAGCGGCTGGTGAAGCCACAGCCAGCAGAGAACTCGCTCGCTCTCCCTCTCTCTCTCGCTCTCTCGCTCACTCTTCAGCATCCTCCTCATCCTCTTGGGTTCTCTCCCTTTCTCCCGCCAGCTCTTTATCTTTCGTCCCTCAAACTATCCTTCCAACCCTCCATCTCGAGTTGTTTAGATAGTGCACCTGTAAGCTCGCCATTCCTCAGAACTTAATTAAATGCTCTCCGGAGGCGCTTAACGGCGAGCCTCGTCGGCTTATCGCGGATCAACAATGAGACAGCAGAAGCGACATATTACTCATCAATCAGTGCGAGCTTTATTAGCTCCTCCAGTTGCTCTGCACATGTTGGACAAGCTAATTTTGTAAAAAAATAAATAAAAGTACAGCAGGATCCATGAAATAGAGATACGAAATGAAACGACGCAAACAGACGACGGGACACAACAACAAATAAGTGTTTCTGAAAAGGCTCCAAACAAAAAGTTAACAGCCGGCCGGCACTGAAGTCTAATTTTACCCTCGAAATGAAAAGGCAGGGAAAAACCGCGGCCTGAGCGAAAGAACTTTGGAAAACCGAGTCCGGCTTAACTCAGTGCTCATACCCAGAGTTTATTGGACCAAATTTAGAAAATCTAAATCTAAAATTAAAAAATGAAATAAAAAATATAATAATAAAAATCTAAAATAAAAATGAAATAAAAATATACAAAAAAATATATATAATAACAAATAATAAATAAAAATATATAATAATAAAGTAAAAATCTGAATCTAGACCTTATTTCACATCTTTTTAGACCATATGGACGATTTAATTTATACATTAACATCGACATGAAAAAACCCCAAAACCACTTTCTTTATATTCTCACGAGACTGCAAATGAAGATGTGTTTTTCCGGTATGTCATACGACGGTTTTGCGCGACGCTCGCCTGGGAGATTGTCACAGATGACGGAAGCCGCGGGGGCGTAAACAAAGAGCCACAGATGCTCCCTGTGTCCGACTGTCAGCGCTGACCTTTTCCCTTCGCGACACAACACGAGCGCATGAGGGAGAGCGAGGGAGGTGTCTGGGGTTGGCGTCCCCAAATAGACAGTAAAAGACAACCATCATGGATAATTCTATGTGTGTGTGAATGTTTTGAGGTCCAAACCTGATATCTCCTCCAGGCACTGTTTGGCTGTCTTGCTATAGACCAACTCCCCCTTGGTTGGACTGAGGCAGGGGTCGGCCGGGGCCACCATGGTACAATCATTCTCTGAGAAGGTCCTGCAGGAGCACCAAATAAATCAAGCCATGAGGAAAAAAATAAAACATATATATAATGTATGTGTTTGTATACAAGCAGAGTTCAACGTCAGTGACAAGGACGAGGTCCAGTGAGCCTGCACGGGCAAACAGATGTGACAAAATGGAGGCACGCGAGCGCAAAGTGAGGAAAAGTAGCACCTGCGGAGGTGCAGAAATAACCCGTCACCTCAAACGGAGCAGCGTTTTTCACGTGTGAAATCAAGTTTCGCCTAGCTCGGTACATTTTCGAGATATCAGCCATCGCTGATAACCGCGGGGCTACGACGACACCGATGTCGTTCATATTCATGAGAATTTGCTAGATGCTTTACAAAAAAAAAAAGTAGATTTTTTTTAACAGTGATTCCAATTTAAATGATGTCATTAGTGAACAGAAATCCAAAATCTTTTTTTTTTTTGCTGTCTCTTGTGTGGGCGCCTCCAACTGGGAAGGATTGCAAAGTGGGCGAGAGGCAAAAAAAGGACCAAATTGCCCAATTTGGACTGAAAATGGAGGTAAACTGCAATACAGCGGGAGGTTTTTCCACTTAATGCCTTCCACAAGTGGCCAACGCTGCGGCTACGATGACAACCGTATTAAATTCACGCATGTCAGCACAGGTGAGGATTAGTCCAAAAAAAAAACACCATGGCTCCATTTCAGCGTCTGAAAACGATGATCCCTGCATGTTCAATTCTGGCTCAACTTTAAATTTAAAACCTAATCTTTTTTTTTATTCTTTTAAAAATACAACCCAGGTTTTAGATAAAACCACCCAGCGAAACAATATGACAAGCATTATTTACCTTCATGCAGTAAATTTATCTGCGATGAAATTCTTCAAAGCCCTTGACAAAGAAAAATATTTATATTTATTTCCCCTCACAGAGTGCCGACAAGGCTTCAAGGTAGAATTCAAATCATCTGCGCAAGCAATATTATGCAAGAGGAGAAGTCGGAGCACAGATACCACTGCACGCAAACGGAGAACGGGATGGGAATACTTTCAAGGTAAATGTTCTCAAAGATGAATGTCAAGTCACATGGATACCTCACCACAAGTCAGCTCATTGCATAACCTATTGCGTAATTGAATGCCAAGTCATTTCAGCAAAGGTGGGTAGAGTGGCCGAAAAATGTAAAAATACATTGTAGGGGAGTTTTAGTGGTGGGAGGTCAGATAAGGAAGTAAAACAAATAGCCATCGCTGGGGAAAAAAAAAAAGCTAACTTCCCAATAGATTTGGGTTTAAGTTGTTCTGGGCTGCTTTTTGGCAGAGCTGACGATGGAGGAGGTAGACAGAAGTGGGAAGAAGGGGTGAGGGATTAAACCGTGTTTAATGGGATTGCGAAATCTCAGAACAAAAGGCATTGCAGACTTTGGCAGCTCCCCCAGTTTCTTTCCCCACCCTCCTGTCGTAGCAGAAAAAAATAAATCGGTCCGGGTGGGCAGATTTACATGTCTGCGAGGGTTTAACCAGATGTTCGTAGGGCTTCTCTGGATTTGGTCTTACCTGTACATGAAGGGAGCCACGGTTGCAGTGTTGGGGTGGTTGTGTTGTTGCTGCTGCGGGAGCTGAACCACTCCGTTCCCTCCGAGAGCCGGGCCTCCACCTGCCAGGACCCCGCTGGATGCGGACAAGGCCGAGGTGCTGGTCGAGGAGGTCATGCTGGTTCGTTTGCCCTCTGGAGCTCCCACGGATCTCTGGGTGTAGAAACTGCCGCCCTGCCCGCCTTTGACGAGCTTGCTTCTGTCTGCTTCTCCACCCCGAAGGTTCGCACTGCTGTTTAGGCCCATCTGACTTTGGGATTGACCCTTTGTTACAATTGTGGAAGGAGCTTTAAGTCCCGGTTTGGGGATTCCACTGGAAACCGAGGAGGAGCAGCCGCCATCTTTCTTTGCTTGTTTAGCTCCCTTGGGTACAAGGCTGGCGATTTTAGACGTCTTCTTCGCTGAGTCCGCAAAGTCTCGTTCCTCTTTGGATGGAACGCAGGCTTGCTTGCTGGCAGACTTGTTTTTGTCCTCCTTGTCTTTGGACCTACTGGAGTTTGTAGAAGCCTTGGAATACGAGGAGGAAGACGAGGTCTTGCTTGTGGCACTCAAGGAGGACTTGGAGGAGATCTGTTTGGCCGTAACGCTACCGCTACCGCTGCATACTGAGCCCGTGGGCGTAAGTGCGTCCTCGCCGTACTCCGACATATCGTCCTCTTCCTGAAGAGCCATCTCAGCCATGGACGGCGAGACCCGGGATGCCGATCGAGGGTTGATCATTCGGAACTTCTCCAGCATGGACCTGTGGGGCGCGGCGCCGACTTTGGGGCCCTCCATGCCTTCCTGGCTCTGCGAGTTTAGGGACGGTGAGTTCGTAGGGTTGGCCAACATGGAGGAAGTGGCGCTGTGCTTGAGGTTCATGGACTTGCTCCGCCAGGACTTGCTGGCGGTAGCCGAGGGAATGGCAGAGGCCAGCTGCTGCCCACTTATGCTGGTAGGAACCGTCCCACCTATCCCGCTTCCGTTCAGGCCGCCGGCTACCGGGATGCTCCTCATTGCGTCTGGAAGAAGAGACAAAGTTGTTCAAAACTTTGAACGACTCAAGCTCCTTGCAAACTTTGCACATTTTCACAAGTCAGTGTTACACGAAGCACTTCTCCTGTGGGGGTTTCGCACACATCCATGTAACTTTAGAAATGTTCATTATGGGGGAAAAAAGTCTCAGGTCCCTGCTAGCGGAATATTTTGGAGAAAGATTCTTTTACATTGTAGTGATGCCTTCAAGGATCAAGTGTTATATCCCTTGCTACATAGAGAAACCTCCCTGAGAGAGCTGCTTGTGTTAGTCTATAAAAAAAAAAAAGAACAATCATACAACTCATTCAGATCCCGACAATCATTGATAGAATCTGCCGCAAAAAAAAATAAAAAAAAATTACTTGAAGCTTTGGTACATGAAGGTGCCTCTGATGCAAAGATTGTGATTTTTATCTACAATTAGAAGGTTATGCAAAGTTGGAATTTAATTAAATTTGCCAGTCATTTGTATCACTATTCGGGTTACAGTCATTATACAAGTGTGCAAAGGTAAAGGTTCTTCACAGAGGATAAAGAAGATGTGATATATCCAGATGCTCATATTCGACACTATTTACATTTTATGTGACACTCGAGGTGGTGTGTGGATGTGCAAGCTCGAGCTTGTTGTTCAAGTATTGGCTCAATTAAGCCCATCTTTAGAGAGCCCTCTACTCCCCTTTTGTCCCCCCCCCCTCCACCCCCACCCCCCGGGGCTCGTTCACAGCGGCGCCACTTTTCACCGCCGTGCAGTGACTTTGCTGTTACCATAGCAACAGACTTTTTGCTTTCTTTTCATGGTTTTGTTTTAGAGCTCGGGCCAAAGAATGAAATGTCAGTTCGTCGGAGTCGGACCCGGAGATGAAAAGCAAGCGTTTTTATTTTCATTGTCAACACTTCCCCCTACATATCTGGTTGTTTTTAATCTGACAATGCCTTGTACAATCAGAATCCTAAAATACATCGTTGGACAAAGTCAAGATCACCATTAATCCATTCATCCCCTTCACAGAAACACATGGCTGAGTTAATCAGCCATTTGCACGGGACGATGCAAATAGCGCATTTCTTGTTATGCTCTTCAAATTCAAAGCATGACTTTCATTTAAAGACCGCCGTCCCTATTCTTGGCCGAACAGTTGAGGCGCTCCCCCGCGTGGAACAGATGGCGGGATGGCTTCTCATCCGGACCTCACCCTCGCAAAAAAAAAAAAAAAAAACGCGGCAGTGTGCGACCAACTCAATTCCTGTAACTTTATCAAAGCGACAATTTGACATTCACGCCCGTGTCACGCTGTTTATTTGCCGGCCAGCTGTGCGGAGGTGACAACCGTGCCGGCACGCTAGCACGACTGTTTTGTGCATTGGTGTTCTGCGATATATTTCACACGGTTTGAGAAATCGTCAGGAGTGGTTTTCAATTAGACTCACAGTAGCCATTATTGAAAAGAAAAATGACTTTTCAGCAATTGTGAAGATCCACTCTGAGGGTTGTTTTTCCTTCATCATGGAGCTTCGTCCATTTTGTCGGTGAAAATGTGTCAACTCTGACACTTAGTGGAATTTTGCTTTGTGGAAGGGAGACTAATGATCTGGGGATGATTCAGCAGAGTAAAAGGGAGGGGCAACGGGGATTCGCCGTGAGCTTATCTGAGTCAGTGGTGCCATCCAGTGGTCCGCCTGGGACGAACTGTTTTCATTTCCACTCAACATTACTTCCTCACCTCTGTCGTTGCCGCTGGCGTACTGAAGCGGTTTGCTTTTGTCGATGCTGTTGAAGCTCTGGCTGCGCCGGTTCAAATTGGAAGAACCCGGACTCCTGGTGGCCCCGCTGCCTGCAGCGGGTACCCTGGAAGGTCCCGGTAACCTGGAGGGGAAATAAAAAAAACAATAAAATAAAATTTGTCTTCCATACAGATTTAAGAAACAACTCCGATGTATTCAATTCATATTATTTGTTCGGATATTACTGGCGCTGTCATACAGAGCTGAACCTAAGGATGAGGCAGACAGATTCCTCCCAGGAGTAACAATCCAAACAAATCCGATTCAGACGAGCAAATCCTCACCCAAGTAACCCCAAAGCTAACAATTCAAGAGTAATAACAGTAGAGTGGAGCTCTGAATCAACAACAAAAAAGTAAATACAGAGCTACAAGAACATGAGGGGGGAAAAACAAAAAGTAAAGGTCGATGATTACAAACCTCGGTGAGTTGAAATGAGAGATGAACGGGGAAAATGAGCGAGAGATTGAAGCAATTTAGATGGAAATGCAAGGTAGTTCCCTTTTATCATCAGTTTCTTTCATCTTCCCAAATTTAGGTTTGATGAATGCATCATCGACATGAGAATGGACAGAGTACCTGGTTAGTCAGTCTCACCTTCCACATTTTTATGTGGCAATTGTAAAAAGGCGTTTTTTTTTTTTCCCCCGTGCTGCATTGTTGTCATATTTGCCACTAAGATTCACATATACAAAAGTCAAAGGTCACCAGGGATCTTCTTTGAACCATAAAGAATCTCCATTGTTCACAAAAATGGTTGTTGTTTACCTATTCTTTAGCTAGCTAGCTACATATTAGCATTAGCTAGCAAATTAGGCTCATCTTCCAATTGATCCTGGTGTGTATTTTAGTTCATGACCTTTGATGATATGATAATGAGTTTTCAGTTGCAGAGAGGGTTACCAACATAGGCATGCGTAAAATAGGACAATCTATTTACAGAATGTAATATGCATGCCAAATCAACAGGTGGCAGTATGAGCGGAGCTAAATTGAACTAAAGGGTCGTAACAGGGGACTTGAATGTTGAAAATTTTGGAGATTCTGAAATTTGCCACATTTGTTGAAAAAGTCCATATCTCCAAATGGTCAGCATAAAAGCAAAGAAGGAACAAATTCCACAAACTTTAAAATGGTTGCCATACTCACCTTGTGTTTTTCTTCTGTGGCGACCCTAATCCAGTATGACCCGGAGGACTTGCATATCGTGCTGTGAGACTGAAGAAGAAGAAAGAAAAAAAAAAGCAGAGTTGTGAGTGTTAACTGAGTTGAACGATGAATGAGTTCTGGCTGAAGAAAAAACGAAAAACAGATAAGAAGGGTGGAGCAAGAGGAAGTTAATGGCGAAGCATGTGTCATTGATCTTTGTCATGTTTTAACCGCGTGCGTGCGAGCAATTTCTTGACCACCGCCATCTCAAGAATGTTTACAATCAATTTTGCGGCGGCATCTATTTGAACCAGAAAAAAAAAAAAAAAACTCCACTCAAATCACAAAAAAAGCAGAGGCGGCGGAAATAGCCGCGGTTGCTCTCACGTCACTTTACGACCTTGACGCTCGCTCTGAGTCATTCGCATGGATGGGAACCGCCGTTTGCGTTTAACAGGAAACAGTAAAGTTAACACGAGGCGCTTTATGAAGAAAAACTTTCATCATCCTACGTTCAATGTGACAGCCAGGTGGTGAGGCTCTTGTTTACTCCTGTGAATAAACGCAACGTGCGTAATGTCCTGTTTACTAGATGACTCCCAAACCACTAAAGTTTTTTTTTTTGTTCTTTGAGAACCAGTTTAAAAGGCAATTTTCTGCTTTTGTACACATTCAACAGTTGAGGGTACTCGATAAAACTAAATGGTTGCTCAGAGCTACTAAATCAGAATTTGCCCGGGCCGAATAGAATTACAATGCGGGCCAAATCTGGCCCGAGGGCCTGAGTTTGATACCGATGCTGTATAATATCCAGAGCCGGAGGAAATGAGGAAATCGCCTCCGCATCAGTGCATTAAGATATCCGACTGCTCTGGCGAGTCGGAACAACTTGCTTTCTGTTTTGATTTATTTAAGTGAATCAAATATAACGAGAGCCTGAATGACAAACTGCAGTCCTCGCATCGTCCTGCATCGAAACGAACCCCGACAATACCAAGAAAAGGACAAGGACAAAGCATTAGTTTCGCTTTTGACCATTCCAAATCATCATATTGTGACACAATTGGTTCCGCTCCATGTGAAGAATCTTTGTTGTATGAGATTTCAATTCACTCCATAACGAATGGCCATTTTTCTCATTATCATACACAAGTCCATTCACGCACACTCCAGGTAGGACAATTAACCTCGGCTTTTCAATGACCTTGTGTGGATGGCCAGTCTACACCTTGACACAATTGTAAGGACTCGGGTGAGTGTGTTTTTGGACGCAAATGAGATTCAGAGTTGACAGCCAAAGGTGATCAGGGAGAATTCTCATTAGCTACTCTACATTATGCAGGAGATGACACACAGCACCGACATTAACCGGCATTCGATTTTGAGTACCGGGAAAGGGGTGGAGCCAAAGCAGCCTGATCATCTCATTTATAATGATAAGACTGGTGGAAGAAATTATGAACAGTTTGAAATTAGACTTTATATCAACTGTAGCCCAACAAATATATAACATAATGCAGAGAGGCCAGATTTATAACAAAAAAAGATTTAAATCGAATATAGTAAAAATAGAGAATGTAGGATAATATGATATAATAAAATATAATAAAAAATATAATATAACAAAAATAATATGATACATCATAATATAATAAATCAAATAAATCCTAAAATAATCCATGACAACCTACCACCCAACAAACTAATAACAAAATAATTATAATAAAATAATATAATATAATAAAATAAAAATATGTCATAAAATAATATGATATATCACAATATAATAAATCAAATAAATCCTAAAATAATCCATGACAACCTACCACCCAACAAACCAACAACGTGGATCAAGATCCTTTACCAGAACATGATTAAATCCTCATTGGGTCAGTAAAATTCTTCCAGCTTTTAAAAACCATCACACAAGTGGAAGTGTACCGAGGAGAAGCGTCGCGCTTGGCCCGGCTGTCGTCTTTGCCATAAGGCGAGCGGCTCTTCCTGTCACGAGACACAGCGGTGGGCAGGCGAGAGGACCGCAAGACCTGCGGGTCAACATGTCCGCCCGGGGACATGATGGCTAGATAATTATTTATTTTTTTAGCTCGTTCCTAACTAGAAAACCTCTTGTGGCTTCGGACCCCCGTGCTTCATCTGAACTAAGACCTCCCTGTTTGGATGTGTGTGAGTCTCCACCTCCCATCCCTCACCCTGGAGACCCCAGTGAGGGCCAGCAGGTGCTGTCTATAGAAAGCACCCTAAAGTACATGCACGGCATACCGAAGGCCCAAAATGTGCCGGATATAATTTGATCATTGAAAATCCGTTCACGTCTCTCGGGTGCCTCGTATATCTTTAGCGTACGCTAAATGTTCCTCGGCCCACTGATGCTTCATCATTGTTAAAGGGAATTAGTTCGAGTGATTAGATGTAATTGCCATTTCTTCTTTTATAAACCGAACGGTGCATACCAAATCCCCTAAAACAGGGGTGTCAAACTCTGGCCCGCGGGCCAAATTCGTCCCACAGTGTAAATACATTTGGACCGCCGAGACAATTACCATTTCTTCTTTTATAAACTGAACAATGCATACAAAATGGCCAAAACAATTGAACCCACTGTCATGAGGTCTAACCAGAGAAAACAATTGAACTTTAAGCCTTCCTTCAACCAAAGTTAAGAATTCTCCGCCTGTTGGGAACAGGAGCTTGGGAATGTCAGGCAGCTGTGGACTGATCTACTACTGCTCTCGTGTTTCTGACGCCGCCGTGTCCGGCGAACCCAGAAGAACTCCAGTATTTATTTCCCGTATTCTCGTTTGTAACATTTCCTCCAAAAATCCCCGAAGCATTGAATCGTTAAATCTCTCCAGTAAACACTTTAAAAGGAGCCAAGCGGAGGCTGGAAACAAGGTGCAATGAGTTTAAGCGTACCTGGACTGCATCTCTTGCGACTTGCTGGCAGATGTTGCCGAGCTCTGCTGGCTGAGCTCCACTAGCGACTGGTAATACTGCTGCTGTTGCTGCTGCTGCTGTTTATAGCGGGATAGGATGAAGAAGAGGCCCAGGATGCTTTTTAGGTTGCCATTCCTAATCTCTGCAAAGCCCAAAAGACAAAAATCTTTCAGAAAAATCAGATCTGCCACATTATGCAAGACAGAGTAAACCAAAAGATGCATAAGAAGCTAAAAAAATGTCAAATATTTGCATTCGGGTTGTCAAGCGTCACCCTCCGAAATACAGTTCCGGAGTTAATCGCTGAGAAAAATCAAAGTAATGTATCTCCCACAGCGGGCTGGAATCGAATTTGGATGAGCCACGGCAAAGGAAGACTTTATCACTGTGACTAACGCAGCCATTTGTGAAATGGAGCTCTCATATCAAACCTTCAGCGAGAGTCGGTGCAGTCGGAGCAGAGACTGATACTTTTTTTTTTTTTTTTTTAAGATCTTACAGCCATCTAATGTTTTTTTGGAAGGTAGTGAAGATTAATCTCTGGGGCGTTTTCCATTTCCTAACACCTACGGGCGTCAATTTAGTCTGTTTGCCGGTGACGCTTCATTACTTTTGGCAGACAAAATGGCGGAGCTTTGTGAACTTTTGGTCACGATAGCAAACGATCCAATCAGTTGTGTTCCGGCTACTTGACTTGACCACATTTTGGGTAAATTTGGAAGAAGTTGTTGATGTTTGAGAGGCAATTTTTTCGTTATGAGGCATTGACAATAACACACGGTGTTTTCATTAAGTTGGGTTCGGTTTAGCTGTCTCGATTCTGGCGTCGATCTGATGAAAATAAAATGTCTCAGCTTGGCTGGCGTTCAATGAAAACGCGCCTTTGATTCTTTTAAGTGGTTTGACGTGCTTCCATTCAGTCGTTCTTGTGATTTGGCGAGGTTCTTGCCTAGGTTACAAAAGACAGCCCACTTCATACAAATAGTGCTTTGGCGCCATGAATTCTATATATTAATCTTGTTATCTTGTACCAACATTTCTGATATTGGTTTAATAGGAAACAAAATACAAGCTGGTTGGTAACCCAATAGCTCATTCATTTCTCGAATTTGAAATTCCAGGCCGGCAGTGAGTCACAGAGCTGTTTTTAGTACGTGACTGCGAGTGGTGGGCTGAACTAGATTTAGATGTGCCGGTCAGTGTGTCAAACTCTCGCAAGCATTTTAGGTCAACGGCAGAGAGCAATAGAAGATTACCATCAAAGTGATTCGAAATCTGTAAACAAGATGAATTGATTTGATTTCCCATGGCAGATACTTAACATGAGTTCTTACCTTCAGATGAGAGCCCTTGTACATTCACTCCTCTGGCATCTAAAAAATTGAGGCAGGCGTCCACATTCTCAATCTGGAGACAAAACAAATGAGGGCAAGGCAATCAGACGTAGGAAGTCACAATACTTAACATCCAATGAGCTGAAATGTCCCGTGGGGGTGGGGTGGAGATGATCGACATTATTAGCCATAAAGAACATCATTGTGCGGTTGGACACGTGACCCGATGGCCCGGGCTGCGTGACATACTGACCGCAGTGTGTTGCCACCTACGCTGGCGTCAAGTCATAATACATTGAGAGACAATTTTGTGGGCATGAATGAGGAGGCAGGAGCTGAGACGTGCCTTCGATCACTTTGTCGGATTCCTTCGTTAGCATGCCGATCAACTGTTAGCATCCTCTCTGAAGTCAAAGTTCACAGCTTTGTTTTTTTTTAGTTGTAGTGTGTCAAGGCCAAGCAAAGTGCGTGCGGTGATGATGATTCATGATCAAATATTGAACGAAGAGTATTTAAGCGGCCATTCTTCTGTATACCACTAGGGGGAGCCCACACAAACAGCACAACGCGTTTAAAAATAACTTGCGAAATGCGCTACCATGAGCGAACTTTCTTGAATTTTTTTTCTATTTAATTTCTTTTTTATAATTTTTTATTTTATTCTTTATATATTTTCACAGGGAAATCCTGGCATAAAGTATTGCAAATATTTGTGGTTTTGGGTGCTAACATCTCAAGTGCTTTTCTGTTTTCTGGCACAACCGCAAGTCACACAAATAATTCGTCCATCTGCGCGACACAGCACGCGACTTAAAACACCCTCACATGTGGGCTTCCATATTTTTTCCGCACATGTTGCTCGTACACGCAAACATATGTGTCCTTTGTGCGCTTGCTTGTATTACCACGCCACATTCACTCACATGGGAAAAAAAATATTTAGTGACCATATTTACGTTAGTTTCAAGTTGTTTGGTTCCCAAAAAAGTTCAAGAGACTCCTTATCTGTATTTTTCTTTTTTAAATTTTTTATTGGAATTGATGCAAATAGTTCATAAACACCAGAAAGGAGTGAAACTCAACCCCCAAAAATCCTGAGGCTTTCCAATAAAACCATTAAAATGACGCACAAAAAGTTTTATAATAATGAAGGTGTCGATGACATCTGGGGCATTAATTTTCCACAAGGATCTGGTGAAGTCTAATTGCTAGTTTGGTGGGCACTTTTGGCTTTGTGGCATCCTCCACCAGCTTGGCAAGCAACTGTTGTCATTTAGTTTTTCCTCCACAAACTGGCACCTAACAGTCTTTATCAGCAAGTTGGAGATTTTGATGAGGCGCTGATGTATAAATTCCAACAGGAAAATAAAGGCACGCGTGCAACTAGCATCATGTGGAGAAAAATTGCTGAGAAGGATATAGCGGAATTAAAAAAAAAAAAGTGGGAAGATGTTAACATGGGGGTGATAATGGCTTTCCACACCGCAAATCAAAGTATCACGCGGACGAGCTGAGTGGAGAGAAAAAACTTGGTGACATTCGATTTGGTGCTACCAATCATCTCCAATCATGCGCAAGCAAAAAACAAAAAAATGGATTGATTTGTCATTTTAAGGCGACAGTAGCATTGGAAGAAAAGTAGCCAGATGGGCTCCTGCTGGGTATGCTAATATTTTCCGTGTCATTCTGCGCTAATATATCAAGCGCTAATGTCACGCGAGTTGTTAACAAGTGACATTCCTGCTTGGGTAAAGAAACGCTCAAGTTCTGTCAGTTTTTGAAAGGCCACGTAATGTACGATGGGAAGGAAAATGCACGGCAACTGAATGTCTTGATTATATATATTGGCTTCTGTTCCTATGCCATAAAACTTGAAGTCTGCCCGTGTGGCTTTATAAGCATCTGCCTCGCAGGCAAGCTTTATGTCCACATGTGTAAGGCAGTCAAACATCTATTCATCTTTTTTTTTTTTTTTTATCTTGGGACTGATGTGGTCTGAACCAGTTTGAAAGCATGTGATGAAATTTGTTATTGTGTCCTTTCTTTCAAAGCAACACCCATAATATTACTACTCATAGTGCTAGCTACTAGGCAAAATGCTACAAAGTTAGCATTAAATATACATACTTGCTAGTTCTTAGGACACACGAATAGACGCAAAATGTCAAATGTCCAAATAAGAACGCAAATTCGCCCGGCCCGGCGGTCTCGACTGCATTTTTAGGATGGGAGTGTGAAAAACGAACCAGGCCGTACCCGTGAACTTTGACTCTGCAGAATACACAGTGCACGTTTGCAGATGACAAGTGCCTTTTTTGTTGAAGCGGTGAGTAATGACGGCGGGTGAGACCAATGTGGACGTGGGGGGGGGGGCAGTTGACTAAAGGCACGGAGGTGGAAAACAAATATCAGGATAGGTTGGCTGTAAGCTAGCACGCCGCCATTGGTGAAGACGGATGGCGGATTAGAACGGACGAAAGGGGCGACAATACGAGATGACAACACATCGGAATGTTCCATAGCTCTTCGCCTTTGGGGCTTGGGACAACAAGACCGAACTTAACGGCACTCCTGAAATATTACGAGTTGTTTGCAATTTTTGCAACTTTCCTCCAGGCTTAAAAGTATACGGTTACTTTTGAGTGTGGTGCGGTGTGGCGGTATCGTTTTCTTTGCTGAAGCAGCACGTGGAAACAAACTAAGAAGCGGATCAGAGGACTTTATTTTTCCCCTTAAATTAAAGTTTATTTGCTACCTCAAACATCTGGCAGATTTCAACTTGCGTCATATGACAAGTCGATTTTGACTTATGGCTTTTCTGGCTACGTGATGATCACCTTACGAACTCCCTGAACAATTTGACTTTCAACCGGCCATCTGCCTCGCCCCGACATCGGGGATGCTCTCCGAGTTCCCATCAACCATTGTTGTAAACAACCCGAGGACTCGTCGCTTGCTAAAACCCCGGCATCAAATTAGGAACATGATCAATTGGTTGCCGAGGTTATTAATGAGCAGCGATGGTGATGAAACATCTGGCTGGCAAAGAATAAGTCGGTGCCATTTGTCCTCATGTCGGTGGCGGAGCGCAGATGGGGTCCAGATGAGACCGGTGGTGTTTTTTTTTTTTTTTTTGCAGTCTCAAAGAAACACTAGACTCAATTAGACCGCAAAAGCAGCCCCTGCAAACCTGCTGCTGCTGCTGCTGCCGAGGCCAAATAGTAGCCGATGCCGTTCTGATGTCAACGGGTTCATTTTATTTATTTTTTTTCCCCCCCATATTTGTTTGGACTAACACATTGAATCACATTATTAAAAAGTTTCGAGCTCTTGAGTGCACAAAGGCTCGGCCAGGATGATTACTTTTAATATGATCAGCGACACGCTATATAAATCTGGCAGACGATGAGTTGTTACATCGAATCTCTCCTAAAACGATGCCGCATCATTTTATTATTCATCATTTACGAGGTTTTTGCACCACGCTCTTTGCTGAGACGGCTCGAAACAAAAGGCGCGCAGAAAACGAAAGTGCGCACTCATCTGTATTCCAGGAGAAGCGCTAGCGTGCCTCGCTAACGATGTCTGCCCATAATGAGGCTTATTAGTGTAGCGAGGTTTTTAATATTTTCTCCCCAATGCTGAATAAGCCTCTTTTACCAAACATTACGCTCAATAACCATTCACAGGGAATTCAAACATAGCACAAAAATTCTCCCGTGACATTGACGTCCTAACGCAGCTGCTTAGTTGGCCGCCGACCTCTCCCCACACCTGCGGAGACCTCCCACTTGGACAAAAAAAAACGGTCATATCTCATCCCCAATCAACTCATTCACTCCCAATGACGAGAATAGCCGTCAAACATTAAAAAAAGCGTTTTGGCTTTGTTGATGGTGATTCCTTTTTTTCGGGCTCCACTATGGAAGCAAGTTCCCAAGCTGTTCCTCGGAGCAGGTGGAGGGGGATCAGTTGGCTTAGTAAGTGAGAAGGACAAAGAGTAACGCTGCACACACACACACACAAAAGCATCACGCTAAGGACATACAATTGACACAGTCCATAATAATTTGACACCTAATTCCACATTCCAAGGCTAGGTCCTTCATAGCTTTTTGGAGTTTATCTCCAGGAAACCCGCTTTGCCACCTGTGACTCTTAAGTTTCACCTTCCCTCTTCCTTCCTGGTTCTTTTAGCACCATTTCCTAAGTCGACTTCCACCGCAGCTGGACTGGAGGAGTGAGTCAAAACAGCTGAGAAATGGTACCAAAACGTGTGAAAGCAATTATATCTCCTCAGATGTTCCGAGGCTTTAAATTAAATCCATCAATTTGGACTTCTACGGGGTGACTTATTTTTAAAAAAAAAACTTCATGTGGTTGAGAATAATATAAAATATAATATATATGATGTAAAAATTCGACTCACCATTTGGGTTTGACTCCGGGGGCTGCCATTGATATCCTCCACCTTCTCATTGGCTGCAGGAGAGAGGACACCAAGAGATGTTGACTATCCGTCCACAAAACCTCTGGATGAGGTGCATGCAGCATGTGTAGGAGCGTCGAATGTGTGTGTGTGTGTGCGTGTGTGAGGCGTCTGGGAAGCAAAGCTGCCTAATTCGTCAGCTGCTGCCGGAGAATTACTGACAGGCCAGAGCGTGGCCTCATTGTCTGTTTCGGGGCAAGCGGGGAGGGTAAAGTTTCAATCGGGCGGAGAGGGAGAGAAAAAGAGAGAGCGTGTGTGTGTGTGTGTGTGTGTGTGAGTGTGCAAGGAACTACAAATGACAGATTTAGGAGGATGGACAGAATCAGTAGTGAGTGGTAATGGAGAAGTCTGCATAACAAGACAAAATGAAGATTTGTTTTTATTTGTAACTAATAAATAATGAAAAAAAAAATGCTCATATGTACCTGCGTGCAATATTGCTGTTTTTATGATTAAAAATAAAAAAAGCCAGATCAATAAATGAATTAAAACTGGTCATGTACCTATTATCTGGATGATCTGCGCCAACAAGACTCCATCGGTGACATCTTGGCTCAGATCCTTGATGAGTCGCGGACAGCCCGACTTGGCCAGGTAGTGATTGGCCCAGTCTGTGTAAATCTGTAAACACACACCACGAAATAAGATTTATAAAGCAAAGACTTCAAATCATGAGCATATTTGAAGCTGTTATTTTGCATATTTTACAAGCCCGGAGTGAGTCGTTACGAGGCGAGCACAATGACTCAACTGTTGCTCTTTTCATCTCAATTACTGCCCAATAAAGAACTGTGACCATTTAGTCATTTACTATTAATATTTTACAACATGACCCAAATTCCCCTTTCACTTTCATTTTTTTTTGGATCATAATCGATTCCATTTATTGACTTAAACTGTCATGCTGAGGAAACACACAAGCGAGGTTGTATAAACAAAGTAATTGATTTAAATAGAACATATAAAAAGGAACAGGACATTGTATGTTCCAGTGTTCCATCAACCAGACCTCTTAGCAGTCTCTTAATCTTTCACTGGAGTCCATAAAGCGAGCGATAAGAGACACTTTGTCGGCCCGACAACGGACTGACGCCAACAGCTGCTTCTGCCAGTCCGTTGGGGCTTTGGGCAATCCACAAGAGTGGCCAAGAAAAGAAGTTAAACCTCATCCATCCATCCCTCTTTCAGAAAAGACCATTTTCTCACTCCAGTGCGCTACAACGTCTAATTTATTGCCTCAATTGAAGTGGCCAAGTGACAGAAGCTGCAGTGTCACCCCGCAACCTCTAGGGGGAAGAGCCATCAATGCAGCATCAGCCCAATGATTGGGCTCTTTAATCATGGCGCCGATCCAACCCCGTCGAATAAATTAAGTTTAACGGTAGTCGAGGGGGGGATCGAGCACGTATGGATAATCGCTCGCAGGGCTTTTAGCGGTGTAACGCTGTCCGAAACAAGTTCTCCCATGGTTGCGATGGCTCGAAAACTTGGCACGGGTTACGCTCTCATGTGAGTCTTCAAGGTGATTAAATGCGACATAAAGCTCCATTCACAGAATAAGTGATGAGCGGAATGCATGTGACGGGATGGGAAAACGACGCTGGGCTTGTAATTGCCTAGACACGCCACAAGATGGCAGTAAAGTATTCTATTAGTCAAGCCCTGACCCCGCATTTTAACGTAATCATTCATTTTTTTTTATATTAGACATGGTTATGGCCTGAGCACTAAAATGACTTTGCAGTGACAACCCCGTTGCCACTTTACACTCCCTATTTCTCGTACCGCTGAAATTAGCCCATGACGGCTTTTGTTTCCATGACGACCGTGGCTCATGTCATGATGGCTACCAGCACGCCACTGGAAACAGATTCCCGGCAAAATTACGCGGCGCACATGGCTTTTGTCTGCCGACGCGCCGCACACCTGGAAGCCATTTTGGACTTTGAGCGGCAAGTCTGATGCATTTCGATTTTCTCCAAAACTGTCATTACCGTGTCCCGAGAGAGGAATCAGGTGAGGGGCCTTTCCTACGGGCGGCCTTCCAGTATTCGCCCAAGCGCCGAGTCTCAAAGTTTCCCCTGGCAGACTCGCCGTGAGGAAATAACAGTGACGCTTAAAGCAAACGTTGCTGTGCCGATCATGGCCAAAAATATAAAAATTTCAGTCGGGGACTGTCCAGCTGTATTTACCAAGCCGATAAGTCAGCTACGCACACAGCGATAAAACGCAAATTAAACGCATCGACAGACAAAATAAATATCGTTGATCAGGCTGACGCACGATGGGGGCATAAATGGGCGAAATGAAAATAAAAATATCTTATGGATCTTATTCCGCTTTACAGCCAATCCCCTAATGTGACATCACCGCAAAGCTCGGAGAATCGACTTAAACGACACCGCCAAGACGTTCAGTCATCGTTTTGTCGTCTGCCAAGCCACTTTGTCGCTTTAGCAGAAGTGCTGAGTCGAAAATGACATCATTATACGCAGGCCTGCGAGAAGTTTTTGAATGCACAAGAAAAAGCATCTATGCGGATGTTATTTTTGGGTCCAATTAGATTTCAGTCTAGCAACTGGTTGCCATGGTAATCTAATTTGTCCAGTACCTTCAGAATCACTCGCCTATGTCATTTCAGATTAGGTTGGCCTTCGATGATGTCATCAATTTTCTGTCATCTGATTGGTCGGTTAGTTCCAACCAACTTGGACGACTCTTAAAATCCCAGCCTGAACGCACGAGTGATAATCACAGAGGCCGTTATCGGACATATTATGTCACTCGTAGAGAAAGCCCCATTTTTGAATTTCAGGGCGAGATTAATAGAAAGCAGACGTGGAATTATGAGGTTAGTCTTTAGAAGGTTCCGATAATGATGGATGGTTGGTTGTGAGTTCACAGAGACGCTTTGCTCAAGAGGCCAACAATGAAATATCAGTCACGGAGTGACGGTGATGTAAAGTTCAGAAATGATGAATCGGTTGAAATGTATTTTATTTTGGTCGCCAAGAAGGCATCCGGGATTTTGTGATGTAAAGTTTGCATGTCAGCATTTATGTTGCAGACTTTTTGAAGGTTTTCAAGTACTGGAACATCAATGCTGATATCCGTTACTCTGTCTATGGTGGTTCACATTATATGTTAGCATTGAGCTAGTGGACTTTGTTAGCTTGATTGGATATATTTACTGTTTAAATATACAATATTTATTTGTTTGTTTGTTTTGAACTTCACTTTTTCATGGACACTTCAACCCGGGAGAGTTAAATCACTTATAGCACGCACGCTAGGCCTCTTCGTTTGAGGTCATTTTGGAATGATAATTGGGCTTCACTTGCACAATTTACAGGAGCTGTTGTTCAGATGTCAGGGAGGGAGAATAGCGTGCGTCTTGCGTCTAGCTTTTTAGCTTCAAGATGCTCATGAGTGTTTCACAAATGTCTCGGGGCCTTCGTCTATTCTCGGATGTCTCGCAACTCTTTGTAATCACTCTTTCTTCAGACTCGCCTCCTCCCACTAACAAACACACAAATAAATCAGACAGCTACCATGTCATTAGTAACCTGCTGTGGTGAGAAAACTCCAAAGCAAATTCACAGCCAACAGATGTGCGCGGGCTAGCACAAGCACAGTATTGTGCGTGTCGTGTCGTTGAGACAAGTGAGTCACGACTGGATTTGTCACACTCACCGGTACCTAAATCAGATTCAACTGATTCACAGAATAAAAGAACATCTTGCACCAAAGCATTGCTGCAGCACTTTTCTGTGCATTACTCACAATCACCAGCAGGGGGCTGTACTGCACCGAGCCTGCTAGGAAACCAGCTGCCATTCAAATAAAATCACTTCCAATATTTACAACCCAATGGTTCATTCAAGGACCATTGAACCCACTATTGAATCACACAGAATCTATTATTTGGTCATTTATGAGCCACGTGTATTCAAAAAATATTTGACCATATCGTCACATGACAGGTTGCGCTGATTCCATCATCGTCGGAAACTGCTTCCTAAAAGCAAAGCGTGCCCGGCTACACACAGTCTGCACAGCTTTGAATTTATTAGGCGAGCGGTGTGTGTATTGCTGAGTGCGAGCAAATCAGGGGAAATTGGTGTCGTGACCCTCGGCGGCGAGAGGACTAATAGTCCTGTCGACCAATTCCAGGGAGTCAGCAGAGCTTTGTGGGGCTTCCTTCTGTAGTGCAAACAATTTCTGATTTCAAAAAAGTCAGCGATGCATTTACAATGCAGAGAATTTTCCCTTCACAAATTGGGTCCAACAACACGTCGCTAAAAGTGGGAAAAACAATACCTGCCGTGCTTTCTAAGCTCCCAAACACATGATGCCACCCGGCCGGCTTCCAGTAAGAATCCATCTTATGCAACCATTAATGACTCCCAACAACAGGTTAAATAAGTCTTGAAATTTACTGTAAAGTGGCTCCGTGTGGATGTGCTCAAAAAATCTGACTCGCCGCTGAGTCACGTGTGACGACTGCTGAGTCACAGAGAGTCCAGGGAATGTGGTTTTCCCTCGCAGCCCAGCTTGGATGTCTTCCCCCACTTTCACTCGCCAGCAGACTGTGAGTCACACATATTTGCCGCGCGTGTCAGTGTTGCTTTTGATGGATCTTTACCTCCACACGTGCTACTCCAATGAATTACAATGAAAGACTGTTATGATGGACTTTTTGGAACCGTGACCATCATATCCAGATGTCAATAGCGCAGGTTCAAGCGCAATGTCTCCGGCTTTTAGTCAGGATTTCCTCGAGGGGCTTCCTCAGAGTGGCAAAATTTGACAGATGTATGTAGGATGGAAACAGGAAGCACACAAACACGGTCACTTCCAGGTCGCTATAGATCATTGATAGCAAACCCGAGGTCCGGGGGCCAGATATGGCCCGTCACATCATTTTATGTGGCCCTCGAAGAGAAATTTTGCATCGACTTTGTCTCATTACTAAAATTACAAATTGCCTGAAAAAAAAAATACTAATAAATAATACATTTAAATGAATATAACAAATAAATAAATAATAGAAAAAATTATATTTGTCTTTTTAAAATATTTAAGAGAAATTTTGCATCGACTTTGTCTCATTAGTAAAATTACAAATTGCCTGAAAAAAATACAAATAAATAATACATTTAAATAAATATAACAAATAAATAGATAATATAAAAAATAATATTTGTCTTTTTAAAATATTTGAGGGAAACTATGACTATGATGCGGCCCGCGACCAAAATGAGTTTGACACCCCTGCCAGTATAGATGGTGACACAAGGAGTCACAAAGGGGATGGGAGGGGGCAGGGGGAGGTCCGGCTCCACGTGAGACCCTTCGCTTCCAGTGCAGCAGCTACGAAAACAAATCTAACGGAAAAAGGAGTGTGTGTGTGTGTGTGTTCAAGGGCAGAAAATGAGGCAAGAGGTAACCAGAGAGCAGCAAGTAAATTAGACCCTACAGTCAAAATATCATTTATAAAAAAAAAAAACCTCCCTTGGAATATTCACCTTGCATATTTTGATGTATTATCCCCGCAATTAATTAACTGATAAACAATGGAATAGCGCTAACATGTCTCTCAATCAATCTTTTTAAAACATTGCCGGGACTAAAAGAGAAGGAGAGTATTTTTTTTTGAGGGGGGGAACGATGAAACCGCAGAATTTCCATTCAGAGCAAAAAGAGTACCGTTATTTTTTTTTTGACCTGCTGACATTGAATCAGTTAAACACCTGTCAGCCATTTTGAATGGTGAAAAAAATGGCTAATACGTCTTCTTTAAGTCAAGTGTTAACAGCATCCTTTCCCATTCCGCGTCCGTTCAAAGGCTCCATTAGCGTGCCTAATTACACAAGTGTAGCTTTCTACACTCCAGAGCGCACGGTGAGCAATAAGTCATATCGGGTTACACCAACCCACCGGCTGACAGCGTTATTAATGACCCCTTCCTAATGGAACGAAAGTGACAGCAGGTTCACAACCACAGGAGCCCGAGGCAGACCAAAGTGAAAAAAGGTTGGGAGTCACCCCCCCCCTCACGTGGTCCCCCGTGAAGGACGCCTTCCAAAGACTCCGAACTAATTCTGCTAAATTAGGCCTTCAAAAGGGAACTTTGGAAGTGGGCTCGGAATATGTTGACCACCGCCGTCATGTTTCTCGGCCAATAATAATGCTTCAAAATCAGCTATTAGGGACATCTGTATATGTGAGACTGACCTCAATGTAAATCCATCTGTGTCAATATGACACAGACGTCCTTGATGCCAATAGAAAAAAGTAGGCACATTTATACCTTTCAAGTTCCATGGGAAAAAATTCCACCACTTATAAAATGAAATTTAACGTAAAAGACTGTCAGGGTAAATTAGTGTCAAGTGAGGCATCAATGATGACGCCTCACAAATGTCCGCCGAAGATGTTTGCAAAAAAACATGTCAATCATCGAAATAGCAGAACAAAAAACAGATCACGGAACATCCAATCAGATTCTATTACGCCGAGGATATTCCAGAAAAGAAAAAAATTCCAAAAATTTATTACTCATCATGTGGCACAAGTTGACACACTGCAGATCAGGATCCATCGGACATGCACGGAGAGCGTGATTCGATTAGCGGAGCACCGGAAGCACATTGCCAAGTGGCTTGCGAAAGACCAGCCAGTCGTTGGGCTTGTTTTGAAATAAAAAAAAAATACCGGAAAGGAATCCCCCCCCCCCCCCAGTTTAGAAAAGAACCCAAAGAAAAGTTCTGTCTCGCCGTTGATGGGAGTTTCAGGCGCTTTGTCTCAATGACATCACGTTTTATTGTCGGGTTGTGGATTGAAATCTTACCATCTACAATTTCTTTCCAATCCCTTCGGCCCGACTATCCCAGAACTTAACACCTGAGCAGACGCCGGCCGGGGTTGTGTTTTGGGATTTACCATCCCAATATAACGCGGCTAGACAAACCTCTTGGATGAGATAGCGAGTCATATATTCACGGATGGATTTAGAATGGCAACCCAACCCCCCCGAGCTCCCCCGCACAGCAGCTGCAGAATCAACGTATAAACATATGCGTCTCCTCGGAGGCCGCGGCGTAATCCTAAGTGTTTTTCAATATGGTGGGTGGGGTTCGACGAGGTACTCAAAGGCGCCCTTACCTAGTAAATCAACAGGCGGTTTGGATTTCCCTGAATGAAAAGCTCGAGAGTTCACATCACGATAGTTTTTGAATAATTTGATACGCGAGGATTGATGATAATAGCGGTTAGCTTAATGGAAGCCCTCGCTAATAGTTAAAGAAACAACATGTCGCTAATTTAGTGAAAAGAATGACGTTTATTTGGAACGCCGTTCCGTTTCACAATTAGCTCAGAAGGAAAAATCCTTTCGTGCGGCTTTTTCCTTGTCCATCTGCTTCTTTTTTTCCCCCCACTTTTCCATTCTATCCATCATCCAGCTGACAAGCTAACAGAAATAGCGGTGGCATGATTTGTCGGGATAAAATATATGACTGCGTTTTGGGAAAATCCAACTTTTTTTTTTTTTTTTCAGTTTAAGGGCAAACCCCTTCATTATTTCTAAAGCCCAGAGTTCTCCACATGGCTTTCAAATGACTTTCTTTAGCGAATGTAACGAAATAACCCAAAACACTATGATTCATTTTCACCATCCAGTGCCGTCTCTCAACGTGATGCTTTTCGCCAATTTCTGAAGACCCGTCTTGTAAAAATCTCATTCCGGCGACTCAACAGGCCAGATCCGTTCTATACCACGTTCCAATCATCTTGATCGCAAACATTTAACTGCGCTTGAGCCTCGGTGAGGAATGCGCGTCGCCTCCGCATGCCGCTATGTCGAACTAGCCAGGGTTTCCCACGGACGCAGCGACCTGAGGGCCGCTCAGGTAAATACACTCGTTGACCTTTTGTAAACACAAGCCGGGCGGTACTGCTCCTTATCTGGGCAGGCCCCGGAGGTGACAAACGCACCTTAAGTTGAAGCTTTCAGCAGCAGGTTCGATCGATACTCTCTAATTAGCGCTGAGTATAGCTATGCTAACCCTCACACAAATTTACCTGAAAGTTCAATTAGACTCCACGGAAGCGAATTACGATGTATATCGAGTTTAACTCACTATCTGGAGCTTCCAACCGCCGAAGCGCCGCGACCTTCTGACCTCGACGGTTTGTTAAACAAACTAGCGGTGATGCGGAGAGTGCCTCGCCTTGTGTGAAGCCCCGCCTCCTTCCTCCCTGCAGGAATGTGACAGAATGTCAGAAAAAGTTGTGCAACAGCGAAGCACTTCAAAAGACGACTCGGACCATTAAGTCCATAAAGCCTCCGGGGCGACTGAGGGGGGGGGGGGGGGGGGGGGTTGAGGGGTGCTGACTCCAGCAAAGGACTTTTAGAGGCTAACGTGAGGCCCTGCGTTCCATTGAGACGAAACCTCGATCGATAATCGACGTGTTCAATGCAAACGAAGGTGGATAGGGTAAAAAAGATGATCAATATTTTACAGCCTTCAGCCAAGAGTTTCTCTTCAAGTGGTTCTGACACATAATAACTACATGTTGAGAGTCAATCAATAGAAGCGATTAAGGCATTAAGAAGCAAAGCGAGATCACCGCAGAATGCCAAGTACCGAAAAACCGGTATCAAAAATCAAACCTCTTAAAACCCTAACCCTAACCGATTGAGATCTCCGTGTCCTAAAAATCCCCAAAGAAATCAACCTGGAGGAACTCCAAGCGACCCACGTAGTCTCCTTTCCGACGACAGCAGCCGGAAAGGAACCTCGACAGTGCGAGATGAGTCAGCTCGCAAATTGCGGCGGCTGGAAAACAAGATTACGGCTGCCTGTAAACACAATGAGCGTATAAAAGATGAATGGGATGTCGGCGTGTAATTGTCAAAGGGAATTAAAAAGCGACGAACAAGCTGCGAGTGTGTGACAGACTTGTCAGGAAGAATGAGGTTGAACCGTATTGATTCCCATTTTCTTCTCCTTCCTTTGAATATTTAACAAAGCCGTAAGCACATTTGTTGCGCTTCATTAAGCAACGCTATCATGTTACATTTCCGCTAACGCTAGGAGGCTAATCTCCTTCCCTCCAATGTCACCGATAAGCTATCTCTTATCTTGTATCGCGACTTCCAAAACAGAATCAAACATATCCCCTCTCATTAGGATATCAGAGTCATCCGAAAGGCCATTTATCTCCTCTCAACCAGACCCGGCTAATTGAATCGAGTGCGATAGCAATCTGCTAGCCAGCGTGTCAGTGGATTAGCATGGCTTGTCACCAAGGTAACCCCAGAGCGGGGGAGGCGATCCCAAGTCGCTCGGCAAAGCATCCCTCTCTCAATATCCGCCCGATAGCGCTCGCTTCCTTCCCGGGGCCCGAGTGACAAGTCATCTCTCTCGATTCCTTCGTCGAGCAGGAAATGAGAGCAGATGCGCCAGCGGACTGTTTTTAGCTAACGTTATCTGACCCAAAAATCTAGAAATGTGATCAAAATGAAGAAAACTATAACTTGCTCTTTGTTCATTCTTCTTACGGCAATGGAGGTTTCAAACCTTCATCGTGAAGACAAATGAATTCATTTTTTCATATGATGCGGTCGGGTTTAGCGCTAACTCACAAAAAGATTTTAGCTAGTTAACGGTGTGATCTTTGCCCATCCTCTCTACCCTGACTGGCTTTTCCGTTCTCATGAACTCCAAAGCGTCTCAACTGCTTCTTCTCCCTGGAGCACCGTCTTCCATCTCCTCCTCTTTTTTTCAGAGAATTGCAACAGGCCAGAGATTGGAAGAAGTGCATCTCGAGAATGTCGTTAAAGGCCCAGCTAAGGTCATCTTTGATAAGTTGTCCCAAGGCATATTGAAAATTTACAACCTAGATCCCTAATTATAATTTTTTTGGGGGGGAATTTTCCGATATTTTGGTTGGTCCAAACCAACAGGCATCTCTCCTGTTGGCATCTGTTTAGTGGGTGTTTTATGGTTTTTATCTTATCTCCTTTAAAGCAGTCTCCGAATCATGATTTGCTTCCCGCTTTTTTTTTTAGCTGCGGGAGATGAGACAGAGCCGGAGAGATAAACGGGGAATCGCTCGGGGGAGATAGGACTCGTGTTTACGTTCGATCGCTGTACAGGCCGCTAATGGATTGCAGATATTTTAGTGAGACGGATCCCGAGCGGCTTTCCAGACATGCTACCTTTTGATAAAACGGAATAACTCAAAAGGTAGTCCTGACAAATAGGAAGTTTTCAGCCTTCAAGATGAAACCGTCACAAAAATACAACCAAGACTTCATTCCAGATCATCAGGATTCCTGAAGGTCTCAAATGAAACCTCTACGGATGCGGCGAACCGAAGCCACATCCTGGACCCGATGAGGGGAAATTGTACTTTAATTGCATTCAACCCTGACAAAGGCCGTCTATTTTGTGTTTGTTTATTTAGGTTGCCGTGCCGAGTGGAAGGAACTTTCGGAGTGATGTCAAGGGTCCGTGACGATGCGCATCAAAGGAAGTTAGCATTGTCAATTAGCGTAAATAACCCCAAAAAAACGACAAACTCGTATTTTGTCTGTTCACACTGCGCGACTCATCTAAGTGACATGTATTTCACGTCTATCATCATAACTTTTGTATCTCCTTTCACACACCTTGATGTCCTGAAGGTGTGTGTGTGCCAGTCGCACACATTCCGCAGCTGTCTTTGAAATACACCTCCAGACGTTTTCTCAGAAACGCTCCGAATGTCTTCTGAGACTTTTGGATGGGGAATCGAAGCTCATCAACTCAAGTTGCATCCCAGATTTTTTTTTTTTTTTTTCAAGCTCAAGCAGACACACTATGACATCACACAGTTGACAACTACAAATCACACAACAGTCTCTTAAATTGTTCTCTTTTCTAGCCACAGCCACACTTCTTTCCATTACTGACTGATGCAAAAAATCAAATAACATCAAATTATGATGAAGTCAACCAAGCCTTCTTTTTTGCAAACGTTAGCAGCAATAAAGCTATCTCGGTGCGCTTCCAATTTGCAGAGCTGTCTTTTCGGTCTAATTTGCTTTTACAACCTTCGTGTAAACGAACAGACCGGTTTTAGTTGCGTGCCGAGATGTCCAGACGAGACCTCGTGACCTCAAAGCGGAGCCAAAGCCACTAAAAGTGTCCCCCCTCAAGCTTCCAGATCTGAGATAAAATCAAGACACGGGCAACAAAGTAACAAGACAGGATCCGATAATGGCTTCTAACTCCTACCCGTAACCTTTGACCTCAACCATCATAGTTCGCCCCTTCCAGTCAATATTTTCCAAATAATTAATTTCTCTGGTCTGTATATATCGTGAATGTTTTGACTTTTTGTTTTTTTATGATACACACTCGTTGGAACGGCATGCGTTTGAATATATACAAAAAAAAAGGATTGCGCAACATCTGCTGAGCATGCATTGTACAGAGTGTGAGTGAAGCCAGATCTCCAAAGTTCTATTTGGTCATGCTCCGTCGCTCATTCTTTCAGCAATGTGGTACATTGCGGCCTTCCCTCGCTGTATATATTTCATTCAATGTTGATAATATTTCCGAAAAAAAAAAAAAACTGCGTCTCATCCAAGCTATTTTTCTATGCATCGTTACGACCAGAACGTTCTGACCTCCCACCGTGAGAACTACAACGGAATGACCCACTAAAACTCAAGTCCATGTGGGGGGAATTAAAATCCTGGCCTGTAGTTTTATGAGGTCCCAATTCAACACCTATGGGGCAGATTTAGTTGAGTGTTTATACTCTAAATAATAACTTTACTGCACTCTTGGTAGATTTGTTGGTCTAACTGAGTATTCCCCAAATATGGCGCTAAAAATCATTGTTTCGGCTTGAATCTGTACAACGAGAGACATTTCCAGAGTCCATCACAGACAGTTGAAGCTAAATTTAATTCAGCGGCGTTGACGAAAGACGGCCGTAATTCCGCGTGTCACTCAACGTCAACAAATATTTCAGCAGATTTCTTCGTAATTACAGCTCTCCTGACCTCCGTTTGAAACGACCGCACGTGTCAAGCGGCACCTCGGCTGTCCAACTTTGACGAAGTTAGCGAAGCACTTGACGCGGACGCCAACGCTCGCCGGATCTGGTGCCACTTCCAAGGAAAACTAATGCTCCCGGTCGGAATATTGGGCCAAAGTGTCCTGTGCTGAGGACAGACGGATTGCGGTAAATGAGGCGTAACTGCTGTTTCAGCTGGGAGGAATTGAAAACGGCGACGGAAAATATTTCCACTTTTCTGCCACCTTTTATATAAAAGTGACTCATCGAGGCTAAAACGTTCCACTGGCTTATCATCCGATGCTTATCACTTAAAACCTCGAAATATAAAGAAACACCTTCAAAGATTCGCTGGCCAAAAAAGCCAAATGACATTTTTAGAATCAAATTATTTTCGAACACACCTAAAACTGTTCATTCAACTCGAAAGATCATCAGTCTTCTTGCAACCTACTTTTTTAAGAGTGTGTGGCCACCGCCAACGTTCTCCAGATATCCGTCAACATGTGGAGTTTTTGTGGGTTGTGGGAATGGACCTCTCGACCCTTTCTTCCTCTCTCGAGTGTACCTTGGAAATGATTTATAGGATTGACCAGGACACAGTTTGCGAGTCCCGTGAGCGGGATTGAGAATACTTGCCAGGTAAAGTCCGGCAACTTTATGAAGGACACGGCGTAGGTGTGAGCAACCGACCGCAGTCAATTCCGAGTCACCCTACCCTGGCTGAGAATGGAACGATGGAATCGGGTCAATCTCTTCCTTCAGTATTCAAGCAGACTGTCCAAGTGAGACGTTTTATCTTTCCCACACTTTTAATACTCACAGCCCAATGGTAACCCCTCCCCCCCTCCCCCCCTCCCCCTCCTGTCGTGGTCTGGCCTATTGTATAACACTAACACCATATTGCTGCCTGTGCCAAAGGATTCTTACCCCCTAGACACTGTAACTTTAAGCCTCCCACCCAAAGACTAATGGACTATGTCAGGCTCGCGGAAATGAATATCAACCAATCTCGAAATCCGGGGAAGAAGAGGCGACGTTAGGTGCGTGATTAAATCTACTCAAAATGGTCGAATCGATAGGATGGAAGGATTTTAATCAAACGGTAGGTTTTAATTTTTCAATGATACGAACCTGCTCAAGACTTTGTCCAACTCACCCTCCCACAAGATTTTCTTGGCAGCATATTAGAACTCCACCCTCAGTTCACTTCCTTTCTTTGACTGCAACCTGCAGAGAAATATTTCTGTACCTAATGCCATTGACACCACCATTAAGATTTCTCCACTCCCAATTTTTCCTTCCCGGCCCTTCTGATTTCCTTCCCCCGTTGACCTCGCCGCCCCCCCCTGGAGCTTCCATTGAGCGTTTCCCACCACCGCCAGGCGAAAAGGAGGCAGCCAGATGCTAAGGGCGATTACGGCTTGAAACCTGAATGAGGTGCCTGCATCTGCTTTCAATCCGGAGGCGAGTTAACTCCTACCAATGCACACGGACTAAACGATTCAAGAAACAGCTTTCTTGCTACTACTTTCACGAGGCTTCTTATTTTTGAGAGTGCCGCAGGCTTCCCCCTAGGAATCCTGAATAAGGACAACAGAACAAAAACAAAGACTAGACGAGAAGAACCTTTCGTAGTTTGGGTCACATACCCAAGTCCAGATGACCCAGAATTGAATAAGTCGTACAATAAATGTCTTGATGGATGGATCAGAAGATGTCAAGGCTATGGTTAGTGTTGAAATGTCTTGAAATCAAATTTCAAATCCAGTCTATTGACACGCTATCAAAGAAAAGCAGAAACAGATGTTCGACATACTCTGGCAGATCGAAGGGCTTCATATTTCAGTTTTGAAAATGTCTGCAATGGGAAGTTACAAAGGACTCTTTGGTTTCATCTGTGGGCAGCTGACTTGAGTTGGACAAGCTATTGGTGTGAGGCCAGTCAGGATCTGAATTCTGGGAGATACAAGGAAACTCTTGTCGTCAATTTATAAGTGCGTTCACGTTAGTCCGGCTCCCATTAACTCATTCGCTACCATTGATGAGAAAAGACGTCAAAGGTGAATGAGATTCTGGACCGACACAAAAGAAGGTCGTCTTTCCTTTGGCAGGAATATTTTATAAGACAAGGAAATTTATTGTACATCAAATCCGTCGATGGAAGTATGAAACGGTACAAAGCCTTCCATGACAAGTCCAAGAGGTTGAACGAGAAAACAAAAGTGGCTCCAGAATACCTCACAGGATGTGCTGTCGAAAGCAAACTTTCAGATGACGCAAACATCAAACGCAATTAAACATCAGCCAGTAAATAAAGCCAAATTCCACACCTTTGCATTTGTGAAAACAAACTCAAAAACAGCAGAACTTCATTGGCCATGTGGAGAGGCCAAGGAAGGAACCCTCCAAGAGACTCTCAAGGGCTGGCAGCTCGTTTGATATTTTTTTATGGGCAAGGTTAATGTGCTGGAAAAGCAGAGGAAGCAATATAGCCATGTTGCATCTTTTGCTCTTCTTGTCCCCCCCCTCCTTAGTTCAAGAGACTGAAAATGTTCCACTCACAAACTTACAAGCCTTAACCACACACTGGGATATGTTTGAAACCACCCAGGAAGAGCCAAGGCCAAGATTGACGTGACTTCTTCTGATCCCAGAATTTGACTGGAAAGTCATTTCCTGTAGCGACAACTTTAGATCAAAAAAATTAAATATGATCGTATTTGTTGTTTGTGATGTGTCTAAATGTCATTTGAAAAAAGGGGGGTGGGTTAAGATGAGTATAAAAGTCGTGCGGGAAGAAGCTTTACATCGAAGCATTTGCATGCAAAAGCGGTTTTGTGTTCTATTTATTGGTCCGAAATTCCAAAGGGTTCAACTTTGAAACCAGAAAACCGACAACTTCACAGCTCCACGCAAAGCGCCGATAGATTAGGAACAGGATCAACCGGAGAGGGCAATGACAGAGAACAATTTGACAGATGGAGTGACAGAACTGGGCCAGGTATGTGTTGGTGCTTCTCGCAATCGGATCTGGTTCAAAAAAAGAACTTTGACAACGGAAGGGTAGATATGACAAATGTGTTGTACAGGTAAAGGTCACGAGAAAAAATATCAGGGAGTGGAAGAAAGTCACAAAGAAAATCTCGGGAAGGAATGCCGGCGATCGGAAAGAGATGGAGTAGGAAAAAAAATGCTAGAACGGTGAAATGAAGGGATTGAGAAAGGAATGAAGATAAGAAGACAGTGTTGATGGACATGAGTGAATAAATAAATAAAAGTGGAGACGAGAAAACCCGTCATTGAAAACAAATGAATATTCTCGTCAATTTATTTTTATTGTACGAATAGGTGGATGAGATTTTCCGGCAGCTCTCCCTTTAATCACTTCCAAGCACATTAATCAGCCCGATAAATAAAAAATGCAGTTTTAAGTCTCTTTTTGTCTTCATTAGAACCGCTGTGGTTGGACTGTAAACAATTCTGTGTGTTCTCGTTCCAAGATTTAAACACTGAGGTCACCACGCACGGGCCGAGAAATCAAATACCGTCTTTATGCTGGTAGTAAAAGCCTTGGAAAGGATAATATTTGGACCGATATTTCCCTCTTTTTAACCTACGGGGTCACAAGATGACTGATGTGGCCTTCTGATTGGCCGAAGGCAAAACCGGCGTGTCATCGGAGAGCCTTCTCTAATCTCGCCGGTTTGAAGTCCAACCAAAACGCCGCTCACTCCTTCCCCGTGATTTGTGTTCCAGATCCATCTTCCAACACAGACCACCCATGACATATTAAGTTCCCATCCTGCCCACCCCTCCTTCTTCTGGAGCGAGCCGCTGTTATTTCAGCAGTGTCAGAACCACTAAAACAGAAAAGGGGGGGGGGGTGGACCCAACCAAGCCAGAGGAGACAGAACGCTTTGAATGTTGGCATGATGGATTCAATAAATCTATCACGGGGTTGTTTTCTTTAAACAGTCATCCGTTGTCTGTTGCTTCAACTACCGTGCAAAATTTCTTGACACATAAATTGAATACCGCTCGAATCCATTCAATGGCATATGCAAATACTTAAAGCATTCCAATGGGGGCTAATAAATACCCATTAGACGGTAGGAATTCATTTTAAAGACGTTGCTTGAATAAATACTTGATTTGGCTACAGGGCTTTGGATTGGGTGATTTACGATTTGGTCTATACGAACATCTAATTGCTTGTCTGCTGAGAGTAAATTTGACAAAATCATTGAGTCTCTGCAGAATATATACAGTTGCGGGTCTGATTTATAGTTTACCATACATGTATAAGTCATATTTCATCAATATTATACCTCGCGGGATGTTTCAAAGTTACCCGCTTCGTTCGAACCATCATCCAGAGTCACAATCATTTTCCATCTGCTATCTGAAAAAGTGATGCAGCAGACTTTTGCATATACTTTCCGCCCTTGGGAGCTTACAAGAAATAATCAACAGGAAGCTTTGAAGTGAGTGGGTGAGTGCATCTTGCGAACATACTTTTTCGACTTAACGTTCCAGGAATGAGATTCGATGCCAAATGGAAAATCGCAACCTTTGGCATGGAAGACGGGAAAGTTGAAAAGTGCAGATTGATTAAATACCGGTAATAATTCTGACAGCGATGCAGAAGATCAACCCCCCCGATCAGGAGTGGTGGCACTCTCACTCCATTAAAGCAAAGTCAACTCAGATCCGCTCTTCATTCCGACTCGTCGTCGCGTAGCGCCAGAGGCTAGAGACTAATTTGAGCTGTCAGAGGGGAGAATACACCAGGAGGAGTCTACGTCAGCCCTTGTTCTCATCTCAGGAGCCTTTGACAAGCAAAACTCATACGAGGATTTAACAAGGATGCGTCCGAAGAATTCAGGTGGTGTACAAAAGCAACAAACACTCCTCGGAAAAAATGTAAACAGTCATTCAGGACCATCTGGTTTGCCGCCCCAAACGGGTTGTAGAAGTCATCAAAACAGGAAATGCACACTTGTCTATCGCCGGCATTTATTAAACACCCACCTGAAGGCACTTCTAGAATTCTAAGGGTCGAGCTGTCACTCAACATATAAGGATTGCGTAATCCAGCACACATTTGGATCTCATGTGACAGTTTAATTGCAACCCTCTTAGATGAACTGACTCGTCCTTTTCAGTTAGTTCAGGTGCACTTCTTCCCGAAGCCAACATTGCTACAACTTTTTCCGGTATATCTGTGAAATATATGAAACCCAAAAAACAGAAGGGGAAACCGTTTTCAAACTTGAGTGGAGCAATTCACCGGGGCCCGAAAGTCTCCGAGTCAGTCACGGCCATGCTGTGAGGATTTAGAAGCAAGCCAAAAGGGGAGTTCTGACCCAAGCTTTGATGTCTCCAGCCCACATTTCCTCCGAGTCACGAGTAATCTCTGCTGCTTTTGTTTGCTACCGGACGTCGAAAGGAAGAGGACGCATGGACCGGGCCAGATTGGGAACTCTGACAGCTTGTGACGCGGTGCTGCTCAAAGTACTTGGCGGGGATTTTTGAAAAGTGACCACGCCTCTTCTGCCAGAGCTTGAGAAAGCAAAACAAGGGAAAACACTCTCTGGGTCGATAGCAACCACGATTTAACCATATCGGGTATAAGTAAATAAACGATCCTAACGACACAGATACCGACAGGGCATCAGGGATGAGGTCATCCCGTCCTCACCAAAACAAACGTTGTGAGTCATCACCCATACCAGAGCCTGACATGCACCTGCTCAACCCAATATGAAAACCTCTTCTTTGTGTAAACCAACCTTGCAGATCCTGCTCTCCTCAGTTTCCGCCTTGGACTTTCCCTCAGGTGTCCTCGCAGATTGATACTCTGATTTGACGGACAGCTGGCAGGAGAGGGCCGGGACGCCCTCGCTCGCCTTGAGCTCCTGTTGCCGTGCCATGAAGCCTTGAGAGGCGGCGGCCCGGATAGCGCTCGGGATGGGGAGCGCGGTGTGTACCGGCTTCACCGTGGAGGGTTGCCTGAGCTTGGAGGCGACGCCAACTACCGGCATGGTATACTTGCCTCTGTTTCCAAAACAATAATAAAAGACTGGGACACGCCACGATGGATGATCAAGAAAACAAAACGAAAGTAAAAGAAAAAAAAAAAAGAAAAGGAGCAGTTGCCTCTCAGAGTGAGAGGAAAGCAACTGCGCTCACTCTGCAGCCCAGAGCGAGCAGGACGTAGAGAAACTGAGAAGGCTACTCCTTCTTCCTCCAATTCACCCCCTCCTCCTTCTCCTCCCACAAGCAACTCTCCACCCTCGCCTTCATCTCTCCCTTTCACACACACACACTGACTCAATCGCACTGTCAGCAGCGTACCGCAAAGTCGGCCGGAGAGGTTCAAGGGGACACGAACTCCTTCCGAGGCGGCGCTCTGGAAAACCACCTCACAGGCTGCGTTGTTTTTCTGAACACAACTGAATCTCACTTGATCTCACTAGGTTCTGGAAGTAGAATATACTGACTTTACACCCTGCTGCATCCAAGTCATATCACCGTCAAGAATCTCTGAGAAGACACTGGCCCCGATATGGACTTGGAGCAGTACGAGCTCCAACGTGTTTCCAATCATGCACCAGAGGCGATGGTGACAGGCCTAAAACAACAGGACAGCACGTAAATGAATGGCAGGCGTCCAACTCTGGCTCTCTGTAGAAACCGCCTGCGGTGCCGCAGGGACCGGGGCTGACTTGGCTGGCGTTCAACCACTCAGGACTCTGTCTGGAAAGCCGCCTTTGACGAGCTCCCATCACGGTGGGTCGCTCAGACGGGTTTCCGCCAATGTGAAGAAAACGATCGAGGCGTTAAAACGGATGCGGTTTGCCGAGAAGGAGTCGGATCAAGAAACCGTCTCGCTAACATAGCGCTGATTGTCTTTATTTAATACCGGGAGACCAGATCCAAAGTCAACACTAGCAAAGCAGATCTGAAGGTTTTCTTCTATCTCCGCAAAGCGTGAAGGACGAGTCAGCACCTTGGCCGTTACTACATTTTCTACACGTCACCGCCAACTGTGCCATAGTTGAAATATCAAATGTGGCTTCCAAGAACAAGCAGCGGGATACTCCTTGGGATATTTTTAGTGTTTGACAAAACAAAACGTGTCTATTTGCAGTTTTCCAGTCACCTCCTGGAATCAATAACATGGGCTTTATTATTTGTTCCACATGCTCGGGCGCGATACTACCCAAAGTTGATGTGTGCGGAAGTGGAGGGATGTTCAAATGAAAGATACCGACCCGGGGGTCACGTGACTCCAGCGCCGCCACTGAGAAAACAAACACTCCGGAGCGCTGGAGATAAGAGGGGGGTGGGGTCAAACACCTTCTGCCCTCCCAGCATGCAGAGGTGCTTAAACACATCCCCTATGGGAGAGGAGATAGATATACCGCCACCTGGGCCTGTCAACACGCTGAGCGCTATCAGCTAACCGCACGTCGGGCTACATGGAAACTAAAATAAACAGACCACAAAAAGTGGCGGGGGGGCCCTCTTCACTTTCATCGACTCGTGCCTCTCGTTCGAGATTCGAGCATTCCTGCACCTCACTCAACCTTTGGCTTCTCCACGGTAAACGGCCCGAGCGCTATGTAGAAACGGCGAATATCGAAGGGACCGCGCGAGTAGCTAGCTTAAGCCTCATTAATTTCCAATGTGCGGTAAGGCACACATGGCTTTTAACCTCCAACTCGCGGGTTGTAAATAGAGACGGCTTGTTTGTTTGCTCATGTGATAAACACATATTGCCGTCATCTGGGGTTCCTCGGACTCGCCCTCATTAGCGCAGGGCCTCGTTTTCGAATGTCAGATTTTTAACACCGCCGTCTGATTAAAGGGGACATGCTGAGAAGGGGAAAAAAAAAAAAAAACGCCTTCAGCCGTGGAAACTGGCGACGTGTCAACAGCCGCTTTGCGGACACGCATTCAAACGTACAGCTGGCTTCATCCACGACGCAACGTCTCATTATCTTGAACGTTTGCCGGCTTGTTAAGATTCCCCCGTAAACATGAAGCAGAAAGCTATAGCGTTCAACCGAGACAGCTGGAGGGGATCTGTGCTATGTTTTGATTTATGTGACATTGAGAAGGAGGAGGAGGAAGGCACGCTGCGGTACAGTCATCTAATTGTACATAGTGACCCGTCGAGTAACAACTATTCGGGGGCTTTCTGAAAAGGTCCAAGGAGCGAAGATCGGAATCGTGCGTGACAAGACAGTACCGACCGGTGGGAGTTCCTGTCCCAAACCGTGGCGGCTGTGCATCCTGTTGACTACAGACCCTTAAGCCCCGCCCCCTTCTCGCCTTTACCACCTGTTGACGCGTAAAAGCAAAGTCGAAGATGCGTCACAGATGTCAAGCAGCTTTTTCTCAGCTGTTTCATCAGATTGTTCTTTACTCCGACCGACTCAAATCAGGTGCCCCACATGAAGGCCTTTCCTAGGGACAAAACCCGATCTGTAATTAGACAAAAAGAGTATCGTGACATTGTGTTCTGGACTCGTTTATTCACTTTTTTTTTTTACATCCGTGCCCCGATCGTTTCCGTAAGTACAGGCAAGACTCATATTTGCATGATTGTAAGCGGTACCGCAATGTGATTAAAGGCTTACAATGACTTTGAAAGCCATACCCCTGAGTGACCGAGGCTTTATTTTGGTCTTGTACCGAAGGAAGTGAATCAAAACGAGGGGAGGAAAGGGCGAATTCCAAAGCTGCCAAAAAAGTGTCTAATCCCTTCCTACTTCCTATTTGGCTCACTGCCTCCGGACAAGTGGGCCGTGTGAGAATCTAATTGCTTGATTTTGTTTTCAGCTAGATCGAATCCAATCTCAGGATGGGAGTACCTTAAGAATAAGTGGAAAGTTTAAAAAAATAAATAAATGGCAGCACAAAAGTACGAGAGCTTAGAGCATGAAGCTTGTAACTCCTGCTCGCGTCATTCTGATGAAAACTAAACAGGGCTGAGAGCGGCGACTGACGCCAACCCCCCCCCCTACCCCCCCCAGCACCGCCGCTCGCGCCTTGTCCAATTAAGGTCTTCTGCTCGTGCGCCGTGCCCGGGCCTGCCAAGTTCCAAACAGTCGGGTCAGGGGAGTTAATCTGTCTTTCAAGGGCCTGACGGGGTCCATTGTTTGGGATGCTGCCTGTCAATGACAGTGGGTGGGCACTGGCCCGTGGGCACGGGACTATAAAAGGCCTGGAGAAATCAGTTCCGAGCAACTCTACCCTCGTCACACCATTGTGTTTGGACCAACTGCTGTTCTGAGGACTTTCCAGCCGCTGCAGGAAAATCTGACAAATATGAGCCCTCTTTGACTTATAACTCATTCGCTACCATTGACGACTATAGACGTCAAAGCTCCATTTTAACCGGGCTGGTAGTGAATGAGTTAAGATAATGACTGAACTGCCAAAACTGTCCGGCAACAAAACTCCAGCACAAAAGTATAAAGTTTTTGGACGTTGGACTTTCTTTTCATATTCATCACAGGAACTGGAAGATTCCCGAGAAGGAAATACTTTCCCAGAGGTGACACTGGTTGCCAGCAAAAAAAAATCAAAAAAAAAATCAGGTGTTTTAGTGATCGCCATTAATAACAAATATCCACTGAAACTCTTCACTGCTCTTTTTTTACTGTCTGCCTGACTGGTTTGTTTCTACTTGCTACTACTTTGGATGGATTTCTTAGCAGATCATAACCTTTAATGGCTATCTAATGACAATGTGCACCGTCATTGGAAAGAAACCAGGAATTGCGGAGCATCAACAAAAGGACAAGTCATCGACTCTTCCCGTAAATCTAGAAGAAAAATTTGTCGGATTACCAATTTTAAGGGGAGACGTAAACAAAAGCCAGACTATTCAATGTTCTCTGAGTTTGGAGTCGTACGAGAGTAGAGTTTGCCTTTCGATCAACAAGCCCAGAAAGTCCATCAAAAAATGACATCCCCCCCTCGTTGAAAAAGCCGTAAAATATACAATCCAACCAGCTGGCGAGAGTTTCGCTTGACTGGCCGACTGTGAAATTGCCACAAACACGTTGATAGCATAAGCGGGGGGGAAACGAAAAAAAAAACTTGTGTGCCTCAATATCGTGGGCCAGGAATGTTAATTTCATAAACAACCTCCACTCCGGATTCTGCTGAAGGGGAGCAACTGCAAAACGACACACAGACAGACGACTGGAAGCCACCTTGCTTGGCAGCCATGATGGGACAGTGGGCCATTAAAGTTCTTTTGCTAAATCTAAGGAAATTCTTTGGCTGTCAACACCAGCCAGTCAGAAGACATCATTTTAACCTCTGCACGTTACGATAACATTTAATGGTCACATGATACAGCGAGTCCTCAATTTGACTATCCCTGTGGTCAAGTAACTCCATCCCGCTAGCGCACCACATCTAATGGGGAGTTGAGCGCGCCCAGTCTGACTTTGAATGGAGCACAGTTTGTTGGAAATGGAGAAAAATCTAATGCATTCCAAAAGACCTTTTGCACTGCAAAAAAAAAGTCCAAATCTAGAGAATAGAGGCTTTCTCTTGTGTTTTGTGTTGAGGTTTCAAAAAGTTCACGGGTCCATGTTCGTGGGTCTCACCTCAGTATAGGACCGTCACGATTGAATATTTCATCGATTATTCCATCGATTAATCGGATAATTATATACGTTTTTATTTGAATTAAAATTGATTTCCCACTATCAGTATTTTTTCTCTAAATATTTAGTGATTAAAGGACAACAGTTCAGCAGTATCGCACAAGATGGTAATCGATGGTCATTGTTCGAAAAAAGACGATTGTTTTTGATTAGCCACTAAAAATAAATCAGTCTGCTTTCATGACCGACTAGAGAAATCTGAATGATGACTTTCCAGATTTAAACAATTACCCAATTATTAAAATACACAATTCATTTAATAATTGATATGTTGTCGATGAATTAATTTTTATGATTTTTTTTTTTCCAATTGGGTGATTTTAAATTTGTGGATAAAAAAAGGATTCATTTAAATACGAATGTTGATGATCTGTTCATTCCAGATGGAGACAGTTTGATGATGATCAGACAGCAAATGGATTAGTCACAACTGGACGGCTTTTGGATTTATTAATATGGAGACATCATTATATATGTCATTTATCAAGCTGTGATTATACTCTTCACTCATTGTGGCTAAAGGGCAAAACAATTTCTTTCTCATCCAGTCGAGAGGGCCGTGTGTTGGGGAAGATGCCAGCTAATGAGCCAAAAACAAATTAGGCAGTCATTTCCCCCCTTCATTTGCATTTTTAGCACAAATATTCTAGCCGTTGTTTATTCTAGCAGTATAATTACTGCTGACTGAGCGAGAACGAGGCAAGCGACTGATGCCGTCCGTCTTCTTGAGATGATCGAAAGTCATAAATCGTTTTGCAGGAGTGAACGTGGCGGCGCCCGTGAGGTCCCTGACCCCGAATTCCTGGTTTGGAATTCATACTTTTGGTGGGAAGAACTTGATAGCATCAACTCAGAACCAATAAAGCTGTCGTTCCAAGAAAGGTCAAATGATCCGTCAGCGGCCGACTTGCCTTTGGGATCAATAACAGTTTGGACATCAATTTTTTCCTATCAGATGACTATAAATATTTTAATCATGCTAATACGGCTAATTTTAATCATTTTGTTTTTCCTTCGGATTGGTCAAGGCTGCATTGAAGTCACAGACTGTTGCACATCTGACAGGCCCTTTCAAAGTGATTTTTCTTGTTCTTTGGCTTGAAGCGGCACACTTTATTCTAAGTATCTTATAATAAGCAGTTGGCCGACTTGTATACGATTCTGATTATGGTGCTGGGGCGCTGCTCTGTGTTTTGCTGTTTATCCTGGCCTGCCTCGAGCGTGCCCCGTTGAAATAATGGTGAGCCGGTTAAGTAACGCAGCATGAGAAAGTTGAGCATTCCAACTCCCTCGCCCCTCCCCTTCTTGTTTTTTTCCCCCCCCCTTCAGTCCGCCTCTTCTTCTTCTGATGTACATTTTTGTATTTCATTTTTCAGCTGACAGCAATAATTACACGCTACAACTGTAACTTAAACTTCCATTCTGGTTTCTTACATCTGGAGATATATTTGAGCGGATTTAACTTGCTGAAAGTAATGGCAGAAATAAACAGTATGGTGGAGATAAGCAAACAAAGAAATACTTAACCACTTATATTGGAATTTATTCTGTTAAAATAAAAAAATAAAAAAACAATTCCCTGCTTTCACATGCCAGATTTGAGGTAGTATTAAAAAAAAAAAAAAAGTTTAAAAAGGTGTAAAAACTTTTTCAAGGCAAGGAGCAAATTAAAGTAAGCACAAGGAGGGAATGTGCAGGAGCGAGATATGATTCAGTATTAAGAAGGTAAAAGTGTAGAACTGCATAAAGTTCTCTCATTTGCACAGCCGATCGGGCGCAGGAGTTCTCTCACGCGCAATTTCACAGGAACACAGCGTGATATTAACACGGCACGGAAATGATTTTCCATGCCCCGGCAATTCCAAAAATAATACAATACGGTTCCCTTCTTTTTGAGGGAGAACCCAAGACGGGATATGGGAGGCCATATTGAGGCTGGAGACTTTGCTCTAATGAGGACAGGCGGGAATAGATAAAATTATCGAAGAAAAAAAAAATGCTTTCACTATGACAATGTACTTGTCAGCCTGAGCATCTGACAGTTCCTGGCCAAGTCGAACATCACCATGCTAGATCAACCTCCATACTGGCTCAGGGATTTTTTTTTTATTACTCTTTACTTCCCAGGAACGAGAAAACTAGTCATAATGACGTCATATCCCGTAGACGACAATTTTTTATTTTATGAACGAATTAAAAGGCAACAGGTCAGTCATAGCACATCAACGAAGGAAGTCGCATTGATAAACACCGAGAGGAGGCTAAGCGAGCAATCGACAGCTGCGAGGAGTCTTCCTAAACTTGGCAAGCGGCACACAAAGTCCTGCCAACCTTAATGAAAAGATGTGAAATGAAAAGGGCATTGTGGCAACAGAGCGAGAAAGCACACTCGTCCAAAGCAATCGCTCCTTTCATTCGGGACAAAAGGAGAGGTGAGTCACCTTTAAAAAGAAAATAAAATTAAAAAAAATCACAAAAATTAGAACCGCTTTACAGGACTGTATAATTTACCCAGAATACCTGCGGCCATGTCGTTATTATCTCCACAGGCGATTGGGATTGACGCCTAAGACTGAAAAAGGCTGACAGCGGCAAGCCATTCGTGGCGCGATAAAACACAAAAAAAGTTTCCCCAACCTTTTATGCAGCACACAGCTGTCGGGAGAACTTTCCTTCTTATCTGCAAGAGGCCTGATAACAAAAAAAATCAAAGAGCGACTCAAGGTTGAACTGTTGTTTCCTCACTTCCCCCTAAAGCCAGTTTCTCCGTCTTGCCATTCCCAGTGTTTTCTTTTTCTTTTGCGCAACAATAGAACTTTCATCTGGAAGGTTTCAAATCCTTTCCATCTCTCGTTTATTGATATTAGAGCCTTCGGATACAGGTCTGGGAAGTCCAGTTGGATTCCTTCATCAATCAAATCCGAGTCGTTCCCGCCGCAAAATATTAAGGCTCCATTATCTGCTATTAAACCGAGAGATGACGATGTAATCATCTCACTCCATTGTTTGAAAACATTCAAGGGCAGAAAATCATCAGGATGTCTTTCTGGACCATTACAGCTTTCCAAAACTGGATTCTGAGTTCCCGGTTCTGCCACGGTCTTACCCGTTTGGCGTTCAGGTCTTCCTTGGAATGCATGTTGGGGCTCCCGGCCGGTGTGACGGGGGCGCTGCGGCTACCGCCCAGCAACACGGAACGCACCGACGATAACCACTTCATGATGGAAACTGAATGCACAGCACTTACACGCCGACAACAATCCAACGGGCAACACTAATCTGAAAAGTCGACACACGGGTAGCCTAGTGACACACAATCCTTCCTCCCCCCTGCATCACTCTGCTGCCATCTGTCACTTTCCCCTTGTCACTCAATATCTCGCCCAATCGCTTGATCCAAGACGTGCGTAGCAAGACACGCACATGGTTATCGGACGGACCGAGGGATTGACGTCGGGGCGTTAATCCAAAATTTGCGTTTTGCACACAAGGGATGGATGACGTTGCCACCAGCGGATGACTCCCTAGGGGCGGGGCTTGGCGAGAGGTCGTCTGGAATTCAAAGTTACTTTTTCAGAGAGGGAAATGTGTCCCCTGGTCTGACATATGTGACGGACAGGCGCTCGCCCCCCCGTTGGTGTCTGTGTGACAGCGATGGGCACAGGGGGCCGCCCTTAATCTCTTAATCCCCGCTCTCAGTCCGGTCAGAAAGCAAAAGTGGTCCGACAGAAACAATTAGATTGCACATCTAAAATGTACATTTTCAACTGGATCTGAAGTGGTAGATTCAAAGTGACACCAAAACGGAAATCATCTGAAGAGGAAAGTCAGTTTGATGTCGTTTATTACTCGAGACAGACCGGCATTCAATTATAATCAACAAGTGAATCAAAGTGGACCACTTTAGCCTGCGGGCTAGCCTCGGGTCAAAAATATTTGACGTTGCCCGATGACATTTTGGGACATATTTATAGCTTGTACCAAGAATCAATTGGAATTAGTCTTCCATGGGATTGTACTAAAAAATAAATAAATGAATAAAAAAAACAAAATATATATATATATATATATATATATATATATACATATATATACACAAAAAATATTTGTTTTATTTATTTAATTAATTAATTAATAAATAGTTCTTTCATGATAATGGCCTCTGATGGCATGCCAATAAAAAGAAAAGTCGTTACGGTTTTTCGCATTCACATTTGAAAGATCATTTCAAGTATGGGATGTACTGTACTGCCCCCCCCCCCAAAAAAAAAATCAAGATGAGTCATTTTCTTTTTCCCACAGAACAAGTTCCCATCATCCGTCCATCTCTGTTCCTAACCGCTGTTGCAATCGTTTAACATTTAAGAGGAAACCGCCAATAAATGGCGAGGCAATAAATCTTTTTTACCGCCTCGTAACAAACGCAACATCCCGCATGGCAATCTATGAAAGTTTGCGTGGGGCGATGTATATCACTTCCAACGTGCCAATATTGACGAGCCAAACGTGCCGCCACCGCCGCCGCCGCCATGTAACGTGTGACCTTGACGAGCAAGAGGAAAGAACCGCTGGTGCGGTGGAGCGAAGCTTGGCCTCAGTTTTTAGATGGCCTCTCTCATCCGCTGCCAAAAAAGTTCCAAAGGCCCAACGGGACCTTGAGATGTTTTTGTAATATATTTTTGTTGGAATGAGACAGATGTAAACAATTATAGAGCTAAACGCTGGTGATCGTCGAGAGGAAAGCGCTCCCCTTCTGAATTCCCTCCAGAGTTTTGCCATTAATTGACACGTATGCAAAAAAAAAAAAAACCTTTGTGACTCCGCCTCCCACCAAAACGGATGGTCAGCAATCTCAAAATATCCCAAAATCAAGTTTGAATGTTCTATTGAGAGATCCACAATCCGGAGACAACAGACAACATAATTGTATTGGGTTTTTAACTTTCCCACCAACCTTTGAACTTTAACAAATGTTTTACTGGTAGCAGTTTCAACCAAAAACAGCTTGGCAGACTCAAAAAGTTGCACGATATAGTTTTAAACATGTGGTTGAGTGTCCTTTTGTGCATCTCCGAATTTTAATGGATTTTTAAGTGACTCTGGTGATTTTTGTGGGCACCCGAAAAACCTCAGTCGGAGCAAAAAAACCCGCTGGAGGAATTTACTGTAGGTGAATCATCATTTTTTTGGGCTTTTGATCATTGGAAGGGATTCCCCCTTTTTTGCCATTCGTGACTCTTTATACGGCAGGGCAATTGGCAATCAATCAATAAAGAACAAAAAAAAAAAAAAGTGACATCTGTTGCGGGTTTTGGTTAGCTAGCTCCGAGCTAACTGACTGTTTTTTTATTGAAACCATGAAAGGCTGAATTTGGTGTTGCGATGGAAAAAAAAAATGAAATTAAATAACATCATAAAAATGATTTCTAATCCACCGGTCACAAACAATCAGATTTGATGTCAGTGTTGCGCCAAGGCAACAAAAGGACATGAAAGCTGGATTTTTGTGATTTTTTTTTTTTTTAACTTAAGAACAGACGCTGTCATTAAGTACAGCGGCAGTGCCGAGAAGGAAGCCGATGTTGGTCTGACAGACCGCTGTCATGAGGTCACAAGACTAAACAAGGACAAACCGCGCACTGAAAACCATCCAACTACTGTTGGAAAAACATCTGTTGTTTTGCAACACTTTTTTTTTTTTTTTTTCATCTTGTTTGCTTTGAGGTGGTATTAAATTTGAGATCCCGAATGCAGAGGTCCGACCGGGCATTTTGGTTGCTTGCAGAAGATTCCCAGCTGCGGGTCGAAGCCGTCCGACCCGCACTGGAAAGGCTTTAAAGCGCCGTTTGCGGGGTCACGGCTGGGAAATCGGTAAGAGCCATGCCGATGGAGACGTTGCTCGGGTATTGTGGTTTCAATTTTCCACTTTTTTCCCACAATGTGCGTTTGCCTTTTTAGATTCTGCGTTTCAGCTGAGAGAGTCACTTTTTTTTTGGACTGAGTCTCAACAGGTCGGGCGGGGCTCTGGATCATCGAGTCTATGTTTAATCTATGAATACATATATGGAGGTTTATCTTCTTAATAATTACTCTGTATGCTGAAGGAGAATCCCCCCCAAAATAATAGCATGGCTCACAAAAAAGTTTCACAAAACCCGTCAAAAAACATACAAAAACCAAAGCAAGATTTCTTATAGGAAATAATGTAAATGCAATTAATCTGTTCCACGCACTCGGGTATATTAACAATAATAATATTCTGTACTATATAATATGAATAATTATTATTATTTACATACAAAACTATGTGTAAAATAAATAACTAATGAAGTGGGGAGTCATTTTATGAATTTTGTGAAAAGGGTTCAACTGATGTCACGGCAAATTCCACATTTTATGCAACTCAAAGTAATAACAAGCCTCACAGTGTGCTAAGATAAGTTTCACCAGACTTTTTAGACCACATGGTGTCTTATTTAGCAGTCACACTGGAACTATTAAGTGTTTGTTTATTGAGAGTGACTATTGAATAAGCCACCATCCAATCAAAATGTTTCAAAAGGCTTAAGTAAAAGGAATAGATAATTACAACAAGGACTGGACATAAAAGCTTTTAAATTTTGATTCACGGGCCGTGAAAATGTCAACAAAATGCCGGCCAGAATTCTTCCTGCAGGCAACGACTGATGAGAGGAAAAATGATTCTCTGTAGTAGCATTTTTTATTTTGCTAGTTTTTCTTGAAACCATCCGGCTTTCTTAAGTGGTCATGAGAGAACGTATCGGGATTCGAGGGTGTATTTTTAAATGATGGTTCCTTTGTGTGCATGTACTCACATTGTTCTTTGGTGAAATGAATGGAAAACAAACACACGCTGACCTAAATACCGCAGCGGCCAGCCTCTGTTCTGCTGACCGGCGGCAAACGACAAAAAACTCCAAAACAAGCAACTGCGATTGAATATTTTTGAATTTTAAAATACATGCAATACAAATAAATGACAGACAATATATCCCCGTTGCCTTGTCAACGCCTGACCCAAATATTGACTTTGTCACATGTTCGCCGTATGGAGGAAAAAAAAAAAAAGGCCTGCAACTCATTTATTGCCTCGATTTAATGATTCCACCGACTTGTTTTCAGTTGTTGGACCTTCATACTTCCTTATTGTCTCCAAATTTCCATTTCACAACATTGGCGTGTATTTGAAGGATAATCCATCACGCTGAGTGCATTTGATGCATTGGTGGCATGGATGGCTGCTCTTTGAGTGATATGCGGGAATCTGATTACGGGTAAGGTTGAGCTCCGTGCCAAGTCACCACAAACACACACCTGGTGTGTGTAAATAGAGTTTTATCTGCCTCCAAATTCATTCCGGCATACCTGACTGCATTAGCTGGCGATTCAAGGCTCATTCCCCTTTCCGAGCGGGGATAATGAATCCCAATTTCCAATTTAATTTCCGATTTTTTTCCCCCTTCTGTAAGCCCTCTGTTTGTCCGCTGTGTGATCCAATTAACTAAGCATACGTCAAAGTAGAAAGTGCAGAATAATAGTGCTGGGTGGCTAATTTGATTTTAATCAGAAAACACAAACATAGGGCTTGACGGGAGTCCCCCCCCCCCCCAGTTCCATTCAAGCACGACAGTCCCTTGGCTCATTTCAAAATAAGATAATCAGCTCATGGACGACATCGCGGCGGCCCTTCGTGAATTCCATGGGGCTGATTATGAAATTTGCGAGGGAGTGGGCGAAACGTTTCAAAATATGACCGAAAGCTGTATCCTTTCCTCACTTCCTTGAATTGTACTCAACTATAGCCCCAGATGTGTAATTATCCCACCCGTCAACAGATGGCAGTGTTCAGTCTTGGAAAGCGAGCATCCCGTTTGCACTGAGAGTGGGCGGGGCTGCGGCCTCACCTCCATATTACCGCCATTTAGCAGCTCTTAGCCCGTGAGACAAGCGTTAAGGAATCAAGCTGGTGCTTCAGAGAGAAAAAAAAAAAAAAAAGCTGCAGGGGACACAACAGACTTATGAGGAAAAGGATGCGCTCTTAGGAGACAGACGGAGGAAGTGGAGGAGGAGGGCGCCACAGATTGTTCATGCCGGCGAAAAGGTCAGCTGCCTCCTCAGCGCTTCTCTTCGATCAATTGCGAGGATACGGTGGCCTGGATAAAAATCCACCCTGGTATATATATTTAGTTGGAAAATAAATCAAGTCTCGATATTTTTAAAAATGGTTGAACAATTATTTTCCATTTCTAATTTCGCGGACCATCTGCAATAGCGCCACGGACCACTACAGGGCCGCGGACCACAGTTTGACAATCACTAACCCTGTCCGAGACTAAAAGGCTTTCTTTTGCTGACTCATCACTCAAATCTCAATTTTAGAAAGTACAACGGTGACTCGAGAAAAGACAGGAGTGGGAAATCTCGTTTTTTTTGCCGACATCGTTACATTTTTCGGGAGAGCGGAAACGTGCTGGTTTTGCAGGGTTACAATTTACACCGTGGTCTCCGTCTCGCATTCCAAGTTCGTGACCCGCCTTCCCATCAAGCCACTTTTTTTTTTTGACTTGCCTCTAATTTGACGGCCTTTGTATTTTGGCTTTGGGCTAGTTTTCATTGCCGTTGTTATTTCAGCGGAACTAACAAAACGCATACTTAACTTGTCACTACTATGAAGCCTGAACGGTTCTCTCCCAAAGAAATTTTCGTAAAAAAAAGGTCAAACATGCAGTTTGATTAAGATTGCAGAGTTGCCCGGGTGGAAGAAACAGTGTATAATTTATAGCTACTCCGTGACATTGGAAAAACAAAAACCTCAAATAGCATACCAATTAAGTTATTTTCTCTGGTTTTCGAAGGCCCCCGTGATTATTTAGGATGGAGGTGGTGCAGGGAGGTCCAAGACCTGGAGATGCTCTCCGACCGCCGGCATCTCGGGTTATTCCGAGACGTCGGCCTGTGTTTGCGTTACTGGGCGTGCGGGATTTTGCTTGTGTCTCTTCGAACGACGTTCTCGCCTTGTCTAAACACGAGTCGCCGTTAATGAGGGATCCCAGGAGGGCTTGTTGGTGTCTTTTGATTGACAGCCGCTGACACGGTGCAGACGTGATAAAGAAAAATGTGCATGTTGTCGAGGAGCGGATATTTCATCGTCCTTGGGCTCGAGTTCCAAATGACCATTTTGTTGCCAGACCGGGGGGGGGGGGGTAGAGAGGCAGACTGCAGCCTCACGTGAGTCTTGGCGCGAATGTTTGCCGGCTGCCGTTGCCAATCTGGGCTTTGTCAGGAGAGCCACCTTTAGGGAAGGGGGGGTGGGTATTTTTGCAACCTACTGGGAGTCACAGATGGGACGCCGTTCGATTCATTGATTCGTGTTGACCTGGTGGCGATTTGTGAGCGGTCTGACGCCAGATTTCATTCACAAGATGTCGATAAGAATCGAGCGGAAATGTTTTCGGTCCCCCGTGTGGAGGTGAAAAGCTAACAGGAAGACAGAAAATGAAAAATGATGGTTTCACACTACATTTCCGTGAGGAAGGGGGCGGAGCTAAGTAGATCAAGCGAGCCGAAACCTCCGCCCCGGGACTATTAAGACTATATTTTCATTTGAGATTGTTTCAAGCTTATTTATGGCTTGTCGAGCATACCTGCAGAAGCACTTTGCGCCGAAAAGCTCCATTGATGCTAGATTAGATGAAATATGGAGCTGTCACACAAGGGTGACCCCCCACTGAGAAAATGGAATAGTATTATAGCGGCTGCGTTTCCTCGACGATAGTAACGTCAAGTTATACGATTGACCGTGACTTAGCCAGTAAAGCCGAAAAAAATCATAATAATTTGATCAGCGACTTTACTTTTCTTCCTTGTGTCACCTTGCCCTATATTTTTCAAGTCAAAATGCCAAAGCGGCTCACCTTGCCGCTTCCCCGGGGGGGGGGGGGGGGGGGGGGATGCGGGCGATGGCATTTTGTCAAAATGACAAGCGAGGTAAGTCATTGTAAATTCCTTCAGACAGAAGCAAGCGCAGAGGTCAGCGTTCAACAAAGCGACAATGTTGTGCTTAGCATGACCCTCGCACTTCACAATTTCCGCAAGCTATTCCTAGAACGCGTAACTTTGATTTTTTTTTTTACCCCCGTCTCACATCATGAATTTAAAACACCTTCCATACAGGCGTGATGTTAACCTCTCTGTACAGCAAGCTGCTGCCATATCTTCTCATGCGTGGCCTGTGATCTATCCAGCAGGTGGTTAACTTGGGGGGGGGGGGTGGCAGAGGCTTGCTCCCCAATGGTTGCGAGTGAACGAGCACAGACCCCCACCCCCCACCCTCACCCACCTGGAGATTAAAAGCTTAAGCGAAACACAGACAGCCTGCAGAAGGTCAGCGGCGACATGCTCGGAGAACACGTTCGACATCCCTCCCGGTGCTCCAGCATCACCTGTGGCGTGCCGACGTTTCCTCAGATATAAACGTGTAATCCAAAAATGTGGATTCTTCAAATGACGTTATCCGGAGGGATTTTTTTTTTTAATACCATACAACGGAATCCTTTCCTACTTCAAAAATCGCAAAAGGCAGCAGGGGGTGCGGAAGCTTAAAATAAATAATCCTCTCATAAAATTCCCACACGCGAGGGAGTCAAGAAAACAATGGATAGTGTGTTAAAAATCTGAAAAAAAAAATTGGTACGGGGTGAAAGCTTAAGTGACCCCCCTCTGTGTTTTAACAATCAAATCCCCGACATGCTCGACAACAATCGTAAGTGCCGCTTGAAAACCTCTCAGGGAGGGGAGGGGGGGGGAGGGATTTTAATTCTGATCAACCAATCAACCTCGCAACAATTAAAATCAAACTACAAGCAAGCAGAATCAAATGAATACCCTGAATACATCAAATAGTCCCATTTTTTTAGCTGCAAAAAATTGGAGACGAGCCCGTGGGTGGCAAGCGGAGAGCGTTCTTAGTCACAGTGGAAAATTGATTGCAAATGGGGAGGGAATTAAGGCAAATTGAAATGATATCATTACGGAGCTTATCTCAGGCCCGGGAGCCACACAGGAAGCGCTCATTTGTTTAAACAGTCAAAATGAGACACTGAGGACAAAAAAATGTCACAAGACTAATTGTGTTGTTTGTTTTGATGACAAAGATTCAATCGGGATGATTGGATTCAAAATAAAATCTCATTTGAGCTAAAAAAAAAAAAAAAAAAGCTCGGAAATACATTTCGATTTCCTAGCCAGCAATATTTAAACACTCAAAGAGCAAATTGGTAAAGTCAAGGACAGTCCACGTATTCATCTCGAAAAATCCGAGCGAGTTTTTTAATCCTGCCGGCTTTCAACTAAGACACCTGATCTCACTCGGTACGTTTTTTTGGGTGAGAGCAACTTCGGTTCCTCTTTAAAAGACGAGCCTCGGAGATTCACGCATAGACATCCATCACGCCGCGCTCCACCTGAACCCGAGCTGTCAGCGCTACGCCTCACTCTTCACGCTAACCGTTGTTGAAGAGCAGCTTGACATGTAAAACCCCATTTTTTTTCCCCCCTCAACATCTCCCTGACAGGTGGAAAGTCATCAAAAAACACTAAAAGCCATCATTTCTCCATCGTTGGAAAAAATTCATCCATTCGCTACCATTGACGAGAAATGACGTCAAAAATCACATTGTACCGGAAAGTCAGCAGGGATGAACTTGAGAGTGACTGGACGTATGGCAAGGACACAGCGGCCTTTTGAAATGTAATTAAGATTAAATGTATTCATTAGTTGGCCGTAAAAGAGGAAGGTCAACTGGAATGAAGGATAAGGACAGAAGACGGGTCGGTAAGGATCCATGCGGACTAAAAACCGGTGCCGGTAGCTGATTACATAATGAGGGTTCTACAAAATTTCTGCTCAATGTGGACCAGACAATCAAAACACAAAAAGAGGAAAGAATTATATCAGGATAATATAGCTCCCTGAGCATCTGACAGTTCCTGGCTGAGAAATACACTGCATTTCAGAAGACGCAAAAAAATAAGAATCGAGATTCTCTCTTCGTCATCAGTATTCCGAGGTGTAAAAACCTGCAATTGCAGGTTTGAAGATTAATTATTGATTTGATTTCATCGATGTTTAATTCATTTGGTGCTTATAAATTCCAATTGAAAAACCCAGCCTGTAAATTCCATCAAACGAGGCATCCCAAAAAAAACAAAAAAATTAATGGAAACAATTTTTCACAAAGTCAATAGCCAGGAGTTGCCAATGTCTGGTCTTCGGTAATAAAAAAAAAAAAAAATGGACGAGATGCAAATACTAGAGGGTAGGAGGGGGGGGGGGGGAAGCAATTAACATGAGCCTGATTCATATTTATTCATGTGTAGAATAGTGGAAGTGGCAAACGCCCACCTCACTAAGTGCTTCTGAGGTTTTGGGCCGCGGGGGCCAGTTCACAGTTCATCCACACACGGTGAAAATAATAACCATGATAGGGGAGGAGTATCACGGGGCGATGGCTTAATTGGAAAATCACATCCAATTAACACTTACCACGGGGGCTGTGAGCTTTGCAATGGGAATCAAAATAACACGGGATACATATCAGCCAGGGCGTATTCTCCCTGGAATATTTTCCGTCTCCTATGGCAACAAATTGATTGTCCGAACATAACGAAAATAAATCCGATTTAACACCCAAACGGGCAGTCCCGACATTCGCTGTTTGTGAAGATGAATCCGAGATGAGATGAAATGAACTCCCGGCGGATACGGAAGTTACACGACGGAGATAAACGGAGACCATACGTCATTCTCGCCTTATTGGAAATCTGTCAACGAGATCAAATTTGGATGGCGAGTGGCCCGCCGCCATCAGCTTGGTTAATTTCCGCTGAGATGGAAGGAAATACTAAACGAGATATAATGCAGACAAACAGGGTTTAATAAGAGTTAGGAAGCTGCCGGAAAAGAAAAAAAAGATGGACGCCGGATCGAATACAAATGCAGATTAAACCGCCGCAGAGAGTGGAAGTGAAATTCCGATTCATGAACGGCCGCACTTGCAAGAGGCACCCAAGGGATCCGACTGACTGGGTGAACTGGTGGAATAAAGATGAGACCATCCCGGCATTTGGTGGGGAGTCTCTCTCGAGCCCCGAAGGCCGTGGTCCCTCTTAAGAACCCAGCTGTTGGGGATAATCCTGTTATCTCCCATTAAAAGTACAGAGCGGGTGAGGGCAGGGGGGGGGGGGTCACGTTGACCCTCACAGGTGAGCGCATGACATCTAAGCAAATCCATTTGGATACGGTCCAGATGCCCTCGTGTTTAGGACTGCCGTTGTTATGGCTGGCAGGTTTTTGCCTGGTTGCCGCGACAACTGGCGGGGATTGGCTTCTCCGTGTCAGCACGCTTATCAAGCAGAATCAAGCATGCATAATGTATCGAACATCGAGAAGCAACACGCGGGATGCAAAAGACAGCCGTGGGTATCGGACTCAAATCCATTTGGAACAATAACATGTATTCGATTTGTACCTCCGTGTCAAGTTGTTCTCCCTTGTACAATTTTTATTTTTATTTATTACAACTACAACTATGTCAAGATCAAGAGAAAAAAATCGATTCTAAGATCAAATTTTATTTATTTATTTATTTATTCATTCATTTAAATATTTATTACCTTTTGTTGTTGTTTTTCCTTAATTTTATTTGATTTATATCAGGTTGACAGATAAGATCAAATTGGATTTATTTGTATTTATTTATTGATTGATTGATTTGTATTGATTTCAATATTTCTTCCTTTTTTTGTTGTATTTTTTCTTAATTTTATTTCAGGTTGACAGATTGCATTTAATAGTTTAGCGCCATCCGACAGAGGTCTAAAGTCACCATTACCATTTATATAGCTTACACTACCAGTTACAAAGTCTTATTCACGTGTTGTGGCTACTCGTCCCGAGATAATGGGATTCCCGTTAAAGCCCTCGCACCTTGTATGTGACCTCGCCGCCTTTTATGACAAAGTGATATTTCAGGGAATTGGACTGCCCATGACCTCACATCTCGGAGAAAGGCTTTCACGGGCGCTTTTACGACAGGGGAGGTTATCCCATCTCATTTGTACGTTTGATTGTAGCCCTGCTCGGAAATGGCGAGATTTAAAGCCGGGTGCTAATAGATGGGACGAAATTTCCAAATTGATCGTAAAAATTAAGAATACCTGGATGTGATTTGAGAAGAATATATATTTTGCTTTTTGGGTGGCCGGCAGCCATAATGAGAGCGGTATTTATTGTGTATATTCAATTCAAATCTGAATGCTTTGGATTCAGTGTCAGATTTACGGCCCGCACGGCATCATGAGTCTGTTCCGCTGAATCCCGAACATTAATGTAGCAGAAAGAAGGCGTAATACATACGAGAGCGACAACATAACTCAAACTTTTGTCTTCTCCGCTGGAAAATGATGCGCGTAATTCTGGCAGTTAATGTCTAAATCCAGCCGAGGTATTTTTCTCTTGCCGCGTTTGGACGAGACGTCCGAGTGTGAATGAGACGCAGCTGTTTTTTGTTTTTCGAAATGTGGATGTTGAAATTACGATTGTTTTTGGTTTTTTCCACCGGAGAAAATATTGATGTAACGCGTCCGATAAACGTTAAGTCGACGAGGAAATTTATAGGCAACACAAAGTTCATTTCTCACTTCCTTGCTCTCTATTATTAACCCATTCCCTACCAAAGACGGCTATAGACGTCCAAAATTAATTTCTAACCAAGCTGGCAGTGAATAAGTTAACTTGACCCGTGCATACCCCCCCCCCCCCCCCCCCCACCTCCTCTCTCATCACATGCCACACAGGCATGTTTCCATGAAAGCCACGCTTGTCTCGTTATGACATGTTTTCCCACCAACTTCATTTGGCCGTCTCAACCCGCTAATTTGATGTGGAAAGAGCTGCTGACATGTCGGGCCTCAGCCAAGCGTGTCTGAGGGGGTCGCGGCGGTGGACTCCTTACGGGGGCCTGTCGCCACTCCGAAAAGGGGCCGAGAGCGTCACGTGTCGGCTGACTTTTCAATCTATAGGTGGCGGTCCACTACTCGGCATCTGCCTTTGGAGGTATCAACTTAATTATTTAGACGACACATGCTGGGTGTTCTCACTAACAGGCTTGTCCTCCTTTGTTCCAACATGTGCTCAGCAATATGATGGTATGCATTAAATCCAGAGACTGCAAACTGGTCCACTATTCAATTATTCATTCAACCAGCGCCCGGCAGGAGCTCCAGACATTTTATTTTTTACAATCCACCTGGGTTGTTCAATCACTCCTAATGCTCGCTCTTAATGCATGGAAGATGCTCGGTTAGCGATGGCGGAAGTGGCCGAAAACATCCAAATACAAAAGGTGAGCCGGGTGGAGGGGGTCGGGGGGGGGGGGATTTGAGAATGAAAACTTCCTGAGCAACATAGCAACTGCCGAGCCAATCACAGCCAATCATTGTGCAATGCTTCCCCCAAGGGGGTCAGGTGAGCGGTCCGGTTGTAATCATCGCCTAAAGAGAAATAGCATTAGCTATTCCGTAAAGGGGACACACGATGAACTAGATTCTGTGACACAGAATACAAATCAGGCAGCCATTTCAGCACTGTCAGTTTACAATTTAGGGATTCGGAACTTTTGGAAATTTGGCACACAGATGCTGCAAAGTGTCATACCCTGCAGGGATATTTGTTTATTTATTTATTCATTTATAATATATTTATTATATTTTATATACATATATAGTATATTTTTGTTATTTATTTATTCATTTATTCATTTATTCATTTATTCATTTATTCATTTATTTATTTATTTGAATAGGGACAATGCACATTAATTAAGAGAGCGCCTTAACTTCTCTGGGAAAATGCAAAATGGATTCAGGTTTGGATTTTCGAGGGGCTCGACCTGTCAAGTTGAGCAGTTACCACATCCTAGTTCCACCACGAAAACAACGCCAGATGTATTATTAAAAAAAAAAAAAAAAAAATCTGCTTTTACTCAGACGCATTCGTCTTGTAGCCCAAGGCAAGACAAAACTCGGGAGAGCTTCCATGTTGGCACCGACCACCTATTGAAACCAAAAATTGTAGCTGTGCTGAGCCAAGTGACCCGTAGCAAATGTCACTGTATGCTCACTTATAATCTCATTTTAAAAAAGCGAAGAATGCATCAAATTATCCTCAAAGGGTTAAACTCTTGATGTTCGATTCTCTGCAAGCAAAACGGAATCAGGTCCTGGTGGAACTACAAATGTCGCTGCTGATGTATTACTGCGCATTTTTCTCGGGCTTATCAAAAGCACTTGATTAGCACAATCCGGTCAATGTCTGTACGAATGTGGCCATGTGTACTTGACAGCTGCCGTATAAAAAGCTGGACCAGAACCTTTTTTTTTTTGTTTGACTTAATTGTCCATAAAAGCCACAGAGATTGCAAGCGGCGCCATCAATTCCCCACATTGTAAAGGCAACGAATGAACTCCGCCTGGGATCGATGCGGCCGGTTTCAACGCCAATCCCGATGACCCGCTTGGAGGTCAGAGTAAACTGAGAGACAAAACTAGCTTCCATTAGCCCACTAGCTCGCTCCATTTTTTTCCGGACCATACAAACAACAACGGATAGTAACAAAGAGGTACTGACCTTTTTCTGGTCTTCCAACTTTTGACCCGTTGACGTCTTGCCATGCTTGCCAGCTTCCGGTACATCCATCCCTGGGTTCCAAGTCGGTAATAATTCCCAAGTTGAAAATCACAAGCCGAACACAATCGAGACGGGAGGGGGTGGGGGGGGCTACAGTCTGCCAACGAGGGCCCGCGTCCGGTTCGGGCCTTCCGCCGGACACAGGCGATCCATGTTGCTAGACTTCAATCGAACGATGCACCGAGAACTTTGGACAAACGGACGGGCGGGATTGGTCACAAAGTCATTGTGATAAGTTCGTTCGGGATGCTGGACAGTGTCACGTTCAAGTCCCAGAGCGACGTCCTCACAGTGTAGTCCACATTTCTGGCTCCGACAAGGAGTCCCTCCGAGTCTGGGGAAATGAGTAGAGACATGATAGCCTTTGATACAATGAATGCAAATGTTCCCAGCCTCTCGGAAAAGTCAATATTCCCTTCAGAGCACCACTGTACAAATTTGAGGTTATCTGCATATCAAAGCCGGCGTTGCCATGGCGCTTAGATAGAGAAACGGAGAAGCCTCCGCGACTGATGTTGTAAACTGACTGATTGATTTTGATTGTTGTCTCGTCGATCCAAACTTATTTTTCCACTGAGGGAGGATTGAGTCATTTTGAGGTTGGGTAAACGTGTACGGAGAGGGGGGGGTGGCGGGGGTCCAAATGAACCGCAGGATTGGTGACTGGGCTCGGATAAATTCGATTCCAACGACATGTCATTCAAAATGTCTTGTGTGAAGCCAAGGCCAAAGCATCTTAACCCAAAATGAAGGACATGTGGTAAATATGAATGTAATATTTTTTGCTGCTGAGAGCAATAATTGCTCGCAGAGTTTCCTGCACTATTGTACAAATTGAAACATTGGATGATTTGCAGTAATGACAAAAGCCAAGAAAAAACAATTGACAAACAGTCGGACATTATTTCCACACACGAGGACTCTGTTCGAAATCAATTTCGGTTCCACTGCAGTCCAACATAACAACATACGGCAAGGCGAGTCAATACAGAGAAGCGGCGTGACCAGCGCCAGGCCATTAGAGGACACGGCCGACCGACTGTCACTCTCAGACCTGAAGATGCTGGCTCTACCTGTCACGGGACAACAGCATGGTGTGAAATTTAGGCCACGGGATGCTGGGGCCCTTCTCCATCTGCCTTTTTCCCTGACAAGCAACAGCAGGTACAGCGTGACCTTTTCAAACAAGCGGGGACATGCTAACAAGGAGCGCGAAACTTTTCGCCAACTAGCGCTGTCGAAGAAGTAATGGAAAAGCTTTCCGTGAATGCCTCAATGGAGTTGAGCGAGCAAACCTAATGTTATGCTTGGTGATTACATAAACATTTACTTCCCCATGATTACATTACACGCTAACATATTGCTTTATGCTAGCCGCCGCGGCGACAATACCGCATATGTGAAATTTAATCGACTCAAATGGGACGCACGGTGATAACGACACTGCCGTAAAATGCAACATTTCTCCCGAGACGACGCTTGATAAAATCAGACGAGATGTCCACCATATCTTTGACAAATACATGGTCGGCGTTTATTGTTTAAGATCGCCGTAACGCTCCTACCCCGGAATTGAGATCAGCATATTTATGAGAAGCAGAGACTTCAATTTCATCCCTGCTTTGGTGCTCAGTGTTGCTCGTCTCACCTAGAATCTTCCACAGACAGTTAAAAAAATAAAATAATGGTGCCCTTTTCACTTTGTATTCAACGGGTGTCCGCAACTCTCCAACTGGTCAATAAAGTTTGATTCACGAGTCCTGAGGCAATAACTATACAGCGGCGCTTTCATTTGCCCAGATGTAAATGGCGGTCATAGATCCGGCCTGATTTCCTCAGGGATGGGGAAGGGATAGCGACAGGGATGGTCGCGGTTTAAATTAACGCCTGGATAGGTCAAAGGTGAAACGCGGCAAACGCCTTGCCGTGGCATTAAAATACAATCAACCGCTAACGGCTGCTTTTCAATGTAAACCGTCGTCTTAAGTGACATTAAAGCTAATCAAAATATGATTGACAGTATATACCGACGATTCAATTTGGGTGGATTTACCGGTCATACATTTTTCTAGTTCCGCAGTCCTTGGAATTGGGAGGAAGGTTAGAATCGAGGTGACGGTAGAGAAATGTGCTTAACTGCCGATGCATAAAAGGAGACAACAGCACCGTAAACGAATCATTAAATTAAATCGGATTTTCACATTAATGAAACCCAGTTAAGATGTTAATATCCCGTCCTCATTTCTCTCCCGGTGTACGTACAAATCAATCAAGCTCGACGCATTCATTAATTGCTATTGAGCAACGCCAGCCGGGCTTCTCCTGTTGTCACGGCAACCCGATCCAGATACTCGGCTAATCACTTTTTCGCAAAGGTGAAGGCTGAGCTCATTAGTTTGAGCGAGGCGGATTGGGTCTTTTTTTTGGCACCGCCTTGTTTGTTGTTTCCATGACACAATAATAAATCGGGATTTCACTGCTTGCCAAATGCCCTTTACGTGGGATTGGATTGGACCGGCTCATCTGAAAAAAAACCCGTCCGGTCATTTCCATACAAGCTGGCAAATTACACGTTAGATTACACGAATGTGCTTTGACGCCGCCAAAGTCGCTCAAAGCCGTCTCGCGCAGAAGCGCGTAATCTTGTGATATTGTGTCGGGATTAACGTCAAATCTCATTATAAACCGGGAGATGGGAGGATGGGGAAGATCATGGGAAAAGTGCGTGGGAGGGAAGCATTCTCGCTTTTATAGTTGACGATGGAAGGGGAAATACACAGAAGGGAGATAAAATCGGGAGTGTGAAATCTCACTTACGCGTGAAGACATTTGGGAGGCTGATTTACAGCATCCTGGAATGCGGCGTCCATTTTGCGTACGATCAACGCGACCGGTCCAAAAAAGGGTCAAAGGTTCACGCGGAGTCTCTTCCCGCCGAGCCGAGTCCGACACGCTTTATAAAACCTCTTTTATGACCGATAGATCCACAAAGATCGTAATTTGCAAAGCGTTATAAAGTCAACGGGGATGTGGAGGTGGACGGCGACTCGCCTCGTTAAGTAAAACAGATTGTCACGCTAAATAATGTCACGGCTAAGACTAATTCCTGGATGACGGATTGAAATTCTCCTCTTTTGTAGAAACACTTTGAAATCACTTGACGACGTGGCCGGATTGAAGTTTCACCTCGAAGTTTCCTGCCGAATTTATCATCGGTATTTGGCGGTCCAACTTTGTGCAACCGAATGAATTAGAGCACACACACACTCGACCCGGAATGTTTTTTTTAAAGGGCGGAGTGAGTTGTCGAGATGCAGGAGGGTGTCGAGGACCCTTCAAGTCGGCCGTATTCCATTAGCCACTCTGTGATGTACGGCTACACACACACACACGCGAGTGAAGATAGTTTCTCCCTTTCTCCTCGTAAAAGCACCCGACTGCCTCTCCTCCTCATCCTCTTCTTCCTCCATCACACACACACACACACACACACACACCCCGCCTTGGTCGCCATCCATCACGCGGGACTTCCGCAGATGGCCCCGTGGATAACGCATTCAAAGACTCCTCTAGTCTCTTTCATTCCAAACACACACACACACACACTCCAGCCCACTTTCACACTGAGCCATCATCCCGCTAATTCTTTCATCCGCAGCTTTAAGCGGCTCAGCCACCAAAATGAGCCTCCTCGGTTGAGGCAAAGCCCAATTAGGAGACAATTAGCGCTACCTGAGAGACCTTGGTGGGCATATAAAGCTGCTTATGATAGTAGTCGGGGCGGGGGGGGGAACCCACCAATGGAAGCCTCTAATATCCCCGCAACCCCCCCGATCAATGTGAGAAAAGTGCAGCACTAATGAGTCAGTCGCTCGTCAACATCACAGCAAAACCATTTTCTTCTTTTCTCTCATAGCAATCAACAAGTTGAAGGCAAACGACTTACCATTACATTTTCAGTCTGTGGAAAAAAGTCCAAATCCCCCAGACCTGATCCAACCTCTCCAGACATCACATATCGAAATCCTGAAAAGATGAGAAGCACACCTTGTTAGCCTTTCTGCTCCGGATGCTAAACGCTTGCATCCTGTTGCCTAAGGAGACGGCGGCGCCCCTTGCTTGGATGAGGGAGACCGAGTGACGCTGCTGCTGATGTAGTAGTAGTAGAAAGAGGTGGGACGCTCGGAGGGTGGGAGCATGGGGGGGGGGGGATGCCGGCGCATCATATCATGAGACGAGTCGTAATCTGCGCATCGGCGTGTTCGCCCATTGGAGGCGGCGAAAGAAACGGATGTCGAGGGAAAAAAAAGGCAGGCGGAGGTGAATGAGAGGAGGATGCAGCATCCTCCCTCCCTCCCTCTCTCTCTCTCTCTCTCTCCCTCTCTCTTTTTTTTTCTTGGCTTGCACACCCCCCGCCCTGCTACAGATTGCATTGCACTGATGAAATTTTAATGCTTCTTTTAGAAAGAATAATGAACATGCTAGTCCCCGGAGTTGCACGGAAAGGGAGGGAGGGGGAGGTTCAAGCGCACACCTCTAACGTGTTTTTTTTTTTTTTTCCCAACACACTACTCCCACACACCTGTCACCATCCGCACAAACGCGTAAGCGTTTCTTCCGATCGACAACATCAAACACGGCAGCTGACAACGGAGAGATTGGACCCGTCCTCAAAACGCTCTCCCGGCGCATCCTGGCACTCCCGGTGAAGTGGAACAAAGAGCGGAACAGGCACGATGGGGAGCAGGGAAGCAAAGTAGCTTCGTTGGAAATGCAGTCGAATAGAAACATGCCAAAGAAATTCACGATATATGATATAACATAACATAAAAAAAAATATTGGGGTATTATTTCACCATCAGAAGCAGATTTGTAATGAAATAACATGAAATATTTATGGAAAATTTAAATATATTTAAAAAAAATCCCAAATATTTGGTAAGAAAACAAAAAACTAAAATTGAAAAATTATTTTCCTTCATCAAGTTTGGTGACTTGCACTTGACAAGTGCTCCAGATATATTTAAGAAAAAAAAAAGATATTTTGGAGCTCCCAGGGAGCCTCGGAGCTATCAAAACGGAATGTCTCTCAAGAGTTCTTCGGGCCGCCTGGCTGCCATATCAAATTCTATTCCAATTTTTCAATCAGGGAAGATTAAAAATGACAAGCGTGGACTAGATTTATGATGAAATATTTAAAACGGCACAAATACCAGCAACAAGTCAACAACACAAAAGGTCCTTGTCATCACTATAATGGCCGCCCAGAATGGCCTCTTGGGAGTTGTCCCTATTAGAGAACGAGCCGCATCACCCGCGGCCGTTATCCATTCATCGTTTCTGGAACGGGAGTGCGACGGGAACATGGCTAACCTCTGGTGTTAATTAAACACCATTAACACTCTTCACCCGGGCTGTTCAACATCTAGTGAGGAGCATCTCCGAGTTGTGGACGGACACGAGGAACGGCGTTATGAGCGAGCTCGTTTATAACCAGATCATGTCGAGACGGCTCACGTGATGAAGGCCAGCCACCTCGATAATAGGCGGAGGGAGGGGTTGACGATTTTGCATCATCGCTCATCCATCTCTCCGGCGCCCCGTCAAGCGGTTACATCTCATTTGCTGCCAATCCATCTCGCCGACACCGGTGAACATACGCTTGGGGTCAGGGGTCACGGGCGTTTGAAGGAATTAGCGTCTTGAGGGCGACGGAGTACTAATTCACTTAGTAACCTGCTAGTCAACAAGTGGAAATTATTAAAATCCTTCTGGTACTAAAAAAAAAAGACCAACCAACCGACCAAAAATCATCCTTACAGGAAGCAATTTCATATTTTCCAGATGGTTTCGTTCGGGTTCGGGTTAGATTGAGAAGGTCCATTTCTGGAAGTTTGCTTTTTAAGGTCGACACAGGGCGATAAGTTGAAAGACAAAAGTCTGGACGACATAGCGCGGCGTCTACGATTACCGCCGACTAATTAAGTTTACCATCTGCATTCCTACAGCTAGTGGTGGCCTTACAGATGTTCCCTCGCGGTACGTCGCGCGCAATTAAAGCAGACAGCTTGTCCACCCGTCGGCTTGTGTGAATGGATGAAAATTTGCTTGAAAATACCGCTTTGGACGAAGATTCATGAGCAATGCAGAAGAAAACGTGATTAAGTGGCACTGTACTGCGGCACAAAGAAATGATTTATTACATTCTTTGCCAACAATTGCATCAAAGGCGATGCGAGGTTATGAGCTTTATGGGGGGATGGGCCGGCGTTTAGAAGCTGTTAGGACCAGTAGAATAGAATGCATGATTGCTTCGTGCTGTCGGCAACAACAGTGGCTTGCGTCCCCCCCCCCCTCCCACTCCAAAGATCATGGTGCCACCAATATGCGCAAGAGGGAGGAAACCAGTAAGACATCATATGAATAAATGCATAGGCATGAGAGTTAAATTGGCTCCCTTGGCGTAGAAGGTGGGAATGCTGGTATTGGTGGTGGAATACCAGTGAGGAAGGATAGTGAAGACATTACGAGTCGGATTACACCTTCAGTTTAGTTAATGAACAGGAACATGAGAAAGCGACTTGGCGTTAAAGTCGCGTTTTGCTATTAGCTGGTAATGAGAGGAAGGTTGTGTGCAAAAGTTTGTCAGTGTTATGGGAGTCAAAATTCAAAAGAAAAAAAAATTAAAGAAATAAAACAAAACTAAATAAATAAATAAAACTCAATAAATAAGACCAATTGAGTCAAAATTCAAAAGAAATAAAACAAAACGAAAAAAAACAAAACTCGATAAATAAATAAAACTCAATAAATATGCCCAGTTGAAATGTGTCTAGAAAAATGACTGCCAGATGCTGAACATTTTGGAAAAATTTGATTGAATTGCTGGATAGAATCAACACAAAGGGTATTTTTCTATATTTGTAGTGGGTGTCGCAAGGGAAACGACAACAAATACAAGCCGATAAGAGCTGCATGGAGAAAATTAGATATGTAATGAATAATTCACAACGCCACTTAAATACCTCAGAGAGGGGAGGGGGGGTTAAGATGCTATGTTTGAGTGTCCCAACAGTAGGTGAGTGACAATTTCTATTAACACTCCCCGTGAGAATGGTGACGGAAATCTATCACTCTGTACTTTATTGAATACATCCAGTGATAACATAATTGAATAAAAAGCCAAACACAAAACCACTCCAAACATTCCAGAACCATGTGACAGATTTCTTAAGCTGAAACAATAAGAACAAAAGGCAGCCGCGATCCAGCGCGTTACGCTTCCATCAACAAATATGACAAATTCCTGGCAGGTGCACACACAACATGACACGGGACGGCTTCGAATGCGTGTCAGCGTGCCTATCAAGCAAAACCAACAGCTCAAAGGCTTGTTTGGTGGAAATTAAATTCCGGCGCAGGGGGCGGATTTACGTTTGATTTTAAAGCCGGCTAATTAAATTGCCATGCATGGCCATGCCATTTAATTTACTAGCCCCTGTGCTAATCTATATAAAAAGAGCCAGACTTCAAACACGTGGCTGCGGGTTCGAGGAGTAGATATTAAGATGAGGAAAGCAGGGTTAAATCAGATTTTTTTAAATTATTATTTATATTGCTATTATTTATCATTTTATTCATTATTATTTTATATATAATTGAATCATCTATTTTCCATTATTTTATTTGCATGAAATAATTGAATAATCTATTGCAGCCTCATTTGCATATTAAAGTGGGCGGTAGACAATACTGACAAGGCATCATCGTATTTATTCTACATGACCCCCCCTCTCACATGTGAGTGCTTCGAGTGAAGTCACACCTCGAAATAGCAACGAGGTCACGTTATGGATTTTTGCAGTTAGGTGGGGCTCTCATTATCGCCCACCTGCTCCAGTCATCTTTAGTCCGACTACATCTCCTCCCCCCCCCATCTTTGTTTTTTTTTATATTCATGAGGGTGCTTGTTTTGCAGAGTGGCAGGGTGGGGCCGGGTAACGTTGGGGGTGCACCAGTCTGATCAAGATGACGGCATGTTTAAAAATAGTGGCATGCCGTCATGCAGAGGTGGTCTCAGGAGAAAAGGGGGTTGACGATGGAGGGGGTGTGATTGTGAATTGAGCAGCGCGGCATGTTCTCTCTCTCATCTTGCGGATGAAGGAGGTACCAGTGTTCCCACTACGAGCCGAGAGGGACTAGATCAGTCGGAATGCGCGGCTGCCGGCGTTTCTCTTTTGTTTGCATTGTTTATTCCTACTTTGGTGGTCTCCGAGAAAATAAAAAAGCACCATGGATTTAGCAATTTTAGTTTTGGAAATTATTCCAACACCACAAATCTAAAGTCAATGTCATAAAAGGGTTTTAAAAAGGTCAGCTGCTAGCATTTTGTGACATTCGCGGGATATACTGGCATTTGGTAGCATTTAACACAACCACATGAATGATTTTAAAGTCAAAGTGGTGTGGGGAACACCCTTTAACGGACACTTCATTAGGTACAGCGATTCCCAACATTTGTCCGCTTAGTTTGTGCTCGTGTGTCATTTAAGCTAATCCAGAATGCTAATAAATGCTAGCTCCGTTAGTGTGTAATTTAGACTAATACAGTTAATGAGTCACAAGTGACATTTTTTTTTGGGGGGAGAAACAGTTTAACTTGTGATTTGACTTCTTATTCCTCATGAATATTATCAATTCACTGCACAGAAGTGTGAGAGCTAGCGGAATAGTTTTCCCCGAAAATGGAGGCATTCAATTTGGCATGAAAGCCTGCATTTGTTGCCCTGTTTCCGGAAATCCAAGCGCAACTCGGCGTGGAATTGAGAACATTGCCAGCGGGAGCGGAGCTGGCCAGAAAATGTAAATCGGAGGTCTCGGAGCTTTGTCAGCTGTATACGACCGACGGTAATAACTCTCCAGGATTCTCATTCCAATGATATGCTTGGAAGACTCGTAACTCTGCGTGTAGTAAATTTTTGCTTTTTTTTTTTGCTGTCTTTGAACAGATAGGAAAGTGTGCTAGCAATTTGCACCAATATGAAGCTAGCACTTGCATCATAGCTGAAATATCCTTTCAAATCAATTATGTTTGCGCTGTCGCCAACAACACTGAGCCCTGAAGGCACATTTGAACTATGACCCCAGCTAACCCGTTCAAAATCTCTTTGTGTATCGGAACTGATAATTATAATAAATAATGCTATATATATATATGAATTAAGCTATCCTCATTGTCTGTGTTGAATCTAAATAAAACATTTGGCTTTACTTTTGGAAAAACAAAACAGAATTTTTGCTCTATTTTGTTTTTCACGTTTTTTCCACGTTATAAACTAAACCAGTCGATTTAAAATAAAGACTTGTTTTGGGGTAATCGGCAAATGAATCGGTGATTAAAATAATCGTTACTTGTAGCTCTGAAAACAGGCTAACTTTATTCTAATCACACAAGAGCCTGTTCCTTTAAGAATTTTGTTGGATTTCATACAAAAAGTCACACCCGTTTTTTACACGACCTACAACTTGACTGTGAATTCCAATCTCTTAATCATTTGATGACAAAATACGGCCTTGTCTGCGCTGCGCATCAATTTTACTCGTATGCCGTGATTTGCGATTGGCTTTGACAGCTTGATAACACGCTGCTTTGGCAGGAATAATCGTACAGTGTTCAAAACACAATATATTTTTTTCCGAGGAGCAGCCACATAAAAAAAAAAAAAATTCCATTACAGCAGAAAACGGCAAAACGGGTTAAATAATAAAAGAGCACCTACGGCAACATATCATTCCCGTTATAAGAAGAACACCTCAACCCTACTCGTGGGCCTTGTTGCCTAGTTCACTTTAGAGTCTTTAACAAGGAGAGACCATTAGCATTTTGCTGACACGAGAATCTTCCGACAAAAGGTTCGACTACCGCTCTTAAGTTGCACGTCCGCGTAAAGCGAACTTTGCAAATCTTTCATCGCGTTTCCACTCGAGTGCTTCGGTGATGATGAGGTCATCCGCCAGACAGAGATTCAAGTAGCGCTCTGGTCTTTTTTTTTTTTGGTGCGAGAGAGCCCCTTCATGCCGTACCTCTTATAAAAAATAGATGAAAACCAGCCAATGGTTGGGAATAGTAATTGGCTCCCCAGTGGCTGCCTTAACGTTGCTTCCAATTGGACCAAAAAAAGGCAAGCCGATTGGATGCAGAGTCGCCGTTTGTATGCCTGTCCACATCCGAATGCGGCGCACCGCCACGGCAAAAAGAGGTTAACGGAAGAATCAATCGGGTGGCTTTAATTACTCCAAACGGCGAGTGGTGCGCGCCGGCGTTCTCTGACAAATGGCATCGGCTGTAATTGGCTGATAAAGAGCCAATTAAATTGTGAGCGTCAATTGCAGCGCTCCACAAAAGGTTTATCGGGACCGTATGGAAGAAGTGCTTTTAATTTGTTATAAATTGGATTCAATTAATCGGTTAATTGTGCTCTTATCAATTCTGAAGTTCAATTTTTTTGGGGGATGGTTCTCCCAAAAAGTATTTTGATTGACCTTGCCACTGTGTTTACTTAACAAATCCATTTCGATTGAATCTGAGCGCAGATCAATATCAACGCCCGAATGAGTAAACGATTGGTTTGCTTTGTTTGGGATTCGTTCACCTTGACATGTGAGCGATGTAAGTTGAGAGTTGATGATCAAGCAAACATGAACGGGACCACAAAGTGATTCACTTTTTTTTTTTTGTGTGGATCTGAACACAAGCTGGAGTTTATCCGTAAAGTGGCCGTTGTACAACTTTGGCGCCATAATTGGCGGTAGGATAAGGTGTTCAAACGACTCGTTGAAAAGCTCCGAGTCGAGTCACTCTTCCAATTAGAGATACTCTGGTCACATTCACTTTGAACGGAGCCTAGATGTGTAACCTTAAATCGTCCTTTTGCTCAGGGACGTACGCCGGAAATCGGCTCGATCAATCGTTCACGATTCATGCTCCGAATGTTTGCTAGCGAAATTCTTGTTCTTGGCCGTGACCTGGATTGCTCGGAAATAAATTGCATTTTCAGTCAAGAGGCATCCTTGGATATTCCTGACAATACTCGTTGTTATTCTTCAACATAAAAAACACATGATGTCATGAATACTACAGATAGATAAATTAATTAAATTAAATGTTTTTAAGTAACCCCAATATCAGGAAATCTTACTTGCAAGTTGATTATTTTTTTTTTTATATAATTCATGTCAGCCATAAAATAACAGTACAAAGTGTTTTGACATTTTCTACCGCTCTCATTTTCTAGTCCACTGGAAAGACACTTCACACTGATTTAGCGCCGAATCAGCAAACCACCTATAAATATCTGACGGCGGGAAAAAAAAAAAAAAAAAGAAATCCCTGGCATAAGCAGACCCGCGCGCATTAGCTATGCAGGAGGCAATTCGCTAATTATGTAACCCCTGTCCAACTTTGTCTATGTCTGCACGGCGGCTGTTTGTCGCTTTTTGTCTCGACGTAATCCGTGGTTTTCCGTGTCGCTGCCAATGCCGTAATTACACAGCCAGATAATTGCCCGTAGGCCGCAGGACAAACCAGCAGACGACGGCGCCTGCGTCGTGCAGTACCGGGAAGTTCCTCAAGGCGGGATGGCAGATCTGTGACCGATAATATATTGGAAAAAATCTTTAGCTTTGTGGAGCTTCCACAAAAAAATTTGCAAGTTGGCATGTTGCTATTTGTATAGCGGAGATGGTCACGACTGCTGGCAAGAAGAGACGCAAACAATTTAGCCGAATGGGATTTTGTTACGTTGCCCTCTGTTTTACAAAAAAAAGCAAATTTATTTGGAGAATTTCACAATAGCCTTCGTATTCTTATCTTTTGGCAACACCAGCATACGGTGTAAACAAAGTACGTATGTTGACAAACCAGTTTGTTATTTCAGCTAGCATACTAGCTAACGCTATTGCCGCACCTTATGTAAAGGTGGTTTGTTTCATTTCAGACCTTGTATTTTTTTTTTTACTCTACTTTTTACACGGAACGGGACACACAATCACAGCGAGCGCGCGCTGTTTAGCATGATCAGCACGTCCTATAGAACACCTCTCATAGCCTTGGGTGGTCTACTAAGTGCTTCTCTTCTAGCATTTGTATTCAAAATGCATGTGTTCACTTCCTTTTATGCCATGCTGATAGCTCATGCATTTTTCAGACGGCAGACTTTTCCAATATAGGAGTGGGATGCTACTTTATTATTATTATTTATTTTAAATGAGATTAAATATGACTGTGTATATGTATTGCTATCCATAAGGGTGTTCCGCAGGGTTCTGTACCGGAGCCCTTTCCTATTTGTTGTTTATATCAGTAACTTTTTTTTTTTTTTCTAATTAGCAACAAATGAGCATTTTTATGCTGATGACACTTTTATAAAAAGCTATATATCAACTCTTTTTCAGGCTGTTGAATTTCTCGACAAATCTTTGCTAGCTGTCCCGTACTCGTGAATTGACTCGAAACGTGTGACGTATTCTTTCGCAACCTCAGCCCCGGCGTTCCAATCCACAAATCTCCAGAGCCGAGTGGTTAGCATGGCTACCAAATAGAAGCTCCCCAAATTCATGTATACAATTCCACGCCTGTCGACTAAAATTAAGTAACTTCTCCCGACGGGTTCCAAAAGCAACAGCGAATTGTAAAATGTAGCCGACTGGTGCACTTGGAGCTTTCTTTGCCTTTATCTGACATCTGCCTTCCATTACTCATAGAGACAAGTACCTCCAAGTAAAATCGGAATGAATATATATTTGGTGTATTTTTTTTTTTTTTTCAGGGCTTCATTGTCAGTCATGCAAAATTTTTTGTTTCCCAGCAATTCATCCTCACACAGTAGGAGCTCCGGTGTGCGTCGTACACTTTGTTCCCAGACAAGATATTTAAAGTTTCCTCGCTGCCTGCAGATCCATTAATCACGTCTAGCGTGTCTATTACTGCCTGTTTATTGTGGCCCCTTTATTCCACACGGAGAAGCTTGGCCGCATAAACTCTCACATGTGCGACTAAGTCATCCGTCATGTGTCTTGTTTGCGTGGATTCTGTTTTTGTTTTTTTTTAAATTATCTTTCTGCTGAGATGAGTTAAAAACTGAATGCGTATTTTAAGCTGCTCAAAGTAGGCCAGGTTTCCCCTGTAATTGATGGACTGGCCTTATTTCTTATGTTCCTCCTTAATGAGGAAACATTTGAATGGATAATTCAACTGCTCTGGATCTTCAAAAAAAAACGAGCGGTGATGCCAAAAAAACTTAGCTGAGGTAAAACTGTACGTAGACTTAAAAAAAATAAAAAACAGTTGTAACGCAATGCGGTCGCTATTAAAAATGACGGACGGCAATCACAGGAAAAACATAACGAGGTGATAAAAAAAAAAGCCCCCGAAGGCAATAATACGACTGATTTAAAACACTGCGACGGGTTAAAAAGCCAAAGAATAAAAACGTGGATTAAGACGGGGAATGTTCGGTGCAGTGGTGATAAAACGTCTAATAGGAAAGTAGTAATTGGTATTTTCAAGGGTTTGTGTTATGGATTGGATTTTCCGAGCGACGGCTAACATTCATCGACTGGACTGGTTGATGATGTGTAACTTTAATTTGCTAGCCGTATGGATCCGGCATTACCCTTGACCTTTTGGGTGACATCATTTCAGACCTGCGCAACAGGGGTCATTTGTTATCATGTCACACTTAGCTTAAAAAAAAAAAAAAGCTAAAGAGATTCTAAATAGAAAAAAACTCTGTTAAATCCTCCTCCATCTGCCTTCGCTCTCTCGGTCGACTCGGACGCTCTACAAATACACGCGAGCGCATAATCAATGATAAAACCAGAATTGCGCCCAGCGGGAGGGTCCCCAGTCGGATCTGATTAATGACCTCTGACCTTGCGAGCGGTGACCTCGTGGGCGAGTTGGAGATGAACAACCCAAGTGGCTTCGAAGAAACAAGTCTGGGCAAACCTGCATTCACCGCCAGTTCAAAATGGACGTCTAAAATCGTCATTGGTAGTGAATGGGTTTCAACTTTGAACCCGAAAAATGTGACGCAGAACAGCATCCCGACATTTGTCTACTGTAGCAATTGGAAATTTAATTAAGTGATCAAAAGGCGGCTTCTCACACACATAGAAGTGTCCTTGGTAGAGGACGTCCTGATGATGTAAACTTTTCGTGACAAGGGGAGCTACCAGGTTTCAACGCTTCACTGACTGCATCATCGACAAATTGTGCCTGCCCACAAATACGATTTGGGCCCCCCCGCTGTGTTTAAATCTAATTTCTGGGATTAAAAAGTGTATCGTGTGGCGGGAAGGCAATCGTTTTTTATTTTTTTTCCAAAGCAGCTGTGACGATTACAATTGGTAACCATGGGAAGACAATCTCCCGCATTTGCAACACCCCAAGCCTCATCCGTTTACCGTCGTCGTTTGTCCCGCGTGACACGTCTGGCAGTAATGTGGCCATCGGTCAAAGGAACGGCGGCGTGGCGTAAATCATCGGCAACGCTCCATGAGCTCGCCGTGTCGCCGCGGCTGACGTCGGGCGAGGACAGAAACGAAGACTTCAACGAACTTTTCATGCATCTTAACTTTCTCTCATTATTCAGCAAAAAATTCAATCATCTCGACCCGCCGAGCTAGATTTGACCTTTTCCTTATCAGACGGACCAAAGTCGAATTTTCTACCCTGACATTTATTCGAGCAAAGCTTTTGCTGATTGGTGGCCATTTTTAGTCTCCATTTTTCGTCTCTAAGGCTGATTCAGTTACCTTGGCACTTTTTAAGTGGAAACTTGACCATCTTTGCTCCTAGAGAGGGATTTGATCTACGTCTAAGAGAGATGGTCTAAAAATGTCCGCTGGAATCAGATACACGGCGAGGCGGTGCTGGGATTTGATTTTCGGTGTCTGCGGACGACACCGGGAGGTTTCAATCTCAGCTCGGGCACGTCGAGGAATCCATCAAACAATCCTCTGCCGTGTAAGACATTAGTCATGTGTTAAGTGGGGGGAGCCACAAAGGACGAGGAAATGTCCTTGGGAGCGAAGGTTCGCTTTAATATGTTGCGCCGTTGTTAGATTTTATTTATTTATTTATTTTTGAATCAATAGTCACAGAGCTGTGAAAGCCACTATGTCGTCATTTAGCCTTGGCAGCTAATGATGTCACCATTACTCCTTTTTCTTTTTCATTGGAAAATCGCTACACATTAGCTCAGGAAGCTTTACAGGCATTTCCTAAAGCACTGAGGCGCTTAACTGAGGAGGTGCTCAACTATATATTGAACTGGTCAATACTCATAGGGGGCTCGCTTTTAAGTAGCAAAAAAAATAATAATCATTTATTCATAATCTGAATGCACCAAGGGAATATGACATCAGATTGAGAGGAGCTACATCGGACACCTCCATTTTACATATAAAGGTCACAAATGATGTGAGATCCTCATTAAGCACACCTCATCCCACCGAGTTAAATGCCATCGATAAAAAATTGAACTCTGCATGAAAGGCCGCGACTAACCTTTATTACATTATGCATCAAAGGAGCACAAACACCCCGTTGTTGCTCGGATGCCTTCGATAAAAAGCTCAGCGAACCCGCCATGTCCTTGACAAGGCCTATTGGGGCCGGCGATCAAAAAAAAAAAACGGCATGTTTCGGCTCAGCGGCTTGACCCGCTCTTCATTCCCTCCTGTTTTTGTTGTTTTTCCCGATGGGACCGTCGAGATCAATACCAAAAGCGGCCCACCTGCAAGCGGGGAAATCCAGAAAAGCAAAAAGGTGGCGCTAGTCATATGGTACATTTCTGTCCCACCGAGGCATTATTAATAATAGCACAGCTTACCGTAATAATCAATAACAATATACCATCCTAGCTTGGGCGGCCGATTTCCCGCTCGCTCACAAAATCCACGCTTGGTTTCACCTTGGGAGGACAAAACGCTAGCGGCCTTAGCTGTGAGGGATCACAAAAGCGCCGTCGGGCAAATCGTGTCATGTAAACAATCCTCAAGTGTCTTAGCGGAATACCCCTCAAATACATTTTGTTGATATTATGGATTCAGATATATTTTGGTATTATGCAAAAAGGATTAACGGCTCGGCGGCGAATGTTTGTTTTGCCGGCTCATAAGTATTGACGGTCGCGGCGCTGACTCAAGCAGTTAGTCAGCACGCTCGCGAGGCCGCACTCTGTAGAGCGATGCCTTGGTTGTCAGCCAATAGCTTTTTGTAAATCCCTTTTTTTTTTTTTTTATCAGAATATGACATGGATGAACCCTTATATAAGCATCAATGGAAAAAAAAGAAATAGTTACCGAGTTACAGTCGACTGTAGCATACAATTCAACGATGCTGCCAAAAATAAAACGACATCGTTGAGCTAGCAAACGGAAAACAAAGCAATCTTCTACTCAACACGTCGAAATCTGCATGCGGGCCTCCCTGAAGTCAAATGAACTCGGTTAACCCCTCGGAACCTCGTGATTTATGCCAGCGTCGTTCCTTTGGCCCGAAGCAAAGCCCCTTCGCAATAACCCGGCGCCGCTTTGATAGCGCGATTGATGCCGTGCTTACGTATGTTTTTGCCTTCACTCGGCATCAGCAACTTTTCTGGTTTGAGGCTACCAAATAAACCAAAACCAGTTCATTCAATCTGTCCGCCATTTTCCCTTTCTGCTGGACTAAGCTAGCTTCACGCTAGCCCGCTGCAGCTACGACACAAATTGTGTTTTGCCATGACCTGGAGGTTTAAGTAAATTATTTGAAACTCCACCAAGCCCGTAAGGGTGAGTCTTGGCAAAAAAACAAAAAAGCCAACCGGCGATGCTGGTTCTTAATTAAAACGAGAGAGTCACAACGGGAAGGTTGTTTTGCATGCGAGGCTAAGAAGGGGGATCCCATTCCATCGTTATTGGATTTGCTAATCAGGCCTTTGAAGTTTATATGGAGACTCCTCATGTGACTCCGACTGGCTTCTTAAAGGGTACACGGGTTGTATTTTTTTTCAGTTTTGTTGCCGTCCACAATTTCAGAAATGTCTTCATCTTTGCCTGCTGCCACTCACTCAGTCACACAGTCAGGCTGTCAAAGGAATCGGCAAACAACTCGGCGTCATGACAAGTTCATTCAGCTTCCACTAAAAGCAACTTCACACGGCATCAGTGTCAAGCATCCGTGGCAACGAATCATTCCCCGCTCATTATTATTATTATTATTTTTTTTTTTTTTACAATGACTTGAGTTGCAATTCCTTTGAATGGCATCCACAAGTAGATTTCTGGGTTAGCCAAAATTCAAGTCAGAATAATGCATGCGAGTAAAAAAGCAAATGTTGAGATATTCATTTGAAAATGGAAGCGCCACTTAGAGTCAGCGACTTTAACCCACTTTTAAAAAATGGCTCCGTTGTCAAATCGATCGCGTCGTCGCTCTCCCCCAAGACAGTTTAAAGCCTCATCTGCGGCGTTAATTTAATCAGACGCTCCAGATGAATGAACCATCTTCAACCGCCATTGATCGCAGAGAGGCCAACGGGAAACAGAAGTCGAATCATGACGCCAAAACATTCCCAAATACCCCAAAATAAAAAAAATAAAAACGTGCTGCCCACACTTACCTGTAGCATCTAAATTACTTATCATCTGAAATATCAATCTATTCCAGAATGATGAATAGAAAATAAAAATAAATCAAAACAAATCGGTTTCCCATATTGCCGCATTCAGACAGAATCAATATAGTGAATCACATGAGGAGCATCTATTATTGAAAATGTTGCGAGGACACTAAAATCCCATCCGAAAATGAAAACATCTGCATCCATAAAGTTGGATGCACGCAGCATCAGCCACTCTTGACTCGCAACATATTTGAATGAAACTCATCGGTGGGCATTTAAAGCACAATTTGATATTCAGCATCACTTATGTCAAAACATAACGTGACTATGATCCATGTTTTCACCTCACAAATTCAACATGAGAAGAAACATAGTCAGGCTTACCTTGTGTCTTTTTCCTCCCTGCGGTTCTTTATTTCATCCTTTTTATGTCAGATTGAGCATCAAGTCTTTCAAAATGTGCTGCCGGAGAGTCGGAGGGGTGGACGGCGAGGTAGCTGTCGCGTCAAATGGAGCTCCGGGATGGGAGGATGCAGCCTTCCTCACTGCAAGACATCCAGAATCTGTCTGAGCGCTCGCAGCATCACAGGGCATGCACATACACTTTATGGCCACACGGTGGCAGTGTTGAACTCTGGAGAGGAGCTGGAAAAATGACAAGATTGTAATTTTTTTTAATAGTAATAACTTGAAAATTCTAATATTTTTTTAGAAGTCATTTTCTGTTGAAGTGCTTGTAAATTTGGATTTTTTTTTTTTACAGCAATGTCATATTTGGTGTGACAAATGGCAGGCAGATGAGAAGACAAAATCAAAACAAGCAATTTGCAATGAGTGCACTACAAATTGATAGTGTTTTGTTTTCCTAAATGAACCATAGCGACAGCAACATTGGCAAGAATAGAAGTGTTGCTTTCATATCCATTTATGACACAGAATGGTGCATTCAATGGGATTCTTTTAGAGGATGTGGTCTCCATGGGAACCACCTTGATCGACACAAAGCCCTTTTGACAAGATTGGATTTTCCCCCAATCTACACCTGAACACACATATTCATTTTGTTCTTACCTGTGTCAAAGAAAAAAATAGATGTATAGAAAATAAATGGGGGGGGGGGGGGGGGGGGGAAGAGGACCTAAGATTGAACCTTGTTGGACACCATGAATTTTTGCTCAATAAATATTCATTCTCAACTACTCCAGATGATGATTTTGAATAATATTGATGGATTCTATATTTATCACATGATAGTATTACTAAAAGGTGGCTTGAGTCAGCTAAGTCCTCACTAAAAAAAAAAAAAATGGATGAGCGCACATCATTGCAACAGCCCCTTATGGACAGCACAAAATGATGTCAGTCAATTTCCCCTAACAAGAATTGACAGATTGGTCCTAGACAGGAATACAAATCAATGATCTGGAAATATGAGTCATGGGGAAAAAAATAATACAGTATAATAATGTTTGGATATGATTGGTGCTCTCCGTCAGTGTTCTTTTGAGCGGGAAATGACGCCGCTCTGTCCTCTCATCAGCAGCCTGATGTGATGTGATTTCAGCAAACAAGCAGAACGCAAACAATATCAGAAGAAAAACAATTTCATGCAATTTGGAACCCGGGCTAGGAAGCCAGCTGCTTTTAGCTTTTTACGTGTGATGAATCTGTAATGGAGGAGAGTCGGAAAGCCTGCAGGAGGCTCAGCTCGTTGGATTCGGCCCACCGCCGCCACCGCCGCAGTGAAATGGATCATCAGCCCGTAGCGCCATTTCTCAACTCATTTGCACAGCAGGGGGGGGGGGGGTAGCTACACTGTTTATACCCATTGGCTGTTATTATATATGTTCTTTATTACTCTGTATTGTGAGCTGGAAAGAACACAACAATATGATCAATTGTGCCAAAAGAAACCGGGCGTTTATTTTTTTTTGACCTTACGCATGGGTTCCGAGATGGGTGCATGTGTCAGTATTTACATTTTGAAGTCTTCTTGATGTGCCGTGTGTTGCGCCAGTGCCAAGAGAGACGGCGTGGGAGGAAACGAAAGGAAGAGGCGGTATGACTTGAAAGCCCTCGGCTCCTTAAACATGAGCTAAGAGGTAAATAAAAGCAAGTCAAGTTTGCTTCGACTTACTTCCCCGTCAATCCAAACGGTTATCATGAGTGACAAGCAGAATTTGGGATGTTCGGCTATTTCCCACGTATGCAAACAAATAGAAAAACTCTTACAGCTTGCAAGCAGCACATTGTTTTATTTATTTATGTAAAACTGGGTCCTGGCCTTCAGTGCTTATTGTGTGCAGATGGCGCCGCCACTCTGCTATAAAACACAGAAGGTCATCAGTGTGTTTCATTTCAAATGGCTAAATAGGACTATTACCAGCTTTGCCCATTTGCTCGCTACATTTGAGATTTTGTTTCGTTTGTGGAGAGAGGAAAAAAAACATCTAAACAGAACCACATTAGGCCCCATGAAACATTCCAGCCTTATCAAGTATCTCAAGGTGTCCCCCAGGGTTCAATCTTAGGTCCCCTTCTTTTCCATTCATATATCCACCAAGCATATATCCAAATATTTTTTTTTTTTCTCTATCTACATTAGACTGCTTCACACCGAGAAATGTTTCTAAGAGTGTTTCCACGCCTCCAAACGGCAGGGTCGAGGCAAAATATTACACCTCTCAGGATGATGCACTGCGGTAGCTACATCACTCTGGCCCACAGCAGAATACATTTAGATGAAACAGATTGCTAGTTCCAAATGTAGGACTTGAATTGCTATCCGTGTGTTCGTAAAATATTACGCTGATCTAGCAAAGGGGATCTGATTAGGACATTTGGCAATTATTTATACCAAGGGAAAACTCGATTGGCAAGCATTTAAATCACACGCCTGTGACCTTTTTCATCAATCTTCTGTCGCAGGTGTGCCATTTCTAAGGGCCCCCCCCCACCTCCGTGATGATGCTGTATGCGAGGGGGTCCGCACAGCAGAGTTGGCAGTATATCCTTCAGATTGTTCATCAGCGTGCGGCGAGACAAACGACAGCACGCAACCTCTCGTGTCAGAGGCCATCGATCATGTCAACAGAAGCCTATCTGTGCCAACTCGTATGGACATAGTCGCCATTTTTTTTTTTTCCCATCAGTTTTCCACTGCTACACGGAACAATATACGGACTTCATAATCCTCTGTATAAAAAAAAAAAAAAGAAGAACCATGGAAGGATAAATAGTAAATATATGAGGTGTTGACTCTGAGCAGTTGGAAGAGAAGCAGCAAAAGCGGGTAAAGAGAGCCCTCTAGTGGACAATATGCACCTAACAACTTCAGGGGAATAGAAAAAACAAAAAAAAGAACAGTTAATTGTAGTTAAGATTTATTATTAGTATTTTTTGTTATTATATATTTATCACATGACCAAAAAACAAGGGTGTGTAGACTTTTTTTTTCAAATTCAACTACTTTTAAAAAGTAAATACATTTTAAGAAGTGTTTTTATAGAATGGTGGGGGTTGTCATTTGTGTTTGCAAGCGGCGTCGGTTGAGTTCCCTGACAACCCTGACAGGTTGCAACCTGCCCGGCTGGCTTCTGTGAGAACACGCAATCACACACACTCCATGAGACAATAAACACCCCCACCCTTGGAAACCAAAAAAAATAATAATAAAAAAAAGTTGCCATCAGCTGTGTTGCAAGGAAGTTGTTGAATAAAATAGTCTCCTAAATGATATTTGATTACTTTTATTATTCACACACTACTGATGAGAAAAAGAGCATCCTTAACAGTCGGTCTTTGCGAGGTTTTAATAAGCAAATTATTTTTATGATGAAGTGAAGCATAAGATGTTCACTATGTTGCGACCTTTTAAGATGATTTGTTCAACTTGCCAAACAATAATTCACATTGCAAATCGCATTGGTTTTATATTTACACAAGTAAATGAGTGGCCAATATTGAAATCATTTCCAATGTAAGGTGATAATATATTCAAACGTTTCCAAGGGGTTTGTAATGCCCCCCCTTCCCATGTCTAACCTGTTTTAAAGCGCTTTTGGCTGCTGATTTTGTGTATTGGAGGTTGCTGTGCAAGTCCTGTTTGCATACAGGGCGGGAGCCCCTGCCTCTTTTAGCGCCACTGTACGCGCCCCCAGCAGGCCCATCTCCTCCTTCTTCCATCTGTCGATAATTGCACTGCAGAAACTAAAGTCTAGAAGTGCACTGTGCAAAAAAAAAAAAAAAAGGTATCAACAGTATGTTTTTGCAAGAGCGGGGTCTTTGCCGCGTGACGTTTTGATCACCAACACCGACCGAGCCCACTTTCCTTGACGGTCAAGCAAAGATCGTCTCTCTTCCAGAATGTTTGCTCAGATGGTTTAAAAAAATAAATAAACATCCATCTATCCATTGTCTGAACCCTTTATCCTCACGACGGTCGTCATAATAATATTACATACTATCAATCTTTATCAGTTAATTCTCGAAACCTTAAAATAATTCTATTGATATTGTGAGACCTCTTCGTTATTTTGCAATCTTTGAGGTAGCGCGCCTGTTGCCCCGCCAACACAACTTTCAAGAGGCGTGGTCGACGGTTCGCACCCATTGGTGCTAGCGGAGGAGCTCAGGCAAGTATGGGCTCTCTAATTGGCTTCTATTCCCCGACGTCACACCAAGGGCTACTCTGATTGGCCAGCCGGCGCCAGATGCCGAAGAGCGCCAGAAAGCAAGCTTGAGCGGGTGATGCTGGGGTCTCCACGGGACAGTGCCCAAATTCCTCCAGCGGGACAGGTAGTGACTCTCTCTGGGGCTGGCCGCTTCTTTTAAAGAGGGAAAATTAGCTGCGATGGCGGTTTGACGAGAGGACGCAACGACGACCTTTTTTCTTTTTGGGGAAAAGCACCAAGTGGATCCCTTGACTTTTGCAGCATAAACAGCGGCAAGGTGGAGAATATTTTCCAACTTTTGATGCCTGATTTGAGCTTGGACTCGGCGCCAATCTTACGTAATTTCCAAACGCTATCAATTATTGACATATATATTGTCTACTTGACTTTACGATCGGTATTACACGAGAAGTTATGTTAGTACTAGTATGTAACATGACTCATTCATTTGAGCTACCAGTAACGAGGCGTGTCCAAAGATGTTACAACCTAAATATGTGATCCAAATGCTGATTACTACTACGTTATTGCCTTTTATATAGGAGTAACTTAAAGTACTTTATGACATTGGCGGTCGTTTAAGTTTGGATAAGGAAGGTCACTTCGAGTAGCTTGCAAGTAGCTTGTTAGCTTTGCGCCAAATTCAGCTGCCTCTTTTTTTTTTTCCTAACTTAAATGCTTTTGCCATCTACTGATATTCTTGCACTATATTGCAGATTTACCTTTAAAAAAAAAAAAAACATGGAAGTAGAATGTCTTACACTTAAAGATCTTACAAGTTCAAGGAAGATTGCACAGAAGGTAAGTGTGTGCTGGAAAAGTCCTTCCATACAAGGAAATGGAAGAAAACGACTAACAATTTAAAAATGGTCTCTGTTCTAGGAAAATATATTCACAGCGTGGAGGAAATCCACCCCGACAAAGTCGACAGAGCCGTGCGTACCCGTGATGACCTGGAAATGCGGCACCCCGGATCGGGGCCACGTCACCCCGATCAAACACCCCGCCGAGGCCGAGCCCTGGTCGCCCACGGCCAACTTGAAGATGCTGATCAATGCCGCCAGTCCCGACATCCGAAACCGCGAAATGCGAAAAGTGCTCTTTAGGCCCATCGAGAACGAATCGGAAAGCGCGGCTATCGGCGCAGATGACGGCGGTACGGCGGAGGATCAGGTGAGATGTTTGCTTCAAAAGGCGTTCGAATCATGAGCGGTGAAGCCTGAAATCAAATGGATTTGTTGTTTTTTTTTTACAGTTTGAAGTATTGGAAGAAGATGACGACGTGGAGAAGAAGCCAAGCAGGAAGGAGAAGAGCTTGGGTCTACTGTGTCAAAAGTTCCTAGCTCTCTACCCGGATTATCCGCCGCCTGACAAACCAATCTCCATCTCCCTGGATGAGGTGGCAACCAGTTTAGGTAAGAACCGATGGGAATTACACTGGTGCCTTCACTTACAATTATTTTTCTGATCTTCAGGTGTGGAGCGGCGGCGCATCTATGACATCGTCAACGTGCTGGAGTCCCTCACGATCGTGGGACGCATGGCTAAGAACAGCTACACGTGGCACGGCCGTCTGCGCCTGGAGGCCACGCTGCAGGAGCTACAGCGTCAAGGCCGCCAGCAGGGCTACCACCGCCACATGGAGCTCGCCAACCGGGAGGCCGGACGCAGCCAGGAAGGCGACGGCGGGGAGGACGACAACGGTCAAGGTAAGAATCAAAGTGTCCTCCGTATTTATTAGTTCTTATCCTCCTGCTGGCCATATGTTCCTTCAAATTGACAGCACGATTTATATTGTAAAAAGCTAAAAACGACTTGCCCTCATTCTAAGCTAGCTGCCACTAGATGGCGCCAAAAAGTAATATTCTTAGCTGATTTGGCTTTTTGCCCAAAAAAAAAAAAAAGATTTCTCTTCGTATTATGATTGTATCCGTCCACAGCGGCTGGGAAAAGGAAAGACAAATCCCTGCGTATCATGAGCCAAAAATTCGTTATGCTCTTCCTGGTGTCCAAGACGCAAACGGTCACGCTGGAAGCAGCGGCCAAAGTTCTCATCGAAGAGAGTCAGGACTCGTCCAGTCACAGCAAGTACAAAAGTGAGCTCTGACACAGCTGTGCGGTTTTTTTTTTGGGGGGGGGGCGGGGGGGTTTCCCGTCCAACTAAACATCCGTGTCTTCCAGCCAAGGTACGACGTCTCTATGACATTGCTAACGTGCTAACTAGCCTGGGCCTCATCAAGAAAGTGCACGTGCGAGAAGAGCGAGGCAGGAAGCCGGCTTTTCGATGGCTTGGACCGGTGGATTTTAACAATCCTGGTGCGGATCTTTACTCGTTGATCCTCAAGCTGCTATGACACGCTTTTGATGTTTCTCTGGTTATCTTTTACAGCAGACATCGTTGTGGGCGTCGGGAAAGCCAAGGTGGCACGCCACGCCTCTTTTAACCTCATCCCAACATCTGCGGCCGCGCAGCGGCAGATCCGCTCGGCACCAAGCAGCCCGCGCAAGGACCTAAACGGTGAGCGATGCTAACATTAGCGCCGGGTTTTAATCAACCACGGCGAGTTCATCGCATTTTTTTCTTCAATCAATCTTACAGCTCAGCCGTTAGATTATTCCAGAAAGATGGGAGCCGGCGAAACGATCTGTCGGCCGCAGTTCGGAAACAATGTGTGAGTCGTCGTTCCACCTTCATTAGCTAATCGCAATAAATGTGTCATGATTTGACGTGGCATGTTTGTTTGCAGAAACCCGGCCACGCCCACCCTGCTGGTCCCCGCCCTTCACCCGGAGCGGCTCTTTACGCTATCATCCTCCAGCCCCTGCCTGGCCTACCTACCCGGCCTGTCCCAGGCCTCCGTGGTCATGCTGTACAACCAGCCCGAAGGAGTCGGGTCGCTCCAGGAAGAACCGGCCGAAGGGAGGAAGAGAAGGAGGGAAACCGATGAAGAGGCGGTGGCGCTCAAGAAAAGCCCGTCTGACTTACGGGGTGGAGAGGAGGTGAGACGTTTCGTCAAAATTTTGGAAGTGTTCATTCTAAAAAGCGGATTCGTTTATCCTTCAGAGTGCGCAGAGCGGCGCGTCAGAAGCAACGGATGAGAACGTCGCCGGCACCCGGGCGTCACACTACCTCTACGTGCCAAACAATGCAGGTAACGTCACCTCAGTATGTTCACTCTTCAATTCAAAATGGATGACGAAAATTTATTTGCCAGGTTTGAAAAGCCTCAACTTCCTGCTCCCCTCCGGCCAAGCCCAGGCCCATCTCCCGCTGCCCTACATGCTGGTGCCATCCAGCGCAATCTCCCACTACCCCCTGCAGGGCGGCGACACTCAGGTGGGCTTCAACCTACCCACCCACTTTATGGTAGCGGCCGCGTCGTACGACCAGGCGCCGCCTCTTTCGTTGCCTTCCACGCCGGAACAGGGCGGGCGGGGTCCCTCGGGGGCGGCCAACGCTACAAGCGCACCGCAACCCCAGGTAAGGAGATCTTAACATGTCAACCTTAGTATTTAAAATAAAATCAATAAATCAAGACGCTAATGCCACCGCTCTCCTTTCACAGACTCCGCACACTCCAAAGGAGAGCCCAGTGCCCAGCTCCAAATCTTTCTTCCAGACTCCAGGCACCATGGAGGGTGTCAGCGCGGCGCCCGCGGCACGAAAGCGGGGCTCGGCGCAGAGGAGACTAGACATCAGTCACCCGTCGTCTTGTTAGGCAGTGAGCTGTACTATTTATAGTTCCGGGGATAAAATGACATTGAAACGGCACATATCAATTGTACGGGATTTGCAAATTCGGTTATTGGTTGTTTTTAATGCTCAGGACGAATCCGCGTCAAATCTTTTTTTGAGGTGGGTGTTAATTACTCATTACGGTAATTCATTTGACGTTTTCCATAGACCGCTAATAAGTTGATTAAGCTTTTGAAAAAAACAATAGGAAAACTGTGAAACAGCGCCGCTCTGTGGTAGGTGTTTGCCACTACATGATTTAATTATCCCCTCCCAAAATCAGCTTACCTTCTCCCCTAATCACACATGCATGATAATTCCTATTTATGTTTTTAGCTAATATATATATTAACTACAGGGACTGTAACAGAACACTTCATTTGGAACACGAGTTATTCTAAGGAATCTGTTATTGGCTTATTTTACTTGAGATGTTACCATGACGGTAAAGTGATGGGAAGAAAAAAAAAGCCTGTTTACATCCGATGCTTGTGTGGATGGCTGTGTGTGTCCTGTAACTTGACGATGCATTCAGGTACTTGAATTTTTGTGATTTCTACCATTTGGGTATTTTACAGAACTCTAAAGAGTACAGTAAAGAGAAGTTTGCCCACTGGTACTCATGGTTTGATGCATTTGTGGGACAAGTGCCTTTAAGGGTTGTTGTTGTTGTTGTTTTTTTTAATGTAGAGGTATTATTTTCAGTTGTCCTAGCACATTTTTCTTTTCCGGTTGTTCAAGGAGTTGCCACGGCAACCACTTTGCCCAAACTAACGGTGCTACGTACTGACTGACCAACCCACTGTGAAACTATTCAGGACGCCACACCAAAACGTGCGAGGACAACCCACTCTCATTCATATTCAGTTCTTTTTGTGTACATCGTATCAATTAATGCTTCCGTATTGTTACATCCTTGTTTTAATGTTTTATTGCACTGTTCTTTTTAAATATGAAACCTAGTACCATCTGACTGTAGCTGCGGGCTATTGATTTTCCCCAAATGACTGTCACATACTTCAATAAAAGTAATATTTCTGTATTATTTTGTGTTTCTCTTTAGTTATGACCTCCTTAGTTAAGACTTTTTTTTTATTTATTTCTGCTGCATAATGCGATTTAAATGCCATTTACCCGTAGGTTATTTCTGAGAAAACCCAAATAATATTGGGGCGATAAAAAATCCGACACTCCTTGAATGCGACGTTCAGAGCTCCCAAGCCCCGCCCATCTCTGCCATCGCTAAAAAACGAGCGCTGTGCGACGTCATCGAGATATTACGGCGAAGCACAGTCGACGCTACGTAGACCTTTGGAATTTCGTCATCTTAACATCTGCCTGCTTATTATAAAGTCGACCAAAAGGTATTTTACGATCTGTATGTTGCACGCACTTTCGATGTAAACATGTTTGCTTCTTGAATGTACACAGGTATGTGAGTAACCTTTATTTTTTTTTATAAATGTTTTCTCTAGTTAGTTATAATGTAACGAAATTAGTGTGAAAGCAACAAACCCTTAGTTTGCAGTACTTTTTTTAAATCATAAACATGCATAAAAATATTATTGCTAAAAGCCAATGCAAAACGCAAGCTAAGAAACGAAATATCAATGTTGTGATTTTATACATATAAATTCTTTTGGATGGGCTGGAATTGATTATTACTCATTTCGTTGGCAAATATAATTTGAGATACGAACCACTGTGGCATGAATCTGAAACTCAATTCACTCAAATAGTTTGACTCCATTAAATGCCTCATTCATTGATGAATTTGACAAAAGTTGTTTCAACTTTTGACTCTTTCTGTTGTCTATTATGCCTGGCATTGTGTTGATCCAGATGTGAGGAAGATAACAACATCTGGCCAGATAATCGCATAGTAAGTCATGTCATCACATCAAGATCTTCAAATGGCCCCAAATGGACACATTTCTAAAGCAGCCCAGGGTCTGTAATTACAGCCAGACGCAAATGGCGAGGCATCAAGGGCACGATTGTGATGTAATGTTTCTCGAGGGTCTGCGGTAGAGTACGCCGCGACACCCAGAGGCATTCCTCAGGGTATTAACTCCAATTCATCCCCAGGTTGTGAGGATTCGATTTTTTCCACCCAGAAAGAAACTCCATGCTCTCATTCGTATAGGAAATAACTCGGAAACGCAAACGTGAGCAGTATGGGATTTTCCGTGAAATGGATCAAAATGCAGCTAAAACTTGCAATTTTTTTTTTTACCACTTACGGCGGAGGAAAAGTTCAAACGCTAACCACACAAGTGACAATTCCAAATAGGATTCTGCTCCAATCTGTCAGTGTAAATAACAACAATTGTACATTTTTCTCATTTGTCACAGTCACAATGCCAAACTGGGGCGGAGGTAACAAGTGCACGGCGTGCAACGGCACCGTGTACCACGCTGAGGAGGTCCAATGCGACGGCCAGAGCTTCCACAAGAGTTGCTTTTTCTGCAGTGAGTATCTATGAGCTAAGCTACAGACAAAAGGAGACACCGGGTCTTTGTGACCCGGTGACATCACGCCGGGGTTCCGACCATCTCGGATAAGATATCACCTCAGAACGTCTGACAAAGACGTCTTGTCACATTGTTGCAGACAATGGGGACTTTGTGTCTTTGGTTTCATTTTTTTTTTTTTTTCTCGATGGAATAATCGATGATAAAAACATATGTGTGTCGTCAGTGGTGTGCAGAAAAGGTTTAGACAGCACCACAGTGGCCATCCACGACCAGAAACTCTACTGCAGCTCGTGCTACGGCAAGAAGTACGGTCCAAAAGGCTACGGCTACGGCCAGGGGGCCGGCACGCTCAATATGGACCGAGGGGAGCGACTGGGAATCAAACCCGAGCAGTAAGCGTCGCTATCCCAATTTCTTACTTTTGTTTCACTAACATGATGAAAAATAAGCAAAACAAACTTTGGGTATTTTTCCTAAAGCCTTTTTTTGGTTATGTAAGCAGCTACAATGAGGTTCATTCAGGAGGACTGGCCGTCACCCTCCAGTGAGCCTCCATGAAGCAAAAATGACATTCATTGTCTATTGTCTTCTCTCCATAGGTCGCCAGGTCACAAGCCCACCACCAACCCCAACCCGTCCAAATTCGCCCAGAAGTTTGCCGGATCGGAAAAATGCGCTCGCTGTGGCGACTCGGTGTACGCCGCAGAGAAGATTATGGGCGCGGGTAAGGTGAGTGTCGGACATTTGATCAATTCTGTTCCAATAAATGTCACATTCAAAAATGTTCTATCAAGACAGTATAAATACGTGTACGAGTAAAACAGGTTGTGAATAGAAAGCAAACTCACCGAGCTTTTCTTGAGAAGATTCCAAATGAGGGAAAGCATAAAACCTTGAAAATTCCATCCATTTTTTGCAAAAATATGCTCCAGGAATGATCAAATAAAATAAAAAACATTCACATGGTGCTCCAAACAACAAGTCCACCTTGTTACTTCATCCCTGTTTGCAATCATTTGATTGGAGTGTTTACCCCACAGGTGTGAGGTGTATTGTTCACTTCCTGGATGGGAACCAATCAGATTTCAGCATTGATAATACAAACAGAAAATGACTGTTTAAAATAATAGAATAGCAAATTGCATGTTTTAGTTTCATTTAAATTATTATTATTTTTTTTAATTGGTTAAATGTTTTGTTACTTCATCCCTGTTTGCAATCATTTGATTGGAGTGTTTACCCCACAGGTGTGAGGTTCACACAGTTCACTTCCTGGATGGGAACCAATCAGATTTCAGCATTGATAATACAAACAAAAAAAAGACTGTTTAAAACAATAGAATAGCAAATTACATGTTTTTGTTTCATTTAAATTATTTTTATTTATTTTTCTAATTGGTCAAATGTTTTTTTTTTTTATCTGGTTGCCAAATTGAACTTAATTCATCTTTGTGCCCACAGACATGGCACAAGAATTGCTTCCGCTGTGCCAAATGCGGCAAGAGCCTGGAGTCCACCACCCAAACGGAAAACGAAGGAGAGATCTACTGCAAAGGTGACATCATAACTAAAATACTAAATTATAGCAGACATGGCTCATTTATTTCTTAGTTACCGACAACACGAAAGGCGTCACGAGTCACATCGTTTCAACTCTTGTTCTGCTATTATTACGCAATTCAGTAATCTTTTAAAGCTCTTGATGCATATTTTGGCTTTTGAGAAAAATAAGCCAACAAACATGACACATGGAGAGAAAACAACACAAGGTCACTGAACCTTGAAATTGAATTTGTGTAGAATAGATAAATCAAATGATGAAGTCACATGCAGCACCCGATTTTGTTTTTCTCATGATCTCTATGTCAACCCAACAAACAGTCCGACCTTTGACTCAGTAAGCTTCAGCAAAATATTTTGGACTGTCACTGTTGTTCCTCACACTCACAAGCAGTTTGACACCAAAGTGAGATCAGAAAAGCAGGCCGAAAAGGACACACAGTAAATTCCCATCCACTTTTCCCTGAGAATTATTTCTTAAAAATAAAATTTTGGAAGAAGGCACGAGTTGCTTGTCAGAAGTTAAGTTAGATAACACTTACCTGATTACTATCTCCACAGCTTGCTATGCGAAGAACTTTGGCCCGAAAGGATTCGGCTACGGCCAAGGAGCCGGCGCCTTGGTCCACGCCGAGTGACATCGTCGCCATTCCTCGCCGCTTTTTTTTTTCTGTCTTTCTTTGAATCTGTCTCAAATAAAACAAAAGACCCCTCCCCCCCACACACACACAAAAAAAATCACATTTGCCTGTCTTTTATTATTAAAGCCATTAAAACTCAACCATGCCCGTATGTTTTACATCTGAAGCGGATTTAAATTGACGTGGGCCGAAAGAGAGGCACTGGAAATGATATCGTCAGATTTTTCTGCGCGTATATATATTTATATATACTGTACATCCCCCCCAGAACATAAATGACTTTTACTGTCGGAAGAACTCGTGAAACCGGGTTTGATTTTTTCTATGTGTTGATGGGCGAAAAAAACACCAGGGCCCGTCTTGCATGATCACATTTCTGCTTTTAGAAAAAAAACAAAAAACAATTGTCTATTGTCTTTGCTTTACATTTTGTACATCCAGTGGTATAACAAACCATGACATTTAAAAATTATACAAAAAAAAAAAATGGGTGAGTACAGTCCACAAGTATGGAATATAATACACAATGGAAGGGGGGGGGGGGTCACTAGACACTGGATTTGAGGGCGATTAAAACAATTTGCCGATACATAACATCGAGTATATACAGTGGCTTGGGGGCGGGGCATCATACATGCAAGTGTGCGACACCAGTGTTGGACATCACTAAAAGCTACAGTCACTTCTTCATGTCCTTGTCATTTCGGGCCCCCCTCAAATTGAATTTTTTAAAAAACTACAGAAAGAAAAATGGAGTTCCAGATTATTTATGTACACAGTCTTTACAATCTCCGCTTCACATAGGGGGGTAAGTAAACAATAGGGGGCCGGGGGGGGGGGGAAGGTGCTGCTAGGCCCTTTTGTTCAGTAAAAAAAAATAAATCAGTGCAAGTTTGTAGGCAGACAAAAACAAACAACAAAAAAAAAGACTTGACAGCTTTTTGATACAAACACATGGAATGAAACTTCCTATAATTCAGAATAAATACTACCCAACAGCGACAGGGATATTCTTAGTAATAAAAAAAAAACTACTGTAACAAAAAAAAAAAAACTGAAATGACAGCATCTCATTGATAAATACGTTTTAAATAAATACCTGCAACTTTTTTTTTTCTTTTATGTTCCGATATTTGCCGGTCCGGAAACGCTGATAAAAAGACATTCCCTTATCTGTAAATAAAAGAACATAAATAGAGTGAAGAGGGGATACTGCAACCGCATCTCTACTCGTACCAGAGGTGATTTGGGATTTTTCTGTCGTTTTGTTGTCCGTCTCCCTCTAATAGTGGTGACAAGATGGAGAGGGGAGAGGGAGGGGGGGGGGGGGGGGTTGCCCTTAAACAGCATGCTAATCCCGTCGTCCGGTGTTTTTGCGATGTCATCCAAAGGAGTGTCGATTTCTCCCGGAAAACGAGGACTCCCGCCTCCCCCTTTCTGTTTTCGCACTTTTTTTTTTTTTTTTACACCAGCTGGTAGCCAGAGCCTGACGTCTGGTCGTAGTCTATTGTATACTGCGTGGTCCAGTCCACCGCCACGGGCCGGATCAAGCCGCAGCAGCGGACTTCGAAGAAGTCGATGAGGTTTCGGACGCAACCGTGACTGTAAAGAACAAAAGGTATGAATTTTCATGTGATTTAATTGTGAATGAAAAAATTTCCCATTCTCAAAAAAAATGCAATTTTTGGGGCTGCGGACATGACGTGGTTTGCTTAAAAAGTGGATGAACGTGTACTTGGGGTCAAGTCACATGGTCAAAATCACATCGTTGGTCGTCTCTGGCGCAGGTTATAATTGAAGCGCTTCTAAAATTACAAGGAGTGACAAACCACAGGCCTGGCAGCTGTGTGAGATCAAAACCTTTCGTACTTACTTGAAGGGGCTTTCGATGGACGTGGCCGTGACTTTAAAGTGCTTGTACCTCCGAGCGTTCATCCTCTCATTGGTGGTAATTCCTAGAGCGGCGATCTGGTGGAGAGAAATTGCAACGTCAGCGACTTGTTATTTCTGCTAGATGATGCAAAATATAGTGAGAAGTCCGGACCTGGTAGAGTTGACACATGATGAGCACAGCCACCCACATAAAGTGGAAGAGGCTGTTGAGGAACATCCAGAACATCCACGGCGAGCAGGCGGCGATCTGAGTCAGGTAGAGCCAGAAGCCGTCTTTGGCGTAAGAGGTGGCGCAGTGGATCCTCCAGTCTGCAACGGACAACGACAGCATTAGCTTTGCGATGCTAATGCTATTAAACGTCCTCGTATCATTTTAGGGGAAATCATTGTAGTGCGGTGTTCCGCAGGGTTCGATTTTAAGCCTCCTGTTCTTTTCAAGTTTTCTCAGTCACTCACAAGCGATGCAGCCGTAAATCATCCAGCAAATCATGCACAGCAGGAAGAAAAGGTAACCCATGAAGTAGCGGTGGTTCCCGCTTCCTGCGGACACAAAAAAAAAACGTCACTTCCCGCTTTTGTTTGGAGAAGAAACTGTTTCAGGTGAAACAACAATGGTGACTGTAGCTAAGAAAAAAAATAAATAAAGTGACATGCTCAAACGGTTCTTCATCGTCGGTGGTCATCTTCCTTTTCTACTCCCAGCCTGTTTTGTCGCTCGAAAAGCTTCATCCAGGTATTTAATTACGACGTACCTACGCAGTTGCCCACCCAGGGGCAATGGTGGTCGAATTTGGCGATGCAGCGGTTGCACACGGCGCAGTGTTTGGATCTGATAGGCTTCCGTATCTGCATAGGGAGACAGTGACACAATAGTCATATACGTCCTGAAATATGAAGAAGAAAAAAAAAAAAAAAGAAGTGATCCGGGCTTACCAAGCATGTGCTGCAGAAGATGCTGAGATCCAAGCTGCCCGTTTCTGCCAGCTCCACAATAGTCTAGAGGAGCGAGGAAAGCAGATCTGAATGATTAGTAAACATCTCGAGTGATTTGGACTTAAAAAATAAAATAAAAATCCTAGACAAAGATTAAAAATCTGGACATGTTTGGGTAGAAGAGGTTCCTCCACAGGGAAGGGAAAAGCTTTGAAGCTCTCCAACAATGTAGGATATTTTTAGCATGTTCATCAATCACGGGATGGGGATCCGGGCCCCCTTTCGCTGTGCTTTATAGTCCGATAATGAGGAAGAAGACGGCGTGTGGCGTTTTTTTTTTTCTTTTTCTTCCCAACCCTAATTGGAATGCGAGGATATTACCTTTTTCTTCTGCTCCTCGGAGGCTTTGATGATCCCTGGGTCTGATTTCCACGATTTGCCAAAGTTGTAGAAGAGAGCCAGCGTGTTAATGAGGAAGGGCACGTGGACAGTGGCGAAGGGGAGATGTGTCGGGCGAGGTTAAGAAACACAATGGACGAGCAAAGACATCCGTACTCGCTCTCCCTATTAGTGAAGCCGTGATGCGTATGATTCAATTAGCAGCTTCCAAAGACAAAGACAATTCTTCTCTGGACAGGAAAAAAAAAAATAAAACAACAGATTCACTCACTGCTGTTCCGCTTCAACTTTTCCAGCCATAAATCTAGCAAAAGTAGCTAACGAGCTAACGCCAAACGACTCCGTAAAGGATATCATTCCAGAACCAGTAGAACCAGGTTGTATACATCCAAAACTTGGTGGCCAGGTAGATTCCCAGAGGGAGAGCGCTGTGCATGGAGTGGTCAAAGAAAACCCTGGGAAGAAAAAAAAAAGTATAGTGAGGCCTTTTAACACATTCACTGCCATTGATGGATATAGAGTTCAATCTTTTGAACTGAATTCTGATTCCATGACTTACTTGGAGAGGAACTGCACGGCCACCCAGACGCCCACGTACATGAGTCCCTTGATAATCCAAGAGTCGATATCCAGGTTGGCGATGAAGCCTACGAGCCAGATGACCAGGAAAGGCGTTCCCAACATCACCTTCTGTCTCACCTCCTGGAGCCAGACGACAAAACGACAATGTTTTCTCATCTACTTACAGCGCGGAATAACAATAATAAATCTTCTTGTTGTCTTTTCGTAATATGACCGTCACTGTCCCCAACCTTGTCCATCTTGAGTCTTTTCAAGTAGGACGGGCTGTCGTAGCCTTTAGCTTGCCGCGCTTCCTGCAGGTGATTGATCATCCAGACGTTCTTCCTTTGCTTAGCGAGATCAAGCGGCGTTTCGCCCTTCAAAACAACACGCGGAATATAACGTGAGAAAGAGAGAAAGCCGATTTGCACGAGACTCGATTGCGGTACCTTGATGTTCTGCGCGTCGACGTTAGCGTTGGCGTCCAGCAGCAAGCTAATGACGGTGGTGTTGCCGGCCAGCACGGCCCAGTGCAGCGCCGTGTTCTTGTGGTACTTGTCGCCCAGGTTCACGGACACGTTGAAGGTGAGCAGCAGTCGGGTCGGGTCCACGCTGTAGCCAGAAAGTCGGCAACATTTAGCATGGCCGATTGATAAAATGGCGTGCGTGTTTACGCACCTGTGCGTCCTGTACGCTGCCCACATGAGGGGAGTCATTCCATTCTGGTCCATCATGTCCACATCCTGTCATGCACGAAAAAACAAGAGAGAGAAATATGTTGAGTAAGCAAACTGGATGAGGGCATGTGAATGGAAAATGAATGCAATGGCTCCCTCGGGTGGACAAGAGTGGTACGACACGCAAGTAAACAACCATTCCAAATCATTCAGTATGTCTTGGGAATAAAAATAAAAGTATTCAGCACATCTGACCTGCCCCTTGGCGATAAGGTAAGCAACAATGGAAGTGTGGCCAAACTGGGCAGCCAAGTGGACGCAACTGCAACCCTCGCCGTCGACCAAGGACGGGTCGGCGCCGTATTTCATCAGCTGCACCACCATGGATAGGTGGCCTTGCCTGACAGAAAAGAAGAAAGAGTCACAGAAACGATAAGGAGCAAAAACATTTTTCCCCTTGCTGCAGTCAAAGAAAAAGACTGGGGGGGTTAAAGGTCAATGCAAGATGGAGGACAGGCTATTAATAATGCAGAAGCAAAGACATCAGAAAACAAAAGCTACCTGGTGGCCCAGTGCAGTGGTGTGGAGTTGAGGTCTCCACCAAGCTGGTCCACTATGGCCCCCTTTGATATGTAGTACCTGCCGTCACGTATTGTTAGCGCCTATGTGCTTACAGGAAACGAGAGCAGAAGAAGAGCGAGACTCACTTGACCAAATCTACCCTGTTGTTAATGGCAGCCCAGTGGAGGAGCGTCACATTTTCTTTGTCCGGCTGCCGGACGTCAAATCCGGCCTCCACCAGCTCCCTGCATCGCTCGAAGATGCCGTATCTGAGAAGGAGAGAAAATGAGGGTCGGGTTGAACGGTGAAATCGATTCTGAATGTGAGCCAAAGGTTTTTAGTGGTGCTCACTGCGTGGCTTTAACGATGTCCCATGTGCTGTAGTCGTCCACGTGGTTCTTGCGGCTGACGGTCTCGCCGTAGCCGTGGTTGAAGTGGCTCTGAGGTTTGATTTCCTAAAGAGAAACCAAGTTCAGGTTTTCTGTGGTGCATTCCAGACAAAGAAGGCAATTTAAGACTCTAGAACCTAGCTAAGTGTTTGTAATGTTTTTTTTTAATCAACCTCAAGGGCAAGGCAATAGAAAAAGAGGACAACGCCAGCTAATCTCATTCTGCAGCGGAAGATCTAAAGTGTCACATGTGCGACGTAGCATCTGCGCTCACATTCAATTAGCTTCCACGGTAACACGGAATAACCGGCAATTAGCCTCGATGGCTCTCTATGCAGCTATTTAGCCATAAATAACAAATATAATGGGGCCATCTTGTAAATATTAGTTAACAGGTGGCATCATATCGATATTTTGGTGCATTTATTAGTATTGTTATTATGGGAACTGTGCTCCACGTTCTAGGCGAGATCATTTGTGAAAAGGAGACCTCAGTCGCTATCATTTTTATTTTTTGCTTAAAAAACAAGGTTGATTGAATGATGAACCAATGCAACCATTTCATTGAATACCATTTCTAATTGGTGTGCTAACATGTTCGGCATTAACTGCAGCTACGTTATAAGAACAGACTAGTAAGCCACAGTTAGGAATCCAGTCGACTAAATACACAATGACTAAGCCTTTTCTTTCTTGAAAATATGTTTTAGAAATGGAAATGAGCAGCATCTAGCTAAATCAAAATGAGACTTTGATGAACACTCATTGCCATGGGAATGATGTGTTTAAGTGCAAGTAGGTTATTCGACACCTTCTAAACAATCAATAATTTTAATAATTCAATGTTAGCAACACTTTTTTGTGTGATATATGGTAGCCTTATAGATATTCACTACACATTTATACCAGCTAGCCTTGTCAATGTAGCTCCCGAGCTACATGACGCTCGACTGAGAATTGTCATTTTTTCGGAACGCCTAACGACACTTAAACGCACCGCCTGGAATGCATGATAGCGGCCGTGCAATTGCCAAACAAATATTGAGAACAACAAACACTTTGGCGTGAAAATATTGCGGACATCTACTGGATGTGTGTGCACTAGCAATGCAGCAGAAGGTGTGTATGTGGTGGTGGTGGTGGTGGTGGTGGTGGTGGGGGGGTGTACCGTTAGCGCATTTAGCATCGTTAGCAGCCTGACATCCCCCCCCCCCCCACTAGTGGTAATGCAGGGGGCATTGGCTGTTGCGGGAGGGGGGGGGGGGGGGGGGACAACGACATGCAAACATCCACACCGATGCCCAAAATTTGGCTAAAAGGCTGTTTATGTATATGCGCCTAAACGACAACTTGTGCAAAATGTACCTCTGGATGGAGAATAGGGACGCAGCCAGCTTCCTTCTCATACTCCTCCATGACATCGGCCATCTTGGTGGTGATGCCCGCAGTGCATTGTGGGAAAGGAGGAGGCTGTGAAGGGGGCACACCGGGGGGTTGCGAGGAGGGCGGAGCTGTCAAAAATAAAACAAATTGTTTCATTTGTGTCATTTAAATTCACTATCTAGGGTGTTATTTAACAACTCACGCCATTACCATATATTGTATAAATACCTCATTGATGTTGTCAATATTGTAGCAAGGCCATGCTATTATATATGTGATATAGTATGTTATTATAATATTGCCTTTAGAAATAGATGACGTACTACGCAAAACGCATCGCACATAGTGACCGGATATCTTTCTTGGTGAACCGGAAGTGTACGCTAAGAAAATAAACAAAAATACAATTAACAAAGATCAAATGAAATATTTACTAGAGTCGATTTTTCCCATTGCTGTTTTTTATTCAAAAGTCTATTAAATTCTAAACATCTTTTGATATTTCTATTTTAATTCGAAGCTCCCGGGGCACACTACCGGTTGGTTGCCTCCGCCGCTTTGAAACACCAACAGCGCCAAAGTTGAGCCTCTCCAAAGAGGAAAATGTCAACAGAAGAACCACGATGGCGAGAAGTTCATTCATTCACAGGTGTAATTCCTCGCTCCAGACACGGACACCGGGCAGTAGCCATCCGGGAGCTGATCGTAATTTTTGGGGGTGGAAACGAAGGCATTGCTGAAGACCTCCATGTTTACAACACTGGTATGCTAACGTTAGCCTAGCAATGTTTTTAGCTTTAGCCTTTGCGACAAGTGTCACAAACTTCAAACAATAGGCTTTTGATTTTTTTTTTTTTTTGTTCAAGCCCCGTCTGCGTTATTTAGACTTAATATTTAATTTTGATTCGTGCATTATTAAGCGGAACCGGTAAAACAGCTGTTAATAAGTTTTTTTTTGTTTTTTTACATGTTACACATGTCATATGAAACAGGACAAATGTAACAGCTTTCACAAATGCATGTGTTGTTACATTCAATGTTACTCAATACTTACATTTCTTATAGTCTCCAAGCAATGGTTTCTGCCTGCGGTGAGAGGAGACATCCCACCCGGCTGTGCTGCCCACGGCTTAGTCTGCGAGGGGACCCGCATCCTCGTCTTTGGCGGCATGGTGGAGTATGGCAAATACTCCAATAATCTCTATGAACTTCAGGTAATGCTTGTCATCGTAATGTTATCGTATTGAATCTTATGTATATTTAATGGCCCAGGCTGGTCGATGGCTTTGGAAGAAGCTGAAACCCCGAGCGCCCAGGAATGGCCTGCCTCCGTGCCCGCGTATCGGGCACAGTTTCACTCTTGTGGGTAGCAAGTGCTACGTGTTTGGGGGGCTGGCCAATGTCAGCGAGGACCCCAACGGCAATATCCCACGGTATGTTGAAGGACGGCCATTGCCGAATATCTGACCTCCAAAGTGAGCCGGGCTTCGTTATGGCAGATACTTGGACGACCTTTACGAGTTGGAGCTGCAGTCTGTATCCGGGGTGAGATGCTGGAGCATCCTGGAGACAAAAGGGGGCGGTCCTTCAGCACGGGAGTCTCACACGGCGGTCGCCTACTCCGGCCTAGGCTCTCCGAAGCTCTTCATCTTCGGAGGGATGCAAGGCTGTAGATTAGATGACCTCTGGCAGCTTGACCTCAGTAGGACACTGACATGCTAACTTAAATGTATGTACTACGTAGGTGTCACGTGGTACCCTGTCTCTTCTTCAGACACGATGGCGTGGTCATCGCTTGAAACGAGAGGTTCCGTGCCACTACCCAGGAGCCTTCACTCTGCCAATGTGATTGGAAACAGGTAAGAGATTTTTTTTTTTCTTCACCTCCGACGAATGGCCTACAAGACGTATTTGAATGTTCTTACCTGCAGAATGTTCGTATTCGGCGGCTGGATTCCAGTTCCCGAGTCGGAGGAGCACAATGCAGCAGGAATTAAATGGATTTGCACCAACTCCCTGAGTGTGCTTCATTTAGGTCAGTACTTTAGCTCAGTAAGCTACTCTCGGAAGAGATGCTAAAGCTTCTCTCGTAGACACTATGAGCTGGAAGAACCTGGGTCAGGACTACGACGACATCAGCTCTCAACTGCAGAGCCGCAAGACTCAGAGCGACGATGACAACACCGAGCGGCCCAAAGCTAGAGCCGGCCACTGCGCCGCCGTGGTGGGATCCAGGCTCTACATTTGGAGCGGCAGGGATGGCTACCATAAGAACTTCTATCAAGTTTGCTGCAAGGATCTTTGGTACCTGGAGACAGGTGAGAAGCAGATCCCATTCAAGTCCTACCTTTTGATGTCATTGAATTTTTGCTATTTCAGATCGACCGGCCCCGGCCGATGCCGTGATGCTTATCAAATCCACCGTTAGCATGCTTCACGTGGCGTGGCGCCCCCTATCTGGAGCGGACTGCTACATCCTTCAGATTCAGCCCACGTGTCCAGCGGGGAACCATCCACAAGTCAAACAGGTGGACTCAGCTTCAACAGACAGAGACGGCAAAGATAAAGGTAAGTAAAAAATCTCCTCGTGAGGTATTTCGCTTTTAAATAGCATTTTAGATTCATTCTGAAATTTTCCTCTGTGGATTGTACCTTAGCTTTCCAGTCCTCCCACGGTACAAGTGAAGGCAACACTGAAGAAGAAGAAGGGAACACGTCAGCACGGGTATGCCATGCTATCTAGCACAAAAAAAACAACATCGGATAATATCTTTCTATTTACACGCCATTTTCTAGGATGGTTCGAAGCGGCACGACAGTCCGACAAAATCATCCCAAGATAATTCGTCAGGATCTCAACAGGGTAAAATTCATGCTCCTAAAAATGCGGAACCCAAATGTACGATCGATTGACTATTGTCTCTTTGACTCTACCAATATAGCTGAGAAGATAATGGATCATCCCTCGCAGAATGCAGAAGAAGCCATGTGGTTTGACGTTGGTGTGTTCAGAACTCTCTTCTCTGAGGTCCGCCACTTCTATCTGCCAGCTGACAACAACCAAGCGACCCTCAGCGGCCGACCTGCCGTCACAAAAGAGGTAAAAAAAAAATAAAATAAACCAGACTGCCGATGGTTGTTGGTCTACTCCATTGTCAGAGGAAGCTGCCGTCTCCTCACGACTATCAGGACAGAGAGAAGCAAGAACTGGAGCCGGGTCAGAGTTACCGTTTCAGAGTGGCGGGCCTCAATTGCTTCAGCCAAGGAGATTTCAGCCCAGTCAGCGAGTTCAAGACGTGCCAACCCGGTTTCCCTGGAGCGCCGTCTGCAGTCAGGATAACAAAGGCAATGAATTTGAGGAGAAAAAAAAAGTCATACCAAAGTGACAACTTAAAAAAAAAAAAATGAAATGACATGAGGTGTTTTTTGATGTTTCAATACAGGCTAATGATTTAGTCCACATTACATGGGAAGCTCCTCCATCTCCATCAGGTCGGATTCTGGAATATTCCATGTACATGGCGGTGAAGAAAAGCCGCTCGTCCAGCTCGGAAGGTCCGGGCCAACTGGCGTTCATCCGAATCTACCGCGGCGTCAAGGTGTTCTGTACTATCGGCTCCAACCAACTGGTCAACGCGCATCTGGATTGCTCCGCCGCCAACCGGCCGGCGCTGGTCTTCCGAATCGCCGCCAAGAACGAGCAAGGCTACGGCCCGGCCACGCAGATCCGCTGGATTCAAGGTCGGGAGGGAAAGCGGCCGTTAATAATGTCGATTTGAATCTGACTCCGCTTTTGTGTTCTTTTCAGATGCGTTTAAACTGCGAGGTGGATCCAAGTCGGACGGCGGCGCTACGGATGACTTTGACGCTGCTGATAGGTGAACAAACAAAAGCACACACAAACTTTTTTTTTTTTTTTTTTCTCTTTTAAAAAAGTCTGTCTCTCTTTTACAGCTCCAGTTGAAACTGAACGACGAATAAGACTGCACTCTGGCAATCAAATGTATTTTGTATATAAAATTGAAGGTCGTAGTTTTGGTAATTTATGTATTTAAATATTTTTAATAAAACTCTTAATTCATAGCTTCACACAAATATTTTTTTTGTAACATAGACAAATAAGCAATATATTTTTATTTTTTTTATTATTAATCACATCCAAGTACCAAGAGTTGATTTTAGTGAATTCTTTTTTTGTATGCATAAATTCCAGGTTTTTTTTTTTTTTTTTCACTTTGTATCATGTTTTGTAATCATGTAAATCTGTTTACAATGATTCCCTGTAAATTTGGAGACTTGCTGTTGCGCACGTTATGTTTCAGCAGTAGAATTTTTTTTTTCCCATGAAACCTCTTTTGGTGTTTACATTTTTATTTATGGTCATTGCAGCATTTTTTGTTTGATGAGGGAATAAAGTTACCAATCGAGATTGGCAAGTCATTGCACAACTCTGGTTCATTTTTATTTTGAAGTATTCACTGACTCGCAAGCAACAATAAAACTACTTGACGGCGGTTAACCATATGATATTTTTGTACTTATTTGTTACCTTTCAACAAATTGCACTTTTTACATATTACGCAGAAAGCTGAGAATTCCAATTTACCAGAGGGTGCCCGAACGCACCGCTGTTTATGACATCATAACTCTGATCCCATGTCACCTTATTAACTTGAGCTTTGATGTATGGACACAAAACACAGCATACGCTTACCTCCTTCCTCATTACTTTATATTTGATATCAAAATGGACGCTTCTAACCTGCCGATGGTTCCTGCGACCGGGATGGAGCTTCATCACATGTGGTCTGATCTTCAAGGGAAGTGCGAAACCTACAAATCAAATTACAACGTTCTCAAGATAGAACATTCCAGGTTTCGATTGACTATGAGTATTGTTAAAACCACAATTTCAAAACCGCCGGTTAACACAAATCGAGAGAAGATTTTAAAAACAAATTTTTTTTTTAGTTTGCAGGATGAACTATTGCATATACAGGGGGAAGTCAAACGTCTCCATGGCCAGCAGGATAAGCTCCAGTTACAGTTAGCTGAGCGATCAAGAGAACTTCTCAATCAAAAAAGGGAGATGGAGGAGCTTCGGCTGCAGGTAGATACAATTTGAAAAGCATAAATATATTGTCATATTTTTTTTTTTAAATCGATGATTGTATCTGAAATAAAATTCTGGAATTGGTCCTAAATGGCAGGTGATGACTCCGAAACGTCTGGAGTTGCTCAGAACCCAAGTGCAGCAGGAATTAGAAGCTCCGGTCCGACAACGTTTCAACAAATTAGAAGAGGTGTTGTCAAATAATTTTTCAGAAGTTTCCATTGACATCTAATTCTCATTTTCTTTTTTCAGGAGACAGAAAAGTATCGCTCCGAGTTCAACAAGCTACGCTACGCCTTCACTGTGCTCAATTCTCAATTCGAACACCAAAAGGAGGAACACGTCGGTGTACTGGAGGGCCAGAAGATGCGCTATGAGGTGGAGGTGAGGGATTCAGGAAGTGTCTCATTTTGAGATGATCATAAAAATATTTAACCTGGTTTTGTTAGATCGCCCATCTGAAGAAAGAGAAGGAAAATCTGGCGGCGCAGTTCAAGAAGGTCGATCCGTTGTACGAAAGGAAGCAAGTGGAGTTTCTCCTCAAGGAGAAAACGCAACTCGCCATGTTGCTGAAAGCTCTGCAGGCGGAGGTGGACGACCTGCAAGCAAAGAAGGACAACTCGGACCATCAGGTGGAATGCATCCAGCTTTCTCAGAATAGACAACTCACGGAATCTCAGGCCACGTTGAAGTCGCTGGAGGTGAAGACCACCAGGATCTCGGAAGGTGAGTTAGATATCGGTTGGTTTTAATGGAAGCCGCTTGTAGTCAGAGCGCCGGTGCATGTCGATGCGATTGGAACGCATGGAGAGCGAACTTCATCTCAGCCTGGAGCAGAATAACCAGCTGACCGGACAACTGCATAAAATGAAAAGAGAAGTGAACTCACTCACCTGCCAGGTGAGATCAAGCAACTCGAAACGCCAACAAAAAAAGATAAAAGCTACATATTTAGACCAGCAGAGGGCGCTGTTACATTGTTTGACTATCAGATGGAAAGCCTGAAGTTGTCACACAAGACTGAGTTGGACAACGCCAAACTGGAATTCAACCGATCCAAAGGCGAAGTGGAGAGGGAGTGTGATTCGTTGAGAGCCCAGAAGGAAAGTAAATGGACTTTTTTGGTTTTTCATGCTCCCGGAAGGAAATTAATTTCAGATGCTAGTGGCCAACGTACGTGTTTTGGATTTGAATTGCGTCTCCTCAGGTCTGCAAACAGAGGTGGTGGATTTAAAGGAAATGCTGGAGAAACATAATGAGCTTCTTGTCACCAAGGAAAAGGAGATGGTCAGAAAGGTGAAGTCCGTCTGTGATGAAGAAATGTTCAAGACGACTGCCTTGCTGGAAGAAAAGTGAGAATCCCCGAGCGGGTTTGACAGATTCTTTTTTTTTTAATTCCTGACTTTTTTTTTGTTTTGTTTCGTGCTAGGTTGGAGTTGGAGCAACGTCTGTTGGAGTTTGAACAACAGAAGACGATGCAGGAGATGAACTTGCAAACCCAGAAAGACGAATGGCAAGAGCATCTTCAGATGGCCCATAAAAGAGAAGAGTCTGTCCGGAAAGAGCTTCAAAATCTCAGGTTGGTTTGCTTCCCGTTTTTTTTCGTTTTTTTTCTTGGTTTCAAGCCAACATTTGATCTTGTCAGAGCTAAATTAAAGCAGCAAAGTTCTCATCTGGAGGAGCTGGAGAGACACAAAGCAGAAGTGATTGACTTAAAAGAGGTGAGTAGACATCATGATGAAAAATCAAAATCATATTTAGACTAGTGGTGAGTTTCTAAAAGGTTTTTACTTCTTCAATAGAAAAACCAGGAACTCTACTCCCACCTGGGGGCGCTGTCACGATCTGAAGCGGAGCTGATGGAAGCAAACGATCGTCTGAGGGAAAAATTGGAACTCATGAGGGAGGAGAACATCCGTCGTGGGGCAGAAAGGTGCAATTGAATGAGCATGCCGGTAAAAAAAAAATCTTTTACCCATCCTCTTGCTCCTCCTCCAGGCTGGTGGAGGACAGTAAGGAGCGAGAAGCTAAGCTGGAAGAAAAATACACTCAGCTCAAAGATAAACTGCAGAGAGCAGCGTCTGCGGAGAAGAAGGTGTTTCCTTCCACGTGAAAATTGATTTGCTCTCAGTTCTAAAGCCAATCGTGCGTTTTGTTGTGTTACGCAGCGGCGAGACCTGGAGGAGAAAAAAGAGCAGAGCTTGCATAGTACGATCCAAATGCTGAGGGAGCAAATAGATGAACTGAAACAAGACGGTGCTTCGGCCAACAAGTGAGTCTGAGAAGGAAAAACGTGCCTGATGTTTTTCCACAATCATCTAATTTGAAGGCAATTGTGACAACACCCCTCCGCCAGAAGGTTGATGGACTATCAGCAGCGGCACAACGAATTCCGACGTCTCCTGATGTGTAGCAACGGTTCTTTCAGCGTGGGCACGGCTCAAATCACCTCGCCGTCTCGCCCCGCCCTCTTCCTGGGATCTGAGATGATGCTTTCCAATTTGCAAGTACGCCTCAGCGGTCACGTTGCCCGACGTCTTTGCCCGTTTTCATGTCAAATTCTTGGGAATATTGATGACCTGTATGTTTAGCAAGAGGAGGAGGAGCAGAGAGAAATAGCACGACTTTGTCAGAGAGTAGATGATTTGGAAAAACTCCAGCACCAGCAAATGGAAGAACTGGGATGTGTAGAGCAAAAGGAGCAGGACAAGGCTTCCCTATGATGATGGTCTTCAATTGCACCTATTCAAGTGAGTAAATTATTCATTTAAAAGTGACAATTTGACAAATATGGGACAAATTGGTACCATTGCGTACGAGCCACAAGAGGGCGCTATTGGATTTTGTTTCGACGCCAAGTAAAATCCCCACACCAAAAATACATTTCCCAGCATCCTCTAGTTTGTAGTTTTAAAATGAGCTAGTTAGTTGTCTAAAAAGCTAGCAAAGCGAGTATGAGACAACTTTGAGGAGAATTTTGAATTCTAAGCGTTCATGTGCCCATTCCGACACAGAATTAGAACCGTAAGTAAGAAAGGATCGTTTTGTTTGCACGCTAGCTTTATCCATAAGCGCAAAATCTATTTGTTGATTTCGTAACCTTAGCTCGGGTGTGGCTACATTCCGAGAAATTTCAAGTTTCTTCTGCATTGTCGTCTTTAAATATCAACTGGCCAATTTCCGATTAAATGTCATCGGTATTTGTCGTTGTGCAAGGGGGGCTGGTTGGATATGAGTGGCGGGAGACATGGCGCGATATTTGAATACTAACCGCAAATGTTTTTTGTTCTACTTTCCAGTGTTACGTCATCAACACAAAACTATATCACTGCACCAACACAACATGCACAATTAATCCTGTGCAGATTTTCTCTTTCTTATCTGCATGAGTGATCTGGTGCACCATGAAATCGTTATCTGGCCTGTGTTAACATATTTTCCATATGGTAACAATCATTTTATTTTGCAATTGAATGATTTTGTAATCAGCTACCCCAGACCTGGTCTCCACAACAAATGCTGCAGCCAAGCAAGGGAGCAAACTAATCACTTGAGGTTGATTAACAACCTTGTCTTGACAGCTAAGAGGCTGTGATTGTATCAAATAATAGCTTGACTCTTCACATAGCTGCCATGGAGACTGACAACAAAAAGGCAGACACTTTTCAAATAGCACACCGACTTGACTGCAGGTCCTCGTTTGGCTCGAGCTGTTCTAATTGACAAGGGAGCTTGTGGAGTCAGACGCTCGCTTACCTTTGTTCTTTTTTTTACGTCCGTTAGAGGTGACATGAGCTCCTCGGCCCTCCGGCAGTCTTTTCCGCTCGGGGCAAGCCCGGGGCATGGCGCGGAGACGTCCGCAATCACGCCGGGATTGTCTGCCGGGGCCGAGATGGAGCTTCAGAAGATGCTCATCGACGAGAGGACCAAGTGTGAACTCCATCGAGGCAACTATGAGATGCTTAAAGCCGAACACACCAGGTACGGATCGATATGTTCAATCGACGTCGGACATTTTCCCCCCAAAAATACTTTTTTTCTCAGCCTGCAGGAGGAGTTTATCCAGGTACAAGAAGAAGTACGGCATCTGCAGGCTCAACTCGAGAGGCTCCAGTTGCAGTTGGCTGAGCGCACAAGAGAAATTCTGGAAAAAAACAGGGAGATGGAAGATCTCAGACTGCAGGTACACTCATCGCAATTTTTTTTTTTGCTTTATTTTTCTTCAACGATTTCGATTAAAAAATGTACTCTTATGTGTGAAATGTACCAGGTGATGACTCCTCAGCGTTTGGAGTTGCTCAGAGCTCAGGTGCAACAAGAGATGGAGGGTCCAGTCAGAGAACGCTTTGCCAGATTGGAAGAGGTCTGTGTTCAATCTTCATCATCAAGCCACTGGATAATACTGATGTGTTTGTAGGAGGCGGAGAAATACAGGTCAGAGTTCAACAAGCTGCGCTATGGCTACACTGTGCTCAACGCACAGTTTGAACACCAAAAGGAAGAACACGCTCGTGTCGTGGAGGAGCAAAAGCTGCGCTATGAGGCTGAGGTGAAGTTGATTTAAAAACTGAGAAGAAAATGGCTCCAGACGATAAGTCTTTGTCTTTCTTTCTGGCTAGATTGCTCACCTGGTGAAAGACAAGGAGAACCTAATAGCCCAGTACCAGAATGCCGACTCTCATCACGACAGGAGACAAGTGGAGGTTCTGCTGAGGGAGAAAACTCAGCTCACCTTGCGTTCGAAGGCTCTGCGAGCAGAGGTGGCCGAGCTGCAAGCTCAGAAGGACCACTCGGAGCAGCAGGCGGAGAACGTTCAGCGGGTTCAGAACCGGCAACTGGCGGAGTCTCAGGCTGCTCTGAAATCTCTGGAGGTCCGATCTCTTGACGCCTTCCATCGCTGGCGTGGCGAGACATAACTGAAAGTTGTCATTTTGAACGTTCCAGGCGGAGCGTCAATCTTTGCGCTCGCGACTGGAGCGGATGGAGAGCGAACTCCGGCTGAGCCACGAACAGAACGCTCAGCTCACCGGACAACTGCACAAAGCCGAGAAGCAAGTCAACGCTCTTAGCGGACAGGTAAGCCATTTTGGATATCGAATGTGATAAAAGTAGCATCAACCTGTGCTTTGTGACGCCATAGATCGAAAGTTTGACGCATTCCCACAAAATGGAAGTGGCCAACGTCAAACTGGAATGTGCTCGCTCCAAATGCGAACTGGAAAGGGAGAGAGATGCCCTGAAAGGTCAACTAGAAGGTCAAAGCGTTTTTCTGATCCATTAAGACATTTTTTTTTAAAAAATGAAGGTTTTACAAAAGTCTTAATGTTTTTTTTTTCCAGGCCTCCAGACAGACGTGGAAGTGCTTAAGCAAGCCGTGGAGAGACATAAGGAAATTATTGTGGAAAAAGAGAGGGAGGGAGCCAGGAAGGTGCAGTCGGCTCGTGACGAGGAAATCTACAAATCGGCTGTCTTACAGGAGGAAAAGTAAGACGAGAAAATAATAGCGATACGAGAAAAAAAAAAAATTTTGTATTGCTTGGATTGCCCTCAGGATGGAGTTGGAGCACCGCCTCGCTGAGTTAGAACAGCAGAGGGCGCTGCAGGACACCAAAGAGCAAGCCCAGAAAGAAGAGTGGGAGGAACAACTCCGCATGGCTCAAAGAGGAGAAGAATCTGTTCGCAAAGAACTGCAGACCCTGAGGTCAGACTTGCCAGGAGTAATTTTCCTAAGTCAATTTTCTAATGCAAACTTTTTTTTATTGTCTTTCAGGATCAGATTAAAGCAGCAAAGCATCCAGCTTGAGGAGCTGGAGAGACAGACGGTAGCGGCGTCAAATTTGAAGCAGGTAGGACAAACCACATTATTCAATCAGCCAGATATGAAAATTATTTCGATTTTTTTTTTTTTTTCCTTACCAGAAAAATGAGGAGCTGTGTGCGGAGCTGGGCACGTTGTCGCGCTCTGAAGCCGAGTTGATGGAAGCAAATCTGCGCCTAAAAGCCAAAGTGGACGGAGTGAGGGAGGAACTGAGGAATGCTCGAACCCAAGCTGAGAGGAGCCAACGTGAGGCAGAACGGTACGTAAAACACTACCTCGATTTTTGTCAGTGTCCATCTTGCAATGTGGAGTTGTTCCTGCGGCAGGCGGGTGGAGGAGAGTCAAATCGAGTGGCTGGAGGAGAAACATAAGCTGCAAGAGAGAGAGGCCAAGTTGGATGTGAAATACTCGCAGCTCAAAGATAAAATGAAGAGGGCCGCTGTGGCTCAAAAGAAGGTACTCCTAATTAAGTTGGAGGCCAAAAAAAAAAAAAAAAAGAACCATCCACACAATGATCAGTTTACCTTTTTGTGACGCAGAGAAGAACCCAGACGGAGAACAAAGAGAAGAGCTTGCAGAATAAGATCCAACTGTTGAAGGCTCAAATGGAGGAGCTGAAATTAGAAGCTGCAGCAGCCAACAAGTCAGCTTCACGTTAAAAAAAAAAAAAGAAATTTCCCATCACGCAGCACTAACCCGAGAGCCTTTGTTTCCAGACGTCCACTTCACTCCGAGGAGCACGCTCAGCTCCGCAGAAGGATGCGAGAGCTCCAGCGGAGACACAACGAGTTCCGTCGCCTCCTCCTAGCCGACCAAGGCGCCTTCAGTTTCGGTCCCGCCGTCCTCACCTCTACGCAGAACCCATTCGGCGTCACGGACGCGGGATCAAACATACCGGTAAGTTGACCTGTTGATACGTTGCGGGACACGGCAAGATCTTCTCTTCTGTGTTAAGGAAGAGGAGGAGATGGTCCAACTGCGTGAGAGGCTGGATGAGCTAGAGAAAGCACAGCAGCGGCAACTTGAAGAACTCAACGGGTGTGGGTGAACAGTAACAAAATAATGTACTGTAAAAAAAAAAAAAAAATGTCTTTTAGCTTTTCTATTTTTTTATATCCACTGTTTACATTCTATGTACTTGAATTTTGTCGTCGCCGTTCAATGAAATTTGTCATTTTTGACACCATTTGAACTCTTGCATGCAAATCATTGGTGAGTAATCAGAAATATTGGCCTATTTTTACAGCACTTGTCTTTTTTACTGATTTCTGGTGTCTCCTTTTAAAAGTCCTCAGGTTTTAAGATATTCAGAGAAATGTCTTAGCAAGTATTAAGCTTTGATGATCACAAATAAAGTTTAAAAAAAAATTGCATATGTTGAATTGACTGAGTGCAGTTTACTTTTTGGACACTTTGAATATTCTGTTCTGATTTAATGACGTCAAAACATGACGTCATGTGACCAGCGTCGTCGTTGCCCATGTGCTTTCTTTCGGTACGTTTTTTTTTTTTTGTGTGTGTGCACGCTTCCGGGTTTCCCGCCGGAGCGTTTTATTTATGGGCCCGCTTTACTTCCTGTCCCACCCACATTGTGGTGTCGTTTCCTGGTGGTGGCAGGCAAGCAAGAGAGCGAGACTTCCAGGCGAGCCGACGTTATCCCAACGCTATAAACAAAAGTTAACTCAACGGTCCGCGCTTAACGACGCTTTCGGCGAAAAAGACATGCATATCAAGACAGGTATGTATATGTGACTCGTCGATATATTTCAAGGATTGAACTCATTCGAAGCGTTTATTTTAGGGCGCTCGCCGATAATGGCTAGCACCGCTACCTCAAAGAGCCTCGCTGGGCTGGCGACTCCCCGCTTTGCATTGAATGGGTTACGAAACTTTGTCGAGCGCGGCTAGCTTAGCGCACGTTTTCATTTCTTCGAAAGATATATCCTCGCCGATTAAAAGTCGAACTTCGGAATCGATTCGTTGGGTTTTTGACTCGTTACGTGATTCTTCCATATCGTGACGCTGCTAATGAAGGTTCGCTAACAGCGTCTCTTTTGGAGATTAGCAACCCCGGCGCCCGTCTCAACCTGCTACTTTTTTTTCACTTGGGAGTTTCTCGAATGTTCGCTTGGAGTGTGCGTTCAGTTGAGCCCCCCTTCCAGCCTTTATTTGTTTTGTGGAGCTTAATCTGAAACCAGGCCAGTGTTTTACCGTCAGTTCTCTCGTTTTTTTTCCCTCCTTTCTTTCTAAAAACGCCAGTGGGTGACATCACCCGTGCAAATAGTGGCCCCTGAATAACGGCAATCAAACAATATGGTTGATCCATACAAATAATGATCTGTTGACTCACAACTGCTCGCTCACCTCTGTACCAATCCGACACATTTTGGTTGTATCACTGTTCTTTCAGTTCCATGGGAAGCCAGTAATATTGTTTGCGAGTCCGATCCCTTGTGCGACCCAGCAGTCCTCGTTGCAACCACCAACCCAGAGCCACACATCCGAAATCGCCGCCTGTCACCCGGTTCCGGCAACTGCGGAGGAGGAGGAGGAGGCGGCGGCTGCATCTCAGGAGGAGAGTCCCGGCATCTCTCCCCCGACTCGGATCTGAAGGGACCGGGCCACGTGCACGCTTTTGGTTTGCGCAAGGAAAAGGAGCGCAAAGGCCTGCAGCTGCACAAGGGTCGCAGCCTTCGCCGAGAGGTCAGCCAGAAGGGGTTCAACCGCTCGCAAAAGGTGAACCAGAAGGAGAGGTGGGTGGAGGACAGTCTGTCGCTCCTCAAGCCCCCTCCTGCCTTCCCGGTGCAGGACAGCCCCGCCAAGCTGCAGCCCGCCGTCAGCTACGCCTCCAAGGTGAAAGCCAAAACGGCGAGCGGCATTCTGGAGGACGACCGCCCCGCCATCGGCGTCCTGCTCCAAAACCAATGGGGGCTCAGTTTCATCAGCGAGACCAGACCCGTCGCAGAGGGCGCCAACCCTCATCCCGCCGCCCCCGACTCCCCCGCACCTCAACCTACAGACAGGCAAGCGCCAGTAGAACCGCCACTCGTAATCCATCCCCCCGAAGAAACCCCCGGACCCTTCACTACCTCCACCGCCTCGGCTACACACTCGGAGCTGGACGAGCACAATGGGGAGATGCTACTCAGTTGTCGCCACCTCATGGAGGCTCTGAACTTCCACAATAGAGGTAACGGACCACATTTTAATTGTCATCAAATAGTTACAAGTATTTAGTTTTGTAACTTTTTTGTTTTGTTTCTCTGCAGAATGGAATGCAATCTGCAACCAACAGAAAAAAGGTACATTGAGTCGATCACAACGCGATGCTATCAAATGCTAACTGGATTTTAAAAGGAGGTTGATTCTATGTCTTCTCAGATCCAAAAAGAGTTGTGTGGTACAAGGACTTCCAGGAGCACCCAGCCTAGCAGCGCATGGAACCCCAAAGCATATCCAGACCGACACACACACACACACACACACACACACACACACACACACACCAAATCAACACACGCCTTCATGCACATTACGACACCTAACGACGGACGATTCTTGGAGTCCCCTCTCACACGCTGCACTCAGGATGATGTCTTCATGCAAAGCCACACTGAGACACTTTGGACTAACTCCTTTTCGAGATCTTACAGCAATGAACGTTATTATTATTTTTAATCGCCTTATTAAAAAAAGTCTGCCTTAAGTAATCAGACCGTTTCCCCACCCCTTTTTTTTTTTTTTTTTGGAAAGTTGCTGTTTTAACCAACTGTGTCCCATGTAAAGCGTGTGGTCAATCAAGCACTTTGTTAAAAGATGAATCTGTTATTAGCAATGGCCGTGCGAGGAAGTCATGTACGGTGTTTTAAATTTTTTTTTTTTCCCCCCCACACCCCCCTCCCCAATTCTATGTGAGGCGTCTTATACCTACTCGAGTTTTTACTCATGTTTTTTTTTCGGTTTACAGAGGGGTGTATTCAAAGGCACAGTAGAATTCCCCCTTTAGCCCTGTTGGATCTTAATGCTGTCCCCCCCCCCCCCCAAGAGCCCCCCCCCCCCCACGTTTGTTCCATTTTCTTTTGTTGTTTCTTGTTCGCTTTCTAATCAGGTGAATGTTGCTCGAGAATTCATAAGGGAGCTCAGTGTTCAATATGTTGATTTTTGAAAAAAAGAATTTGGAAAAATTACACTGGAGGAGGAATGTACGTGAACAGTATTGCTTAATAAAAGCGAATGAACTTGACTAATGACTGTTTATTGGAAATAAATGACTCAAATGTATATTTGAACCCTAATTGTATAGAAAAACAAATATTAAATGAAGTTGAGTACAATCGTGTCTGTTCAAACATGTTTTCTGGACAAGAGGCTTCAAGTGTGCAGGAGGTGAGTGGTCTATTAAAAAAGAGAAAAAAAAAAAAAAAAAAGGCAACCACTTCCTCCCCACACTCGACGGCCGGCTGCACTTTCCCTAATAGAACTTATGCACAATATAATCAGAAGCTACCTGAGAGAAGAGTTGGGAAGGATTCCACTTTGTACCAAGGTACTTTACATCTGATGGGGCAGAGTCCAAACTTTTTCTCCTCAAAATTGCTGTGATGCTTTTTTTTTTTTTTTCCCAATTAATCTCTCCATGTTACCTCCACTTCATCTGTTCTATATCTGCAACACAAGTGGTGGTTAGAAATATGGAATTAAAAATAAAAGGCAGGCTTGAAAGTTTTACCTCTGTGTAATCCACGAGTCCTCCAACTCGGTCACTTGACCGGATCGAAACATTTCCCAGCCGGCCTGAGCGATCATGGCGCCGTTGTCGATACAGAATCTACAACGTGTCACAATTTAGTACGATATTATATTCTGCACAATGTAGGTCTACCTTTCATCCGTGGCAAAAAGTTTGGCTCCTCTTTCCTTGCACATAACCCCCATCATCTCCTGGAGACGCAGGTTACCTGTGAATGTTGAAACATATTTTGTTTTTTTGGTTTTTTTTTCCATATAAACTCAAAGTTACTTACAGCCGACACCTCCGACAATAAGAACCTCCCGAGAGCCGCAGTGAGCCATGGCCCGTTCTGTAATTTCCACCAACATTGCAAAAACCGTCTCCTGAAGGAACAGAACGATATTTTCCCCAGACATAATGTACATCAATAATACATGTAAAATATTGAATGACAATTATTGCGAGTCTGTCAAATTAACCTGTAGGGAGAAGCACAAGTCCTCAGCTGTACACTGACCGGATCCAAGCATTTTATTCGCGGCTTCCTATGATTAGAACAGCATCATATAAGTGCGTTATTCTTGAATTAAAAAATAAATTAACTACTCACCTCAATGTAGGACAATATCCCAGAAAATGAGACATCCATTCCTTTTACAGTATATGGCAGCTCCACATATTGAGAGCCTCTTCATAATAAAATGAAAAAAAATGATATTATCAAAAATGTTTTTTTTTGTTGAATATAATAATCTCGGTCGTGTGTTACCACTTACTTCTTGGCTAGCTGTTCGATGTTGTAGCCTGGACTGGGATCGTTTGAAATCTGAAAAAAAAAAAAAAAAACCAATTCATGTGTTAATAGTAGCTGTGCATCCAAAAATGAAAAGAACACAAACCTTGAGAACTCTGGCAAATCTGTCCAAGCAGTTCCCAACCGCGATGTCGATGGTCTCTCCAAAGATTCTGTACCGCCGCTCAGAGTACGCGATGACCTTCACAGAAGCGAACACACAAATGTTCCATTATTTGATAGATTTGTAAAAAAACACACAGCTGCGAGATGAAATCCTACCACCGACCTGCGTGTTCCCGCCGCTGACATAAAGAACGGTGGGGTTGTCGGCTTTGGTGATGAGTCGCCCCATCTCGATGTGACCAATGCAGTGGTTGACACCGACGAGAGGTTTGCCCCACAATTGGGCCACTGTGCGAGCGACCACAGCAACTATGACTAAGGGTGCACCCATGCCAGGACCTGATAAGAAGAGAAACCAATAAATACACCGTCAACTTATTCACAATGTACTGAGCAACCTTTTGTATACGCCACACAGTCAATGTCAGAAGGTTCTATGGCTGCTTCCTCCAGAGCCTCCTTTAAGACAGTCAGTATAACAGAGCGATGATGTCTGGCTGTGTCACTGGGCTGGAAGCCTGTTGAGAAGAACGTGTCATTTAAAACGTCTTAATGGTGTGACCCCAAATAGTCTTGCCTTCTCCAGGAGGTGTAATGTAGGTCCGTCTAGGGTTGGAAAGTACTTCTCCATCCCTGATGATCCCAATGCCAATCTTATTGGCACTGCCCTCAAATCCAATCACTACAGTCATTGCAGCAACAATTTTGTTTTTTTAAGGAAAATAGTCTGTAATAAGAATACAAAGTAATGAGTTGCATTACTGGTGTTTTGCACTTAGATAATTATAACAATTGATTTGTCATCAAACAGCAAGATATTTCCCAGATTGTATTCAAATATTAGCATTCTTTACAGCTACCCATGTTGCTAGAATACTACAAACGAATGCTACAGTGTTTACTTGGTCACCCATTAAACTTAATGTGAATACCCAGCAACTATTGTACTTACATTAGACTATTTATAAACTCACATTAGTCCACATTCGCTGCTTTAATAAAATATAAATAAATGTGTGTATATATAGCACTTCCTCGACTCGTCCATGTGAGGTCCCGAGGACCCAAAATACTGAGACGTCCGAATCGCCTGACTGCTAATTTCGATCAACGTATTTAAATGTCAAATATTTCCCGCAAAAACATTTCTCAGTTATTTGGTAGATATAGTGATATTTAGACCCGTTCTTGTGTGTGTTTGAAAATTTGTACAATTGAATCGTTCATCCAATTTCTATCAGGCGTTCTAACGGTGGTCAAATTTGCTTTCCGTCCGTGTGCGCATGCGTGAGGTAATGGCAATAAAGTCCAATATGTCTAAAAACTATATTTCTATCTCACAAATACTGCAGCACAAAACATTTACCACTTTATTTTTTTGAAAGGTTTTTAGATTTTTTTTTTTTTAAATTAATGTAATAATAATCAAGCATTTGCCGCTTCAAAATTGTAGTTCCTCTTAACAGCGCGTCTCGTTTTGCATTGTTGGGGGGGGGAGTGACTGGTGCGGAGTGAGTAGCGTGTCCGGGACTTTGCATCCTTCTAAAGTGCGAGTAAGAATATTTGCATGCTGTAAAAATCGACATTTATTTGCGATCACTTTTGAGAATATTAAAACTTGCAGCATTTGAGTTTAGTGCTAGCTGATGGACGTTTAATTCGCAAGTAAAAAAATCTCAGCGGCTTCTTTGGAAGAGGCCTCCAGCCGTTGTCTTTGTTACAATGAAATGCTAGTGTTAGCAATTATGCTCATGTGCAAGATGTGTTTAAATGGTTGATATTACCAGCGTGTTTCCTAATCTATTAAATTCAGCCAAGAATGTTGTATTCTAATAATAAATCATATTGCACGTTTATTTCCACGCATTTATCTCTTCATTTTGCTTTAAAGGTAGAGTCGCTGCACAAAAATATAAGTTACACCTGCAACTTCGTAGAAGGTTATACATTTTAGAATCGCAAGTTCAATTGTTGCATGTGCATATTTGACAAAGAATTGGAACTAGCAACTTATTGGCAATAATAAAGTCCCATTTCCAAACCTTGTGTTTTGCAAGCATTGTTAACATCAGAAATAATACAAACAATATAATCTTAAGGCTAAACTGATAGCACATTCCAGTTTGAAAATATGACAAAAACATTCTTTTTTTTTTTTTTTTTTATCTCCTCCCTTTCTCAGCGGCGCTCCTGCTACGGCGTGTGTGTGTTGCGGGTCTGCAAAGTGTGTTTTCAACCGTTCGAGCAAGTTCAAGCATGAAGCGAGGAAAGAAGACAGAGGAGGCCACAGCAGAAGGCGACAATGAAGCCGCGTCTGGTGAGTTGCGGCGTGCACATAAAAAAAAAAAAAAAAAGACCTTCACATTTGAACCTCACAAACTTGCTGCCATCATGCCCAATTGACAGAAAGTACCCCAAAGAAAGCAAAGAAAACCAAAGAACCAGAAACCCCCATCATGTATGAAGACCCTCCGGACAAAATGACCAGTAAAGACGACCGGGAGGCCAACATGAAGATCACCTCCTGGAACGTGGATGGACTGAGAGCTTGGGTGAAGAAGAACGGTCTGGATGTGAGTTGGCCCTGAAGATCCAGACCACATATGCGCCCCCCCCCCCCCCCCCCCCTCCCCTCCCCTCCTATTGACTTGTGTTTCCTTCCAGTGGGTACGGGAAGAGAATCCAGACGTTCTGTGCCTGCAGGAGACCAAGTGTTCAGAAAAAGATCTTCCGTCTGACATCACGTCCATGCCCGAGTACCCTCACAAGTACTGGTGCGTGTCGGACGACAAGGGGGGCTACAGCGGGGTGGCCATGCTGTGCAAAACGGAACCCACCAAAGTCACGTATGGCATCGGTGAGTGAGACTGAGAAGACTTAAGAAAAGATTTTTTTTGATGGATGTCTTCAATCACTCAGGTAAAGAGGAACACGACAAGGAAGGCCGGGTGATCACAGCCGAGTTCCCCACTTTCTACCTGGTGACGGCCTACGTGCCCAACTCCGGCCGAGGCCTAGTGCGCTTAGACTACCGCAAGACCTGGGACGAGGATTTCCGTAACTACTTAAGCGAGCTGGACATGCAGAAGCCGCTGGTGCTGTGCGGCGACCTCAACGTGGCCCACCAGGAGATCGACTTGAAGAACCCCAAGGGGAACAAGAAAAACGCCGGCTTTACCCCAGAGGAGCGCGAAGGCTTCGGCCAGCTGCTGGAGGCCGGTTTCGTCGACAGCTTCCGCGAGCTCTACCCCGAGCAGGCCAACGCGTACACCTTCTGGACCTACATGATGAATTCCAGGTCAAAGAATGTGGGCTGGAGGCTCGATTACTTTGTGCTGTCGTCCTCGTTGGTGCCCGCTCTGTGCGACAGCAAGATCCGTAACAAAGCTATGGGGAGCGACCACTGCCCAATTACACTTCACATCGTTGTGTAACTCACAAATGCTTTCGGCTTTTTTTTTTTTTTTTGTTCCCCCTGTTTGTCAGCCAAACAAGTAAAAAAAAAAAAAATCTTTTTCTGTTTGGTTGCTCTAAAAAAAATAAAAAATGCAACGCTAAGTATCTTTTTCAAATGCTAAGCTAAGAAGAAGTTGAAAGTTGTTCTTCCGTCACGAAAAATGTTACAAGTCTATTAAAAAAAAAAAAAAAATTTCGCCCTGTAATCTTGTATCACACCAATAAATAAATAAAAAAATAATTTCTAGAGGAATGTTCTGGTCATTATTACACAATAAAAGCAACACCAATTTTTTTTTAAGACTAATGTAAATCTAGCCTCTTAATAAATGATCCAAATGTCATCACAATCCCGTTTTAGGTTTAATTGCAAATTTCCCGTCATTTCACAAAAGCTCCATTATGAAAGAGTTCATTCATACCGAGAGCTGGTCTTCAAGTTATCTTGTGCGTGCGGTGATGCATTTTGAGGCTGTGGGACTGCTTGAAGGCTTTGCCGCACTCCCCGCAGCGAAAGGGCTTCTCTCCCGTGTGCGTCTGCGCGTGTCTCTTCAGTCGGGTGGCGCTGAAGAAGCTCTTGTCGCACTGGCCGCAGGAGTAGGGCCGCACTCCCGTGTGGTAGCGCAGGTGGACCGTCAGGTAGCAGGACTGGGTGAACTTCTTGCCGCAGTGCGGGCACTGGAAGGGCTTGTGGCCCGTGTGGAAGCGCTCGTGTTTGAGAAGCTCGCCGTGGGAGAAGAAGCCCTTGCCGCAGTCGGAGCAGAGGAACGGCCGCTCGCCCGAGTGGGTCAGCTCGTGGCGGATCAGCGTGGCCTTGTACACGAAGCTCTTGTCGCACTGCGAGCAGGCGTAGACGTTCTCCCTGGTGTGGCAGCGCTCGTGCTTCTTCATGTTGCGCTCTCTCTTGAAACACTTGCCGCAGAAGGAGCACATGAAGGGCATCTCGTCCGAGTGGATCTTCATGTGGCTGAGTAGGCCGCCTTTGTAGAGGAAGCCCTTGCCGCACTGGGCGCAGACGTGCGGACGCTCTTTCTGGTGGATGCGCTGGTGGGCGCCGAGCGCCGTCCGATAGGCGAAGCTCTTACCGCAGCTGCAAGGGAAGGATCGCTCCTCCCGGTGGCTGCGCAGGTGGTTGGCGAGGGAGCCGGCGCAACGGAAGCTCAGCTCGCACCGAGGGCATCCGAGCGAACTCTGGACTCGTTCGCCGTGCGTCCGGAGGTGCCTCATCAGCGCCGACTTCCCAGGAAACTTGCGGCCGCACTCGGAGCACACCGAGCGGCCGCTGTCCGCGTGGGCCCGCACGCGCTCGTACCTGGGCCCGGGTTTATGCGTCTGCTTGTGTCTCTGCAGGGACTGCTTGAAGGAGAAACGTCGTCCGCACTGCGAGCAGACGAACGGCTGCTCGCCCGTGTGGATGCGCTGGTGCGATTTAAGCAAGCACAGGAACTTGAAGCTCTTGCCGCAGTCCCCGCATGTGAAGCGACCCTCCTCGTCGGCGGCCGTCTTGTCGTCACCGGAGTCGACACGCTCCTTGTGCTGCCGCGATTGCTCTTCCTCTGAAGGACACAAACATACACGTTCTGGAACTGGAAGGGAAAATATGCTTTAGGAGGAAACGAAGCAAACGCTCACCTTCCTCGACATCCTTTGCTGAGACGGAGGGTGACCAATATGAATGCTCGGAACTGTTTGAGGAAAAAAAAAAAAAAAATCGGAGTGACGTTCATCTTCGATGGATGTGTAGGAAGTAACTAACCAAGTGAAGGAGGCTGCTGGCTTCTCCCCGCTGACGTCCTGCTTGGTCTTGCTGTTCTTGCGTTTCTGCAAGTTGATGACTTGGATCTTCATGGTGGGTTTGCGTTTGCGCCGGCTCGTGCGGACATTAACAAGAGGAACGACTTCTGGCATTTCCGCCGCATCGCCCCTCGCTGACCTGAATTCCAGCTCATCGTGTGTTTGCCTGCGCGCTGTTTTGTGCGTGTTTCTATGCCGTCTCAGGGCCTGCCGGAAAGAGAAGCAGCGGCCGCACTCGGAGCAGCGGTGGGGTCGCTCCCCTGTGTGGATGACCCGGTGGGCCGTGAGCAACGAGGCAAACTTGAATTTTTTGTCGCAATCCCGACAGTCGTGAGGGCCCGAAGCGCTCTGAGGCAGAACGGAAACAGAGTCGTCCTCGTGAACGGTTGCCTGCTGCGTCCCGGCGAGGTCCTTTCCTTCCCTTTCTTTACCTTCATCCACATCTGAGGTCATCCCTTCTGCTTGCTGGACCAAAGCATTTTCTTCTAATTCCGCCTCAACTTCTGCAGTGACCTCAATGGTCACCTCATCTACTGTCGCTACATGGACGTGACTGTCACTTTCCGGGTCTGCTTGGTTCGGCTGATCTTCCGCTTTGGCAGTTCCGCCAGGATGGAAGGCAGAAAGGGAGGCAAGGATTTTGTCTCCCATGCTTGTAGCTGGAACTTTTTTTTTTTTTTTAAAAGCACATTAGTTAATTAAGAACTCCCTAATAATCGCACACATTGCTTAAAAAAAAATACATTACCATGCTGCTTTAAACGTCTGAGGTGTTTGTGGTGCTGGAGTAAAACTTTTAAGTCATTAACTTCACGAAGTGGATCCACGCATTCAACTGATATTGAAGAATCAAGCCAGCAAACAGTCTGCAATTGACACAACGAGAATTGATTCTGCAATTCATCATACTGTTCAAAGCTAATCATGAACTGCTACTGTCAATTGTACACATACGCCCTCTAGTGGCAATCTAATGTATTTAATACATTTCCAATCTAAACATCAGAAAGATATTGCTTACCTGTTTGAGATCAGGAACAGGTAACAGTTGAGCGAGTCGACAGAGGAAGTCCCAAAACAGGGACTTTAGATCCTGGTCGTACTCGGGTCCGTAACAAGTTGGGAAAACCTCCTTTCCGATGAGAAGTGTCATAAATTGAATCCCTTGATCACATCATTCAAATGAAAGTGGTAACGCCTTACCATAAAAAAGTGTTGTCGCTCTTCGGGATTCTTGAGCAGAACCTGAATTGATTCCATGAAGCGCATTATGGCTTCTTCTTCTTCTTCATTCACCTGCAATGTTTCAACTGATAAGACCGAGGCAGAAAGTGGAATTAAAAAGGCACTTACGTGTTCTGCAGAGGTGTTTTGTTGTTTAATCTTGTCAAGAAGTGACAAGATGACATCACATTCCAACGGCTGTTCGCTTCGGCATAATTCGAGAATATACTAAGAGCAAAGAAAAGCATAATGTTGGCACAATAACTTCTCACTCGCTCGTCTTTGTTGTACTCACCCTGGCTCTTAAACCCAGGTTAAGTTGCATCCTGTGCTTGTACACGAGCAACTCCGGGACAATCTCCACGGCCAAAGAGACAAAGTCAGCAACTTCCCAGTAGTTGGTGACTTCTTGTTTCTTTAAGGTCTGCCACATGGAAGCTGACAGGAGCTGCAGAGGCGGCACCAGTAGACGAAGAGAAGGCAGAGGTAATTGACTACCTGGGGGGGAAAAAACAACATTACATACAGGTTAAAATAAAGGCAGTGATTGTCAAACTGGGATCCATCAATTCATTGTAAATTGCCTTACACCAGGTTCTGGATGCATTTCAAATTTAGCTTGATTGAAATTCTATAAAACAATTTATAAATATTGAGGTAGACACCTTTAATTTTTTTGAAAATATTATAAGGGTGTCCTTGGGAAATTGCTACTTCCATTATTCCAAACCCAAACTTAAGCTAATCTTGTAGCTCTGATGGAAATGTCACCATTCTTTTTAGTTTAACACCCCCCCCCCCCCCCCCCCCAAAAAAAAATAATATTCCTTCATGCACTAACAACAAACTAACCTTGGGAAATAGTTGAAAAAATAATCGACTCCATCTTCTTGATGAAAAGTTGCTGATAGCCACCAATAGCCAGTTAGCTAACCACTCGAACAATGCAAAAAAACAAACGGTTGCGATAACAGCAAGCCTGGTATGACTTTTCATTAATAAATGCTCAAAATCAATTAACACAATGAAAATAACTACCGGAATAAAATCATTTGTAGACAAATTTGGATGCTATTTCGTTCCATCGTTCTTCTTTGTTAGTAAGACTGTTGACACCCGATGATACGTCTTATATTACCGCCACCTGTCGACGATTGTTGGAACTACACACGCGTTCCGATTAAAACTGCACAAATACACAAAAGATAAAATATTTCCATGAACAATTGAAAACTAAATAGCATAATTCGTCATCATATTGTACATTAAAATGTTTTCACAAACATACATGATATAATTGAATGCCAAGTGAATAAAAGATAAAAAGAGCATAATAGCATCCGACACAAATATATTTCTTTGACATGGATTTCATTGGATGGTCCAAACAGTGAGTGAGCTAATTGCACTTTGGTGTCGCTTTTTTTTTTTGTTTTGTTGATAATATACAATTTTAATAACAAATCAAAAAAAATTCTGAATCACATTCTCAGTTCTGAACCAGGTCCCAGTGTATGTAAGGTCCAAAGAGACAGGTTTTGGCTGTTCCAGTGGGAACGGATCCTTCTCCCGAGTTAGTCAAGAAACAGTCGTCATCAAAGCGATGAGGAGTCTGTTTGGAAACATCTTGCTGGCACGACGAGGGAACTTGAAAGTGGGGAAAGAAAAACCAACAAAATGTCATTATAATATTCACAGCGTGAATAAAATTATATTTTTTTTTAACTGCGGTTAATTCAAATGCATCCATGTTAAACTTGAATTTTTTTTTTAAAACCTCCACAAGAGTCGTGTTGCGGAAAACACCTTACCTACTATCTGAAGTTTCTGCAAAGTCTGTGGACACTCTGTAGCCTTTCGGACTTTTTGGTCCAGACTCAGACATCTCCGTATGACAACCAGAGCCAAACACAGCTGTAGGGCAAATGTCAACACGCCCAGGACGATGATGACGTTATTATCTGTCGAGAAGAAAACAGTGGGGGGGGGGGTAAATTTCGCCTTTTCTCCATACATCCAGAAAAAGTCTACACACCCCTGTTTAAATACCAGGATTTATAAAATGACCGACCATATGATGACATTTGTGGCATCGAGTCCCAGCGGGAGACCACCAGATCCGAAAGGCCTCGAGTGGAGTTGCGCTTCTGGATGAGTTCCATTTGTCAAGCCGAGCGAGAGATGGAACGCCGAGAACCTTGACGAGGGGTCGATGACAAAGATTAGATGGGGGAAATGAATTCGGGATATACTCGGCATCATTTTTGAAGACTATTTTCAAAGGAGCTTCTATTATATTCACGTGCAGCTATTTGAATGCGAGCGGGTCAAACTCCAATGAACTTTGAGCCGAGTTAGACAAACGATCGGCGAGTTAAACTTCGACATTGTAACGAGACCAAGTTTGAACAGTCCAGTTTTAGTGACAAATATTTTCGACTCACCTCGCTAATGATGAAAGTTGCAGTACGTTGAAAGCCGCCCCCCACCCCCCTCCTCTCCTGTCCGAGCGTGTGTCGTTTGGAGTTCAACCCCAGCGGAGAAGCCACTCAAATGTCCTCATTAAAGTTCCCGGGAAGTTTGTTTTCCTGCTCGCTCCACACGAGGTCCCCTTTTTTTTTTTCTTCGTCTCGTTGGGAGGAGACAGCTGCGCGGTCACATTCATGGCGAGCATTCAGTCGTGAACGAAACACATCTTATTTGAAATAGATTACAAATATTAAATAGCTCAACTGAATGGGTACATAGACTTAGTGACAATGAGTAAACTATCCCGAGGACCTTGTTCAGGTTCCCTCAGGGTTGGGCGGGTGTACTGAGTAGTAACAGTAAGTGTCATGATGCATTGTTAACAATGGAGCGGAACGTTTGATGTCACTTTGACCTCAGATTAAACTTTGAACAGTTTGGCTTTAAATAATTTGCTGTCGAATGAAATTCATACACTACTTTTTTTTGGGGGGGGAGCTGCAATTTGGTATCATGGTGCTGTAGTTTTTTTAAGTTGACTTATGTTATATTAGTATGCGGTCAAAAGCAGCAAATTATATTTAAGATATAAATAGAAAAGGAGGAGTACTGGAGTGACCCATATGAAATGAGACCCTGAACCTCCCACAGGAACAAAGCCCTCTAGCGGTGATTTAATGAACAGCATCAACAATGTTTTTTATCCTGGCGTAATCAGCATACTTATTTTTTTTCTTTTTCTTATAACAGTGTCCAAACGTTTCCCCTCTGATGGCTGCATACTAAAGTATCAAGAAATTATATATATTTTAAAGATGGTACATTTCCAAATATAGAACCAAAACAATTTAAGTAAAGTGGAAGTAAAGTGGAGATTAGTGGCGTTATTGGCATTTTCTTTTGAACTTAAAAAAAAAAAAAAAACTGTACTACACTGTTATACCCAGCAGAGGGCGCTAGAGTTAGAAAATCTAAAAAGTAATAAAATTAAGACATGTAAACGTTTTTTATCTAAACTACACTAAATTTGTACACAATCACATGTTCATCCTACTGAATAGAAGAGAACAGAATTTTAGTTTCCATAAGGTTTCACACACACGAGTGTATTCAAAACTGTTTTGCCACAATAAATATCTATATTTAGAATTCCAAGTCCATATTTTCATGTGCAGAAAGTGTCAACCCGACCACGCAATTTGTACAATCGTGTTTGTGTCGATGTCATCCGTTCAACGATTGCTCTCTTTGAAAATCGTGTATATCGGGGGACGCCAGTGGCGTCGTCCTCTAGCAAGGATTACTCCTCCACAAGGTGTGCCGGCCTTCATGCAAATTCCATTTTGATTATTAAAAGCAGAGGACAGGGGGGGGGGGGGGGAGGCAAACTGTTTTGTTCCCCATTAAGGCGACCCCTTCTCCCACTAAGAGGATTATCCCTGACACACGCGTGGGATTTACATAAGGCTGTCACGGATAATATCTGACATTTGGGCAATATCCTACATTTTGGCAGATTGAGAAATGAGTGCATGTGAGGTGTGGCCGGTTCAAGTTGCCAGTTGGAGACGGTAAATATTCTTACTTCCTCCGACTGTGTTGAACCATGTGACCCGTCGGACTCCGAATCCCGTCGCCATCGATTTTATAGTCGGGCGTATAATTATGCGGTGAGTGTTAAATTCGCAGTAATGGCAGCCTCTTCCATTAAAACGTAATTAGCATGCTTTAGTTCAATATCTCAAGGGCACTGGGAATAATTTATGCAGTTTGATACAAAACGACACGTTCTTGTTTACTCTGAAGCCGTCACTCACCTTTTACAGGTCCCATATATATATATATTAAAAAATAAAATGCAAATGCACCAGATATTATAACTAGACACAGTAGTGTAATAGAAGTAAGTGCTCGACAAAAAAAAAAAAAAAAATAGTTAGAAAAATGTATGCTTTGATATATGACAGATGACACCAACGGTGAAGCAACACTTGTAGACAGATAACATGAATACTCACAAGCATATATTCTTTATCCTCTGCAAAGATCGACAACTATTACTCTGTACTTTTGTTCTGTATTTCACTTTTGCAATCGAATCGGCGCTCTACAAAAAATAAGATCCGAAGCGATAGAGGCAAGCAGATGATAAAGACATTTGTGCGATTCATTAAATCAAACACAAAAGGTTTTGTTCTATCCACTCCCCGGGGCGCAACTCAACCTTCTCATCCAACACACACAGTTAATCCGCTCTCTCGTTACTCCGACATTTCTCGGGTCAGTTTTCTTCCTCTTCTAATGTGCGCGGGAAATAAATCTTGGAAATGTCATGGCAGCAGCTGCCTGATAACAAGCGCTTGTAAACAACCATGTGGGATGATTTGAACACAGGTACAGTACGTTCTTAGAAAGCCAGGCGTTACGATAAATTACCGTTTTATTTTGATGCCGTCGCCGAGTAAACACGACGGTTCGCTTCTCGCTTTTTTTTTTATATTCTGTCACTGAGGTCATGTTTTGTTTTTTCTTCTTCTTCTGCCTCGCCTGGTAAATATAATTAGATGTGACGATTGCTTTCAACGCGAGTTATTTCGGCGGGCTGGCTGGGCAGTTTATTTTTATAAGATTTGATTCCTTTCAATTTTTTTGGTGCGTCAGAGTGAGAGGGGAAAAAATAAGACTGGAGCTTTTTTTTTTAAACTTTTTTTTTGGAAGGTATTCTGAGTTCAACCACCCTTTCAAATAAACCTGAAATTGAACAGGGTTGTGTAAACCTTTTATATCTACTATACCTATAAATAGCACAATCGGACGACCTGATAAATTTGCAATTTTATATTACTTTTGCCTTTTTTCTTCTCACTGGCTTGGTGGGAAGAAAAAAAAAAAAAAGCAGATTTAAACGAGCCTTTGGAGTATTTTGATTTTATTGAATGTGACGTGCAAAACCTTCTCGTCTGTCATTCAATATAATCTCATACGGACATGCAAAGACTCTTTAAATCTCTCTTATCGGCAAATACGATGGATGATATTATGAATAAGTGTTAGAAGTGGACGTTCACTGCACACGCACTTAGAATTCAATTAAAAGCATATTATGAGTCCTCGGTGGAGCCATTCAAGCGAGAGAATTAGCCAACATGTGCAAAATCTATTTTAGCGCTGAGTAAGGTCAGACTGGATTTTTATTTGCAACTTTGCTTGTAATGTATTATTGATTTAAAAAAAAAAAAAAAACACCATGACCTAATGAGGGCTTGCTCATTTGCATAAAATATTCCGTCTTTTCATTGCTTGCCGTTTTTTTTTTTGTTAGCGCTCTGAATCCTCCGAAAGTTTTGAAACATAATACTTTGGTCCATATAAGGCCAAGCTATTTCCAATTTTCCATTTGGCCGCTCGCCCCCCCCCGCTTTGAAGTAACCTATTTGCGACACGCAGTTACGATCTGTGACTTCGCTTTCCCCCACTGAGACGTCCTGATTACATAAACACAGCACGGAATTGTTTGGTCCCGATCCAGTCCGAGAACATGAAAAGACACGACTTGTCGTCCTTGATCTCCTTTCATAACCGACAAGCCATCAGGCTTGAAAAAGTCTCGACTTGGCCTCATTCGCGGCATAAAAAAAAAAGACTTCTCGCCAATGTTAGGAAGGATATTTCATATAAGGTGGATCAAGGATTGATTATGGATTCGCCTCCTCCACCTAATACGATTGCTGTGGCAATTTCACAGACGATGTCGCTTGTGTTTATCCCGCCGAATTCTGCTGGCAATAATAAACCGCCCTGGATTCTCAGTGACATATTTTAATGAAGTGCGGTGTCAGCGTAATTCTTTCCCCGTTGTGCCATTCAAAGAGTCGATTGTAAATATTTCCCAAAACGTGGGATATAATCGTATTCAGTTCCAGAGAGAGCGGGGTGAGCGACGGCGTTTCCAAGGAAGCCACGGAAACGGGAGGAAACGCGGCTAGATGAGGTTCACGCTGTTGATAGACGACAGATGAGCCGTGCGGAAAATAACGAACGTCACAATATTTATACCAAACTAGCGTCGGAGTATTTTTTTTTATGTCGATTCCAATAATTTAATGCTCCAAACTCCATCGAGATTTACACGTGCACGCATCTGGCGTGTGCATTGGTTTCGATGACACGCTATTAATTTTTGATGCGTGTTTGACAAGCTTTCATTCATGGAGGTTTGAAGAGTGCAGAATAATAGGAATCACACAAAAGAGGCTTTTCTTAATAAGCAAAAGGGCTACATGGGGCCTTGCTAGCAGTTGTTAATCAAATTAATCCTCATAAAAAAAATCAAATCAATCACACAAATGATCTTCTTTTGGACTATTCTAGAATCCGAACAAGGTGAATGAACCATATTAGCTCTAATTAAACAGTAGGCATCATTTGCCAAATGCTACCATTACACGGAACGTGTTCACATTAACGTTGCTATTTTAGCGATACGACTTCCACTTTCATTAAACTTTCTCCGACGTTTGACTTATTGCCCGTCAGGAAATTATTACATTTTTAGAGTCGGGACTGAGAAGATTAATGTGTCCTAGTGGATATTGATCAAAGCGGGTTGTTCATTAAAGTTTAAGAGGAGTGGTCATGTGCCTTTCGCGTTATGACTCCGCTAAAATGTTGTTGCGCGGTAGAATCTTTTAAGTTTTAACACCCGTCATAACTCTGGAAATGATGCTCGTCTTTGCGGATTACAGTATTACGAGTCAGCGTTTGCGCAAATGTACGCTACATTTTGGATGCTAATGGATAGACTCAACCTCAAAATTAAAAAAGCTGGTCACTTTTAGTTATGGAAAGCGATAATTGGTTTGACTTTACATTACTCTTTAGGTGGCCACCAGGGGGCGGTACAATATATTTATATATGTCTGTCTACATGTATTGCTGCACCGATTGTGTACAGATGCTATTCATGAGCCTGTCTATGGTGTTTTATATTGTGTGTTAGCATTAAGCTAGTAGGGATAACTAATCCAAAGCCTGGTTGTTTAAAATACCGAATTTATGATTCAATTAATTCTCAATTCTGTTTGTTTTGTTTAGTTCGACAAAGTCCATCTGTTCGAGGCAATAAACAGCTTCAAGAAGAGTTATTGACAGTCTCCCAAATTGCTGCTTGTTGCTAAGTGAGCTCCATCTGCCGCCGCCATCGCATCATACGCAATCGTGAGAGTATTATGGGACCCAATCTTTAAAAGTCAACATATTAAGATGTGGAAAAACATCTCGTCCCTGGGAGAGTTATTTCCAGCTTGGTCCCTATGGGAGCCATCAACGAGGCGTCTTCATTCAACAACAGCCAATTTCACCATCACTTTTGAAAGCATCGCACGTTTGGAAAAGGCTCTGTATGTCCTTTCGGCCACTGAAAAGGACTGTACAATCATGTTAAGTGTTTTTTTTTTTTTTTTTAAACAAAAAAAAAGGTTTTAAGGTTTCACTTTTTCACTAGCAAATGAATGGGCCCTTAAGAGGATTTTTGGAAAATTGTGATTTGCTGACTCACTAAGAGGTTATTTGCCATGTTTTAAATCCTTCTGATGTAACCCTACTTTTCATTTGATCACCCAAGCGGACTTTATTTCCACATGGTGCCTAAAATAATGACTTTTTGGGAGGCACAAAGCAACACAACCTCTAAAACGTAACCTTTTTTTTTTATTTTAAAAATGCGCGGTACCACACTCATGAAAGAACAGATTATTCGGTGCTGCAAATGGGACATCAAAACTAAAAAAAAAAAAAAATGTCATATCGTGTGGACAGGACATGTGATGAAGCAATACAAGTTTTCTGGCACCTTGGAAACGACACCACAGAGCTAAAAATATCAGACAATGGGAGAATGTAGGTCACACCTTCTTCTCATTGGGTGACACCACTACGTCCGGAATGACACTTCACTCTGCTTCCTTTCTTTTCTCGCGGACTAAGAGTCAATCTTTCCGACACTTCGTTTCCTTGGCTCGATAAATCGGCTATGGATGAGCGAGGGCGTAAAAGCGCTTTTTTATTCGAAAGCGAAACAAAGTGCAAGCGGATACACCAAGCAGTCATTTTTTTGACCTTCATTCTGAGACATATAGTACATCCAAAAAGTCTACACACCCCTGTTCAAATACTTTAGGTTATTTAAAAAAAATAGACCAATATGATTTTTAATGATAATGCACTTAGTTAACATGGTTATGTTAGTTAACTTTTTTTTTTTTTTTTACAAATATGAACGTTCCAATAATGTTAATGAGTACAATAAAACATGCTAATATGTGCATTTGATAGCCATCGAGACTTCTTTTAATGCAACTTAACTTACTGCATTGGATTGGTACTAAGACATCTCACCAAACAATTACATTACTATACATACAAAAATGAGCATGAATGAACTCTTGGAGAAATTTCCAACACAAAGAATCGCTCAATCTCATTCTTACTGGTGAGCGCTACATTGCCCCAACTTATTGAAGCAGTCATGTGTTCCAGTAGATATGGTAGTCGTTCTTTTCTTGGTGTGAAATAACTCCGAGACACAGCAGACATGGTTTGATCTATAATAGAACAAGTTTGGAATTGGTTTCGGTGCTGCTGTTTGCAAAGCACCACAGGTCTTTCAATTACCGAAAGGCAGTCAGACTGGAGTGTGACTGTTCCGCCACCTTGCCTTTCCATCATCTTTGTGATTTCTGCTGTTGTATCTTTATCTTTTCCAAGCACGAGCAGGATATTGGTGAAATGGAGATACACGACCCAAAAAACCAAATTGGACTTTTGGGTGACATTTCAGGATGAATCTTAAACGGCTAAATTGCGTCTCAGGCTAAAAATCATGACTGGAGTCAGTAGAATAATTTGATTACATATACATATAATGAGCCAATTCATACACTAGCTACTATGGCTACAGCTGGGCCAGATGCTAACGATTAGCAAGAGAAGAGCTAGCCCATTTGACACCCACGTCACTCACCATTTAACTTTTAAAGACACAAACACAAGCCGAACGATCAAAGTCGATGCTACTTCCGCCTCTTAAAATAAACAACTCCTAAGCCATTGTAAAATTTCACCCCAAAGCCAAATATTCGTTCTGTGATGAGTGCATCTTTTCATCGTAGATGTAACGACCATGTTTTGCTATACCACGAGGGCTGAGTCTGTGAGGGTTTGCCCCACTGTCCTGCTTCCATTTTTAAGAATTCCCTCAGTGGTTGCATGACTCGTGTTGATAACTGGTGACTTTGCTCCAGTGCTATCACAGTCCTCCATTTGGGGCTCGAGGAAGGCTACCCTTTTTCCATTGGACCTCCGCTGCCCCGATTCAAGTTCCCTGGGGTCCGAACAGAGGACGATAGCTCGTCCTCCGCAGCCTCCTGGGGCCCCGCCCCTGTTTTCCCTGCACCGACACGGCGTCAGGTAGAGGTAGAGGAGCACTAGTATGATGCTGACCACGCAGGAAGCCAGGGTGGTGAAAGCCGTATTGAAATGCTCGCCTCCGCCTCGATGGGCCAAGCCGCTGGGGGCGACGGAGCTCATGTTTCCCACGACCACGTTGACCTCGGGAGATGCGTCCGGGTCGTGGCGGCGTCCGCGGGCCGCCACGCATGCGTATGTGCCGGAATCCTCCGACAGCGCTCCTCTTATCTCCAAGGTGCCATTAGGGAGAACTGCGAGGTGAGCGCTTGGCTCGGCTGCTGATAAATTTAGTATCGTTTTGGGGGTCACCCAGAACACAGCCGGCTCTTTCACGGCCGGCGAAGCGAAGCCCGGGCATGTCAACCGCAACCATTTACCCGGATCCACTTGGTAACTTCCCGCTTCGTCGGACACCTCTTCGTCCAGGCTACAATTCACCTCGGGGCTTACATTTTCCCTACATGGGTAGTCACCTTGAAAGTCCAACAGGGGGCGATACTGCTTCCACGTCCAGTACTCGAGAAGAGCCAGTAAAGCACAGTCACACCTAAGAGGGTTTCCCTGCAAATAAATTCCGCCGTGTCGGCTCAGAGCGAGCAAAGTGCCGACGTCCGCACTGTCGAGCCTGTTGGACGACACGTCGAGAAAGGTCAAGTTGAGAGGCCCTCCTCCATCCCAAAGACTGACGGGAAGTGATGTCAGTCTGTTTCCAGACAGGTAGAGTTTCACCAGACTACGGAGACCACTAAAGGAGTTAGGATTGATCCGGGCAATCTGGTTACCGAACAGCAGCAGCTCTCGTAGCTGCGTGAGGCCGGTAAAGATAGACGAATTGAGCACTGATAGATTGTTGGATGAGAGGTCCAAATGGAAGAGATGAGGTGTCACGGCGAAGGCGTTCGCTTCAATCTGGCCGATGCCATTGCGGCCGAGGAGCAGAGCGGCGAGCCGCTCCAACGGCCTCCTTGTCCAATCGGTGGGAATCGCGGCTAGGGAATTGTGGCTTAGGTCTAAGCGTGTGGCGTAGTCGGGGAGGTCGAGGGGTAGCTTGGACAGATTGCAGCCGCTGCAGGAAATAATGTCGCTGGTGCAAATGCAGCCGGGCGGGCACGTGAGGGTCCGAGGGGGGAAGCCGAGACACAGAGTGAGCAGTAAGGCCGCCGCCGCGGGGTTGAGGCTGCTCTGGCTCAATAGATGCGACGCGATGAGACGCATCCTGCTTTTCCCTCAGGGCTAAGTCTCAGCTTGCCGTCTCACGCCGTTTACACGTCATGCGTTGGAAGGAGAGCTGAGGAAGAATCACACAAATTTGGCATCGTTTGGAGAAACTGGCTGTTGACTAGATTGAAAAAAAATATATAATAATAATAATAATAATTCTGCGACGAGTCAATCGATCACTGGATGCTTTGTGGTCGTGGGTACGTTCGAGATATTTTTCACGGGATAAAAAGCCCGAAGGACTCGGAAAGCAAACACGGTGAAGCGGTATTTCGCCGTTACGCTGCATGCAAATGAAATCAACTGCCGACCAGAGCGAAGTCTTTTCAATCCAGAGAGGCAATCCCTTTTGGTTGTGTAAAGCACATCGAGTTGCCTTGTGTTTGAAATCTGCTATATAAATAAATAAAGCCGCCTTGCCTATTATAGCGAATGCTGCCTGGTTGTTTATTTCAGCCGCCATTCGTGTTTACACTAGCGCTCGTGCAACAGCTGTGTTCAGGTACACGTCGTAAATGAAAGTCAATGTGTTTCTTTCTGTTTGGTATTTTGATACAGATGACGAAAGGAATTGACATTTGTATTGGCATACTTTGACTTTCATATATTGTGTATAAGAAAATGACTTTGTCATTTTAATTCAAGTCAAAAAGAATTCCCATGGCAAATGCAAGAGCATTAGCGAGTATCCGTACTCGGTATCGGGGATTACTACAACATAAGTACTTGTTCCGATAAAAATAGTATCGGTGCATCCCTAGCTACACCCAAATGAAGGGTGAAAAGTAAAACAAAAATATACAATTAGCATTAGCTTCCATTTGTACATTCTGAAAAATATAAGCAGAATTATTTGTCATTCCTCTCTTACAATTAAACTGCACACAAATGTTTTAAAAGTGCTTTGAAAAAAAAAAAAAGCCGTTTGGAATACAACTCTCTCAGATCCAGAAAATTAATGTTAGGAGGAACTGACCAACTCTATTGCATCTTGGCTTCTCATGGAAATAAAGGACGGAGGAAAAAAAATAAATAAATACAAAGACACTGCCTGCTCACCTTGACGCCCACGCAGCTGCTGCCTGTTCAAACAGACATCCTCTTCTTGTCCACGTTAGCTTGTGCATCCACGCTCCAAGCGCGTGCAATCCTCCTTCGTGGTTCTCAAAGCCGGCTGGGTTTGATCCCGCGTCCTAACATTGCGCGAGCCTCAAAAAAAGCAGACAGCCGGCTGGCTGTGCGCGATGGGGAGGAAGGAGAAGGGAAGCTGCCAATGAACTGTTCACCTGCAGGTCGAGTTGCGTGACGCCAGTGGGAGGGGACGGAGAGAGGCGATGGCGAGACGGAAGCCACCGCGGCACAACAACGCACGCACGCGACTGGAGTGGAGGAAAAAAAAAAGCTGCAGCTGCACAGCGCGGCCACAATTAGCACAACCAAACGCGAGGTCGCACTCGATCGCTCAATTGATGCTTTTGAAACTTTTTGACCATCGTAAAAAAATCACTTTGCACAATATAGAGTAGTGTAGTAGGTCTGAGTGTTCACAAAAAAAGTCGAATTGAAATCCAACACACATAAAAGCATACACACACACACAACTGAGGCATTCTTTTCGATAGTAACCGGATACCACACTTCAAGAATGAATAATTGATGACATGGCGGCCATGCATTTGGTAAGAGAGCCTTCAGTGGGGATTTACCTGACTTAATCTATCGCTAAATGTCACTATCACGTCATAATTATAAAACGTCGGCTTTATGTGTAGAGGACATTTTTATACACAGCTAAAATCGAAAAAACACAAAAAAGTTGCGAAAATTCCAGCCCCGAAATGTACATTCCAGCTCGATGACGTTTGAAATCTGATTGATTAAAGAAACAGCCTGACTGACAACATCATTTAATGTCCAGCTCGGCTGATTCCGAACACCTCCAGGCAGGCATGTTAAATCATCGTGGCGACGGGTACAAGCTGATCAAAATGGATGGATTTTAATTCGAATCTAAGACAACTTCCAATGGTGATTCCGAGACACTCCGAGTCAGCGAATGATGTCGTTGGTTAAAACCAGTCCAAGTGATGCAACCACGCATTGATGACCCCAATGTGATAAGCAGCCCTGCCTCGCTATTGCAGTGGGAAACTGCGTTCTACCCTTAATGGTGTCTTTTCAGGGAGGATTTGCCCCATTAAAGATACCATCATCTCAATTAAACATGTGTGCCCTTGAAGACGCCTCGTTCCAGTAGCCCCCCCCCGCGGTGCCGCCGCAGTCTCATTATTTACACTGGAGGTTACACAATGTTATAGAAGAATCTATAGGACTCTGGGCAAAAAAAGACAGCCAAGCTAATGTTTTTTTGTTAGCTGACTGGAGATAGAACACTTTAAAAATACTTGTATCGACAGTGTATAAGCGTCGAAGCGTTGGAAATATTCTCGCGTTTTCGAGCTTCCTGTTTTGTGTCAAACGGCAGATTGATGTCTTTCATAAACTGCATTTACGTTTGTACAATTCATCACAGTTTGAAGCCTTGTTCTCCTTTTTTTAGTCCCCCGTTGTGTCCATCGAGTCCGCCGCACACAAACAAAAACCCGCAGAGAGAGAAAAAAAAAAAAAAAATTAATCAAAATTGTCTTTGCAGAAGGATGAATCCGTCTCATTAGCTTCGAGCGATGTGAAAATGAGGCCGATGCCTTATTACTGACTTCGGTCTAATCACAATGCGCTGGTAATTATGAGCTTTCAACCCAGGACACCGTGACAAGACAAATGGCTGTATGTTTCCATGGCGCCGGCCATCAAAGAGGGAAGCCACTGGGGTAATGCCAGAGTGTCCATCTTTCCCAGCAGAACCTTCACTGAGATTGCTGATACTTAAAGGAGTGGAGACATCGATAATAAACTATTTGAAATGCTGGAGGGGGAAGCAGCTGCCAGCTTGATGGATTCTGAGAATACGACGCGTCAGAAAAATCAAACGTGTTTGCGATGAGCCACGTCCTTCCTTACCTGGGGGGGGGGATAATTGTAGATCATTTGGTATCTGTCTGGTTTAAATATAGCCACTGATTATACGGTGAAGGTGGAAAAACAACAACCCGTTTTATTTATAGTTTGTCTAAACTTCTAACACACTATCGGGGAAAAAAAAAAATTGTATCCGACCCAAAGAGTTAGCGACGATGATGTAACATTCGGCGTGTTTCGAATGATTGTTGCCTTTAGTGCACCGAGCTGCTGTGAGGCATCTTTGCGGAGCGTTTAAGTGCATGTATAAGTGTGTGTCTACATCAAACGCCGATGCTTTCACTTCGCTCGCCGACGTTTTGACCCCCGCAGCAATTCCTTCCCTATTCAAAAGCTTTCTGCGACCTGCTTTGAGATGCTGTGTCGGTATAAATAATGCACGGTGGCGGTTGCGTACGGCGGTTTTGTCCATTGGGAGGTTAAGGATCAGCACTTTGGTGACCATTTGGAAATGTGAATAGTACTGTTGGTAAAGTACATACTGTGTGATTCTCCCAAAAGAGTCAAAGTGACTCCATTTTAGCTTCACTGCCCTCATACTTGAAATTGTCTGACAGTTTGATACTGAACTGAATCACCACTACAAATACAAAAACTTAAAAAAATGTATTACGTCTGACAGCCGCTGTATATATTAATATGTCTGACCGATTAAACTTTGACGTTCCCCTTGGATCAGTTATATAGTAGTAGAGAAAAAAAAAAGATCTTTGCATACATTGTTATGGTGAAAGGGTGACGAAATCAACGAGCTCAAGCAGTTTATCTGTCGAACAGACCAAAAATGTTTTAAAATTAAGGCCCACCAAGGATTTAATAGGTGGTGAAATACCGCCCTCGTGTGGAGATTGCAGGTATTGCACTGTCGTTTGCTGGCTTTAAAATTGCACAGGCTTTTTAATTTTCTATCGCAAATAGTGTTTTGCCGTGAGTAATTTTGTGTTGATTTTCCCTGAAAGTGATGTTGACACATACGCCAAAAGTGACGAGTGTGCGTCTTTTATCGTGCTATTGTGCATTCCGCCTTGACCAAGAGTTCAGTGACTCAGGTTAGGGAGTTCAAACCCGGGAAGTAAGACGCCCTTTGAATGTAACACGGCAAACGATACTATTTCGTTTACTTATCTTTGGATTCCACTTAGTGCAGAGTGGGAATAGGTTTTCGGCGCCTGCTTAGCGGCAGGGTGAAAGGGTCAAAGCCGAAAATACCGTGTGGACAGGGAAGCGGAGGTGGCCGAGTTGCACGAGGGAAGAATTCGGATCCTCACACATCTTGTTAGGAAGCGTGTCATCTGAAAGCTCAGGAAACAATAACATTCTTGCCCGGTGGGGGGAACTTGTCGTGCCCCCGACCCTCCTCTCAACTATGCAGACAAAAGCTTGAGAAGGAAAAAAAAAAAATGTTTTTTTGATAAGACACAGAAGCTAGGAACCTTTCAGAGGCCCTCTTCAATTGTTGGATGGAAAAGTACAGGGACTTGGCTGGAGACCAAAACACCCGCCTTGCATGTCTGCCTCCAGAGCGCCAAATGCAATTTGGGCAAACAACCGGCGCATGACTTCCTGTCTGACAAATCCCCCCACCCGTTTGTACGCTCGACAAGGGACACTTTCATATTGAGGCGCGGCGGCGTGCTGGGAAAACCTGCAGACTGATCGCGGGCAATTCCAGCAAAAACAGCTCGAGACAAAAAAAAAAAGAGATGAACCGAGCTGTCCTTCTAGCCGCTGAAGCAGAAGAACACCAGACAACAAACTCGAACGGCTCACATGACAAGTGAGCCGCACGCAGAGGGAAAAATAGCTGAAGGCTATTTTTGCGTTTGAAATTGGTCGACTTGTTTGGCTAATATTTCAGACCTGGGGCGCTGTGACCTTATGACTTTATTTATAAGTCATTATCCAGGAATATGTTGTTTTCAAATCCAAATGAGATCCTGTGGGTTCAGAAGGTGTCTGCTGTGTTTCTCAAAGAAGAAATCAAGTCAACAATAACAAAGCTGGCAACAATGAGGATTGGGAGGGGAGGGGGGGACCTCAAGCTGCGTCATAACTGACAAACAACTTTCGCCCATCTGCACATGTCCGGCAAAATTAGAGGACACGTGCGCACCGCGGTGGTGGTCCTTCTAAACCGGATGACCGTTGGGTGCCTGTTTGGGTCGGGCGGGCGGTCGCCGAGGTACCCCCGGACCCATTAACGCGGAGGGGAATCAAAACGGTCCAAAAAAACACATTGTGTAACGGGGTTATGTAAGGGGCTTCAGAAATTAATAGTTGAAGCGGAGAAGTGGAAGGAATTGGCAAATGATGTCGAGGGCCTAGCATAAGGGGCACCCCCGGATGCTTTCGGGGAGGGTTATCGCTGTTTGATGAGCCCCGAAAGAACTGCTAATGAATCCAAAGCTGCTAATGAAGCAGAAGATAGATATTGGCAAAACACGACGATAGCGAGAGACGTCCCGCCAAACGTGGCGGTACCTGGAGAATACTATTGTATCGTTATACTTCACTGGAGGTTGCAGACTCGTCCATCTTGTCTTAACTGTCGGGTTGGGTTGTTCATCAGCCTGTGCCTCAAAGCATTTCTTTTTTGGGGTCTTGTTTAATAGGCTACGCCATTGTGAACCATCAATCTGACTTGTTTACTGCTGTCGGATAATGCTTGGCAGTAATGGAAGAAGATCTATTCATGTAATCAAAGCCACAGAGGAATTCAGCTTGACGGGAGAGGAAATGGATCGCTTGACATTTTTTCGTACTTTTAAAAAAGTTTAACATTGCTAACTTGACACACTTCTAAGACGTGCGTATCTCAAATCATCTTTCCCTATTGTAATAAATGGAAATGCCATTAATCCGTTCCAGCCTCCTCATAAAACACGTTTATTTCTAAGAGTGTTTTGAGGAGAGAAAATGGCTTCATACAAGATTGTGCTTTAAAAAACATTAAACAGAAGTAAAGAATTAAAAAATTGTTGCATCATTCATGGACTGGCTACTTCCAAAGAGACTATTGAAAAAGCCCAAATCTTCCATTTCAACATCATTAACCAACACAATCGGAATGTCAACGAAAATGTCACACGTTTCAGAGATAATACATTGACCCAACACAGAATTCTTCCTGTTTTCAAGATAAGAAGCAATGACGCCAATCTCGCTTGTTCTCGTGTTAATGGCCGACAACATTCCTGCGCACGGAATATCCCCGATAACGCTTCCACCTGCTTGCTCAGTGACTCCCTCGGCAAGATTACGTTGGAATATTTAAATTGAGTTCTATACCGAATAAAAGTGAATACTCGTTTAATTTTCTGGCAACTAAATGTTATAATGTTAATAATTTGGGCCTATTTTGAAAGCTATTTTTAGGAGATTGAAGACTTTGTGAGGGGAAAAATAAAATAAAAAAATACCCATCTGGACAAACAGCCATTTGCCAGAGGTGAGGAGTCTGTTGGAGTCTGTGATCTTTCCATTTTAAGTGAGTCAAACAGAGAAGAAAAACACCAATTGCTTGTACGAGTGGGCCCTCCTGTGTTGTCAAGTCAATGCGAAAACAGCAGCAGATGTGGTTCTTTGGGGAAAAGAAAAAAAAAGCACGGGGTGATTACGGCACAATAAGCTTTTTTTTTGAAATGCCTAAGACCGGTAATTGTTTAATGGGAGTAATTTGTGTGTTCAAGAGATCATGGAGTCGTATGAGGGATCGCTGTCCGAAGTTATATAAGTTTGACTTTTGTTTGACCGGCTTACTCAACATGGTGTAAAAATCAAAGAAATGTTCTGTTCTCAAGTTTAAGCAAACAACCGTTGGTCACTATTACGTACCATGGGGTCAAGTGTTGTCTGTGTTTGCTCAGAACATTTTTTTTTTATATGAAGAGCTGTGACATACAGAAAAAAAATATTTTTGGCATCGCTCGTTAATTTAAAAAAAAACAAATGACAACTGCAATAACAGCAAATATTTCTGTTTTTATTTTTGTATGTAATTTCCTTTCTGGTGACCTCAAGTGATTCGGAGAGCATATCATATTTAATCGGTGTCAGCTGAAAAAAATGATGCTCTCATGTGAGATGTCTTTTCCGTGGAGCGATTTTGACCGTGACATAACATTTATTTCTGATTTCAGCCACCAAAGTAGACAGCAGAAATTCCCGAGGATCCCGAGAATTGCTCGTCCTTGCCTATTTTTAGTTTAAAAGTTCACAGTTGGTTCTTTAGTAAAATTTGAAGCTCAAAAATGTTTATCAAGAAGAATTGTGATTTTTCAAAACACCCAAATATTTGTATGCTGTTGCCTGTCTTCAAATTGAACTTGTTCCGTAACATCAAAGCTAGTTTTATTATTTCACCATCAAATGGGAGCGGCAATAAACAGTTTCAAGGTTGTTGTTTTTTTTAGAATTGTTTATTATCTACCAAACGACTTGTGAATTTTCGCCGCCTAGCACTCCTCAAATTTTTCCGTGTAAGTCTGGAAAAGAATTGACCGAGCGCTGGCTTATATCTCGAAAAACGTGTTAGTCGTGTTATACGTAAGTTAAGGGACCTGCGGTGAGTTATGACAATCGTCTTTTAAAAATATCCGAAATTCTATTCCCAGTTCTGTTAACTAAAAGCAACCATGTCTTCATTTGTATTGTGAAGATTATTTCCTTCTGTTCCTAAGTCTTCTGAGTGAGTCATCCTTCCTTAGCTTTCCCTTACGGAATGTCCCTTTTCCCTCCAATGTGGCCGGACGGAATGTAAACAAAGACGACCCCTCTACTCGGACTATTTTTAATTCCCTTTAAACAGTTTGGACTGGATAATCCAAAACAACAATTAAGATCACTCAAAGATACTTGAGACAAGGGAGGCTTTCCTCATCGCGGTTTGGGGGAGGGGGGACGAGGGGGTGTTGTTGGGGTGTCAAATTGGGACCCCCCCCTCCCCTCCACCCACCCAGCAGTGAAACATGAGGCTTCACTAGCTGCCGTCATCACATGGCACATGGAAATTTCCACTCAGGCTCCTTGCTTGTTAAATGGGAAGGGTCTCCATCTCTTGTTTCCAATAGTCCTGCTCCTCCTCTTGCTTGCTTCTTTGCTACTACTTCCAACTGCCTTCCACTCTTCCACACTTGGTAAGCGCTCTTATCGTCTTACTTGTTTTTTTTTTTAATCTTCAGATTGTAACGGTCTCCAACGGGTAGATGAAAGCTCACTTAACATGTGCTTGTTGAACGGCGTGATGAAGTGAATGCAACAGTAGCGTTTCCTGCAAGGGGTGGCGCCGCGCATAAACAAAGCAAAAAAAATAATTCCGGTAACTAATTTATGGAATTGAAACACTACCGGTTAAGCTATTTGCATTCAAGCGGTTGAGTTTGTTTTATTGCACATCCCTTCCCTTACCTTCCGAGCTTCCCTTTTTGTTTTTTTTCTCCCCCCCCGCACCACCCAACCCATTGTAGAAGAAAACAAAAAGATTCTGCCTGCCTGTCTACGTGGGGCACATGGCGTGGGGCTTAACACGCTTCTGTCGAGAGTAGATTGAGAAATGTGGATTGGGTTTTGATGGAACAGGAGAGCTCACCGTGAGCTAATAATGTTGTGACTGCAATCATGAGGTCCGATGTTGGTGCTATTAGCGCAACTCGAGACAGTAGAACCCGTAATTTTTTTTTTTTAAAGCAGTCTAATTTAACTTACAAGAACGATTATTTGACTCAGGGTACATTTTCCGTGCACATAGTTTTGCTCCTACAAATAAACATATTTAATGCTACAAATAACTATGAATGACTGGCCAAATTTTTTCATATTATTTAACGTGTTCATTAAATCGCCACATTGGTAAAAATGCTTATACTTTGAACAGCTTTGATTTTCACGTTTTTTTTAAAGTCAATGTCTTTCTATGCATTTTCCAAGTGGTCGCATACTTTTGTCCTACATTTTCTCGAGCGTTCCATTGTGTTGCTTATCTACAGCGTGTTTACACTGGTTTTAAGCCAGCCCGGTATGAAGCAACGCACCCCCTGACCACACAAAGACTAGATCCACTTTGGAGAACGTAAGGAACATCTTGAGCATATTTGAGTGGCATGTTCAGCCTATCGTTGCCACTGTGGTTGCTATTAATACATGGTGACCATGCAAATATTTGCCCCTGGCCTACTTTACTACATTTTTCCTGTCAGCATTAACCTAAAAGACAGTTCTGTCTCAATGAAACATCTGGAACAGAACGTCAATGACATTTGTTTTATTTCAGTTGGAGAAAGATAGAAAAAAGTCAAGTACTGAAAGACGTTTGAGCATGAATGGACTTTTATCTCACTGCGGTAAATATTTATATTTATTATGATATATTATGTAATAAAATACCACAGAATCCAATAAAACGTTTGGCGGTAATAAATTGTTATATGAACAAATCAAGAAAAAAAATCTCCGTCCTATAAATTGGCATTGGAAAGAATTCATTGCTTGGGCTCAAGTCGTTGTCGAGTGTTGCGGCTACGCCTCAGAAATGAATTTAGCAGCGCGGCGCCGATTCATCCGGGGGACGAATGCGCAACTTGTCAAGACGCGCCTCGAACTCATACATCTCCGTTTCCAGGCTCCCCCGCAAGGGTTCATTGAAGGTGGGCCACCCTATCCGAGGGACTGTCTCTTCTCGTTTTAGTGACAAGCAGCCTTGGAGGTTGGCTGGAAGCAAGGGGGGTTCAAATTTGTTTTCCTCTTTTCCACATGGTGGTCAGAGGTCACAGGTCAACCACAAGGGCTCAGTGTGTCGTTTGAGATCTTGTAAACACGGCGAGATGTTTGCCCACACAGCTGCTCGGAACTCACAATTAATGTGACGCCAGAGCGAGCGATGCGCCGCTAGCTTATTGGTAAACACAAATAGCAAGCGGTGCCGTTGGCCATTAGCGCGACATGCTAACTAGCCAAAGCGTCAGTGTCAACAATGACAAATAAAAATCAAACTTCTTGATCTATTTGTCTTTGACAGAATAACATGGACTATTTGTCAATTTCACATACTTTAAATAAAATATCTTTTAAGGCCATGTCCTTAATAAAATCTGTGTTTGCTTTTACAGCACTCTGCTTTTTTGCATTTATAGTACAAGGCGCCCCGGCGGAAAGAATTGAAAAAGCATTTTGAGTCATTCTTCGACTCTCTCGGCGTGCCAAGTAAAACTGAAAGCTGGACCGCTTCCTGAGCTTCGCGAAGCAAAGCGAAACAGCCCGCCGCCATAAATAATACACAATATGACTTATGCACAAGCTTGACCATAAGTTACGTAACAGGTGACAAAGGAGAACTGCCAGTTGCCAAATGACATTAAGCCGGCAAACACTGAACCATTGTGAAGAGGAACAGGGTTTAGTTACAAAGGTAAACAACCCAAAGCAAGAAAATGACTACTCTGGAGAAAATTCTAAGATTGTCTTATCCTGTTTTTATTTTTTGGTCGAGCACTTTGCACGGTGATGTTAAATCAATAATCCAGACACCGTCAGGATTTCCCGCACTAAACCCGCTAACCCTTCCAACGAAGTCCACAAGGCAAAGAAGCCGTAAAAGCACATCGCTGCCGTCACGCTAAAGTTTGCGGATCAATGCAAAGCGATAAGAGGAAGAAGTCACAAACAAGGTTAGGGCACATGAGGTGCCCGTACAAAAGGTCAAGTTTAGGTGGCTGTTGTTGTCGTCGTGTGACGCCGTTGACGATATGTTTTGATGTACGGAATGAAGTGGGAGTTGTCACGGGGTTGATAGATTCCTCCCACGTGGGTACGCAATGAGACTAGAGACGGTCAGGAAGGTGATGGTGGGCGTCACACAAGTTTTGTTTTTGAGGACGTGGCGATTCGGATTCGTCTGACGCATAAATGGGAGCTGCCTGATTCGAGCAGATGTGTTGAAACAAAAAAATGCGCCTTTGTGCATCCCCAAGTCTTTGGTAACTAATAATCATGCTGTTATGTCATCAGGACTAGCGGCGGCTTAGCAAGCACGTTCGCGGAACACAGGAGCCAGAAATATACGTCGTCTCAGACTTGTGAAATTCTTCGAGGCTCCGCGGGCACTGTCAAGTCTTCGATAGAGCTCTCAAGGATTCTAACAGCCTACTGAAGAATGATTCCCGAGATCCAAGTGACTTTTGAAATTTTCCATACGATTATCGTTCCATTATAGCTGGGGGTTTTTGATGAACGAGAAACTGCCAAGGTAAAGAGGCTGAAAGATTATTTTGACTTGGATTCGACATTCACCTTGTGAAAATGGCTAATAGGCCATCAGGGACAGTTGGTTAAGGGTCTTAAAAAAAAAAAAAAGAGGAAGCGCACCCTTGAAAGACTGCCTGTGCTGTTTACACAGAACCTATCAATGGTGGTAAATTCCATGGTGGTGTGTGAATATATATATAGCAATATGGTGTTTCATAACAGGGGTGTGTCAACATAGGTGATGGTGCGGCTTGTCCTTGTTGCTAGGTAACTGATCTTCAAGTCAAAGGGTGTTCTTTTTTGCCAGAGTTACATCACAGCATTTTCAATTACCGTCGTCAAAACTGGAGAGGACGACGTAAATTATTCACGCCTACCTTTGCCGAACGCCGGTATTGTCCAGTCTGTATACTTTATGGCGCCTGGTACGTCCCACGCCCCTCCCCTCCAGCTTTCCTCCAGTGTCCCAGCTTTCTGGTAACAGGTGATTGGCTGAACATTTGTTGAAGTTATCTAAGGAATGTCGGTGGAGTGAGTTTTGGTGTAAATTACCGCCGTGTGTAACTTAAACAACTTTTTTTGGGGGGGGTAACCCCGACGCGGACTCTTTTTCAATTTAGCTAGTTGCTAAATGACTCAATTACAAAATATAGCGCTGGTCGGATCTCTTGAACCGACAAGGCGACAACTGAGGATTCTCGGGAGTTCGCCGAAGGGGGGAGCATGTATGTTCTGCCTGTTTGAACATTACGAGGTGATAACGCCTCATCCCTGACATGTACGCGACCTTGGGCACAGCGACATTCGCTGCGGCCGCTGCGCTCTGATTGGCGGAACGGCGGCACAGCCTACTGTGTGGCTCGTGCCTGGCAATGCAGCTGGCAAAGGAAGATCAGGTGACTTGTCACGTGATCACTTGATGCCAAGCGGGACAGACCTCACTAGTGATGCGATACTGTCCGATACTTATAATAAGTCATCATAATGATGTTATATTTCTTTTCTAAAGAGGTAGTTTGTAAGAGTGTGTGTTTAGGGGCCGGGCAGGGGCGGAGGGGGTCGATTCTTATGAGCGTGCTCAAAAGGAGAGCCCTGTCCTGATTGGGTGAGCAAAGTCCTCCCTCCCCCCTTTTAAAAGCGTCCCTTCTCACCTGAGTTACAAAATAGCCGCAGCTCCTCAACCCTTCGCTTCTCTGTCACCGTCCGACGACTGAAATTTATTTTTGGGTTAGGGAGAGAGAGAACGGTCAAGATATATATATTTTTTTGCAAGGAATCTTTTGAATGAGTGAGTATGTTTATGTTATGGAATATGTTAGAGATTAGCTTTTTTCTTTTTTAATGGACATTATTTGTTGATGGCTGCAGAGTACTGGCGAAACAAAAACACAGCTGCTTTGCACTTTCTCTGCAGAAAGATTTTTGCACTCAAGTAGTTTGTCGGCTGATGCAAGACATTGCTTGGGTGTAGAAAGAAGAATAAGGGTCAGATGAAGTACTTCTAGAAATGAAGCTAAAATATTTTACATCGCTTCATTTATCTGGCGGTATCGGGACACAATCCCCTGATATTATCTTTTACCATCAGATTTTTTTTAATGTTAAGTGAATCGCTTTGACTCATTTAAATTTGAGAAGTTTTGTTGCGATGCAGACCTCGGTTGCAGCTGAGTGACTTTATTAACGTTTGCGAGTTATATAAAACCTGTCTCTGCAAATTAGGTCAGTGTGTGACCTTGGTGGCATTTAAAATAAAATACAGCGGCTGAAAATTTGAGTGGAAACTTTCCAGGATACAAGGATTGTTACATCTTATGTTTCTTGGACACATTTCCCAGTATGTGGCTTTGCCAATGAATCTTCCGCAGCCTCTCTTGCGGCTAGATGCCCATGGTTTTTATGTGTATTCCAGATGTGGCCCAGCAATGTGCATTAAAATGTTATGTGTCAATTAGTCTGACACGGCTAGGCAAGAATAAATATTAAATTATCAGATTGTAGAGGAGGGAGGGGGGGGGGGGGGGTCTTTAGGTCCAAGAGAAGCTAACCCAGTCAGACAGGTTGACCCTCTTTTGGTGTTGAAAAGTCAACAAGCAGGCATCAAAAAGCAAGGCAGAGGTGATTAGGTGGATTTCTGGATACGGGGGTTGCGGTTGTTAACGGTAACACGTGTAATCGCCGTGGGCTCGAAAGCGCGCCAGGCGAAGCAAAAGCGCGTTCAATCGAATCGGCGGCGAGGGTCATGGGGTTTGATTTTCACATCCCGTGACGTCAGGTCATCTGTTGACTGTAAACATGCGATGTGTATTGGGATGCAAAGACGTTTCTGCTCAGCAGATTCGGCGAAGACAGTCGGGAAACTTGGGAGTCGGGCTTGGGTGACATCATAGCGTCGAATTTGGTGGCGATCCAATTTAACCTCGCTCTACAGAGGTTCATTCTCGCTCTAGTCTAAGAGCTCTTTGTGAGGACTCTGACGCGGCAATTTGTGTTACACTGAATCGCTACATTACGTTACATAATAATGATGTTAAAGTGGAAAATGTCTCCTCCCCTGTGGGCTGACATGGACAAGGGGGCCCCTTGATGGCCAAAGAACATCTTGCATCCCTGACCTAGTTTTGGGATTTGTTGGTAAAACATCTATTTTGTTTTCAGAATCACGTTTTGTGGATAAAGCACTCAAGCAAGGGTTAAAGGAGCACCTCGCTCTCTTGTGATCGCTGAAACTGTCAAGTCAGAAAAATACTCGCCGTGAACCACCATGCCGGGAATTGTGGATCGCATGGAGCTGAGGAAAGTCGCCACGGAGGCCGACGACGACAGCACGGATAGTTTGGACCGTTTCACAGAGACCATCGATTCAGAAAAGGCCACCATCAACAGGTGAGGGCCGTGTGGAGATAACGCAAAACCTACGAGCAATTTTTTTGGGTAAAAAAAAAAAGCGCTTTGTGCCTTTACAGTCAGTTCCTGGATGACATGGACGATGGCGAGAGCCAAAAGTTCCTGACGAATGGAATGATGAAGAAGAAGAAATATGAAGAGTACCATGAAGAATATGTAAGGAGACGAAGGATTGATTGTCATTGTTCCACCAGTAGTAGTTATGATCAACAAACTATTTTATTGACTTCAATTAATAAATCTCTTTGTCTTTTTTTCAAATCCGAGCAGCATCCAGGCCATACGTCCTTCGGAATGTCCGTCTTTAACTTAAGCAACGCCATAATGGGCAGTGGGATCTTGGGCTTGTCCTACGCCATGGCCAACACTGGCATTGTATTGTTTACGTGAGTATGAACGCAACTTGTCATTAATGGAATATTATATTGCATCTTCACTTTTCCTCGTGTTCCTTGCGCATAGACTCCTACTCATCGCTGTTGCCATCCTCTCCTTGTATTCTGTGCATTTGCTTCTAATGACGGCGAAAGAAGGAGGTTGGTGTTTTGGTCACCCTCAGAACAATGAATCGCATTTTCAGGATGCTTTTTTAGTGGTTAACTATGAATAAATAATTTTCTAGGATCCCTCATCTATGAAAAACTGGGAGAAAGAGCGTTTGGTTGGCCTGGAAAAATAGCGGCGTTTGGATCGATTATAATGCAAAACATTGGCGGTAAGAAGATACGATTCGGGAAATAAACGCTTGCAAATGTTTCTCTGAATGTCAACGTATGTCTTTTTGCAGCCATGTCGAGCTACCTCTTTATTGTCAAATACGAGCTGCCAGAAGTGATTCGGGCATTCTTGGGTTTAGAAGAAATTACCGGGTGAGTGAACGTTACGATTTTGCGAGCACGATCGGAAAATCTACAGATTCTAACCTACAATGTATTCGCAGTGAATGGTACCTGAACGGAAACTACCTGGTGATCTTTGTGTCCATTGGAATTATTTTCCCTTTGTCGCTGCTTAAAAATCTGGGTACGTATCCCGGGGGTTCCTAATAATCTGGCCAGTGATGTCGATCCTTTTACAAGCTGTTAGTTATCGCCGTGCGATTGTAAACGATACGTGCGGCGTCCACGCAGCTGTCTGTAATCAGCCAAAAGTAACCCAACACCGTTTTCTCACTCTGCTCTGGCAAATGTAACTTTGAGCAAGTCAGCTCCATCATTCAGATGGCTTAGCTCCCACAAAACCTGCTATGGAATCAAAGTAGAGCTAGATATGTATCGCTTGGTATGACTGATCCAAAGAAATCCATTTGCAAACTGCCCCTTCGCATCTTTGATCCATCTATTTTGGGTTATTCGACCTACATCTGTGACCCATATCCTAGAATAGACATTCAAATAAATTTCCAGCTGTTTATAGGAAAAGCAGAGGGGGAAAAAATAGCCGCCGTATCGATGCTGTCTTTCTCGTCCGATTGTGTACGTCTACAAATAAGTCATTTTATTTTCATTGCAGGTTATCTGGGCTACACCAGTGGTTTTTCTCTTTCCTGCATGGTGTTCTTCCTGGGAGTCGTAAGTTTACTAAAAATATCCAAGACAAGTGTCACCTAGGTTATCTATCAGTGACCGGACTTTACTATTGCTGCCAGGTGATCTACAAGAAAACCCAGCTCCCATGCCCGCTTCCCTTCCTGGACCACGTATCAGCCAACTTAAGCACGAACGCCTCGCACATGCCGGGCGTGTATGCGTTACACAATCGCTCGGCGCAAATGGACTTCTCCCGGGCGGACGTATCCCCGGCCGTCACGGATAACCACATCGCTCACGCTTCCACCGGTGTCCACTTTGAGCCGCAGCACGACGACGAGGATATGTGCACGCCCAAATACTTTATCTTCAACTCACAGGTAGGCGTGCTATTTAAATAAGATTTTCTTTTATGAAGGTGAAAGCTAGAATGTTTGCTCAAGGTGGCTTTGCAGGGTGTGTTGTGTCTTTTGTAGGATTTGTGGCCTTCATTGAAAACCTACACTAGGATATAAATGAAAAACAGCTCGAGTAGACAAATAGCCAACCATATGTTTACAATTTTGTCTCCAGACGGCGTACACCGTGCCCATCCTGGCCTTTGCCTTTGTGTGCCACCCCGAGGTGCTGCCTATCTACAGTGAGCTGAAAGAGTAAGTGTACACATTTCCTTTCCAAAACCGACGGAGAACTAATTCGTAAATGTCGTAGTCGCAGCAGGAAGAAGATGCAGACCGTCTCCAACCTGTCCATCCTTGCTATGCTCGTCATGTACATGATGTCAGCACTATTCGGCTACCTCACTTTTTATGGTAAGACGACCCGACAACTGATTTGCTATTGTAAACGAAGGCGACTAATTAATATTTGAACTTTGTTGTACTCTTATGTTCAGATGTGACAAGCTAGCTTAGCAATCACTCACTTAAGTCAGTGTCATTTCACTACATTTAACCAGTACATTAGCATTTTTAGCATTAGCATTGGATTCAATGTAGTGTCCGAACAAGAGCGTGCGGGAAATGTTCTTTAATATTCTGTTCCGTGTTTCACAAGTGACTGTTTGTTTCAAAACACAGAAAACGTGGAGGCGGAGTTGCTTCACACCTTCACCAAGGTTTACAAGTTCGACACTCTGCTACTGCTGGTGCGTTTGGCTGTCCTCACTGCCGTCACGCTGACCGTCCCCATTGTGCTCTTCCCTGTAAGTACCTACTCGTACCACGGAGCAACTTTGCAACTGTTTGCCTGATTCAGAAATAGAAAAAAACTAAAAATACCACTGAGACATGCAGCTCGTTATGTGATTTTTGTGTCATAATTGGGACGACATTGATGTTCTACTTGCTAAAATGCCTCAACAAACAGACAGGGGGCACAATTGCCTACCAACACGCTACCAGCACTTGAGTATCTGATTCCATGTTGAGTAACTAATAATCCTCTTGATGGTGATGCCCATAGAAAACCCCCCGGATACATTCATTCACATAGTTCCTTCCCAAACATGGCCAGGGGCTAAATTTAGCTTGGTTTTCATCTGACCACAAGGATAAATTTGGCTACTGACCAAGAGGAAGTGTCAGGACCTTCTTTTAGCTTTGGTCACATAGCAACTTCTGAAGTTGTCGGAATGTAGAAGGTGCGCGCGGCCACTAGGTGGCGGCAGCAGCCTTGTTGTCATTGACTCATCAACTGAGACAGCGGCTTACGCAGCGGCTATTGTTGTGAAAACACATCACTGTTTTACATCGGGACTGAATGAGTCATAAATCAGGCTGTTTACATTTTCGCCTTGTGACTCGGCACCCTCGGAAAGACAAAGCCACATTCACATGCGGACACACTTTCCTTGCATGACATTGTGGATTCAAATGGAGATAATGTGTCTGAGGGTGGGGGGGAGCAAGACGATTCACCCCCCACCCTTCCTTTCTTTTCGCAATGGAAGTTTACTGGATCGGAGTGGACAGTGGAAAAAACCTCACCTTGACCACGGCTCTAAGGGCGAGTCGGGAACGATGCATCATACTGAGCTACGTCAAACATTTCTGTTGCCTTATCTAGGTGCAAAAATATTGGAAACCCGAGTGGCACAAAACGGAACTAAGCTCAGATCTCGGACTATTTCGATCTTATCAGTCAGTGCGTTCCCGATTTCTTGAGACAACTTTGTCAGATCAGATCAACGAGACAGTCGGCCATCTTGTGGAAGCTATTTGTTTTGCCCCTTTTTTAATATTGACGAACGGGTTAGGGTTGGAAATTGTCAGTGTACCGTGTCAACCTTGGATTCAGGTGAGACATCAGATGGAAAGCGGCGTTGTCCCTATGCCAAGTTTCCACCTGACATTTGAGAATCTCTCCTTGAATCCTCCCCCCTGACCTTTACTTTGCTTGTCGACCTTCAGCGAGAGATTAACATTAGCTTTGTCCCCGACCGACTGTCCTCGGCCCCCGCGGTCAAGTCGTATATACGCGAGAGCGCAAATAACGCCAGCGCGTGCGCGTTTAGACGGCACAATGAGCGTGTGTACCTTGGTGTGCGTTCACGTGACGCTAGATACGAAAACGGAGGCCGGATCACGTAGGGATTTGGCGGGATTCAGTGCATTATGAAGGGGCTTTACATGGAGGCAGACATGTCCCAGTTCTCAGGCCCTGTGAAGAATTCAAAATCACCTTTATGGGCTAAATAGCTATTTAAAAACATGCTAGCTTTGGCGTCTCGGTTTTAAGGTCTTCTATTAGGGCTTCGGATAATAAATTAGTTTCTTAAGCTCATACTAGCTATCACGAACACACAATTTGCCTAACGTAAGACACATTCAGGTTTGCATCAGATTTACTGACTGGACGTGAGAGTCTAATTACGGTGACTAATGGATCCCTAAGAACATTTCTGGTGATTGTTTTGAGCGTACGCCAAATAAATAATTGCGATCTTTGAAAAAGCCCAGAGAGCATTACGTTTACGCTTGGCTTGAGGTTTTGTTTTGACAGCAAAAGATGAAAATGCATCAGTCGGGTTGTCGTGCTTGACTTGTTACGTTTCAGATATTTTTTACAACAAAAAAAAAAGGGGGGGGGACTTCCTGGGCAATGTTTCAGCAGAAATGAAAGCTGTGCATGTTTACAAATGTTTCAGAGGTTTGCATTTACTTCAAGAATAATCCACGGCGAAATCTCGTTACGCTCATTCAGTCGGTTTTACCAGTTTGACTACATTCTCACCGTTTGTATATGTATGTTTGGAAGAAAGAGGGGGGGGGGTGCTGTCTGAGAAGTAAATAGCAAGCGTCAAAAGTGTACAAATATCACACGGTGTACTCCAAAGGCTTCGCGCCAGGTAACAGTTGGGTGCCGAATAGTTTGGAGCCTCGGAGAGAAATGCCCCGTCCCGGTTCGACTTTTCCGAGCCTCGTTATGCAACAGCTGGTGGGCGGTTGTAGAGTTTTTTAAGAGGGATTCGGTTGAAATATTTGTTAGTATCTCCGATAACTCTTCACCGCTGACATCTTTTTGGTAGCAATCCCAGAAAAGCCCATCAAAATGAAGGTCACTTGGACTGGAGAAATTATGACTTTTTTTTTTTTTGTCTGAAGAGTCAAAAGGGAAAGGAAGTAAGGCCAGTTGTAAAAAATAAACAATTAACTGTCATCTAGGAGTGACACGCCTCCCTCTTTCCTCCCCGCCTTTCTCTCAGCGCCTGGCTGATGCAACCTCACAGTTGCCTTGCACGGTGCCGGCTAATCCCTTTCGCCTTTTTTAAAATGACGCCCCCCAAGCCTTGGTTCTCTTTGAACCCGCTTCCTGCGTAGCTAGCTTACCGGGGGCTACGGGCTACACCTGATACAGACGACCTTTCACCCACTGGAGGCTTGAACGGGCTGCCTGTGGATGGAGCGGTACCGGGCCTCTTAGTGAGGATCTGTGTGCTCGCTGTTTCTTTTAACATTTTTTTTTTTCCTTTGCCTAAATGTACACATAACATTTGACACACTTTAGTCAAGGCCAAGTGTGGGAATGAGGCTCGGGAGTGATGGTATAACTCAAGACAACCGAGGCTCGATTCATTTTCTCTTTCTTATCTTGTCAAGCCAAATCCCGATAAATAGAAAGTCAAAACAACAGGTGCTTTTTTTTCCCCACAAAACATAGAGAGCATATGACAAACCCATTTGCAATAGGTCAATATCAATACAATGCGAAGGATCAAATATTTTTTTTAAATGTCATGCATACTCTTTGTTTACACTGCAACGGCCTTTAAAGTGTTTAGGTTATTACTTCACATGTAAACGCCTTTGTGAGAATGGTGTGTGTGTGTGTGTGTGTGTGCATGTGCGTTAACCGCGACAACGCTGCGCGACATACAACTCAAATTATATACCCAGAAACTTTAATGATGCTTCTGGTTGGATAGCCAGTTTGTGTGCATGTCTGCGGCGCTTCTCTATAATTTGACATTTTGTGAAGGAAGTGAAAGAAGATTAACTACTTCATTATACCGAAGTAGAAGTTTCGGGTATCTGTAATTCACTTATTTATTTTTCTGATGACTTTCTAATTTTTCTCCCTCGCATAGTTGAAATTTATAGTTTATCAGAATACATGATTCAGTAGGATACTCGAGAATTTTTAACTTCCCCATTATTTTATAGTTCCTCCTAAAAGAAATTCATTCATAAGCAAAATTGCTCCTAAAAAAACGACTTATGTGAGAATCCTGCTTTTTTTTTTTTCCTGTCCAGATCCGTTCCTCTATCACCACTTTGCTCTTCAGCGGGCGAACTTTCAGCTGGCCTCGCCACATGCTAATCGCCGCCGGGATCTTGTTCTTCAACAACATGCTTGTCATCTTCGTCCCGACCATCAGAGACATCTTCGGCTTCATTGGTGAGTGGAGCGTAAAAAGATAAGAGGAGGAAAAGCACCCATGGGAATCCCGCATGTGAGGTCCGATTAATGGCTTCGGGTCAGAGGTTGTTTTAGTTAAGAAGAAGTGTATAAGCTTAAAGTGTCAGGTGGTGTCAGCTCGTCGGTCCCGTGAGAAAATCCTGACCGCTTTTTAAAAAATATTCTTGGTACTTAAGCACCAGCACATTAAACATATAGCTAATCTTTTCAGGTCACTCTAAGTTCATATATATGAAGGGTCGTGATACTTTTCTGAACTCCCGCCTTCGTTTGATGTTCAGGTTCTTCGGCGGCGACCATGCTCATCTTTATCCTCCCTGCGGCCTTTTACCTCCGCCTGGTGAAGACAGTCCCTCTTCGTTCCCCACAGAAAATCGGGGTGAGTCCACGATATGGCACCGTCAGCGCTTTCTCAACATATCCTCTTTCCGAGTACAAGCGGGGCCCGATTTCAAAATGTGACTCGTCAGAAATTTCGCCAGAATCCCGCGGCGCGTCCTCCCTCCTCCATAAGCATTGAGTATTTTTTGTTCTGGTCTCGCTCCCCAGGCCGCCGTCTTCTTGGTTGTGGGAATCGTCTTCATGATTGGCAGCCTGACACTCATAGTTCTCGACTGGATCCACAATCCACCCGGTTCCAGCGGGGGGCACTAAGCCAACCCATCTTTCTGACCTCCCTGGAGCTCAGTCCCTCCACAAACATATATTTACCACAATAGCCGGACACTTTTCAGATTGAGTTTTGCTGTATTTTTTGTTCTTTAAAAAATTCTGGAAGTGCGAAAGGCAAACAGACACCGAAAAGCATCGTCGCGGCAGTTATGAAGAACGAACACTCATTTGTCACCTTCCAAACAACCGCCCCGGGCCATCCCGCTTCCGCGCACTTGGGGTCCGAGTCCACGGCCCTCTCGAAAAAACCCGGAGCACTTCTTCGCATCGCTTCGCGGCGTCGGACTAACACACGTTACACTCGCAACCGGTCGGTGTCTTTTGCTGCTCTTTTCAATGTGAACAATCGAGAAATTCTGCAAAAGTCTGCACGCACGTAGGAAAACCATAACCCTAGTCAACCGGTTTTAGCTTTGCACGATCAAAGCTGCATCACGCGAAGCATCGGAGACGCTTCCAGTATTAACGGCTACGAGGTGATTTGAACAGTATATGTATATAATTGTCTACTGAATGTTGTACATAATACAGAGAATCTGCTTCGGGCACTTGATGTATGACTGGTCAATGAAAACAAAGCATGCTATTTTTTTATAAGCAATTAGTAATCGAAATGTTTTGTCGAGATATAGTACACACACAAAAAACAAAAAATAGTGTCAATCATTACCGTCACTTATGTGATGAGTATTTTCAACTCGTGCCATATAAAGTCAGATTTTGGAGAATACAGTGGAAGGCATTTTGATACTGTTTAAAGCGTATTTGATTGAAATCATTTGACGGATTCTTCAAAGTCAAAATGATCGGGCCTAATGCGCCGGCCGGTGCCTTTATTGAACTGATCAGCATTTTTTATTTAATCCGACCAATGTGGGTAATCTTTTCAAGTCGTGCCTTTAGCGGAATTTAATTGGCTTTTATTTACTGGTGCCTTTACGAGGAACATCAACGTGAAATTGTGCTCACATCCGGCCAAAGTGGACAATATTTACAGATCCTTTGGGGATCTTAATACATGAAGCAAAGAGATATTTCAAATGAAATAGTGTTTATGTGCATGTTTCTTTTTTGGGGGATTACACAAGGTCTTTTTGGACAATTGTATATGCTTTGTAAATAATCTTTATTTTATTGTACTCTGACTCTCATTGTCTGCAAGAGCGTCATTGAGAGTATCTTTTGCAATCCAATGTTTGTTTTAGTATATATATATATAAATATAAATATGTATAACATGCATTTAGATTTATTTTCTTGCTGTATGACAGTAGGTTGGGGTTTTTTTTTCCTTTTATTGTATATTTGTAGAAATATTGCCTGTTCATGTCATTTTTGTTGTTGTTAGAATGTCACATTGGAATGATCGGAATAGGTTTTCACTAAATACTAAACACAGTCTGTAGCTTCTTATCTCTTGCTGGCCAACACTGGGTTCAAGGTTAGGCTACCTGTGAGCAATACTGAGGCGGGAAAAACAAGAAAAGGTCCACCAGGCTCCCTCCGCCAGGACAATCAATGCTCTGATCTCACTGTGCATCAACTGCTGCCATAGAAACACTTGGGAAAGGTATTACTTGAACCTTGGAAAAGCTTTCCACAGGCCTTTTAACGTCAAAACAGCATCGTTGATTGAAGACCGAAGGGTACGCTCTCCTAATTATGCCGCCGATTGCAGTCCGATTGGGTTTTTATCTTGCAGTCACGTCTGCTACGCCAAAAGTATCTCAGGTATTATTAGTTTGCATTTGGTAGTGTCTTTAAAAATCAACTCTTTTGCATGATTGGAGCCAATTAGCCGCTCATGGTTGAGGATTGGTCAAAATAAAGAACAGAACCGCTCCTCCATCGGTAAGGCCCAACGCTGACGGCAAATTTGTAACCGTACCCATTCGAAGGGCATGTTTTTGTATCTGTGATGCTGTTTCATTATGAGGAATAAAAATGTGAAGAAAAAAAAAAAAGGCATTTTGATGTCAATCGTTTCATCCAGCAAGATTTACATTGGCGGCGTTGCAATTACATAAAACGCTTACGTAAACGCCGTTTGCCATCGCTGCCGTATTTCTGACATAAGCATTCAATGTTCTCGGGGATTTCGGATATCAGTGTCAAGCGGCCATGACTTGTAGCACCAACTCGTAAAGTTTCCAAATAGGAGGTGGAAAAATAAGAGTTAGATCATCTCCCGTTAGATTAATTTATCTCGAGGAAGAGCAAAATTTTGTGCAACGTGACTTGAATGAGATGTCACAGTGGCCAGAGAACATACTGAAACCACTTACCCGGGTGCAAGATGACACCCGGGCTAAACTGGCAAGGGCAAGCGCGCAGAACGCATGTAAATTAGTAGAAGGTCGTTTATGTGTGTGACAAAGCACAGCCATCAGGCCCTAGCGATATTTTTGTAGTGACTGGAAGACTGAAAAAAAAATACAAATAGTGATTTGACAGGGTGATAGAGACCGTAAATAAACGACCACAACAGTCTCTCCACGCTTACAGCCTACATATGAAACTCCAACGCGCACACTAGGCCTCTACAAACATCTACATGACCCAGCTAGCAAAAGTTGCAAAAGAAATATGCGCATTGCATTGAAAAGCAGCACAAAAGGTGGCTTTTCATCATCGAGACAGAAGGCCCTCAAGGCAATGCTTTGCGTTGTTCATGACTTCTGCAATGCGAGGTGCCACGCCCTCCGCACACCCGGGGGGTGAACCCAACCCCCCTGAACCTCTCCCAAAAATCTCCTCCGATTTTGCCCACACAATGTTCTCAAGCTGCACCTGTTGCCACAGTGGCGGCAATGCCAACACTTAAATAATCATGCTGCAGATATTAAATGAACATGACCTATATTCTGAAACTCTTGGCTGCTTCACGTGCGACAGCTGCTCGGTGAGGTTAATGGCTGGTCAAATGCGGGTTAGCTTGACCTACTAGGATGTGCGATTTGGGCACTCCAGGTCATCCTAACTACAGAAAGAGAAAATGGAACGCTATCATGTTAGCCCGTACAGACTTCATGGAGCTGATGGGTCAGTCCCATGTCCATGTTTATACATCAATTGATATCCCGTATGTCCATTTCGGGACAGACTAAAAGGTGAGATTTGTCATTAACGTCTTCAGGAGGAAATGTGGGTCACATGCCAGCACAGGGCTGAGTCATAAATCTGCTTACAAAACATTGAGACGGCGTCAGTCTCCAGATATTAATATGCATTTTGTGCTCAACATTACAACAGAATAAAAGTCGGCTTATTTCCTGCACTCTTCCTTTTCTCCTACCATCTTTCAAACATGGATTGGTAGTCATTTATTTATTTCAATACAGAGCAATGAAATTGCTAAATCAGTACATAAACATTTGTTGGGTTGAATTACAGACAATTAAGCAATATCATCTTACCTGAAGGCGGGCAGTATTTCATTTCTTGGGTGGAAGTCTTCAAGTGGTCCATTTTCAAAATAACTTACCTTGAGTCCTCTTGACCAATAGCGTAAATGAATCGAATAAATAGCGACTTTCAATAAAGCTTCTTTAACAACCTTAGATGATTTTTTTTGGGGGGGGTCACCACCGTTGGCATTTTTTGCCTCAAGGGCCTACAAGTCAACGAGTGGCCTCCTAAGCTTAGTTACTACATTCAGATATCCGAGCTCGCCTCAAGGACGAGCCCAGAGGCGATTTACAATTGCTCCTATCAGGAACGCATTTAATTCTGAGTACTATACAATAACCGATTGGGTTATGTGATCAATCATGAGTAGTTATCACAAGAAAGGACAAGCAGGATTTGTGTAACAACAGCAAGTCAGGTAAATAAAACAAAACATTGTTGTGTTAGCGTAGCTTGGTGTCGATTGCACACCCATAAATGTCAAAGTCATTGAACGGTAGCATGACATAGCAGGAAAGTGATTTGTGGTTAAGAAAAAATATATATCCAAGTGCTTGTGTGTGTGTGTGTGTGAGACAGAGCGAGAGATTACATAAGGTGCAAGCTTTTAGTTGGCTGGCATCTCTCTGCGTGTATTAATACGGTGAAGGGAGTCACATGACGCGGCAAGGCATGGCTGCAAAGAGTCGTACGTGACGAGGGTGACAAATATCTCGCTGGTCATTGGAGAACCAGGTTACGTATGTTTCATGTGACACTTGACATGAGCGAACATACGAGGTATCTAAGACATTTGTGTGATCAGTGTTTCAGTGAAGGCCTTGTTTTAAAAGGTGAACGAAATAAACAGTTGCGTAATAGGATGCTCAACGGACATGACGCTAGTGTGCGTTTTCTCAAGATGACTTTTTGCTAGGTCCTACCTGAAGTCGCTTCAGAATGCCATTCGGTTCCCAAAAGTGACTCACGTCCTCTCAGATACGTGACAGCTGCTCCGGTTCTGTCAGAGATCAGAGGCCTCGGATTGGAAAGGGGGGGGGGGGGGGGGCACGCCGGCGCTTCTGAGGAACGGCCAAGCCGCACACCAAAGGGGAACATGTCGGCACTGTGAGAGAAACAGCGTTTTACTGTGAGCGGGTAACTTTGCCGACCTGAAGGGACACACCGTTTTGATGGCCAGAAAAGCATTCGCAATTGAATCAACAAAAAGTTTTTGTTAATTTGTTATTCTTGGATCCTCCATTGGGCAATCAGTGGGTTGTATGAGTGGCAGGACTCCTTTCCAAAACAATATCGTTGGACTTTCCTAAATGTAGAGCGGGGATTTAAACTGTCATTTAAAAAGGCTTACCCGGGTTATTTCGATATTACCGGGAAGAAATACGTACATTATTGTACAACAAAAACAAAAAAAAAGGTCGGGATGGAATTCATAATAAAATCTAAACGGAAATACTACGTTCCAGTCTGGCTTTTCAAGTAAACAGCAATAAAATTGCTACTTTGAATTTATGTTTACTCAGCTGCTGGAACCACGATGCACCCTCAAGGTGATTTGATCGATTCTGAGTCGATTGGGCTGAGAATAGTGCACGTGGCCTCGTCTTTTCTTCTGTACATTCTGACTTGCAGTTCTGTATACACAAGAATGCCTAATTCCATGAGCTCAAAGGGTATTTGCCACAGAATTTCTCCCGGGGGGCCCGTCTGGGTGCATATTAGGAGAGTCAAGCTAGTAGTCAGCAGGTTTGGTTTGTATGCTTACACTGCAACGAAAATCATATGAACGTCAGGTCATCGGATGCGTCTGCAATGAGGAACGAGACGATCGGGATCAGGAAACAGATTAGCATGTTCGCCACATTTCTTTGGGGCTTAACTCCAGTTCATCGCGATCAGAAAAGCCAGGTCGCCACGGTAACCCGCCAGGTTGGATTGAGAGTCACTCAAACGCAACGCTTGTTCATATACTGTGTGGCGAGTCAGATGTTCACATCATGTTTCCAAACAAGGGTGAAGGTGAGCTGGGAAAGCAAAGACGCCAAGCAGAACATGCTGAGTGCTGCAGGCTTGCGTAACTGCAAGGTTGCTGGCAGTCATAGTGACACAGCACAGATCAACAGATTCATAAAAATCGCTATACCTGACAATTATTCAGGAAAAAATACATCAATAAAGCAATTTAAAAATCAATCGATAATAGATTATTAAATCCAGACTACCAGTAATTGAAATTTGTCCTCTGTGAAGGGGGGCGGGGTTTCACTACCTTGGATTACATCATAAAGGGCTTCGATAAGAACATTTTATGGGAAGATGGACAGTAAGTGGATTATACTTTTTATTGATCAAATGTTGGCTTGGAATATTGTTAGCCCATCAGGTTTATTAAGGACAAATTAAAATGGTGTGTAAATCATTTCAACTGTATTTGAGCCTTGAACTTGGATGTTTACAAAATTTCCTCCATTTTGTTGTGGGGCAACTCAATTGTATTGATGTCAAACAAAATTAATATTCTATTCGAGTAGTTACGATTTGGAGCCTTTCTGACTTGTTGTCAGCCCAGATGGTCATGAAATAAATGCAAATGAGGAACTCCGTCACGCTTGTTGCAATCTGCTACACTATCTGACGCATACTTGAGCTTCTAGAAAGCACACAATACCTTATGTGGGTCAAGCCGTTCTCAATAGAATGTCAGATGTGGTTCTTAGAAGGTGGGATGTATATTTCCAAGGCATTCACGCCAAGCTGAAAAGAGGTCAAAATAAAGAAGTTAAGACAAGCAATAATTTAATTTAATTCCAGTGGCAAGAATGCTTTCATTGTTTTTTTTGCTACAAAAATACTCTTCAGATTTGGCGCCAGTATCGGGGGAAAAAAATTACATAACAGTGACAGACTTGTACTGAAAATTGCATAATATCCAGTGGAACCACGGTGTCTCCGAAGCGCGTACGTAAGAAGCGCGAGTTAGCGTGCACACTCGAAATCAATCGGTCAAAAAGTGCCGTCTTGCTTGTGCGTCGAATGGCTGAGGGCCGACGTACAAAAAAAACAAAAAAACTAGAATGTGTCTGCGGGCTCAAGAGAGGCAGACGACTCCATGTAGCCTGGAAACCGTAACGCTAATGCTAATTATGATAATATCAGCAGAGCGGCTAAAAACGGAGAATTGAGCAATTGTTCATCCGTTTGTCTCATCGTGTTGCGTCAAACGGTTCAAAGATTCTTTGAAGTGTTCATTGAAGTAACAATTGCTTGTTGTGAAACCTTTTGGCCAATCTAATCTTGTTCTTTTCTCAGTTACGTAAAAAAATAAAATCAGGGACGCACATGACATTTATCTCTAAGATATGGATGTGCGTGGTCGACTTGTTTCATCATGATTTTTTATTTTTACTTTTTATGAAATTGACACCGAGGCAAATTCTGTACACATTTTGTCTCGTCTGGTATTTGCTCTACTGGTCATGATGGTGACACCTCTTCCCGCCATCGGCCACCCACCATCCTATTTGTATCCTTTTCACCTCCATCTGTGTTCACACAGGAAACTGTCATCGTGAAAGCACGTTGCTACACTTCCTGTATCGGCGTGTTGTGATATCGTGAGACAAGCAGAGACGCGCCGAATGTGGGCAGGAACTCTTTTGCGACGCTATCGGCCGAAGACTTTGCCTGTTATGTGGAAGCTTATCAGTAAAGAACAAATATGTGACCTTTCTGAGGGGGGGGGCCCTATGTTGTCACCATTATGCAAAATGTTGCTAAGCTAACTGGAAATGTTCAGCTAAGCTACAAGAGATATATAATACAAGAAAGTTGAATTTGAATTGACACTAATGTCACGGGTACTCGAAAGAAACGAAGCTTCGGCATTACCCTCCGTGTTTTGTTTTGTTTTTTCTGCAGAGACGTGACTGACACGCCAGAAAAGAATAAGTATAGGGAAGGGACGAGAAGTGCCCACATCAGATACGAGGATCCCTGCAGGCTAATAACAAGTCACGAGTCTCACTGTCTTTAAATGCTGTGTGTGTGTGTGTGTGTGTGTGTGTGTGTGTGTGTGTGTGTGTGTGTGTGTGTGTGTGTGTGTGTGTGTGTGTGTGTTGAATTCCAATGCCCTAGCATTACCCCTGCAGTGTAAACTTAACTACCCCGACGTACCGACTGCCTCCAAAACCTTCTCACCACTTCTAAGAGGGATGCGGACACTCGTGCCACCGCGTTTTCTCAAGTTATTTATTTTTGTTTGGAGAAACGACTTCTTTCCATTTGATCGGCGCCGTCTCGACTTTTTTTTGAATTCGCTGCTTGTCAAGATAACGCTCATTGAATGCGACGCTGCCGGAGGAGTTTTATGACTTTTGTTTCTTACATTGGGTGTAGTTTATGGCTGTATACTACAACGGGGGAAAAAAAAAATCATAAAATCCTGGATGTAATCCAAAATCTAACGGGTCACTAACGGATCATTTTGGCGGGAATATAAAGGTTAAAAAAAAGATTTGCACCCCCAAAAAAATGCAATGGAAGCAATAAACGGGCCATTGTAACGGTGTGACCTCTGACCCAATTCTTTCTCCCTCCTTTTCGGTCTGTGCTCCACTGTACCAAAAAAAAAAACGCCACGGCGGAGGCCAACGGGGGAAGTCAGCAGGTTCACAGGGCGGCTCCAGGGCCATCTCGGGTAAAAAGTTTTTCGCAGAACGAGACGGGCGGCCTCCGTCGCCCCGCTGGGGCCCCCCCCCCCTTCCCCGTTTGTGCTCCTGTCATGAAGAATGCGCCCGCTAAACCACTTTCCCACCGCAAAGAGGATTACTAAGGTAATGCCCACATATCAAGGGATGCTCTGGCACTTTTTGGACATAGCCTAATTTAATAACTCATGTAGAAAACCGGGCGAGATTGTCAGTGCCGTCTGCTGGGCGCCGCGATGAGATACGATTTGGTCGGACGACGCGCGTTTAAGCGTGGAAGCGTCTCTTGCTGTCATTCCGTTTTGGGTGGAAAGCGTGCAAACGTTCCCACCGACACAAGCGCGCGGTGTTTTATTTTCAGTCGATAAACTCCCGTAAATATGGGAAACGGCGCAAATTCAAGCTAGCGGCGCACGTCAACATGTTAGTTTACTCGCGACGGGTGAAAACACGGCAGCTAATCCTGTGATGCTTTGTTTAACCCCGCCGGCTTTCTCACCTACGTTACGCGGGCTTGTTTAGTTAACGAATGTTTACGTAGCCGGCGTTGGGATTCACATCCGATCAGGATCATCCGAGCCTTTTGGTGTGTGCGTACGTGAGGGCTAGCGGGTGCGGCGTGACAAGGTTTCCAAAAGATAACCTACTTCCTCTATGGCCACTTGTTTGCTTTACAGTCTGATGCCCACCAGCTTCCTTTGTGTCCCTCGTGGATAAAGAAGAAGAAAAAAATGGCTGGCGTGTTCACGCGGCCTGATGTCGAACCTAAAAACAAACGAGCACACACATGAGGGCAAAACAGAAATTAGCATCGTCTATTTTGGGAATTTTCCATTTCCGAGGTACACCGAGTTCTAAGGCGTCTTCATTTATCTCGAGAACCTTTCCCCTTATTTCACGAACCCAAGGACCTCTCAAGCCAGGTGGATCACGAGACCCTCCGCTGTCTAGATTGTAATGAAAATCCTCAGCCGAGGAACGCTCACAGTTGGGGCCGGGTGACTAAGGTCGAAGAGCAAGAAAATCCTTTCGGCTTGCGCTCGGAGGAGAAAGCCTTGCAGTCTGGGTGGCGGGTTGGTGGGGGTTGATGTGATCTGTGCTGATGGCAGGAGGGGGGTCTTTGTGGGAGCGAGAGATGATATTCTAGGAAATGTTTATTAGGTCAGCGCGGTTATGAAACAATTGCTGAGGTTCATCCAATCCAAATCAACCACTCACTGACATTTTTTTTCTTTCCCACACTTAAGAATGGGCCTGCATCAATTTTTCAAGTCATTTCTTTTTTTGCCATGTTTGTCATGAGGTAGTTCCTTTATAAATTTGGCCAGGGAGAAAAATGTCAGCATTATTAGCCCGAGCGTGCAGACGCAGCACTCGCCGTATTGCTCGCGAGGGATCAGTCGCAAAAAAACAAAAACTAAGAAAAAAAACAGCAGAGTTGTTGACAAAGGAAGTCGCAAAGACTTTTTTTGACTTTCACTTTACTTTCACTATCAGTGAATTCATCTCGATACATGCGAGTTGGGATATGTAGGTGAGAGGAACCGGTTTTACCCTGTTCCAGTTTTTTTTTTTTTTAGATCCGATTTAGTTGTACTGGGTCGACGGTGAGATAAAGTCCCAATCAAAAGCCAGTTACGCAGCAATTTTACGCATTTGTGGGTTCGAAAAAGAGAGAATTTGGCTGTTTTGGACCAATATGATCATTTACTACATTTTACTACAACGACTCGATGAGAGAGGAACAAACGTTTCCTGTTTGGTTGTAGTTTCAGTAAAAAACCTACGTTGCGAAATTGCACGGAAGAGGTCATTGGGTCATCATTTCTACATCGTTCTTGGGGCTTCTTCAGTTCTGGAAAGTTCATCGTGTGGAGAAATAAGACCTGGAAAATGAAAAGAAATGTTTGTTTTGAGACAAATAAATCGGTAGGAAAAAAAGAAAGGAACTCTAAAGTTGTAAATTGGGTAACTTGAATCACGTTTTTATGATTGTTTGAAGTTTTACTACGGGTCGCCGGAACTGCTGGTCGATAATTAACCACCTTTTTTTGTTTGTTTTCTTTGCATTAATAATAAACTAGTGGAAGATTTCCAGATACCTGAGCTTCAAGAATGAGTGAATGAGGATGATCACATGACAGCGTTGGTGTGTAATCTGCTTCCGAGTGGTCTGCTTTGAAATGCCAATCTGGCGGTCTTAACGTGGATTGACAGGCATCCCGGCCTCTTGGGGGTCACTCTTTTACCTTTAATTCGGGGGTAATCTATCTGTAAGGGAGGAGGAGGGGGGGGGGGAGACCTAATTCTCGTTTAATAAGGAAATTGAATTTGAATGAAATTAAAAAAATATTTTGGATACTTTTATTGTCATTCATCAGCAATGACAAAATACTTTTCTCAGAGTGATTGCAACACACCAGTAAGTGTGCACTGCAGCATTCCGGCCGTTTTCCAAAAGGGCTGTGTCCACAGATCAGAGTGTTCTGTTTGTATACAGAGTCTGACGTCACTGTGCGTAAAATGCCTTCTCCCTCTCTCCCCCTCCCTCCTTCGGTCCGTCCCTCCTCCCCCCCCCCCCCCCCCTCTTCCTCGTCTCACCCCCCCTCCACTCGAGCAGCCACAGTTGGCTGGCTGATGCAATGCTTTATAAAGCGTGAGTCCATCTCTCGCATTAGAGCGCTCGTCCTTTTTCTGTGCGCACCATATTTCGGGGGTAATTTTGATCGCCTTTTGACGCGAGACTTAACAGACTGTGATTTCCTATCGTAAATATTGAAATATTTGTTTTGTGTTGTCTATCCACATTTGTTGGTTATAGTCTCACTTTTTTATTTTTTTAATTAATTTATTTCCAAGGATCAGACAGCTCTTTTTCTGTGATCATTGTGATCAGATCCAGCGGATTTTTTTTTTGGAAAGGATTTTACAGACATCCAGCCACATTTGCTCATAAGGTAAGAATGCCGGCATACCGTGCTTTTTTTAACAGCTAGAGAAAATTTTCCATTTAAATCTTTTACTTGGTCAGCCTTGGAACAAATGAATAAATAATAAGCGAAGGTGCGGTGTTGGACAGATGACACACGCTGCAGGCATGACTTCATTTGTATTATATGTGACATGTTAGGATAAAAAAAATGGTTTAATTAGGAGGTGATGTTGCATCAGGGTGGAAACGAGTGGAGGGGAAAAAAAAAAAAAAGAGGGCCATGCCCATAAATGGACAACACGTGCCATTGTTTCCACTGAAGCCGCTCATTAAACATAATGTGATTAAAATGATCTGGCCACACAATTTGTGGCCAAAATGGGCGGGATGTGCATACGTGTACTTTAGAAACTCAATATACAAGATATTATTATTTTTTTTCCAATTTACTTTATACGTTTAGTCGCCACGTTGTAATTTGAGTTGTGTTTTAACGTGTTAGACACACCCTGTTTTTTATTTTTTTTTATTTTTGAAACGTAATCAAATCATTTTGCGCAAAATCTACACTGCGGTTTTTTATGTCATTGAACGGGCTGAGGTGATGTCGGGTGGACTCGGATGCCGGTCTGGTATTTTTCCACTGCCGGTGCGTCAACCCCCCCACCCCCTTCGCCCGCCCCAATCCCCTTCCCCCGCGCTCTTCTTCCTACCCCCCCCTCCTTCGGCCGACAAGTCACGTGACCCGACGGGCGCGCTATGTTATTGATTATTCCCGAGTCTGTCGGGATGCACATGATGGGAATGAAATGAGTCATTTCTTTAACTCGCAGTATGAAACAAACCGAGATGAGCCGTTTGTCTCGTGAAGACGACAACAGCAGCACCAACAGCAACGAGTACACCTACCCGGACTGCCCGAGGAAGGTCCCACTGAATGAGTGAGGAACACTTTCAATCACATTCAATGAATCATATGCATCTATCAACGTCAATGAAACTAAATATATATATATTTTTTGTGCACTTTAAAGGCCATATCCGGATTTAGATCCAGAGAGTGAAAACTTCCTCCCGGACAAAAACCCTGGCAAGAAGAAGTATGAGATCGAATATGTAAGACTCATTTCAAATCTTAAGAATCCATGTTTTGATTTTGTCTAATTTTGAGCTTTTTTTTTTTTTCCCACAGCACCAAGGCAATGCCTCCTTTGGCATGTCTGTCTTCAACCTGGGCAACGCTATAATGGGAAGTGGCATCTTGGGTCTGTCCTACGCCATGGCCAACACTGGCATTGCGCTATTTGTGTGAGTATATAACATTTGCGATCAAAAAGTAGGAAATTCTTGTTGGCGTGGGTTCCTCTTTTTTTTTTTCCTTTTTTTGATAGCACAGTTTTTGTAACCGTCAAGGTCACGGCTCAGTGCAGGTGCTTTCTCACCAGTTTATTTAATCAAACATTTATGACTCACTATAACATAGAATCCGCATGCCGCTTGGGCGTCAATTTACAGACTAGGGAGTGGCCACGTCTTTAACCGTGCTAATCCGGTTGAGAGTAAAGGCAAGCTAGCTACCAGGGCGTGCTCCAGCAGGGATTAAAAAAAAAAATGTGGCTGATGCAATAGAATAAAGCGTACTACACGACAGAGGCTACAAATAGGATTGCAAAATACAGGGAATTTTCAATTTGGAAACGTTTCCTTATTCACTGTCTTTGAAAAAGATGCCAAATTTGAACTGGGAGGGACGACGGCGAATGAGTTGGCAAAATGTATTTTAGTAGAGAGTGCTTGTTATACTCACTATAAATAGTACCAACTAAAAAAAAAATGCCATTACGGCCTACAAGGTTTGAAGACACTTCTGCATTCAACAGCAAGGGGAAGTGTTAAAAAAAAACTTTAGCTGGGAGTGTCAGTTTTGTAAGCCACTGTTACACTGTGCTTAATTATAGGAAACAATTCCATTGATGTACTAAAAAGTTAAATACAACTGAACTGTTCTTAGGTTATTCTTTGTCAAACCACTAGAGGGAGCCTCAAGTGTTACAAAACAAGTACTAGCCATTCATTTTGTATCGATGTCCCATGGAAATGTACTAGAAGGTTTACAGCCAATCTAAAGATGGTCACATCCCATTGGGAAGCCTCTCAAGTGACTTGCAGATTAATTTCCATATCCTATTAATACTCCCGTGACACATGAAGAGTCCTAAGAGGATTCCAATAAGGGAAGACTTTTGCGACGCGACTCGCTAATATGACTCACTCGCTCCATTTGGAGTCAAAAGAATATCCAAGTTATTTTTACCAAAACATACTAAACATCCATTTCTATTTACAGCATCCTCCTCGTGGCTGTTGCCATCTTCTCTTTGTATTCAGTGCATTTGTTGCTGAAGACAGCCCATGAAGGAGGTGAGTTTGTCGGCAGTTGCTGATCCAAACATTTTATCCTGACCGCGTTTTGAACTCCACTTCTTTTCCGATTGTCTATCAAGGTGCGTTGGTGTACGAGCAGTTGGGCTACAAAGCTTTCGGGATGCCCGGGAAACTGGCTGCTTCCTGCTCCATTACCATGCAGAACATCGGAGGTGAGCATTCCGGCCTAATCACTGTCTTGAGCGTGGAAACGGATTTGGAAAAAAAGGGGGGGGGCAACTTCCAGTAATAACTTGAGTCACTATGCAAGCATGTACCAATTCCACAGAAGAGTCAAAGATGTGGCAAATATTTGCGCACGCTAAATACGTCAAGCAATCCTTTCAATGTAGGCTAAACTAACAAAAAAATAAAAAATCTTTACTTTTGTCGTTTCAGCCATGTCAAGCTACCTCTACATCGTCAAATACGAGCTGCCCATTGTCATTATAGCTTTTACGGGAAGCAATGGGTGAGTACTTTTTTATTTTATTTTTTAAAACCCGGTTAAAACGGTGACATATGGTTAAGTGGCAGGGGGAGACGGAACGGACTCTTTCCAAGAGTCCTTTTAGTCATCTGCAGCTGCTGCCGTATGGAGACAAACAAGGGTGTGTGTGTGTGTGTGTGTGTGTGTGTGTGTGTGTGTGTGTGTGTGTGTGTGTGTGTGTGTGTGTGTGTGTGTGTATACGTGTCAGCTAATCCGTCGATAAATACGAAGGAAATTTATTGTAAAGCCATTTTTAAGCACTAAAGAAAGCAGGAAGTTGAATCGATTCAAAAAAAAAAATGCATGTAAGCGATACAATACTAAATAACAAGTCTCAATATTGCAGTAATGAATAGAAATGGTAACTAATATTTTTTTCTTTTCTTTTTTCAGTGAATGGTACACGAACGGAGACTACCTGGTGTTGCTTGTGTCACTCTTTATTATTCTGCCCCTATCGCTGCTCAGAAACTTAGGTAGGGACAATTTCCAAATTAATTCTTAAAAAAAAAAGGGCATACCAGTTGTTTTTGGATTTTTTATAGACCATGTGCTTCCCCTCATTAGGTTACCTTGGATACACCAGCGGCCTGTCGCTCCTTTGCATGGTCTTCTTCCTCATTGTGGTGAGTCGTCCACCTTCAAGCCGGAAATTTCCAAAACAAAAATGATTTATTGTCATCACTGGTATAAATTAGCATGACGAACATTTACACTTAAATCATACCTAATTTGATTTCTTCCTTCAGGTGATCATCAAGAAGTTCCAGATCCCGTGCCCGCTTCTCGAGCTTGACCACGCTGTGAACGAGACAGTCGGTAAACTTCTCAACGCCACTGTGTCTCCCAACAATGCAACCGCCGTGGACTACAGTGACGCCTGCACGCCCAAGTACTTTGTCTTCAACTCTCAGGTACAAAAAAAAAAAAAACATGTCAAGCAACTTTAACATTGTAGACCGGAATTTTCTAAGATACTTTAATGTCCTCCTTAGACTGTCTACGCTGTTCCTATCCTGACCTTCGCCTTCGTGTGCCACCCGGCTATCCTGCCCATGTATGAGGAGCTCAAAGAGTAGGTTTCTTCTTCACACCTGCTCTCTTATCCGACTACACGGGTCGGTTTGTTCTTGTTATCAAATATTGTTTTAAACTTGACCCTTTTTCCTCCCGTCTGCACAGCCGTTCCCACAAAAAGATGCAAGGAGTTGCCAATGTGTCCTTCCTGGCCATGTTCGTCATGTACCTCTTGGCAGCCCTCTTTGGATACCTGACCTTCAACAGTGAGTTGCTACAACATTGTGAACAGGTTAAATCATCTAGAAAGAATTTGATTTGAACAGGAAAAGTAATCACACTTCTTCAATGGATAAAAATTAAAAAAAAAACTCGGATTTGATTTGGTTATAAAAATTATCATCTTTGATGCAACACAGCTCTATAGACACAGATAATTAAGTAAACTAAGATATTAATAGTTTAATATGATGTTTGTCAACTTTTTCATTTTGGGAAACCCTAATTAGACAGCCGGTCGAATGTAGAGTATAAAAAGACGCCAAGACGTCAAGAACTGTATTTTTTGTTAATATAGATAATAGATAGATAATAGTCTGTATTCAATATTTGGTATTCATTAATGACCACATGAATACATTTATCGTTCTTTCAAGTATACCGTCCGCGTGAATTTCGGCAGATGAGCTAATATGCTAATGAGCTAACTACTCGACGTTTTTCGACAAAACGTCATTTCAATTTTAAAAAAAGACATACCACGACTGTCTTAACTCTCCATTTTTTCATAATTCCGTCCTAAACCCGAATTAAACGCGCTTCGTGAATTAAAAAAATGTTTTTTTTACTCACCGAAGTGAAGAGCCGCGTATCTAACCCGCCACACTCGGGGCAGCCTTCGCGGTGCATTCTGGGATTTGTAGTTTAAGCTGTTATCTTTTCAATCGCCACTTGCCTGGCTGCTTGTCATCTTTTTTTTTTTTTAAATCGAAATAAATGCCGAAATACGAGTAGATAAAGTAACTTAGAACATGATATCCTTTTTGAAAAGTTTCCAACTGAATTTAATGCCAGTTGGTTCAGTGCACAAAAGGTCAACGTCCCAAATATCAACTATCCAAAGTTGAACCGGAGTATCCACGTCAGTCCAAATGAAATAAATCAATTAGATTCTCAGAGTTATGCAACAATGTGAAAAAGGCCACCTGATATACCTCAGTACTATTTGCGTTCCATTCCGTTTAACACAAGATAACATTTATGCGCTCAAACTAGTTGTACAAGATAGTGGGGCTGGAAGAAATACCTGTGGAACTAATTCTGAGGTGTCACAGCATGTTCTAGAAGTTCTTTATTGCACCAAGGCAAATATATTTGCACGAGAAAAAAAATGTCACGGCACGGCACACCTCGAAACAAAGTATTCTGTTTGTTCGTAATAACTCTCCTGATTTCATTTGCAGCTAAAGTGGAGCCCGAGCTGCTGCACACCTATTCAAAGTTCTTCGACTTTGACGTGCTCCTGCTGATCGTTCGCTTGGCTGTCCTCACCGCCGTCACCCTCACTGTACCCGTGGTCCTCTTCCCTGTAAGGATCATTTCAAAAAAAAAAAAAAATCAAACCCATTGCCCAGTTTTGAATCCCTATGAACACATCTAATCTTCACGCAGATCCGTACCTCCATCAACCAGTTCCTGTGCGTGTCCAAGTTTAGCTGGATCCGCCATACCATCATAACCATGGTCCTGCTGGCCGGCACTAACATCTTGGTTATCTTCGTGCCGACCATTCGGGACATTTTCGGCTTTATCGGTGCGTTTCTTTCCATTTTATACAATTTAATGATCTTTAGATTTGAGCTCAAATTGACTTTAACGTGGTGTTTGGTTGATTCTGATTGATTGTAAGCGGGTGTGTACACTTATGCAACCACATTGTCACACTCTTATTTGATTATTTTTCGTTATTTTGTTTGTATATCACATAGATAATACCGGTACGAAAATATTTGTACTCAATTTCGGTATTCTTCCAGGTGCATCTGCCGCCGCCATGCTCATCTTCATCTTGCCCTCGGCTTTCTACATCAAACTAGTCAAGAGCGAGTCGATGAGATCCGTGCAAAAGATCGGGGTAGGTTGACAAAACGACCTTCTTTGTTCCTCGGTACGCAAGTGCAAACAAGCTCAACTGGATTTTTTTTTTTTTTTCTTTTTCAGGCCACCGCTTTCCTGCTGTGTGGTTTTGTGGTCATGATCGGTAGCATGAGCCTCATCATCCTCGACTGGGTTCACAACGCCACCAAGGAGCACCCGGACGGACACTGAAGAATCGAGGTCGCTAAACTAACGAAGATCAAAATTTGAAACAGACTTTCGATGCTTGGCTAAGACTCAGAGACAGACGCCATTCCAAGAGAATGTATACCCGGATTTGTACAGTTTGCTGTTTTTGTCCCCCCCCCCCCTTGCTTTTTTTTTTTTTTTAAAACAGAGGGGCCTACATATAACTTTTACTGTTAACGTTATTATTTTTGTAGTTCCGTTTTTTTTTTTAAACATGCCTCAACGCAATCATAACATACAGTTTGAGGTCATTGGGAGAATTGAAAACAAACCAAAAAAAAACAAAAAACAATTAGCAGCTGACACTCAGGTACGGTTTTCTTTTTTGCTCGAGTGCGGCTGCGACCTCACGCGACAAGTCCTGCTGACAAAAACGGTGCGAACCAGACTCGTTGGAACTTTTTGTTTTGTTGCCAAACGTAGACAACCCCCCCCCAATTCCCGTTAAGCGTGTTTGTATACTGTACTAAAAAGCACTTATTGTCCAGCACACTGGCGGGAAAATCCAGACTTCTTTCCATATACGGACGACCTTTGCGACCTTTCCTTGCACACAAAAAAAAAAACAGCAAAAGACAACAAAACCTGCCTTTTTTTATAGCATAACAACACTGGGAGCTGCAGAGCAACTCACTGGACAAAAAAAAAAAGACAAAAAAAATCCTCTTTCAAAACCTGCTGGTGTTGGAATAGTCCACACATGTCTTAGGAGAGGAAGTCAAAACGATAATTTTTTTCTTTCTGGGGAATACTTGGAATTTGACCACGTACAGTGGTCGTTAAAACGACTGTCAAACTTGCAAAAGAAAAATATGACGCCGGCAAGCAAACATACGAAAAAAAAAAAAAAGTCTCGGCAGCGCGCTGTGCTTCCGAAACTTACTCAACAACAAACCGTTGCTGTCCGACATCTATTTATGGAAGACAGTGAAATCAATGTAATTTTAACTATTTTACTATATTTATATGATATTGTATCTGTATATATATGTACATATATCTATTGAGTTCAACTGTATGTATATATGTCCCTCGCACTCTCCCTTTTTTTTTTTTTTTTAAACGATGCAATGGAGCTGTCAAACAACAAAACCCACGCTGAGAAATTTGTCATGAATTTCTCCAGCAGACACAAAGCTTCAACTGTTCATCCATCAAAACTGACTGAAAATATCCCACTGTTGATTTTGTGGAAATTCTGTTACATGTCGAGGCCACTGAGAAAGTAAAAGCCGCCTTGTGCCCCTTTCTGACCCCCCCCCCCCACCACCACCCCACGCTACCCTCAACTCCCCCCAGTTGGAGTCTATCAACCATCTGTGGGCCTCAGGGGGCAAAGAGGGCTTTGCCCACCAGTGTTACATTCTTGTTTCAATGAAACACCGTGTATATCCTGTAATTAATGTCCAATTAAATTCAAAATTACTCTATACCGAGGCCTGTTGGTTGGTGTTTTGTTTTTGTTTTGCATCAGTAATTTTATAACAGCTCATAATATCCCACTTGATCAAATAAAAATCCATAATCCTATCTTTAAAAATGTGCATATATAGTATCATACATATATATTTCCTATAAGAATGAAAATAGCCTTTTTAGACCACCACTAAATATTTTTGGTATAATGTCGCCACCTGGTGGTCAACATGCAGGATTTATTTCAGTGGTTTAAACCGTTTAAAATGATTGTTCCCCATTGCAATAAATGGTAAGTGGGTATTAAACCATTCCAGCATCAATTCAAAACTAATTTGGGGCACTACAAATGATCTTCCATTATTTTTTTTAAAACATTTCTGAATAAGTGACTTGAGAAAGATTACACAAGCTTCAAATGAATGGAATGAAAGTCACAGCCAATCAGGAAGCAGCTACTTTATTTCACTACTCTCTGGATACTTTTTGCACAGTTAGTGCATGAAACATTCACTCACACATTCGAGCCGGGTTAATTTCACCTGATTGGTCCTTTCTCGGGGACATACGATTGGCTATCCTGCCACGTGTTCGACCAATCATAGTGGCAGTTATAATCATAATATCAGGGAGTAGTTTTTAAATCTGCAATTATATAGACTTCTTTTTTTGATAGTATGAAGAATTCCATCAAGGGAAATTCCAAATGAACAATCCAGAAGATTCTCTAGCAGACATTATATTGCATTATTATTTTTTTTGTATTCAAACCCCCACCCCCCACCCTTACAGTAGTTCTGCAGGTCTATGGAAAATAAAGGGCTCTTGCATGACAACTTCTGATCGGGTCTCTTTTTTTTTTTTCTTTTCTAACAAAATATGAAAATCTATAGAAAAAAAATCTATATAGCTCAATAAAAGATAGAGATATCCCAAAAAAAAAAAAAAAAATCATGGCTCTCTGTCGTAGTCGGGGGGAAATTGCACTTGAGAGTCCTGTGAGGTGCAAATTTATTTTTTGCGCGCGTGCTTATATTTGTCCACGTAGGCCTTGACCAGGTTGGCCACCTTGCTGGAGTTCACCTCGCCGCTCTTGCTGTGACATACCTGTGGGAAAGAAACCGAGAAATATCAAACGAGATGATAACGTCGCTTCCGGAAAAAAACGCACGTTACCTTCTCTACTGCTTTGCGGACGATCTCCTTGTACTCCTCCTTTGTGATTTCTTTCTTTTGGTAATAAGGTTTCATGGCCGTCCTGACTTCATTGATAGCTTTCTCTTGGATCTGTTGTTTCTTAAAAAAAAAAACCACAACGGCGTTACGGAAATCTACGGCCGAGAATAATCCTCGAAGGTGTCAAGTCACCTTTTCTTTTTTGGAGCTGTCAGCTTGAGCCTTGTGATGCTGAGCCGGCTGCGTCGTCGACGACGGGAGCGCCTGGCCGGCGGCTTGCTGGCCAACTTTGGTCGGAGCGGGAAGCGGGCCCGCTTTTCGGAAAGCGCCCATCGTGCTCGCCATCTAGGGTGGGAAGAATACGGCTGTCTCGATTTTAGGCCGATCGGAGGCGAGATCAAATCACGTTACCTGGGATGTTTGCCCGTCGGGCTGAGCCGCCGCCGTCTGGCCCCCGTGTTGCATGGGAGGGGGCGGCGGGGGAGGCGGGGGCAGCCCCTGGGCGCCGACCGCGGGCGCCTGCAGCAGCGGCGCGGCGGGGTGGAGGTGGACGGGGATGGGAGGGGTCATGGCGTAGGGCACGGAGGGTTGCAAGCTGACCGGGAGGGGGCCGCGGGCGCCCTGCACGGGGAAGTGATGATGGACATTCAGATGCGGGGGCGGAGGAGGCGGCGGCGCCATCGCGGTCAGCACGGTGGACTGGGTGTTGCCCGGTGCGGTCGGAGCTCCGGCTTCATTCTTTGCGGAATCTACAAAAAAAAAAAAAAAGGTTCAGAGTCGGACTTCATTTCATCTGTGTGAAATTCTATGCTGCTATCTAGTGGTCACTTTTTTGCGTTACCTGTTACAGGCTGCTCCTCTTCAGATCGATTCCATCCTCCAGCTCCTCCTCTTTCCCTCTTGGAATAATAATCCTGAACGTCAGCGGGGAGCGTCCGGCGCACCGCCCAGCTCGACGCCGACGACCAGCCGGAGCGGTCCAGCATGGAGTCGCCGGCGTCGCTCTCCTGCTTCCTGCGGCCGCCCGGGCGATTCTCGTTAAAGCGGCTGTAGGCGTCGTTCCCTGAATTGTTGCCCATTCCTGAGCTGTTCCGTGGCGCTCGACGGTTATCGTCGTCTTGCTGCGGGTTGTGGACGCCGCGGTTGCCGCGGTTGCCGCGTCCCCTGGGTGCGCGATCTTCCCAGCGGGAGCCGCCGCCGAGATCCCAGTTCCTGCTCTCAACCTCGCGGGTTTTTTCCGTCACCCAATCGGGAGTCTCCGACCAGCTTTGGCGTTCGGGCGATGTTTCTGAAGGGACGCCGTTCTCCGAGCGAGCGGCGCCACCGTGATAGCGTCGTCCCTCGCCGCCGTTGCCCGTCCTCCAGCTGCCCCTTCGCTCTCTCCCCCGAGGAGACTGATCTCTGGATGGCGGCCGCTCGGGACTGCACCAGCGTCTGTGCGGCCTCGTTCTGGATGGGGAGCGCGACTTGGATCTGGAGCGACTCCGGGATCGTCGCCTCTTCCTCTCGCGGCTACGCTCTCCTCTGTAGTCCTTCTCCTTATCTCGCTGGCGCTCTCTTTCTCTGCTGCGGGCTCGGGAGGAGTGGCCGGAGGGCGGGCTGGCGGCCCGCTCCCGCCTGGATGCCTCTCGTCTGGCGTCCTGCTTGGGTGACCAGGAGGAGGTCGGGGAGTGGAACCGGGAGCGTCGCTCTCTTCCGTTTTTCCTCTCGTGGTTGGAGTCTCGCTCCGCTTGGTCTTTGGACCTTTCCTCGGGTGGGTCCTCCGAAAGGGAACCGCTAAGAGCCTCGCCCTTGGGTGAACTGCAATCCATCGGAACAACGTGAGCGTCATCTTTGGATGGAGCGTCACTTACTGCCTCAACTGTTAAAGGCGCTTCCATTTCAGATGTTTGAGAATCCCCAGATGCTTGTGCTCCCTGGTCAGCGAGCTTCTCTCCGGGGGGTTGGGCAGGCTTGGAGGCGGGACTTTGGTGAGATTCTCCCGGCGCCATCCCGTCATCATTGCTTTTTTCCAAGCCTTCTTCATCAGTCTCCATTTTACAGTCCCGTTCAGTGTCAGGAGACGTGAGGTTCTCCAGAGTGTTCTCCGGTTCAGATGGCAGCCATGTGGTGAGCTTCTCGTGGCCTGCTGTTGAAATTGACGTGACAGAAGGTTCCTCCGCTCGTGCGCTGGGTTTGCCCGAGCGGTCAGACTCGGGGCTTTTTGGAGGCGAGTCCAAAGAACAGGACAAGCGGCTGTTGTCATCAGGTTGTGCTTTTTCGTCGCTAGCGTTGTCCTCCGCGTTACTGCTTAAAGATTCCGCCGCTTGTCGCCCGTCGAGTGAATCGATGTCAGTGTGGTCTGCATTGGGACTTCGTTCTGCGTCCGAGTCGTTCACCTCAGGCTTCGCTTCGTCCTTCTCCTCCTCCTCGTCGCCGTCCTCGCTGGACGATTGCTTTTGTCTTGTGCTTTTCCTCTTCCCGCTGGCTTTTCGGTTCGTTACCCGTTTGCTCTTCCTTTTGGCTGGCACCTGAGAGGTCATTCCGGGCTCGGAGCCCTGGCTGGGAGATGAGTCCGAGTCGGACACACTGGACTGTGGCGGCGACGACGGGTCGCACGCAGAAGGCTCCGTCTGGGCTTTGCTGTTACGTCCCGGTGGTCTGGAGGCTATGGACTCGGCTTTTTGGGTGGGCGCGTTGGAGTTTGAAGCTCTCCCGACTTGCTTTTCTCCTCCTTTAGGAGAGGTAATGGCGCAGACCACACCTTGGAAAACTGGAAGAATAGAAACGGTGTGAAATAACGAAAAGATATCATCCAAAAACAATGCTGCCTTTCAGATACAATGGCAAATTGCATTATGCACTGCTCCCGGTGTGCAGATCTTGTCCACTAGGGGGCAGTATAATTCAGATATACTGTAAGTAAGTTCATAGTATTCTTTTTTTTTTGTAGATAAAAAATATATATGCCTGAGGGCATTATATTATTGTCTAGACATTTTTTAAAAGCAAAAAAAAAAATTACTTAAGAGTTGGTATCTCAAAAAAACACCATTTCTTTTTCCAATACAAAGCAAAAAAAAAAAAAAGTATTCTTAAAAGTCAGCCATACCCAAATGCACAGGCCCAAATGATGACGTGGACGTAATAGGAAATGAACAGAGTTCAAATGTAAATGGACTTCGGTTGCTATCAGCAGGGAGGAACCTGCAGAAAAAGAGAAAAGTATTATCCGCTGTAAACAAGCTCTGATGAGGCTTTTCTGAAGCCCAGAGTTGAACGTCTATAAAGGACGATAAGAATAAAACGAGTGTGGCTTCGATTCCATTACCTTGATGTTCCATTCGCGGTAATGGGTGCGGCAGGAGAGAACCACGGGCACACTTGTACCTGGCGTTTGCACTGTTGAGTTTCACACAATACGTCTTCGGTCGCTAGCAAAGGCTCTGTGCTGCAAGAGAAGGATCAGGTCACAATTCATGAATACTTTACATGGTAAAGTCAAAAATATTCTGGTCCTATTGTGTAGAACTTTATCACAACATACAGAATGTAGGTCATGATAATGGAAGCAGGACTTACATGTCCTGTGTTGACGTTGCTAATGAAAAAAAGGGAGATGATGGCCAAGCATAGTGTTCTGCTCCTCTCACCTGGAAAAGAAGATGGTAGGTTTAAAAATGGGGTCAATTAATAGCTTAGTACCAAAGAAGGGGGTAAAAAAACAAAACATAAGAACCTACCTTTTTCAAGCTTACTGAAGATGTGTCATAATCATTACCTGGCGGAGCAATTTACACATTAAATTGATATATATAGTTATAAAAAACAAAATCTTTAAATACTGGACTGACAACGTACATTTTTGTCCTTTTGTTTTCTCTGCCCTTTGCTGTCTGGATCTTTTTCTGAGTTTGCTTCTGGAATTGGAAAAAAAAAAAAAAAAAAAATAGATCAACTTACAATATTGTCTCAAATTGTTTAGCTTAATGAGATTAAAAATAATACTCACTGTCCACGATTTCTACAAACGCAACTCTCAGCTTTAGCTTCAACTACTTGCCGCCTCACTGGAACCTTCAAAAAAAAAAAAAAAAAAACACAAACGCCAATGACCAATATTAGCTTTGTAAGCCATCTTGCAAGATGAAAGGAAGGAGTCAACAGACCTGCACACAGCGCATGTTTCCATCCCATCTGTAAACATTCCTGAATGGCCGTCTGTCCACTGGACAAGAAGGGACCATCTGCAACTGATGGGAATTATGATCCAAAGAAATGAGAATGGCAAACACAAGGCACACCGTAACGTAGCGACGTTGAACATTACCTCTGCCCAAGTGAGGAGGCATCCGAGGCAGAAGACATGACAGCAGCTGTCCGGCATGGCAACCTCTCCTCCGGCCGGGACGCCCAAGCAGATAGGACATCGCTCGGCCTCCTCGCCGTCGCTCCCATCAGGGGGTGACCCCTGACCACCTTCAGTTCCAGTCATGTCCAGCCCTGGGCTGTCCAAATCCCTGCTAGGAGAAACAAAAGAGTAATTGAACAGTCCATTTGCAATTCATATTTATTATGGCATGACTGCAATTGATTTTGAAATGAACTGGTGCGAAAATAGATTCGCATGTAAATTATGAATCAAATCAATAATAAATTCCATGTTTTCAAGTTGATATAGTCCATTGCACACAAGCATATTTGTTGAAGTTGATAACAATACAGCAAGGAGTCACAGGATAAACTCAAATAACTAAACTTCATCACATCAATGAGGCTTCTATGGCAACAATGTAAAACTAATAAGCTGGCGTTTATTCCGCTATTAATACACTTAAATTACAATTCATCTTAACAACAAAAACGTGATCGGTACATGCCAAATTGAGGCTCCGTTTTATTTCAATGCCAATGTGGAACTGACCACATACTTGATTCTTATTAGTTAGCAAGTGAGCTAATGCTAAGCGAAACCAAAAATAGCTACCAAATAGCTTCATGGCTATTAGCACAGTTAGCAACTCCAGGCTAAATGGCGGTTGTTATTATTAGCCGCTCTTAATACAGTGAAGGTCATTGGTTGGCTAGGTGACTAGTTGTGATCTTATCTTAAGTTTATCTCCTCGAGCTAACTAGCCGCTTTGGGATAACAACACAACAGCTGCTTACGTCGTTATAAGAAGCTAACACGAGAAGCTAATTAGCAAAGAAAGACACAGTGGCTTTACTCACCTCTAAAGTGCCTCCGTGCCTTGTTTTGACGTACCGAAACGCTTCCTCGGTGCAAATTTGTTTTTATTCTCCCCCCCAAACAAATGCTAACGAATCGCTAAGCTACTCGTTGAATTTGCTACTTGTTGTTTGAGGCTAAAAAGCAAGCAGAGATTTCACAAAATCTCGGCCACATGTCTCGCGGTGCGGTCCGAAGTTTTTCACGAAGAGAGCTCCCCCAACTGGAGAAAAATAGCATGACACAGAAAAGATTCATGGAGAAAATCAAAAATAAATAAAACTCTTACAGTCATCCTTTGACAAAATATAGATGAGAGGAAATGTTAAATTGTTTTTCCTTCCACTTGATAACTCATTTACACATAAATATAAGTGTTAAATCAGCTTTTGTATATTTTATTGATTAATCTTAGTGATTCAAATATTTCATTTGATCCAATATTTTAAATTGTAATTATGCTCTTTGCATTCATGGAGATGTAAGAATTGGTCATTACAGTTAGGAGTTAAATAATCTATCTTTTAAATATAAAACCAAATTTTCCAAAGTAGTTGCGATGCACTGTGGTCGCATTTTTCATTTTGCAAATAATGTAAAATACTTGGAAGAACCCAGAAGAAAATGAAAAATGTTCAGTGTTTTTATTTAAAAACTATAAACAGTCACCAAAGTAAATAAAGCCAATCTCTAACAGACTGTTAGGTCTATTTTTAGTCACACATCCTACAGACACGGCAGAAATGAGGATGGTTGGGTCGTGCCGTCCCCCCCCCACCCCGCTCGGATGCTAATAGGACAGGCAGTCATAAATGGTACACAACACACGGTAGAGAGGACAGTCTTGAGGACGTGAGCCGGAATGTGGCATGGTATTAAGAATGAAAAAATAGTACAATAAAACTCCACACTATATTAAGATAGAAAAAAGTAGTGAAGAAAATATTATACCTGCACGTAAAGCAAAGAACACAGGAAGAAAACCTGTATAAAAACTCCATGTATTTAAACCAATTTACAAATACAAAAAAATTTGGGTACGCGCACTGTGCCCGTACAATGACAAAAACGTTTACAGTGGATAGATATATGTTTTGTTTTTTCTCGTGTGTGTGTGTGTGTGTGTGTTTGTGTATGCGTGCATTGCAGGGTAAGGTGTGAGGAAACAGAAAGGGGGAAAATACCTTCAATATTTTTTTTTTCTTCTACAAAATGACATGATATATTATTCCATACTCTTTCAGCCAGCAAAATGAGTTCTACAAGGTATTATAATACAAAAATGTCACAGTTCCACAAAAAACTGTTTTTTTTTTTTCTCCCCCCCTCCCTCTCCCTAGGCTTTACAGCATCAGTACCTTTGCAGAAGTATTTACAGGGTTTTAAGTACATTCATACACTGCTGAGTATAGAATCACATTAGATACAAGTGACCAGGGATCATAAAAAAAAAAAAAAAAAAAGCAAAACAAAAAACAAAACAAAAAAACAGACTACTTTATTCAATCCTACCAAAGTAATGCTTCTATTAACACCACAGAGCAAGTTCTCCAGTGGCTGCATCATCATGAGGGAGGATCTTTCTTTATATATATTCACAAGATATTTACAAGATTTTTTTTTTTTTCATTAATTGTAATGTCATGTCATTTATTTCAATAATAAATAGGTGAAAATATATCGACTCAAGTAAGAAAACCAAGCTACCAAGTTCCAAAGGAAAAAAAACAAACAAAATAAGTCTGCGCCAGTTGCCTGTCGAGTCCTCCGATCCCTGTGGGACGCCTTCCAAACCCCGCCCCTCCAAATAAAACTGGTGGTCTTCAATCAGTCGGAATTCGCTCGTCAGTTCGTGGGGGCGAAAAAAAATTGTCGACAAAATGTGCTCGTGTTTGGTGCTTGTTTTTTTTCCTTTTTTTTTTTTGGGTGGTGGGGGCGGTCGGGTTTGTCGGCAAAGTTCCTCGGGGAAGCGGTCGGAAAAAGCTCCCTGTGATGGGCAGCTGGTGGAAGACCCCGTGGCAGTTTGTTGAGTGTGTGGACGAGGGTACGTGGTGGGGTTTCAAACACAGGTTGAAGGAGCTGCGAGGGGGGGGGGGGAGGAAGGGAGGGGCGGGGCAGCAGGCCGAGAGGTTCTTCAGTCCGGATCCTGCGCTTGCGCTTCCTCCCCAGACTCGCTACAGCTCACCGGCGGCGTCTTTCCTCCTCTCGCCCTCGGTTGGGCGGGTGAGGATGACGGAGGAGTTTTCTCGAGGTTGTCCTTTTGGCGTAAATTAGGCCTGGAGCGAACGTGTCAGTTCATAAAGGCATTTGGCGAGCGTGGTGGAAACCTCCATGTTACTCAGTGCCAGCACGGAGAGGTGCGCCTCGTGCTTCTTTACCAGCCTGAAAGGTTGGGATTTCAATTATGGTCCGATTTTCGCCGAGAAAGAAATTCAATTTTTTTTTTCCCCGCCTCCATACTTACATGCGACCACAGTCCGAGTGCTTGGCGATGTTCTTTAACGTTAAGGCAGCAGTTAGTCGTATGTGTTTGGTCACTGGTCCCTCCTTCTCGTCCTGACGAGGGTAGGAGAACATTTAAATCGTGGGTTCTTTCCCCGAGGTTCGCTCGAGCCGCTTGAACTCACCGTGAAGTCCCTGAAGACCAAATTCCGAGAACCTCGACGGAGGGCCATGAGAGCTGCGCTGGGATGATTGACGATTGCTTTTGGCGGTCGCGCCGCCGGAGTACTGCCTGTCGCCGGCGGCGTCCTTTCAAAGCACACGTTTACAAATTAGGGCTGAAAATAATTCTCATCGGGCGTCAAAAATAAAAAAAGACACATCGGTGTCACGTACTGGGAAGAAGTTGGGTTGGGGCTTTGCGCTTGCTGTTCCTCCAGTTTGAGTCCAGCTAGCAAAGCTTCCCGAGAACAGTGCTTATCCTGAAAGCGAGTTAACGGAACGAGAGCGTTAAGTTCCGATCGAGACGTTAACAAATAAAACGCTGCTACCTGTAGATGCGTGATGAACGAGAGTCTCTGTCGCGGGAAAGGATCGCATCCTTCCCACTGACATTGCCCGGCGTACACGTCCTTTCCGCCGTGTTGCGTCGCGGCGTGGTAAAACACTTGGGATGGAGTCTCGAACCACCTAGGAGTAGAAAAGACGATAAAATAAAAAAAAATAAAAAAACAGTTTGGAAGCGACGCGTAGAAAAGAGGCCAAACTTACCGTTTACAGGATTGCCAAAGACATTTGAAGTTCTGCCCCGCTTTCCTGGTTGGCTCGGGCGGCGCCGTGGGGGCTTGCTGGGGGGGCGGAGGGGCGTTGTTGTCTGGAGGTTGGGTCGCGGGGGGCGGGGACGGGGTAACGGTCGGCTATAAAAGAGATGAGGATTGTCAAACTATATTGGGAGCTCTACTGTTTTTTTAAAATACGCCGTCCGAGTGTTTTGTATGCTGAGATGTAACCGAAGCGCTCTCTGGAGGCCTAAGTTGTTCTCTCAGCAGCTTTTGTTGTCAGGAGGTTTGTATCAGTGAAAGCCAAATGGTCTGAACTGGCCTCACCTTCTTAACCTCCGCGTCGTAGCGACGATTGATCGATTGGGGGAAAAAAAAAAAAAACCCCACGCAAATAATAAATATATAGCGGGCGACGTGACTCACCGTTGTGCCAGCTGCCTGCGTGGGTGAGCAGTTCCTCTGCTGACTGGCGTTCTCGATTGCTACTTTGGCTACGGTGCTCGGGTCGGTTCCCGCCGGCACGGCCACCATGGTGGAACTGCTGCCCGCGTTGTTGGGGTCGCTGATGGTGATTATCCGCACTCCCACTTTGTTGGGGATCCCCGAGGACGCGGCGGCCGCCGCGCGATCCTCGCTCTCGGCCGGCCTCTTGACGCCCCGGGCTTCCGAGGCCACGCCGTTTGCGGGCGGGGCCGACGCGCTCTGGGTGGCGGGGGGCGGGGTGGAATTGGGGAGCAGTTGCTGCCTTAGCGCGGGCACGGCGTGGCCGGGCCCGAAAGGTCCGTTTGTTAATTCCGAGGGCGGCCTGGGGCCGATCGCCTGAGGTCCATTGGCCAGGCGCTCTGCCTGCTGGGCTTTGGCAGTGTCCTGCTGGAGGGGAGGACTGGGAGCAGGGGGGCTCTTCTCGGCGGGGCCCACGTCCCCGTTCCCCAAGTACTGCTTGGAAGCAATGTGATTTGGAATGTTTTTGCTAATGACGCCTCCTTCGCCCCGGTCCACGTCGCACACCCCGTTGACCAGCGTCCTTTTAGGATCGGAGTTGCCCTCCGGGGCGGCGTCGGGGCCGGGGGAGAGGGCCTGCTTCCCGTTGGCGGGGGAACTCTCCGCTGCCGGACCGTTTAGCGTCCCCTGACTGTTCCCTGAGTGGTACGGAGGTAGACTAGACTCCATGCACTTGCGACCGTTTAGCAGCTTGGCGCCGACCCCGACGTCCCCGTTACTGGTTTTCCCATTAGCGGAGGAGTCTCCGTCGGGCATGGAGGAGTTCTCCATCACCTCGATTTTCCGCTCGTGGATGTGCAAGCCGGTGGCGTCCTTGGCCTCCTCCTCCTTTTGACAAATGATCTTGTCGCCTCGGAGCGAAGCCGGCGGCGGAGGAGGAGGAACGGCGGGAGCTTGCTGGGACGCGGTCCCCGTCGAGAGCGGCGGCGACGGGACGCTCGGGGCCACGGCGCCGTGGCTGACGGCGGCCACGGTGTTAAAGCCAGTGTTCGGGACCACAGTAAAAGTGACTTGTCCGGTCGCCATGGGGGCCTGGATGATGGCGGCCGGACTACTCGTCGAGATGATCTGGCCAGGCAAGAGCTGGACCTGACTGGGAACCAGCTGCACGTTCAGTTGCTGCGGCTGGGGAGGGGGCACCTGGGGGTTGTAGGCCGTTTGGTAGATGACCTGCGAACTGGTGCTGTTGGGAGGGGGCACCTGCGGCGCGGGGAGGATGAGCTTTCCGCCCGGCGTGGAAGGCCCTCGCTTTGGAAGCAGAAGCTGTTTGATCAAGCTGGACTCGGAGGAGGTAGGCTGCGAGGGAGGAGCTTGCGGAATCATTTGCTGATGTCGTTTGAGGGACAGTGCGTGGCTGACTGTTTGGTTGGGATGGACTTGGGGGGTGGCCGAAGCCGGGCACGGGTTGGAAGGGGCTCCGGACTGCCCGGCTATTTGAATGGACTGGGCGCCGGCAGGGTTGGCAAGAACAATTTGGTGTATGGCCGGGGTGTAGGCTTGGCTTGGTTGCGGACCGGGACCGACTATGACCACACTCTGCGCCTGTGTCTGAGGCTGCTGGTTGGCTATCGTGGTTGCTGGCCCAGTGGACTGGCTTGGCGCTGGTTTGGGGGCGATATTCTGAAATGTGACACGGGAGCTCGTGGAAGCGGGCGCCGCCGGATTACTTGACGCCGCTTGGATGGAAGAGGTGGTTGCGGGTGAAGACGCCCCCCCGCATCGAGGGTCTACGTGAGGCGAGGCTCCCTGCGACGTGGGCAGAGGTGGCGTCGGGGCGAGGGGCGGGTGCTGGGAAATTGGGGGGCAGACGCCTTGCACCCTAGCCGTGAGTATGTGGCCTTGGGGTACCTGTTGAAAAAGCGTGACTGGCGTCCCGGTGGGGAGCATGGGGGAGTGCTGCTGAAGCGCAGGTGAAGCCACGGCGTTTTGCGGGCTGTGGTTCTGGGAAGCCGGTGCAGATGTCGGAATCTGGACAACTGGACCGGATCGGACTTGCTGCTGCTGCTGTTGTTGCTGAGTGTTTGGTGGTGACTGCAGAGGCGCGTGCGGGGCCACCGGATGATGGGGAGCAGCTGGGTGGCTTGCACTGGGGGTCTCCTTCGCATTGGCGCTCCCAGACGGCGTCCCGCCACCTACGCTCGGGCCTGGCGGCCGGCCTAGCTGAGGTGTACCTAACGCAAAACATAAACTCATTTTCTTTCCTACTATTTCCAACTTCAATTATTTGAAAGTTCTACCTGGAGGTGGCGCCTGGGGGTCGGCAGGGGCTTCGCTTCGAACCGCAGGAGAGGGCGCTCCACCTGCCGCCTGCTGTTGTTGAGGCTGCTGGTAGTACAACTGAACGGGCAGCGGTATTGACCTCCGCCTTATCCCCACCAGGAGGATGTGAACCGGTCCGTTGGCTTTGGACTCGTCCTGCCGCCGCATCGTGTGATTGGGGAAGACGGTCCTGTAACGAGGCAAGGTAAAAAGTAAATACTCTGTGGAACATTTTCACTTTTTTTTTTCTCATCTTAGGGCAAAACAGTAAATAAGACTGACCGCAGACATTTGAGGAAGCCAGCGGAGTTCAAGATGTTACTTCGACCCATTTTGCTGCACGTGGAAAGGTACTCCGAGTACATATCTGACCTTGACACCGAGCCCTCAGTGTTTGTCTCAAAGTGTGCATTTAGCCTGTTAAAAAAAAAAAAAAAACAGAGCTCACATTTTGGGCTTAAAAAAACAATTTTTATAAATAGTGTAGTAGTTGTGAAGATGACTCACCATTGCAATGTAAATTTCTCTCCATCGAGTTCAACTATGCCAGGTGGTGGCTGTGCGGACTGAACCGGAGCCCGTGCGGCTGAAGAGCAGAAAAACAAAGCGGTACAAATGTTTAGCTGTTATGAAAGACTGTGCTCGAAATGTATAGTTGGTGTGCTGATTCAGTTCAACTGCAAAAAAAATCTGTCTTCCCAAATCTGTCCACTAGATGTCACATAAACTAATGACTACATACAAATTGTTCTTTTTATGAGTCTCCAGAAAACTTGGCAAACGGTGCAAAAAAATGATTTATCCCCCCAAAAAAGTACAACAGTCAACTCCTTGATAAACTGGAAGGAATTCAATCTGCATGACTTTGAAATCAGATTATCACAAATCTCATCAAGCTCCAACATAAAAAAAAAAAAAAATGTTGCCTTTTTAATTATTGCGCACCGAAATTCTTCTTGCATGCCGGCATCTGGACTTTAATGAGCAACAGTAAAATAAATAGTCCATATTTTACGTTTATTTGATTTGAACTGTCACGGTTGGTGTGTGTGTGAAGGACGCTCACTCGTTGCTGGCGCTCCCTGCGCCGCCGCCGCGACCTGCTCGACCAGCTGCGGTCGAACTTCGGTAGCCTGTTCTGTATTGGCCTGATGCTCGATTAACCGCACCGCCGTGAGGGCATCGGGTCCGAACGTATGAAGGTCCACAGAAACTAACCTCACCAGCAGGTCTGAGGAGAGAAAAATTGACACGAGTTATATTTCAAATTTTTTTCGCCGTCGTCCGCTGTCTTACCTATGCTACGGTCCACAGAGGCAATCTTGCTGCAGGGAATTTCCCCAAGCTGAGCCAACAGGTAGAGCACCTCCAACGAGGCCATGAGGAGCATGAGGTCAGGCAGGGTGAGGAGCACCATTACCTCCCTGTACGAGTCCTGGTCCACATACTCACAGATGAGCACGCCGTTGTCCTCCGCTTTGCTCAGGTTGCCCAGGATCTCCATGGCTACACGACAAAAAAAAAAAAAAAAAAGGAGATCACATTCCATACAAGATGTTGACATCGCTGTGGCTACAAATAGATTGATTATATAAGAGCAAAGGCGCACCTCTCATTTTGAGGAACCTGTCTCTGGACATTAAGCATTTGGTGATGGTGTGAAAGATCAAATGGGTCATCCGAAAGTCAACTGGGTCGAGCTGGAGCTGTGAGGCAAAAAAAAAAAAAAAAAGCGCATTCCGATGAAGAAGCAAAGTCAAGTTCAACAAGAAAAAAAAAAAAAAGGCCAAGGCGCTACAGTTCAAACGGACAAATGTTTTCCATAAAGTAGCATTTGCTTTCATTAGCATTCATTGACGCTTTATGTCGTCTCGAACAAATAAGCAGCGGTGCTTTTAAAGCGGATGCAAAAAGTGCCCCTCGAGTTCCTGGCGACAAAGCTCTAACTGATTGCATCCAGGGCTCTTTGCATACATTTTCTAGAAATAGCACTTTGATGAGGAGTTATTTCCCGGCACAGCAGTAAATTAACATACATAAATCATTCACTAAGGCTCCGGGAAGGTGTCGAAATAATAGTTTAGGGATGCGCGAGCCTTTCGGCATTCTCATGTGACCGACGCCCGCGCTCGCCCGAGTATTTGTGAGCCGATCGACTCACCTCGGCGGCTACGTTGCCCAACGTGTCCAGCCCGAGTTGTCGGAGCGAGATGAGGTTACAGTGGGCGCAGAGCAAAAGGAAGCGCAGGCACGTTCGGTTGGCCGCCAGCAGCTTCACGTTGGCCTCCTCGAAGGAGAGGTTTCGCAGGATGACGGCCACCTGCAGCACCCGCTGGGCCTCCATGTCGCCGATGCCCAGGTTCCGCGGCGGGTGGATGAGGCTCTGCCAACGCTCCGCCACTGATGTACCATCTAAACAAGTTGCCGTGGTTACGTAATACGCTTTCATGCAAAATAGAATTTCACCAGATTTTAAAAAGATTCAATAGTGAGTCTTTTTTTTTCTTTTCTTTACCTTGTGCTGTACTGCTCTTGTCCCAGATCAGCTCTCTGACTTCGGCATCCTGCACCACCTCTTTCCAAAACTGAAAGCGAGCAGGGGAGAAAAAAAAAAACCTTAGCCTATCAATATAGTTGTTGTTTTTTTTTTTTAATTATTAAACATGTCAAATCATTACCCTGATAAAATCCCGGGACGTTTTCGCCTTCCAGTCGGTACCAAAAACCCCGGAGAAGCTGCCTAGCGCTACGAAAAGAGAGCAGGAGGTGAACACAATTATTATTTTTTTGATTTCTACACATAAAACCGAGTTGCTGACGTACAGTCGTCGAAGACGCCAGTGTGGGCCAGTAGCAACGTGACCAATTTGGGGTCCTTGTCCAGCTGCATGGCGTGCTTGCTCTCGTTGGAGAGCAGAGTGCAAACGTTGACGGCAAAGTCCACTTCGTTGGGCAGGCCCGAGAGGAGAGACAGCACCAGTTTGTTGTAGTCGCACGGCGGGATGAATTCAGTAGACAGCCCGTAGCTTTGGCGAAGATAGTCTGAGGAGACAAGAGTCGAGTTCTGATTTACCTTCCTCATCCAAGTTTAATGTTCTCCTTTCAACAACAACAAAAAATAAAGTTTTAACCTTGTTCACAGGTCAGCAAGCTTCTAAGCCAAGTCGGCAAATGCAGTCGAGCCCCCCCACCTTTTTTTCTTTAAGCCACAGAGGACATCTAAAGGAATCGAGTCGACTTTGTGCATTTACATATTATCAACAGAGGGCGAGATTTTATCAGCGGTTATTATTTAGCCGCCTCGGCTTCAAAGAAAGCCTTTTTTCTTGATTTACATTCAAGCAAACGTGCCAGGGATGGTAATCGCGAGCGAGGAGGGAGGGGGGAAAAAATTTTTTTTTTTATTTTGATTGAGAGGAGCTGAATGGAAGGCAGGCAGGCTTTAACTGTTAATGTAAATCATCTGAGTTCCTTTTACGGTTACAACCGCTCCATTCAATTCCTGCGACTTGCCGTTCGACCCTGAACACCTGCATCGGGGTCGGGACAAAAGAGGGACTGTACGACAACGTTCGCGCAAAGCTGCGACCAAAATAGAAATCCGTTTGTGTGACTATCATTCGCGGTTTAACGCAAAGGCGGCAAAAAAAAAAAAAAAAATAGGCCAACAGTCACACTGACTTTTTTTTTTCAAGCACCCATTAACACCTGGAGAAAAAAAAATACATTTCTGTGTAGAAATTTAAATATGGAAGGCCGTTAGTTTGTTAGAAATATGTGTTCTATTTTTTCAGTTGCATCTTTTTCCCTGTTTCTGAGAAAAAAAACAAAAAAAGATTTATCAATGTTATTTTTAAGAGCAGGTTCCCACAAACACTTGCTTTTCTCACAGGTGCGGTTCCCAACCAGCGAAAAGAACTGTGAGGTGAAATGTGAAGCAAACGGCATGCTGCAATAAAGGTGCTAGATAAGCAACCTTCAATATGTTGCGAAAAAAAAAAAAAAGTGTGACAGTGTAATCACATCAGCATGAGGATTAACCCTTTTTTTCAAGTTTGTTCACACACAAATAAGATTTTTAATCCAGCTACCTGATGCATAAAACACCACGCTAGCCCAGTGACGGACGCTAAGCTCGACTTAGCTTGCTAAGCATGTAAAGGGGAAAACCCTCTTAAGAGGGCGTCGGGCTTACCTGAGACAACATGCTGCTGGTAGTTGTAAGACGTGGGAATCGCCCCAACTGGAAGAAAGGTCTTGGTGTTCCCCGGCTGCGCTTCGTCATCGTCCTCGCCAAAGTGGTGGACCCGCTCATATTTTTCCAAGTATCTGTGTGCAAAAAGAAAGTGGTGAGAAAAGTGCACCCTGTTGCACTCCGAGCCTGAGTGGCTAAGGGAGGGAGAAAAAAAAATACAAATAAATAAGATAAATAAAAATAAATAAAAAAAAATCTAAAAAAAAAAAAAATTATACTAATAAAAACCTAACCTGGACAGGATTTTGAAAAAAATGGAATATTCATAGCCAGCAAAATGATTAATTGTTCAAACTAGCTATGACTTGCAGTCTTTTAAATATTCCGAAAATTTTACCAAACAAGTATGGCGTAAACATAAATCACAAAGTCAGAAATCAGATTACAAAAAATAAATACAAACAACTCTGTGGCTTAATCACTTCAACATTTCCTAAAACAATATGTCAACACGGACAGTACTGAAATTAGACACTTGAGAAATGAATAAATCTCAACACCCTTTGCAATTTCACGCAAGAAATGCAAGTGGCAAACATTTGCAAGGAACTTGACAAACACGAGGAATGAAGTCACTCCTTCCCCCCCGCGATAAGGCAACACGTCTTGGGTCATAGCAAGCTGCACGAAATACCTCCACGGTGAGCGTGTGGCCGTGAGTCACCGAGCGAGCCAGCCAGCCAGCCAGCGGCTGTTAGTGAATGAAGCCCTCGCTTGTTCATCACGGTGGAGGTAATCCCCCGTCCGCTGGCTGCCGGGTGACACGCTCGGCTATAAATACACGCCGTTTGCCGCTCGTGGAGAGGAAGGAGGGAGGGAGGGAACGAGGCGAGCGGGAGGGAGAGATAGGGCCCGGCTCCTCGATGCAACGTCATCAACCGCTGTCTGGCCAAAAGCAGATAATGACTATACATGGGTGGGAGCCTTTTTTTTTTTTTTAAGCGAGAAGGGCTCCATTTCTCTTTCTAGTGCATTCATGATGACAGAAAAAAAAAAAAAATCATTGAGTCCGAGGTTGACGGTACCAGTCCACTGATTTGAATGCTTTAGGGGTGAAGGGTCGCACCCTGCTCCTGTTCAAAGAGGCTAACAGGAAGCTTGGCCGAGAGACTGAAGATCGTATCGCCTAGATTCGGTTAGAGAGGTGTGCATCTAGACTTTTAAACGATTTTGTGGTATCGTCTCAAGTGGCGCAGTGGGGGGGGGGGGGGGGGGGGCACACAAATCCTCCCACCACCTGGTTGCACATCCGCATCATAACACTACAGCTAGTAAACATTTTCTTTAAACTGGTATTTGTGTGAAAATCATCTACTTGTTTTATTCTTGCAGAAAAAAATTTCCAATAACCAAAACAAAGTCTGGGTTTGATTGCCCTATTGCCCCTGGTGTGTTTGGGTGCACTGCCCCCTACTGGAAGTGGATGACGGCATGCAAAATAAAAATAAAAAAGTGTTTGGCAATAATCCCAGCATGAGCTTCAAGCGTAACGCTTTCAAACATAGATGATTGACAGCAAAGAGTCCAACTGTAAAGACACTATTTGGCACGGCTGTAATCTATCTAAAAAAATAAAAATAAACATTCCTCCAAGGATTCAAATAGTGATGCTGGAAATGCAGCCCCCACGGCTTCTACTGATAATGTATGACAGGAGCATAACACATGGAAAGGTCAGCGCACGAGCCGGCGCAATAATACCGCTCAAATTTTTTACAGCTGCAAACATCTGCATCGGAGCGAGCGAGCAGCTTCGTGAATCGAAAAAGACTTTTTCAAAAATGATGCCAGTTCCTCTGCAGCACTGAGGAAGGAACAGTGATTGTTGTCAGAGGAGGGGGGGTGGGGGTATTTCTTTTTTTCGAGCCCAAACCTGGTGCATGTTGTCAGACATAAGAGCAACCGCTGACAAATGCCTTTTCTAAAAAATGCCTTCCATACAGTCGAGATTTTGAAACGAGGCTGAATCACAACAGAGCCGAAGCTGACCTTCTCCTTGACAGCGTGGCTGTTCCACCACAGCGGTCTTTCTGCCATCGAATTTATTGCCATTGTTTATTAAAAGCTCCGGCCGAACAAAAACTCTCCGCCGATGATTTGTGATTTTAGCCCTAGCAACAAAACGCGGCAACCCGAGCCTCCGCTGTCGAGTTCAAGGCGGATGCGTCAATCTTCCGGACGGCGAGGAGACGAGAAGAAGAGATGAGGTGGTGGCTGACACCGCCTGCGGGCAGGTCAAAATACAAAGTCTTAAAAGCCCTCGGGTTGTCCGTGATGGATCGCTCTCGCCGGACGGGGTCTCGTCTTTATCCAGAACTGGTCTAGCTACAATCTGAGGCGATGGACTTCAAAAACTGATGCAAGTTGGTTCAAAGGCTGATGCAAATATTTTTTTACAAGACTATCGATTCATGCGGTGCATTTTAAGGGCTTCTACACTGAGAGAGGGGGGGAAAAAAATTGTTGTCCCATATTCCTCACAAGCTCCTTCATTACATAAGAAAATACTCCATCTAGGCCTTAAGCGTGAGTACGAACAATGGACATGTTTAAGCTACCAACAGAGAGAGCGAGCGAGCGGTTCCTCGAAGTCGCTCGTTGCCCTCTGGGCGGCTCTTGCCGAGGAAGCGGCGGCGAGAGCAAACTGAGGTTACGCTCGCGCCACCTGACTTGTCAAGTTTACATTTGGGAGACACCACGAGCTCATTCTCTCGTGAAGGTGTGTCTGGATGATTACGGGGAGGTTTCGCTAAAAATCAAGACGCGAGGGTGGGGAACTTGCCTGCTTGAATCTCATCCCAAAAAAATAATAATCATGCGAAAAGAATTACCGAGGACATGTGAACTGAAATATGTCCATAACGGTTTTAGGAAAAGCCATCAAACCAAATCAGTTCTCAGAGTGGTGAGCTAGTCTGCAGCTGCTGCGGGGTTAAAAAAAAAAAAAAAAAAATCACAGGGGAGAGAACAGATTGGTCCAAATAAAACCAAGCATATAGCAGAGTTTGCATTTGCAATGTTATACAGTAATATTTTTAAAAAACAGAATCATTAAAAAATCATGGCTTGCGCTTATTCCGCGGCAGCTTGGATCAGGTTTTTATTGGGCCTTTAAAACAAGCAGCTCTGGTGGGAAATTTTATTCGGGAGGGGGGGGGGGTCTTCCCACATCGCTCTTCTGTCTCTTGCTCTTTAATTCGGATGATGAACCCAAAACGACCCCGTCCGATAAAACACCAGCTTTTCTCACATCTTTTTTTTTTTTTTTTAAGATCGAAAATACTTTCCACACTTGATGCTGGCAAACATCAACAACAACAACAAAAAACTTCTTGCGTGGCCAACCTCCGACCTGGAAGAAGAACAACGGGAAACCTTCACCCTGCGCCGATTACATTAACAAAAAAAAAAAAGCTAAGAGGAAAATATAATTTCCCCTTTCATCCAATAAGCGATTTCACGCAGTCAGCAAAAAACGCGGCAGCGCTCGCTTGCCTGTGACATCCATCCACCGCAGCAAACTTCCTTTGATAAAAATCAACAAATTAGTTCCAACGGCTGTTGTGACACACAGAGTGATATATTCTGCATGCCGCCTCCCCTCAGCTGTCAGCCTGCGTTTGCTGCTCCCTATTTCACCAGCACCTCCGAGTATTTTAGCGACATCATTTGGGGAAATGACTTTGCTCCCGTGGTCAGCCAAGTTTAGTTATTGTTTAAAAAAAACGCCTTAACTCCATGCCGGAACAAAAGTGGAATTCTGCATATTTACCGAGCCTACGAGTTCATCAGCTTCCCACTGGCAACTAGCACAACAGACAGTCTTGTCATTCGCCTTTCTGCCAACTTATATGCTCTGCTCTTCACACGAGACAAAAAAAAAAAAAGACATTTGTCTCTGCAATAAAAGCTGATGGGGATACATCTATGGCGCTTAAAAGGAACTGAGAGCATCAACCACAAAACGACGGGGGGGGGGGAAGCTGTCAGCTTGGCCACCTTGCAGCGTAAAAATGCTCCCTGCTTGCAAAGATGGATTTTCTAGCAAACGGACGCTTAAGACAGGAACTAACACGAGATATGACGAGAGCGCGGTGTTCAAGATGCTCCCCATCACTGGCAGCTGACTCAAAAGCGCTGCAGCTTGAAACCAAAACAACAGCGAAATAATCAAAAAGGCCACAAAACTCTCCATGCATTATTCTTTTTCTTCCCCCCTCCAAAGCTTTTCGTGAAGTCACCGGTTCCAAACAAATGGATGGGAGAAGAAGAAAAAGAAAAACGCCTGTTGATTGCATCCTAACAATTGTAAACACTTCCCACATGCTGCCTGGGAGGCACAGAGCTACTCACCGAAGGTAGTACTGTTTTAAAGCGAATGCAGCGTTGGAGCAACTCCTTGGAAAATTAAACTCTTCCCCGAGTTCATTCCATTGGTTTTTGTCAGACACCTGCAAAAGAGAAAAAAGAGGTGGTTAGAGGAAAGCACCGCAAAATATCATAAAAGTAAATGGAGAGAGAGCAACAACATTGGAACCATCTGGTTTTCTATCTACAGGTTTTCCCCCCCCTCCCCATAAGTCGTGTTGAAAATCAATAACCTTGTAAAAAAAATACAATTTAACCTACGTGTAAATAATGACGCGAAATAAACATACCCCCCCGCGGTAGAATGCCGTAAATGTATACAAATGCGACGCATTGTATTTACATTTGACACATGAATGTGTGTACAAGTGTTGGAAGACTTAACGTTTCAGTTGAAGCTAGTTAGCAACACGGCTAACAGGCTAAGTTGACTTTTCCCACGCTAGCTTGACACGCAAACGACGCTAAACTCCCGACAAACTGTGCCAACGGAGAGGGAGAATGCATTAGTTGGCGCTAAGGCGTTTATTCGGGGTTCGGTGCGGTGCCGTTGACAGTATTTACTATACGGGCCTACGAGGCCTGTTATTTTGCGAGCAGCCATGAAGCCGAGGAAAATGGCGAGGGAAAGAGAGGGGTAAAACGAAGGCTTTCCCCGGCTAGTGGAGCACCGAGCGGGGGGAACCGGTAGCACGGTTCCGGCCTCCTTGGGCTTTTCCGAAGTGGCGATAATCGATGTTAAACGTGCCCGCTAATTTTGAGTGGCTCCAGAGTGCGCTCTGACTCGCAGCGCTCGCCACTCAATGGAAAGCGTACAACAACACAAGGCAGCACATTGCAATAGAGATACATGGCAAACTAGCACAAGGCCAACACCGATCCACTAACGGCTGTCTGCTGAAGTATGGAGGGGGTTGGGGGGGTGATCCAATCGTCCCGAGCTGCCCACACGAGAGTCGCAGAGCGGGTCCACAAGCCGCACGGAGCGGGGTGTAAAATATCCACTTTGGGTTCCCCCACTCACCTTAGCAAATCCACCTAAAGAGACGACTCTGTAATAGAGAGCGGTCAGATCCAGCTCTTTTCCACCCACGACAGGAATCTTCTTGAACGGCGATCTAAGGGGGGAGATAACGTCACAAATGAGCATAAATGTCTCTCAATAACACTTGGGCGCAAGTCCGAGTGCGATTCGATGTGAAGCGAAAGTTGCATTTGGTGTAAATAAAAGCGCCCCCGAATCTCACCCTCTGCTTTGGTGAAATTGCCGCAGCTCGTCCAGGAAAGCCTGTCCCTTCCTTCGTTGATCTGGAAGATTTTTCCCCGTCGAATTTGCCATTGTTTTTGCATGCAAAAACGGTTAAAGCCCACTTCGGTTGCTTCCTAAGACACCAACGATCCCATACTCCGCCGGCGCTCAGTCATTCGCGAAGCTGAGTGTTTAAAAAGTTAAAGAAATAGCTGGTAGCAAGAAGAGCGGCAGCTCGCTAATAAAGACTGATGCACACACCAGCGAGCGAGCCCGATTCAAACCCGGACTAAGTTCCAAAACGAACAGTCCCAAATACGAGCGACCTACCGGCGGATTAGACGCGCCATAGCGGGACGTGTTCGATTAATGCTTTTTGGTCGCGGTTGTATTCGTTTGGAGTGGTTTGACAGTGTGGTACGGACGCGGCTCCGAGGCTATCGCACACACTGTAGAGCGGCAGAGGGATCCTGTTCTCAGACAAAAAGATGAGAAGGCCGCGGAGGCCAGCCTGCCGTGCGTACAGCGCCCTCTGTGGTCGAGCCTTGCACTGCACCCCCCACTGTCTGTCCAAGGCAGAGCGGCTGGCTGGCTGCTGGAACAATAGACTTGTTTTCTTTTTTAGAAACCGTCGGACAAATTGTCGGATAAAAACAGGTCAGGAGGTACTTGTAAATGTCCCGTGGGGGTAGGGTATAGCACTAATTAACGGGGGATCTTATTATTGGGAAAGACATTAGGATGGGGAATATTTGGACTTGAAAACTACACATAAACTTTACCCTCCCTCCCAAAACATATTGTACTCGTAAATATCATACGGGGAAAAGGATATGACACGAACAGGAGCTATAAAAATAATAATATTATTATTCGTAGATGTCCTTATTTGGGACAAGACAGAAAAACTCCAGATAAACAATGTCAGAAAGTATCATCCTTGCAAATATACAGTACAGTTAACTAACATAGGATCTTATGATTGCATTATTCGAAATAAAGTTTTTTCCACTCTTAGACATCATTTAGGATAACACAGGACAAAAGCAGATAAGATATAGAAAAGGTTGCAAGTCATCACCTCTATAAACACTGTAATATTAAAATGAATAGTTGTATTTGACTAATTAAAACAGTTTGGGGGACATATGTTAAAATACTTGTAGTATGTGGCAAAAAAATAAATGCATGCAACCAATAATAAAGGTTTGTTTATGTCATGTCTTCTTACCATGCAGCATTTCACTCGTTTTCTTTATCAACTTTAGAACTAGTTAAAGTGCATTGCTTGTTAATGACATTGGTTAAACCATACCGTAATGTTATGCGTTATAAAAACGCATCCGTGTTTTTAGGCTTGGTCCTTGTTTGAAGAATTATTTCCAAGTCAAATGTGCAGTTCTAGTCCTATTAACTAATATATTCCATCATTCCAATTACTTTGTTTTGGTTCTTCAAACTCTGTTTTTTGCTATTTAAATCGCCTACTGATTTTCGTTCTTGCAAAAGCAATTCGTTATTAAGTATAATTTATGTTTTGCACCTTCATGACTCTCCTAAAACTTTCATGGCACGGAGGAGATGCTTGCCCCCCCCCCCTCACCCCGCGACCCCTTTTGAGTGTAACTGCCAAATGTTATCTTCTTGACAGGGTTACATTCAACCATTACGCGTACCCCCTTTACTCAATGAAAAAAAAAAAACCTGTCACAAAATGGCGGAGACGGACGTTAACAGACCCCATTTTGAAGATTTGACAAGCATGTGGTGGAAAAATATGTGTTTGAGTTGCGGGCCATCTTCGGCTGCATGTCTTTTTTTAATTTCGCAGAGCGCACCGGAGTTCACCTCGGCCGCCGCCCGTTTGGACAACCCACGCCCGTCAACCGAATTCGGAGCTCATGAGTTCGCCGCTAGCTAGTTAGCGTGGTAGCTTAGCGTCCCAAGCTAACTTGACGAGGATTCTACCGAGCCACTGTGAGGATATTGGGATAATCCTATTAGCTGCTACCTAGTGTTATCTACAAGTGTATTAATGTTAGTAATGGAGGAATAGTTAATAACGCCTCGAAACGCAGTTTAATAGCAATACAATTCCGTAGCATCGCCTTGACGCTATTTCTACCCCCGTCTTTCCCCTCTGCCAACTTATTTAAAAAACAAAAATCAATATTATGGTAACTATAATCAATTAATTCAAAAACAATCATAGACTAACGTTTTTATTTATTTGTTGAGGTAAACATCACGTTAAGAGTTAATAGTCAAGCTAGTAATGTACGCTAATGTAATTACAGTGCATGTAAACAAGCTAGTTATCCGATATTTTTCACGTTTTTTAATATCAACGTTGGCATTTTGTTAAAACGACTTTGTCGGGATTAACGTAATAATAACAGGATGGAAAGTTTTTGTTAGTTATAAACAAACAACTAACGTATTAGCAATACAGGCTAACGTTAGCTCATTGTACTGTAACATGCACGCAGATGAATTTGTGCAATATCAGATAATAAAACACTTGAAACGTTAGACACGTTCGATTAACTTGATAGTTAAGCATACATATTTTTTTTTTGTCACTTGGTCTTTGTTGACATGACAGTCAGAGCATGATGTAGGTCAACTAGTTAACCCAAGTTCATAGCTAACGTGTATACATCATTTGGCTGCATTGATCTATCATTAACATTAAATGAACTGTACTGTTTGTCTATCATTTGTCAATTTGATTCCTCCCTTTACAGGAAATGAATGTTTACTGTACCTACTTTTAGATACAACATAATATCTGCAAGGAAATTGAAGTTTTGTATTGGAGCTCACCATGTGACTTGTAAGTAATACACTAAGTTTATATATGTCAAAGATGTCATTCACAGTATGAATTTTTCAATGATTATGCATTCAAAGAATTTTGGATATTTGTGCATGTTTCTCCACTCTACTATATTGAAAGCATATTTCCTTTTTTTTGCTGTCAATAAACATAACTGTCATAGATTGATGAAAGATAGCTTTGTTATTAGTAAACCACAGAATGCATAGCTTTTAGTTATGCAAAACCCAACAGTGCCAAAAAAAGTGATTAATGCAGCAGCAGTCACACACTAGAGAATCACATATGATTTGACAGCCTGGCCACTAATGGCATATGGCGCAAAAGGGGCAAAGTATAGGCCAAGCAACCAAACAAAAGAGCTCAGTGGGACGCTAACTGTGTGTAACGTCCTTACACATCCCCAGGGAGTCCTCAATTTAAAGTTTTGGGTCACAGTGAGACTACAGAGGAGTCAAAGGAGTTATTTTGTGGATTCTAGCTCCGCCTTGTGGCAGTCTGGAAAGTTGCATCTATCAACTATTTTTTTTTTTAGCTTTCCGTTAAATAAACCCAAACCCGGATTAAAACCGTACAATACCGATACACCATGTCCCACAAAAAATAATAATGTATTAATGTTTTAACATACCACTTTACACGTTCAACTCAGCATCACTCCTACAATATTCTTTTTTTCCCTTTTTTTTTTTACTTGACAGATTCGTGCAGCTAAAGTCATGCAGCGTTTTATAATTTTGATTGCATTTAAATAATGAAAACAATGAAAATGTATCCATTGCTTTTTATGTCAGTCCAATATCCGTGTGGAAATGCACTCCATCTTCCACCACCAGGGGTCGCCTCAGTACAATGTTTGGAGCCAGCGGTGTATAGAGGTATTCATTCTACATTTTTTCAAACAAAAATAATCCGAATATACATTCTGAGTATATCCTGAGTGTATTTCATAAAGTTTTTTTTATTAATAAAAATAATACTTGACCCAAATAAGTTTTTGTTGCTTGTTTATCTCGGAGAGTAGACAGAAAAAAAAAAAAAATAATAAAAAAAACTCAAATAGTGTAATTTAAGTTTGTTGTGGTGAAACATTTTATTATAATAATTCACATGGCAGGATGCTTTTGCAAATGGGACATCACGTGCATGTGTACCAACAATATTTAGAAAACTGCTCTAAGTTGACATGCTTTACAACAAAGAAATATCTAGTTACTTGGAGCATCAAAAGGGGGTAACTGTGAGACTGGACTCTTTCACAAAGTATTTATTATCCTGTATGGGAAGGGTGCGGCCCACTCAATACTCCTCCAGCTTTCTCACGAGACTAAACAGAGTATTCACTTTCCTTATTGTTTATTATAAAGTGGGCCATCATTTAGGACAATACTGCAGGGAAGCCATTATTTTATATTCACTACCATTTTGCATTCAACTACTTTTGATCATCCCAACTTAAATGTCTCTTATGGTTAAATGACTTCTCAAAAATTGTGTGTGATAGTCATATTTTAGGGCTAATTCATTTTTTTGTGATTTCTCATCAAATTCTGTTATATTTGCCCCTATTAAAACGTTCTATGTATGGTTTTGATGGCAGGTGAACCAGACCCCGCCCACCTCCAGAGGCAGGCGCGCTCTGATTGGCTGGTTCGAACAGCACCAGCGCAACAGCGCAAGTTGACGTACAAAAAAAATAAATAAAATGACTCCCTTGCCAACGTCCAAGTTGTCCACCAGGAAAAGTCACCCGATTTGATGCAAATTGACAGAATTCCCAGAAAGACTCTCATCACCACTGTGCAACCGGTAAGTGTTTGTTTTTGTTTGAAAAACGTGATGAAATTTGGAGTCAAGTTTGCAGACTGATCAGAAGCTTTCAACACTGAAAATGCCTCGTGGTGAGGCACGCCACGCCGTATTCAATATATTTATTGACGATCTATTATATTTCACTGTAATATATAAAAAACGCTCTTTAACTTGCATTGTATTAAAACTTCCATCTCCTACTTTAGTGTAGCAACCAAATTGCAAAGTCCCATTCCTGCTTTTAATGTACTTTTAGGGGTATATGAAAGTACTCGTGTTAAAACTACATCTTAAAGTTTGAAAACACGCTTACGCGCATTTCTTTTTTTTTTGTCCTTGATTGTCAGATGGGAATAAATAGTTAAGAGGATCAGCGCTAGTCCATCTAACGTGGGAGGCTGCACTTGCTGATAAGATCGTGAATGTTTGGGGATGAGGGAGACTAAAAAGTATTAGCAACTGATACTTGCTGAATTTAGACTTAAGAACTTGTCATGGAATTCTTTTTTTTTTGGTCATTTTAATGTTTAGTTAGAAATACACTCATCAGTATACGCCCTTTGCAGTGTGCATACTTGGTCACGTGACTGTGACTCGACGTATGTATATTTGAAATGATTTCTTGCCACAAAAATCATTATTAAGTATTGTTTCACAAATGATTAAAACTATGTATTTTTTGTGAGCCAATGCATTATAAATAATAAATAAAAAAAATTAATACATAGTACAAAGGCAGCCTTCATCTATCTATTGGCACCATCTGCTTGATCTTTGGCACCAGGCCTTGGATTTTGAGCCAGTAAAATTCTTGTGAGGCCCAGATGAGACAAAAGCAAGCTTAATGATGGCCACAATGGAGATGATAATGAAATCACAGATTGCCCTTCATTTACGTGACACATGTTTGGGGGGTTTTGATTTCTATTCCTGTTTTGCCATTTGCTGGCCTGACCTTCACCGAGTTTGAATAAGGATTTAGCAATTCCTCGAATATGTAGACCTACATTGGCGTGTCTTGGATACTTCTGTGTATTTTTGGAGGCTACGTGCCGTTACCTTGGAGTCTTAACAATGAGCCCGACATCGTACATCGCCGTACGTTTTTTTGCCTCGGCGACACAAATGACTGTAACTCGTATGTAACGACCCTCACCGTCATCCATCAAGGCCTTCTTTAGATTGTCCCGTGTGGTCGGCTAAGTTGGAATTGATTCGCTGAGAGTCCGCAAGTAATGGCTATTAGTTGCATGTTTTGGGAAGAAGGTCATCAGTAACGGCTCAGACTGGGAGCCTTGCCAGATAAGCCCGCTCGCATTTTAAAGAATGCCCGGCTTATCAACCGAGTGACATCATCGAATGGTTTGACCTTCGAGGTTCCCCACTGCACTTGGTAGCGCTTGTACATATTTACTCCATCCTCCTCCTTTCAAATCAACCGGGGCCCCTTCTGTATTGAAGCTGGCTTGTAAATGAAACACTCCTGTGACGGGATAATTAAGTCCAGACACAATGGGCTCAGCAGGAAGGACTTGAATCGAGTGGGGAGTTAGTATTCTCTCGGGGAGGGGGGGAACCCAGGGGAAGGTTGCAGAAAGGTTCATTTTGCCACCGACCATCTCACGTGCGCTTTTTCCAAATGTTACCCGTGCTCATCGTTTGATCAATTTATTTATTTTTTTCCCCCAACTTCATAAACATAATTGAGGTCTAAATGCACGCAGAAGGAAGGTCGTAGCGTGCTTGGAGCCTTTTTCTTTTTTTAATTGTTAATTCGTTTAAAAGTGACTCATAATTATATAAGTCAAGTCAAGTCAAGTCAAGTCAAGTCAAGTTTATTTGTATAGCCCTAAATCACAAGCAGTCTCAAAGGGCTTCACATAGACAATCAATTGACAATTATTCTCAAAGCATCCCCTGATCTTGGGCTCCCAAAAGGGCAAGGAAAAACTCAAAAACCCCTACCAGGGGAAAAATGAGAAACCTTGAGAAGGGACCACAGATGGAAGGATCCCCCTTTCAGGATCACCAGGCTGCAATGGATGCAAAGAGGGCACATAAAATACATCATATGGAAATCAAAAAGTGGATGTCCAGGCCAAAGCGAAGAGCTGTCGGAGGTGCCTTCGATTGTCCTGGCAGTGTCCTCTAGGAGGGTATTCCGCTGCAGATCCCTCATGCTGAATTGGTCCACGAGAATCTAGATAGCCGTCGTCAGCTCGGGTATATATAAGGCCATGGAGAAAACGCTGTTCATGTTCAAAACATTTGTCATCTTTTTTTTGTTTTATTTAACTTCCAAAGAGCTAACATGACATTTCCTGGGAGTGTTCAAAAAAAAAAAAAACTCCACATGAGCCAACTCTTGATTTATTTGTTACTCATCTTTGGAATCCCTCCCAGGCATTCCCAGGGCAGCGCTGTGTAAAAATCAAAAAGGACACCGGTCTGGAACGTTCTACTTTTAACTCCTTACATAATGCGCCCTTCATTTAACGGCACGGGCTTGCGTGCACGCGCCACGTGCTGAGTTTGTGTTGTGATGACGTCGCGTCGTAGAGGTGGATGCTGTCTGGAATAGCGTTGATCCTCTTAACTGATTAGTGCCCGCCCGCGACTAGAGAAGAGGACCTGCGTGGGAGGCGTACGGACAGATGTCTACTCCCTCCCCTCCCCTCCCACCTCCATCCTCCTTGTTTATTTCAGACCCCCGAGGACTCTCTAATGAGCTCCTTTCCTTTTTTAACCGACTTCTGAAACTCTCAAAATGAACCAGAAATAATAAAAAAAAAAAAAAAAACATCTGGAAAGCGCATCGGAGTTCTTTGAGTCAGGACTCGAATATCAGTCATTGGTTCTCGAGAGGATTAGACCTGAAACAAAGGCGTCATTTCCATCGTAACAAGAAGTGCAGGTTGCTCGACCGAAATCCGATCTTTGTATCCCGAGGTTTTTGTGCGTCATTTACGCTTTTAATCCCTGGATTCGGAACAACACACAAAATGAAGCGAGGGAACGAAGAGCTAGTTTGTCCGTGAGTAGAACAGAGAAAGCGTTCTTGTTAGGAAGGGGAGAAAAAAAAAAAAAATGAGGAGTGAAGATGATTACTGTTATTTTCCTTCCTTGGTAACCATTTTGGAATTTGTGCGGAAGAGTTAAGGGCCACTCCCAAGTTCACCGCTACCACAACACAAGTTTTATTTGTTGCCTCCTCCGTCCATCTCGCCCTTTTGTTGACATGTGTGGGAAGTCGCGCCAGTCCGTTTGCACAGTGACGAACATTTGCCGTGTTGTTTTCAGGGCACGGATTGTTCCTTCCCTCTGAAAATTCCAAATGTCAACCGCTCTCTCGCTCTTTAGCACAAGGGTGACATTTCAACACAATGCTTGAATAGTGTTGAAATTCTCAATGAACTTTTTTTTTCAGGATTATCTCAATATTTCATTTCAGCCTGTTTGGGGAGTTCCTGGGTTGAGATCAGTGGAAGTAGTTGGTGCAGGGGGGAGTCGGGTCGGGAGGGGGTGCTAAGGAAACAATGGAAGCTTTGTGAATGTCCCGTTGTGACAGGATTTTTTCTTTGGGGGGGGGTTGCATGGGTAGTCCTGGTTTCGCCAAGCGTCGGCACTTCATCAGTCAGAGCCCTCCTTCTGCACCTCCTCCTGCTCCCATCCATCCCTAACTCCCCCCCTCCCTCCCTCCCTCCCTCCCTCCTTCTCGTCATCCCTTCGCTCTCCGTCGCCACTCACTCGTGTGCCTCCACTCTGACCGGCTTGCTAACGCATCTTAGCTGAGAGGGAAATGTGCTGAGAAGAGTCCAGGCTTTCTGTCACATGGTCTTTTTTTTTTTTTTTTCCTCTTCCATTAAGGTGAGTGAGCTCATGTCATCTTACGCCGATTGTATCTCCGATTGCCGGCGTGTCATTCATGGACTCTTTTGGAAATGTTCCTGCATGACAACATCTATCAGGTCATATTTGGAGAGGGATGATGCTGTGTGTGGTGGAGGGGCCAGTGTGTGTGTGTGTGGGGGGGGGGGTTGCACTATTGCCTCAGCTGTGTTGACCAAATTATCAATGTTATTAGGATCTCCATGCTGTGATTGCTCCCCCCCCCCCCCCCCCCCGTTTGACAAACACGCTCTCACACATACACACAGTTGAGTCGAGGGTAGTCCTTCACATCCTGTGTGGGAAAGGGCAAGAGAGGAGCATTCGCGCCATCCACGTCATTTCCTCGTAAGAGTCGCTTTTTATTTCGTCGAAATGAAAAGAATGATTTCTGCTCGTGTCAATCGACGCTGGCTCAATTTGACTCGGCAGGTATCAAAATGAACGGGATTTCTCGTTGGATTAGAAAGTAACAAAAAGGTAATTGTTTGAAGAAGAAACTTAAGGCCGGTTGTAAATGGAGGCCAGGAAGCCGTGATGACCAAACGACAGTGGGACCTTTTGTTACGCTAACAAAAGCCAATCGGGGAGGATGTTTAACCTTCAGGCTATTTTGATTTGTGAATGAATTTTGCCAGTCAGAAAGAAGGAAATTTGTCGATAGAGTTTGATTTTGAAGAACTTTGATGACATAACTGTCATGGATTTCTCGTCACGCTTTTTTTGTTGATATCGAGCCGATACAAACGGATTTAAAGGTATGGGGTACTCGCGGAGGCTGCCGATACCAACAAGCAGTGAATCAACAACTGCATCAGAAAGAATGCTTTTTTTTTTTTTTTTTTTTAATTCCCCAAAGGTTGAATTCTAAAAAAAAAAAAAAATGTTTTTTGCTCATATTTCCACAGAATGAAGAAGTGAATCATCTGTGATCACAGTCATGGCTGTCCAGACTGGCATCCAGGTAAATTCATGCATTAATTCATATCAGACATGGACATTTTTTGGATTTGATAGCATTCTGCTTCTTTTTGAGCCAGGCTTTGTTTTCATGACGTTAGCAGAACACAATGTGCAGCAGCTCCCTAGTTGTTATTTTGATAACATAAAAAAAAAAAAAAATCTCGACATCTGTCTCTCACCCAGCAACCAAGCCCACCTCTGTCACGGCACGCAGTCTCGTTCTCGTCACGCGTGTCTGGCGTTCCGATCTCGGAGACCCCGAGGAGTGTCTTTAGCACATTTTCGGGAGGGGCGGCCGGAATGCAAAGTTTTTCTCCTACCCCTCCCAGTAAGCAATGTCAACCACGTGAAGATCCGAAACAACAAAAGTGTCAAGTTACGTTTTTTTTTTGCATTGCGACGTGTTTTGCTACCAACTCAACCCCAGTGAGATTTTTTTATTTAAATTTTTTTTCGATTTGGGTGGCAGGCGATTCTACATGATTGTCTTATTATCAGTCACAGCATCAACCAAAAATAAAGAAGTCCTAAATCAGATATATTGATTAACCGTTACCCAAGAAATCCCGAGGGGCTGATATCGATCCATAATCGACTGCAATGACTCCGCAACCGAGTTTCCGGTTGCGTCACGCACGATAAACAGAACCGCATTCGCTCAGGCTGAAAAAAAAAAAAAAGGACCAAGTAGTGCGTGTCCCTGAACACATCATTAAAAGCGAGCATCTGCTAGTTGAAGTCTCACGTGCGAGTTATGTAATAGACGACACGAACCAAGACATCGATCGGTCTTCGTCATCTTCCCGGATTGTTTTGGGTCGCCTTTACCTTTGACCCTATTACAATCGTAGCAGGCTTGCGGGTATAAGTGGATCGAGTTAAGAGCATCAGCTCAACTCCACGAGGGGGGGGGGATCTAATGTACAGCATGCCGATTTAATTCTCTGCTGTAAGGTTGCATTTAGTCGACGGATTATCGGCAGACATTCCTCCTTTTGAGAAAAAAAAAGGCGATTTAAGAAAATGGCTAATCGGAGAACGCTAATCTGCCCGCAATGGAGATTTGAATTAAGCGAGTGCACTTGGACTTTTTTTTTTTTTTTTTTACATACTTAGTCATTTAAAAAAAAACATCCAAGCGCTCCCAAGCGGAATTTTGTTACGTAACTCGCGTTTGTCCAGCTGGGTCGATTCAACTCTTTGGATGCAAGGTCAGGTTTTGACTTCAGAACATCAGGTGTTTGTATTTGTGCATCTTTCTCCGCATGTGCCGCGCTCGGGTGGAAAGGTCATTCCGGAGGCGTTTGTTCCAGCTGTTCGCCTAACTCGCCGCTCACGTGTTGCCTGCAGGGACTATTATTTTTTATTTTTTTTAACCTCATAAAATCAGACAACAAATTTATTCGAGGAAATTAATCAGTTACCCGCAGTGGACTTCTAATTGTATCAATAAGTCTGTGGGAAAACCTTCAACCTCCATTTTAGTAATATTCTAGAAAATATTGTAAAATAATTCCGTCTCTGTTCGCCTCTGCCCACACGATTTCCTGTTTTTTGCCAGAAACAATTTGAATGTTTCAAAACCCGCACAAGACTCTGCCTTGTTTTCAACTCATGGCAATGGAAAGGAATGTAATATCGGTACGTAATGGACATCGAGATGTGCGGAGGGGGCGCGGCCGCTTTTGTCATAAATTGCGTAACATCATCGTGAACATCTGTTAGCCATTTCCAGAGCTTGTAAACAATGAAAGAATGTATCGAAGGGTTTTGATATTACGCTGGCGACCGACGAGATGGAGATGAGAGCGAGGAGCCGGCCGGGGATCAGTGAACTTGACTTGACTTGACTCGACTTGACTTGATTGGCGCATCGCTTGACACCCATTTAGGCAGTGGAGTGAAAACGGGCGCCAGTCTTCCTCTCTATTGCAGAATATCTCGAGATCATTTCAAAATCCCTGATAATTTAGGCATGGACCTGACAAAAAACCTTTTTCTTTTGGACTGATTCTAGGTATGGTTTGGCGAGAAATTCGACGCCCCCGTCCTGAGCCCGCGGAGTCCCCGCAGCCCGTTGGCCCAGCGGCACGGCCGCGGGCCCGGACTCACCGACGTCTTCCAGTACGACCAGTGGCTGGCCGTTCGGCACGAAGCCACCCTGGTTCCCATGCAGGAGGATCTCGCCATCTGGCTCACGGGCATGCTGGGTACGTTTTAATCGTTTATAATTTCACAGAGAGGAAATCGAAACGTGCCCCTAGTGGTGGTGGTGGTATTTTTTATTTTTTTTGGTATCGCTTGGAAACGTGACTGGAATGACCCGACTACTGTGTTTCTTTTCAAACATGACTAGAAGCTCTGGAAGTCAGATGCAGCAGGGTTAAGTTACTTTTGTTGTGTTGGTTAAAAAAAAAAAAAGTGGGTCAATCTTTGTCACTTTGTACCCATTGTGGATTTTGTCCCACATAAGAATTTAGTAGCAGGTCCCATAGAAGAGAGATTTTATTTCTTTTTATTAAGTGCAGACTTTTATTCATCATCAATTTTTCAATGGATTGACTTTTACAGAAGAGGAGGTGAGAGCTGAGTTCTTCATGGAGGAACTCAACAACGGCGTCAAGCTCTGCAAACTTATCGGCGCCCTTCAGAATAAAATCGCCCAGAGTTGCCCGTCTGCGCTGGGCAAGGTGAGCAATCAAATCCAAGTTCAAAATGATTTTATATTGAGCTATATGATCTGAATTCTTTTTTTATTTTTATAATTCCAATAGCTTTTTCCAACGCAGAAGGTTGCGTGTAAGCATGACGCGTCTCCGGGTTCCTTTTTCGCTCGCGACAACACCGCCAACTTCCTGTCCTGGTGTCGGCGCATCGGCGTGGACGAGACGTACCTCTTTGAGTCCGAGGGGCTCGGTGGGTTGACTCCGCCGAACTTTTTCTAATCCCGTAAACACTTTTGCATAATTGTGGATTTTCATCTGTTATGAAACGAAACGAAAAAGGGCTTCTTTCATTCTCAAATCCCAAATCGCGGCTTGTTTTCTTAGCCTGCTTCGGATTTCATTTGAAAATGCCGATGACTTCATTCGTCGTGCTAAATCTCCCCAAATCGAATCACACAAGCAAAAAAAAAAAAAAAGCAAGCGTGGCTGCGAGCGCTTTTATTACCATCCGTATATTTCGGCTTTCCGCTCTAAATTTGTGTTCCCTTCTGCATGATTCACCCAGCATCTTCCCTTCGGGGAATCGTTAACTTCCATGTCACGTTTTTCAAGCGTTGCACCTCTGTCATCCCGCTCTATCCGCCGGATGTTATCGAAACAAGAGCGGAAAGGACAGCTGCTGCCTCGTGTTATTTCTTTATCATAAATTTTCCCTTATTTTTTATTTTTACAGTCCTGCATAAGGAGCCCAGGCAGGTCTGCCTTTGTCTGCTGCAAATCGGACGCATCGTTTCCAAGTAGGTCAATTTATTTATTATTTTTTTTTGTCATAACAGATTGTGAGAAAAGATCCGTGTTCGGCAGGTACGGCGTGGAACCTCCCGTGCTGGTCAAATTGGAGAAGGAGATCGAGTTGGAGGAGACCCTGCTGCTGACCGAGGAGCCCCCGCCGGCCGTCCAGACCTTCAGCGTGTGCTGCCAACACGGCGGACTTTACCAATCAGGGGTGAGTCTTAAATATTTTCGAATGATCGCACGTGAGCTCTAAATTCATCCGACACAAGATGGTGTCCGGTCGGCCCTGCCGCTTGACCGGTCTGCCGTAAGGGGCATGACGCATCGTAGCTGACCATGTGACTCGCTTACTGCACGTGGCGTTAAATAAACGCACAGAATTTTTTTTTATTTTTTTTTTATTGTGTGCCATCTGGGTGGATTTTAGTTTCCCGTCTCAATTTATGATTCTAATAATAACCCTCGTCAGTCAAGCGGAATCAATTCCAAAATATAAGTAGCTCCAAATTTGCAGCTCGGAGACAATAATCGAGATATCCACGTGGATTATCCGACTCACTTCAAGTCATCTACTGTTTATTTATATTTTGTTTTTTAACCAATTCCACAAATTCAACCCTCCCATTTTTTTTTTTCCAGGAACACGGCGCCGACGACCCGCTTTGCTGCAACTGCTCCAACAGGGTGTCCATTGAGTACCTGTCAGAAGGTCGCTACCGACTTGGGGACAAGACCATCTTTATTCGGGTGAGAGCACTCCGCATCGGTAATCCAAACTCTCAAAGGGACACAGTGTGTATTGAGAAAGGATCTCGTTGTTCCATCAGAAATTCGATACTCCCCCGAGTGAATAACTACCCGAAACCCGTAAGCCTTGTTTTCCCGCATACATTGCTTTCTCTTATTGTCGCTGTTTCGCCTCTGGAAAATAATAATAATTAAAAAAAAAAAGCCAAATAAATATTTTAATGATACGTCCCGAAGTTCCGTTTACACGTTAGCGCCACTTTAAAAGCGCCGGAAAGCCGTGCGGGCTCAGGTAAGCTCGTTATCTTCCAACGGATGACCGCGTTAGTCCCATTATATCACGAGCCAAGCCTCTTCACCATTGGTTGACATTGACGCCCAAACCTTTCCACGTCCTCAGATGCTTCACGGCAAACATGTGATGGTGCGCGTCGGGGGAGGCTGGGACACGCTTCATGGCTTCCTCACCAAATACGACCCGCTGCGCGTGCTGCAGTTCACCACCTTGGAGCAGAAGATCCTGGCCTTTCAAAAGGGTCCGCCAGGCTTGGGAGGTCACCACGGCAATACGGCGCCGCCTCCCGAGATGGACCCCTTGGCGGCTGTCGACGACCTCATCTCCTCGTCTTCGTCGTCCTCCTCCTCCTCCTCGGGCTCGGTCTGCAAGACCTCGCCGCCAGCCGCCGGTCAGACGTGTCGTTCCTACGCCGCTTCGCCTGCCTCCACGCCCACGTTGGCCAGGAAAGGGGCTGGCGCGGTGCCAAAGAAGAACCTCCAGTTAACCTTGCCCGCCCCGAGGAAGCCCACCCAGCTGCCTTTACCCGTCTCCACCAAAGTCTCCTCTTCGTCCTCCTCCTCCTCTTCTTCTTTGCCCACCACACCCGTGGGCAGCTCTAAGCAGTCCCACAATCCAGCGCAGGTCCAGCGTAGAGCTTTGACGCCCCAAGCAGACCCGTACGCTGCGTCCAGACCGAGGCTGCGACCTCCCACTCGCATCCCCGCCTCTCAGCCCAGGAGTCCGGTCTGCCCCGAGCCTTCTTCCAAATGCCCCAAACCGTCCAGTCCCATCGCCGTGCCACGCCCCGCCACCGCCCCGAAAGACGCCCGACCCCCGACGAGCACCGGCCAACGTACCCGCCTCGCACAGCGCCGACCCGGCTCCCCCGCCTCACGTCTCCGTCTCGAGACAGCGAGGAGGGTCCGGGCGGCAGCACGTAACGCGGCCACGCCCGTTCTGCAAGCTCGCCCGGCCTCCCCAAAGACGCCAGAACCCGTCAAAGACACCCCAGCCAAAATCAAGGTGCCAGCCCCGACCAAGGATTCCGGCCCCTTCCAACGAGGCCCCGCCGCCCCTTGGCGACACCCTGGCGGCAACGGTGCCCTCACCACTAACACCAAAGCCAATCAGAAAGAAACCACCACAACCCAGAAGACAGGACAAAAAACCTCTGCTTTAACTAACCCCATCAAAGCCGAGTCCACTCACGTCTCGGCCCCTCAGAAGACCATCACGAAACCGGAGCACGGCACCAGCAGGAAGATCCCCCAGTACAGAGGCAAGCGCGAAGACCCTTATTTCGAAATGAACTGTCGAAGAAGACAGAAGACCTGATGGGAAGGGCTTTGCCAGCAGGCTGGTGAATTTGGAAAAAAAAAAATCTGCACTTGTTTCTGCTCCTTTCAAACTAACCCTTATTGAATCAAGTCTACTGCAATTTTAGTTTATAGCAGGGGGTGTCCAAAAGTTTTATTACGCGGCCCTCGGACCGTAGTTTGGACACCTCCTTTTTTTTTTTTGGGGAGTATATTCCATATTTTTCATCCCAAAAAATCGACAGTTTTTACGTCTCGTCTTTGTGGTGGAATAATCGACGGTTCCTCTTTAAAAACTACCTGCTTAACAGTTACTTCTAATGTTTACATTTTTACACACGCAGCAGTCGCAACGGTCCGAGATACTTTGTCCAAAGCGAGCTTCGAAAAGCAGAAAAGGCTACCAAAGTCATAACGTGTCGTTTCGAAACTGGAATGATATGATTTCTCCAGAGAGTGATGGATAACGATACCTTAGCGCCATCAAGATCAAAGTCCTCGGTCATGTGCCTTCATCACAAATCAGAGTGAATGGCATTAGAATGTATTAGATGGGTGAAGGGGATTTTATTTTATTTTTTAAATGAAATTTGCACAGTGTATACAAACACTTTTTAAGGAGGCAAAGGTTACAGATAAACTACTGATCAAACTACTTTTTAATTTTATTTTATCAGGCCATGCCATCACTTTCAGTGCACATTCAAAACATTGGTTTTTTTGTGTTTTCTATGTTGATGTGTGTGTTTGAATTCTAGTTTTCCATGTGATGTTTGTCTATATTCCTAAATAGAGTATTTACAGATTATTAAAAGGCTTTTCCCAAGTTTGTGTTTGGCACTTTACAGAAACCTCTGTTCGTCACACTGAATGTTGATCATGTCTCTTGTCCCAGATACTGTTTGTTTTATGTGATTGTTTTTTAATAAACTGGTGAAAATTCATCTTGACTGTATTTCGAATCCTTATGGTTGATTTACGCCTTTGGAATAAAAGGTGTGTGCATTTTAACACGTTTTCTCCTTATCCAGTAATATACTCAAAAATACGAAATATATTTCTTTTCTTTCCGATTAAAAAGTTAATAAAAAACAGTTCTGATGAATGAAACCATCAGCGACTCCCAGAATTAATTAAATTTGAAGTCTGACAACACACATTTTCACGGAAAAATTCTGGTCAATTTTACACCCTCTCAATAGGGTTCAATGTAATGTGCTGCCATCTTGCGGAAATAATGGAACATTGCAAGAGAATGAATTTAATTTGAAATCTGACTACACAAATTTTGATGGAAAAATTCTGGTCCTTTTTACACCCTCTCAATAGGGTTCAATGTAACGTGCTGCCATCTTGCGGAAATAATGGAACACTGCAAGAAAATGAATTTAATTTGAAGTCTGACTACGCAAATTTTGACAAAATATTCTGGTCCTTTTTACACCCTCTCAATAGGGTTCAATGTAACGTGCTGCCATCTTGCGGAAATAATGGAACATTGCAAGAGAATGAATTTAATTTGAAATCTGACTACACAAATTTTCACGGAAAAATTCTGGTCCTTTTTACACCCTCTCAATAGGGTTCAATGTAACGTGCTGCCATCTTGCGGAAATAGTGGAACACTGCAGGGTATCCCAAATGCCGGGTAAATGAACACAGGTGTAAACCATTGTGCGATTTTTTTCCTTATGCAAAAGATAATGATTACAAATCTAAAAACGAGAGTTTAAACATAAATATTCTTTTATTTTGTTTAAATATCTGTGGATTATTTTCTAAAGAAGACTTTTGTTTGTCTTGCATGATTGAAACTGCACCAGGAACCCTGATGGAATTATAAAGGTGAGTGCATGATGTCCTAAAAGGAACTATAACGTATAAAAACGATTGATTTGTGTGTTTAGGCCATTGGGTTCAAAATTTGTGCTCAACAAACCACCAAGGAAATAATAAAATAAAACAAATGACACATTTTGACAATTTATTATTATTACAGTATTAAATTATACATTCTATTATTTTATTTTATACACCATGAGGCTGGGATGTTGATCTAAATTATTAAATAAAATATGGACAGAATAATGTCACGTGTTGTTTTTGCACACCAAAATTCTGCGTAAAAAAAAATGATGACACAATTGTGGCTAAACAATCAAACAGTGTAACAACTTTCCTTTTTGATCAGGACAAAAAGATTCGATTAGAAACGAGTCCGTTTTTGTTATTCACTGACATTATAACCAGGAGCTCAGTTATCTCGATAAACGATTGATTTAAATGAAAGGTTAAGCCAGAGTTTTAAAACCATCGACGACTGCTGATACAAAATGTGCTATTTTGTGTTATAGTGCAAATAGACGAGTGCAGTGACCAAAGTATAAAAACTTACAATGTCATTATTATTATTATTCTATCGTTCGCTTTCCTTCAGTTCTTTCTGGATCCGTTCTTGATCTGTACATAGTAAACAAAACGACGAGGGTCATTCTATGTAAAAACGCTTCACCCCTCAGATTTCCTTCCATATTTGAGGTGTAGTGGAAGAAAAAATGACCGGAACGCAAAAAAAAAAAAGCTTCCACCGTTTGAAGTTCTTGATTGATTTGACACGGAATGACCCACCGTGGCTTCCTGGCGACTTGAACGTCCAACGTGAACGCAACCCAGCTGTGGTTTTCTAAAGCAAAAGCGGCGTGTGCTCTCCGGCCGGTTCCATCCGCCTGGTGAGCTGGCGCGCTCGGGCCAGGAGGCGGTTGGGCAGCGGCGGGAAATGGTGGCTCGGGTCCAGTACGTTAGTTTTGCGTCGTTCGCGTTCCTGCAGCCACATGAGGTACGGGCTGGGCGGGAAGAAAGGTCGTGTCCGTTCCCGGTACAGCTGCAGGACGATGCCGGTGAAGCCCAGCACCACCCAGACGGTGATCATGATGTAGTCTGAACAAAAAGAAAACCGCAATTCGGTATTTGCCCGAAAGTTGACATTTACGACGAACTCACCGATGGTTTGGAACGGCACGTCGGTGAACGCGGCGCTGAAGTTGTCGTTGAGCAAGCGCTTGAGGATGTTGAGTGCGATAAAGGAAAGGCTGGTGTAGATGTAAGCGTTCACCGCCAGGATGACGGCGTAGGCGCCGATGACGCCGCACGTCGTGATGTTACCCTGATGAGAGAAGGCGCCGATGGAAACCTTTCCAATCGATGACATCACACTTACCTCTCGGGGCCAACGCATGAAGAAGAGCGGGACCATGATCATGATGCTGCAGAAGGTCACCCAGAAAACGGCATCGGAGCGCCTGAACACGTCGAGGTCACCTGAAAGAAGATCATGCTGAGTGGAGTTCCGCAAGGATCCGTACTTGGCCCTCTATTGTTTGGATATTAGTTCCCGAAAAACACTCGATCGGTATGAGTTCTGACCGAGGGGAGTGAAGAGGACGGTGGCGGCGAGCAAGAATCCCAGCATCAGTCCGACAACCACCACGCAGGCCAAGACCGAGCCGAAGCGCCACCAGCTCATCACCAGGAGGACCCCGCCCACCACGCCGATCACCGTCGACACGGCCAGCCGGACTGCCAAAAAAGCAAAACGGCTTAGAACGCTTTAGCAGCTGGAAATGGAGGGAAGCGACTCACTGTCGTAATCCAGTCCGGTGGTCCTGGTCATGAGCACGAAGAAGAAGAAGGCGGAAAAGCTGAAGCCCATGCAAAACAACTCTGTCGTGAGGAGAAGAAGAAACAAAGCTGTGATGAAATCCATAATATTCCAGACGAGACAAAAAAAAAAAAAAGAGAGAGAGTCACGTTGGAGACAAGTGGATGGATAATCATGGGTTCATTTTGGACATAATACAACATCACATGCAGGAAAACCACATGACAATATTGCCATTACAGTATTGTTCAAGTATTTGGAGCTTTGGCGCCCTCTTGTGGCGTTTTACTATATGGAAAACAAACAAGTGAATGGCAAACAGGTCTTCTAAATGAAATCTAAAGTGAAGTTAAAGCGCTTACCAGATTTGAAGAATCGATGCCCAAAAAAGCAGACGAACAGCCCCGCGAAGCCGACGATGGTAAAGAAAATTTTGGTCGTTATCTTTCCTGAAAAAAAACAACATCAGCCATCTTCAAAAATTCCAACAAATAAAAGTTTGAAAGTCATACCCAGCGTTTGACAGCTGTCCAACTTGGAAGCGAAGCTGCAAGCGTACGTGTGGACCGGGACGTAGGAAGCCGACGTATTGAGGACGGGGTCTCGAACCGTGACTGAGTAAACCACGCCCTGGCCGGGGATGGAGCTAAAAATAGCCGTGCTCGTTTCTGTCGAGGACAGCGTTACAATCTGCGAGGAACCAAAAGACGTCTTTAAATCCGCCGTTGCGGAATTTATAGGATTATTTTGACGTTGCCTGATTCCCGTACAAGTTTCCCGCTCTCCATCATGCCGTCCACGTCCGCCACGGCCTGGACGGCGCGGAAGAGGCTGGGCTCGGAAAAATCGTTCTCGGGCAGGAAGTACTGATAAACGTCGTATTGCAGCCGCCAGCGTGTGTCTGTCCCCGTGGATGTGTCGCAGGATGGAGGATTGCCCCCCCTAGTGGACAAATTGTGACAGTTGACATTTCTTGACCGACCGCGGCTAATACCGCAAAATCACTTCAGGGCGGAAACGACGGAAGAGGAGACGGCCGAGCACGAGACCGCCGCAGACGGGAAAACGCGTGTGAGCTGTCGGCTGCTAGCTTACCTCGCGTATCCCAGGTTGGCTGGCGCGAATTGGATGGTGGTCTCAAAGAGGTTGTAGCGCAGGTAGATGTTGGGGTCCACGTTTAGGTTGAACTCCAAGTTACAACCTCCGGGTATGGGGTCTAAAACAGGGGGGGAGGGGGGGGAGGTTGTGACAAGTCAAGCAGGAAGCACATTCCAAGCTAATAAATAACAACAAAATAAATAAAATAAAAAATAAATAAAAAATAAATAAAATAAATAAATAAAATAAAGAAAAACCCCAAATAAAATCAAGATGAACTGACTCCCCTCATCTTATGATGAAAGAACTTCAGTCTTGATTTTTTGCGGAAGCGCCAATGCAACTTCCTCACATCTTATGCAACACAACCAAAATCGACTTTTTTTTTTAAGAGCCTCATGGTTGATAGCGTACCTGTGCTGGAGAATGGCAGAATAACGCCCGTGCCTGTGACCGCGCTTCCGTCGGCAGAGAAGAGGAACAAAATGAAGGACGTCTGTCCCGGCAGGAGAGGTAACAGGATGCCCGTGTCCGCTGCCGTTGATGACAAACCAAGTACTGGGGTCTAAACGGAAACTCCCAAAGTTGTAATATCACTTTCCGCCACTAGATGGCAGACATCTTTTTTTTTTTTTACATTTAAAATCCAAGACAAAAAAGAACCCAAATCATCGTAAAAATGCACAAACGAAGGTCTATCAGCACTAAAATCCTCCAAATCTCAAATTTGCATATTTAAGCGATCAATCCGCAGCGACGACTCTCACAATCTCGCCTTTGTACAGAGCTGGCCTTGTTTTGGCAACACAACAACAGCCGGAAAATGCTCGTTTGATCTGGTCTACGCCGAATTTATCCAATGCGACACGGCGGTGGCTAAGCGGTTACGAGTCACAAGAAAATTCTTTTCTCATTCGCTTTGGACAAAAAAATAGCCCTTAAGTGGTTACGTTTGAACCATAACACAAAAAATTGATTTTTTTAAATTCAAATTAAACATGGATTAACGTATTTACCACAGCTCAATTTCATATGATTATGAAATAATGACAATTCTTTCAAATGAGCTTAACTGCTACTTTTAAAATCCACTCTAACTTCTGAGCTTCATTTGCACTTTTCTAAACTCCCATTTCTGTTTTCCTTTGACCCCCCCCCCCCAAAAAAAAATAAACAAACCATTTTGGGAAGGTTGAGGGTCTGGCCCTGTTGTGACCGCTGCGCTCTTAATCATCTGTGTGCTGACGTAAGAGTCACGCCTGATGTGATATTTATCTGACAGGTGTTGTTTTGACAAATATCCTCATCGGAAAAATAGAAACATGACGTTTGCAAAGAAAGGACAACACTGGAAGACAGCCAGCGCTGTTCTTTCTTCCTTCTCGGCATGTGACCAGAAGAAGACCAGCTTTGTTTGAGAAAAAGGCGCACTTTGTGCTCGTTCTCGCAACACACGTTTGGATTCTATTGGGCTAAAAAAAATAATAATTGTCTCACGGTGCTATAGGAGAGCGTGACGTTGTGCCGTTGCGTATGGAACTGCACGGTGACAAAGGCCACCTCGGCGGGGATCCTGGTTCCGACGGCCTGGAGCGTTTCGTTCCCCGACACGCTGACATTCTGAAAGGCTCCCGGCAGGAAAACCACCCGGTCTGTCACAAGAGAGCAGTCGCGAGAATCACATTGTCCGCTGGATGCGGTTGAACGACTCAAACTTTATTCAGATTAACCAAAGCTGTGAAAAAAAAAAAAGGAGACTGTTAAATTTCATTTGGGATTTTCTTTGCGCTAAACCTTTTATTGGACTGAGTCCACATCTTAAAATGACATTAAGTTCCTTTGGGGTTGAATGAGGATGAGTTTGTAGCAGACACTGTTAATTCTTTGGAATCGTAGCTCATTGATTTTTTTTTTTTTTTTTCCTAAGGAGACTGAGCCCATTTGAGGTCACAACATACACATTTCAATCAAGTCATTTCGTATCTATTGTATGGCAGCTTTAACATAGCTGTGTGTTTTTTTGCTTCATTTAAAAAAATGATGGAAAAGCATGCAAAGTCATTTTCTGCACAAATTGCTTTATCTCGTCTGACATTTTTGCAGGTCAGACTCCTTGCTCTATTTTTTTTTTTTTTGTTCTACTTCTGATTTAAGTGGAAGCACGTGAATGGTGTGAGGGATTGTTTGGTGAGGGGAGACTTTAACCTTTATAAACACCTGTTTATAACGCTGTTACATTTTTTTTATTATTATTATTTATACACTGCTGTTAAAAAGTACGGGGTCACATTAACGTTCATTATCAATCACGATAGATATTGTTCATATTTTAAAAACAGCAGGTTTAATTCATAAAATAAGATCATTTTAAAATCTTTACAACAAATTAATTGATTCATTTATTTATAGATTATGTTTCTTGTGAATAAGTAAAAGCGGACAACATAGTTATTATAATGTACTTACTTTCTTCCTGAGCTTGAACTTCACATATTGAACACAACATTAACAGCCAGCAGATCCACCGAGACATTGTTTATCTCCTTTATCGACTCCAACAAGTTTTACGAAAGCTCCCGTCAGTCATTTGTAACCTCGAACTCGCCTGTTTTGCTAGTGAAAGTCCCCGCGGGCGAAAAAGCGACATGCTTTTCGGAGTGACACAACTTCAGTGTTCTTCTGCTCGCTCGCTCGCTCGCTCTCCCCGTCTACGATTCTCGTGGAGGTCTGTGAAGGCGCCGTGTGCGAGATTTACAAAGTCGCGCGATACTTTGGTTCGAAACCCCCACTATTTTTCATTTAATAAGAAAATAATCAAAATAGGATTAAAAAACGCTACAGCTAAATAAATGCAACTAAATATTTTTAAAACAATTATTTTTTATTGTCCACGTGCCTGCGCTTTTTCAATGACATTAAAAACGTAACCGGCGTGACGTCACAAATCGCCATCAAAATTTTGCATTTAAGTTTTATTTTGATTGAAATAGTTAAAATATTCATTACTGTGGTTTTACTGTAGAACGTTTATTTCTTTCACTATTCGGATTTATTAAAGGAGATTATCGCTTCAATTGTGTTATTGTCCATCAACCAGAGCAGTGGAAAAAATCTAATCCATAAAAACCAAGAGAATACTGTGTTCGATAACCATATTTATTTTAGCTCACAATATTTTTTTTCAAATCTCACACACACTTTCAAGTTATTGCAAGTGCCACAGGCTTTGCTTGCCACACTGGCCAAGCTAAAAAAAAAACAAATAAATGACAAATGATTGTTCAACTGCAGCTCTGGAGGAGGGTGATACAGTAGGCATGCACAGTCATTTGGTAGTCAGGGTGATGGTGGAACCATGGAGGAAAAACTGGTGCATCCCAAAGAGGTGGAACCATAGAAAGGAAGTCCAGTTATCACTCTAGCTTTTCTGTAAGCTGGCGTCAATGTTGGTCAGTGGCGGCGGTGAGAGTGACATGGTATCTGATGGGTCTTCTCTCTTCAGGATCAGGAATGCTTCGCGACTGATTCCGAGCAGTTCTCTCAGTCCTTTGTTCTCCAGCTACGGCACGGAAACACGATGATGCTATTATTTTGCTTCTAGAGAGAGAATTGCTCCTTGGCTTTTACCTCGAGCCGTTTAATCCTCTCTTCATCTTGACATAGCAGCCCCTCATCCACCTCGATGGCTTTCCTCATCACAGAGGCCATCTCGTTGATTTTGTCGGCGTGTGCTTGCAGCTCCTGTGAAGGAAATTCAATTATGAGTCGTCTGGCTTGTGCGGGGTTAATTCAGTTTGAACTGACTGTTGTGTGCTGTTCCTTCAGTTGTGTCACAATGGTGGGGTCATCTCGCTTCCTGGCCATGAGCAGCCTGGACCTCTGCTCTTTGTATTTGTTCATGATGAGCCCCAGCGCCGACTGGTGTTCCTCCAATGATGTCCGTAGCTCTGCACAGAAAGTGAGACTAGGATTAGTTTAAAAACTAAATAAGTCATAAAATGGCTTACTCTTTTCAATGTAAACCTTTGTTTTCCATCTGGAGAGCTCTAATTTGACGATTTTCCTGTTGGATGCCCAGGATCAGACTGGATCGAGGTCGATGACGTGCAACCTGGTTGAGTGTGTCAATCTCGACTTGATACTGGTAAATGAAAACAAATATTTGTCACTCAAAATTGGGTTAGACTTCCTAATGCAGTCATTATGTCTTCCACCAAAACACCCTACCTGCTGCATGGCATCCACCCGCTTATTTAAGAATGTTGTCTGTTCAATTAACAGCTCTGCAGCGTTGTCATGGTTCCGAAGTCGTTCGACCAACGATTTGGCATCGGCCAGGACTTTCTCCAAAGTACAATTCATGTCTGAAAAGATACAACACACTATTAGGAACCAAGAAATTTAAGAAGCCTGATATATAATTCGAAGCGATCTATTACTAGACCGAGTAGAATACAACACTACAGTTCTTAACTCGGTGGAATCAACAACATCGATATTACCTGGAGAGCTCAAAGTGCAAGACATTAGCTTTTAGCCCGGTCGCTACTTCCTGTTGATATTTGGTAGCTAGCATTAGCTACAGCTACAACCTCGTCCACATAAATAGGTCACAAATGGTGCGTCCTCGTTTTATTACAAGTTATCACGTGAAAAACAAAGTCGCGTCGCGGTGGCACGGTTTACAGAGTTGGTTCGTTGTTGAAAAACAGAGTCTTAAAATCATTAACAGGGATTATAACCGACAAAACTATCATGTATCGTCAACTCTTCGGAATTTAATGGCAGAACGCACGTCTCGCACAATCTCGCGTGATTTCAAATACAAATCACTAAACAAAACCATGATAACAAAATATCACCAAATTATGGAAAATAATGATTAAACATTGTTCTGTATTTTGTTACAGTACCACAGATATAATTTATTATAATTAAATAACTATACATATGTTTTAATACAAACGATGAAGCACACGGTGGCACTATCGAGTCGAATTTTGCTCACCATGAAACGAAGAAGATAGCAAAAATGGCGGATAGGCTAACGCAGTTACAAGATGCTGTCAATTCGGTATGCTATTCCTAAGCTTTTATGCATAATTTTGATTCATACCCGATTCGCAAACGTGTTTTAATAACCCATGCGATTGTGTTTGAAGCTTGCAGATCAGTTTTGTAACGCCATCGGTGTCCTGCAACAGTGTGCTCCGCCCGCCTCGTTCAGTAATATTCAGACGTCGATAAACAACGATCAGCCTGCAAACCAAACTGAAGGTGCTTTATTTCTAAAAGTTCTCCATTACCTTTATTAAGTTCTACATTTATATGCAATTGGATAACAGACTAAGTTCGAAAAAGCACAGCGATGTTCAATGCTTTCAGTGTACACTGACAAAATTTGACATTTAACACTAAAATATTAAAGTACTTAAAAAAAAAAAAAAAGTAATTATAGTATATTGGCCTTCATCACTTCCCATTACTGACAGTTATAAATAACCTTGCATAGTTAAATGCATACTAAATAAGTTAGCTTTACTCAAACAATGAACAAATGTCATTCTACATTTAGAATACGCTCAGCTGTTTGCAGCCCTCATTGCCAGGACAGCTAAAGATGTGGACGTGCTAATTGACTCTTTGCCGAGCGAGGAGTCCACGGCAGCTCTGCAGGTCGGTGGTTTTGCAGTCCTCATCGGGACTGTGACAACAACACCGTAACAGATAACAATAATATAATTAATACAAATCGAGATTGTGACACGATTGTGCTACTATTCACCAGGCGGCCAGTCTGCGGCAACTGGAGGAGGAGAACCACGAAGCCGCGGCCCGTCTGAAAGAGGTGGTCACCCGGGGCGACATGCTGCTGGAGAAGATCCAGAGTGCCCTGGCGGACATTGCACAGTCTCAGCTGCGCACCCGCAATGGAGCCCCCAGCCAGACTTTGCCTGCTGAATCCTGACCTGCCGTTTTTTTTTTCCACATCTTACTTACCGTATTATTTATAACACTCAGCCGCGAGCCTCAAAACCCATGCTGGATCTGTCTGTCGGGTGACAAAAAAGCCATATTTGATCACTTCACACTGGTAGACTTGTTTACTTGGGTTGGAAAAAAAAAATAGTCTGGCTGCAGTTCATTTTTTTGTATATTTTCTATATTGATTTTGTAAATATTTATGACCACAAACTGATGCTATGCTCTAATATAGCCATTTTTGGAAAAATAAAGTTTGACTAAACAGTTGTTTATCCAAATGTGTTCCTGGAGTTTGTTGCATGCAAGCAAATGCATTTTCTTTAGATTTTATATAAATAGCTTTGGGAAAATGTCAAGCTGGAAAAGGAGAAGAGTGATGAGGATCATGTTTGGGGCACCTTCAATAACAACACATTAAAGTTGGGCCTGAGGGGCTACAGAGTTTATTGGCCCAAAAACTAAAAATAGAAGGCACGTCACAGCTCGGTGGCCAATGTTGACATTAGACTTTTAAAAAAGCCTACTGTGCTTAGCACCACACCCAAAATAAAGTGTCAGCAAGTCACGCCTCATCCAGGCATACTGACATCATGGTTCTTTCATGAAAAAGAAATGAACTTGCCCAAATATAGACTCTCCCTAAGCCATTTATGGATAACAGTCCCTCGTTACGTCATTTTCACCATTTTATAGTCAAGAACTTAAAAGTCCAAAATGACCTTTTATTGTCCTCAATTGCTTCGTAAATAGAAAGATGCAATTATATTTTCAATGAAAAATGTGTAATTTAATTCATTGTTGAATGTTTTCAAAAAAAATAAATGGATAAATAATGCAAGAATGACAGTTAAGAATAAAATAATTGGAAACAGTGACTTCTTTCATTCGCGCAGACGAGTGATGAATCTGCGTCCAAACGAAGGGGACGGATCCCAGCTTCCTATTGGCTGGAGCGCATTTCATCCTCCAAAATCCTCCCCTCCCAATTGGCCGTTTCCATATTCTCTGCCGCTGATTGGCTTGACTTGACGTCACTCCAGAGCTACGCCATTGCGTAACTGCAGCGACCGATGAGTCCGACGGTCCGAGGAAACCTAAGCTACCTTTTCCCAATTTTGCACCTTTAAGACAGATCAGCCGCCATACTCAGACACCAGAGGATGACTAATGAAGAAATCTTATTTTTTTAAATATAATTGAATGTTTTCCTGCTCTTTGCGGCTGAGGAAATGAGCCATATTTTGTTTTTGATATCAGCTGTGTTTACTGTGTAAAGTGGTGTAGAGGTTCCCGTTAAGGCTGACAGTTAGCTTAATAACTGGAGCCTTCAGTCTGCCTACATTTTAGGCAGAAAAAAAAACGCTTTAAATCAATTGATTTTATTTTCTCCTGGCTTGTGGGGCTATTGCCCAGCCAAACATCGACTCTGGAGCAGGACACGGAGGTAGGTTGAGCCCATGTTATTTTAAAAAGCACTGGCTATTTTTACTCTGTTTGCTAATGGAACCTGTTAGTCTGGCGCAAACGCAATATAGCAAGCATGAGATATAACTCTTTAAATATTTATTTATGTCTGAAAATAAAATAATAGTGAGCTATATGGTGGATTCAAATATTTTGATTATTTTACAATTTTTTTCAACCCCTTGACGTGTTTTCCTTCAGAAATTTTACCAATGTAAATATACTGAATAAAGACTTTTAATTTTTTTAAAAAAGATTACAGTTGATAACTTTATGTATGTGCAAATTAAATTTTTTAGTAGGACGGTAATGAGGATTTCTGCTCCATCCTGCTTTTTTTTATTTTTTCCTAACTCGTGTTTTTTTGTTTTTTTAACTCATGTGAGTGTAGCCCATTCCTCTCCTCAGTGTCATGACTGGACTCTTTCATTCAGGGATGGAAAGTTTCCTGGCAGGTCTCTTTAAAGTCCTTTTAAGGGTGGAGTGTGTGTGCATGAGTCGGCCTCTGTCTGTACTATGTATGGCATGGATACGTCACACCAAATGTACTAAATACCATTTCCAAGAGGATTTTTTTTTTTTTTTGGTCAGGTAAAGCAGCACAACATCCACGTCTGCGTCCCATTAATTCCTGAACACAAACCTCCCCATTCAAACGTCACAGATTATTTATTTTTTTCCTTCGAAGCAAATCAGGAAGTGTCTTGTTTTGGGCCGATTGTTGTGGTCACGACTAGACCAAATACTGCCTCTTATCTCTGCCCCGCAGAGCTATTTTTTTTTATCTCTAATCTAATCAAGACCAATCATACTTTTCTACTGGCATCCTGGCAAAAAAAAGGTTTTGATGATGTATACCCCGCTTCCTTCTTTACTACATTCTTGACATCTTTTCTTTCTGTGTTTTTGCAACAGGATAGCATGGCCATGACTGGAGGGACGGCAGCCGCCCTCTCCATGAGCAACCACACCCGAGAGCGGGTGACCGTTGCCAAACTGATGTTGGAGAACTTCTACAGCACGCTGCTCACCCAGCATGAGGAGCGCGAGATGAGGCGAGATGATTTTTTTGTGTGCTTTATTCTTAAATTAAAAACAATTTCCAAGCCTAACCATTTGTCACTTTTTAATTGTTGTTTTTCTGTTGCTAGGCAGAAGAAGCTGGAGAAGGCCATGGATGACGAAGGCCTGCCAGATGAGGAGGTACAGCTTGCGTGTGTGACATATGTGAAAAGATATTTTAGATCAGAAATAATATTTACCATCCATATTTTCTGTTAATGTGTTGGCAGAAAGTGATGCGGCGTTCACAACATGCTCGCAAGGAGACGGAATTTCTGAGGTTAAAGAGGACGCGACTGGGTTTGGATGACTTTGAGTCGCTTAAGGTCATCGGGCGTGGTGCTTTCGGAGAGGTATGTTGTAAAAAAACTTTTTTTTTTTGTTTAGTATGTTGATCACGCTTCTCTGTCCAGGTACGTTTGGTGCAGAAAAAGGACACCGGGCACATTTACGCCATGAAGATTTTACGAAAAGCAGACATGCTGGAGAAAGAGCAGGTAAATATTTCGAGCAGCTCCCGCTGCCGTCTGAGCTATGATTTAATTTTTTTTTTTCCATTTCCGCAGGTTGCTCACATCCGGGCCGAGAGGGATATTCTGGTGGAGGCAGACGGTGCGTGGGTGGTGAAGATGTTTTACAGCTTCCAGGACAAGAGGAACCTCTACCTCATCATGGAATTCCTTCCCGGAGGTGCGTCTTACGCTCATACCTTCAAGGCACAAGAAATCAAACATTACCTACTGGTTGCTAGGCGACATGATGACGCTACTCATGAAGAAGGACACCCTTTCCGAAGAGGCCACGCAGTTCTACATTGCCGAGACCGTCCTGGCCATCGACTCCATCCACCAACTGGGCTTCATCCACCGAGATATCAAACCGGACAATCTGCTGCTCGATTCACGGGTGAGTTTCTGCTCATATCACGTCTGAGATCTGACGCAATGTCGTTCAACAAGTTTGCACTCAACGATGTGACCCCTTTTTTTTTTTTTTTCTCATAGGGGCATGTGAAGTTATCTGATTTTGGCTTGTGTACCGGACTGAAGAAAGCCCACCGGACAGAATTTTACAGAAACCTCACACACAACCCACCCAGTGACTTTTGTTAGTATCACATTTCTTATTTTGATACCATGTTGAGGTGGAAGACTTTTTGAAAACGAACTCATTGATGTATTTTTCATGTTCCTGCAGCCTTCCAAAACATGAACTCCAAGCGGAAAGCAGAAACCTGGAAGAAAAACCGGAGACAGCTGGTAAATGTTTTCTAATGCTGTAGTGCCCCCTGTCGGTCATTTAGTATAGCGAGCATTTCAGACAAGAAAAAAAAAATGCTAACGTGTCTTGTCACTTTGTAAATTTCAGGCTTATTCCACAGTGGGCACGCCGGACTACATTGCCCCCGAAGTTTTCATGCAGACGGGGTACAACAAGCTGTGTGACTGGTGGTCTCTGGGGGTCATCATGTATGAGATGCTAATAGGTAAAGCGTGTTTATTTTGCATCCAAGGCAAAAGACATGTTTAAAAAAAACCACGAGGTTCTCTTCAGGCTATCCGCCATTTTGCTCGGAGACGCCGCAGGAGACCTACAGGAAAGTGATGAACTGGAAGGAGACTCTTGTGTTTCCACCCGAAGTCCCCATCTCGGAGAGAGCTAAGGACATGATCCTGAGGTATATGACGTCTTGAAATTTCATATTCAGGAAATGCAATGTGATTTTTTTTTTTTTTTTTTCAGGTATTGCACCGATGCTGAAAACAGAGTTGGGGCAGGCAGCGTGGAGGAGATTAAAAGTCAGCAGTTCTTTGAGCCTGTGGACTGGGAGCACATCAGGTACCTTTTGCTTTCATTAATATACCCCCCCCCCCCCCTCTGTTCTGTTTTTTTCTAAATATGAATACAATTCCCAACAGAGAGCGTCCCGCAGCCATTTCCATCGAAATAAAAAGCATCGACGACACGTCCAATTTTGACGAGTTCCCAGAATCGGATATCCTCCAGCCAGGTCTGAAAGGTTTCTCCACATTCCTGGTTACATTTTCAAATAACTCTACCGCTGGTGTTGACCTCAATGCTTCTTTTTTTTACTCCTAGCCAACACCACAGAACCAGACTTTAAGTCCAAGGATTGGGTGTTCCTCAACTATACTTACAAACGCTTCGAGGGCCTGACTCAACGAGGGACCATCCCGACATACATAAAGCCAGGGAAGGCTTGACAGCCTCGAACAGGGAGTATATATATATAAAAAAAAAAAAAAAGACATTCACGGATGTAACAGGGTCGGGCTCTCGGAAGGGCCCCCGCCGGTGCTGAAGGCCGAACCGCCCCTCAGTCTACGTGTAAACCGCCCTCGCCCCTCCCACCAAGTTCTTAAGCTCTGCTCTGCCGCCAACAGTTAAGTTACCACGTTACCTCCGGTGGGTTTGCGTTGTATGCCGCACGCGAACCGGCGTGCCAATTACTGCTTAGTAGTTTCAACACTGGTCGCTAGTAACAAGGTCGTATGCAAAACAAAGTACTCGCTACTGAACGTACGCTGTGGAAGGTTTCAGCATGATTTGAAGTTTTATACTCGTCCATCCGGGATCGTGCGTTTCCTCAAATCGTGGACTTCGCTTCAATAGACTCGACTATATTTAGGATTGGTAAAAAATGACAAGTAATGTACATTTATTGTTTTAAAAAAAAAAAAAATCATCAATAATGATGTGCTTAGTTCAATTTACTCCCAAAAATGCAAATGTAAAATTCATTGTTTACAAAAATAAAAATGGCCATGCAATAGAAAAGCGGTGCTTTGTCGCCACCTTGTGGCAGACTTTAATTTTCATTATCCATAAATTAAAATAGTATTAACTCATTGACACCAATGACCCGGATCATTTCTCTTTGCAAGGCCACAATTTGAGGAAATAGGGTATTTCTCATTCGTGTTAAATATATCTCAGGAAACGTGTTTCAAAAAAAAAAAACACTACTAATCCATCTGATATATGCTAGGTGTGTAGTTTGGGATTTTAGTTGCCTCCGAATGTGTAAGGGTAAGTCTTTAGGTGTTACAGGGTAAATAGAAACAGCTTTAAGGAACCAGGGGTGTAATTCCATTATTTTCACTTTATTATCACCCAAAAGCGGAACAACTCATGCTGGAATCTTCCTGGTGCTCATTCGGATGACACCGCCCCAATATAAAGTGTGTCACTTGAATCTATCTCCACAATATTGCCGCCCCCCCTTGACTTTGAATTCGAATCAGACGAGGTCCAATCAAATCACTTCCTTCTTCGAAGTGCCTTTTGCATATAACCGGTCAATAATATTGTATCAATGTTATTCCCAATTCATCGGAAAGCTTGTCGGGAGTCGATGAAACTGTCTGCAAAAGAAAAATAAGGAGAAAAAAATGAGGGAATATAGATTTTAGGTCAGTGTTACAGGCAAAACGAAGCAATAAAGTTGATGCAGCTGTCGGTTGAGGGAAATTTTTATGGCATTGATAAGAAATCATCCTCGTAAAATAATGTGTGTCAAAGCAAACAATAGATGACAAAAGATGCCTTGTGTATGTGACGTGGAAATATCCTCATTTCATTTTGACACTCCATATGCATCAAACTGCTTTTTCTTTTCATTTATATTAACCTTTGAATTTACTTCTGCTTCAAATTGCACAGCTCGTACAAGATGGAAAGAAAAAAAAAAAAGCTACCAAAGATCATCACATGACCGTGAATCCAGATGTAGCTCATGCTTGATGCACTTAACCTCAAACTACCTTAATATGAATCACATCAACAATCCCAAACACCTCCAGTGTTAAAATTCAGTCTTGGGGGGGAAAAAACTCCGATGTTGTTCCCGTTTACACCACACGGTGGTGCTATTGCTGCAGAAAAAAATTGAGGACTTCGTTATTCTGTTGAAATAATGCAGTCGTTAGTGTAGTTTAAGTCTTGTATAGATTACAATGTGTATATTTTAGCGTTATTTATTATTTGTATGTCTCTGGATCAAATCTTAATCCTTGTATTTTACCCCCTTTGAATATAATTAGAATACTTTTCAATCAATTTACTTATTATTTAGGTCACTAATAAAAGCAAAGTTGATTCTTAAAGACTATTTTCATGGAGTAACACTGAAAAAAAAATAGACAAATTAACTCGTTACACAGCCATTACTATCGAAACACTGGCAACAAAAGTGAGTACACTGAGAGAAAAAATAAAAATAATGGGCACAAAGTGTCATTTGTGATTGAAGAGCAAGTGTGTTCAATTTCTTTGTCATTTATTCAGTGTTGTTCCTTGAACGCATACGATAAATAAAATAAAATGATAGGGGATATACAGGACAGTACTGTGAGATGAATTATTGTGATGAGTAAAAAAAAAAAAAAGAAGGACCTAGAGGAGTACAAATGTTAATAAAACCTTGTTACTGTAGTGGGTAAAGGACCAAACTAGTCTCATTTTGTTTTAGGTGCTTATATTAAAAAAAAAAGAATGTAAGTCAGGACAGTGGTTGTTCGCTTATATATGTGATGACGTGTTCGTATTCTATCTCTTGTAGCTCGGTGAAAAAAGGTCACAGGGGAAATGCTAGTCGTATATTCACATGGTAACTTTTTATGTCGATTATGGCAAAATAAAAAATAAAAAACATTGAGTGCATTGAGTTTCTTATTTAATACGCAAGTACAAATACATACTAACAAGTATATTTTGATGACAAATATACTAACGCGTAAATATTCAAGTACAACTATTCCATTTAACATGTTTAAAGGGATTTTTGTTTTGTTTCAGAACCTCAGGATAAATAAGTGCTGAAATAAACTAGCAATAAATTTTTTTAATGCAAAACATGGAAACAAATGTTATCAAAACATTTTGGTGGCAGTTATGTTTCATCATGTATTGTAGTCGAATCACACACACTACAGTACAAAATCAATTTAATACAAAAATAATTTTCACTATACTAATTAGGTAAACTAATTATTAGAAGCATAATTAGTGCACATAAATGAATATCAAGTGCGTCATAGCTTTGAACTGAACTTCATGGTGAGTAATAGCAAATCATTGTTTGAATACATGTTTCCACTTTTTCATTTCTTTTTGTTGGAGCTGCTCATAAAATGACGTCACAAATCGAAATAGCTCAACATGCATTCTAATGAGGTACATTACACCAAAAAATGACATGATGATGATGTGCTTGTGTGTTTTCCACTGGCGAACGTGACGCCGTAGTACTTTCTCCAGACGCCTTTCCCTTTAAATGGGTTAACAAGTCAAAGTTATACAAGTTATATCATATATAGGTCAACACGTGCACAAGCGGCACGTGCAGCCGATGCTCTTATGTAAAGTCTCGTACAAAGGTCTCAAATTACGCGATGTAGGTGAGCCACCAAGATCCTCTAATGAAAAGACGACTAATCGCTCTGACTTTTTTTTTTTTAAACAAAATGAAAGGGCACATTTTTTAGGGGGTTGTCCCAGTGTGCTAATGAAGCAATAGTCGGGTTAAACTTTCTTTCAATAAATTTTTTGAAGGACTAAGAGAACAAGGTTAGTATGGTATAAGGAAGGAAAATGAATGAAGGTATAAAAAAAAATATGCTCATGAATTAAGGCACGATTTTTTTGACTGGAGAAAAGGGCAGAGTGAGACCTCTTACTTCAGCGAGGCTGCTTTCGACGAAGATCTGCAGGCACGTAAACACAGCAGTGGCATATCAGGTCACTCCAAATAATTTGGTTAACTAAATCAACTTTAAATTAAATGATGATCTGTAATACATCAGCTCGTAACCATGAAGTCTTTTTTTTTTAATCGCATTTATAGCACGCTTAAAAAAAAGTAAGAGAATGTTCACTTGTGGAAGATTTTTTTTTGATGCGTTGGTATTAAAATGATGCTAAAGTGTGGAATCAATGGCACGGCGGTGACGTCATCGCAATAGGGATGAATGAAAGTGGAAAAAAATGGCGCACGCCTCGTTTAGGCAGCTGTCCTGTCCCTCACGTTTCTGTCCTTCTCGACCTCACCCCACTCCCACTCCGCCTCCTTTGTCAGAAAAAAACGCACACACGCAAGAAAGAGTGGGAGGGGAAGACAAAAATGAAGTCAATTATACAAGTCGCCGGCTTTTCGCGGCTCCTTCCTCTCTCGCTCGGCTCCTCCACATGCGCCGCGGTACACCGTAAAGCCTTCACCCGGACATCGGCTCCCATCGCTTGGCCATGTCGGACGGAGGCTCCGGGGGGACCGCGGACCGCTTGGCAGGTAAGGGGCATCCATAAATTTACAGAAACATCAGCTTGGCGTGATTTATCACTCATGATATAGTTTTTAAACACTTTGGCATAGTTTTAATTGATAGTGTCAACATTTAAGACGTAATGGGAATAAATGTAATTGTTATTTTGGGCAGCAGGGAACTTTAGATCATCGTCATAGTCGACAATTTTTTTTTAAATTATTATGTTAATTTTAGTTGGACTCTGTCTGCGTAAGATACTTTAACTTAAAAATAAAACGAACAAAAACGCCAATTGGAAACCGGTCAAATTTCCCATTCAGTATTTCGTACTACAAGCTTGTCTTTGTGCTGCGTTCCAGAGCACTCGGACGTCTGACATTACATTCAGTAAACTGCATCACTCGTTTCCCCTAGCGTCATAAAAAGAACAAATTAAAAGTGTTAAATTATGACCTCTGCTTTTCTTCATTTTAAACGACAACAATAGATTCTTTGAAACTTGCATCACGGAATTTTCCGACTTCCCAGCAGTCCCAGAACGCATCATGCAGTTGGGAGGGAGGGGTGATGGCCTTGCTTGTCCGACATACCTCACGTCGGCACGTGATTGTAACCATGACGACATAACGTCCTTAATAGATGACTACATATGATCCATCTGCCTCGGATGAATCTTTTGACGTCTATCGTGCATACTTGTCGAATCTATTTGTTTTTACTTTGATTTAACTGTTCATGAGGAGCTTAAATATGTCACGTGCGGGCACGAGAAAAAGTGGGTCAGTAGATCAGTGGAGCGGCACTTCCTCCTTTTCACCAACAGAGGTCGACAAAATTGAGAAACCATATTAAATGTGTAATTATTTTCTTAGTCTGAACTCAATAAATGCTCACATTTTGGGAAGGTATTTTATTATCTCTGTTCAATTAAACTCTAAACACGTTAAAATGTGTGAAATATTTTGCTGAGGTTTTTTTGGCCTGGTTTTAATGTGTTCAAAAGTCTTAGTCACTTTTGTGACCTCTGATTTAAAAAAATAATAAGTAATTTTTGAAATTTTTAACATATTGAGGCTTTGGCAGAGTTATTGTGTAATCTAGAAATAACCTAGAACATACTGTACTTAGCGTGTGTCGAGGCTTAAGGCTGCATCTAGAAAAAGGACACGCACACAGCAGTGGTTCCCTTCCTGAAAGTTAATAACAGCTGGAAGCACTGGGCAGTAAAAACATGTTGAAATTAGATTATAATGCCCTTTTAATGATACCAGGAAGCAAAATGTTTAGGTTGCATTTTATCTTGAGTGAAAAAAAAAAAAGTTTTGCAAAAGTGTTTCAGTGATTTCCAGTACCAAATACCTCATCGTTATTCATGCGAGATGCACTAATCCACAAGCTAAACTCATATCATGCATGCTTTGCTCCGTTTATTCGGGTCCCCTCTCTCATGTCGCATTGGCTGCAAATGGCAGTTTGTCCCGATGGCACGTTTGCACTTGGCTCGCGTTCGAGGCAAACGATGACGCAGAGCAGGGCCCGAGGAAACGTGTAGTGTGTCGTGGGCGGAAGAGAGTGAGCCAGCGAGCTCCCACGTTCCCTGTTTTGCGTCACTGATGACCCAAAAAAAACTCCCCAGAAGGGATTCATGAAAATTATGTCAATAGTTATAGTGAAAATGAAAATAATCTGTGCTATATTGGTTAAAGGGCTTCACCTTGGTGCGAAATGAAGTGGGGGGGGAAAAATAAACATAAATGTGGGTCAGGGAAGGTCGACGCTTCCGTCACTTATGAAGACTTTTCTAAAAATTGTGAGTCAGGCCAAGCAAAGTAGGTCAGTCTAACAACCTTATATAAGATTTAGGTGAAATGATAGCCCAAATCCAATTTACCTTCACGTGCCTTCTGGATTGACACGTAATTGAGACTAGCAAATTCTCGCCTATTGCAACACATGACAACTGTGCAAAGCTCAAATCAATATTGTAAACAAATATTTCAAACAGTGTATTGCCTTGAAAAACACGTCTAGTAATGTCAGTAAAGAAAATAGAAGTATTTTTTATAGTAATTACTATTTTACCAGCAATTGTCAACTGCAGTGATTCTCAGTGTTGTACATGGGCTCCCTCTAGTGGCAGACAAAAGAATCACTGGCTCAGTCCAGTTCAGTTGTATTTAACTGAACTGTACTTGGCTTCAATACATTTGCATTTTAACTTAAAAAACATTAATGTAATCCTGCTCATGGTCCTTTAATTATGACTCCGATAAAATTTATTTGTATTGGTGCTTCTTTGCCACCTCATTTTTATTTTGCACCTCAAAACCACTCTGTGTTAATAATAGAAGTGGGAGGCTGACTCAAGGTTGGTGCGTATGTGTGTGTGTGTGTGTTTGCTAGGTGGCAACGCGGAGGAGGAAGGGCCGAGCCAAGCCAACACTTTGCCGCCTGCCGGCGAGTTGCCAAGGAAGCGCAAGGGTGATGTGGAGGACACGTTGAACGCCCTTGTCCAGTAAGACAAGCACACAAAAACTGTAAATGATTCCTAAGACGAGTCAATATATTAAAATATCGTGTGATCTAACAGCCAGAGTCTTGACTTCGAAATGGATGAAGATCTCGACAGGTACACACATTTATTTGTGAGTCATTCCAGAATTGGCGGATTTTATTCTAGCATTCAATTCTGGAGTGACTCGTGTCCACACTTATTGTGATGAAACCATTTCAATATTATTGTGTGTTCTCTTTTATAGATCAGAAGATGATCAGCAAGCCAAAATGAAATGCTTCAGGTAATTTTTAACCACAGATTATATTTCATATTAAAATAATGCCCACCCTCTTGAAATTTTTAATGCTGTAATTCCTTTATCTACCACCAGACGGCGACATAGTACTGTTAGTCTCAATGAATCTCCTGAACTCACTTCAACAATTTCTTGGCACAGAGTTGCCACCAGAGAGAGAGTAACAATATTTCTTACTTCTAGGCAACCTCACCGTCAAATTGAGAAGCGGCGGCGAGACAAAATGAACAACCTCATCGACGAGTTAGCCGCCATGATCCCCGCCTGTCAGCCCATGCCGAGGAAACTGGACAAGCTGACCGTGCTGCGGAAGGCCGTGCAGCACTTAAAAGCCCTTAAAGGTACGGTACGACGCCGCAAAGCTATTCCGGGGAATTTGAATCGACTCTCATTTCCGTTCCAGCTGGGTCGAGCAGCGCCTTCGCCGCTGCCGCCCGCAAGCCTTCCATCATCCCTCATGACGACCTCAGACACCTTTTGCTTTGGGTGCGTGCCTCAATTCGGTGACATCTTTTTTTTTCTACGATAAAAAAAAAAAAAAAAATCCTCAATGTCGCTTTATACGCCCCCGTTACAGGTTGCAGACGGTTTCCTGTTAGTTGTGAGTTGCGACCGAGGGAAAATTTTGTTTATTTCCCAATCCGTCTCCAAGATCCTCAGCTTCAGCAGGGTGTGTGTATGTTTTATGAATAGAAATGTCTCCACTCTCCGATCATTTTTTTCTTTCATCAAAACAGCCAATATTTCATATATTATGCTCAGGTTGAGCTGACGGGCCAAAGTCTTTTCGACCTCATCCACCCTAAAGACATCAGCAAGGTGAAGGAGCAGTTGTCGTCCACCGAGTTGAACCCTCACCAACGCCTCATCGACGCTGCCAGTGAGTTGGTCGTCATGACGACGAGCCGACTCCCCTTCTGTCAGCAGCTGTATGGAATTATTATTATTTTTTTGGGTGCAGCCGGAGTCCCGGTCCACGCGGACACGCCCGTCACGGCGTCTCACTTATCCACCGGAGCCAGGCGTTCTTTCTTCTGCCGTATGAAGCACAATCGAGTGGAGGCAAAACACAAGGACAAGCGCATACTGCCCACTGCTTCCATTAAGAAAGGTTTGTTAAGATAATGGTCTCCCGGCATAGATTTTATTCTCAATAATGTATTCTGAAAATGTCGATTATACATGCCCTGGATTTCTGCACAGCATACGTCATCGCCATTTATAAAATTGGTGCGATGGATACTGCAAATGGGCTCGTGTATCGTCGCGAAGAAATATAATTTGGATGAATATGAACGATATTGTCAGAACTGGTTTTATTAGAAGGACCTCATTGAACTTTCTCTGAATGAATCACTCATGTTTGCTATGTCAAGGTAAAGTTCCCAAACAAAAAAAAAGAAAGCAGCCAATGACATATGAATGGAGGCTCGCCATGAATGATGTTTCCCTTTTCCGAACAATGTTGATCGAATAAAGAGGAAGGAACATAAAAGTAGGTCAATGTTATAGCAAAGTAGATGAGGCAGAAGGCGGTTAATTGTGCACAGAGAACAGGAGACAGCGACCTCTGCGGGGAAATATTGGAACTGCAGCTACTAAAGTTATGCGCTGTCTTCCTAAATTAAATCGAAAAAAATTGTTTAAAAAATAAATAAAATAAGAAATAAGAAATTAAATCGAAAAAAAAAGTTTAAAATAAATAAAGAAATAATAATACAAAGTATATGTAATTAAAATGGACACACTTGTGCGTCTCTAGACTCGAGCCGATACTGTACCCTCCACTGCACGGGATACATGCGGAGCTGGCCTAGAAGCGACTTGGATTCCGAGCCCGGCGACACCGAGAAGGACGCCTCGGGCCTCAGCTGCCTGGTGACCATGTGCCGGGTGCAGGGCCACGTGTCCCGCCAGCCCCACAAAGACGTCAAAGTCAAGCCCACCGAGTTCGTCACTCGCTGCGCCATCGACGGCAAGTTCACTTTTGTGGAGCAACAGTGAGTCCCGCCTTTTATTATTAAATCCAACATGATGGCTGGGTTATTGCAATCTTTTTTTTTTTTTTTGCACATAGAGCAACAACTGTCATTGGTTATCTCCCACAAGAAATTTTGGGCACGTCTTGTTACGAATACTTCCACCAGGATGACTTGCAGCACCTGGCAGAAAAACACAGGCAAGGTGATGGAGCAGGGTGTCTCGCATTTGAATTCTGGGCATTCAAAAAGTATCAAGCAAAAGGTTTCCCATAAACCATTTGACAAAATTAACCCCAAATTTTCCAACCACTGAGAACAAGAGTGGGCTAACTTCAATTTCAGCTAGTTTTAAGTTAAATGCTAGTTGAAGTTCCAGTTTGGACATATAGGAGGCAGTCTATTTTTTACACTCAGCACTTTTCCTGATTCATCAGTTCCAACACTGGGCCAGCTTCCATTTCCAAGATGGCCGTGCCCATGAAACCAGGCTCAGAGATTGATAGAAGACCCAGAAAGTAAGTAGTACAATTAAATGTTATTGATAGGTTTTTAGACGATTAAATACTGAGCCCACACTTGATGTAAAAAAAAGAAAAATCATTGTCATATACCTCACCCAAAAAATAAATCCTCAACTAAGCAAAATGGCAAAAATTGAGTTAGCCCACTCTAGCATGTGCATTACAATTGCTAGCTTGAGTTTCACACCCTTTTTTTTTTTTTTTTGAGCCAAGGCACATATTGGAAATTTAAAAAATTCACTTTTGGCTGTTTATTGCTCAGGATAAACAGTCAAGCCCAAATACAACATTAGAACACTTGCAAGGAGCTGCTATCACCCACAGCTCACATCCAGATGCTCACATGCAGTGACATCACTTATTAGGCCCCACCCTATATAAAATTATTTTACTCACATTGCTCCGTAATCTCTTTGCACATTTCTTGACACTCTCCTTTGTCGTTACAGTTCTCCACAGCAAAGAGAAGCTGGAGACAATGTGCTACAAATTCAAAACAAAATACGGTCCTTACGTTTCACTCCAAAGTCAGTGGTTCAGTTTTACAAACCCATGGACCAAAGAGGTCGAGTTCGTCGTGTCGTTAAACCGCGTTGTCCCGTAAGTATCCACGTCTCATTTTTACTTGCCGCACATTTTCATATTACACTGCTTGTATTACTTCTTTTCACCAGCAGAGGGCCCAGTCATGCAAAAGATGATGAGGCAGAAGGCAGCTCCAAAGCTCCTCAAGGTACCAAAATCATCTCGTTCACAACATTGTATTTTCTCCTATTTTTTTCAAATGATTTTTTTTTGTCCAGCAGAAGAATCCAAACAGTTACCCATTATTCCAGGCCTCACAAGTGGTGTGGGCAAAATGATCTACGCGGGTAGTATCGGTACACAAATTGCCAACGAACTCATCGATACCTACAGGTAATTCCTGCTCAAGTTAGATTTATTACATTTTCCGGTAAGTGTGTGAGCATTTGCAGAATGTTAATTTTGTTTTTACATATCAGGGCCAACTCATCCCCATCAAGTGGAGTGTCCAGCCCGTTTGGTGCAGCCCAGAGTGTATCAGAATCCCCTCAAGCAAGCGGAAGTGTGAGTGATTTAACGTGACGCTCAGAAATTCATACTTATTGCTAATGTTCCGTTTAAATGTTATTTTGCAGCTGTCAAGCCGAGAAGAGGATGCAGGAAGTTCGTCCGAGTTGAAGATTGAGACGGTCCCCAGCGTTTCGGCAAGTGCAGGTACTGTGTCATCCTATTAGAAGAGGAACCGCAGCCGGTAGCGAGAAGGAAAAAAATTCGCTACTGGAAAAAGCGATGAGGAATCTAGGACAAGGGCAATCAGAATAAAAATGACCCAAAAAATATTATAGGAACAATGGCAAAAATTATCATTCGCAGATGCTGTCTGTACAAATGAAACCAATTGGACAAAAAATAAAAAATAAATTATGATGAAAAAAAATTTCTAAATATATAAAAACATTAAATAAAAATGGAAAATATTTAAAAAAATACTAATTAATTTTATAAAATATGTACAAATTTAAAAAATATATAGAAATGTCAAAAGTATAAAAAAAACAATATTTCTCTCAATATTTTTAAGAAAAACAAAAAGAATAAAATATATGTCTATTTTAAATGTATATATCAACTCCCAACATAAATTAAAAACAGTGAAAAATGCTTAAGAAATAAAGCACCTTTTAAGATATCTCGCAAAAATCATCCTTGGTGTCCAGACAGGGAACATTAAGCCCGACTTGTGGCTGTGTATTTTTACGTGTCCCAGGCGAGCTGTCCCAGCAGGACTTGGACAGCATGCTGGTGCCGGGCCTGAGCAGCTTTAGCAACGATGAAGCGGCCATGGCGGTCATCATGAGCTTACTGGAGACGGACGTAAACATGGGGCAGTCGGGGGACTTTGATGACTTACACTGGCCCTTCTGAGACAAAAAAAAAAAAAGACACGTAGGCTCGTGAAACAGGAAACAGCACTTGAAATGGACGGGTCTTCCGGTGGGATCGAAAGACAGGGTACCACTTTTTTTTTTCTTCCCGCCTTGGCTTGACTATAGGGGAAAAAAAATCCAACGGACCTGCAGTGCTGCTAGACAACTTTTTTTTTTTTTTAATAGTCCATCACCAAATGTATTTTTTTTTCTACATTGGAATCAATCAAGACTCTTTGCGATATGCAAATATGGACATGATACCTCAGGCCTTAATTTCCAGCCGACAACATTACTACTGCTCTTTCCACACATTCACTGCAAGAAATTTCCACAATTCCCACCAAAAAAATGTTGGTTGCCGCAACAGCTCCACTTCTGTTGACACGTTTCATTTTAAAAATCATGATTATAGACTCTTGGAAGAATATTTCCAATTCAAATGGGGCCATAACTTAAAAAAAAACAAATCTTAACGTACGGACGGGAAAAGACTTGAAAGCCCAATATGTATTTAGTATGCCGATGTTTACTGAGCTTTTTGTGCAGGTTGAAAGGCACGTTAGCAACTTCTCTATTGTCTGGATGTTACTTTCAACTTATTTAATAGCGTCGCTTTATTTGTATGTTGCTGAATGTCCCGATACCATAAAAGCCTTTTGTGAACGAAAACAAATTTGCTACTGAGAATATGCAATATTGTTTAGTATTTTGGAGGTTACGTAAAACCACTGCGTTGAAAAGTCCATTTGATTTTACCAGAACTCCTTTGCTAGATTAAAAACAATTTTAGAGGATTCAAAAGAAACCAGCAGGGGGATATTTTTTTTTTATTTTTTTTTTGTAAAATCTTCTTTCTTCCTCCATCCAGCACATGCAAACTTCACGGGTTATCACTGGCTCCTTGAATCTTGAAAAAAAAAAACCATAATGTGATTGTGTTGCCTTGTGTTTTTCGAATGTGTAGAATCAACAATACCATGTGGCTTTCAAAACCACCTTGAAAAAAAAAAAAATGTCGGTTTCGAACCCGTTACCGGAAGAAAGCGTGTCTTGTCTGTTTGTACGTGCGAACCGTTGTTGATGTTTCTGCTGTAAAGAGTTAAAGTTCAATTTGTAAGTAAAGTTTTTTTTTTTTTGTAGGAATTGAGTTCCTTTGATGCCATTTTGTTCGAAGCAAAACTTTCAAATACAACAAACAAAATCAGTCGTTCCGCACTTTAGCTAGCAAAGCTAACAAACCAGACACATTTTTTTTTTTAAATGAGGAAAACTTTATTGATTTTATGGAACTTTCAATGCACGTGTTGTTTTTCCTTTCTTGAATCTCTACCACATATTTAATTATTCCCGGAATTTAAACCCAAAAGCTGCTCATGATAGAATTTTCTTCGCCATCCCACAAAAGATTTGTTTGTACTTGGCGAGGTAAAACAAAGGCCCAATGAGCACGCCGTACTTCGGAAACAACTGACATAATTGAAAAGCGCAGCACACCGTTTGGTTTAATTCCGCCGGACCGTAGGTAGTCAAAAAAAGACTAGGGACCATGACGCAAACGGGCGTGTAGATAACCACAGCGGGGATCACCACAGTTAGCACGTTCACCACCGCTTGGCTCTTTTGGGGTGAGATGGTTTTGTTGCCACTTTTGCATGCCGGGCTTTGTTGACGAAGTGACAGGACCACACCCATGAGGCTGGCAAACATGATGAAGAACAGGCAGGAAACGACAATGCACACCGGTGCTAGCATGACGGACAGGTCGTTGACAATACCTGCGAAAAAAACAACAACTAGAAAATCTAAATCTGAATGTCCTCAATTTTGTAAATATATATATGGAGAAATGTGAAATGGCGTAGAATAACAATTCTGCTAGGAAATACTCCACACCAGAAGGGGGTGCTGTTTCCCACCATTAGTGATGCTTAAAGGACAGAGCTAAAGGTGTGTGGCGATGAGCTAAGCCTAGTAGTAGATAGTCAAACATAACTTACCCGAAGCCAGGCAGAACAAATATGTGATAAGCCACACCACACTGGAGATGCCCATGTAGTTTTCCCACTTTCGTATTTTTAGGTAGAGCACAGGTTGGACCACAGCCAGGTAGCGCTCGATACACATGCAGGTCAACAGCAAGGGGCAACCGATCAAGACGAACATCTCGAATATGTTTGTTGTCAAATTGATGGGATAGTTGTAGACAAGTTCTGAAAGCAATTAGCTCATGTACAGTTAGCGCAGTTAGCACCGATCCGAGTTGTACGCATACATGGACTTGATGATCAGGTATTTTTAATCAATGCTTTTCAAAAAATGTTCAATATAGCTCACCTGTCGTATTTGGCGCAAATGAATAGGGATCAAAAGCACAGTTGAATGGAACAAAAATGATGTACAGAAAATCCATCAGAACAAGGTTCATACCAAGGAACTAGGAAACAAAGATTTTGTCTAAAATTAAAATATAAACAAACCCCAAATCAGCCATTAAGCAATTAACTGACCTTTGAGGCAGAGTTTGACTTCATCTTGCCGAAAAGTAACCAAAGCATGATGCCGTTGCCTGTTCCACCTACGACTATCAGGTAAACATAAGTGAACCACCAAAAATTGGTCCAGCCTCTATTTCGACAATACGCGTCAATTTCATCGAGATTACTTTGTGGGTTCATCGTGTGGACGCTGGTTCAATCGCAAAGATTGCCTTTTAGCGTGTTCCTGTTTATATTTGATGTCTGCCTCCTAAAATGTCCCACCAGATACAGAAAGCAAATGAGCAGGTGTTGTTGTTTTATTGCCTCGGATGCAAAACGTAATGTTGTTATTATAATTTCTTTCCGTGGCGTCGACGGCGTGTTTTGTCTGCGATACCCAACGTTAGCGTGGCCAAGAAAAAAAATGGAGTACTAAGAACGTACCACTCAAGAAACATCTGCTTTTATTGCACACTCACATTAGCATAAATGTTCAAATGAACCACAAGAACACTCTCAAAAAAAGTGCAAATTTAATCGTTTGGCTACTTTAGTGCTAATATGAAAAAATAAAAAGCCTCACAGTTAAAGTGACTAAAGCGACAGTATGTTTTTTTTCAGTTTATAATACAAGGAAATCATAATGTAAACAAAAGGAAAGTAGTAATATGAAATTTCCTGTCTTGCTCTCCATTCAGTGCATTTTTCCAGTGCAGCACCTTTACAGTCTCTCAAAGCGAATTTGTGCATTTTTTTACACTTTGTACATATTCACATTATTTGTTGTCTAACCGTTTTGATGATAAATTGAGAATCAACGTGATAATAACAAAATGGAGGAACAAATATGTACGATTAATACGATTATTAGGGCTCCCACATGAATCGTATTAGATAAGGGACCTTAACAATCAGTTCGCCTTGCCAGAAATATTATAGCATGTCATGTTTTTATTGCTATTACGATATTTATGGGATTCTTAGCATACATGAAGTAAAATATAGATGGCAAAGTTTGACCCCCCTTGTTCCGCCCAACCGGCTGAGCTTGGCATACAAAACCCTTCTTGACTTCCTGTTGGACACCAAGTGGAGGAGAAGTCCGACTTGCATGCACTATAAGGGAAGGTTGCCGAGTTCGTATTAGCCGTTAGCCGTGTAGCGTTTCCCTCCCTCGATTTTTGGTTCGGTCTCCATTCACGAGGCGGGATGACCTCATTGCCACGGTTGCTGCGGCCTCGGGTTGGGATTGGGATAGATGGGCGCCGGGACGGGCTGATGGAACGGGGGCGCCGACGAGTTGGGGTTGGGCGGGTATGTCGAGGTGGGGTACTGGCCCATGAGGTGAGCTTGAGAGTGGCCGGTCGTTTGGGCCGGTGTGGAGGAAGAGGTGGTGGTGGGGAGGTGGAGGTAGAGCGGGGCGGACGGGGCGGACGGCGCCGTGGGGGCGGTTGGCGGCAGGACCCTCTGGAGGACTACGTGCGGGTAGAGCTGGGAGTCGGAGCGGTAGACTCCAGGGGGGGCGGCTTTCAGCAGACTCTCCTGACTCCTGGATGGAGGCGTTCAAAAACATGTTACGGTGTTGTCCGAAAGATATTTTGACTCAATCGGATCAAATCCTCGACTACCTTTGATATCCTCTGTTCTCGTATCCGCCGAGACCCCCGGTCAGGTAGAGTGGGCTGTCGGGTGCCAGGCGAGGGTTCATCCTCTGGGATAGATGGAAGATCTTCGGAGGAGGGAAGGCTTCCCATTCGCCTTCTTCTCTCTCCAGCCATCGCTCGTTGCGGCGAGTTAAACGCTTCCCCCTCCGTCTGTGAAGAAAACCTGTGTCGTTCCTTTGCCGCCATTTTGTAATAACATGCTAGCATGCTAGCTAATCCTCGTCCTAAGTTTGATACCTTCTCACTATCACCTCAACCGGACTTCAAAATTGGTAGTCCAACGTTTCACTCACCTAGCCCGAACTTCCTTTTTGGCTTTCTTCTTACTGGATCGTTCTTGTAGACAGCAGACGAGAAAAGACAGCGACATAGCGAGGATGACAACGCCGCTCACCACCGACGCTAACACCGCCACTCTCAACCCTCGGTCCTCAGGCCTGGGGATAGCTAGGACAGGGGGGAATCCGAATCCAAAAGTGTTCTTTGATAGATTTGCGTCTTTGAGTCGTCTTACCCTCACACACGGGCAAATAGTTGCTCCACTGTGCTTTTCCGTTGCGGACGTTGCAGTAGATTTTTTCGCTGCCCACCAACTGGTAGCCGCCGCGGCACCAGAAGGCCAACGCGCTACCAACCGAAACCCCGGTACCGCTCTCCACGTAGAAGGAACCCCGACGTGGAGGCAGGACGGGCATACACGACAGACCTGGGCAGACAAAAAATCAATTTCTAATCTTTCTCCCCCATGCTTTTTCCGTGTAGTGTCTGTTTTCTACTCAGGCGCTGGCACTTCCATGGAAGACATGGCGATACTGTACAACAGAGGGAGGGAAAGTTCTATTTTTATCCTCCTTATGCTGCAATACACAAATAACGCTCCGAGGTTTTCGTGATACAGTCGCTATTGTTAGAATCTCCCAGGACCTTGCACGCATAGCCAAAGTGGTGTCACTCGATATGTTATTGATTCGTGTTGAGTGAAATGATTCTTTGCATAAAAAAAATGATTTCTGTAGCCTTTTCAACTTTATTCTAATTTCATTCTCCTGATGGAAATGTTTACCCCCGGAGTGTCTTTAAGCGCAACTTATGAACCAACGCTAATTAGCGTCATCTCACAAACGACGTCGGCTGGACTAATTCTGGATATGTGTGAGCTGACTTTGTGTTTAAGACCCTGTGAAACATGTGAGCTGCTTTTCCGCTGATTAAGAACGACAGATGGGAGGATTTCTGCAGCGGGAGAAATGCTGAGAGAGGATCCCGTCATCCTGTGTGAGGATGACGGCACATCCACTCTACTTTTTTTTTTTTTTTTTCTCCCGCTCGCACAAACACAGATGAAGGCGCACGTGCGGCAAAGCATGCCAACGAGGACGAGCTGACTCACTGCTGTCAGACTCTGTTTGTAAACAAGAAAATATAATAATAATACAAATAAATAATATAATATATATAATAAAAATATAATATGGTGCAATTCTAAAAAAAATAAACACAAGTAGGGATGTTTGCAGACCAGTACAAATATTGACACCGATACCGAGTACCGATACCTTTAGTGTGTGTGCCTCCTTGAGCTTTTTTCTCACACACGCTGCTGTAAAGCCGCATCCATTATTGAGTGTCTTACGTGACTGTGTGTTTTAAGACTCTGTTGCTACGCCGTTGCGGGTAAACTAACTCATTTACTAGCCCGCCAGCGGAGACCATGTAGGAAGAATGTAATGCCAAAAAGATTGAGAATGTGTTCTCGCCGGGAAACCTTTGTGTGGGAGTTGTCGGGATGTTTGTGTTTTGCGCTGGTATTCTATTCAACGTAAATCCTGGCAACCCCTCGCAAACAAGCAAAAATTCACTTGATTAGCTTTACGGACCCCCGATGTCTGTCGTGTTTAAAATTGTGTTTCCCAACCTTTATTGAACCCCAAAAAATCTCACGGCGCATTACTAATCTAAAACGACTTACTAGCTTTGTTGTGCTTCACAACAAGTAACAGTTTGGCAGATTTTGAAGATATATATTTTTTTTAAAAACAGGCCTCTAACTCCTCCCATTTGAAGTTTCCCATCAAATTAAACATTTAACAAAGAAAATTATACCTTTTTTATTTAAAACTATATGTGGCTTTACCCCTAAAGTCAGCTAGCTCAATGCTAATAGACATTAACTAGCTAACGGATAGCATCACTCTTACAACAACAGATTTGTTGCAACAGATTATATCATTTCAAAACGGAAATACAGATTTTTAGCTTAGCCTAATGATATGCCATATCACTTTTCCCTTATTTATAGTTAAAAATAAACGCTCGGGCTTTTCTGCCGAGAGTCAAAGTTGACACAGATACGAGGTGACATTCTTCCCTAACAGGGGACTAGCTTCACATCACTTTTGTGTTACCCGCTTCTTCCTAAGTAGTCTTTTTAGTTTTTCTTGGGGGGGGGGGGGTGAATGTGATATGACCTCAAACCAACTATCTCTATTTCTGATGTGCTCTATCGCTACTGATGTGAACCTCCGTGGCATGATTGAGTTAGTTGCCGGTGCTAGCTCGTCCTGTGGGTGTCAGGTGTTTGATAGGAAACAGAGCGTGAAAAAGAGGAAAAAGCTTTAACACGCAACTGTGTCTGCAAAAAAAGATGCCTGAATTTCCAGTTAGGGTTAGGAAAGGACGACTTGAGTTGGAAACAACACCGAAGCTTGTGTTAGCTTAACTTAAATTTCGCTATGTCAGTTTAAGAGAAGTTCTCAAACTTTTTGGGTTCATATTTCTGCCATCAAGTACACATAGGAGTTGAAATCTAACATTTTTTTGAGGGCGAAGAAATAGTGTCATTTGTATAGGGCTCCCTCTAGTGGTAGGTAAATTAATCGCTTAATTAAATTCTGTTAAAATGTACGGATTTTTACAAATACAATTCAGTTGTATTTAACTTTTACTGCAAATCTAAACCTACTATCCTGTTTTTTTATTCCTCGTAATTAAATATGACGTTTCGTGGAATCGTGTTTCAAAACCACTGCTCTCAAATTCATTACGACGCCATTCAGACAGAAAATATAATTACTGACACATCGAGAAAAAAAACAACATCTCAGCAGATAAAGCACTCATTAAAGTTACATGACAAAGAGACAAGAGATCATAAATTGCACTTTCTTCAGGAGCTCGTTCGTGTCGCAAACTGGAAAAAGTCGACAAGAAAAATTCATCCTGACAAAGTCAAAAACGCTAAAGAGTTTTCTGGATTTTTGGCAAAGACACATGGCGGCAGATTACGCCGGGGGGTGTCCTCTGAACTCAAATGGACAGAAGTAATTGGCTTCAAAGCTACAACCTACTAATTGAGGGCGTGTCCGTGCGTTCGGTATTCCCGTGTGTTGTCGTGCCGTTAAGAGGATTGCTGACGCTCGAAATAGCCTGGGATAGACAAAGGTAATTGGCTTGAGGATAATCGGCAAGGAAGCCATTGAAACATTTGACATGGACGTTTGGCTACCTGATGACTTTATTAGCGGAGGATAAGCAGCTTAGCATTATCGTAAAGTGGATACCTTGCCTGATTTTATCCATCACTCTTTGGATTCTATTAATGGTTGCGATGTAACCATATGAAAATACTTTTTAAAGTTTTTAGCGTTAGCTCATCGGAATATGTTAGCATAAATCGAGCCGATGCTAATTGACGTCGCCTAACGTGACTAAATTAGACAGTGGAAAAAATAAATAAAACGGCAAATCACAAAAACATTTGGCCTTTTTGAGCAATGATTGAGCACGGACAGAGACTCTCCACACTTTGCTTTACTCAAAATAGACATTGAATTGAATTGACAATGAAAACTAATTTTGAAGTCACGACAACAACTTTTGAGTTTTGTTCAACGTTTTTCCACCGGCACAGATAAAAAAAAAAAAAAAAATCACACTAAAGTTTGACCCGATCAAGACCCCGACCGCCTGCTAAGCAAGCTCCTGAGACCTGACAGAAAGATTTACACTAACGCTAAATGTCACGCACACATTGCCTGCCGAGGTTAATCGAAGGTGTTACCGTGTTAACGCAAAGATTCGCCTGGCTCAGACCACTAACACTGCGCACACGACAATTTACCGAAAACTAATTCCATTGGGCTTCAAATAAAATGGAGAGAAAAAGTAAACCAAATATGCACAAATGCTTTTAATGCCTGTGGGAATAAGACATTTATGCTGACACTTTCAGGATTTAGGACATTTTGGACACTCAATGAGGCTTTGCTGTGGTAATTCACGCTTGTGGTAAACCCGGCTGATCACATCTGTGTGTGTGTGTGTGTTATTAAAGCATAAAGTGCTTACTACTCCTCTGTGAGAAACAGAGTCGCCATTATGAAACAAGCAACTGTGTTTATTCTCTAAACCTTTAAGAAGATTGCAGTTGTTTCACCGTGTCCATTTTTGTGTGAGGCACGTGATGCTTTTGCATTTTGTCTCCTGCTGACGGCTATTTTGCTTCCACGTGAGCCCCGCGGGCAGGAGGGGGGATAAAAAAATAAAAAAAAAAGAATAAAGCGGGAAGAGAGTGAATAAGTGGGGGGAAAAAAAGAGAAGGTTGCATTGGAGCTGATAGGCAGGAAAAAAAAAGTCAAGAGACAGATGTGGGAATGGATGGAGAGATGAGGGAGGGATGAGAACGGACTCTAGTGGAGGTGAAGTCATGCTCCACTTCGGACAACTGTCTTTAAACGCCTCGGCATACACACACATGCACACCGCTTTGGTTTTTAGAAGACACCAGACAGCGTTGCCGACGTTTACCGCTGTGTCGCTGTCCGGCGAGCATGAAAGATAAATGCCTCACCTCCATTTCAACTCTTGATCCAAAAGCCCAGTCAGTAATTCAAACACCCCTAGACCTTAATCTGAGACCCCCTGCAGGTTGAGGAGCTTCTCCTTAATCACTCACAAGTATTTGGACGCCAGGCATGAAGTTGGAATTTTTTTTACAAGAAATAAAAGGAATTATTATTAAAGTGTGATATGAGTACATTGGCTCCCTCTAGTGGTATGAGTAAGAATTACTGAATTGAAGTAAAATTGACAATATTCAAAACATGAATGAAATTTCCAGCAATGTTTAAAGGAACAACTATTTCAATTTGAAGTAGTTCAGGTAAAAAAAAAAAAAAAAAAGTTTACACGGCGACTGACCCACCTGAGTAGTTACGAGTTGGAGTTTGCGTCTCCAACTCGGTCTGCACCTCCGTCACCCGGCCATCCGTCTGCAGGTCCGGCTGCATCTGAACCGTGGTGTCGGTCCACTCATCCGGCGGCGAGGTCACGTCGGCGGTGGCGTTCCGCGACTCCTCCGAACTTAGTTCCGAGCCTCGGCTCGGCGCCAGTGCGCATAGCAAAGCGCTCAGCAGCAAGCAGACGCGGCGGCGTCCGACGTTGGGAACCATGGAGACAAGTGATGTGAGCGGACCGGTGGAAAAGTTCACAACATCAAGGTCACCTGTGTTGACCCCATCTAGGATCCTTTTTTTTTTTTTTTTTTTGCTTCAAGTCTTCTTTGAAAAAATCTCCTTCATGATGCTGGCTGCAAACCAGAGAAAGAATCAGCGTTTGTTTCTCCTGCGCTTTACTTCACTCTCCCTCCCTCCCTCCCTTTCTGTCTCGTGCTGAGCTTTCTGGCTCCCTCTCACCGACTTGTTCTCTGATCTCCAGCTGGGCCGACTGAGCTCTTACGTAACAACCACTCGCCGGTTGAGCTCTGGCTCATGCGGTGGCTGCATGCGTCCACCGCTGTGACCCCTTCACGTGCACCCCTGCTAATGATGCTATGGAGGCAAGCGATCACTTTTTAACTTCAAATGAACCAAATTGGCTTCTATTTGCTTTTTTAGGTTCAAATTTTTAGCCGTTGAGTTCTTACATGAGCTATTCCCTTTTATACTGTCTTCACTATTTGTGTTATTAGGATTCTAGCTATAGATGCTCAGGTGTACTATAAACGTGATCGCTCTTGTTGATGTCTCTCCAGACAGAACGTCCACCAGAACGCATGAATCTTTGATGCGCGTGGGACCAGAAATAGGAAGAGGCTAAAGAAGGGGGGTGGGCGGTGAGTGATGACATGAGAGAGGCAAAACAATCATACACGGGAGGAAGGCTGAAAAGAAATTGAGATGCTTCTCGGTAGGTCTCAAAAGAGGAATTTCATACGTCAACTCACAAACGACTAGAAGAGTTGAACTTCATTCATCAAAAGCATTGTGTCCTGACTAACACTGAACAAGAGTTTGAATGTGGTCATAGTTATATGAGGGTGTGCGCACTTGTGCAACTCAGAAAACAACAGTTGTGTAGTACAAATTGTACATCATCTTTATATTCGGAAATGTTTTGACATGATTTGAAACAGAGTTGAACTGGGGGGGTGTAGACTTTTTCTAAATATGATAGTTCTGCATTAAAGACTACACTGTGAGTTGAAGCTTATTAAAAATGTTTGCAGACGGCCGTAAAGTGAGCAAATCATTATTATGACCCTAATCCCTTACGCAGCCTTCTTGAAGCACATCAAACACTGTTATGTAATACAAAACATAACACACACACACACACACACACACACTTGCATTCCGACGCAATTCTTTTTCGTGTGTGTTCATAATCCGTCTGAGTCTCTCTCATCTTCTCTTGGCTCACACACATTGGAACACCCACAAACGTGTCTACCGCGTAAAAAAAAAAATCATAATAATAATAATAAAGCGGATATGACCTCTAATGTGGCCGATGTATAATTCCAATTTTAATTCCAATGTGAGATCGCTTTGCTTTGATTCAATCCCACATGAAACCAAAAGTGAGGGAAAACAGATCAAATCAAATAAACTAAAATAAATCTTGATATCTCAATGGGCAGTGTGAGTAGATATAACTGGAATTTAATATCTGACTGGTTAGTGGCACTGGAATGACAGGAACATGTGCATAGCGCCCTCTTGTGGATTTAAATTGCAGTTACGGATATTTATTTCACGTTGTTGTTGAACTTCACGTGGACTCGGAAACTTCTATTCTCTGAGCTTACAATTAATACTGAAGTTATTCACAGGCTGAAAATTCTGACCACATCATAATAAACCGAGAGGATAATCCTTTTTACCTAGTCCTTAGTCAAGTGTTTGTATGTGGAAATCATAGTTAATCCTAACAATAAATTTCGCAAATCTACGCCCTCTCACGGTTCAGTCGGATATTGCATGCATGTACGTTACACAATAAATCCTCCGCTAGAGGGCGGTGTCGGATAGCTGCATTTACTACAGAGAAACTTTTTGTTCACTCTTGTGTACACTTCCACTATATTTATGATATAAATGCTTTCCCCACTCTAATATTATAGATTTGATTAAGTGTAGGTCCGATTTTTTTTTTAAGATCCCTCGTGCACGTGGACCCGCGTGCACGCCCACGACCTTATGCAAACACCTCCAGTATGATTGGCCGACCCACAACAGAGGTGGGTACAAAGCAATGCTTGATTAGCATACCTAAGCAGCCCCCATAAATCAGCTCCTGGGGTCTCACCTGACACAGCAGAGGAGAAGATCGTGCAAATCCACTAATGCGTAAAAGCGCACAGCCAGGAGAACTTTTGGAAGCACTGTGGGCCTTTCCAGGTTGTGCAGTGAGCGGAGCCTTCCACCCGCTCAGCTCGGCTGCTTGGTGACGTTCACGGCCGGTTCTGTTGAGTCCAGAGCCTCACCCATGAGGCTGGAGGCCGCAGCCAGAATGGATCTGCTCAGGAAGCTGTGGAGGGCGAGGAATCTGATCGTGGTGGTTTTCATCCCGCTCTCCCTGTTGCCACTTCCACTCATCCACCCCACCAGCGTGAGTTAAACGAACTGGAGATGTGAAAAAAAAAAAAAAAGAATTGGAACAGAAATTCTGTTGTTTAAAAAAAAAACTTTAATTAATCGTAGCTATTCAAAAGTATTTACATTTTGTATTTAATTTAGAAAAAAAAAAAACAGAAAATTTGTAGTGTATTTAAAAAAAAAGTAAAATACAATACACTTTTATATATTGTAGAACAGCTTTACAAAAACATAAGAATACAAGAAAAAGCAAATAATCCCCAAATACCTCCAAGATCAAATCCGGTTAGTGTTGTTGAAGCTCCTTTTTTGATAGCTGCAGTTCTACTGATGGGATTTTGTTGTGTGCCAAGCAATCAAAAGAGCCTTTTGTTGTGATGAATGCTTATCCTGATCACCCACATCTGCATCTGTGCGGAGATGTCGCGTTATGTTGATCACATTGACATCAGCGGAAGATGAGGCCCAAAGAAACCCGAATGAAAAAATAAAAGGGGGGGGGGAAGCAAATCTCAGAGATGTAAAAATTTCTCCAAGAACAATCGGATTATCGTAAAATCTAATCCATTGTGTGCCGAGTTGTTTGCTTGGAAAATCAGACAAAAGACTGTTGGTTAAATCATAACTAATATAGTGGTCGAATTGTCTTTTTTTTGACATTTTAATGTTTTAAAAATGACAATTTATGCTAGCAAGCTAACAAAGTTTTTTTTTTTTTACTTTAACTACAAGTGAGCTTCAATCCTTCTGCCACAAGATGGCAGCATTGACTGGTCACATAGGTAATTATTAAAAGTACACAAGTCTGCTTTGTTAGTTTTTACAAATGTCTTATTCTAATCAAGACCGAAGTATTCTTCGTGCTTCGCTGGCCAATCACTGCTCTCCGTGCGTGTTTGGCAGCGTCCGCCGTTGGCCCAGGATCAGGCCGAGCCAGAGTCGAGTTGCCAGAACATCAACACAAAGAAAAAAAAAAACAAATCTCAGTAATGAAGTTATATAATCCATGTACCGCCAGCGACAACACGCTAGGTCGGCGTCCCGTCGGCTTCTTACGACACCGGCGACCTCAAACTGTTTCGGGAATGTGACATTGTGTGTACGCAACAAAACATGCAGTCAAACTTGCTCGTTAAATTTCTTGGAGCAAAAATTAATTTGCAGTACATTTTGATGTGGAGCAATTGATCTTTGACACTTGCGACCATTTCCTGATAAGGAGTTGATGAGCTAATCAATTGTCTCAATTGAAGAAAACTTTGCACTTTAACTTGCTAAACGATCGCAACAAAGAAATCAGCGACGTGTGTTTGAAGGTCTCCCGGGCTACTCTGATAAACACTAGCCAATAATCAATAATCAGTGAGTGCTCAATCAGTCACGGGGGTCGTGTTGATTGAACACAGTCGCAAACGATCATCAGTAAATAAACTCGGAACTAAAACGGAAAGCTCTAGAAAACGATTTATTTAAAAAAAAAAAAAAGACATGATTTGTATATTTGTTGTGAGTGTAGTCATTTTAAACAAAGGTTGATCAGTTCAAATCAATTTGGAGTACCCCAGGGATCAATGTTAGGGCCCCCTACCTTTTCAAACTTTCTTGCATCATTGAATATGTGTGATTTTCTGTTTGCAGGAAGCAAGTTGCGCATATGTGCTAATAGTGACGGCAGTCTACTGGGTCTCCGAGGCCGTTCCTTTGGGGGCCGCCGCTCTCGTCCCGGCTTTCCTCTACCCACTCTTTGGGGTCCTCAAATCAAGCGAGGTATGTTTTTCATATTTCAACATACAAATCTTCCTAGCAATGCATAGAAACGCCACGCTGAGTCATCGAATTTTCACTAAGTCCAGATCAGATTGTTTTGAGTGGTTCTTACTCAGTCTTCATTTTCTTTACCTTTTTTCCCCCCCCGAGCACGGCATTACATAAAAATTAGACCATGTGACCAATTTACAAAGCCGCCTCTTAACCCGCACGGTAAGCCTCTTGTGAGTCGTTAAATATGCGAGCGGAGAGCTTTTATGTAACGTTTGGTGTCTGTCGGTACGCTTTCGGGTTTCTTATTTAACCCCGGGGGGAAAAAAAAACACCTGACCCGTGTTTAGAGAGTGATGACATCACGGATCGCTTTAGATAGCAAAAAAAAAAAAAAGCTGACGATTCAATTTCAACTTTTCCAGTACCAAATTGATTGTGGTCATGTATGAAATATGACAAACAGTCAAGCAGAACAAAGTCCAGCCGGCATTAGGTGAAAGGTCACGAGACATGGGTTTACAGATTAGAAAAGAACAAATGTATCAATTTCCTGCTGTGAGTTTTTCTGGCCTTTTTAAGGTGGCGGCCGAGTACTCGAAAGATACAACGTTGCTTTTGATGGGAGTCATCTGTCTGGCCGCGTCCATCGAAAAATGGAATCTGCATAAACGCATCGCCTTGCGCATGGTGATGGTCGCGGGAGCCAAGCCTGGCATGTGAGCACTGTAAAAAAAAAAAAAGAATCAAATGACAACGAGGCACTCTAAAATGTTTTTTTTTTATCCGTGCAGGTTAGTCCTAGGCTTCATGTGTTGCACTGTCTTCCTGTCCATGTGGCTCAGCAACACGTCCACCACGGCGATGGTGATGCCCATCGCCGAAGCCGTTCTGCAACAACTCATTTGTACCGGCATGGCCGACAACCTCGAACCGGACGCCGCCGAAGACGACAGCGGTACCGCTCATCATCTTTCTTTCGTATCTTTTATTGGATTATCATTTTGAATTTCATTTCAGAAAAAGAGGAAAATCCCGATAAGAACCAACTGGCGCTGCTTTACCGTCATGACGGGTATTGTTTTTTTTTGATTATTATTATTTTTTGCATGTCATCTTGATTGAAATTCCAATCTTCAATTTTTTTTTTTTTATTATCCAGTAGCAACAATTGCAATAAACAGGAAGTGGCGACACTCAGTGAGGTAAGACTCAACTAGTTTTTGTTTTAATCCAAAAACTCAATCTATTCGGGACTCTTCAGCTCCAGATCGGAGAACCTAATGGCGTAAATCCAAACGCCAACCAAGATTGCATCACACATCCAAACGGACACTTGCCGCAGGTTAGCAAGTAGCCGCTAACAAAAAATAAAAATCAAGAAGTCACGGGTTCTTTTTTTTTTTTTTTTTGTAGGTGGCTGTAGAAATCTCGAACGTAAAACGCGTCAAGGCCCGGCGAGACTCTCAGTATCCCACCAAACGGGATCACATGATCTGTAAATGTCTGACACTCAGCATCACCTACGCCGCCACCATCGGCGGACTCATCACCATCACCGGCACCTCCACCAACCTCATCTTCGCCGAGCAGTTCAACACGTACGTTTTTTTTTCTCGTGCCGTACGCGTTTAGCTCAGCGTTCCAAAAAAAAAAATGTCGCTCTTATTAACAGGCGCTACCCGGATGCTAAGGTGATCAACTTCGGGACCTGGTTCATCTTCAGTTTCCCAATCGCCATCATCATGTTGGTCCTCACCTGGTTGTGGCTTCACTTCCTCTTTCTGGGTTGCAAGTGAGTATCGGGCCGGGCGAGCGTCACGCACACGCATCATGTGATTGATGATGTCATCGGTGTTCATCCAGCTTCAGGGAAACGTGCTCGCTGAGTAAAAAACGCAAATCCAAAAGGGAGATGATGTCCGAGAAGAGAATCCATGAGGAGTATGAAAAACTAGGACCGATCAGGTGGATTTCTATTCCGTCGGGAAAGCACGTTATCGTAATTCCTTATTAATTATTATTATTTTTTTGGTGCAGCTACCCAGAAGTGGTCACTGGTGTATTCTTCATCCTGATGACTCTGTTGTGGTTCACGCGAGAACCCGGTTTTGTGCCAGGATGGACATCGCTTTTTGAGAAGCAAGTCCTCCCAAGAGTTGTTATTTATTCGTACAATTAAAATGCTAACATCGGCTTTTTCTCTTTTAGGAAAGGTTATCGCACCGACGCCACGGTGTCGGTCCTCCTGGGCTTCTTGCTCTTCCTCATTCCGGCAAAGCGACCTTTCTCCTCATCTTCTTCAAGCTACAGAAATCAGGGTAACGCTAGCACTCTCTTGCCACTATGATGGCGGCAAAGCACTGCTTTTGTCTAAAAAAAAAAATCACCATATCTTAGTTTCTCAGTCGTAAAAGGCTACAATATAGCAGCAAAGCACTACTTTTGTCTAAAGGAAGTTCCTCAACTCACTTCAATGAAGTTCTTTATTCCATTTGGTAGCATCAGACCCACTGGCTCCCATGATCACATGGAAGGACTTTCAGAGGCTCATGCCGTGGGAGATCGTCATCCTGGTGGGCGGAGGCTACGCGTTAGCCGCCGGCTGCAAGGTACAACGCAGATCAATCAGCAGAACCGCAAATGTATCTCAGCGACCGGTCGCGGCGCGCAGGTGTCGGGCTTGTCGGTGTGGATCGGTCGCCAGCTGGAGCCCATGAGCGGACTCCCGCCTTGGGCCGTCACCCTACTGGCTTGCCTGCTGGTGTCGGCGGTCACCGAGTTCGCCTCCAACCCGGCGACGCTCACCGTCTTCCTGCCTATCCTCTCCGCACTGGTGCGTGGCTTTCAACATATATAAAATGAAATATCAAATATAAATCATTTTTAATTTCCCCGCATTTCCGCAGTCCGAGACCTTGCGCATCAACCCACTGCACACTTTAATCCCCTCCACTATGTGCGTGTCATTCGGGGTCATGCTCCCTGTGGGGAATCCACCCAACGCCATCGTCTTCAGCTACGGACACCTGCAGATTAGCGACATGGTACGAAACACACACACACACATTCCCGAAAAAATCACATGCTGTCTCGCACCTGCAGCATCAAAAAGCTTGTTTTATGTAACCAGGGAAATGAAAAGTTGCTATGCAAATGATATTTAATCTTTCTCCACTAGAGGGCAGTAGATGCAGCATTAATTTTACTTCTTTTTTTTTTATCTACCAGGTGAAAGCAGGTTTCGGGGTGAACCTGATCGGCGTTGCCGTGGTGATGTTGGCTATCACTACGTGGGGGGTTCCCCTTTTTAATTTGACTGAATTCCCGGACTGGGCGGTGGCCGCAAACGTCACTACTAGTTTATAGTCCCCCCCCCTCCCCTTGTTTGAATGAACTTATGGGAAGAAGGTAAATAGAGGGAAGGGCATGCTGCTTATGGAGGCAATTCACAAATATTTTCTATCCTTAAATGCTGTTTGATGACATCATAAACTTTCTTCTCCTGTACAGTATTTTGGGGGAAAACATTTTTTTTAGTAAATGTCAATGCAATCTTGAGAAAGCACAGAAAAGAAAATTCTCATTTGCTCCATGGAAACAAGGCAAAGACTTTTTAGAGTCGCCATGGTGACGGATGAAATACAGTGCATTAATTTTTAGGAGAAGAAAATAAAAACAAGAAATGCTTTACAGTTGAATGCTAAGCTGCTAAAGGATGAATGTTGCCTTGGAGATGTGAAGGAGTCATTTTTTTGAATGCAACATTAAGGTACAAAGGGTGAGCGCACAAATTTGTATTTTATGATAATCAATGTTCTGGTGGTAGATACAAATATGATTATCATGTTTGTGCTCTACAAAGAAATGTTTTTTTTTTTATCTTTACGTCATGGAATGAGTGACTTTTATGAGTTCTAACAATGACAGGCAGAATCACTAGCTAGTATGCATTTATTCTTTTATTTGTAATTTATTCAAGTTGTTATTCAAGACTCAGTGGAGTCGCTGTCGAGGCCTTCCGGACTATTTTTGTAAATACAACAAAGAGCTGGTTCCATGTATTTACAGACGTTAGGAAGACCAAGAATAAAATACATGAAACAAACATATCGTTTTGGTTTCAAGTGTGCACGATCACAACGTCAAGCGCTCAAAGGAACACCCAATGCAACTTTGCTTTGTTCACATAAATATATTTCAAAATAAATCAACAAGTAGAAATGATCAAAGTTGTCAAGGCTCGATTGCGGCAAAAAAGTCACTAGTCAGCAAATTTTAGGGTTACGAAGGCTGCCGGGGGCCATTTGAAGGTGTGAACCCCTCTGTATTCATCTTCTCTTTGTATTTCAAGAAGTCTCTCCTTTTACTGAAATACTTGACCTGCAAGCAAAAAATGGTCATCGTAAGTAAGAACACCTCCAATATGATGATGATGAGAAGAAATTGGATTTGCATGAGAGGATCATTTACCCATTGAGCAGGACACTTGGATTCAAATTCGCTTTGGAATTTCTGACAAGATGTAGCTTTATCATTGTTGTCATCCAGACATTTCCATAATAAATCCCTGGCATCCCAGCAGGCCTTTCGTTCCACTGCGTTTGGAGCTGCCATGACTGCATTGAAGGAATTGAAAAAGGTAAACATGTTATTTGTATTGCTACTTGCAGCACTTTCGAGGCATTACTGTACATTTTGTGTCATAATGAGCAAAAAAAACAGGACGTTTGTTCGCAAGTGAATACTCACTCGATCAAATTTCGGGGATATAGTCCAACTTAAACCTACTGTTTTCCCATCAAAACACCAACTATGTACATTTAACGAGGAAGCTGTTATGGAGCATTAGCATTGTGAAGGACAGTGCGTCTCTGTCGCGCATTGATGACGTCAGCAGATTTTGAGACATTGAGCGATTAAGAAGTTTTTTTTTTTTCCTCTAACAATTTTAGACGTTTTTATAATTATTTGCAGTCACTTTTTAAAAAAAAAAAACTCGTCAACGAATCGCTGCCGCTTCTAAGGAAACACAAGGCTGGCGCTGACTTCAAATTAAATTGATTCTCTTGCAGTGTTCCGTTATATCCGCAAGATGGCAGCACATTACATTGAACCCTATTGAGAGGGTGTTAAAAGGAGCCAGACTTTTTCCGAAAGACTTCAAAATTAAATTCATTCTCTTGCAGTTTTCCATGATTTGAGATGGCAACATTCAAACTATAGTACAGCAAAAACTTAATTTAAACGATTAATTTTCCGTATATTTCCAACATAAATAAATTATAAAGTGATTAAAATGAATATACAACTTTGTGTAGACTTTTTACACACTGTATCCAAATGTAGGTCATTCTCTCCAAAATGTAGCTTTTTTTTTTTTTTAGTTTTCTCCCATTCAAATCAAAGTATTTTCCCATGCAAGCTGTTTTTGTCTCCCAGGTTATTTGGATTCACAATAGTGAGTGTGAGAGCTTTGCAGAGAGTAAAGGCCAAATTAATGCACCGTGTTGATTAACTCTCTCCTTCTCCCCCCCTCTGTCCTTCCTTGCTTTTCCTCTCAGCCACAGCGATGAAGAAAAGCCCCAGAGGTTGCCATGGCGCCCAGCAGCAATCCATCTCCGTTTGTGTGCTCATTCGGACCGAGGTGGGGAGGGAATGAAAAAGATGCAAACCTCTGCAGAGGATGTGTTGCTCGCAGTATTTGTAGAAAAAGTAAGTAAAATAATAAATAATTTACACTTCATGTCACATATCTGGTAATCCCACTCGTTTGTTAAGTTCACAGCTCAAATCGAAGTTGATCAACTCTTTCATATTGATTTATTTGCCTTTATTTATATGATTTATAGTCATAACAGATGATGATGTTGCTTGTGTCTTTTAAAAAAAATAAACAGGAAGAGAGCGAGCAAAAAAAAAAAATTGCCTAATAAATCGTACAATTAAGGGAAACAATTTAATGCACCGATTATCGATTAAAAATCTTCACTGGGCTAAATGGAAGCAAACAGAAGAGGCCACAAGACAGATTTGATTCCCTTTAATCTCATGACCTACTTAATACAGCAAGCTACAGCCCGCCTCCATCCCGCTGTTACGTAATGGACAGAGTCATCGTCTCGGATAAATTCTTTTCGAAATTTGCCGTTGAAGCAGATTATGCTCATTGAGGAGGGATCAATTGTTATTGTGATTGGTAAATATCTCTTGGAACCACTCCAGCGTCCACAAAACGTTCAATCTATTCTATGATGAGCTCCGGCGCCGATGAAGTGAGTAATCGTGCAAATGGCTTTCATGTATAAATGCACCTCATTCGCACCGAGCCCTGACCATTCAAAATGGCCGCTTCATTCTCCAGCTGAGGTACACCTCTCCACCATGTTTAGAATCCGGCTGGAGCTCAAGGTTACACGTTTGATTGAGGTGACGGCATTCAAGTTTTTTTCCCCGATGGCGAATAACAAGGATATGTTTACTGACCTAACCGTTTCAAATCAATGAAAAATATTTGCAGGTTTTTGAAAAGGAATTTTTTCTCACTTGGCTCTGACACAAATTCACACTCGCCGTGTTACCTCTTTTTTTTTTTTTTTTTAAAAAGCAGCTCATTGAAGAGGAAAGTGAAATCCTCAGCAAAGGTTTATTGACCGAATGCCAGCTTAGCTTCACAAAGTGCTCGTTTGGGAAGATTCTCTCTCAGGCCAATTGATTCACCTTCGAATTGGTTCATTTCGTTTATTTCATCTCGTTGTTTGTGTTGCATTTATCGTAAATTATGCATTTTTGTTGCGTTGCCTCACTTTGGTGCTGTAAGAATTTTTTTTTTTAATAGATTTATGTAGTTTATGACATCAAGATAATCACAACATAAACCTCGTTTAGAAATACAATAAAAGTACGAGATGAGTCGTGTGTCTTTGAGATCTACAGCGAAACCTTTCACGATCCAGGAAAGTAAATGTCAAATCACAAACCGACACACACGTGAAACGCTCGCGCACACACACACAGATGTAGGCGGACATCTTTGGCACTTTTTGAAGTCGCTTGACGCAAATGTTAAATGACAACGACCCCGCCAGCTTTTTTTTCTTCCCTTTGAAAAAAAAAAAAAAAATAGAAAAAGATCCCCACATTTCAAAAAATAAGGAACAAATTGATTATTAAATGGAGCCTGAGTGTCCCTGAAGGAAGATTTTTTTTTTTTTTTTCCTTTTAATTAATACGAGCAGAGAGACTATCAATAAAGTGCTTACAGATAAACTTCTTCTAATCTCCCAGGCGCTGATAAATGACAAAATAGGCATCCGGCAAATTACATCCGGCTCGGCATTATTTTAGTCATTTGTACATACCAGACAGTCTGCATGGCCTCACATTTGCCATTAACATACACACACACACACACATGAACACACACACACACACACACACACACACATAGCAAAGGCTAAACATCGACCAGTTAACTGTCAGGCATGCGGCGGCCATGACGGTGACCTCCACTTGGAAGTCAATATTACCGTCAACTCCGACTCGAGACTAAATGCCATGGCAACCACACACACACGCGTGCACACGGCAATAGCGTAACATGAGGACCGGCAGATCTTAGCGTTTTAGCCTTAGTTATTATTAACCCTGCAAAAAATGTATTGCTATCAACAAAAAAATTGGACTTGAACCTGTCTCATGTTTATCTCTGTACGTAGCCATGTCGCTAATAAGCTAGCACAAGTGACGCATTCCCACGTACAAATATATTCCGGAAACGCGAGGCATTTGAGAGGATGTTATTCCAAACACTAGGACCTAAATGTTGGACCTACAAGTGGGACACAAAGGCTCTCCTGGTGGAATTGAAGGAGGGATTATCTCTCTTAATTTATGCTAATGAATGCACACGGAATAAGCAGAGCAGCTTGTTGTAGCAAGGGCTCAAGGCCGTCTCTCGCATTCTCGCACACAATGGCTTAAAAGCCTGTTGCATGTGAACCCGGGATCCCGCCTTGGTTCTTTTTTCCCAGCGCACACCCTCGGTGCCGTTCACTCGGGTCCTTGGGGCCGATGTTGTTGTCCAACCTTTGCCTAATCCTTTTACATCAACACACACTTTATTTCCGCTGTGGGAGAGTTTTGTCGTGTTCCGCTGAGTGGGGCTGCTCCAGTTGGATGGACCCCAACCTTTCTTTTTGGGCAAATTATTCATCAAGGCATACTGTGATCAACGGGGGTCTCCATGATTCCGTTGAATCCCGAGTTCCTTGAACGCAACCTCTTGTGAAAAGTCCTCCAAAGAGACAGACTTCTTTCTTTAGCACTTAGCGAGAAAATCGATGTCGTCTGCAACCATGGCAACATTAGATTCTGCAATTATTATTTTTTTTAATCTATTATAACTTTTTTTTTGAGTATAGAAAATAAATCAAGCGGTTGAATACTAGTTAAAACAAGACAGTATTAGTAGCATTGTCGGTTCCTGTCTTCATAACATTCTTGCGCCCCCTTGTGGAGGCAAAATGCTAAAAATGATGTTGGGTGGAGTGCCGGGGGGGTTCTTTGCATAAAGTGCCTTTCTAACTAGAAGCGCCCCTGGAGGCAATTCTACAACCACCATAATTAACACAGTGATAAAAAAAAATCTTTTCTAAAGCCTTTGTATCCAATTTAATGTCCCGCAAATAATTTCATGATAGAAATTCAGTTTATGCAACAAGAACTCCGAGATGAAAGGCACTGATTGGATGTCAAGTGCACGCACACACATATATCCAAATCCCTAGAGTCAGATCACCAAGACGCCCCTCATTCATTTTCATTAAGGCGGGTGGGTGGCGCTCACTTCATCCCCCGTTTGCGGTTTGCCAAGTGCGCGTCCACATTCATTCGGCGCTCTTCCGAACCCGAGCGTCGATTAACGGCGTCAACGCGTTTACCGGCACGATGACTTACTAGCGCATCTTTTACGCACACGTTTTGCAATATTTTTTCTGCCAATTCGCGTGTCATTTTCTCGCGGAGGAGGAGGGGGGACCATGGAGAACATATGGGTCCATCAAGTCCTCGCCCGGCTTTTGCTCCTCAGCCTTGTGGGTAAGAAAAAATCCGATATTTCTTACGGATGCTCCTGTCAATAATTACAATGATAATAATATGCATTTGTGTAGAAATGGATGAAACTTTTTTTTTTTTTTTAATGGCAAAGCATCTCCAACGTGGCAAACATTGCGTGGTGTGTTTTTGTAATCGTCTGAAGACACATGTTGAAGATCTTGCTTGGCTTGCTGTGGTGCATATGTGTGCTCCATTCTACACTCGTGCGCTTCGAGGAGCACCAACTATTTTTTTCATGAGCGTGTTTAGCGTGCAAAGCGCGGAAACATTTGCATGGCACCATTCCTCATTATTTTTCATTTGCGTCTGGAAATACAAGCGTTCACTTAACATACATGTAAATCATTGAATTTCATGTCCAATTAGGTTGCTCTCATTTCATTCTTGTTGTTATTGTTCCAAAAATGTTGATTTATTATATGTTGCCTATAGGGGATGTGGAAAAATGTTGATAAGAAAAAAAAAAAATCTGAAAATAGATAGTTAATTATATGGCATATTTCGGGGAGGCAGTGCCCCCCACAGCCCCCCTCTCTAGCTACACCAATGTAAAAGCAGTCAAAACTCAATATTAATCATCGACATTATTTCTAATGCTCCTAATTTTCTTTGTTGTAGTTGTAGATAGTGAGACTTTGTCCCCTGCAGCTACATGACCACATTGCCGTCCAACCATCTGTCTCACAGTACGCCAAGTCAGCGCTCTAAAACAGTTTCTTGTTTGACCCCGTGATGTATTCCACATACCACCAAATCTGTGCAATGCGGCCCATCCGCTTGTTGTGACCTTATTTGTCCCTTGAGCTCCAAACATAGTCTGTGTCGCCTTCGGGGATTTTTGTCGTTGTCCGGCATTTGTCAGGATTCGGAGGTCACTGATGTTGGATGACAAAGTCTTGTTCAGTGTTGCTGAATCAACTTTTTATCACTTGTGATCTAACAAATTCATCTGAGTGACAGGCATTTATTGTGAATGAACAGAAAGTCGGTGCAGACTTCCTCTAGTGGTGCGCTAAAGAATCACAGCCAAAATGCAGTTCAGTTGTATTTAACTTTGAAAGTCCCTATAAAGTGAAAAATATTCTCACTATACGTGCACTTTTCTATATTTTATATTTGCAGATTTTTTTTCAGTTTTTGGAATTTGGCGCCTCACCCTCGATGACACTAAATTATCGCATCGGGCTATTGATGGCTCACCAGTGCGTGACAATGGGTGTGATGGACTCTCACAAAAACAGCCAGCGTGCTATCGATCATTTCGCAGCTCTGCCAATGTGTGTATGTGTGTGTGTGTGTGTGTGTGTGTGTGTGTGTGTGTGTGTACCTCCCGATTATATCCAAATGAGATCAAAACAAATATCTAATCAAGTCTACGTGAACATACCACCGCATTGTACACCGCATGCTAATCCGGATCATATGTTGTCCTTGTGAGATACCATCTGGCCCGCTTCCTTTGGACTGAGCGAGGTATCCGGCAGCATTATGGGATGTCTAATGGTGTAATTGTAATTGCCTTAAAAAAAAAAAAAAAAAACTTGGCACACTCACTAAGTGTAAGCATGAATAATATATAGAGTGTGCCGATGACATGAATTATTGTATGGATGAAATGTGTGTCATTTATTTACATGACATCGTTTACATTACTGGATGGATTGTGGAAATTAACTCGGAGATTATTGATTCAAGTATTGATTAACTAGTAGACAGGGTGTTGCTTTCAGATGATGTCATGAGTTGCTTCAGATTTTTTTTTTTTTTTTTTGCATCGAGAGGAACCACAGATGTTCCAGTAAATAATTCATTTCGGTTCTGCTGGGATATTTTTGCCTTCCCTTCCTTTTGTCCTTTCCCACTTTGCAATTTGTTCACTCAAATTGGATGCAAAGGTTGAGTTTTCATTTACTAACACCGATTCATTTGGCATTTGTCGAGCTTGACTTCTTTCTTCCAAGTTCTGACGCGGTTCCGTGGGAACCGGGACGGCGTCATTGTTAATGTTATTAAAAAGTGAAGTCCGACCCAAAGCCAATCAATTGAATAAAATGTGACGTTTTGTAGCGAGGCTCATTTGGCAAGTGTGACCAAATGCCAGTTGATGAACGCCCCTCCCCAACCTTAAAACATACTCACATTCCGATAGTAATCCATGAGTAGAAGCTCAGAGAATGACAGTCTGGCCCGTTTCCAGTTCCCTCCCCCCTTTGGCTCTGCTCCGAGTTCTCAAGTGCCCTCAACCGGGTGGTGGCCCTTCACAAGTGAACAGCAAGGGGGTAAACATCTTAACCAAAAAGCATTCCACCCTGACCATCATAGAAATGAACGCAATAGAGCGCCGCGATCCAGTTTTTTTTTTTTTTAAATCGAGGCTAAGCTTCTGGAAGCTGTGCTCTATTTTGGTTTTTGGGGCTAGCAACAAATGAGGAGGAGGAGGAGGAGGAGGAGGGGGGGCTTAGATGACCCCAGGCTGAAAGACGGCGAGGAGGGGAGATTGTTACATCTCCATGGCGATGGCGAGAGTCGGATCAGGAAGCTGACAGGAAGTCAGGGTGTTCCACGCGCCATGGAGGGCTTTTTGGTTGTCATGGAAACGCCATTCATTCAAATCAAACGTTGATGGACAACATCATTGAATATTTTCCACTGGAAGACATGGCAAATAAAATGCTTTCAATGTTTGTAACAAGTCGTTTCCTGATTTATTTATTTTTTATGCCGGTATTAGAATGCAGGACGGCTCCGCCGAACGGATGCAGGATTACTAATCACGCACGCGTATTTTCCCCACTTTGTGCCAAGCAGATGGGATTGGTGCATCTCACTGCTCAGACCAAGCAGGCAGATTAGTGAGGTGAACTAGAACGCGCCGCCCGTATGCACATAGATGTTTCCCAGCATCCTAACATATTTGCAGAGGTCATTTAGAATTGTTTTTTTTCAATTCAGATATTACTCGTTCCGCTCGCGTGGTTTGATTCTTTGCCGCAGGTTCCGAATTAAATAGTTTCACCTCTCGCACTCACAACCGATAAAAAAAAATATGTCTTAGCTTCAGGGTAGAATGCAAGAAGGAATGCTTATTCATCTTTTTACACCTGAGCTGAACACCAGCCGGAGGTGAAAGCTTGTAATTGCATTTTTTGTTGCGCTTTTGAGACAGAAATTTGACTCTGCATTTTATTATCCTACTGTGCCCGAGTCTCATCATAATAATGATATTCAACTAACTGATGTTTTGATTGTTAAATGCAAATGTCATCAATCCAAAGATTTGTCGATGTTACGCATAAACATAATCAGTGGAAACTAGCAAGTAGCAAAAGTCTACACACCCCTGTTCGAATGCCACATTGTTGTTATAATTGACGTCATGTAATATTTTTTCCCAATTTTAATGTGACCTGCACAATATATTTTTAAAGGTCAACTGAAATGCTATGGTTGCATAACTGTGCACACCCGCTGATTAATTACGATGGGGCTATATCTCAATACTGACACTGGCGGAGCTAGAGGGGGGGTAGCTGGGGCACCGGTCTCCCTTGAAATATACTTGGAAATATATATATTTTATTTTGGGGGGGGGGTTAGTCTAGTAGTTGTCCTATATGACCGCAAAGCTAACTAATTAAAACCCATAATGCTATCAAAATAAGTACATCATACACCTGTGGATTTATTAAACATTTCTGTGCACCGCCAGTGTTTGTCTTTTTCAAGAGCGGCTTTTTTTTTTTTTGTATATCCTCAGCATGAAGAAAGGGTTGAACTTTAAAAGCAACCCTCAAGGCGCTTCAACTCGACATAATTACGAGAAAAAAAGCTAAGCTTTCATCATGCGTGGTGTCAGGCTTTCTGAGTATTTATTCATGTTTAAACCCCCCCCACACACACACACACACTGCCTTTTAATAATCCCGCTGTACTTCACAATGCACCAAGAGAGTGCAACATTGATTTTTCTTCATCTTTCGAAGGCAACAAACACATGGCATGATTCTGTGTTTACAAAAACGCGCCACATATTACACCAGCAATTACACATAAATCATATATGAATATTTCAAACCTAAAAAAAAAACCCAGAGACTGCCATATTGTCAAACGACAGATATGTTGTACCCCATATGTCCGTTTATAACGGGGTGTTACATTTCACTCCCTTTTTGGACATGGACACATGTACAGCTGTCCAACAGGGCCCCCAAACTCTCACGGTCACCACACACACACACACACACACACACACACACACACACACACACACACACACACACACACACACACACACACACACACACACACACACACACACACACACACACACAGATCCCAGTGATAAGCTTGTCTTCTTGGGTTTTAAATTGCAGCTTTTAATACCGCCCCAGGCCTGACGGAACAATGTACGGTTTGTTTAAAGCTCCACTGTCCTCCACTTAACATAAAGTCTGATCCCATTAACTGCTTCCTTCTGTTGCTGGACTTGAGCGATGAAGAAACCAACAGTAAATGTCTGTGTCGTGCTGTCGGCCGTAAATGAACGGCAAAAAACGAATTCATCTCGCGTCAGGTGCTTGGTTATCATTAAAAAGTCGCATCGGTAACTTTTGTGGCTGCTCAAAAAGTTGGTCGAAACCTGTGACAAGTCTCAAGCGATAAGAATTGTCGTCACTCATCAGACGTTTCATTAAATTTCTGCTACACTGAGGTACAATTCGCTGTGATTTGTTTTTCCAATTCCGAATTTTATTTTTGTCAATGACAGCGACGTTTTAAATAAGGCTAAATAGGATGACTCGGTATTTGGGGTTTCTTTAATGGGACAAGTCTAGATCGGTTATAGAGGAGGCCGACGGACAATTCCCTTCATTGGAAGGATTTTGGTCTAAATCAGCTCGGGGGAATCGGCTAATCCAGCGCTGCGCTGCTCGTTCCATTTCTGCTGAGACAGGCTCTGTGATCCCAAAATGATCAACAATCCTGCTTGAGGCATCTTCACGCAGCTTGAGCTCATGGGAATCCAGACGGATTTTCGACTACATTGTAATTAGAGGAAAGCGGACTGATTTGGCTCGTTTGTGCTTTTATACGAATTACTCAGTCTTCGGCATGTTTGTAGATTGTATTCCACATCAGACTTTCCGACAATTCAAAAAAAACAAAAAGATCTCACCCGTTCTAAGCTTAATATTGTTAAATGTGGTGTCCCGCAGGGATCAATACTCGGACCTTTCGTGTTTTTTATTTAGTAGTTTAATATTTTAAAAAAAAGACTTATATGTCACATGAGATGATGTAAAAAGATACAACCGGACTATTTATTTAATTTTGATGCGTTTCCAAATTCTAACCATAAAATTCAGACTTTGTCGAGCCGGAATAACTGCGAGATAAGTGAATGAGGACACAATAAAAGGGAGAAGAAAAGAAGTCGGCGCCGCAGGCCTATAGCATCGCTAATTGCCTCATTAACATCCCACAGCCGCGTTTCATGTAATGTATTCTTTGCTGCACACACACACACACCATCGAGGCCAATTATTACCTGTTGTTTTATTTTAACCTCTAATGGAATCGTAATATAAAGCCATAATATGTAATGCCTCTATATGCAATGTGCATATATTGTTAGATATTAAAAGAAGAGCTGAAATGATTTTTTTTTTTTTAAACCGGATTTTGGTGCTATAAGTCCACAATGTTTATGGTATCTTTTTTCAGCCCGTTGCGGTAAACAACAGGATTATGCTGACTTCATGTTGTGGATATGACAGTAGTTGCCTCTGACCTAAATTTGACTCTGCTGAGTGCTTGGAGGTTGAAAAAAAAAAGGAAGAAAACAACAATGTTGTTTTATTCACCTTGTTTTTGATTTATTCATGTTCTGCGTAATTCGGGCATCTGTAATCATAATCTTATTTTGTTATTCCCATCATGGTGACTTTTCCCTTCCCCTTCAGTTGTTTTCATGCCATGACTCACCTAATTTGCTTACTTCCTCATGCTCTTCCCTTCAATGACATAATTAAATGGCCCCGAGTATCTTCGCGGATGCATCACAGTGTGTGACGACTGGATTCAAAATGTAGCTCGAGCGTACTTTTTCAAAATATGTGTATGTATTTGGAAACCAATTGTCGTATTTGTTTTCTCCGCAGTGGCGATGGTGGAACCGTTGGTCCGCAACTTGAAGAAATTCCAAGAAGATATCGACTGGTCGTACACAGGTATTTGCCACTTGCAATATTTTCCGGACTATTAGGCGCGCCATATTATTAGGCACAATATAATCTATTTCAAAAAAAGTATTATGTATATTTTTAGATTTTTTAAAATGATAAATTATTATATTTAAACTGTGTAGAATATCTCATTTATTTGATCAATTTACCGCTATTATGCTAGCTTCATTGTATCACATTTATTTGATCAATTTAACACTATTATGCTAGCTTCAGCAAGCTACGCGAGAGTTGCATGAAGCGTAAAATAGAAACGGGAAAAATTTAACCTTGCTAGCTAATCTGGTGACTGACCAGCATCTGTGTTATTACTTTGGCTAATTCTAAATGCTAACATATAAATATGAATGTTAAAAGAAACCGCAATGATATTGTCTCATATTGTTACATTGGAAATGCGCCGCCAGAAATATTCCTGACAAATGAACACGTACTTCACTTCAGGGTGATCCGTGCCCACACTGACAAGCCCGGCGTATGTCAGTCTCAGATCTGTTGATCTGTAGGAATTACCGTATCAGTCGACATCTCCCATAAGAGAGCCTTGATCTGCCTCGGGCCATATGCTCACATGACTGCAGCTAACTCAGCATGGAGCCCCTGCTGCGCTTAAGCTAGCCAGAAACAAGAGTGGTAAGAGACAGACGAATAATAGTCGGAGAGGAGATTATGGCCTCTTACTGGGAAAGGCCACTCGGGTCCGAAGGGGTCATCACTGGGCTAATGGAGGGCTATTAAACATATTAACCTCTCGTGGATTTCCAACGATTTGATGCTTTTTTAAAAATCATCCACTACCATTTGCGAGTATATTTAAAATAAGTCCAACTTGAATCATTTGAATTGTTTATCACGCCACACTCTTTGGTCTGCCTCGCCTCTGATGCTCATCATCACACGGGAAAGGCGAGCTGTTTCCAATTCGTGTTGCTTCACTGTAACCGGAGACACTCTTGCCATATGCATGAGAGAGTGTGTATGTGTGTGTGTGTGTGAGTTCTGGTCACAATCGGGTCTTTCTGAGCAGCTCTGTTCCCTCGCCCTGTGCTGTTCACTGAGCCGTGAGTAAAAACATTAACATGTGAAAGAAGCGCACTTCATTGTGAGGCAGCTTCTTTTTTTTTTTTTTTTTTTTTGGGAATGGTTGGGAGAGAGTTTCACGATTAAATGAAAGGAAATATGTGGAAAAGGACACAGGAGAGTAAATGACGGTGATAAGTAGTGTGAGAAACTTAAAGGATGAGAGTTTATTGCTTGGAGTTTTTTGGGAAACATATTGAAAGTCATACAATAGTTTAGTCTGGGTCGTTATTGTGAGTCTTAGCTGCAAATTCCAGTGCAAGAATATAATATTCCTTAGATTCACGTTAATTGGATTTTCCGGGAAGCCATGGTCATGAGTTTTTGAACAAACTTCCACTTCCTTCATCATGATGGTCCCTGGTGGCCCTGGGATCCTTCTGCCTGGAGGACCCCCCCCCCCACACCCGGGGGGGTCCCATCTGTTCTGTTTGCATGCAAGTTTGCACAGATTATCCACAGCAAGGCGATGGCACGCGTGTATAAAACATTTTCTCATTTCTTAAATCCACCAAAAATAATTTTCTATCCATTCCGCCTTTGCGTGGTGCCCCACAAACTATTTGCCAGGATGTAGTACGGCGAGCCAATTTGGGTCAGATCTGTTTAACGTAGTGAAAACCGTTTTTTTTTTTTTTCCCTGGTATGACTATTGATGCGATGTGATGTACTGACCTCGGACCAGCGTTCGCAGCTGGAGCCCGCAGCGTTCCACTTTGCTCTGTTAATTTGTGTCGAAATACAAGCTGCCAGAACTGTTGGAAATTCACTGGCAGGAAGTTGTGCCGTCTGCTTGGCTTGGACTTCATTTTTTTAAAGCCACACACACTCAAAGTCAAAGGTCAACATTGTTACCTTCTGTCATATTTCTAAGGGCTTTTCCTGTCTTGGTCATAGGAGATCCCACCTTGAATATTTGAACCGAAAAAGCCCGGGAGCTGTTTTGGCGGCTCGCTTCCTTCTCTATCCGTGTTTTCCTGCACGCACATGTTCGCAGCTCTCGACCGCTCGCCCACTCGCCAAATTCTTGAGGCTGGCCTTTCTTCTGCTCCAGTTGTTAAATATTCTGGTGAGGCTGCTCCTAGAGCTTTGTTTCAGACACGGGTTAATGATGAAGAGGTGTGCTCGTACACGTGCCACTTCCTTGTCTCTCCTCATGCAACCTTCATTTATACAAAATGAAATGGAATGACTGCGGCTTCAGAGCTTCACTTCGGTTTAATATTAGTCACCCGTAAAAATGAAGGAAACTGAAATCCTCATGAAGTTTAAGTAACAGAAGAAAAAAAAAGATTTGAATCAGACTGTAAATTAAAGATGAAATTTTGACATTACAACTCATGTACCCAAAGCGGTACTAGCGGTTTAGCTAGTAGCTAATAGTGTTAGCTTAATGAACCATATTGTTAATGTAAAATTCATACAGCCAACCACTGCCTGATAGTGTCTTGTTATTCTTTCTTTTTTTTTTTTTGCCGTCTTGGGAGTTTGACATGTTTTTATGTCTAGACGAAGCGGAGAAGAAACACTTGCTATAGCTTGCCATCTTGCATCTGCGTGGGTGTGCCGCTTTCGTCTTGTCAGCTTTAGGCTCACCCTTTTATGTCAAACAATGTGAATGTCTCGCCCGTGAAGAGGCACTTGAATTAATCGACATGAGAAAAAATAATTGCTAACAGACAAAGAAATACTACAAGGTGAAAACGTGCCCGATGGATGAGCTAACAAAGCTCTTTTGCTAACAAGCTAAAAATACAACTTAGCTTTTTCTACTCCCAAACATCTCTCATGAATGTATTATTCATTTGAATCATGAAAAGAAAAATTTTCCATGTTAATTTTCAAAATTCAATTCTGTCAAATAATCAAATTCTATTTTAATCAGAACTAAAGCCAGATATCGAGTTATTTAAATGAAAGCCGATTCAAAAGAGGAAACCTGCTAGCGTGAAACGAGGCTAAACTCCCTGTGATCTTTTTTTTCTCCCTGTGATTCGATAATTCATATTCCAAACTTTTAGCGGCGGGTTAACCAGCTTCAACAGCGACGATCCGGCTTTTAATATTTGATACGTTTTCGGCTATTTTTTGCTAGTGCTGAGGCAAACAGAAGCAGACAGTCTCCCCCCCTCTGAAAAACTTAAGCCTTACATTATTCAACTTCATAATCTTACATGTATTTTTGAATGACTCTGGCTCAACAGGGCAGAACCTATTCACAGAGGGTGAAATTAGCACTTTGTGTGTGTGTGTCTGCCTTCCAACGGAGCTTAATTGCTTAAAGCGTAAGCAGAAGGCGAGAAACTGCATTTCAATATGTCATTGTCTATCATTAAGCATGAAAACACTTCTTTGGGCATTCAGAAAACCAAATAAATAACATAAAAGTATCTCTAGTATGACTCCTAGTTGAGCTAAATATGATTCAAAGAGAATAATAGATTTGCATTAAGAATGTCCACTTAGCTTCACGCTAATAACAATGTAAAACTCCATAGACGTGCTCATGAATAGCATTGAATGGCAATGGTTCATCATCTATTTCTGTGAAAGCAATTCTCAATTATAGAGCACAAGACTGGTGTCTCAAAGGTCATTTCGGTTTGCGTGTGTTTTCGTCAGACTTGCCGCTTCAATTTCACAGGGATTGCACTCCACGCCGTCCTCCGCCACAGTTTTTCCCGCTCATTGCTTCCCTTTATGCTTCGCGGAGCCTCATCCTCTTTATCGTCATTTCTTCGCTTACGACGGCAGAGTGAGTAGAAAAGATGAGGAGGAGTACCAGAAGGTGGAAATACTTTCAGTCTTGACCATTTGAAATGCATGGAAGGGGATTGGTCTCGCCAAAAGTTGTCGTTGATAACTGTGGATTCATGCTAGCTTGAGCTCCCGTTGCGGTTCTGATGCAACCTTCTCGAGATATTACTTTACCTCCCACACTTCTATTAGTCTCTGACTGACAGCAGTTCTTTAGATTTCAAATCTGGTGGGATTTTTTTATTTTTTTACGTGGATGAAATATGAAATGTGTTGCTTAGCTTGCTCCGATTTACATCACATGCTAAACACTATGTGCAGGTGCCTTGAATCAGCGCAACTGGGGTAAGAAGTACCCATCCTGCAACAGCGCCAGACAATCACCCGTGGATATCGACGAAACCTTCACCCAAGTCCGACTTCAGTACCAGAACCTGCGACTGGAGGGTTGGGACAGACTCATGGCCGAATCCACCACCATCCACAACAACGGCAAAACAGGTTTGATGATATTGTTCAGTTGCTGATTTCCAAAATAAACGAATCGAGAGCGAGGGACTCATTGATGGGAAGGCAGCCAGAGGCACAACACTACACAGCCAGCGTGTGAAGACGGAAAAAAAAAACTAAGATCAATGTCAAGAGGCAGAGATGAAGCCGAGCATAAGAAAAGAGTCAATAAGGAGCCGGAGGGCAGAATGTATAGACGAGAAATAGCAAAATAGGAACGACGGGAGTATAACGACCTATGTCTCGCCTAATAAACACACCGATCTCGTCGAAGCAATCTCATTAGTCGCTTATCTATACATTCAAATGAATCTCTCCATCTCTTAAAGGCCAAAGAGGAAATTAGATATCAGGGCAGGTAGCGATCCAGAGCCGCAATGAGGAGATGAGGAATAATGGATGAGCTGTACAGTTAACTCCATTTCATATCCTGTTAGCATTTTATGTCCTTGAGAAGCTACTTGGAATTTATTAGTCCTGGTCTTTGTTGCAAATGTGTGTGTGTGTTTTTTTTAGTGGCTATCAATGTGGATGGCGACTTTTATATAAGCGGAGGCGGGTTGAGCTCCAGGTTCCGCGTGAGTACCGTCACCTTCCACTGGGGGCGCTGCAATGCGACATCCGATGGATCCGAGCACAGCCTCAATGGGATGAAATACCCACTTGAGGTACTCAAAAACAAAATATTTACTCTCAGCTAGCTTCGGGCTAACTCGACGACTTTTTTTTTTTCCCCCAGATGCAAATCTACGCTTACGATCCGAATGCTTTCCGAAGTCTGGAAGAGGCCATCGGGGAGGGTGGAAGGATTGCGGCATTAGCTGTGCTCTTTGAGGTAAGGCAACATATTCAGGTCAGTCCTAAAGTAATCATTTACTGAAGAAGCGTTTGTCTGCAGATCAGCTTGGACGACAACGAAAAGCTCAATCCCGTCATCGACGCTGTCAACACTGTTAGTCGATTTGGTGAGTCACCTTCAAAATATTTTGCGTAGTTCCTATTCTGACTCTTTGTTGTGCAGGTAAGAGCGGCTCAATGGAAGCCTTGACCCTGCAATCCTTGCTTCCAAACAACACCGACAAATATTACATCTACAACGGTTCGCTGACTTCCCCTCCTTGCTCGGAAACGGTCGAGTGGGTCGTCTTCAAACACCCGGCGGAAATATCGGAAACGCAGGTGAGTCGCCGAGACGGGTCGAGCCATGTGTTAGCGTGCATTTGCATGATTGAAATGAGAGTGACGAGGTGTGACACGGGCACATGGGCGATGACTAAAAATAGAACGGCGCTCGTCCATCCGCCTGGCACTAACGCAATCCTCTTACACGTAGTGTTTACTTTGGCATCAAAACAAGAGACATATTTGTTTTTGTCCCCCTCCCCCCCTCTATGTAGTTGGAGGCGTTCTGCGAGGTGATGACGGTGGAGCAGGCCGGCTACGTGATGCTAACCGATTACCTGCAAAATAACTTCAGAGAACAACAGCAGTTCATGGGACAGGTCTTTGCCTCGTACACGGGAGTAGAGGACGTACCCACGCCTAGTAAGTCACGATGGATGTAAAGCGCTGACCGACCTCCAAGGTCAGCGATTGGCTATCCTCTCCATCTGCATACATTTCTGAAATATAAAGTAGCTCCCCCATCACAATTTTTTCCACTTCTTTTTAAATTGAAATAATCTGATAGGAATAAATGTATGCGCCGACTCTAGCCTGCAGTTCGGCGCCAGAAAACGTCCAAGCTGACGCTCGGAACGAAACGACCATCGTGGTGACGTGGGAGCGTCCGCGTGTCGTTTATGACACGACTATCGACTGGTACACCGTCACCTATGAGCGACTGCAAGGTCCGAACCAAAGAAAGCAGGAGTACAGAACTGACGGGGATCAGGACGTGGTACGTCTCACATGTGGGTATATGTCAATTATTGGATTTTTAAATTTGGGATTTTTTCAGGGAGCCATTATCTCCAGCCTGCTAAGCAACAGTAGCTACGTTGTTCAAGTGGTGGCTGTTTGCACCAACGGCCTCCGAGGAAGATGGAGCGACCAAATTATAGTGGACATGCCGTTAGAAGATCCCGGTACGAACACGCCAGAATTTTTCCATTTCCGAAAAACATATTTATGTCTTTAAATAATCCCTCTCTAGAGAATGAAGCATTTCCCGATGACTCGAAAAACACCAAAGAGGTAAGAAAGCGTCTAACACAAAACGTTAACTTTATTTGTTAAAATGAAATTGTCATTCGTAGATGTCACCTAACGTCAAATGGCAGAAGCCGGAGAATCCCGATCCTCTGGATTTGACTCCAGTCGATCACAGTCCAGTGGAGGAAATCCCAGCAGAGCAGACTAGAGTTTACCAAAACCAACCCACACATTACCCCCAAACAACACAGAACCCGCCGGACCAGGTCGCCGTTCAATCCACCCCAGAATTTCCTCGTCCCGAATCGCCCGTACAAAAAACACGACTCAACCCGGACGTAAAAAAGAAACCTTATAAGTCTAAAAATGACGAGGTCAGCAAAAACCAGATTGAAGATGGGCGAAAAACTCGAACGCAACGGATATTTACCCACGGCGGCTTGGACGGCAACGGCGCAATCTGGGTAACTAGCATAACCCAGCAACCGGGTTTCCTCTTTCCCGTTTCTGCGCCTAGTACGCTACCTAGCGTCCGCCAACAAATCACACAAGACGCCTCTTTGCCACTTCAGGTAGTATCCAAACTACTCACAGCAAACGTTTCAAAAACTGTGAAAATCTCTTTCTGTTCCAGACTCAAAATCTCAACCCAACGGATCCAAATAAGTCAAACTCCTCTGTGAAGAACATTCAAACCACCGACGTTTTCTACAAAGACACAATCAACAGCACATCCAAAATGGCCGCCTCCTCTTCTCTAGGATCTACTTTTACATCGCAAGGTCAGCTAAAAAAAATGTCAGCTTTAACAATAGAACCTCCTAATTGACATTTTATCCTTCAAGGAACCACCGAGTCCGATTCACCCGTAAACAAACCTCCAGAAGCAAGTACCTCCTTTTGGATCTCCGAAAGGACGACGACTGGAAGCAACACCCTCGCCGATACCGTCTACAAATCGTTTACGTCCTCCTCTCTCCTCAGGGTTCTCATGCATACCACCCAGCCCATGTTTAATGGTAAGACCTCAAGACCACCTCTCTGAGCTTCATGTTCCAAACGTTTGTTTGTTTTATATCAGAGGGAAGCAACAGCAGTCACGAATCTCACGTGGGATTGGTCGGCAGTGTGGAACGGGAAAAGAGGACCATCATTCCTTTGGCTGTTGTCTCCACTCTCACCATTTTGTGTTTGCTGCTTCTGGTGGGCATTCTGGTCTATTGGAGGTAAAAAAAAACAACAACACAAAGTTGACATCACATCAACCGGCATCACACTTTTTTTTTATTTGGTCATGTGACAGAAACTGTTTCCAGTCGGCTAACTTCTACCCCGACGACAGCACGTCACCGAAAGTCATCTCGGCCCCGTCCACCCCTCTGTTGCTCGCCACGGGTAACCATCACACCCTCCTAAAATCTCTGTTATGATTTCAAACGGGGAATTCCCTTCCGTTGTGTGACAGACGGTCACGAGCCGTTGACGGTAAAGCAATTTGTGAAGAACGTCGTGGAGCTCCACAACAACAATACCTTCTCCAAGGAGTTTGAGGTTTGTGTTGTAATATGTGTGTGTGTGTGTGTGTGTGGGGGGGCAATTAGAATCAGACAGCCCGTCATCCGTCATAGCTTTTTAATAACACACTTCCATATCCGCTAACATCATGCTATTAAGCTAGCTATTAGTATGCGTAAAGATTTACATAACAAGTTCAAATGAAAAAATATTGTCTTCTTGGATTGGTGTCCAAACGGGGTGCATCTTGCATGGCATCAGTCCCCCCTCTGTTTCCTAGCATGAACCTCCAGTGGAACACACAGAAAGGACATTGGCTACATTTTCATTTTTTTTGGGCCCCTTAGTCACGGAAAAACACTCAAATTTGCAGAGTGGGGATTATATAACGGCTTTGTTTTTTGCGCTCAACCTCTCTGTGTGTATATGAGCCCCTTTGTACCTGGACCTGCACTGACTTCCCTGTCTGCCTGTGTGTCACCCCCCTCCCCCCCCCTTCCCCCCCTCCCTCGACTCTCCTCTCATCACCGCCATCGTTGTGCTTTCCGCATCCTCACTTCCACCCTGCATTAGATTGTGAAAGATTCCTACGAGGTAAGATGCTCGCCATCCTTTTTCAAGTTTGGGGGACCAAGCAAATGAAAATGAAGGGAAATAAAGATGACAAACTAATTGTTTTTTTTATGTTGTCCTGTAGGAGGTGCAAGCGTGCACGGTGGACATGGGCATCACCGCCGATAGCTCAAGTCAACCCGAGAACAAATCCAAAAACAGATACATCAACATTCTGGCCTGTACGATTCCATACAGCATGATTTAAATTCACCAAAATATGATGTAACACCTGAAAATATTCCTCCATCACAGATGACCATAGCAGAGTGAAGCTGACTAACAGTTTGGACAAAGACGGGAAATGCGAAGACTACATCAACGCAAACTTTGTTGACGTGAGGGTTTTGTATTTCAAAACATATTTCGCGCATATTTAAAACATTAACGCTTTCGTCCGCAGGGTTACGAACGTACCCGGGCCTACATCGCAGCTCAGGGTCCTCTCCGAGCAGGCAGGGAAGACTTCTGGAGAATGATCTGGCAGCAGAACATCGGGATCATCGTCATGATCACCAACCTGAAGGAGAAAGGACGGGTGAGAGCGTGTGATGGGATTTTCTGATTCGGTCACCTGCTCACTCGTTTCGTTCCTTGTAGACCAAATGCGATCAATACTGGCCAGAAGATGGTCAGGAAGAATACGGTTCATACCAAGTAACTTTGAAGAACAGCAAGACCCTCGCTTACTACACACTTCGGACATTGATCGTCAGAGAAACGGCAAATAAGGTAACGCTCTCCTGATCCTTCTCAACCTCAAAGTCCACCAACATCTCTGATCCTCCAGGCATCCCAGAAGAAAGTCGAACACACAGTCCAGCATTACCACTACACCCAGTGGCCAGACATGGGAGTACCAGAATACACTCTGCCAGTCCTGTCCTTCATCAGAACTTCATCTCAGGCCAGAACTCAGGATATGGGACCCGTTTTGGTGCACTGCAGGTATCCGATTTGTATTTACATGTTTACATCGTTGGACTGGCGAATGATCTTTGTGTCTGCGTCACAGTGCTGGCGTAGGGAGAACGGGGACTTATATTGTCATAGATAGCATGCTGCAGCAGATCGAGGATCAAGGGACGGTGAATGTCCTCGGGTTCTTGAAACATGTGCGGACTCAGAGGAACTTCCTGGTTCAAACGGAGGTAAACAAACACAGAACGTAGTGTACTGTCTTGAGCTACTCAAACAAAAGGAAGTGGACTTTGCTAGCTTAGTGCTAACAAACAACGCAAAACGCCATAGACAAGCTAACGATTAGCAGCTATGTGATGCTGTTCCAATTATTAGTTTTTAACCTAAAATCCATTTAAAAAAAACAACAAATAATTACATATTACCGAAGCAAATAGGATGGAATTTAGTTTTTTGCTTCTTCATCTTAAATGTGCTGCTGTAAATTACTGACTGCCACCATCTTGTAACTGAGCAAGATCTCTGATGTCTTAAATGTATATCATAAGATTGAAACTGAAATCATTTTGTTATGATATTATTGTCGGTCTTGCCTCCAGGAGCAGTACGTGTTCATCCACGACGTCTTAGTAGAGGCCATATTGAGCCGCCACACCTCCGTCACCTGCGACCACCTCCACTCGTACGTTTCCGGCCTGCTCACACCTGGAGCGTCCGGCCGGACGCGCATGGACAAGCAATTCAAGGTACATATCGTAGAAATTGAATTTCACTTTGATGGGATCATAACGACGACGGTTGTTTCAGTTGATCAGTCAGCGGCAAGCCAAACACGCCGACTACAGCACGGCTCTTCGAGACGGCAACGCTATGAGGAACCGAGCCAGAGCGTTGATGCCCGGTTAGCCTCGCGTTCACATCAACCAACCCCGAAATACTCTGAAGTCACGATGAAGTGCATGCGTCTTGTTTTTGCAGTGGAGCGATCAAGAGTTTGTCTCACCGCCACAGAAGGAAACTCCTCAGGCTACATCAACGCCTCCTACGTTCTGGTAAAACAACTTCAAAGGCTTTCAAGTTAAGACAACGGTCACGGATCGGATTTTTTTTTTCTCAAGCTACGCCATCCCGCTGCTATCTTTTGAATCGCAGGGCCATCGCCACAGTAAAGAATTCATTGTGAGTCAGACACCGCTCAGCAGCACCGTGGAGGATTTCTGGAGAATGATCTGGGAGCACAACACACGTGTTGTGGTCCAGCTATCCGACCCCCATTGTCAGGTTAGGGGAAATTTTGTAAAAATTCACATTTACATCTTCAAATTTATGTTGATCCACGTCTTTATGTGCAGAGTGGGGACCGGGACCTGTGTGTGTATCGACCTGGTGAAGAACAAATAATGAACTTTGAGGGATTCACTGTGACGCAATCAATGGAGAGCTACGTTTGTCTGTCCAATGACGACAAAGTCCTTGTGCAAGATGTCACGTTAGAATCCACGCAGGTTTGAAAAACACTTTTGTGCTTTTCCTAATTGGACCCAAATTTATACAACCCTTTTTTTCTGTTCTAGAACGAATACACTCTAGATGTGCGTCTGTACAGCGCCCCCTGCTGGCCCAACCCTGACAGCCCCATTCGAAATTGCTTTGAATTCATCAACATAGTCAACGAGCACAGCAGACGTGCACCAGGGCCGACAGTTGTACACGACCCGTGAGTACCACATTATACTTTTCTCATTTTATTTCCTGTTTCTAATTTACTGCTTTGATTTTATTTTTGGTAGACTTGGAGGTGTTACCTCGGGTCTTTTTTGTGCCCTCACCACATTGTCCAACCAGCTTCAGGACGAAGGGCAAGTCGACGTCTACCAGGTGGCGAGGATGACCAACCTCATGAGGCCGGGAGTGTTTAATGATATCGTAAGTGTTTCGACAAACACGCAATAATCCACAATAATGAGGAGACCCCCCCCTCCCTCCTCCCCTTTCCAACAGGAGCAGTATCAGTATTTGTACCGGGCCGTACTAAGTCTGGTGAGCAGCCAGGAGGACCAACGAGCCCTCCAGAGTTCAGAAACCAACGGATCAGTACTGCTGGGGAATAACAACATTGCCGAAAGCCTTGAGTCACTCATGTAGATGACACACACACTCACACAGAACAAATCAGTAGTGATGGGAAAATGAAGCTTCATGAACCAGTTGTTGTATTCTTTGGCTCCTCTAGATGGCAGCGTTGGTTTAAAGTGAGGGTTTTAAGAAATGGTAAGTCAATGAACAGAGAGTGCCATCTAGAGGTCTAAGTAAACACAATAACAGATTCATGAATCATCTTGAAGCTTCATTTGCCCATCATTACAAATCAGTGTTAAAGCTCGTCTGCAAGCATCCAAAAGCTGTGAGTACTTTTTACACGCTTAAAAGTCTTCATTCTGTGAAGCCAAATTCACTTTTTTTTTTTTTGCTAACGCGACTGTTTGACTAAACCAAAATCATGGCTTCGTGACCCACGTCTTTTTACTAAAGGTGGCTACTGTCTCGTTTGCACTCGTTAAGTCTAAGATCAAAAAGTTAGACATTCCGTCGTCAGTGTTGAACAATTTTTGTCAGTATTTTGTCCCCGATCAGACACGATCAATTTACTTTAACAGTGAAACCTTTTTTTTGTGTAAATATCCCTTAAATACCAAAAGGCCAAATTACTGTATGTTTTTATGCTATGTATATTTTCTATGACATTTTTCTAGTCATTTACACATATTGTATAACAATGTGGATTCTATTTGATAATTCCACGTACAGATCATAGATTTAACTCATTGTTAACGCTTTTTTATCGTTGCGGTAATTCTAGCAAGTTAACACATTTATCTGCAACCACAAATGTGTGCGGTATTGTAAATAGCAAAAGATTGAATAAAAGACTTGAATATGAATTTTGGGAAAAAAAATCCAAGTCTATTATTTTACACAAATGATCCAAGGCTTCTCGTTGCGATCCCATTCAAGACAAATAAAGCTTTAATATGTTTTATTATTTTTTTAAACTTTATATTGCATTGCCAACAAATGGCAGAACAGAGCAGTAAATAATCCACAAAGATAAAAGTTATGAAAAATATTTGTCATTATAATGTCGCAGTCACACATGATAAAGTGTATACAGTGCATCATAAATAAAAGTCGTAAATAATAGACTGTGTAAAATAATGCGATATTTTTTTTAACGCTGCACCTTCTTACATTTCACACTGAATCAACTAAAATGGACCGAAATCTAATTATGATGCCTCAACGCAACATTTCTTCAAATGTAATTTATGTGTGACGCTAAAAATATATTTGTATTATTCACTTATGGCACATACAGTACATTATATCGGTGACACATTTTTATGTATGTTTTGTTGACCTGATTATTAGTGAAATCTAAATGAAGTTGGCATGCACATCTTAATAACGAGTGTATACAATATTTACATAAAGTACATTAATAAGCAAGCTAATTGTAAATTTACAATTTATGTTGTAGTTAAAATAAATTCACATAAACATTACAAAATGCATTTATAACTGGTGGGGCACCTGCTTCAAGCTTATTGCAAGATAATAGTGTAGCCATCCCGATTTATTTTCCTTTTATTCCTAAGCACCAATTTGAAGCCAGAAAAGTGAACAAAAAGTTGTCATCTCTGGTTTGATTTTTAAAATGTGGATAAGTCTAAAAAGAATGGATAAAAAGAAGGTAAAACTTGTCGTCTTGTAGCATTCTTTTTTTTTTTACTTGTCGCTGGAAATAACCTGTTGGCAAAAATAAGCATTTATTATTATCAAGAAGAAGTCATTTTTGAAGATATATATATATATGTGTGTGTCCTCACATAATCGGTGCGTTTGCGTTTCCAACAGTCCGGGTCGAGCCTCTTCTGCTCATCGGCGAGGGCTTTGGCCTGTAAAGTAAACACCCGACGCTCTTCGGTCCGCATTTTCTTCCAGCGCTCGCCGAGAAGCACGCTGATGGCTCTGAAACGCACGTACACGTTGAACACTATTGCGCAATACCGGGGTGGCGGCGACGCATACTAACCTGTTATCCTTGCCCGGGTGCATCTGCGTGTACTGCACCCTGAATTTCTTGGCAAACAACATGAATGCGTTCATTGGCCGCTTACACTTGGGTGTGACTTGGCTACTTCCTGGTTGGCGGACATTTTGGCTTTTGATTGGTTTGCGGTGAGGACAGCGGGAGCGACCGGGCGTGTCGGCGTCTGTTGGTTTTGAATAAGATTTTTTTTTTCTCACTATTTCTTCTTTTTTAATAGTTGAGTCAAAGATGCCAAACCTTGTAATGTGTCTCGATGTGGAGAAATGGCGCCCCCGCTGGACTGGGAGGCATATCGCCGTCTGGCCATGCTGCTGAGCAGGTAAACGGCGGAAGAGTCCAGTGGTGTGAAATCATAACTGCGGAAAAGGCACAAAAAAAAAAAGATCATCACGGTCATACGTGTACGTTGTTACGTCATTTTCAAATACCTTTTAAATGTGTCAAAGACAAGCGAGTCATCTGTATGTTCGGCATCTCTGTGACTCGGGGGAAGGCAAACGTCGCCTAGCTCCATTTCGTAACCGGCGATACCGTAGCGTACCACGGTCAAGCTCGGGTAGAATGACGACCAACCTGATTAATAAAAAAACAAAAAACAAATGCAGGTTGTTACGGGCGAATCCTCTCTCGTATGTCCTTGCTTGCTTACCTTTGTTTTTAACGTAGAACGGGTGGTCAAGTTCACAGCGGGCAGTTAACAAGCTGTGTCCAAAAGCGCCGGGGTCAAAGGTCAGCTGTAAAATGGCCTGACCAGACAAGACGTTTTCGGAGTGTGCCACAAGCTGCAAACCCTCACAGCCGTAATTCTGCAAAATGATTTGTTTTCTTTTTAGTCCGCCAAGTAAATGCTCATACTTAGATTTTTTTTTTTTTTTTAAATATAATACCGCCAAGTTGGACTGTTCCTCAATGTCAGACTGAAGGTCCTCAACTTTGCGCCAATCGACACTGGCGCCACTGTGGAAACGCAGGTGAGTACCTGCACAAACAAAACATGCTTCAGAAAAAATACAAATCAAAGTACCAGATCATTTGAATTTTTTGAAATAAAATTGCATTTCAATAGATGCGTGTGTACCTTTAAGAAAGCAATGCCAGGCGGTGGCAGGCCAGGAGACGCTCCAGGCCGTGTCTTCGTCATCCGACAGCGAGGATCTGGTGGACACGGCCGAGCTGCATTCGCTGCTCGTCTGTGCAAACATAAAGCAAAACATCAAGCAACAAAGCGCCTCTGAAGTGGGTCCCTCTCGTCATCGATGGTGGGTTTGCTGTACCCTGCCTCTGCTGGAGCTCGTCGGGGGAGGCCGGGCGTACGAATGTAAATCACTTCGGGCGGAAGAGGAACTGAAAATAACAAACCGAAATATATGAGTGAAGTACTTTTCCTCATGTGCTTTCAATGAAATGGTGTGTGATTGTACCTGCTGTGGGGAGAATCCTGTAGCAGGGGGCTTTGAGGCCCGGTGGCAATGTGAGCCAGCTGGGTCAGCCAGCGGGTGTCACCTGACCGCCCACGACACCCCGCGCCCGCCTCGATTTGATAAATCGCTGTCATCTCTTTCTCCTCTGGAGCCTCCTCCAGGCTTGGAAGATCAGCTGAGGAAAGAGCAGAGGGATGTTTGTGTCTTTATGATGTGCCTTTTAAAGTCATTATTGGTGTTATTTACCATATTCCGTTAATTCCATAGCACTCTTTGGGGCAGGTGAGGAGTCACGTGATTGGTCCTGATCCACTTCTACAATCTCTTCTGTGAGTGGAAATAAATTAAGTTGGAGTTGGAGTGCTGATTAATAGATGTCCGACCGTTGCCACGGAGATGGCGAATACCTGTGCATTCGCAGTGGGGCTCGGTTTCCTTGAATTGTTTGAGGTTACCACTTGACAGGTCTTTGGGGATCACCACTTCCCACATCATCATGTCAACTGAAACAGTATGTAATTAGAAATGCAAAATATCACACAGACCAAAACATGTCTTTCCACAATTTCTAGTTTTTATTCCTTTTTTTTTTTTTTTAACCCGCCTCCAAAACTGTTGCACAATATGGTTATCATGTGACAGGGTCTTGTTTATAAACTTCGAGAGCGTCCGCGCATGCGCGTAACGACCCATTCATTCAAGGCTGTGAATGACGGCAAAAAAACAAAACAAATGCAGGAGCAGTCGTAATAATGTTGTTACAACCATTTCTTCAGACGATGTGTATTGAAAAGTCATATTTGGGAGACATAAGCACAAGAAGTAGTTTGATCGGTCATGACATAAAAGTGCGATTAAAAATTGGGATTTCCGTCGACGAATGCGAGAAAAATGTCTTAAGAATTATATCTATTCGTATGAAAAACGATGTCTGTGTTGAGAAAAAGTGAATAAATAGAATAAATACGTCGAGTGAGTTTAGGGAAAAGGGCCGATTCAACAAAAACAACTAACGTCAACAATGAAGCTTTAAGAGCGACCGAGCTGCGGAGCTCGTATTTATGAAAAGGACAGGCCTCGTCATCTCGATCTTGTCTCGTATTTTTAAAGTTTAAAGCATACTCAGTACATTGGTGTGGTCATTTGTCGAACTCGACGAATTAAAACGCGGAAAAGTTTTATTAAACTTTTTTCTTTACTCACCTAAACAGTGGCCTTGTACGGAAAAGTAGGTTGGTATAAACATATCGTCCTCGCCCATCCTATTGGTCCAACCTGTTGTCAATCAAAAGCTAACAGCAACCTCATTGGTCTGTTTATTTGCAGACGGCCTTGCATTTTTAAGTCGAGATAAAAGATTAAAAATGAAAGATTAAAATCGATAATAGAACGTCTTTATTGTCGTTGAACAGAGCAATTAAAACTGTTTATTAATCAGTATCTAAACCACGATTGATTTGATTGCGGTAATTCTAACTTTCATTTTCGTTATTGGAACCAATCAATAAAATTGTTAGGTAGGAAATTAATAAATAGGTTTGAGTTTTAATAAACCAATTTAGTTATAAAAGAAAGTAAAAGTAAACACTGAAGTTACTCAATTCGACCGCGAGATGGCAGCAAAGATTAAATCAACAGAGTTATTCTGTTTCCGAATGGCCTCTTATTTTGAAGGAGTCACTGGATGCTGTTAACTTGTCAAGCAAAGTTAACAGATCACCACTTTACAGCGGCAGCGAGGCAACATTGTTGATTCTTTTACAACAGTTATTTTTGTTCTATAATGTGCACTATTCGCCTCATTTTAATGCCGAATCTTGGGTTGTTTGCTCCGGGTGTTATCACCTTTTGCATTTTTAAGTGAGTATTCCTTCGCGACTTTCTGCCACTTGTACCGTTATAGCTTTCTTGCGTGCCGCTTCCCCTTCTCAATATTTTCTCAATGAATTATTTCGTAATATATTAGTTTAACAAATTGGCCCAAACTATGTGCAAGGTAAAACAAACGTGTCAACGTCGTGTCATTTTGTGTAGTGTTACATTCAAGACTACTATCCACACAAGCTTCCTGTTTTTGGGGGGAAAAAACAACCCCCCCAGTCATTACATCCTGTTTATTTAAATAATCATATAAAATGGCAATGGAAGTTTTTAAAATGTTATAGTTTTGTTTCCTGTTACTTTAAGACACTCAGACTATTGTTTATGCGATGTGAAAAATGATTCCACTCCAAATAAAATTGTCCCATTTTAATCGCTTCTCAAGTTAGGTGATGGAGGAGCAGCCCATCCAGTCGAGCCAGGAAGAGCGAGTAGTGTTGCGAGAGGACAACAGTCGGCGGAGACGAAGGAAGGCCATCACGTCGTCCTCCTGCGCTTCCATGGATCACGTCGCCGTGGAGTTCATTCTCCCGACACCCACACAGGGTGGCGACGACCCTGACTCGCTGCAACTGGAGGTTGCGGGAAACTGGACAGTGGAACAGGTTGCTCATTGCTATTTAATTATCCACTCAACTTAAGGTGATTTTAAATTTTTCTCCTCCCCAGGTGAAGGCTCAGGTTTGGCTCAATGCAGTGACATCCAACCTGTGTCCGGAATTCTACCAAAGGTTTTCTCCTGACCACTGCATACTGCTCTACCAGAAGAAAGGCAACACGTGTGAGATCTACGACAAACATCAAGTTTTCCAGACGTTGGACTGCGTTCGCTACTGGAGAGGTTTGTTTGATTACTAACCTTGATTAAACCACATCATAAAGGTTTTATTTAAAAAAAATTTCCAAAGCTTTGAAGAAGGACGTCGGCCGGATCAAACTGGTCCCTCGTCCGCAGCCCTCGGACCAGACCCTCCAGTACCAGCGCTTCCTCAACTACCTGATCGGCTACGATGTCACCGACGTTAGCAACGTACACGATGACGAGCTGGAGTTTACCCGCAGGAAGCTGCTGACGCCGAGACGCATCGAGTTGTCGGGACGCGACGCGAAGCTTTACTCCATGGACCCGTGGGTGACACACAAGACGTTGCCGGAGCACCTTTTGGGAAAGGTCTGTTGAATTTTTGGACTCAGATCTGAGAGCCACAAATAAATTCGAATTCATTTCTGTTCTTGGGCGGCTCTTTTCGTCCTCTCAGGTCACCAACGGCCACGTCCTGGTGGTGATCCACATCCACTCAGCCAGTCACACCATCAAAGTGTCCATCCACGACACACCAGCACAGGTGTTGCAAAGCGTTCCGCTTCATCGTCTCGATTTGCTTCTCAATGTCTCATCTCATTGTCCGTCCCATGCAGGTTTTGTCCAGCTTCTTCTCCAAAATGGCAAATAAAAGAGGTTTGCTGGGCATCCCCGACAGCTCCTGCGAAACGGATTTTGTGCTGCGGGTGTGCGGCAGGTTTGTTCAAAATCGAGTCGCCAATCGACTCAGGATCGGGTGAGTTAGTCGGGTTTGTTTTTGAGCAGGGAGGAGTACTTGTATGGGGAGAACCCGCTGCACAATTTCAACTGGATCCGTCAGTGTCTGAAGAATGCGGAGGAGATCCACTTGGCTTTGGAGACCCCGCCTGACCCTGAACTGGATCTGGTTCGTGAAGAGGACTGGGCCCAAGTGGACGATTGCACTGGTGTCGCAGGTCTTCACAATCCTATATATATATATTTTTTTTTTTTGCGAGGGCCAGCCATTTATTATTTTTTGTCATTTTGGGTGTTTTCCCAGGCACGCACGAGCAGCTGACTATCGACGAGAAGGACCACGAGCGAGTGTTCACCGTCTCCATGTGGGATTGTAACAGGAAATTCCGGGTGAAGGTGCTGGGAATCGACATCCCGGCTCTTCCCAAAATTTCCGACTTTGTGGTCTACATTGAGGCCAGCATCTTTCACAGTCAGCAACTTCTTGCCCAGGTGGAAAAAAATGGACTGAAATTTTTTTGGGTGAAACAGAAAGCTAAAAAATAAATGTATAAACATGACTAATTTTAAACCTCATTTTTGTACTTAAGGAGCGGACGACTCCCAAAGCCTTCAATGAAGAAGTGTTATGGAACTCCTGGTTAGAGTTTAACATTAAAATCAAGGACCTGCCCAAAGGGTCTCGTCTCAACCTCCAGGTAAGGCTTAATCTATTTTAATCATTTTAATATGGTCCGTCACATCCGCCATAAATCCCATCTTATGTTCATCCCAGGTGGTGTGCAGTAAACAACCCCAGCCTCCATCCTCCAAAAGTTCTTCCTACCAGGACAACACATCCGGAAGTCACGACGGTAAGGCCGTCTCAAATCCCGCCGCCGAACCCTCCCGAAGCGATCCTCACCCGCTGTCGTCCGTCAAGGCAAGACCAAGAGCCGCCTCTTGTACTACGTCAACCTGCTACTGATCGACCACCGCTCGCTGCTGCGCCAGGGCGAGTTCGTCCTACACATGTGGAAAATGCCCGAGAAGAGCGAGGAGAGCAGCAGCAGCAGCATCAACGCCGACAAGCTGACGTCAGCCACTAACCCGGATAAGGTTTCCTCCATGGCCGTCGCCATCTTACTGGATAAGTACTGCTACCCCGTGGTGCTTCCCAAAAGCCGCGAACCCGGTCGGGACGGCGCCGACGGACACGAGCGAGGTCAAAGGGAGATGCCCAACCACCTGAAGAAACAGTTTGCCGCCATCGTGGCGACTGACCCCCTGCATCCGTTGAGTCCTGAAGACAAAGAGCTGCTCTGGCATTTCCGACACGACTGTATACGTGACCCCAGGTACTTGGATAGGGGAACGCAAACAGTAGTGGATTGAAAAAGTCTACACACCCCTCTTTCAACCCTGTCAGGGCCTATCCAAAGCTGCTGTCGTCAGTCAGGTGGGGGAAACAAGAAGACGTCCTGGCGATGCACCGCTTGTTGGAGCGCTGCACCGCATGGGACAGCAGGTAAGAAAGCGCCGTTAGTATTTGTCAGTTTGTTTCTCACGACGGCTTTTGATGCACGTCAGCGTTTTGGACGTCGGCTTGGCCATGCAGCTGCTGGACTGCCACTACTCTGACGCTCAAGTTCGCTCCATGGCCGTGAGGAAGTTGGAGACGCTGGAGGATGATGACGTGCTGCGATACCTTCTGCAGCTTGTTCAGGTTTGTTTATTGCCAAGTGCTTCCTTAATTTGACTTTTAAACAGCATGTATGCAGGACCAATCCGAAATAAATTGAAAGAAAACTGAAAAATATGATTTAAAAAATGAATATTCAATTATAGATATATTTGTTTTTATTTCCACATTTATTTTGCCACTTTTTTAATCTTAATATTTAAACTTTTTTTTATTTTTGTATTTATTTTCACTTTGATTTTGTATGATTTCTTTGGTTTTTTTAGATCTTCATATATTTTTTTAAATTGAATTTTTCTAATACTTTTTTTCTATTCATTTTTATTTTCACTTTTATTTGATTTTTTTGATTTTGGCAGTTATGGTCTTCCATAAGCAGTATATTTGTGTGCAGGCGGTCAAGTTCGAGCCCTATCATGACAGCGCCCTTGTCAGATTTCTGCTCAAAAGAGCTCTGCGGGTAAGCAGGAAGAAAAATGCATCACATATCATGTACAGGTAAAAAAAAAAACAATGCCATCGTGTCTATTTTCACCTTTCAGAGCAAGCGTATCGGCCATTTCCTCTTCTGGTTCCTACGCAGCGAAATCGCCCAATCCAAGCATTACCAGCAGAGGTTTGCGGTCCTACTGGAGGCCTACCTGCGAGGGTGTGGCGAGGCCATGCTGCAGGATTTCGGCAAACAGGTACGCAAATATTCTTCTTAAGCACATCACCGATTAATTAACAGCATCCACTGCTTTATTCCAGGTTGAGGTGACCGAGGCTCTGCAGAAAGTCACCCGAGAGATCAAGACCATGTCCCCGGACAAATATGACGTCACGACACAAGGTTGGTTTTCAAAATCAGGCTGATAATGTTGCAAATTTACCAAGAGAATCCTTATGCAGTGGTGGGTCAGATGCGTCAGAGGCTGGAGACTCTGCAATCGTCCGGTCTTCCGCAAGGTTTCAGGGTCCCCTATGATCCCGGACTGAGAGCCGGACGCCTGCTGGTAACAGAGACGCACTGACGATACTCACGTGGGGATTCCTGACTGAATTATTATTATTTTTGGGGCTTCAGATCGAGCAGTGCAAAGTGATGGCGTCCAAGAAGAAGCCGTTGTGGCTACAGTTTGAAAGGGCCGACCCCACCACCTTGTCCAAGGACCCCATTGGTATCATCTTCAAGCACGGGGATGACCTCAGGCAGGACATGCTCATCCTGCAGGTGGTGGACAGTCTCACCCCCCCCCCCCCCCCTTACCTCTTTTGTCAATTTTTATTTTTTTTGTCTGTGTTAAGTTTTGTGTTTTGTTTCCCGCCAGATTCTGCTGATCATGCAGTCCATCTGGGAGACCGAGTCTCTGGACCTGTGCCTGCTGCCTTACGGCTGCATCTCTACCGGGAACAGGATAGGTCCGTCATTATAACCGCCTTCATTTCATTCCATGTTTCATCCCGAAATTTTCTCTCAGGTATGATCGAAATCGTGAAGGACGCCACCACCATCGCTAACATCCAGCAGAGCGTGGTGGGAAGCACCGGAGCTTTCAAAGATGAAATTCTACATCAATGGCTGCGGGACAAGTGTGTGGGCGAAGACAAGGTATGATTTATTTGTATTTTTTATTAATAAGGCCAAATATTGTTCATGTTTGCCTCTCACTGTTCAAAGGAAGTCGCAAAAAACAACAGACAGGAAGCGGCCGTGAGCTTCGGTGGTTTCCTGTCACACAAGCTACTTTTAGACCCCGCCGCCTTTTATGAATTACAATTTCACGCAAAGTTATTTTTCCCCAGTTTCAACAGGCTGTGGAGAGGTTTTTGTATTCCTGTGGCGGTTATTGTGTGGCCACCTACGTCCTGGGCATAGGCGACCGCCACAATGACAACATCATGATCACCGAATCTGGTAACCACGCTCAACGTTGGCTTTCAAAGCAAACAATATATCCATGAGATTCATTTTTTTTTTTTTTTTTGCGGCAAGGGAATCTCTTCCATATCGACTTTGGTCACATCTTGGGGAACTACAAAAGCTTCATGGGAATCAGTAAGGAGTGGGTTCCCTTTGTGCTCACTCCAGACTTCCTGTACGTCATGGGAACGTCGGGAAAAAAAAGCAGCCCCCACTTCCAGAAATTCCAGGTGCGTCAGAAGCAATTTCTCCCATTTGTGCACTTATTTCACGCTCCTTTCATTTGGGGATCAGGACGTGTGCGTGAAAGCTTACCTAGCTCTTCGGCACCACACCAACCTGCTCATCATCCTCTTCTCCATGATGCTGATGACAGGTGCATAATGCTGTTATATTCAATAAGTGCTGTGTGCTATCTGGCCACTAGAGGGCAGTATAGATTTGACTGTGTACTAAAATAAGTTGAAATGCAATTTCCTAATAGGCATGCCCCAGCTGACCAGCAAAGAAGATATCGAGTACATCCGCGAAGCGCTCACCGTCGGCCGTAGCGAGGACGAGGCGCAGCGCCACCTTCTGGACCAGATTGAGATTTGCCGGGAGAAAGGCTGGATGGTGCAGATAAACTGGTTTGTTCACTTGGTGCTGGGGATCAAGCAGGGGGTGGAGAAACGCTCCACATGAGGAGGAAAAATAAGGCAAGACGTGTGAAAGGGCAGTCGAACAATAACGATGATAAAAACAACAATATTGATGACATGCTAAACTACTTGCTGGTTTTTTTTTTAACGCGATTTAAATTTCATTGGGTTTTTCAGCTTTTTACATGAACCTTAATTGCCTTTCTCGTTCAACAACTACCTATTGAACTCCATTCTTAGGCGTTACTGCCCTCTAGTGGTGTTTACAACACACAGCACTTGTTCCAGTACAGTATTAGATTTGTTTGATTGGTTCAAAAAATGCTTTCGAATATGTTTGAAAAATATATTTCCTTACATGGGCTCTCTCAGGGAGATGCAGTCAAAATAGTCAAATCAATAAAAATGGTTAATCAAAACCTTATTCAATTTTAGTTCTTTCCTCTGTGCTTTGTATTGAGGTTCTTTTCATGTCTGTGGTTTCATAGTCAATATTGTTTTATTAGTATAAACTTTGACCACAAGAGGGCGCAGTGTGACATAAAACTGGCTTGTCGAGCATCCTACTTGCATCCCTCTCATCTCTTCTTCCTCCCTATCATCATTCCTCCCATCTCTTTCCATCTTAATCATTGACATTATTGTTCCAGGCGATGAGTGGGTGCAGGTGGACAAGCCTGACGCCCTTTCTTCTTGTTTTCTTCTCACTCTTGCTTTGAACTGCAAATGGATTTGTCAGTATAGGGAAGAAAAAAAAAAAGCCTCCTCAGCTCTTTATGGCTCCTTAAAGCTTTTTAGCACGCCTTTGTGACTTGTGTGGAGGCTGAAGCGATTTGCTGAACGCACACGACTGTGAATGGAAATGCAAAAAAAAAAAAAAAGCGCTTTGTTGTTCTTCACCATTTGTGATTTCAAGCCTCATGGCAAAGGCACAAATTGATGATTACAAATCAAATATCATGCTCACAATATTAGGAACAGCACATTTTGTGAAATGGTCTAAATGTGCCGGTGTCAACTGAGTTTCAGGGAGCAAAGTAGTATGATGTCTTCTAATCTATCTGGTTCCTTTCCAGGAAATTGTGAACCAGATCACTCAGCAAGGGAATTTGTGTGTGTGTGTGTGTGTGTGTGTGTGTGTGTGTGTGTGTGTGTGTGTGTGTGTGTGTGTGTGTGTGTGTGTGTGTGTGTGTGTGTGTGTGTGTGTGCGCGCCCGCGCCAATGCGACAACTTCAGTTTCTAATGACTTTGCACCACAAATTCATTTCAAACTATCATCCATGTTCGTGCTTGTCTTGTGATTTGTAAAACAAATATTGAATTCATGTAAAAAAAAAAAAAAAAAGAAGCTAATTAGCATGCATAGATGTAAATGAACATACAATATTCTTGACTTCAATGCATATGGTGATAACCCGTGGGTGTGATGCACTTCTATTTATGTTCAATGAGATGTACGATTCTTTGAATTTGCGGATTTACATTGCAGATGTATATAATTGTCATAACGAGTATAGTCATATTTTTTATTACCTCAGCGTACTAATTTGGAGAGTTTGACGAAAAACTCAAGCGCGTTTCTGGAGCTATTTTTACATGTTACTGCCATCTAGTGTTGTCGTTATGAATTGCAACTATATCTTTGCTATATTTAAGGCTGACATTATGAATTCTTTTTTTGTATTTCTTAGTAGGTCGCCTTTTTTGACAGGCTTCAGAATTCTATTTTCTCAATCAGCTTCTGACATAAGCATTAGTCTTGTTTTTGTGGGATATTTTTCGACAAGCTTTCCCGCTGTATGTTGCCGTGGGAACTGTCAGTCAAATCTAATTAAAACACACCCACTCGCTTCTCATCAGAGTTTGCCAAAAGATTTTTTTTTTCCCCAACTATGATTTCATACTACTATAAATAAAATGCCAACACATCCTAAGCAATAAATTCCATACATGTATTTATTTCTATGAATGACTTGGAGATGTCCAAGCTTGACCTTTTTCACAACTGTCAATTACTACTTATAGCCGTTAATAGTTAAAATTTAATGCCCTGAACATATCGAAACCAGCTGTAATTGGATATCGAACATGGAGGTGTGTATGGGTCACAGCGCCACATCAGATACTCTTACTGACAGAATGTTTGGGTGCATGCGAGTGGATACTCGAATAACTAGGCTGAGATAAAGTTTTGGATAAATATATCATCAATACAACAAGATGCTTTCACTCCCAAGTAAAAAAAAAAAAAAGAATATTCCGCAATTGGCGTCCCTCAAGGTTCAATGTTCGATCCCCTTCTTTTTCCAATGTATGCTATTTGAATGAATTTGCAACATTTAACATCTTTGGATATTTTTTTAGATTTGTTTCACGCATCATGGTGCACCTCTGTTTAATTTCTCCTTTGTACTAATCCCTCTGTGTTTGTGCACATCAACAGAAGGCCAAGTAATTAATGCCCACGAGAGGTCCCAATAATCTTTTCTTGTTTCTGCATGGTTGTAATTCCAAATATCCAATCAGCCCGGTGGTTGTCCCACGCCCCCGTCCGTCCCACTAGGCCAGTTGGAGTCTAATCCCGGCCGAGCTAATCTTCCACTGATCTAAGGGATTGCACTGCCTGAGTTTGCTGGATTTCCTCTCACCTGCTGGTCACAACATGCCCGACTGATTTACTGAGTCGTCGAGCTCGGAGTGGACGGAAGATGACTTCCCGCCGATCAACCTCCTCTACCTGGACAGGTGAGTGTCACATTAGCAACCACCAACATGCTACCGCTATATACAGATGGGGGGGGGGTAGATTAATGCATCTCCAACTATGTAATCGTCAAATCCGATTGCGTGAAAGCATTGGATCATGTGCTGCTTTGCGTGAATATCCCATCTGACATCATAAACATATGCACGAGGGATATTCTCTAAGTCCGTCCTCGGGTATTTCAAACTGGCGACCCTCCAGTTGCGAGACCTCCTTCTCCAACATAACCCCAGGCGGACTACCACAAGCCAAATGAGCCGTACAAGACTGCTGGCATGAAATGAACGCACAAATAAAAGTCATCTCGACCTTCTAATTCGCATTTCCCGTACATTGAACTACAGAATAGACGACTCAAGCGACGCTAAAGAGTGAGCTGTCCAAGGTACTGAAATGAGAGCACAGTAAGATGCCGGGTTTGTTACTATGGCTACAGATGGCTGTCTCCCTAAATAACCACTCGTCGTACGTAACCTTATTATTAAAAGAAAGGCTGTTAGATGGACATGAAAGCGAGCAACTCTTTTCGAGAAACGCTTTTGGCTGAGCGACAGAGTCGTGTCATAAATAGAAATACTAGAGAGCCGACAAATACATTTATACGGCGGGGTGTGCACACTATTGCAACCCCGTCATTCAAGTTGTTTCCTTACCCTCTCGAAAGTATTTCAATGTTATTTTCAGCTCATTATTTCACTAAAACATATTTGAAAAGGGGGTGTGTAGACTTTTTAGATCCACCGAATGTAAACCAAAGAAGAGCTTTCATAACTAGACTCAAAATCTCATTCAAGTTTTTGGAATGAGATATGAACCTGAGCTAAATGATAAATTTATGTGTGTGTATTTGAAGCACATAAATACGCTGATTTGCTTTTTCCAGGATGAGAAGAATGTTGGCCAGGACAATTGGTGAGACGATAGTGTACATTTAAATCAATACAGCTGAATCATCCAAGATCCTCCACTTTGGTCCCGAGTGGGAATTATTTTCAGAATAAACTGTACATCATGAGAACATTGCTGAAAATACAATATCTTCAATTTTTATATATATTTCTTTCAACCCAATGTGTCGCAGAGTCACGGGGGAACGGACGAGGCTTCACGCCGGTGGCCACGGCTCTCAGCGAGTCCTCGTCCATCCACAGCGACACCTTGTACCACCTGAGCAGGGATGTATCCCGGGTGGGCCTGGACCCCGTGTCCTACAGTATCCTGGAAGCAGAACCTGACAACGAGGAGGCTCAAAGTCTACTTAAGGTAACTAAGTGATGACCGGAGGGCGTCAAAGCACTTTTTTTACCTCAGACGAGGCTATGGCTTGATGAAGTGAAATTCCTCCTCTCATCTCGACATAGTTCCTTGATACATTCCAGATTATTATTTTTTTTAATCAATACAAGAGCTGCATTAACAATCCAGAGAGATAATTTCCAGTTCAGAGGTTCGATTCAGACTCCCCCCCCCCCCCCCCCCTTGCATGTTCTCCCCCCCGCCTGTGTGGGTTTTCTCTGGGTACTCTGGTTTCCTCCCACATCCCAAAAAACATTGAGCACTCCAAATTACCCGTAGGTGTGAGTACGAGTGCAGTTCAGGGTGTCCCCTAGCTACGACCCGATGAGATCGAAAATATCGGAAAAAACAATTCTCAGTATGCTGCAATGCACTAGCGCCAAAATACATCATTTATACTTACCGCAGCTCTTGAATTGACTTAGCCAGGTGTTCCTAATGAAGTGGCTGCTAAGTGCACTCACTTTACAGATTGCCTTTTTCTCCCACCCTCCCCTTTTTTTTTTTTTTTTTCGAAACAAAGTGCCGAGCGTACAGTGCCAAACGCGCCGGCGGTGCGCACGCAGCCCGCACACACACACACACACTCACACTCAGACACTCATCACACACTCAGTGCGAAAACTAGATGGATGCCTGCTCTGGTGTGTGGATCATGCTCCAGCTCCACGCTTCCTTTTAGATCTGAGCCGAAAGCTCCTGTAGGATTTGGGCACCATGAAACCTGTTGCATCGGCACGGCGGATTACGTGGCGTGACCTGTAGTGTTGTTTTTTTTTGTTTTTTTTGGAGGGATGGAGGAGGAGGTGGCGGCTGGGATGAATTGGGCTGCCTTTTTGCCAACTTTTACTCATGGTCTCCCTCAACTTGTCTGATTGTGTTTGAAGCGTCACAGCATGCAGACTGATGACAAGATCCCAGTGAGTACAGCAGCTTGCTCTTTTGAGTTTTAGATCTGCTCCTACGCTTTTAGCCATCAGCTCTTGTTCTGTGTGTGCTAGTAACCTGCTTTTTACTATCAATTATCGGTAATCACCAATATAGCAACTGTTGCTATTATCATGAAGGAAAGCAAAACATTCTCCCAGACGTTAACTTATTCATTTTTATTCATGAATCTGCCAATTGATCAACTATCAACATTTTATTCGTTCGAATATCGGCTTTATCCTCCTTTAATTTACTGTCACGTCCAATTAAAAGTAGAACAAAGATAATTCCAGGTGTTTGAGTATTCTAAACAACCAAAGCACTTTTTTTCCTAAAAGCTGCTAGCTTGATGCTAACACATCATGGGAAATTCCTTAGAAAGGCTAACACATAGCATCTCTGGATGGATATTTGAACACAAACAATGCAGACTTGAATATAGACAAACAATATAACAACACTTGCAGGTATATATTCTTTATCCTCTGCAAAGAATGACAATTTACTGAGTCAGGGAACCCTGTCCCTCCACTCCCACCCCTGTCCACAATTAGTATTTTTTTTTTGCTAATCCCCTTTTCTTCTTGTTTACTTCCTTTTTTGTGCTTTTGAATACATAATACGCGGAGGTGTTCCTTCCACCCACGTAGGCAGAAAAAATTTGTAACGCTTTTCCGAACGCTAATCCAGCAGGGGACCCAACACGTGACCGCGTTTGGATGGTATCCAAGGGAAACACCGCGGGTCTGTGTACTAAACAATCCCTAAAAAAAAAAAAAAAAAAAAGGCTCCCCCCTCCATTCTTTTGGACACCTAACTGACGTTTGGGGGAAAAAAAAAAAAAGGCCACGCGTGAGAGAGAATGTGCATACCTCACTCATACTTTAGAGCGGCTGTATTGTGCAGGGGAGTCTTTGTGCTGTGGTGTTGCTCTCTTTTTATTGTCTTTCTGGTCCTCACTCCGCCTGTCAATGTGTCCCCGTTGGCCACAGTTGTTTGTTTTATTCTTCTGACCGCCTGCCGACAAAAATCCAGCAAATATGCGCTTTCCTTTATTTCTCACAAAGCTATTCAATGGAACTTTTGAAGCTGGTTGGAAATTTGAATTATCCTGCTAATCATCAATCAATAATAAATGCCCTCCATTTTTTTTAAAGCTAAACTGAAATCAGCAGGAAAATCTCCCAGCATGCCCCGCGGCCTATCGAGCCTTCCCTCTTGTGTCCTCAATGTTCCGTCTCCTTCCAAACAATCCGTCTAAATAAAGAATCCAAGTGGCAAAGGCCACGCGACTGCCCACTCTGCCGCGAAAAAAAAATCTCACTTCAATGTTTTTGAGAACCTGCCAATAGCCACTTTGTGCGTTCGTAGCCGTCCGTGTTCAAGTTCATTCAAAAGGGTTACGTAATCTTTGCTTTTCATTTGGGGGGGGGCAAAATCGGCTGCTGTAATTGATACAAAACAACCACACTCGGGATTTGTTTCGAGTGACGATTTCGTTCCGTCTATTTATTGTCGAGGTCAATTCTAGCAAACTAATGATTGGAATATTTTTTTGGGACGTATCTGACTCGAGTGTCTTTCGGCTTCTCTTCTGCAGGTTGTCAGTTCTTCGTCAAGCCCCCAAGACAACGGCGAGGGCCTCCGCTTCTCGGACGGCCGACGGAAAGTCGATTACGTCCTGGTGTTCCACCAACGAAGACACGCCTCCGTCCGATCCCCCGCCAGCACCTCGGTTTCCCACGACCGACTCTCCATCGTTTCCAACGGCAACTTCCCACCGTCTCAGGGCTCGGACGGCAAAGGAGGAGGCGGGGGCGGCGTGGTGGGCGGGGAGGCCGTGAGCATCGGCGAGGTGTTCATGGAGCTGGACAGCGGAGACGCCAACGAAGCGGCCGAGCCCGCCGACCACGAGATGCATCTGATCAGACAAGAGTTCGAGGCCAACCTGCTGGAGGCCGGCTTGGAGATCGAAAGAGACAAAGAGGTGAGTCTGATGAAGATAATAAATAGAACAAATTATTTAAAAAAAAAAAAAAATGACTGTGTTTTGTTAATAATAATAAAATAAAATAAAAAATCATTAAACATCACTGTTAAAAATAGACATCAAAGATTCATTTTATTAGCCAAAAGTATTTATTAAAGTGACTTGTAACAGTTTTTGGTGGTAACCATGGCAACACTGATGCTCACAAACATGAATCATTTGATATTTGAAGGCTGGTGAATAATCCTAATGTCATTATTATTATTATAAGAATTGGAGCGGTTTGCCAACAGTGATAAAAGTCCCCCCCAAAAAAATGATGGAAAAAAAAAAAAAAAATCGAGCCGGGAAAAACCATCTGCCTCAACCGGTCCGATTGCCAAAGAGAGCGCGGATGAGGGGGAGGCACGAGAGAACAATGTGCATAGTAATAGTAGAGTAGTAGTATGACGTGCAAGGCTAAGCGCTGTAAATGATGACTGCAGCTACTATGAGCGAGAGAATCCAAACATTCCAGATGGTGGGAGGAGCCTGCATGACGGGAAACACCCCCGCAGTGCTCACCAAAACTAGGGCGCCAGTCACGATAAGCCTGGATCCAATTTGGATACACGTGCTCACTTTTCTTACAGAAATGAATAGCTGTATTAGCATTGAAGCTAACAGCGAGAACAGTCTCAGGTCGATTTTCCCCGATGGTTGGCAACTTTGAAATATTCAACATCTCGCTTTCTTTCGATGATGTGTTGAGCTCCTCACACCTACTGCGCCTCAGTAATTTTCACAGTTGACGTTTCCTTGACTCCCGCCTCTCTCTCAGCGCCCAAATGATCACCCTCTCCTATACGCGTCCCCCCCCCCACCTTCGTCCTAGTTCCCCCCCCCTACTGAGATAAAGAGCTAATTGGAAATCCCTCTACTAATTAACCTTCTCCAGACTCAAAAGTATTTATATCTGCTGCTTTTTTGGACACAAAGCGAGGGAGGAGAGAAAGAGGGCAGGAGAAGGTGAACGTGATGATCTTTGAGTATTCAATTTTGATGATGAAGTTGTGCATTTTAGGTTCATCGTTTTTTTTTTTTTTTTGCGCGTGTATCGAGCGGGGGTAAGCGGGGAGGAAGTCGTTGATAAGAGAGGAGATAATGAAACACAAGAGCAGCGAGAGTGGCAGTTGAATGAGGCGGCCTGTCAATCAAGCGTCGCCCCGCCAGGTACACAAGGTACAGTCATACAGACGAGGGTGGGCGAGTGAAAGATCTCCAGAAAGGGAATCGGGTTTCTATCGTTTCTATCTCTCACGGTAGCCCATCGAGGGGCCGAGTAAGTGTAACGTTACCTGAGTCGCAAACAATGCGGCTCACTTTGATATTCGCAAATCGGTCACGTACTCCATCCCCAACGCATTATTTATTTGCGAGCTTGCAAATGCTTCATTATTCCGCCGAGGGACGGGTGAGTCATCATCGGCAGAGCGGGACGTTATTTAGCATGCAGTGTTTTTCAGGACGTGATGATGTTGGACAAAAGGACCAAATGATGTGCCAGGAACAGGCTGCATCGTGCAAGGAGTGTCGAAAACGCAAATTCTCTACTAAGTCGGGCTAAAGTTAATGTGTGATTAGGGACGTGGACGGAATCGCTTACGCCGGATTGATATTTAAAATAGGTCAGATAATGGACTGCTATGTCAAAATTTAAAGCGGAAGAGCATCTGGAGTGTCCACAAGCAGCAATTTGGAAGATGTAATGAGCAATTTTTGTCGCTGACCCAATTAAAGTTTCCTCTCAACACAACATAAAATGCTACCTTAATGCTAAAGCACAACAAGATAGATAAGCTAACAAGTAGCATCTATTTGTGTTGTGATTATTTTTTTTTTAACTGCAGCTCATTGAGACACTTATTGGTGAAAGTCTTCTTTATTTCTCTCTCCATCTGTGTATTATTCTGCCGCCTGGTGGCCAAGATGCATATCAGATAAAGTGACCGGGAACGGATTAATAACCTTCTCATTCATTTCAATGGGAATTGATGATTTGAATGAATTTAACCGGTAACTATTTAATACTAGTTGACTATGATTTGTATTTTTTTAGGTGAAGGCTCATGGTCTGAGCTTCACTCGCCTCCACGCACCCTGGCCGGTGCTGTGCAGGGAGGCGGAGTTCCTCAAAATTAAAGTCCCAACCAAGACGGTATGTTGACTTCCATACACACATTCAATTCTCTACTTGGTGGTTTCCATAATATGTGTTTCTGTAACACATGGTCGAATGTGTCCGACAGCGCTACGACATTAAAGAGGAAAGTGCGTTAAGCAGTAGCGTGTGGAGGAAGCTCAAGCAGCTTTTCCAGCCCAAAGTGCCCCCTCAGGACCACGGACCCACCAAGTTCCTCACTCACTGCTTCTCCCGGGACAAGCTCCACCTGTGAGACCAAAACCACACACTTCTACAATTGTGTTATATAATTGGATCATTTTAATTGCGACTGCTGCCATCTAGTGGAAGCATATCGAATTGTACTGCAGTATATGTCGTCGGCATAGATAGATTGAAAATACGCTTGATGGTTGTCAGGTACAACATCACATCGAAAGACTCCTTCTTTGACAACGCCACCAGGGGGCGCATCGTAAGTGTTAGCCCGCATCAAGATCCTCCTGAGGATTCAATGTCAAATCCAGCGTGTGTTGTGTTTAGGTGTACGAAATCTTGAGGAGGACTGTTTGCGTACGAAGCTGTCAAACCATCGGTAAGGATCCATACTTTGCTTTTCTACGCCGACAATGCCAGATAGTCGAGTAGCAATTTCGCCATGTGTGCTTTTCGCGACAGAAGGTTGTCGCCGAAGGATATTGCGAAACTGGAAACCCCCCCAAAAAATATTCATCGCCTTAACCTAATTTCCTCTTTGCCCTCAGATCTTGTTAGATACATTTTGCCGCCTAAAAACACAGAAATCACCCCCCCCCCCTCTTGTTGCTTCCCGTCCACCCCGACAAGTGGGTCACGTAAAGCCTCAAGAGTGCGTCTTAGCCTGCGAGCTTCATTAATAGCCCATCTCATCACGGCGCAGTCCTCCCCGAGCCACTTTATCGTCGACTTGTCACTTTGATGAAAGAGGACCTATCGGTCTGTCCGCAGGTCAGGTCATCCCCCCCACCCCCCGCCCTCTCCTCCTAAATAGGCCGCCCCCGCTTTTGCCTGACCCAAAATAACCCGTCTGTTCATACGACAAAACACACGGCAGCTCTATTTACCTCCCACAGGTATCACGACTTTGATAGCGAAGGGCGTCTACGACTCTGCCTTCCCTCTTCACGATGTAAGTTTTGGCTCCGTTTCAGCAGCAACCGACCCGTCTGTTAATTTATGCCGCGTTCCATTCCTCAGGGAGATTACAACGCCACGGGACATCCCGAGGAGAGGAACGACCGCCAGGTACCGGACTCACTTCATTATCTGTCCAAATGTCTCTGAGCAGTTGCTCGGCTCCGAGTAAAGCTCTTCGTCAAGATCTAACAATCTGTCTGTCTTTCAAGATTCTCCACGAAGAGTGGGCCCGATACTCGGCGTTCTACAAATACCAACCCATTGATTTGGTCAGGTAAGCAGATGACATCGTTACGACGTTTGTTTATCTTCTTCCATGATTTGCATCACCAAATTTACAGGAAATACTTTGGAGAAAAGATCGGCCTGTATTTCGCCTGGCTCGGCGTCTACACTCAGCTTCTCGTGCCAGCTTCCATTGTGGGAATTATCGTTTTTGGCTACGGGGTAGCCACGGTGGACACAAACATACCCAGGTGAGTAGATCGCCGCTAATTGTCCGTTTGTGTATTTGCTTACTCTTCTGGTTTCTACCCCAGCTTGGAGATGTGTGACGAGCGTTTCAATTTCACCATGTGTCCCCTGTGCGACGGAGCCTGCGATTTCTGGCAGCTGAGCACGGCCTGCGGCACGGCCAGAGCCTCGCACTTGTTCGACAACCCCGCCACCGTCTTCTTCGCTATCTTCATGTCGCTGTGGGGTGAGCCTTTCATCAAATTTGACCTCCCGAAATAAATACAATTCATTTACATCACCCCCCCCCACACTCGTTAGCCGTGTTGTTCCTGGAGCACTGGAAGCGGCGCCAGATCAGTTTAAGCTTCAGTTGGGATCTGACTGGCATCGAGGATGACGAGGTACAAACGCACAAAGGCGGCGTCCAGATGACCCGATAAACCCTTCCTTCCCCTTCCAGGAACACCCGAGACCAAAATACGAAACCATCCTCCTCCAGAAGAGGCAACGGAAGCAGAAAAACAACAAGAAGAAGAAGAAGAAGAAAAAAAAGAATCAGGTAGTGTGATCGATTCAATGGGGACAGTTCATTAGGTACACCTACGATTCAACACAAGCCAAATTCTTTTCGCATCAACTGCTTTGCGCTTATTTTAATCATATCAGCGAATGATCTAGATTGTCTCCGAATCGGGTCACTCCATTCCCCGTCGGCCCACATACGGGTTACGTCCTTCTGTCACATCCACATGAATACATTTCGCTCAACACCTTGTCCTGGAAACCGAAACGACTCGAGCCAAAAATGTCCCATGTGTTCCCGCCGTCAGTGAGTCTGTCTTTATGTGCGTGTGTGTGTGTTTTTGTGTGTGTGTGTGAGACGTATCCCTCTGTTCTGCAGCCTGTGAAGCAGGAAGATGGGACAGTGACAGGGAAGGACAGATGGAGGAGAAAACTGCTGTCTGCCCTGTCTGCAGGACCACTGGTAACCCCCCCCCCCCCACCACCACCACCTCCCTGCCCCTCCTTCCACTTCCTTTCATTTCCTCTCCTGCACACGGTGGCCTATCTGTTCTTCTCTTCCTGTTCCATCTTCTGACTGCTGTGCTCGCAGGTATTGAGTGTATCGATAATAATAATAATCCATATCATAATTATTCATCCATCCATTTTCTGTCATAATATTAAGAGTAATTATATGATCAAAATGTGAACATAATACAAAATTGTACGCAAGTACAAATAAATACAACTGAACTGCGCTTAGGCGGTTATTCTTACGTGCACCACAAGAGGGAGCCAGCATGCCATTTGTGGGCAACATAGCCTGGAGTTATTTTTTTGTTTTGATTTTTTGGGATTAGCATTAGGGAGGAACAGATTGACAAATTAAATATTTAGATTAATGGTAGTTTATTTTGATTTGTGCCCATTTTTTTATTTACTGCGTTCCATTATTGAAGTTTATTTTTTTCAATATGTGATTTTGTTACGTCTTAAATTGATATTAATTGAAGTCATTTTATTTGATTGTTTTGGCACATTGCTGCTGGAATTTTTTTTCCTCTAGTTTAGGGCTTCATAAGCTAATTTTGCATGTGAGCGTGAACAGCTGGGATTGTCTCCACGTCATCCCTCCTGTTGACTCGCCTGACTGGCTCAAAGCCGAACTCGACAGTGTCTTCAAGGTCTGCGCACTAATAAAAGCAAATAGAGCGCCCGCTTTATATAACATGACCCAGTTGTGTCAGTATTCATCCGAGATGTTTCGGATGTCGTTCCAACTGGCCGGTACTATCCGGGGAAATTATCTTTGCCCTTTGTCAACATTCAGACGCCGTGCCAAAAGTTTCTGTCGTCTCCTTCATCAGCGTTCCGCTCAGCCTACACGATTTTACACATGAAAGCCGATCAGGGTGACATAAATCGACTTTTATAAGGAAGCAGCAGTGAGTCAATTTTTTTTTTGCCAGATTGTAATCTAATTATGTATAATTTAATCCAACCCAAATTTGGTGCATTTTCATCAACATCAAATAAATTGTGTTTAAAATTTCAGTGCAGGGTCTGATTGAATATTAAAAAAAACAAACAGGAAAGGACAAAAAACAGATAAAAAATAAAATAAAATCGAGGGATGGTGAGAAACAGCGGGAGGGCAGCTAAGTGGGAGTGATGCATGCTGGGCAGGAAGCCAGAAGGTAAGATTAGTGACCGTCACTATGGTGACATCTCTCTCCTCACACATTAATTACATGGGACGAATGAAATGTGCAATCAGATGAATGACAAAACGATTTTTTTTTTAAATTCATCCGAAAATGACAGCTTTAAAATTCATGATGAGTAGTGGCAGTTAGCCCTTTTATAGCTGTTTTATTATCCGTCGCCGATTTGTGCAAAAAACTGCATTAATTCAATATGTCCGCTAGAGGGAGCCAGAGAATGTCTTCAAACGTTCCCAAAGTACTAAATGTTATCATTCCCTTTAGGTTGCTATCGAGAAGTTAACCTGGAAAGACCGCCTTCCTGGATATTGCATCAATGTTTCCTCCATTCTTTTCATGGTGAGTCTAATTTTTTTTTGATTCAGTCCATGTGTGAACTACACGCATACCTGATGACCTCCTTTCTATCCCTCCCCATAGTTCGGTCTGACCTTTTCGGCCGTTTTCGGCGTCATCATCTACCGCATCACAGTATCGGCGCTGATGGCCATGAGCCCCGACCCGGAGACAAAGTCCAACGTGCGTGTGACGGTGACGGCCACGGCGGTCATCATTAACTTGGTGGTGATTCTCATCCTGGATGAGATTTATGGTGCCGTGGCGGTGTGGCTGACGGAGCTCGGTAAGGTTCCCGGTGAAAATGAAAATAGCTGTAAGATCTCATGAAGTCTAATTTGCTGTTTTGCAGAAATCCCCAAAACGGAGACTAACTTTGAAGAGCGTCTCATCCTTAAAGCCTTTTTACTCAAGTTCATGAATGCGTACGCGCCAATTTTTTACGTGGCCTTCTTCAAGGGACGGTACGTTGCTGCTTTTTCCGGAATATCACATTGACCCATCATTGCATTAACTCCCAAGCGTTTTTTAGGTTTGCGGGTCGACCGGGAAGTTACGTGTATGTCTTTAATGATTATCGAATGGAAGAGGTGAGAGTAGATCTTTTGACGTCAATCGTCCCGATGGAAAGTTCTCGCCTTTAAAAGTGCCCACGTGTGTTTCCTTCAGTGTGCACCGGGGGGTTGCCTGATCGAGTTGTGCATCCAGCTCAGCATCATCATGCTCGGGAAGCAGCTCATCCAAAATAACATCTTTGAAATCGGGATTCCGTACGTACATACAAGCGTTTAATTTGAATCACATACAGGTGATGTCTTGTATATTTTTCCTTTTTCCATCCTGGCAGGAAGTTGAAGAAGTTAGTGCGTACGCTGAAGGATAAAGGAGTCGAGAAGAAGGAGGAAGACGAGAAACCTCCCCAACAGTGGAACTTGGATTACGCCCTCGCTCCTTTTGAAGGCCTCACACCTGAATACATGGAAATGAGTGAGCAAATTTTGAAGGCACACCTTGGCAATGTCACACGAGCTGTGATTGGTTGAAGCTGAAGTTTAGGTCAAGCTAACCAAAATGAATCTTTTTCTCCCACAGTTATCCAGTTTGGATTTGTCTCGCTGTTCGTCGCCTCCTTCCCTCTTGCTCCCCTTTTCGCCTTGCTGAACAACGTAATCGAGATCCGACTGGACGCCAAGAAGTTTGTGACTGAGCTCCGCCGGCCGGTCGCTGCCCGCGCCAAAGACATCGGTAAAATCGATTTACGCATAGTGTACGAGATCTTGCAACTTTACAAAACCTCACAAGTTAAATTCATATCCATTTAAATCATGTCACGTGACACTCCAAAATGTTGAATTGATTTAGTATTAGCCTGGTATTTCCTTCATGTACCACTAGAGGGAGCCCACATACCACTCATGGTACCGCATTAAGAATATCTCCAGTTCACTTTAATGAAAGCAACCTCCATTGATTTCTCCTTTAACTGATTTTCTTTTCTTTTTTTTAGGTATTTGGTACAACATACTAAGTGGCATGGGAAAATTCTCAGTCATAATAAATGTAAGTAAAGGCAACGGCAGCAATATGTCTTATTTAACTTTTTTTTTTTTCATGCTATGCTGGTAAGCTTCCCTCTTGTTACCGTGGCAACATCATGTCCCAAGTACTATATTTACAGTTTCATATAGAAACACAAAGAGGCGGGTTCTGCTCATGCCTGGAAGTGTTTTGCATTTAGAACTCATAATCCCACTCAAGCCTTGAGCGATGGAGCTGCCACCTGATCGATTGAGATGTGAATTCCCCCGTCACGAGTGACGAGGGGGAACAGGCCTTACTGAAATCAAGTATCGTCTTTTTAAATATCTTCCAACCAGAAGAAAATCTCATCAGACCGCTTGTTAAAAAGTGAGAGCGGAAAAAAAAACAATTGTTTCTTTGTCCCACATTTAGAATAATGTTTCTCTACAATTCTGGGGAAAAAAAAAAAAATCTGGAACTAATTGTCTATAATTTTATGATTCCTCAATCTTTTCACTCTCCTTCTTCTTGGAGGCCTTTGTGATATCCTTCACGTCGGACTTCATCCCTCGCCTGGTCTACCAGTACATGTACAGCCAGTCGGGGACTATGCACGGCTTCATCGACCATACGCTCTCCTACTTCAACGTGTCCAACTTTAAACCCGGCACGGCGCCGCACAATTCCGACCACGCCGACGTCTCCGTCTGCAGGTAAAAAACACACAAAAAAACGCCCTTTTTTTTTTTTTTTTATCTCGACTGATGACGAGATAAAATCACAAACGATGCCACTATTTCATAATCCCAATATAAATCGCTCCAGAGCCAAAGGGCGCACGAATTCTGACAGTTGAATCCGACCCTTATTACATAACATACCAAAAGAATGCCAGTCTTTGTGCCAGGACATGTCTCAAGCATGATGCACGGCGCCGTGAAATTGGCCGTCAAGGCTTCCGATAAGGCTCCGAGTGTTGCCAGTGGACGCCTCAAGGCTCCATGTCAAACGCTTTAGACACTTTGTTTCTTTGTCCGGATAGCTGAAAGGAAATCGCTCATTTTGTAGATGAGATAATTCTTGTTAGTAAGAAACAGGAAAAAAAAAAAAAAAAAAAAAGCATATTTTCAAAGTTGCTCCCCCCCCTTCAGGTATAAAGACTACAGAGAACCCCCCTGGTCTCCAGATGCGTATCACTTCTCCAAACAGTATTGGTGCGTCCTGGCGGCGAGGTTAGCCTTCGTCATACTCTTTCAGGTAGGAGCCCACGCATTGAAATGTCTTGGGGGGGGGGGGGAACAAACAGAGGGGGGGGGGGGAGTAGATATGCCAACACGAAAATGGAATCAAGCTGCTACGCTGGACCGACTTCTCATCGTGAGTGATTTACAGGAAATCACTTAAGAAAAAATATCAAAACTCCCTGAGATGGTACGAGTAAGATATTTTGAAGTTCACACCGTCGATGGAAAAATGTTCTTGTGCTGGATCTCATTAGTGTTAAGGTGTACTTAATCACATCCAGCACACCCGTGTGTGAGTCACTCGCAGTTTATTTTAAGCACCCGTGATGGGAAACATTAAAGATGTCTCAGTGAGTTAAGTTGATTTGATAATGAGAACCTTCCCTATTTGTGCATAACTTGCGGAATCATGCCGAGTAAATATCAGACCAATGTAAGGGCTCCCCCTAGTGGTATGTAAAAGATTTACTGTATTACATGTTCAAACAGCGCTTGAACTTTTATTTTTAAATCGATTACAGTATAGGTGTTGACAAGGGTTCAGTTTTATTTAACTTTGTTTCCAAGTTTGCTGCATAGATTATTTTTTTTGGTGGCCTCCTGTAGAACCTGGTGATGTTCCTCAGCCTGGTGGTAGCCTGGGTGATCCCGGACATTCCCAAAACTATCGTGGAGCAGCTGAAGCGGGAGAAGAAGCTGCTGGTTGATCTCTTCCTACGAGAGGAGAAGGACAAATTTCAGCTCATCCAGAGCCTCTTCGCCAAGGAGGCTCCCGTCCCTCCGGCCGGCCATGTCCTCCACCCGGCTCAGGGCTTCCCCCTCCCGGGGCGCTACAACACGCTGCCCCAGTGTCCGACTCAGGCGCCGGGCCCAGATGATGACGACGGAGGGCCCAGGGCGAGGTGCAGGGCGGCCAGTTTCGGCTTATACACCAGGAAGGTTCCCCCGTCACCCAGAAACGAAAATTCCAGACACACAGCTGTGTGACATCGCTACAAGAACGTCATGTTTTGGGTGATGCCTTCCTGTAAATGCCATTTTTTTGATGTTCTGGCGTGAAAGAAGTGGCTTCACTTCAAATGTGGTTTTGTCCTTCTTGCTTGTGCTGGCCGTTCACCTGATCATTTTTTTTTTTTTTTTAAGTGGAGCTTCTCGCTTCATTGCGTAGACAAGCAATAATATCGTTATAGGCTGAATAACATTCTGAAAGAGATTGTAGATTACACAATTACATTTAGATTGATTCACAATTGAACACAGTGGGTACATCAATAAAAATAGAATTGTACTTTTCAGGATTCAGGGTTGATAAGCTCAAATGCTTGAAATAGCCCCAAAGTGTCGATCGTACCTTCAGGGACAACAAACAGACTCCTACTAGAATGTTCTTTTTTTTCCTCAGTGATCGATAAATGAATGGATCGAAATCGTTTCTCGGTACACTTTTGTAATATTTCTGCTTCACGTGCTTAATGATGCTCTATGTCGATATTTATTTTCAACTCGTAGCAAACAGAACATCAGATTCGATAGACTTACCGTATGTATTGTTAGCGAAAGCTCTTGTGAGTTTCCTGAAAATGCAAATTGTTTCCATGACATATTCTGTTTACATTGAACGTCTCAAGTTTTTTTTTCTCGATTCTTTGTTTTTCCATTGCCAGTAATTGTTCCTCGGGTATATTCGCAACCCTCCATGTTTGACACTATGAGATACATGCCAATTTGCTAAAAGTGATATATGATGTAATGTACTTCCTGTTTTAGAAAAAACAATCTTATTTGTTGCAGCACTGAAACTGAGCACAGTCAGACTCATTTGAACTTTCATCGTCGTCACGTTCAAGTCAACTGTTTTCCTATTTTGAAGTAATTGAGAGCATTTACTTTTGCTAATTACAGTGTTAAGTCATAGCTGCTGTCATAACATGCTGCAAAATGTCATTTGTGTTTCAGAGGCCTTGTACATGCTCTTTGTTTTTGGTTTTTTTTTTTGGTTTTTTTTGTCATGACAACATCTGTGTGCTCACTTACTATCCAGCAGCAGACTGTTAAATTATTTATGTATTTTAGATTGACTTAAAACAAGCAAATTGTGACTGTGGTACATTCTTATGACTACATAGAGATACATGAAATACATAATTGTTGGATGTCTTACAAAAAATCATTTGAACACTTTGTCTCATTATGTTCTTTTTTTTTTCTATATCTCTTCTGCCTTTCTCTAATGTGAAGTCCAAAATAAGTATTAAGTATATAGGGGCTAACCGTTCCTAAAAAAAAGGTAAAGAATTGTTTTTCCCTTTTTTTTTGTTCTTTTATTGATTGTATTTGTCATATTTTTAAAGGCACAATGATGACTCATGTAATACCGTTGTCATCCTCACGAGGCAACAATGAGTCACAAGCATCTGCTAAAAATGCCTTTGGTTGTATATGAGGATTAAAAAATAGAATCCAAGAATTCAGCAGACTGAATGCAAAGATTATTGTGACATGCTTTTTTATTTTATTTAACATACTTTTACCGTTTTTTTCCATTCCACGTTTGCTTGTTTATACGTGCAGGTAGCCTTTCACCTGTGTAAACTTGACAAAAACGTTTTTACATCTCGGATTATCCATTTAATAATGCATTAAGAGTTTGTAAATCTCGAATAAATTCTGGCATATTGTGTATATTGAAATTTCTCTGAATAAGCTACCAAATTCTGGCTATCATACTGAGTTGCAAGATCTCCTAGTTTTTCTAAACGCACCACTGACATCATTTCCTGTTTTATTGATTGACAGGTCTGATTGGTGACACCTGTGTGCGTAAAGGTCTTCATGTGATGCTGTCAACGATGATTCCCTTACATTTATCAGCAGGTATATGAAAAACAAATGATTAATTTGTATATATTATATAATATAAATTTTAATATTTGTAAAATGACGCTTTAAACAAGTGAAGATGACAGTTTTTTGAGAAATTCCACCGCTTGTATTTGTATCGTAAGAAATCCTGTTCGGGTAAACAGGCGCCATTTTGTAAACCCCGAACGTACTATTAACATAAGTGAGGAAAATACGTCAATGTAATTAACACTCATACTAATAATTATTTATGTACAAGTGTGTTTCTGTATTCGTAGTTGAATAATTACTATTCATATTTTTGCCCCATTGCTTATGCTTTTGCTATCATTCGTTTCCACTCTCTTTTGATGTATCAGTAAAGTGAAACCAGAGATATTTTAATTATGATATTTGTATATTTATCATCAGCAATAGAGTAAACTAAATAGTATGTGATGTGATATGCTTCAAGTTTTTTTTTTTTTCCTTTTCTTGATTTGACACTTTTCAAGGACACAATGAAGGCAACCTGGAAAATTTCAAGCTCAACCAACTGGAAACAGATCAGTCAGGTAAGCGTCATTCCAGATCTGTTTCAGTTCTCACTAAAAGGGAAAGATAATGTGTTGTTTCCCCATACCATTTCTCAAAAGCACCAGAACATTAATCAGTGATTCCGTGCGTGATGCTTTGAAAGAACTCGAGAGAACACAATACCTTGTTTAAAAAGTTACAACAGCAACAAGCTTGGTCAAGATGAGACAAAAGATGACTGTGTCAATCCATTTGTAGGAGGTAATGTTACAATTACCCCGTGTAAATGGGATGGAATTGGCAGGCGAGGAGGAGAATAACAAGAAGTGCCTCTTAATGTAAGCAAAAGAACTCCTTTGAGTGATGTTGACTGATGTGACAAGAAAAAAAAAAAAAAGACCTTTCCGGTTATTTACATGCAGATGCTTGCCTTAAATGTCACACTCTTGCGTAAGTTCAAATTTCACAATTTTCACAAATTTTCCCCCCAAAATTTTGGGCTGCTTATTTCTTGTTCCAATTTTCTACTTCTACCTTCGTACTAATATGACTTTTCAGATCGAGTAGTCTTGTCACAAACTATAGTAAAAAGTGCTGCCTAAGACTAGAGGCGCTATCTAAATGGAAAACAGTAACAAAAATAGATTTACACAATTTCCATTGTGCTTTGCTGATTGATTCTCTCGCCTTTCTTGTGAGCGATGTTATTATATGTGTGCTTTAACTAGCTTCCTTCTTGGCAGCATTCTGATTTTGTATTGTCTTTGTGTCAGGAGCCATTTTAAGAACAATTTATAACAAAGACAGAATTAGGCAGTTAATAAGTCATGAATAGTGCAGCAACTGTCGAGTTCCTGGCTCCCTTTTCAAGTGTAAAAAATTGTCTGTGCGGCTACGGTGTAACCCTGACCTCAAATTGGACCCATTACTCTGTTAGATTTTTGCTACTGTTTGTGTCTGTTTCTGTCACTTTTACTCACAAACGCGCGAGGCGCGATTGTGAACGGTGCGCGTGCGCGCACCGACAACAACAACCCACGTCTCTTGTTGACCTCACACACTCTTAAGGGGAATGTGGCTGCTACCCAAGGCACCCACAGCTGTTTGGTGAGTGTGTGTGTGTGTGTGTGCATTCCATGCGCATGAGGATGTCCATCTGTCGCATCATTGCTCGGAACGCAACACGACTTCCTGAATGGCAAACTGCTAAGTGGTCGTGATTTACGCTGACGTCACAAACGCTCATTCGTGGATTTGAGCACTCAAGGAAACCTCATTCATTCCTGCCTTAACTGGATTTGTCCTCCCATTGTTTCCATTAAGTTGATTATTCAACAGCCTGATCACACGAAAGTTCATCGCCGAAATTAGTTACACGGCGTTTGAACTAAGTCAGCTAATCGGCTGATTGGTTACGCTGACTCCATCTGACCGTCTTGCCACGAGAGTAGGATTAACCAAATACAACTGAATTTGACATAATGGCAGTCAAACATTTACGTCTGTACGGTCATTTGTGTGTTCCCGAGATTGCCACCCTTTTTTTCCACGATCCCTTGTCACAATGTTTATGTGTTTTGTTATATTTTTTCCTAATATGTTTCTTCTTCCATACAGGATGTTACAAAAAGATTTTGACGAGACACGCCGACGTCGCTCCAATAGTTGCGAAGGTATGTGCTAACTTCCTCTTACTTTTGATTCAATAAAATGTGTCTCTCTTTATAAAATATGTTTCCGAGGTAAGTGTTTTCAAGTAACCCCCGAAAGTGTTTACAAAGCCTCTAAATCATTTCTCGCCTAGGCTCATCTATGTTCAATAAAAATTGGAATTTTAATGAAACCAGACGGAGCACACATTGTAAGCAAAAAATAAATAAAGTATAAAAATGTGCGTGCAGTGATGGGCTCACACGAACACAACCGCAACGAAAAAACAGCACCACTGGGGTGACCTTGGGGGTCCCAAACCCCCCAAACGATGACATCATTCATCATTTTCTGTTTGGCGCAGGAAACAACTGACCTCCAAGCGCTTTCGCTGCATAACATAACATAACATGGAAATTATTTTACTGTTACTGACAAAATTCGGTCAAATATCCGTCCAATCGAAATGAAGCACGATTTAGCTTGATTATTTGACGCTTAGAAATCCCTGAAAATAAGAATATATTCTTCGAAAGGTTTAAATATGACCGAAACTGTGTTGCCCGACTTGTGAGAAAACTTCATATGAGGTATTATTTCGAGTCAGTGGGTTATGACACCACTTCGGCAAAGGGCTAAAATAATATTATGTCACAGTTGTGGGAACGCTTGTGCTGTGATTACCAGGCCATCGTACACCCCTGTGCTGCATTAAAAAAAAAAACTTTGACTCAGACAAATGAAATGTCACCAGAGGATGAAAAATCTCGTAAACTTAAAACGCGTAGTGAAGATCCTTGTAAAAACAAACTGAAAGTTATTGGATTCCAAAGGGCACCGCTTGTAGACATTACAAAAACAAATGTTTTTTTGGTGGAAATTAAATAAATCAATAAATGAATAATTTTGTCAGTCCGTAAGATTTTTATTTTTTTATTTTGTTCTATGTCCACGCATACATCTCACTGGGTGGTCGACGGCGCGTCGAGCTCCAGATGTTCACGCCGCCTTCACATCTGCAAGTCATCTGGTGCGCAAAGCACCTTCTCGTTTCCGGCCCCCCCCCCCCTCTTTCCCGCTATCCCCCGATGTGTTTGTGCTCGCACCGGGACGGTCTCGCCCTCCGCCGCCTGCACAGGCCTTCCTTTGTCACCTAATTAAACGTGGGCCCGCATAACGACCACCCTTTCCCCACCCTTCAACTATCAAACATTTGCGATGTGGAAGACCCGCGAAACGCAAATCCCGTGACACTTCGCCGTTCGATAGGGTCAGATTTTGCTCGGATGCTCTCTCTCTGCTTTGATAGCTACTTCTAAAAACGTTTAAATCCGCATATGCTCCTTTTACGCTCGTATCCTCGACCCGAGATCTCCATTTGACCCGTAGGCCGGCATACATCCAGACAAGTATGTAGAACGGCCTATTTTTGGCAAGACACTGATGGTTGGCCTCCCCGAGGACCATATTAGGACTTTTATTCCGAGCAGTTTAAAAAAGATGGTATTTAAGGGGCTCCCATCAAAGCCGACGCGCGGAATGTCTGATGCCGAGGGAGGCATCGGCTCCCGGCCTTCTAAAGCGCTTGGTAATCCACAAAGTCTCAAGTATGCGAGATGGACCAGATGATCGTGTTCTCCAGCAGATGGAAACTCTCTGTGATGATTAGAAGCAGAAAATGGCAATTCATAAACAACATAAACCGTCCCTGCGTTCAAGAATTTGATGGCTTATATATTTTGCCTAGTAAAACTGCCTTGTTAGCGGCTAACAGATAGCGGCCGAGCCGCCGCTAAACAGCTGAATGGCAATACTGAAGTGGAAATGTATCTATTTCTATCACTTTTCTTTCAACAAACTATGGAATATCTCCCAAATGGCTGTTTCAAAAGTAACCCCCGTTTTCAGATTCAGCGACACCAAATGACCCGAAAGCTGTTGAAAAGTTCTTGGCAGCAAAACGTAATGTCGACAAGCGTAGCCGTTGGCTCTGATTAGATTTGATTTAACACCTCCGATTATAATATTACTGTTAGTCTTCCATCTTGTAACACATGGCCAAGGTCCAAGAAACACAAACCTCTTCTCGCCTCAACACTTTAAAAACCTCAGCGAGAAATGTTTTGCACTCACGTCTGTCAGAGCGCAGCCACCCGATGCCGAAAGACTTTAGTAATCTCTTCTCGCTTGTCAAGCACGCAAGGATGTAAGTTAATACTCTCGCACCGTGGTCTGCTTCAGCTGGACGAAAAGGCTTATTTGGCTACCCGCGGGTTTGTTTTAACAAGTTAGGAGAACATCGAAAATGTCTTTGGAAAAGCTTGTTCGGTCACACCTCAGCCCAAGATGAAAATTAGCGCAACATTAGCGTAGCGTGTAATTGATCCGCATGGTTTAAGGAAAGGATGCTCAATGGTTTATGGCAAAGTACAAATCCCCCCCAAAATTGTACAAAATTAGAATGGGAACAGTCATTGATCATTTTGACATGTCACATTTTAAAACCACGATAATAACACTTTTGAATCACGAGCCAAGGGACCAAAACAATGGCTTCTGCGATGAGTCGCAGATTTATTCTTTTAGCATTGTGAAAACTGATTCACGAAAGACACTTGGATCAGTCAAGCTCTAGTTTTAAGGCAACATCCTTTTTATTTCGTCCGGATGCTAATTGTTAAATGCTAACATCCACGCAGACCAGTACATCGAAGGCGTTGCTGATCTCCTCGCTTAAGCCTGGCAAATGATAAAATCCTCTCAGAATAGGAGATTACGGAATTGAATCCCACCTCGGCATAGTATATGGGCATCTCCTTAAATCAGCTTTTCCCCCTTTGTAAGACCCTCGCTTATTAGACGTGGCAAAATTCGACATGGCCTCGTATGACTTTCCGAGACAGCTTTTTGTGGGAATTTATTTTTCTGTTTCACCACGCCCACTTTTTCTGTGCGCCGTATCAAAGCGTATAGTATCATCTGATGTAAATTGGCCGTTGTGTTGGACTTTGTGCAGTCGGGCCAGTTTCACGTTCTGCCTGTGGGCCTGCGCCAGCGTCTCCGATCCCACGCTTGCCAATTTGGAAATTATCATATTATGAACAGAATAAAAAGTGACAACATCCCTCTGAAAAACAACGCCGAAGCCCAAATTGATTCCAGACATGTATTTTCACAAGCGATAAATTTCTAGTGTGATGTTTTTATTCTTTTTTTTTTTTTCTTTTATTATTATTTTGCAAACCAAATAAAAGGAACCTGGTTGGGAATAAATAATAATTAATAAATAATTTCAAAACATGAAGTTATTTATTTTTTTAGGTTTTATTAAAAGGAAATAACATATATTGCCCGTGATATCAGTTTAGGTGACGAGAGGCATCCGTGTAGACAATACAACTTTTTTTTTTTTTTTTTAATATTTTTTTTTATCATCACTTCATTCACTGACAGCAAATTGTGGATTTCGTTTGTGTATGGCTACACAGAGTTCCGTTTGAAGTTATGGTTTGGCCAAATTTATAAATCTTTTGTGTGTGTGCCCAAACAAATCTGAAAATTGTCGCTGATAGTTTGCAGCTATTTTTTTTTTTTTTTTTTTTTTACATTTGTGGAAATTGCTGTGTGTGTCCCATGTTTGCTATGCAGCCACACTGGTCAAGGCACATAATAAGTCTCATGTGAAGCACCTTAGCAGCCCGGCTCGGCTTTGTAGTCCATTATCGTTCATTCCTCGTCATATTTTTTGGTTCCTTTGGAAGCAGACTTCTTTCAATAAATAACACAAATATATTCATACGTATAGATTTAGATAAACATGTATAAACTACATGCATTTCATATAATTTAAATAACTTATATATATACAGTTCCCCTTCACACCCTGACTCGGATGAGTTCCTCCAAAACAGCAACGCTGCAAGCAGCTCGCCGATTTGCAGCATGAAAGCGGACCCACGTCTTTCTTCAGTAGGTGTCGTTTTAGATGGCCACCAAATTGCATGATCCCGTGGCGGAGAGCTGGAAACGGAACGTAGGCCGGGATGTTTACGTCCTGTGACGTTTTCTGGACAGTGCGCAAACGCAGGACGTGTCGATGCGTATCCACCTCCAGCCGACCGAATTGCGAAGCTGCGTCAGCGCCCGTACGTAAGTCTGCGTGGTCTTACACTGGGAGTTCCAGTTCTTGTCGTCGATGCCCCGACAGCCTCCCTTAAAAGGTCGAGGGGTCCGACAGCGCGTTTCGTAAAAGTATTGTTTAATATCCTGCGCCGTGCTGGTTTTAATTTTGTCCAAAACTGTAACCGGGGTCCCCCTGGTGTCCACCGCTTGAGTTTTATCAGTCACCCACTGGCTCTCGCTGTCGCACACCGAGTATTCCCCGCGATAACTCTTGTGCTCCGTGTAGCGCTTTTTCCGGGTCTTGTTCACGGACGTTTGGCCCATCAGTCCGCCGCTCACAAAGTCGTCCGCCATATACAGCGGCGGCGGTTGCAGCGGCGCCCGGTCGCTCAGCAGCACCCGGGGCGAATTAAAACGCTTGTGCTGCCTCAGTAGCTCCGAGTTCAACATCATCACCTGGCCCTCGCCGCCCCGGCCCGCCTCCTCCCTCCAGTGCTCCGCGTCGCCGTCGGCACTGAGGGGAGGCGGCAGTGATTCCCGGTGCTCCGCGTCCCTGCTTTTCCCCTGCTGGCTCTGGTTCCCCCGGTTCTTCCGTCCGGTCAGGTCAGCCTGGAGAAGCTGTATGATGAGGGAGTTTAACGGATCCGGACTTGTCGGCGGGAGCTGCTGCTGCTGCTGTTGCTGCTGCTGTTGTTGTTGCCCCTGGCGACTGTTGTCCATGTTGGTTGCCTGGATACCATAGAGGTACACGAGGACCATCATGTAGAGCAGGATGGACATCACTAGATTCACCTGTAAGATCTGCAAAGACAGACAGGAAGAGAGCAAGTTTGAAAGGGAATTCAGTTCTCCATGTACGAGATGTTTATCTCGGCTCGGCAACTCACTGCATACCAAAAAGCCCCAAATCCGGCTTTTGTCGGCCTTTTTACTTTCCAAGGTGAGGATTTTAAGCGACACCCAAGTCGTCATTTTGTTGTTTGAATTCTTCCCGGGATGAAACTTCACGTCAGCTGACAAACGTACACAATGTCAGAGGCGATTTCGACAACACGTGCTTGTTTCCGTCGCAAATTAGGCCCCCGGAAGTAAAACCCCCCCAGGGTACAATCCTCCTCCACTTCCTCTTGAAAGAAACATCGTTTACTCCAAAAGGACTTTGAAAACATAGTGATAGTAAAAATAAAAAATAAAATACCCGTGTAAAAAGATGTCCAATTTTCTGCCTCCATTATTTCAGAGCCACAAATTGACTAAGCTGTTTTCTACCCCCCAACACACACGCATACAGATCAGGCGCCATTCCGCCTCCTAATCGACCCTTTCCGTTGCTTAGCCTCAAGTCTTATTTTATCTTCCCCTATTGGCCTCATTGATAAGTGCTTGACTCAAGGCTATACAGCTGTTTTGTTCAAAACCCCGGAATTCTCTTGACGTCACGTGGACATGATCTTCATTTCACAATTACATACACCCTCAAGTTCTGCTATATTTCCATGCGCATATCACATTTAATGCCCATTTTAATTTCCTCTAGTATAATAATGACTTGCCAAAAGCAGTGATGAGGTCTAATCTGATTTCATTGTTCAAGAAACGACAAGAGTGATCACTGAATAGCCGACCGAGCGTGATTATCCAAAACTTTTCCTCCATGTTGCTTTCTGCGAAGACTAAATGCATTCTGTACATCCTGTAAATTACTCCCCGTGGCAGGTTCAGGCAGGAAGAAGCATTTGAAGCCTCGGGGAGTCCAAAGAGAATTCCTCGCATTCACAAGAGTTTTGCAAAGTTGCGTTCAGTGTCAACTCATGATCGGCCTTTTAAAACTTTATTTGGTTACTAGCTTAAAACAACAGTTGTTTTTCTGCCTAGCTCTCGAAAGTAGGTGAGCCGGAGTTACCATGGCGACAGTTTAACGCTATCCACCCGCATTACAAGGATCGTGAAGCGCCCGCTGGTCGTTTTAAAATCAAATCACGACATGTCATCGGCATCATCTGAAAAATGCTTTGCCCTAAAGTGTCATGGAGTCATAAACGGCATGAAACATGTTTACAAGAAGGTCATCAAGCGCCTGTGAGACTTGCTCAAGGACAATTTGTTTTTTCATGTGACATTCAGATGGTTTTGTGGTCAAAATAAAACCGGGCAAATCTGGAATGCTAAGTTTCGGGGGGCTTTGTCTAGCACCGCCGCAATGCTCCATGTGATTTAATTTTTAATTTTTATATAATACTCATAATTAGTACTGGCTCCGTCTTCTTCTGGTGTCTTGCCAATGATCTGGGCCGTTTTATCGATGGTGACAATTGAAAGTTTAATTGTGCAGATGTCTCCTCAAAGGCTAAACGAGGCGGATTCGACAAGCGAATAAAAGTCAAATAGATCAAGTCAGATAACACGTCGGGGTTGTACAGAGTGGATTAAAATCGTTAAAAAAAATTGTGTGGGGGGGGGGTCAACAAGGGCTGTAAGGAACTGAAATTATTTCAAGGCCATTTTTCTCCAGAATATGAAAGGAACACGTTTTTATTTTCATGTTTAATATCCTGATGAAACGTGTATTTGTTTGTTTGTTTGTTTTCCCTCCTGCTGTCTTTCATTGTCACTAAAATAAAAGCAGGCCAGGGCTTAATGAATTTTTTTTTCCCAGTGTCAGCGTTAACCACACAACCCATTGTTTGATTCCAGCATCAAGATCTTATCAATAATTCTCATCAAGCTGCAGAAAAGGATGTTTTCTTTTATATCAGAACCAAAGCGGAGTGTTTTGTCAACATAATAACCAATCACATCAAAATAAGTTTGTTTCATGTGGAGCTCTTCTTTGTTCTTTGGCAAAACTTTTCGGAATACATTTCCCAGTTGCATTTCGCACCCGTAAGACTCTGATTAATGGATCGGATGCTTGATGAAACCGCAATATTTTATGCTGACAATTCCCACACATGCTGTTAATGACAAAGCGGCTCAATCAAACAGTACAACAATTCACTTCTTTATATTCCGAGTATCGGGTTTGCGAGGCCATAAATATACATTAGTCACATGGTTGCAGCGTGACACGGAATGTAAACGTTCCTCACAATGATGCAGCAGTGTTTAACAACTCTCAAATTAAGCATCGAACTGAGATTAATATATTTCCGATATCCCAAAATAACCGCGTAGCATTCACTTAATGAAAAGTCTTGTTCAGCTTGATGTTGACAAACAAGGCAAAACTCATAGCTGGGCTCAACACAAGGTGTCAGTCTTGAGGCGATGAGCTATAAATATTTGAACACTCACATAACGGATATAACCACACTCACAGGCATATATTCTTTATCTTCTGCAAAAAACAAGTAAACATCTCCATGTATTCATTACTCAGTCTCCAGGAGGCCAAAGTGTAAATATCAAAAGGAGCAGTGCAGTGTCCATTAAATTGTAGCAAACAGTGCTTGAGTAACTTTTTATAAATTAAATTAAATATATATATATATTTTTTCTATGCAACAACACTGTTTGGTTTTGTTCTGCAGGTTCTAATGAAATTGTCCAACCATTGCAGCACCTTGCCGGGACACGAAGGTAAGATTATTTTAATGAGCCTTTGTACTTTTTTTTTTTTTTCCAATTGAAATTTAGACCAAAGTAATTGAACTTGTGGGTATGGCTATAAAGGTAAGAGATTTGTCATTCACGGTCGGAACGGCGTGCGCTCGGAGGCAGCCTCGTGTTTATTGGAGCCTTTCCATCACTGATATTACATTAGGCGCGGCTATGAATTATAAACTGCTTATTGAAGTGGCGTAACGACGCAGCGGATATAAACATAGAGCTTAAGAGTTCAAATAAACAACACCGGAGGAATAATCGCCATCACCACAGTGACGACGTGAACACGGCCACTTCCCGTTGATAGTACAGACCGGGCGGGCGCTTAGTGTCCAAGCTTTACAGGGACAGTGTGCCAGCCAAAGCAGCAAATCCTCCCCGGGGATTTTCACCCCCGCGACGTCTGAGCACTAATACTGCCCAGTCGACTCCAGATGTTTGTACGGCGAGAAAAAATGTCAAACGTGGAGAAAAATGTCAAGCGCGAGGTCATATCCGCGGCTTGTTTTCTTGCCAATTTTTTTTTGTTTTTTTAAAATCCTTCTAATGATCCTAATAATAAACAGCACAGACTAAATTAAGCCCAGGAACGATGAACAGCAGGTCACTTCAACGCAAGAGTTATGTTTTGAAGTCAGAATTTGATACAGATCTACGTTTCGTCCTCCGACCTAGCACAGGAGGTTGTCGAGCTCAGTTAAGAGGGAAGGGCAAAATTCCAATGATAATAGGGAATTTCGACCGACCTTCAGGCAGGTGAGTCATCCAGCTATTACGCAGGTTGTCAGCGGCTATGCTAGCAACAGCTGATTTGATGGATTTCAGATCTTTGTTTACACACTTGTTGTTTGAAACGTCATTATTTCATACCCTTTGTTCTTTGTCTCGTGGAGTACATCTTGTTTCGAGATGAATCGTACGATACCAAAATGTGATTCATTGCCACTTTTTCCCCAATGACACGGTGTTGGAGTCTTGTCATGGAAAATGTTTATCTCGCCCTCCAACTGCTCATTTTATAATCACGCCACAATTAGCTGGCAAGATTTGTATCCCCCTCACCCCTCTTATATAAAAAAAAAAACAGTTGCTGTTGTCAATGTGGTTAGTGATCAACAAAAGTTTGCTTCTATGAGCCAGTGAAATGTTCCTTTTCACGGTGTCCGACAAATAGTTGTCGGGCACCCGTAATTCCAATGTCAGTGAGCTCCGAGACCTGTTTGCACTCACAGGAAAAAAATTGTTGGACTCCAAACAAGCCGTGTGTGTATAAAACAGAGAGTACAGTTGATTCGGTATTATAACCGAATCGCCCTCAGAGATCAGGGCAAGTTAATCCAGCGTCAAGCCTAATGGAATCACCTACACAAGAATAGACTGGTAAGGCTCTACAGTGGCTTTGACCTTCCTCAGTTGTGTGTGTGTTGGTAGTATTTTATAGTCTGCAGCCTCTGCACTTGTTAATCATCTGGACACAGCGCCCAGCAAACTCGAGGAGCACAACTGCTTCGCCACTGTCGAGACAAAGAACATAAATTCAAATGCAGGAATTTAATTCTATAGATTTTTTTTTTTTTTTTTTTTATGGGGGGGAGTGAGTAGATGATTAACTGCCTAAAGTTTTGTGTTGGGTGACCAAGTGTACTTCACTTTGACTTGACATTGAAACTGGGCACCTTTTTTCCTAACAATTATTTTTTTTATTCTAGTGCCGTGAAGAGAAAAAAAATTACCCCCTTACTGATTTCACATTTTTCTCTTGCATATATATACATATCATGCTTGAGCGTTTTGGATCAAGCCAATTTTGGACAACCCAAGTAATAAATACAAATTCCAGTTTCTAAATGAAAAAGACTGTCCTGTCAGTCAGACAAAAGTGAAGTAAGCCAGAAGATCTCAAAAAGCAACGCATCGTGCCAAGAGCGCTATGACGACTCATCTAGGAGTTCACAAAAGAACCCTGAATGGAATCCTGAGAATTTCAGGCCTTTCAGCAATAAGGACGACACCGGGCAAAAATAGAATGCATAAGTGAGGCAAAAACCACTACTGACAAAAACAATACAAAGGCTTGGCTCACATTTGCCAATAAACGTCTGGGTGATCGCCCAGACATTTTCACAAATATTCTGTCAATATTTCCAAATAGAAAAACAATTTTGTCTGTGGCAGCTCTGTTACTTGAGGACCTCGACAAAATCCAGACTTGAATCCAATTCGGATTTATTGTATTACCAATTCTGTGACGAGTCATTCAAAATTGCTTTTTTACGTAGGCTGGGATAATTTTTTACAATAATAAATTAAATGATTAAGGAACTCCATTTCATAATTACTTGGGCTGTTTTTATGTGATATTCAAATCAAACAAGAGTGTGGCGAATGTGGAAAAAAAAAAATCTGGGATCTGGAGAGATCCAACTCTTTTTCACGGTACTGTATATTTAGCAGTCACATCTGAAGAACATCCTGAGGCCCAGTAACTCCTGGAACAGCTTTAATCTATTTTACTAAGTACAAGCAAACAATCACATTAAAATGATCCAATTTGTGGAAAACAATCGTAATTGTTCATTGTTGATCGATCCTAATCAAAAAAGTTGGTAGCAAGCCGCACTGAGCGCACATGATCCACCTCAAAATACGGAAAACAATAGAAGATAATATTCAAGTTTCCGTTCGGAAAAGCGCCTCGATACAAGATGCAGTGGCGTTGATATTCTTATGATCCCCGAATGAGCTATACTTTTCATTTGATGTTTTATTTTTCCGTGTAGCCCTAATCAATCAAAATGTTCCGTAATGTGCTACGTTGAGATCTAAAAAGTTGAAAGCGTGTAGTGACAGACTTGACATGTTAAAGTGGCCACCATAAATCCTACATTTCTGCAAAGACTTTCACTTTATAACCTGGAATGTAGCTGACAACTTGTCTTACTTTAAATAAAATGGAAATGACTGCTTAACATTAGCCTCAAGGCGAGATAGCGATTAGCATGCTAGGAGTCAGCTGCCATTCTGCTAATCAAAGAATCTCATGTACAGCAATAATATTTTCGAACTCTCAACATTTAAAACGTGTTCTGTTTGTACAGTATACAGCTGAAACCAAACGGTACCGTCGTGCGTATGATTTAATGTACCCCTGACACAATGTAAACAATAAGACGAAATCATTCTGATTAGTTGCACATGTCCGTCCAATTCCTCTCATCCCACTCTCCGCCGGGACCGCACGAGTCGGACTTTCACTTTGTTCTCCCACTGACTAATAAAACGGAGATGAGTGGGCAGATGCACATTAGGGTGGATCTTCTCGTCTGCGTGAATGCATTTGGATCGTAATGTCACGTATTCGGCAACATTGAGAGGAGTTTTATCGGCGGCACATTTAGGATTCAATATTTAACTTCATTGCAGAGATTAAAGTTAGGATTAGTTTTATTTTAAGGTTCGGGTTAAAACCAAATGGCAGGACAAGCAAGGATTAGGTGTGTGTGTGTGCGCTTGTGTGCGGTTGACACACTGGGCAGCGAATCGTGCCCGGCGGCCATTCGAGCGTCTGTCAGTTCAAATATCAAAGCGGCCACTAACCAGACTAACACGTTGCCACAGATCACCCACGGGTATCCCGTGGCACTTTGACAGATCAGCACTCTGCTGCCAACTTGTTCACCAAGTTTACGCTTGTATACTCTCGTTGACAATCTTTCCAAAGTCAACTAGGATTCGGTCGCTAGGCGATACGGAAAACGGATGCCGTAGAATTCAGGAGTCCATTTATCAGCGTTATTCCACCGCTCTTATCAGCAGGTCGCAGAGGCCACGTTTGAAAAGTGGAAACACAAAAGATGAATGGGGATGTTGAAAAGTGGGGCCGTAAAAAGAAAAATGAGCTCCATAAATATTAGGGCAGCAAAAGTGAGGGAGATAAAGTCAATCATTCCAAACAGAGGCATAGATTAGCGGCTCGGAACCCGGCGGTCACCCGACCGAAGTGTCGGGAATTCGTTAGCCTACCTCGGAACCGCTCGATCGCTATCTGCGCTTCCCGTCCGTCACGATCAATAGAGCAACGAAGACGCTGCTCATGATTCACTTTTTACCGTCAGAGTTACGTATTTGGATTCTATCAAGATAAACGCGAGTCCGCGGGCAATAACCCGCGTCGTTCGTTTCTTTGCCCATCGTGCCGCGTGATTGCCCGAGAGAAAGCCGCGCGCGCGGCATGCGTTTAATCAAACGCCCGATGCATTCTTCGCTCGTACAAGCCGTAAGAATGCGCCGCGTATAAACACTCTGCGAAAAAGGATAAACAATGACGGGGCCGGCGGGGCTGCGAAAATTACAACCGCGTAAGATGAAAGGACTCAACCCGATCCAAGCGCCGGCGATGTTTTTAGTTGGCACGAAGACGATAGGGTTCAAAGGTCAGTCTTTTTTTTTTTGTGTGTGTGAAAGAAGCCCATCAAGGTATTCTCTTGTCTGACAACTGAAATTCCAACACTCCAGTATCTCGACGTCTTCCCAGGAGAGCCTCGCGAAGAGGCCGAGAGAAACAAAGAACACACATTGAAGGAAAATTCTTCTCCTTCTCGTCTTTTGTTGTGAAACCGGTACAGTTGCAACCTGATCGCTACTGTAAAATCTGGACTCATCTAACCACATGATTTTGAATCCAGATCCTTATCGACACGTGCTTTTTTTTAGTTTACAGAGCTAAGTGTCTGCTCTTGCAAGCAAAAGCAAACTGTTAAGACTCTTGGGAAGATTTGACGACTCCTTCCAAAGTAAACACTTTGTGGAGATCGTCTCGAAAAGCGACCCGGGATTTTTTTTAACATGGCTGTCTTTTGCTAACTATGCAGAGAACTCCAGCAGTATGGCAAAAAGAAATTGTCAACAAACCCTCCTGAACAAACCGAATCGACGCAGCTGTCGCCCAAAACGATTTGGCATCTTTTTCGCGGGGCCTATAAAGTGGACATATGTAGCGCTGGCTCATGCCTCGTCTCCTAATTCCTTCACCCTGCTGCTCGCTTGCATGGCACAGGCCGGAGGGCATCCAATCCGCCGCTGCAACAGCTGTTCTCCAGCCCCCTGCACGCGGACAAGCGCTCGAGTTGACTCTCAGCGCGGAGGGAAAAAAAAAACAAAAAAAACGAAACCCTCACACCTGCATCGCCAAGCTGTCAAGCCGTCGCGTTTCCGAACTTTACACATTGACCAACTTTCCTAAAAGTTAAAGCTCAAAAGAAGCCTTTTTTTAAATTTTAGTATAAAGTGTTTATATGAGTCGACAAGGCTTCACGCCTCCCCAAAATACAAGCTCGACCACATCAGCTCGTTCCACTCCCTCGAACACGTCCGCACGCCTTTCCTCACAGCTCCAGGGGACGCTCACAATATTTATGCGTAACTTCTCGAAACCCAACCCCTCTACCTGCACAAAAGACACGGGGGGGGAGAAATCTCTCCTCCCTCTCATCTGTGCTTTTGTATTGGCCGGGAGCAGCTTTTTAAATATATAACGTGTTGTACCCCCAAAAAAAAAAAAAGGTCAATATTTACTCTGCAGCCTTTCAAAGATCTTAACGCCGCCTTTGCCAAGTTCAGTTCCGCCACTTGAAGACTACCACAGTTGTAATTTTTTATTATTATTATTTTTTTTAATCAGTAACCAAAGTTAGTCCTCCTACCGTAATAAAGGTAACCATAGCAACGGCCGGTTAGTATCCAACAGAGTCGACATGAAGGTGATTTAATTCTTGGACAGAATCCTCTGGCGAAAAACTTCTATCTATCTGAGGAGGGCTGCCGAGCGCCTGCGCACCACCGCCGCCACACTGCTTCTGGAAGGAAGGAAGGAAGGAAGGAGAGGATCAGGGTGTGCGTAATTCTCCCTCTCCCGCTCTCTTCCTCTCTCCTCCCCCCCTTTTCTCACCCCTTTCCAACATAATCTACACACACTCTGATTCAGGACAGATGGCTCTCGGCGCAAAGAGCTGCTATGCGCGCGTATGAAGCCGCTGCGCACCTGAAGTTTGGAAATGTACATTGCGTAAACATGAGAACAATATTTTTTTCATCTATGTTTTATTGACATATTTTCCGGAGTTGACTACGCTGTGATGACATTCGAGTGGAAGTCAATTAATCGATTTAGCCGCAATATGGTGTCACGAACCGGTTTCACGTCAAGACATGGCAAAAATACATTTGAAATATTGAATTTTAATTCAGTTTTAATCCGTGCATTTTTCTTAATAAATCGAACGGTCTCATCGTGTATTTTGTAGCGATGGCTAAGTTGCTGCTGACGGACGGATGAGATTAAATAATAATGATAATAATAATAATAATAATAATAAAAATGAAGTTTATTTATAATGCACATAATATAACAGTAATAAAACCGTTTTTTTTTTTTTTTTTTGGATACTTAATCGGCACATAGAAGTGTTCGAAGGGCTCAATCAAGCCTCGTTTGTTACGTCAAGTATCCAGTGCGTTTAAATGCGACGAAAAATATATTTCTTGTTGGAAAATTCCTTCCATGACAAAGCATTCATCATACATCACGAGAGCTCCCTGTTTCGGCGTCCCTTTTGCCAGCGTCATCCTTGTAGCGTGCGTTGCATTTTTAATGTCCACAATGGCAATGCTTTTCTTCACGCAGTCCCTCGGGCTCGCCGCATGACGCCTAGCTGGGCTGAGTAATTATTTTCCTGGACCAAAAGTGAAATCATCAAATATGAAAGCAGCAAGGCGAAAGGGGGAGGTTTGTGTGTGTGTGTGGGGGGGGGGCTAAGGGGCAAGAAAAAACAAGTCAGCTGACAGATGAAACTATGAGTCAGAAAAGATGAAGAGAAGTGTGATGTTAGAAGAATGAGCAAAATTGGATTGCGCTTTTTCAATTTTGAAATCCTCACCAGAAAAAAAAAGTACATTTTGACATCTTTGTTGACATCGGGCATCGAGAACAACGGCAGCAATAAACAGCAAACACGCTTCCTATTGAAGTCATCGTCGGGCACATGGTTGACGTCAGCGCACTTTGTTTAACAAGACTCCGATAATTAATTCGTCAACAAATAGGTGGACAATGGCAAATTAACAGGGAACGTGTTTGCAATGTACACAAGAGGCTAGCGAACTTCATTTTGCCGCTGATGGAAGGCGAGTTGATTTCCTCCGCTCCATTTTTCAGAGCAAACGCGTCGATGATAATCAGAGCAGAAGACTGCATTATTTATCCTACGCTCTTATCTGGGAGAGAGAGAGAAGCATTAGGAAGGAATCGCGGATGGAAGGGAAGGTGTAGCAAGGTTAATAAAGCCTTTTGAATTTTTCAACTCGGAATAAAGTGCTTTGACGTCAGGAAAAATCCAAGCATTTTTTTTTATTTATTGCTGAGCAGGGTGTGTCCTTGTGAATTTCAGAGCATTTTTATCATAACATTTTATTCTAGAATAATATGAAGAACCACGCTGTAAAAAATGGATATAATAATTTTTTGGGGGGGGATTAAAGCAACAATTTAAGTTGAAATTGCCTTGAAATTTTTATTTCACCCAGCTTTTTTTTTTTTTTTTATATACAAGCAACTTTCCCCGACTTAGCAATTGACTTTGCTGTGTCACTTTTTCACGACTCAGCATCCCTCCGTGATGTCCCCACACGACCTTTACACCGTTTCCAAACAGGGCGTTGCTTTGCGAACATTGGCGCTTCGGCAAACCTACCCTGAGTCAATAAAGTTTGCGTCGGATGAAAAGAAAAAGGAAAAAGTAGAGCTTAGCCAAGCCTCTGTTTGGATGATGCGTATATCCAACCATGTTATACACACACAACATACATTATGCATATTTCCCATCAATTATTTGCTCAAAATTAAATAGATGCTTTTTTCCGTGAAAAATACATGAAAGCAGCCAATCCTGGCAAAGGTGTTTCCTAGTCTTTGACCTACTTTCTACTAGTTACAAATTCCAGCATGGAAAGTGGAGCGTGAGTTCTGTGTTAACAAAAAAAAAAAAAGGACAAAGTACCTGTGGTGGGTTGAAGAGAAATGGAAAAAAGGGCTTTCCCTACGTTAATGACAACGAGTAGCTACAAGTAGCGTTTGCAATAAATTTACAGTAGTTGAGCGATGATGTCATAACTCTGTCTTGATAATGGCACTGCTTCCTGTTTTAGTCTGGAAAATATTTATTGTGGTGAGAGCATCCATCACCCTTGTTTTCGCTACAATAATTCACATTCTGCCATTTTTGTGCGCCATTTGTTTTACGGACCGGTTGCTTTTGGCTTCACGTATCGAGACGAGCTTTTTACTGGTGTCTGGGTCGAATTCCCACTTTCATGGATCATCGCTTGGCGGCGACACACTAAACCATCACACACAAGTTGGATTTTTTAAAACTGAAACAAGAGGAGAACATTTCAGAAGACATGACCACCAAGATGATTGCGAGAAACTAGAGAGGACTTTAGATTTTGGAAGGGGGGGTGGGGTAAGCGGATGGCATAGAAGGAGGATAGAAAAGGAAGGTTAACTCAAGGTCGCAGGTTCGGTTTACTTGCCAAATACAAGAGAAAGGAGGTTTTTTTTTTTCTTCTCTCTGTGTTTGTTTGAGAAAGAGAGAGAGAGAGAGAGAGAGAGAGAGAGAGAGAGGAGGTGTGTGTGGAAGAGAGTTTCTGGGTTAGATTGCCCGGTCAGATAAGTCCACGAACAACTCTCGGATTGTCGAAGGAATGTAACACAAGAGTAAGTGCTCTAATAAATAAAAGCCTTTCAACAAAAAAAAAAGGTAAAGGCAACTGTAAAGAGGGGAGAGGCGCAAAAGTGTGTCGTGAACGTTTCATCGTTGAGTTTATAAAACGTATTCTGTCTGCGACGATTGCGCTTTGTATTTGATGGATGAATGAAGCGTGTAATCCTCAACAGATGCATTCACTTGACGGTCCGGCATGTTGCGTAATCTGATTTGCAGGAGTAATACCGACTCCGTATTCAGTAGCGGAACGATAAGACAAATTGTCAATTTTAATGTGGACGGGGAAAAGAAAAGTTTGTAACGCGCGTAGGTCACATGACACCTTCACTGCGCGACACAAAAGCGCCTGTCACGTCGTCCCTTTGAAGAGGAAGACCAACGTCACCTCGGGGTGAGCGATGGCGGCCATCTGCGGCGGGGTGGGGATGACTTAAAACCTTTTGCTTGAGTCAGCTCAATTTTTTTTATATCTAATTTAAAAAAAAAAAATAATTATATGTGTTCAAGATGACATGTTTGTCGTAAGTTGATCCGCACACAAAAGGTGAACCCGGCGGAGAAAGGAATGCGACGGCTTTTTATTGTTGACTCGACTTTCCATCTCTTGTTCACTCAGTCAAGGTTTCATCCGCTGGAGGGTCTTCTACAAAGACGAGGAGGAGGAGGGGGGCGGGGTTAAAGGGTCCGAGGCAACACCCAGATTATGTTGTTGCTGAGAAGGCGTGTTGATTACTTTTTTTTTTTTGGGCTCCTTTGAGTGTATTGTGTCATCCTTGGTAACAAATCAAACATTTGCCAACATTCCCTCCGATCCAGAGGAAGGAAACTCTGAAACGATAGCGTGCTTGGCATGTATACTTCGACGTTGGGCAAGTTGGGGCGGCGCGCTCAAATTAGCCATAATTGACATCTTTGTATCGCTCGGATCAGACCTGAAGTGGATCTTACTTGTGGAGGCCAAAGCAGCTGCGCTATTTATCTCCCGCTCCCACAGGGGATTTTCATTATTTCCGGACATGATGTACCGCCACCGATGTTCACTCAAATTGGCATCGGCTCATATGTATTTGTTTTTGCAGTGGAGAAGTTAACACAACAAAAAACACACAAAAAAAAAAACGCTTAAGCATATTTTTAGACATGGAATTTCATCAGGAGCACAATACACCAGTTGACTAATATTTTTTTATTATGTTTTTATGGCACTCCAGTGTTTTCTTTGCACCTCATTAACTGTCAAGTTGTGCCCACTGTTTTAAAAAAAACATTTTTACCCAGTTTATTTTCTTTGCACAAGGAATTTCCCCTTTTTTTTTTTTTTTTTTGACCCTCGCTGCTGAAAAGACACAACCAAACTGTGACAGCAGACCTTATTTGCACAGAGAACATTTTTCAGCACCCGAATTCCCCAATGCCGAGGAACGCACCAAAATAATTAAATCCGGTCTGGTTGATAGAAAACGGCAACAATCGAATCATCCTGCTTATTATTTAGTGAGTCAGTCATTGCAGGGATTTGAAAGCCAGATGATATTTTTCAACTTTAACCTTTGAGACCGCTTGTTCTGTCAGTTAACATTTCTGTCTTTCACGTCATACGCGACCACCAGACGGTAACCGCTCGACTAACCCGAACCACTCACCCAAAACGCCCCCCCCCCCCCCTCCCCTCATGGGATTCGGTCAGACTTTTTCCCAAGCAACTTTCTGTACATCAGTTATGTCAGAAAAATACACTACCACGTTTACTGTACCACTGAGGTCATTACAATAAACGCCGAACGACTTAAGTTAAAATAGTTCAGGCGTTAAACTTTCCCCAGGTGGTGATCACAAGCTTACTGACCCAAGACTTTCTTTTGACCCTGCCGGACCACACCAACTCATTGACCCCCGGTCTCATATTTCGGCTTTGTAATAATCTGCCTGTGAGCTTTTTGTGACCTGGCACTTTCATTTCCCACCAACTATTTTGTTCACTTGTCACTCCAAAAAAAAAAAAGTGAGAGCGCAGTAGACCCTTCAAGGATCAATTACCAAATTAGCATCTCAGACCGCCTGATCTTTCTTCCAGTTACCCCTCATGTCCATTATTCGTTCTTTGTCTTCCTCTTATTTATTTCAAATTGTCCCTCGTCCTCGTCGTCCCCGCCGTGCTAAATCATTTTGCCACGGGACGACATTGCGCAAAACCACTAAATAGATTATTTTAAGGCCACAATGAATACCGCACCATAAATAGACAAAAAATGATTGTGTTGTGATGGGAATTGATTTATGCGCAACAACAAACCTGCGTAATCATTTACAAAGTGACGTCTGAGAACTCTCAAGGGTCCCCGAGGAGCTCTTAAAGGCTGCTCGCAAACTCGATTTTCTACGTGTCTGTGCGTGCGCGCGGCTAATTTACAGTTTTTACACTTGTTCTTGTTTTGTTTACTTTTAAGATTTTGTATGTACAGTACCCCCATCATTTTTTCAGCACTTTAATGGGCTGTAATGCGTTCTGCTATGCTTCACATCAATGGGCGTCAATCCAAGCTGTCAAGTACGTTCGGGAACGGGAGCAAGTCCTTCATTTAAAAGCGCCGCACCGACGATAGTCTGAGAGCGAGCACGCAAGCACACGCAGTGTTCTAGCTAAGAGTGGTATGTTGAAAGGAAGTTGGTGAGGCAGCAGACAGGGCCAAGTTTTGACAAGTCTCTCACACGCTCCTCTCTCTCTCTCTCTCTCTCTCAGCCTCACTCTTTCACCCCGCCCGTCCGCTGTCATCCCGTCCCGCCTCTCAAACGTCAAAAAATGTTTCGCAGACGCACAACATTGATACTTCCAAAAGGGGACACAAAAAGCTTCGTTTCAGGGACTCGGAAAACAAAGACACCGTTGATCAACTAACACGTATAACTGCTACGCTAAGAGTTCTGATTTTATCACGTCGTAAGCTCAAAGTTCAGCTAGGTCAGCTAAGCTACGCCATGTATGAACACAAACCGCAGCAACCGCTCGACAACATTAAAATGTCAGTTTCTCATATCTCATGACAGATCACAAACGTACCAGCCTTGATGCTAAAATTGCTAGCTTGTAGCAATCAAAGTTTGTATCGGACATTGAGACAAAAAGTCTACATTGTTGCGAATATTTTAATTTCTTTATTGAGACGTAACGGAAGATTTATTGCGTCTTAATTGGAGTTGTCGTCGTTGCAGTAAGGATTTATTGATTGCTTCCTGGCGCATGCTATCATCTGTCTGTCCGGTTCTCAGCTCAACCATCTGCTCTTCCTCGCATCCCCCCCCCTTAAGCCCCTTTCACATCATTCCATCCGGTTGCAACTTGAATGCCCGTGGAAAATAAAAGCACCTAATATACTCGATTAAATGTCACGCGTTTCCTTCGACATGAACTCAGTAGCCCGAAAGTCCAACGTGACAAAATGTTTTAGGCTAGCCAGCATAATTAGCTCAATTTCACCAGCAGGACATTCAACAACGACTCATTTATTGCTATACTTAAAATCCTCAAAAACCTAAAGGCGAAAATATTTGTATATATCTTAACATGAGAAACAATAATAACAGTTCATTTGAAAAAATTCCCCTAAGTCATCGACCGAGCCAGCGTGAAAAGATTTTGGCATTGTGACGTCACTCTACCAAAATGCATTGGAAAAACAGACTTACCCATTGAGTTCATTTTTCGGACAAATCCTCTGCTACTTTTCTGTCCTGTCAAAATAAGTTTCACGATTGTTTGTTGATACCAAATGCATCGTTGTTCTCGGTCTCGGGATTCCGGAGCTGTTTCGATCACGTTCTCCAAGCCTCCAGTCTCATTTTATGTAATCCGGTTTTGAATAACAAGTTTGTTTTTTTTCCCCCTCAAATATTTAAAAAAAAAATTACGTTACATGACAGAAACCAGCGAGGGACGCTGGAATTTTGTGCCCCACCTCGGTCCTATCTATCGCATTGTATCGTAACATCATGGGATATATTGGCGAGCCTCCGATACGAAACAAATAAGCCTCGAGTGGCTGTAAATAGTATAAGCCTGATATCAAAGCATCATATTGTCTTGTTACTAAGCGTTATAAGCTAAGCACTGTTGCTTTTATGTCTACGATCGGATGTTTGACTGAATAAGTCCAGTGTTTGGCTCGGAAAACGTAACGTCTTTATTCATCCTGAACAAGTCGCACATTTTTGTGTTTTGAAGACTTCCCAGTCGCCGCGATAAATGCTCCAATTATGATGCCAACAGAGCCGTTAATCATGCTAGTAATGAATGATATTCTTCATTGGAAAGGAATGAATGAACGCCATCGAGAAGATTTATCATCGGAGTCGAGCTGAAAAATAAACACTGTCGAGCTTTTGAGTAAGTTGTCCCATCTAAGAATTAAATACACCGAACTTGTCGATTGATTTGAGGCCATTTCGGGACCGGCGATGTGCTCGGTTGGTATTTTTTGGCGCAAAAAAAAGTGTTACGCAATCGAAGTGACACAAAAGAAGCTGCTTTCACGAGCATTTTTGCAAGCCACGCACTTGGCCGCAGGCTTTTCATCTGCCAATCAGCGGTGGTGACAAACAGCAACAGTAGTTAGGATTTTTTTTGACAAAGATGGCTCCAATGCTTTGTCCGAGAAGCACTTCTCAATTATCTTGATCTTACAAAAAAAAACAGTATATAAATTCAACAATAAAAGCCCCCATGCCACCCGCTTTGTCGCATCGCATAATCCGATCGAAATGATGCCATAACACGCTGTAATCAAAAGGAAAACGACGATTTAGCCATCCGGCTTGTTCACGTTACATCCGCTATGTGTGTCAAGCATAAATCCCAAAACCTCCAAGCTGGCCAGACTCATGATTATTTAGCATCATGATGATTATTGGATGAAATGTCTCTGTCTGGATGTCAGGCGCAAAGTAGATGGACAAGTGGGGATGGGGGTCATCCACTATGCCCACATCGGGTCACATCCTCGCCATGCTGTCGTCACGCTACGCTCGGTATTAAATCCATCAGGAAGTAGAGATGAGTGTTAATCACCGCTCATCTGACCGCACGCAGAGATTACACTCAGTCAACATAGCGTGAGTATATTTTGCATCAATCCTTAATTTATCCGTACATTACTGCGATGGCGGTTGCTAGCTACAAGCACAGTGGTGCCTTGAGCTATTGGAACACAAACACTTGTGTGCATAGATTATTTATCCTCTGCAAAGAGTGACTTTTTATCATTAATTACGTCAATTATCATTACCATTCCCAGGTAAACGTAGAAACTCCACGTAGATTTTTATAGTGTTGTATTGTGGCTCACTATTGCCCCTAAAGGACGTAGTTGGTATTGCAAGCCTTTTCGAGTCATAAAATGAACATTTGAGCTAGATTTAACACACACACACACACCATACACAGTTTACATGTGTGGTTTAGTGTCTGAGCCACCAGTGTTCATACCGTACATTAACATTCTCCGAGACAGACTCCCCTTGCGTCTGTAAATACAATCAGAAAAAAAAACTCCACAATCTGAAAGTGGTTTTCCAAGTATAGTCGGAAGAGCGCTTTGTCGGACTTCTCAGTGAGCTTGCTATTCCTGATGTTGTCTGTTTACTGCGTAATCATTTTATAGGCCCAATTATGGAAAAACGGCCTGCTGTGAGAAACATGAAAATAACCTATGGCTTCCTTCCCTTGTAACTGATGTGATGGGAGGGAAGATAGTTATTCAACCTTTTTTTTTTTTTCTTGTTGGAAAAGTTTCAAGTATTTCCAAGTGGATTAAAAAGAAGCCCGTGAGACAGTGTTCCTCCTAACGAATGAATGAATGAATGAATGAAAATCAGCTTCACTCTTGATATTGAAATGAAGCAATAATTCTCTTCAAGGATTCTGTAAGGTCAGACGTATATATTTTTGTTGCCTCTATTTTGGTCTGGAATTTTAAAAGAGACGAATTCCCCGGAGTGCATAGTGACTTTTACTGTACGTGTCAAGGGAAAGGCGTACGGTTCCCAAGGTGGTGTCCACTAAATTTTCATACGTATGCGAACGATTTACTGTTCATATGACAGGTTTATGACGAAGAAAACTTCAAGTTTACATTTTCAAATAAAATCCGCTCTAGACATTCGCATTTGACGTGTTTATGTTTGACGAATGATTGTTAGGGCTCTGTTAAAACTCGTTGGCGTCAAGGGGACTTTATACGACTTTATGTCCTTTAAATGTCGGGTATTGTTATTATATACTGTAATTACGTTCATTTTACAAGCACTAATATAAAATAAATAGATACAGCGGTTATAAAAAGTCTACACACCCCAGTTTGAATGCCAGGATGGTGTGACATGAAAAAAAAAGACACATTTTCAACCATAATGTGGCTTTTAACCTACTGAAATGACTATTTAAATATTTTTCAATATATGAAGTAAGACTATACAATTGAAATAATGTTTGTTGTGAATTAACCAATCAAATATTAACTCATGTTAAATGAGAAATGGTGAACAGGGGTGTGTACACTTTTTAAATCCACTATTTGTAATACTGACGTATCAATTCAAAAAACTTAATTTCTTAGGGCAATCAACTGTCATTTTGTGCAAGCCTCCTGCCACCTTGTGGCTCATTGCGGGACTGCATGTGTCTTTTATACGCCAGTGCAATTGCAAGAATTGTTTCAAAGTGGTATTAATTATTGTTGTATAAATATTTCAATAAAAGTGTGTGCTTAATTTGGGGTAGAGAGAATATTTGTAATGGAACCTCATTCATTAGTGCTGAATTTTCAAGAACTTGCCATGCTTAGTGTCATTACAATGTACACTTAATAAAAAAAAAAATTACTGACGAAAGAAAAGCATTGCTTTTCAATTACTTTGTCAGTACGTGCATAATAATCATTAGATTTATTGGGCTTTTTATTTTTTATTGTATGTCCAGAAGAGGGCGCAATTTCCCTTCATATGAACAAGCGGCAGCAAAGCGAGTGGTCTGACTCATTCACAATAGAAGAGGTTGTAGTAAAAGTGAGTCATTTTGAAAATATCCACGTGTGGGTTATTTCCATGGAAAACTCGCATGAGATCATATGACAGGAGGCTTTTAGTGTAGATTATGGAGCACGATCATCTGGCCACGAGACGCTCGGACTAGGGGATTAATCGGGACGGGATGCTCCTGCAGGTTCACACGCAGACAACCACCGGGTCACGGCCGACGCGCACTTCCTGACCTCTGCGGTGTCCATCATTTGCAGATTGGGTGGTCACATAGTGAATGAGCTTTTAAAAAAATAAACAGAGCCTCGCGTCAACTCGGTTAGCATATGCTTAAGAGCATTTGCAAATGAATGATCACATGTTGAAAGTCAATGTTTGACTCCTCTGCTTAGTCACACTTCGACAAAAGTCAACAACTTGTCATGTTAAAGAGACAGGAAAAGAGTTTTGTTGCTCTCGTTTGCATGGTCTTGCTAACGGCAAAGGGTGTTGGAGAGAGTCGGTTGTAAACTCGCACACAGATGCGGAAAAAAAAAAAAGGGAATATACTGCTTGCTATACATGAGCTACTTTTTTTTTTAGCAGAAAATCACAAAACGCAATGTCATCGGTGAAGTTTATTTGCTGCTCTGAGGCGGGTGGCGTGGGAAGAGTGGAGGTCAAGTCTGGTGCGGGGGGGGGGGGGGGGGGGGCATTGTGGTGTCAAAACGTGAGCGATCCGCTTCAACAAATCACCGAGTCGTGTCAACAAGGCGCCACGGCAGGAAGCCGTTTCGGATCGTCATCCTGACAGTCGTTTTCTCAATTTTGGGCGGTTCATAGTAGCGTCAGATTTCTCACAAAAAGCTAACATCACAATGACTCACGTCTGGCTAGTTGAGCACCAAGAGACCAAATTTCACCCACCCAAGCCGAATATCCGAATTGAGCCTTGCAATTAAGATGCTGGCAAGCGGGACTGCGTGTTCTCGAGGTTGCGTAAGATCATTAGTCGTCGACCTGCAGTGTCAACAACGAGCCACTGTTTGTACACAGAGCAACCAGGTGACACAATTGGCCTCGCGCTAGATTTGGACCTATGACATAAGCCCCCCGCTCCCCTGCCAACCTGATTCGCCCCGTCGCCCGAATGAGCATCACACAGTTAGCGTTAGCACAAGCTAGCAACTAATTTTAGCAAACAAATTTAAAAAATGCATGGACACATGTCTAGCTTTGAGCAAAACTTATGTTCGTACATTGAAGGCCTTTTTCCTCGACTGATATTTGACCCTTCTGCAGAGGTCAGTAGAAGGGAAATGTTGTGTACACCGCTCTTGTGTATACACACTTACAAAATTGTGAGTGACTCACAATGGGAGAACAATGAGTGAACTTTCGGTACTCTGAGGAAATCTTGTGCCACTGCGTCCACAATGGAGCCAAATTCAATTCACTCCGGTGTTTTTCCCTTTCTCACTCAGAATGTCCCGTCCAAACTATAAACCGTCATTTGTTTTTATGGCTTTATTACTCCCCATATTCCCTAAACCAACTTTCTGTTGTGACACTTCCGATTTGTTAGGCAAGTCCTGTTAACCATTGTTAAAGTTGGCCTCGGAGCAATGTCGTAACGTTTAAGGAGTACTCTTCCATTAATGAGAAATGTTTCACGATGTTATGTTATTTAAAAACAACAACAACAACGTATAATTATGTTTTTATAATTCCGTTAGTTGGGATTGTATTTCTTTTGAAGATTCCGAAAAAGGACGATGCTAGATTCTATTTCTTTTTTTTTTTGTGGGACTTTGGATAAAAGTTCAAAGTCCCACCAAAACTGTCACGTCACTTTATTCGCAAGGCAACGTGAACACTTTATGAGTACCTGTTATGGTCACAGAAGGAAGGAGATGAGTGTGACGACACTGAGTAGTTTCTCTCTTGTGTTGCAGGAAGTGTCATCATGGTGCCACAGCAACACATCTCTGAAACATTGGCCCATTTGTTCATCATTTTAGAACGTACGTGACCTCCTGCATGTCCATCTCTCAAGTTGGTTATTCCTGGTGCGGGAATTGGGAACGAGGTGAGGTTAGGATCGAAGTTAAAGTGGGTTCGACTTTTCTCTCTCCTCCTTCATCTTCTCATTTCCTTGCCCCCCCGATGTTAGCGTGTCCACAAAAACCTATCCCATTAACCCTATTAGCCACGTAGAAACACACAAGGTCAGTAGAATGTCAACATGACACACAACAAAAACCGTAGGGTGACTCATCAAGACGAGTATTGTGCCTTTTGTGTCGGACGCATAACTGCCCGGTGGAATGCCATAAAAGGCTCTTTTATTTCCAAGCCGGTGTAATCGGGGATATTTAATCCCCTCCTCTCCATTCATGTTAGGCTTATCCTCTCCATTCACAGGGAAATCTCGCTGTCAATACCCTGAGCGTACAAAGAACGAGCAATTTGCACGAAGAGCGAAGCGAGGTAAAACTGGACATATTCAAACACGCAACGAATTGTTCATAAGAACAACACAATATAGACTGCGACATGAACTTTTTAGTTTTGTAGTCATTTGAAACAACCTCTATTTTTTTTTTTAATCATTAATTTAGTTATTTAACTACAACAGGTATAGTCAATAAATTAATAAACAAAAAAAATCATAATAGTTTCTTGTTTTGGGAAGGAAGATGCCTTTTCGTTCATATAATTTTTTTGTTTACTCTTGAATTTGATTGATTAAAAGAATGAATCACGTAGTCGCTCAAACCAGTCGAGCTTGTTCGGAGCCCAAGCGGCGCTTTCTCCGGTGGCCTTGAGCCAATAACCTTCGCACGTGCCACTCATCCATATAATGTTGTGAAATTGTGAAACTCATTGCGATGCGTTTGAAACGGATCAAAAGAGTCGATTCACGCTCGTGCGTTTGAGCCTGAAGTAATCTTGTCCACAGACGGGACATCGGGGTCAATTGCACGGCTAATAAGGAAGCGCTAATAAGATAACAGAAGCAAAGAAGCTGAGTCATGATAAAGGGCAGCGATGTCCAATGTCGCAGTCTGCCGGAATTTGTAAAATGCCGTCGTCGTTTTGGGCGAAACGTAAGTAGAGGACGTATTGAGGTGCGGACACCTTCATGACCCCAACCCTCGGGGAGATTGAGAACGCCGGCCCCTTCGTTAACGCGGCATTAAAGGCAGCTATTTGCGGAGCGGGCGGCTTAGCGGCTCCACGTTTTACCGTCCAAAGGCCTGACACAGCAGCTCCTCTGTGCTCTCGCAACCACAGGCAATACCTGCCAACAAACGTGTGCTGCCCACACCGGAGAAGGACAAACAAAGATACGTTTTAGAAAAGGACTCTCCCTTTCCAAAGAAATTTGACGGGGGAAATTGTTGTTGCCCAATTTGCGGTACAAAAAAAAAGTACTTGTGAAATACTGGCAGCAAAGCAAATGCAGTCATGTGACGAGAAATGAACCGCCGCAGTGATGTCACCAAAAGTGTACGTGTGTATGAGCGTGTGCGCTTGAGAGGGAGAACCTGATGGCGAGCACATAGACACCGAAATGCCCAGTCTAAACACGACTCACCACAAATGTTGACTAGCGGTCTCTTTAGGTGTTGAGTGAGTAGGACAGAGACCCAAATAGGAGGCCAGGCACATTCTCAGCTCATCAGAGAGCCAAGTTATATTTATATCCAACTGGCATTAACACCAAGTATCGGTAAGGAGCGGGGTGGAAATCCAAATTGTTCTGCACAGTGGCCATAAATAAGCCTTGAATTTGAAGTTTTTATGATTCACTCTGCTGTCATTTGCCCCGCAACATCGTCCTGAATTGCGTCAGTCACGTTGTCAGAAGACAAGGTGGCACTGTCAGTTATTCACAATAGAAAAAAAAAATACACAAAAATACTTTTAGTTGTTTTATTGGTCCAGCAGATGCAAAATCAAGTACAACATACTGCCCTTGCCTGCATAGTAGGCCCCTCCTCCCTTTTTGTGTGCCAAAAACTACATAGAAAATAAATAGAGAATATAATAAAATTGTAACCAAAAAAAAAAAGAGAAACACTTCAAGTAGATTGTACTAACATAAACGGTGTGAGAAGCAGTTTCTTTCCTATACACAAACCCCGCTTGCTCTTTAAGTTCCGCCACATTGGTACAAAAAAAAAAAAAATCAAATGACATATTTTCATTCAAACCTTCCAAGAAAGTCAAAATCCATCTTCACATACTCATATTTACAAAGATATTATTAACAGCACGCTTTGTTATCAGAAAAATAGAGGTGCTTCTATTTGTGTGCGGACGACAGCAACGAAAATAACATTTACCCTGTTTGCGAAATCAACACGGCGAAATCATTCAAATGGAAATTTCACATTTCCATATGAAATGTGGAAAACGGAACCGGACGAAGCAACAAGCTACAGGCACTCTACGGCAAGAATGACCTCCGTTAAAATCAAGCGGCTTGTGTTGAAGCACATTCAAGAACAAACAAAAAATCTCAAAATGCATCCCAAATGTGCAAAACCATTCAACAATTTGGCTCCGCCTTGACACCCACATTAAAAAAAATTCCAGTGTAAAATAAATACAATTCAGTGAACTACGACAAGACTGATTTAACTTTTAAATCCCCCGTAGGAATATCTTGAAGGAAGGCATGAAAAGTGACAATGTTTTGCTTCTTTGGATAAGAAAAAAAAGGAAAAAAATCACTCCCCTCTTTTTTTGGAAGATTTAAAATATGTGAGAGAAAGGGGGAAAAAAAATGATTCCATGTGAAAAGGCTTTTTGTAGAAGAACTTTCATCGTGTCAAGACATTGAGTGAAAGGACGCCGGATGCCGCGTCGACGCTTTATTGTGACCTGCAAGGGGGGTCAGGAGTGTCTTCTCAGGTTCTGCAAACACAAAATATGCCAAGCTAACATTAAAACTCAACTCCACCCGCTTTTGTAATGTTTGGTATGCACTTCGCGGTCTACGTACAATTTAGCCTAATGTCTACAAACTACCGGTTATGTCACCTGCTGGTATTTTTAGAAAGCGCAAAAAAACTTTGACACACTTATAATCCTCACGTGCCTTCGCACTTTGTCATAAAACGAGAGAATGATTTTCAATAGCTAGCATCATTAGGAGGGGGAGCTCGAAATAAACAGCAACGCTAACTGCTGGTTTGTTTACCGTTGAAAGACGAAGAGCGAGACCACTTCCAGGTAGTGGAGGACGGTTCGTCTTTTTTTTTTTTAAACACAAAATAAACCAGACACTGATGAGTCAGTCTGACTCAGCGCAACAATGATGAGCATGAGAACTTTTACTTCTATAAGGCGGCTTTCATTTCCATCCATTGAAAGTAATAGCGTAGCAAACATAGCAATGTGACACTGAATAAAGTTGTTTTGTTTTTTTTGTTTTTTTTCTCCCCCCCTTAGTCTCACTTAGCTGCTGTATGAATACTTACAGGCAAACTTTGCCCAGCCAGTACTGCAAGTTGCAGAGCAGGAGAAGGCAGCACAGGAAGATTTGAAGTTAAAAAAAAAACGATGCGTGAACCACGACAGATTTTTGTGTTCCTTTATGCTAGCACCCACCTGGCCGGCCAGTGTTAGCGGGAGGTGCGACGGGCTGCAGAGTGCCAACGAAGCCACCGAACGGGGGAGCTCCTGGATAGGAGCTTCATCCAGGTCGTCGATACGAGGTTTCTTGATGTTGGTCTCGGGGGTGGTCAAAGGAGTCACGCTGTTTCTCCGGATCAAGCTGCCCGGACCTCTCCTTACCTCCTGTACAAAATTCGACTTAATATCCAACGGTAAAGATAAACAGTACTCTTGTGAGGAGGTCTTACCTCGGGTCGGTCTCTGTGAGTATTCACTGCCTCCACGTTCAAAGAGATGGACTCGATTTTGCATCCGTAGGCCACAGGGGTGAGCTTCAGCACAGTATGAAGGGGACATTTCAGGTATGGCATCTCATCTGAAATATTAAAAAATATATATATATTGGTGATTTGTTGTTACATAAGCATATTGATGAGTGTCATTTCTGTGCCCACCTGCGCTTTTATCCAGGAAGTACGCCAGAAGGCAACGCATGACAGCCTGGTGGCAGATGACCAGCACGTTCTCCTGACGCTCCAGCTCCATAATGACCGGCTCCACCCTCTGGACCAGGTCCTGGTAGGACTAGAGTCAACAAAAGTGAATGTCATCTCAGGTTAAGCATAAGGAGTACCCCAAGGGTCAATTTCGGAACCTTGTTTATTTCAACTGTACATAAATGACAGTTGTAATATTTTGAGTATTTTGACTAATGATGCTAAAAAAAAAAAAGTGTTTGTACAGAACTCTGTGGAAGCCTACCTCTCCAGCGGGGTAGCGGTAGTAGTATTTATCTTCATCCCTCAAGGCAAACTCCTCAGGAAACTTCTCCTTAATCTCATCGTACGTCATCTCCTCACACAATCCCTAAAAAAAAACATCAGTAAATGTTGAATATTTATGCAGTGAGGGAAAAAAAAAAAAAAATGTTGCAACCCAGAGTGACACCCACTGCGTCAATTTCATTGAGGGCCTTCCACTGCTCGTACGGGACCCCCAGGTGCTCGGCTGTCTGGATGCTGCGGCACAACTGACTGGTCCAGACCTTCAGATCCTTCATCTGCTGCTCTTCTACGAATCCAGCCAAGGCGCTGGAAAACTACAATGGAGAGCGCCGGAAAAATCACCGCCTGATTCGTACAAACGTGGCACCGGAGCTTCGGAATATCCCCTACCTGCTTGCCCCTCGACGAGAGGCCGGCGTCGCCCCCGAGCCGCCCCTCCAGGTTGTCTGTGCTCTCTCCGTGTCGACACAGGTAGATGGTGCGCGGCTGGACGTGGATGTTCATCAGGTAGTAGACGATTTTGCTCTGGGTGTGATCCTGGATGCGGTTGACCAGGAAGCGGCGGCCCACGTCTATCACCTTGATGAACGAAAGGTCCCTGCAGGTAAAAAAACCCGATTAACAATGGAACTGAAAACAAAGTATGTCATTGGAGAAGCAATCTTTTTTTTTTGGGGAAAATGACTTTCTTGCCTGTCGTGCTGATCAGGGTCCAGAGGCTGATAGCTGGCTTTGTAACATTCAATCCTCCTTTGGAAATCCAACACGGCGTCCGTCTTGTTGCAGTCTTTGTAATCTGGGCAGGAAACCTTCACTTCCTGGAAGAAGGTCAGATTTTTTTTCTTTTGTCACTATCAAAAGCTGTGGTTAGTTACGTTATCGTGAAAGTGTGTAACGCACCATGATATTCGATGCAATGACGCTCGGGTCGTCGCAGACGGACTCGATGAAAAAAATCTGGACAGAAAAAAGGGGTAAATGAAGTCCAAGAGACACCAGACCCCCCCCCCCCCCAATTGATCCGGTCGCCACGGTAACCACATACCCTGTAGCTATTCTCGAGGCCAAACTGGAGGATGAGCTTCCGCCTATCCCTCGTCGTGTTCGTTGCGTCAAAGACCTGCCGTAGACGTGCCGTCTTAGTTTGTTTCTGGGTTCTCTGGTACCGCTGATGCATCATGGGAAACTTACCGCGACTTGGCCTCCCTCGTCTTGCAAGTAGGACTTGACGTCCCTCAAGGCTGCTAAGGCACATTGTCTGAAAAGCCAAGATGGATTTTTTTTTTTTTAGTTTTTTTCTTTTTAATCGCTAACATTATATATATATATCCACTTACTCCCTGATCTTGACAGCGCACTCGTTATCAGACTTAAAGAAATCGAAGGAGCTGTAGTTTTTGACCGCTTCCCTGCGGTACTCGCCCACGTTGAAGACTGCAGGCGGTAAACGTCGTGATGAGAAGACGCTTCGGCTTTGTCGCCCGGCGCCCAACGTGCGTACCTTTGGTGGGCATGCCGATCCAGTTGAGGTAGCGCGTGAGTTTCCTGGATATGTACGTCTTGCCCCGAGCCGGCAGGCCCACCATCACGATGACGGTCGGGGGGTTGGCGACGTGGGGGACGCCGCCCGCTGTAAGGACAACAGTCCGATTCACACAGCTGCAATAACGTTGCGTGACTCCTAAAGAGCGTCGGGTTTACGTGACACGAATGACCCAATTTTCGGCATATTCCGCAGCTTACTAAGCATTTCTTTACGTCACTTGAAGTCAACTTAAGTGGCTCTGTTACCGCACCGCAATAAACATCGTCAGTGCCAATTTACTAAGCTCGTTTCCAGAAAACAAGAACCACATGAATGTGGAAGAAGGGATTAAGGCCGGTAATTGACATTCAGACTCTGCCAGCAGCTCTGGCCTAGGTTTGACACTACAGCAGTCGGAAGCACATACTTGGGTTCAAAATATATCAACATGTTAAAAAAAAAAACGGGGAAATTTACACTTCTGATTTAGACTTGAGTCATAATAGCCACTGGAGGCTTTGGAAGAGTGGTTAAATATAAGCAACACCGACTCTTTGTGACTTTTGTAAACTACCGTTCGAGTTTTGGAAGCTGCTTTAAAAAAAAAAAAATTATTATGCTTAGAAAAAAACAAAACGTGGGTTTAAATCATCAGTATCGCGCCATGGACACGGGTTGCCCACCGACCAATGAAAGGCCGAGTTTTTTTTTTTTTTTGCAGCATCCCACTCCGGGTTGCGACGCAATGCGGTTACCATGGCGACTTGTGTCTCGTCACGCACTAGTCGAGGCGTGCCGTGCATGCCGTTGTAGGTCAAGTGCACCCGGCACCCGCGTTCATAACCAGCAGCCCATAATTCTAGAGGTTACTTATTCATATGATGTATTTCTTCAATGATCACATCTGTATAACCATAAAGATAATAATTGGGGAGGCTGAGGCGTCGACAATGCAGCTTGAAAGCACATTAAAGAGGTCATGGTAATATCAAATCCTACTGCTTAATTTCAATCATGTACTTTACCTCTACGTGGTGCCGGTTTATCATCCTTGGTAGGAACCCAGATCTTTTGGATCCTGTTCTGGGTCAGCTCTCTGGGCATTCCTTGAAGACTTGGAAAAGCTGCACACAATAAGTGGGAAGCACGGCGATTCTAACACACCCCAAAACAAATCTATAAAATTAAGCGTTGTAAATTTTGCCTGAGCAAGAAAAACGATCCGGTAATGACTGTCGAGTTCGCTTGGAGCGTTGAGTAGAGCTAATCTGCCGGTCTGCGGCGTCGATCCGCTATTTAAGCCTGCCTAGTGGAGAGGAAACGTGACTAGGATGACGACACAAACGTCGTCGTCGTGAGGGATGGGGGGGTGGGGCACAGCACCACCTTGCGGTCATTATAGACATTACTACTAGACCACTAGTTGCTCAACAATACTGTATTTTAAATGATGGGACAAGCCGAAAGTCGCAAGAACGGTAGCTTACGCTAAATCTCACGAGTCACTTAATAGTATATCAGTAGGAATGTAAGTAATAATAATGGGTAAAGTTGCTTTAGTTATAATTATCTGTCAAGGAATGTTTGGTGAGCTTGTAAGGCTTGCGCAATGGAGTTACTCATCTTCAAACTATGATATGACAGTAAAAGTGTGAGCACATTTCTTATGATGTAATTATGGTCTTCTCTATTTTTAGTTGTTTTCCCACACTTTGGGCTTCCAAAGTGAAATGTGCAGATTGTCATTTGTCAACTGCTCAGGCTTGCGGCACTTAGTCATCGTGGATGTAGTTACACATATTATATGTGTCATTTTGTTTACATTGAAAGAGCAAATGAATAAAAGAGTGAAACATCCCTCACGGGTTACTTCTCATTTCACCATCTAATTTGTTTCTGAATGATGAAATCTGCTCCTGAATGACGTCTTGCCAGACAAAACCCCCGAGAGAAGCGCTTACATAAGTTGTGAATGAGGCTGAGGCTCTGTCCCATAATGGACTTGGGGCGAAGTTAAAATTCTCTGCCCTCTGGAGACAAAATTGCGGCAGGGAAAGTAGGTTCTCCTAAAAAAAAAAAAATGTCTTCTCAACAACTAAACTGTGCAAGACAAAATAAAGATGAATTATAGTCCTTTATTATTTCGAGACAAAAGGTATTTTCCATCTCAAAACTATGACCCCAAAAAAATTTGAAACTACACAGATGAGGGAAATAGAAAACAGGATGTATGTACATGACAGGAGACGACGACCTGGTGACTACTCGCCCAGGTTAAAAACCCAAAATTTGTCTTGATCGTAGAAGCAGGCCTTGACGACCCGCCCGCCGAAATAACGTCCGTTCAGATCCACCACAGCTGCGGAACACAGAAGGCGACAGTCAAACCGTGTCAAGGTAAATCAATCTATTAGTTACTCCCAAAGAATGGCGACAAAAAGTGGTTCGATACAAATGAGGTTCCTTCGACAATTCAGTAACAGTTATCTTTATCCCGCGTCATTTTTTTTTTTTTTTTCCCCCCTGCGTGTCCTGCTTTGCCCGTATTGTGATGTAAGCCCAATTCTACACGGTGCCGCTGGGAGACCGGACTAGGTTGCTGGGCCACATCCTGATATAACACCACAGGGAGCCCCGTCACACCTTGTTTCCAATCTGGGCCAACCCAATTAGAAAGCAACACACTTTCACCCCACTGTAATTGAGACGTTATACAATAGTAGTCGCAGAGATGACGAAACGCGATACAAACCTTTGATGGCCGACTCCACTCGTTCAAACTCCAGAAATATTCTGACCGCTTCGTCATCGGGCACTTCTGCGATCTGTGGGGAAAAAAAAAAAAAAGAGCACAGTTAGGCTGGGTCGAATCAACGACGGTCCCTATTCAACCTTTTGCCGCTCACCTCGAAGATGACGCATTTAATGACTTTGCCGTATTTCTCGCACTCTTCTTTGGTCTCGCCCTCCAAGTCTTCATCCACCTCTCCTCGGCCCACCATGTTCTAAAAAACAGGAGCCCAAAACGTTAGCATAACCCAACAGCTCACCAAACGAGTTTTTAACGATTTTCAGGGAAATTTTGTAACTGTTTAATATGACAGACGTACCCTCAGTAGGACCACCTTGGTGGGATTTTTGAGAATCTCTGTCAGCGGGTTTGCATCAGCCTTCTTGGAATCCACTAGAATGGAGAAAACATTTACCAACTTCTGCATGGGGCAAGCGAAAGGCTGATAACAAAAAAATAAAACTGTATTGTATCAAATCGTATTGTTCAAGTGTGGGCGTGTTGTAATTTCATCTGGAGAACTTTCTATGGAGTTCGTGTGATATCAGTTTTTTCCCCCCGTCATGTTTTGTAATACTTTTTTTTTTTCTTTCTCCCCTCTCCAAGAACATTACACAAAAGCTGCAGTGCATGTACGGATCACCTTACACCTGAACATATCGTATTAATAAAATAAAAAAAAAATAAGCGGCTGTGACTTGAGCCCCAAAACGAAGAACAGAACGGCAACAGGGTGGTCCCACCTCCTCCTCCGGGAGTCTCAGGAGCAACTGGCGCCGGAGCCCCTGCTGCTCGGGCGACACCACAAAGTAGAAGCATTTAGAAGATGTTCAAACTCAAGAGTATCACAGTATCCAAATCCTTCTTACGTTTTTCCGCCAAGTCCCCGATAATAATCTTGCCACCTCTTTTGCTCGTTTTTTCCACAGACAGCGCCGTGCTCAGCCCCTGCTCGTGCTTCCCCAGGCCTTGGCCCTCTTTGAAGCCGTACTTCTGCATGATTTTGTGAGCCACGGTACCCCTGCAGGAACAGAGACAAACGTGTATGTGGTGTACCGATGCAGTCAAATAATTTCTCTGACTCACCCCATGTTGGCCAGGAAGGAACTGGTCGGTCCGGGCGGGGAACGCGGCCGCTCCGAGTCCTCGTACATGGGCGGAGGGATGGCGGCCTTTGAGCCTCTGCTTGGACGACCTTCATCCTCGTATGGATATGCCGAAGAACCTTGTTCATATAAATCAGGGAAGTACAATTTAAATGATGGAGGGTTCATTTTTCACCACTGCAACTAACATTTTTTTTTTTTTAATTTAATCAAGGGGCCACTCAAAGTGTGATCCCACCAGTTGCCCATCCCTGAATAAATTTAAGAAGTGTCATAAAATTGATATCATGCTGACAATGCCTCCCTCTGCTGGACAAACAATGCTATTACAATACAGGGTCAGATTTACTCGTCAAGCTGTTGCAACTGACCACTAAAGTATGATGTCTTTATGATTTTCTTTTTTTTTTTGATAGGCCACAGGGGACGTCACACTCACCATCTCTGTCCACAAGTGATGAAGGCGGAGCAATGGCAGCACCACCCATACCTGAAAAAACAAACACAAACAGTAAGTCTACTTTGTTCCTCAACAAAAATCTTAGTGATTATTTTATGGATTTTTTTTTTTTGATCAAAGTTGTATCCATGAGGTAATACAAGCAAAACCCGCGCTCACTTCGTTTTCGTCGCTCCTTCTCATAATCTTCGTCTTCGTCAGAGTCCTCCTCTGCTGCTGGGAATCTCGAGAAGCCGCTTGGGGCTCCTCCTTCGTGTCTGTCTTTCCTTTTCCTAGTGGGATAAATGAAAGTGTGATGAAATCACCTCAAAAAAAATCTTGTGAACAGATTTTGGACTATCTTTAGTCTACTTTTCTCTGTCTTCAATCTCCTTCTGGCGTTCCTGCTCCCTCTGCCGCTGTCTATCTTCCCTGTGCCGCTTCAACACCTTCTCGTAGTCGTTGGGAAACATGGGGTCGTACTCGTCGGCAAGCGGGATCAGCACATCTCCAGAGGAGAAACCGGCGGGCGCGGTCTCCTGAAATGGTTATCGTAGCTTTAATGGGGATCTTTACCATTTAAGTCAAAGGTGATCGGACCTTGACTGCAGCGGCGACAATTGGAGGAGTGTCTGGGATTTGTCTGTCTTCAATGGTGGGGCCGCTTCGCTTTAGATCGATGACAGGAGCCAAAACAGTAGTTTGCTTCGCCCGATGGGTCTGCACACACACGGAAAATGTTTTCCAGACACATTGATAAATATATACCAGTGATACCTGGGCTTTCGTTTCAACCACACCATTAGATGTGCTTGTCCGTACCTTAGCTTGGGTCAAAGTTGCCTTCTTCACCTTCAGCTGGGACTGCAGCAGCTTGAAGTTTTTGGACCATCCTTCGGTTTTGGTGTCACTTGCACCCACGCCGAGGTCATCATACAGCGACATTGCTGTTACCTAAGAGAGATGCTCCATTTCAGTCGATTTGGACAGCACTTTCTCAATGCATGGTGACAGAAATGGTCGCCAGTAACGAACAGGTGAGGTTTGTAACAGAACGGTAACAGGATGAGGCTTGTTTTTCCCCACACCATTTAAGTGATTTGAAACCGAACAGGCCACGAGAAATAGCTAATGTTAGCTGAATACAGTTCGTTACAGTGGCTTTTCCCTACCACGTAGCAATTCTATCAAAATACAGTTCGTAACGAATGTTAAACCTACCGTTTTGGAGATAAGTTGATATTAATTGAATGAAATGATTTCTTTTAGATGCACATTGAACAAAAAGGCATGTTCTTGCAAGACGGAAGCAAAAAACCGAGCGCGTCAGTCAACACTCCGTGACGTCTTTTTTTCTTTACTTGTCGCGCCACCTAGCGGCCGGATGACCCCGATTGAGCCACGACGGTTGATTATATCGACTTTTTGCAATTTTTCTAACCCTTTTTTTTTTATATATACAAGGCTTGTCTTGTTTGCATGTGTTTTTGTTGAACCGGAAACTATAGCAAATGATTTTTGGGACGTGGGACTACAAACATGGCGGACGACCGCACAATCAGCTGATGTCAGAATATAGGCGGCTCCCCACTGTCGCTGATGACTAATAGTGAAAGTTAATACGAGCATGGGTACTCTGCAGCCAAACTCGCTCGTAAATTCTGTCGAATGGCTTTGGGCTTTGGACTTTGGCTTGTAGTTTGTGTGGTGGCGTGCGTCCTGGACAAAGCGCGCTGCTCCGACAGCGGTAAACCATCTACGCTCACACTTGTTTCTAGCTGTCTCTCTCTATAAGTCTTTGTAAAGTATTATTTGTATGGATATTAACCGCTGTTTTTACTTCAATCTTATTCCCATGTAAATTATATGGCTCTTATCAAAAGTCATATCTTCTGTTGTAACGCAATTGTAAATAACCGGTGGTGAGTTCAATGGTCATCAATACGTTGTTGCCTATCTGATTTGGGTTATGTGACAAAAATAGGTCTGAAAATGTGTTGATCCCTAACCTAATACTTTGTTCATCATTGTATGAAATTAGTTTGACTGTTGTGCCTTGATGAATTGTTTTTCTGGCTTAATAACAAAAGGGCTGTCCCTGCTTACAATGGAATATTGCTTCCATTATTTGTACTTTTTTTTTTGTTTCACTTATATGTTGTGTCCCATACTCAAAACTCTGAATTATGTAATCTTGCTTGACTAACATTGTCAAAAATCCAGTTCAACCCGTTAACAACCAACTTTTGCGCATTCTTTGATATTTTTATCTTCCTGGTTTAGTTGCGGTTTCCTTCATTGTTACTTTGAGTGTTTATTAATTGCCTAACAACCGAGCTCAACAATTGACTGTCAGCCCTGTGCCTTCAGGCCAAAGCGAATGCCCGTGCTCGGGAATCCCTCGTTGGCCTCAGACCCAGCCTCCGCCGCAAGACTGCCACCAGCTCAACAGAACATTCCGCTACATCTGCCGCCAAGGTTACCTGAGAACGGCGGGCACGTCCAACCTCATCAAATGCAAACCCGGCAGCTCGCGTTGGTCCTCTCCCACCCTCGTATGCAAACGTAAGTCTTGAAATAAATCGCCTCGCCTACGTTGCATCTTACAGGACGCACGGCTCGATTGTGTTTCCAGGCGACCCCAGAGGAAGCGCCGCGCACGCGTCCAACGACACCGAGGCAGGTGAGAGGCGTGCTAATCTCGTAGCGTCGTATTCCAAAAAGGCTCGAAATGCCGCCAAATGTGCCTGACGATCCCTCGACGCGTCCGTACTACAGACGCCGCCAGCACGAGTGTGGAGAAACGCCGAAACATATCGGAGCCCGCCGACTCGCTCATCAATGAAACCGGCAATGACTATTCTCTTTCGCAAACCGGCTCCTCCTTGAGTGGTGAGTTTGCTCTAAGTTGGCATTCACTCGCTAGCTGAAGAAACTGCGCTCTGTCAGCTGCTCTTTAATGTAAGATTGTGAAAACTGGTTTTTGTTGTAAACTCTTTCTAATCAGTCCTTCTCATCGGCAGGACCTGCAATCACCGCAATAGCGGCCGTCGTTAGCGTCTTGGTAGCCGTCGTGGCGCTTATCGGAATCCGCCTCCTCCTTTGTCAAATGTGAGCTGAGGGAGCAACGTTTTCAGCAACTTTGAACGCCATTTTGTCCTACGAAATCTTCACCCGTGTTATTCCCTCTTTCTTTGTCAGGAGACGAGCGAGAACCAGCCAGCCGTTGCAGATGTCAGCGGAAGGCATTCCTTTGAATGAAGCTACGTCATAGCCTTGATAAACAGGCAGTAGAAAGTACCGAAGAAAGGAGACAGCTGCGACTGTCTGGTTTCGTTGTGCTATGGATGTGAGTCAAGCCCCCAAGTGTGGACCACTTGGCTGCCTTAAGGAAACCAAATCCTCACGCTTCTACACTGTTGAACACCCGCAGCCCATCAAGACTCAGTGGTGAGCAACCGGGTCACGTTCCGAGCAAGTAGGAGTGTCGCCCAGCTAAACATTTACTGGAAGTTGTCAAAGTTGATAAAACACAGGAAACATGCATTTAATAGGTGTTTACATACAATTGTGCCTCGAGAAACAGGTTTGCTTCGTTTCTGATTACGTTGGAAACGTTCCAATCGCAAATCATTTTTCACCATTGAAATCAATGGAAGCGCCATGAATCCATTCCGGCCTTCCCAATAAAATCAAGCGATATTTTGAAAATGTGTATTGTAATGAGGACAAACAGCCCACTTTAATATTGTGTTTTATATAAACATGAAATTGGAGTGGTAATAAAAAGCTTTAAGCTTCTTTTAAAAAAATTCTCACGACTTTACTCAAAATTAGCCAAACGATAGGTCATATCTCAGAAAAGTCAAAGTTAATTCCCACTATTGTTTCAAAAAGCCTTTCATCAGTTACTTTTTTCCCTCAAATATTGAATAAGTAGCCATGTAGCAATTTCTTACTTATACTTATATATTCATATATTTTTCCAAATGGACTTTTTTTGTCAGTGCACTTTTTATAACTTGGTGTTCTGCACTCATGCAAACTACAACCATAATAAATATGTATTGAATTAATCTGGAATTTTGTCATTTATGTCTCTGTATGAGTTCTGAAAAGAAGTTTTTCCTCTCCAGATGTTATCTGATGATGGATGATAACGTCTCTGTGGAATGTGTCATAACCAGCACGATTGCTGCAACGCGTCTGGACAGATTCCCTTTCTCGAGAAGATCCTTTATTAATCCTGTGAGGAAAATGAAGTGGTGCTTTGACAGCAGCTGTATTCTGTCAATGTGTCAGATTGTTAACATTATCTGTAGTTTAACAACGGCAACAAGGAGGCTAGTGTTAGCTCGTGAGTGAACGATTCGTTCAAAAGAACGAATCCTTTCAGTGAACGTGAGTGAACGAATCACTTTCATAAGTGATTCGTTCTTTTTTCCGTTCATATGACTTCAACCAGTAAGTATCGGTAATGCGCATTGAAGTTGGCGCCACCTCCCCGTAAAACAAAACGAAGATGAAAATGACGTAACTTCCCAATTTATGAGTCAGATCTGTTAACTATTAAAAAAACACCCATCACTTGTACTAAAAATAAAGAAATACAAATCCACTCATCTCAAGTCATATATGTAAGATGATTCGAGTCGCGTGGTTATCAAACTCCATTTATTTGTGAGACAGGTTGCATGCACATTGGGAACACCTGAAAATGGTGGTGTACCTAATAGAGTGTCCGAGTGACGTCACAGATCAACCAGCCAATCAGAAAGTGGGGGTGAGGTCGGGTGTGGCACTTTTCACTTTCATTTAAGTTTTGACCATGATTTTTCCCTAATAAAATGGCCCGTGATTAGGTACACTTAAAAATGGCGGTGTACCTATGGAGTGTAAGTGACGTCACAGATCAAACAGCCAATCAGAACAATCATTCATTTGTCCGTAACCCAGCGTAAAATGAACATGTCCATTTTTCCTTTTCGACCAGACGTCCTTTATGTACTACACACTACCTAATAAAAAAAGCCGAATTCCCCGTCAAAATGGCAGAATGGTGTATAACTTTACCCGGTGACCGGGAGAGCATGCTTCGAGCCCTACACGACGCGTATTTTGAGCTACAGTTTGCATAGTGTAAGACTGCGGTTCATGCTTTATGAGGTGGCTCATGTAATTACGCCAAGCTACCGCAAGATGGCAGTGCCCCCATTCACTCGTATGTAACCCAATGTAAAATGAACATGCTTAAAGTTTGCAGTGTAAGACTGCGGTTCATGCTTTATCAAGCGGCTCATGTAATGACAACAACCTACCACAAGATGGCAGTGCCCCCATTCACTCCTATGTAACCCAAGGTAAAATGAACATGCTAAAGTTTGCATAATGTAAGACTGCGGTTCATGCTTTATGAGGTGGCTCATGTAATGACGCCAAGCTACCGCAAGACGGCAGTGCCCCCATTCACTCGTATGTAACCCAATGTAAAATGAACATGTCCATTTTAGACGTACTCTATGTATAGTACACTCCCTAATAAAAGAGCCGAAATTCTCCGGCGAAATGGCAGAGTGGTTTATAACTCTACCCGGTGTTCGGGAGTGTACGGTTCGAGCCCCACACGAAGCAGACTTTGAGTTAAAGTTTGAAAAGTGTGAGACTCGAACGCGGTTCTCCCGAACATAAGGCAAAAGCTTTACGTACTACACCAGTGAGTGTTCTGAATTTGGTATGTGATTTAGTGTTTTTAGCTAGTTTGTTAAATATATACTTTAAATGCATAACAAAACTAGCTAAATTTCTAACGCCAAATTGGCTGAATGGTTTGTGACTTGGGTTGACGTGCAGTAGCCTCGGGTTCGAGACTCATCCTTTGCAGCTTTTTCAAATTAAATAGAACGACACATAAGAATCGAACCCGCCTCTCCCAAAGTCAAGGCAAAAGCTCTAACCATTAGGCCAATGGAGGTTTTAAAAGGTCACGTTAAATATTTGTAATTGAAGGTTACTTTGAACATTTCCTGAAGATAGCTTTATGGTTTGGGATAAGAGAGATAATTATTTCACAACTGACCAACGGACAATGGTCGAGGGGATAATACCATTGCCTACGAAGTTTGCAGTACTGGTTCGAGTCCAGGATCCTCCAACTGAGTGCATGTGTTTGAACTTTTTTTTTTTTTTTTTTTAAACTTCTAATGACGTCATCACAAAAAGACTATAAAATGCGTCACGAACGCGACGCTCATTCAATCGCTCAACTCTGATAGCATGCGCCACGCTGCTCTGGTCCACCTGCTGCACTCTTCCACAACGGCGTTTAAAAGTGACAAGGTGGGTGTTCAACTTGAGTTAACCTTTTCGAACTAACTGCTTTTGTTCTCTTTCAGCGTCAACTTGCATTTTGGGCATGCTTCCATCCTACAAGCTAAAAAGTTTGCAGAAGCTAGCGTTAGCAGTTAACATCTTCGACGAGCACCAAAACGCTATTATTTGGCGTGCAACCAAACAATTGAAGCATTTAACGGTGGGTAAGTACATTTACAAAACTCAAGCACGCGTCGTGCAGAAAGACTAACAATTTTTGCACAAACATTTAGCAACGTCTGGACGACAGCGCCGTTTGGCCGAAGGTAAGTAGACAAATCAGCGTTTGCATAAATCCACTAGAGAATGACTGAAACGGGTATTTCGTTGCACTGGTGTTAATTTTCTACTTTCTGTCTGCAGGTGCGAATCTTCAAAACGAGCCCGACATGGCTGACTCACTTTCTGTGAGTTTTAAAGGTAACTCTTTCAATCGATTGCTTCTAATTGTCTTCTCATTTCTGTCCACAGGCCTGCATCTGGAACAGATTGACTGCAAAAAGATTTTTATTAGCAAGGCATTTTATCAAATTGCAAATGCTGCATTCTGATTGGCTGTCAGAAAGTGGGCGTGGTTATGCAAATTATGGGACGAGACGTGATTGGTCAGTTTGAATTTGGGCAGAGGTAGGAGGCGGGCAAAGTGGCACTTAGGTTTTGGAAGGTACTTTTCAGCTTGGAGTTGAGTGTTTGCCTTCAGCCACTGAACAAAGCCAAGTGTTTGACTGCAATTGCATCACTTTGACTCATGTGGAGACAGAGAGAAGCATTCAAAGACTTGGCTCTGTTGCAGTGACGCTCACCTCAAGGCTGAAAACTTACTTTAGGTCCATAGTAGTGGACACTTAGGTTTTGGAAGTGGCCAACTCGAGACTTCAAACAGCACTTTGCCAATGCAGTGACCGACCACCGAGCATGAAAGACTTCAAATGAGCAAACAAAGACTCACATTCCACTTGAACAATTTCATGAATAGAAAAGCACTTTGAAAAAGGCCCTGCCTGCCTGCCTGCCTGCCTGCATAGAAGCAGATGAAGTGCTTGATGTCACTTACTTCTCGTGGCAGTCACTAGGGGGAAGGTGAGCACATGCAAACAGTTCAAACATCTCTCACTAGGACAAAACCGAAGTGCCAGCCAAGTACTGCACAGTACCACCACCACCACTCACTTTTGGACAAGTTTTTCCATGACACACGCAAATCAAGTAGGTTAAATATATGTTTCTGACTAACTTGGTTTGCATCAATGACATGAAAAAAAAAAAACCCATCCAGATGAGTGTGATGATGACATTGTGCAGTACCTGGCACTTGGGTTTTGCGAGAGATGTCAGCTGCTTGCATGTGCTCACCTTCTCCCTGGTGTGCCATGACAAAATGACATCGCACATCAGCTCCTCAAGCACATAACATGACCAACTAACACCAATTTTTTTCTTTTTTTTAGATTCAAATCATAATTTTAGAAGAAAAAAGTGGTACACTTTCACTTTTCATGTGTGCCAACTATGATCCAAAATATACTTTTTAAGTTCAAATGCAAGTACATTTTTCAAAACTATACTTCTTATATTGACATGTAACTTTAACCATTGTAGAGCAATTCTTTTGTTTCTTCTCACTGTGGCCCATTATTCATTTGGGAAATGACCAATTCAAATGTCCCTTGATAACATTTGGGAATATTTGAAGTCATATATGACACGACCTTCTACATTTAAGAGGCAAACAAAATGGGGAGGTACCTTTCGAGATATGCAGATAGTCGACCAGCAGCCGACGTGGAGCCTCCAGTCTTCAAGTTTGGACATGGAAAAACATAGAAAAACAACGTTCAAGTCAAACGCTGATTGATTGACAGCCGAGTGAGTGCTACTTGTGGGTGTGCTAGCTAACGCTCCACCTCTTGTTTCCCGAGAGCTAGCGAGTTTCCATTGAGCTAACTACTAACAAATATTCCCCTTTCATGTCATTGTTTACATGTACGCATTTACATACATACAGCAAATCGAAAGCTTGGAAAAAAGTTGACATTACTCACTCGAAAGCCCAAATGGTAACAACCTGGAGAGCTAGCTGCTCGCTGAAGCGGAAGTGTACGGTAGCCGAGAAAGCTCAATTCAAGTCACACGAAAGCGCCTCTTTGGCTACTTGCACAAAAGACACTCCCACATCATCATGCATACGACACTATAGATTCAAGAGTTTTTTTCGTCATGTTTGAATTGTTTGTATGTGTGGCTGTCGCAGGACGCCTTTGAAAACCCGGTGTGTAGCCCTGAGACTGAAATCGCCGACGTGCCTTCTCCGCCCACTGCCTCAAATGCCCAGGTAACCACGGAGACGCCTGGCAAAACGTTTGTACAGCCAGTCAATAAAACAAAGCCCGTGGGGGAGAAAAAAAACACCAATTGTTTTATTTCATGACCCTGTGTGCAGATTTCTAATTCAGTTTGATTTCTTGGCAGAGCTTTGAGCCTGTCCAAGGTGACCGATTTGTGTCCAATCTACACGGTTAGTGTGTCATAGAAGTTTGTAGTTTCTTTAATCAACTAGTAGTCTGAAAATATTTTGGACTTGTACTCAACATGGAATATTTCAAATCTGCAAAATTGTAAAATAAGTCATGCATTTAGTTGGATCAAAGTGTCATGCTAGTTTTTGTTTATGAATGATCTCAAATTGTATATTGTGATTCTTTTTTCATTTCAACCATTGTCCTTGTTTTTTAAGCTATAAATCTGGTGTCATTTGATTCAAACAAACATGTTGTCCTTGCTAAATTATGAGGGGGTGTGGGCGGGTGTGTCACTTTTCACTTTTTCCCTAATGAAGTGGCCTGTGATTAGGTACATGAGGTAAATAAATAAATAAGAAACTGTGGCAAACGATTTGGTGAACAATTCGTTTGAACGAATCTATTGAGTTAACTGATTCTAAAGATTCAGTTCACTTAAAATAACTGGAATGCACATCACTAAAGGAAACTCCTTGTTTGTATTTCGAGTTTATTGCTCATAATTTGTTGCTGCCATCTTGTGGCGTCTTGGTGTTATTGTCAATCTGAAAAACAAATGCTAACGTCCATTGAAATAATGTTTTATTATAAGAGCATTCCAACAAAACATCAAACTCAGTATGAAAGCCTTCACTGTTTTGTATTTTCATATTTACAAACAACTTGTCGTTTTTTAACCTTTTCAGTCATTTCAAATCAAACCGTTCAGTCCCATTTTTTCAACGGACAAACCAACAGTAAATCAACCCAACCCAAGTTTTCTCTTACAGAAAAACAACAAAATATTCCCAGTCAGTTCCGACTACAGCGGCGCGTGGAAAATGATGTGGAATAAATGCCGGTTGAAGCGCTCTGGAACTTCAGCCATGGAGAGCACGTCGTCTGTCATGAGATAAGCGATGGGGCCGACGCGTGTCCACACGCACCTCTCGCACAGCGCGCCCTCGCCGGACGGGCCACTCGTCTAGATGCAGACACATGCACGTGTAAATCATACTTCCATTTGTATTTTTCATTTCAGTTGCTGAGTGTCCTCACATATGTCATCCGTCTTTTGCACATCATGAAAGCGGAACCGGGCGTGATGCAATTGGGACAGGCGGAAACGAGGCACGGCGGCGTCTCGCCCGCTTTCAGCGGCGTAGCGGGCATCACCGACTTCAAGAAGTATTCCTGTTGATGACAAGGTAAACAAATGTTTTCTTTGCATTTAGTGCGTTAAGAATTGTTTGATCATGTGATCATATCCTACGCCAGTCTGGGTGATGATGTACTGAATGCTCCTCGTGATGATGAGCGTCGTTCTAGCGCGAGTCACCGCCACGTAGAGCAGGTTCCATTCGTCGTTGGGGACGTTACCTGAATTACAGTTTATAGTTTGGACAATTTGAATTTGAAGTCTCCAACTAGAAGAACTTTGAAGCAAACACTCACTAAAAACAAATTCGTTGAAGTGGTGGCTGTTGTGTCTGGGGCTGGGAACGTTGATAAAGTCCTGGCCGATCATCACGATATCAAATTCCAGGCCTTTGGCTTTATGGACTGTGCCAAGTATGAAGTCTGGAAGGAAGCAGAAAAACGAGGAGGACTGGTCATGTGTTTTTCTCTTCCAATTCTCAAAAGAGCACACCTGCTTCTTTAACATTGTCCTGCGAGTGTCTCCTCAGGCACTTCACCAAATCGGGAATGCGATTTTTGTATTTGGTCACAATGGTCAGCTTGGCTTCCAGGTCACGGTCCTCCGTCTTGTTGACGTACAGCTTCAGCGCCTCAAAGGCGTTTTGTTGGATTTTTGCAAACGATCCAATCAGGTGGTCCTTGATCACTGATAAAAAGAAGGACAATCATTTCCTTTGCCAGTGCAACCGGAATGAAAACGATATGCGCGAGGCCTCACGTTTACGGTTATCTTTGTCTTCCATTAGGTACCAAATGTCCTTAATCTTACTCAACCCGATGTTGTCCACACCCTGTCAGGTAAAGAGCATCCACAATTATGTATTTAACAAGAGCAAGAGTATTATATCCATCGTACCTTTAGTCAATATAAAAAAAAAAAAATCAATAATCTGTGTGTAGACAAAATACTCACGCTGATGAAGTGGATGCTGCACTTGTTATTGGCCTCGATTAGCCGCACGGCTTCGCTGAACACGCCAAAATTGCACCTGAACAAGATGGCCGTGTTTCCTTGACTGGGGCTTATCCCATTGACTATGTCCTGTTGGGCCTGGGCAGCTTTTTCATCAAACACGCCCCCTAGGAAAGCGGATCACGTAAAGTGAGTCTGGCGAGGTTATTTGTTTAAACTTGAGCCGTCTTACCTTTCTGCCTTCCTCCGACGAGAATTTTGCGGACATCCTTGCACACTGTGAGGATGCTGGCCCCTACGTAGGCGATCTCGGCGCCAAAGCGGAAACTCTGGACAATAAGAGAATTTTCGATTGGGAATCTATCCCGGTGTTATTCTTCGTGTTGTTGTTACTACCTACCTGTGTTAGGTAGTAGATGTGCGTGTGCGGCACAGTCTGCAAAGCGTTGATGGCACCTCTGAAGGTGTAAATCTGCTGGTGGGGATCGCCCACCAGCATTTTGCCACATTTCTGTATCAGCAGCACCTCCATGATGGCTAAGGGGGGAGAAAAAATAAAAGCCAAAATGAAGGGAAGCAACAACGACCAAAATTCAAGACTGAGGAACTTACTGGGGGTGCAGTCCTGGGCTTCGTCGATAAAAATGACGTCATATTGGTCGGAGAGTCTGGCCTTTGGCTTTTGGAGCTGCCATAACTTTAAATAACCTGGCGAAGAAAAGAAAAGTTTAGAATTGTTCACGAGGCTTATGTGAGTCGCTGTCTTACCGTCGTGAGTGATGTGGTAGCCTTTTTCTTCTATCACATTAGGGTCCTTCATTTTCATCCAAATGTTTCTTGCATCTCGGACATACAACTACAGACAAAAAGATGAATTTCAGCATTTTGATGTTTGAATGCTACAAATGGTTAAGACGATTGAAATCAGGCCGCTCCTCACCTCTTTTTCTTCTTCAGCGATGAGCGTCTTGTTGCCTTGAAGACTCACTTGCGAGAAAGGCACGTGGCAACGCTCGATGGTCTCGTTGACGGAAGCCATGAAGTTTTTGAGGGTCTGGGCTACCACTTTGGCCTTGGCGTAACCCCCTCGACCTTCGGGCAGGACCGTGTTGATGGAGAAGATGTTCAGATTGAAGGTGAGCTTCTTTTGGTAGCTGCGTCATAAAAAATAAAAAAATAAAAAAAGATCTCAAGATCTGAATTGCACACTTGGCTGTGCGAGCTTCTCACAATTTCCCGATGTCTTTATAGGCCAGCGAGTGGACGGTCTTGCAGTCCACGTTGAGCGGGAAACGCTGCGAGGCTTCGCTAGCAACCGATCTATTGAAGGCCACATACAGAAAGCGGAGGTGCGACCGCTGCTCGGCGTACTTGATCAGCGTGGTCGTCTTTCCCGTACCTTCAACGCAAAAACGGTACGTTAGCTGGCAAGACCCTGACGGGAGTCCGATTTATATTCTCGTAATGTTGAGCGTGGAGGTTCGTTGTACCTGCAAAGGCAACAATTTTCACCAAGTGGTCCTTCTGAATATCGTGGCTGAGGATGTTCAGCTGTTCTGAGGTCAACTTCATGCGCGAGCTCCTGGCGGGAACACACACAAAAAAAAACTGTCAATCCAAAACGCATAAGAAGATATCCAAGAGTAAACTGATAGTCTCACCGGCCTTCCGAGCAGCTAACCGAAAAGGGGCCATTCTCCCTCAGGTGAAGAACATAGTAGATGTTGTAATGCAACCTGGAAACCACCCAAAAAAGGGGATTAAGAAAATACATTTGACTTTATCTTCCATTTAGAAGTTAGCCAGTCCCACCTTTCGCTAATCTTCACCTTGTTCCTCAAGGCAGCCAGCAGCACCGTGGCCATGTGACTGAGGAACTCGGTGACGACGCTGTACGACATGCAGTCGTTCAGTAAGGTCACCAACGCCTGCACGTCCTCCACGCTCTCGCTGAGGAGTAAGATCACCGCCATGGCTGCAAACGGGTTGGGGCCCTGCGGGGATCAAAAAGGGAACATTTGGAGACAGTCGCGGAAACAATATAAATTGTGCGAGTGTATCAGTTGAACCTCCACGTGCAGATTCTGGCACTTGGGAACATTCCGAATGCGTAATCTGATGGCGGCCTCGGCATGGGGAAAAAAGCGATGCTTTTTCACTTGCTCCAAAACATCCGTCGGATTCACCATCGCGCCGAATTTATGGTGCGACATTAAACTGCCCTCGGACAAAGAGCCTAGAGATTAATGTTTGGAAAGCGGCCCGGATGACGTTGAAAAACTTACATGACGAGGTTGCGGATGCCGTGCTGTGACATTGCTGGCTTTATGACGCGGCCCTCGATCAATGAGCAGGTGACCGCCGCCATTGTAACCTCTTCGTTCATCATGAAACGGTAGTACTGTTTCTTGAAGGGCATAAACTGCAATATGGAACAATTATTTTCAGGAAGAGAAAAAAAAAAGTGCCTCGATTTTTCATCCCAGCCAAAGGCTTTGTGGTGCGCATCACCTTTTCATCCTCAATCATGTCGCGCCACCGATTGCACACGAGTAAGGCGCTCCTGTACAGGTCTCGAGCAGGAAGGAGGCTGAGGACCTGCCTGAGAACCTCCTCCGGGAGGTCGTCAATACAACCCTGAGGTTGCAGCAGCTCCTTGCTGCTCCCTAGGAGACCGTAGGTGGCATCAGGCAGGGCCTCCACTTCCAGTTCCTCGTGCATCAACTCGTCAGAAGAGTCAAACTCATCTTCAAACATGTCGGAGGTTATTCCCTCTAAGTAGTCAATGTTCTTGTTTTCAGGCTCCTCCTCCAGGTCTGAGGGCAACGATTGCTCATCGTCCTCATCTTCTGGTTCGCCATGGAGTCCATTTGTGCATGGGGGGAAGTCGGTCTCCGCACTAGAGGTGATTGATGCTATCATGAAATGTAAATTTAACATATTAGTCATGTCTCCCCTCTTAACCCTCTTCACGATATGCCATCAACAGCCAAATTCTAATGTAATGTAGAGTAGTCACCACATTTTGGTCTTTTGGTAGTTCTTGGGTTCAGATTGGAAGTGCTACTCCGGCTTCTGCTTAAACTTTGGGGGTTGGTGAGGGCTTCAAGACCTGCCTCACTTTTCTCTAGCTCGTCTGCATTTAAATGCTTCCTCTTGGCTCTCCCTTAGATCAAAACAAATAACAAATTTAAAACACAACCATAGACATTCGACTTGGGTGAGAGGACTGACCTTTTACAGCCACTTCCATAGTATTTTTTTGTTCAACTTGCACAGTACCTGGATTTAAAAACCCTCAACATTTCGCGCAAAAAAATATTTAAAGCTGAGAACTAAACACTTGCGGGCACTCACAAATTATAACAGAAAGACCATGAAGAAATGATTGTTAAAATTGTTACGTCGTAGGTAAATACCAAAACAAAATTGAGTGTTTTCGACGGAAGTGACGAATTCACAAGGGCCGCGGTGGCTTTCGCCTTTGCTTTTAGACACTTACTGCCGCCATGTGGATGGAAGATGTAACTGCATTCTATTGACAAGTTGAGTAAATTTAAATCGTCCGTTTTTTTTTATTTGACGTCATTGGAACGTTTTATTGGAATTAAGAAAATAGAGATTTTGTTATTATAACACCTTGGGTACAGACTAATTCATCACAATTAATTTTTTTGTAACATTTACTAGAAAAACAAAAAAAAATGTATAGTTGAACATTCTCTTGGATTATACACTTCAGTATAAAAATACACACAAGATCAAAGGTAGTAAACATTTATTAATTGATCAGCAAAATTCTCGTCCCTACAGCATCAATGTTGAGATGATGGCACAGCATGGATTGTTTAACAGTACCTTTTTGTATCCTATAGTAGACTTGGAGAGAATAAAACCTCAGTGACATGTACTGTAATGTTAATAGTTAACCTGACAATTGTAAGATCAGAAACATACAGTATTCATGATTAAAAACATTGGAATTAAGAAAATGAATGGGACTCGAGCAACCGTGATTAATATTTGGAAAAACGGACACGCACAACCAAACCGTTCTTTCAATAAGTATTTAACATACTAAATTCATAAACAAAAACGTGTTAAGAAATGTATAAAAGTTTAACTACGAAAATGTCATTAAAACCTGAAACATGAAGTTGATCATAATTCCTATGCATGTGGTGATTATCTGAAATCAGAGTAAACATTTCCAAGCATGATATGTGTGATTAAAAAAACAAAAAAAAAAACAATTGGAGGCTTTTGAGGGACTTGGAATGTCACTTTGGAAAGTTGCACATCATCACCTTTAGGCAATTTAAAATGGTCTTCAGAGTTTGATCCTATGTTGTTTCACTGCTTAAGCACAGGGAGCTCCTTCGGCGTGAAAAATGCCTGCACCATGCCCATGGCAAAAATGTAAACCTTGGCATCCACCATGATTTTTTCTTTCTTCAGCAGCTCTGCAGAATGAAACACAGTCAGAGTCAGTTTAGTAAACACGAGTCCAGACGCCAAGCGCTTACCATCTATTTTCATCTGGAATTCATCAAGGGGTACAAGGATGACTTCCACAAATTCTGAGGGGTGGGTGGGAAAGAAAGTCCAGTTTGTTTATTGACTATTCACTTGGAGCTTTATTTTTGTAAATATACGACTCAACTTACCTCCGTCACCTGAAGAGAAAAGCACAAGAGGGAATATTAGTTTGATAACAACAAGAAAACAACAACAAAAAATGTCTCTCTCCCTCACCCAGCTGCTGTGTCGGGTTGATATTCTCCATTTCATCTCCGTTGATGTTGACCATGACGATCTGTGTGGTGCAGTTGGACAGACCAGGATCCAGACAAGTCACTGCATTAAGCGACAACAAAATGTCTTTCCAGATTGCACAATTAGTAGTTCGCCGAAGCGTGTGATTACAAAACATTACCCGGCGTCACTCCGACGACTTCGCCTTTGTAGCCTGTTTCTTCTTTCAGCTCCCTCAGCGCGGCCATCGCTGCGCTCTCACCCTCGTCGATCAAGCCTGAGATGTAATCACAATTTTTTAACATCTTCAACTTCTTTATATACACCACTTGGGTCAACATTTCATTTAACAGCACGGCAAATGTCCTCACCTGCAGGAAACTCCAACGTGAAGTGTCCCATCGGTGGACGAAACTGCTTCACCATCACCACGCAGTCCTTGTGCAGTGTCCTCTTCAGCAGCGCGATAATGCCGACACCTGGAGTTAGATCTCGCTCAATAAGTTCTCTCCACTAGGTTTCAAAAGGTTTGAGAACCCCTCCTAAAATTACCATCTGCGTCTGAGTTGGTTTGCCTAGTTGTCCTCCTCACAGTCTCCCAGATCCTGATGGAGGAAGACAACTTAGAAAAATATGATTGATTTCTTATGTCGTGGCAGAAGATAATCATACCTCGTGTTTCCAGCCGGGTCCACATATGTGGTCTTCTCCAGCTTCACCCATCTACCCGATGCCAAGATCTGCAGCAAAATGACACAATTTCACCCTCTTATATTTCTTAAATTATCCAAAACAACTGGTGCGTTTACGTCCCAATGCACGTATCTGCAGATGTGACCCACACAAGTGACAACTCATTCACGATTTTTTTTATACATTTGAGAAGTTACTAAAACACACCTCTTCTTTGACGACGTGAGGCACCGTCGTCTCCTTGGAATCTTCACTGTGGTTCATTGTATTTTCTGAAATACGAACAATTCCAGGCACCATTTCGATTAAGGCGTTGGATGTTTGTGTTAAGGAGCTGCTCAATTAGCAATTGGTTTAAAAATAAAATAACTTTGTTGCGTGGACATATACTGGTGTGTCTAATCTTTAATTTGGAAGATAAGTTAACGCCACCTCCATTTTGGACTTTAAACAGTCGTGAATTGGTAAATGTTTAAACTTGACTCACGTGAAACCACACCAACCCAGCCGAAGAAGACAACGACGTAATTGAGCGCTCACGCTGTTTGTACTTCCGGGTACCATGACGTCACCTAAATCTCAAACTTTGGTCTAGTCAGGTCAAATAAGTTGATTCGATGTTGAAGTAATGCTTTTTTTCCTTCCACTCTGCTAGTGAGGGGTTGATCATTTTCTCCCCATGCAAGCGTTCATCCGTATTAGATGCTGCTTTATTTGTTTATAATTGCAGGAAGAGGTTTCAGCATTTCATTTTTTTATTTATCTTCCAGGTACTCGGATATTGCCTGATGCTGCGCAACATCCTTATTTGGCGCCATCACCGTTGGATTTTTGTGGCTATAAAAGTAAGATTATTATTACTTTTTTGCATTCTTTCTGCTATCACATGCTCCGCAATCCGGTTTAGTCTGATTGTTGTTTTAGTTTTATCACCCACACTTCACATCTGTGTCAGGTCTGTTACTCCTTCGGCAACCTGAAGTGACCTAAACTATTATGGCTCATCTTATTCGTAGAACATCTCTGATTTTGAGTGTACCACTAAAATATTTCCGTAGTTCAGTTCACAACCTTCGACTGATGTTATTGCAAAATATCAGTAGTTTATGATACCAACAATTGTCAAACATATTATACTACACGAAAAAGTGATAGGTTTAGGTTTGTTACAATAGGAAATAACTCGCAACAATATTTTGCTACGGTATATCGATAGTAAGTAATGGGTACTCAAGAAGGGTTCGGAAGATATTTATTGCCGGACACAGTTCTGATACAGGAAGTTGCAGCATGAAGAAGGAGCAAGTTGCTCACTGTCAATTTTCCCTCTGGTATCCGATATTTAAGCAACATACAATTAAAAGGTAACGAGTTTAATGTGTGTAAAGATAGTATTATTGTATGTCCTCTTTATTTCTTGACCATAGCATAGTTCCAGACATCATCTCTAAATTACGTTTACTGGTGGTGCTGTGCTATCTTTCATAATGCTGTCAATTATGTTCCTAATCATTATTTTATTGTTTACAGTCTGATTCTTCCACTGCCTCAAAATGTAACAGATTATTTACTGGACGATGGGACGCTGGTAGTTTCTGGGAGGTATGAAGCACCACACTTAAACATCCAAAGCAAAAAAAAACCATTATTATTCTAATGTTGATTGCATTTTGCAATTTCCCAAGTGATCACATTGCACAGCAGCCGCATATTAACAACGACTCCGATGCTGATGAAGATATTCAAGTGAGTAAAACTGTCATTTAAAAATGAATTATGATTAAATTCAAGAAATGGTTGTGTTGCTAATTTAGACATTTGGTTGCTGTTTTTAGTAACTTTTCTGACCTCTCTAATTTCACTTTACTTTTTATTATAAGGCCAAATCACCCCGCAGTGTTTTGTATCTGCATTTGTCTTGTTTGATCGAGGAGTCTTGTAACATTTCTATTCCTCTACTACCCTGTAGTGGTCAGATGATGAAACAACCACCACAGTCACAGTAAGCAACTAAAACATAACTTGCGCGCATTTTAATGATGGATTATTGCGCAGTTGATCCCTGTGCATATCTCTACCAGGCTCCCGAGTTCCCAGAATTCACAGCCAAAGTGCTGGAGGCAATAAATGCTCTGGGTGGTTGTGTTTTCCCCAAACTCAACTGGAGTGCGCCAAGGGTAAACAAGATTGTGTTGAAGCACATTTTAGTTGTTGCCAGTTTGAAGATTGTCTTTTCATTTTAGGACGCCAATTGGATTGCACTTAACAGCTCTCTGCAGTGTCAGAGCTTAAGCGATATATTTCTCCTCTTTAAAAGCTCCGACTTCATCACTCGTGACCTCACGCAGCCGTAAGCCACATATTCACAAACATTAGCTTTTTTAGACTTATCAAGATGTGTCGCATAATCTTTCTTTGTCGTGTGCAGATTCCTTCACTGCAATGACCAGGATTCGCCTGATCCTGTCATCAATTATGAGGTAGTAAAAAAGTTCCAAATGAAGTAGTGTGCTTTTTTTTTTTTTGTCTTTCTGATAAATGTGCCGTGCTCCTCTCTTCAGCTGGCCCTGAGAAAGTGGAGCGAGCTGATCCCTGGTGGAGAGTTCCGCTGCTTTGTTAAGGAAAATAAACTGATAGGTAAGGTACCTTTTTATATCAAACAAAATATTGTTCAAAGCCATAAAACAAAAAATAAAATGGGATCAAAAAGGCAAAGAGGATCAATTACTACAGCCTCCAGTAGGTGGCGCTAAAAGACTAATTTTGGATATGGTCCAAAAAAAATGTTGAAGCACATATTTTATTTGTCGTATGCAGCAATCAGCCAAAGAGACTACACTCAGTATTATCCGCACATCTTGAAGCAGGAGGAGTCCATTGTTCATGCTATCCACCACTTCTTTAGCCAGCACATCCAGTACAACTTCTTGGATGAGGACTGTGAGTATATTTTGTTTCAAGAACTATCCTCGTGGAATTTGAGTACCAAATTGATTGATTTGTGTATCTGTTTTTTTAACAGTTGTGTTGGATGTCTACAGAGATAGTCAGGTAAGCCTGAGCACATTTGTGACAAGCTAAGACATCAGGAGATTCATGCCGATTTTTTTTCCCTTTCTTTTATTGTGTGGCCGTTTGCAAGGGGAGAGTGTGGGTCATTGATCTAAACCCGTTCGGGGAGGTCACTGACTCCCTTCTGTTCAGCTGGGAGGAGCTGACGTCCGGCGGGGAAGTGGCCCGGCAGCAGGTTAGCCAAGGAGCACTCGCAGCGTGACCCCAGTCTTCGTTCTAATGCGCCGTTGTGGGTTGCAGGACAAGCCGGATTTCCGCTACACCGCTAGCGAGGTGACGGTGCAGCCCAGCCCCTGCCTAAGCTACCGAATCCCACGCGACTTTGTGGACCTGTCCACTGGAGAGGATGCTTACAAACTCATCGACTTCCTCAAGCTGGTGAGTGGATTCATCCAAAGAAAGCTGCATGGAAGAGCAGCGCATAATTTTACATCCTATCCCATCTGGCACTTTTTTTTTTATAAATCAACAATAAGAATATTAGGGTTAAAAATGTGTCACTGTTTTTTTAAATAAACAACGACTTTCTCTAAACCAACAGCAGAAAAGCCAACAGGAGGACGAAGAGGACGACGAGGCGCCGCAGTGACTTTTAAGTTCCTTGCACGAAGTGACTTGACACCCCGCCCCACCCCTCAGGTGTCCTGAAGCAATCCAATCTGGACATAAGAGAAAATTGTTACGGTTGGCGACCATAGCTCACGTATCATGTTTAGCCTCAGTCCCTTTTTATCTTAAATCCCGACTGCCTTTCTCAACCCCTGAGGAAACTTCTTTATTTAACACTAAAGCTCTTGATCACCCAGTCACCTTTAATGCTTCTTTGCCGCCGCCCTCCCGTTCGTCCCAACAAATTTAGTCTGAGCATTCCTGACAAACTCATTGCCTCCATCCTTCAGCGCCCCCCCTCCTCCCCTTTTATTTTTCTTCGCGTGTGCGGTTTTCCCATCATGCATCTCTGTAGACCGCCGCCCTACGGACCCCCCCATTAAACTTGTTGTCATTTATCGACTGAGCTGTCACGTCTGGTGGATGCCCCCAAACTACCACATTCGGAATTGATTGTGCTTTTACATAACGGCTCCAATTACGCCACGAGCCAAACGAGCTCCGAGCGGCCCTCTTCACTTTGTGTCGTGTAGCGTGTGCTGGAGTGTGTACTCTCCCACCGGCGCACCCCACCCCACCTCATTTCCGCCCCCCCTCAGCTGAATTGAAATAGCAATTACAGGAGTGTAGAAAAAGCTGGCGAGCTGGGAGTTCTAGTTAAAGGGCCTCGCGTGTGGAAAATACTGCAGGTTTATCATCATTATGGGATGCGGGCCGACATACACCCGCAGCGTCCTGCTTTGACCCTTTGCTTCATACTGAATACATATATCCCATTCCTACAATATGGTAGATATTGCAGAAATCAACTGTACCACCATGAAACACCTCCAGTAGTCTTCAAGGGTGAGTACTTTTACTCTATTTTATTTGTATGGTCATCTTTGTATACAGTCAGGATGGGACTCCAAAAGCATCGTACAGTTAATAAAGGTTTATAATGCCAGCAGGCCACAATTTGCTGACTCAGTCCAAAGGGCGAGTGGGAGGGGAGGGGGTGAGGAGCCAGCCGTGTTTTCCTTGGCTACAGCTGAGAAAGGGCTGCAGTGCTTTGCAGTCAGAATACTCATGAGCAGCCAGGACTGCGCCTCTTCCCCCCCCCCCCCCCCCCCTCCCGTTCTTCACTGCCTGTGTCCATGCAAGTATTAAGGCCAGTGTGAGTTGTTGTCGTCCTACAGCCTGAGATGACCTCTACAGCTGTCCCAACCGACTGTGAAGATCAAATGCCCTCCTCCCTCTGGTATGCTAACAGCAATGAAGTAATGTAGGTGGGACTATACTGACCTAAATTGGGGGGGGTCGGGGTATTGTTGGCTGTCATATTATGCTGCATTGCTTAAACTGGAAAGGCACTGACAGCTTTTCAATTAATCTCCAGGTGACAGCATTTCTTGTGTCAAGTTTGACAGAGAAGCCGAGGTAAATACAGGAAATTGTCATAATAAAGTCCATTAAACTAATGCTCCATTTTCTAAATTTCCATCAAATCTAAAAATACAAAAGACATAAAATGTGTTTTTTATGTGGCAGTTAAAAAGTGCAAAAAGTCCTAAAAATTTTTTTGATTAGTCAACTAAATGTAATTTGTGCCGGTCAGGCTGAAAATTCTAAACCCACCTTATGCTTTTATTTTTAAAGGCTGCGACAGGAAGTAGAAAAACATCGGGAAATTTGACAGCTGAGGGAGGAAGAAGAGGAGGAGGTGAGAGAGCGATGGAAAGGGGGAGGGCGACGAGACAAGCAGGGTACACGGCAACCTGCTGGAGGACTCACATGGTCCTGCCGCAGCTAAGCTCTCGCTACCGGGTTCAGCTCTCACAAAACTCACAAGGCTCGCCTTTTGTTATTTCCAATAATTCTTTTTTTTCTTCCCTTGCATCCCTCCTCCCCCCCACCCCACCTTGAGCAACGCCATGGCTCGGGAGAACGGAGACACCAGCGGGGGGGAGACGTGGAAGAAGCAGGTCGACGACATTAAGAAGATGTTTGATCTGAAGGAAGTCCTCGGGACGTGAGTAGAAACAACTTCCACCGTCCTTGACGTTCCTTGAGCATCCATCCGTCCTAGCGTGCAAACAAAGTGACTTTGCGGTAACATCATTTGGACTTGATCAGCACCGGACCGTCAAATATTCTCATTTGGGATAATGGGCTGCCGTTGCGGAAGCTTGACAGGGCTCATTAATTACTCTCACTTTTCTAAGTCAGTTCATTTTTTTCCCCTTGTTGATCTCATTGTAATAACAGTACAATCATAAATATTTATAGTATAGATTATGCAAATCATAGGAGTGGAATTACATGACTAGGATCTCAATACTATGTTTGTCCCAAAATGTATTGTTGTTATGATTGTAACCACTTTATATTATTATTATCATTATTGTTATTATTATTATTAATGGAGGATGAGCAATAGATATGATTCTCGGCGGTTTGACAGTTCAATATTGTTTTGTACTCGTCTCCAGATTATTACCCAAAACATGTAATTGGTTGTTCCGTTCCCCCGACAAAGTTTGCTACTCGCTGACCTATTAGTCGTATCGACTCCTATTAGCAAGGCTCATAAAGCAAAGCTAACAGTGCCGCTAACATTGGCGTTAAGATTCTAAATGGGAGTTTTTCCAGGACCACAACATCTGGGCCATTTTTTTGCACACGGCTGTGACCTCCTGTTCAAAAGTGATCTCCTCACTATTCCCCGAGAGAGGGATTCTTGTTGACAACAGCAAGCTTTTAACAGACTGAAGAAAGGCGCTCTCTCAGCACAAGTGACAGTTTTGTCGTCGCACTTGCCCGTTTTTTTTTTTCCCGCTTGAATTGACACACTTGTGTCTTGAGAGGGATGTTTCTCGCCTCCTCTTCTTCCTTTTTCCTGCCCCCAGGCTCCCCATAATCCTGACAGCTAGTCGCAGTCTGCTGGTCTTTTTTTTTTTTCCTCTCTCTCTCTCCTGTGACTGGTTTGGATGGCAGCCTGGAGGAGCAGTGGGGGGGGGGGTTCACGAACACATGGGACGGATGTAGATTGGGATTAACCAGGTCGGGATTTAGAGGGCCTTCAACCTGAATAGAAGACAAACATTTGGGCCGGTTGTGTCGTAAGGTTTAACCTCAGCTGTTGACCGGATACGGAGTAGAACCGAGCCCTGTTTTGCAATAGCCACACATTAACTAAGCAAAAGTGCCGCTAGCAGAAGGCAAGAACTGGGTGGCCGACAAGCGGTCACGGAGGAGTGATTTTTGATGAGAGGCAGAAATGATAAATGTGTGTGACGATTCATTTGAACGGGCATTTCCTGTGAATTAAAACAGACAGGATGTGATGTCGTCCATCGAGCCCATCACGCTTGACTCTCCTCTCCGGGTCACACTGCCCTTGGCATAATGACTGCGTATCCGCAGCTTCCATGAATTCTGCCGTGGAATTATTTGTCGTCTAGCTTCAATGCTTTCATTTCCGTGTCAAGGTACAGCCGGACGGAAGAAGGAAATTCAAATAGGCCAAGTGTTAGCGTTGCCCTTTGCATGGGTTGTCACACGGCCGAGTACCGAGTGGTATCGAACGTTTAGCTGTTTGTCCCATTCACTAAGCGGCCATTTTGGTTTTCTACTAACAACTCGAGCGCCGGCGCATCCGAAACTCTTGCCTACGATAGCAGGACATCACCTTCTTTGTAATATGTCACCTTACCCTCATGCCGCTGTCGTTCACTCCTCAATAATTCAATACTTAGCTTCTTGTTTTTTTGTTTTTTTTTTGTGTCTCACCCGCACCGCTTAGCAAGAGACGTGAGAGGAGGACAGCGGTCCTAAAAAAACAAAAAGTAACAATTACAGCCAAGTGTCAGCTCATGATAAAGAAAGTGAAACCAAGAGGCCCCCAGAAAGACAAAATGTGTGACGCCGACGCACCGGTGTGGTTAGCGATAGCGCTGATGCGTTGTGGGAATGTTGCCGTGTCACCCAGAGCACCCTGCCCTTAATTGCTGCTCTAATTCCCTGCTGCCGCCTCAGTTTCTGGAACTCCCTTCCACACTTACTCTATAGTTCTCGCTCCATATATTGCGCAACTGCTCTAAATTTGACCAAAGTGTATTTTGTGTCATTTTCCAAATTGCATAAATTACATTTACCACTTGCTTAGAGCTCACTCCAGACTAAACGCGAAGGTAAGTTTACTATTTTGCACTCAGAGAGCCGGGGGTCTCGCTTTGCAGATTGACACGTGCGTCCGGCGTATTAATGAGTATAAACTATAGTCCATTATCGGATCGTCGCACTATTTTAAGCCTCACATCCAGCTCGTAATGGCCTTCAAGCTAAAAGCTTGCTGACGAACGTGTGCGCCGGCGACACATGAAAAGGTCATTTAAGAACACTTTGTGTTTTGAGCCAAAAAAGCTCGGGAAGGAAGTTTTTGAATAAATTCATTTTTCACCCATGTAGTCATCAGGCCCTTTTATTACCATCCATTTCCTTTCCAACTGGCACAGCTTGTCTTGATCTCCTGCTGTGTCATTTAAGGAAACGAGAAAAAAAATAAAAAATAAAATCCCAGTCCGAAAAGGTTGTCCATCTATCTTCCCTCGCGCACAGATAAGAAACATGACGTTTGATGTTGATTGAAGAAACTCAAGTGCTGTGTGCAGCTGAGGCAAGCGAGATGTTAAAGCGACAGGAAGATTTGGTTTCAGTGATGTTGCGCAACCCCACCGGGTCTTGATGCTATTTGTTGTTCTTGAGGGAAATCAGGACCCGGGACTGCTTGTAGTACACAGGAGCCGATACAACCTATTTTGTCGCTCGCAGGAGGAACTTAGATTGGTTTTTCCTTCTCCGTTATTGTACAGAAGTTTATTCCGTGCTCCAAAGGAGTGTAATTGTGTAGTTGCTATCAGTAAGCCGGCATGCTGCGACATGCCTGCTTTTGCTCTCTCGTGAGCACAAACCAACTACCGATATGAATGCGGAATTTCCCCGTGAAGCCCCGAGCAGTCAAATTACAAGCGGCAAAATGAAATTTAAAAAAAAATGCTTTGTGTAATACAATACTCATAGCAATATATGTCCAAATATTGGCAGTTGCCGTGGTAACACCCTAGCTGGCGTTTCCCGACCGATTATGAATGATCATGTTATTTTTTTTTCTTGTAATTCAAGCGCAGTCATTTCACGGCTGGCCGCCGCACGCTTTGTCTTTTTCAAACACGCATATATACGTTGAGAAATTTCCGAGCACTCTCATATAGTCATATTGTAACACGCGTGGTGCTCTGCTAAAGCTTAGCCCTGAAGTACGACCCACTTGTGAAACGCATGTTTTGACTCGTGCCAATTTCCCGGCTGTCAATCGTGAAGATTTATAAGGTCAGCAAAGATTGACTCAGAAGCGGCAGTGTGTTATTACTCCCAGGGAACCCTGTGCCAACATTGACCAATCTTTGAACAGTTTCTGCTCTGAATGGCATTGGTGAGTGTGACATTGCTTCCTCATTGTACTCCATTTTTAATTGGCCTTATGATGAAAAATGTAAACAGAAGCGAAGCCTCCTCATATCCTGCGGCGGTCAGCCTTGTTGCCATGGCGAATTCATCCATGGCCGCGTTTGGGTACTTATGAAAAGGAACACACAAAGCAGACATTGAGCGCCGTCATACGTTCATGCGGTCGCTTTCCCTTTTTCATCAATGAAACGCTGAGCTGTGCCATGATCTGATTGGTTGTTTTTTCTCTAAGGGGAGGGAAGAGGGGGGGGGGGTAATTGGCTCTCAATATATCCGGACTGTGCTTTTCTTGTTTGCGACATCGATTCCTCCATTTGGCCTGCACGCGTGCGCGCTTCTTGTTTTTCCCCGTTAATGTTTAATTCCGTCCCACAGACCCCAGCATGCACCTTCCATCTGCCGCAGAATTTGCTGCTAAGAGTCCAGCCCCTTCTGGTCCGCCCCATATGGGCCATGGCGCCGATTACGCACTTTGAGAGCGACTCTCTGCCAATTGTGCAGATTTGGGGGGTTTTTGTGCAGGCATTTTCTTTGGGCGCGTTCCGCCATCTTCATCCCCACTCGTCGGAGCCACAGTGAGGATACAGACTATAATTGGCTCTTAATTGCTGCCGTGGCAACAGTGCTATTTAAGCTGTGTGAATGTGCACCAAAAAGGCACACAAGGGAGCTGTTAACGCTCTTTCCTTCTACATGGTAAATATTTTTACAAATGGAGTGCATGTACGTGTTTTATTCTTTTTAACCTCTATTGCAGCTGTATTAGAATCTGCAGCCATCACGCCGATCTCTCTTGTTGCCATAGTGATTCAGCAAAGCGTTTTTTTTTGTTTTTTTTTTTCCACATGTGGGTCGGGTGAGACCCCCGACAACAAACCCTTGAAAGGGTTCTGGAACTGCTAAATTGTGGTCGATTCATAAGAACTGATGAGAAATTGTCCTTTGATGGCTCCTCCGCATCACTTACATGAAAGGACTAACGTAATGTCACGTGAAGCAGGGGGGGGGGGCACAAAGGAACAAAAAGCAGACAACGATTTGCGGTGGCCATTGTATTGGCATCAAATCAAAAGAACACGTGCGCTCACGCCAGTGACGTCGCTCGCGTGTTATCTCCGCCAGTGCCTCTGTCATTATCGGGCCTTGGCGTGACCGCATACCCATTCAGAGACAACTGCCACCTCTTTGATTACACCGCTAATTATTTATATGGCAAGAGCAGATTTACAGGGATGACATTATTCCTCCCAGCGTGATGCATGGCGCATTTGTGTGCGTAGTTTTCAAGTCATATTTATTCATTATTATTGTGTCAAACCTCCACCATCATAAACATTATTATTTATATTTATTTATAAATTATTATTATATAATTGTACAATTAATAATTATATCTATAAATAATTGATATTTATTTTATTCTATTTTTATATTATTTCTTAAAATTATTTTCAACTATACAGCCGACGGCATCCATTTCCATAAGAGTATGATGATTTTCATCCTTTTGAAAATGACAAGCGCTGATGGCGGCCGTCAGTCTCCGTGTTAAACGTGTCACTGTCACCTTGTCCTTCTTTTTGAGTTCCTTCCTTCCTTCCTCCCTCGCGAGCAAGCGAGCTCGTTTGAGAAGCACACATACACCCGGGCGGAGGTAGCCGAGCTCAACCGACACAATTACACTGGTTCGTAGAGGAGGAAATGTGGTGAAGTGCATGAGCCGGCTTTCCAGATGTTGTAGCAGCTCGTCTAGTCCAATCAATCACTCCCGCCTCCCTCCCCTTAAGTTCTTTTATTACATCAAATGTAAGGGTTGGGCTGATCTTATTTTATGGCTCTTACAATGTGTGTGTATAGTATCCGAGTTCGTGCTTTACGGCTGTGCGGCATTTACATTTTAAGATCGTCCTTCCTCTCTCTCTCTCTCTCTATCTCTCTCCTGACCTTTTTCCCCTCATTTCACTGAGCTTGACATTTTATTCAATGAGCGTTTGCATCACTCGAGGGCAAATTATATTCATGAGCATTTCTATGGATGCTGACATCGGCTCTTATCTTTACCAATGATTACAGACAAATATATAACATTTACATGACTGTATTGAAGACTCAGCCTCTCGTCCGCCTTCTCAGTACGGCAGTAATATTGTTTTTTCGAAGAATTAAAATTTCTCATAGTATATTAGCAGAGGGTTGTTTTTAAATACACAATTATCTTTGTGTGTACGTTCCCTTTGTGGCTTTATAATAGATGCTCGCTTCCGCGTGGGCTCATGTCTTAAACATACGAGCGGCCACAAGTGCGCAACGCTACATCCCACGCACATGTTTTGTCTACATTTGACGTCACCGACAGCCACAACAACCATTATCGGTGCGGGCAGGTGCGTGACGGACATTCCCGCTCTTAGGCCCATTACCAGGGGCAACCGGCAGCATGATCACTTGTCACGGTGGCGAGCGTGAGGTGAGAAGCAAAAGAGGGAGAGGAGGAGGTGAAGGTGACATGAGAGGAGGCAACTGAAAGGCGTGAGAAAAACACAGAGAGCAGGAAACCTTCTGTTTTGTGTATCTTCACACCCAAATGACACAATGAATGAAATGTCACAATGTTTGTGAAGCTTTTTTAGTTACAGTCTGGGCTGATCAATAGATTTGCTCCCTTTCCCGTTATTGGCTTGTGTTTATTATGTTTGCCCATCAAAGCGATTGAAAGTGCCACTGGTAGCTGTGCGTGTCTTTTAATTACTTGAGGGAGTGCTACAATTATGTTCTAACTAGCGGTGATAAACTGTGTTAAATTAGCTAGCTTGCGTTAGCGATTGTAGACGCGATGTTGTGATGCTTTAATCCTCCTTTGTGCTATATCTTCTTTTTTTTTTTTTTACTGTGAAAGAAGGAAGAGAGCAGGTTGAATATTGAAGGATGGGAAGATGTTCAGCACGGCGGCAAATTGGTGACGCTAAAGGCAAATGATCTGACGATGGGCTCATCGTCATTCATAGCACTACTTGTTTTTGTGATACGCCGCACACTTCCCAGAACACGCGTGAAGACATGGTCGAATTTGCATTTTCAGTTTATTTGCCTTCAATGTTTGTGTCATGGATTGTCAGTGGAAGAATGCCTCCAGTCAATCAGTAATTAAAATGCTAATTTGCTCCGTTAGAAGCCGTTCCACTCACTTTGTTCCTCGGGCCCAGTTGATAAAGTTTTGAGAGCAGGCTCTCAATCTCGACGCTAACCGCGACGACACTTTCTGAAGCCGCCAAAGTTCACGTGCTCAAATAATGAACCTTATCAGCACTAGTGCCTCTACAAAAAAAACCAAACCTTTTTGTTATTAATTTAACAATATGTATACTATTACGACATTGAGCTTCAATGAATGTTTTCGTCCCTACGCGACAAAATCGAAAATCACACTGCCGTCTTTTGCAGAGGCGCCTTTTCCGAAGTGGTCCTGGCCCAGGAGAAGCTGACGGGTCGGATGTTTGCGATGAAGTGCATCCCAAAAAAGGCTCTCAAGGGGAAAGAGAGCAGCATTGAGAACGAGATCGCCGTGCTGACAAAGTGAGCAGCTCCACAAACACACACACAGCAGCGTTAGCCATCTTATTGGTGGTTACTGGGGCAACTATGCATCTCCTCGCATGACAAGCCCCTCCCATCAGCCACCCCCCCGGGTCACAATCCAAAACCCATTTCACGCACAATATATATTCCAGTCGTCGCATCATCACGGCCAATAAAACATTGATCGACTCCAAATCGGATTCATTCACATTTCTCATCACATTCACATTCTCCATTCACATCTCTAAAAGAGAATGAATGAAATTGTCTCTTCCGCCAGCTCTGTTTGCCGCCATCATCCCGTCCTTAAATACACTCGCGTATATTATCGAGTGAGTGAATGAGTCACATCACGGCACTCTACTTTATCGCCGCTTATGCACTCATAGTGACTCTTCGATACTCACCTGGGAATGCCTGAGTGGGTAAGGCTCGAGCTGTTGGGGATTTACCGCCGCTACCAAAGCCAGCCACGATTAACCCACACGCCCACACTCCATCATTCGCGTGCGAGGTATTACAATAATGCATGTACAGAGACTTCTCCCCTTTCTCGTAACCATGGAAAAAAAAAAAAAAGAGAAGTGACAGGCTTAAATAGAAGGGGGGGGGGGATGATGTCAGTGAGGCAAAATGATTTCTACCGAAGCGGCAGAAACACGATCGCGGTTTAAGGACCCAGCTGTGGAATAACACATTTAACTCTCACTTTGTTCTTTAAAGGATTAAGCATGAAAATATCGTGGCGCTGGAGGACATCTACGAGAGTCCGGATCACCTCTATCTCATTATGCAACTGTGAGTCGATGATGTTTTTTTGGGGGGGAAAATGTTCAGAAGGTCAAAGGTAACATCACAACAATTGACCAAAATGTAAAGATCGACCTGACACGTTTTATATCTTTCAGTGACACGTCTCTGCTCAAGCAGCAAATAATAAATAAATAAAATCGAATTACTCCAGATTTTATTTGTTCTGGCCTTTGGCGCCGCAGGCTGCGCTCGACTGTGGCAGCATAAAACATTTATGTCACAATGTCAGACGAAGAGAAAACTGTTTTCCTTCAAACACTGATCGAAATACTTTACAGTTAATTTGTACAAATTTCAATTGAACACCGCGCGTCTGAAGTCGAAGCAGTATTTCACCACGATGGCCTAAATTGTTTGAAATTCACTCGGGAACAATGTCTTCGCAACGAGCGGCAGCTAGCGCGGCAGATCAATGCGGCGTGACAACGTTTGCTTTGTTCCCCGCTCCCCCTTATGTAAGCAGCACCGCCGCGGGGAAGGCAATCAGTCCATGCCGCTATGAAAATCGATGAGGGCGGAGAAACTACTGATGTTTTTCTTGTGGAAAAAAAAAAATGGACAAATTTTGAACTAAGTAGCGGAGGAAGTTGCTGCACAAGATGTCGCTAAAGTAAATGCTAACTACTTTTCCATCAAATTGCACACTTTTGATTTTTTTTACTTTATGATATTGATTCGTCCAGCAGGGGGAGCTAAGTGCCTGTTTAGTTGAACGGCAAACTTTTATGTGATTAATAACACTCACTTGATTTGTGCAGGGTGTCCGGCGGCGAACTCTTTGACAGAATCGTGGAAAAAGGCTTCTACACAGAGAAAGATGCCAGCACGCTCATCCGCCAAGTCCTGGATGCTGTCAACTACCTACACAACATGGGCATCGTGCATCGAGACCTGAAAGTAATTTTGTTTTTGTTTTTTTCAGCGCTGGAATAATGTCAGTCGCTCTTATGCTCTGTGAGGTCAAAGCGGTGCGTGCTGCCTGATTAGTCGTCGCACAAAGCTTAAGCTCACCAGATGCGTCTCTAATACCCTTATCCATCTGTGAATTTATTTTTACTTTGTAAAAAAAACACAAACAAACAGTTGGCTCATCACCTTTTTTGTTGTGTCTTTTTGTTTTTGTCGCTACAGCCGGAGAACTTGTTGTATTTTAATCCCCACGATTGTTCCAAAATCATGATCAGCGACTTTGGTCTTTCCAAGATGGAAGGAAGCGGCAATGTCATGTCAACTGCTTGTGGCACACCGGGATATGTCGGTAGGTCATTTGGATTCATTTCGAAACGGATTTCCAAATTGATGCTGCACTTTTTGTTTTTGGACTAAAACTCAGACATGAATAATGTCTTTTGTGTGTTTGCATTTGTTGTGATAAGACACAGATGTTCAACACACTCATCCACATTAGCACAAACAAGCCATTGCTCAACTTGTTGACATGTCAAGTCTTGAGCAGACATCGTTTTTCAAAACTTTATTTCACTTTATAATATTGCGTACACAGACTACTCACCCTCGATTTAACTTTATAGTTTATGAATGTGGGCTTTCATCCCATGTTGGAGAAAAAATAAATAATTACATTTGACTTTAAATGGTCAGACACATGCTTCAGTTTTTTTTTTTTTTCCTTGTCTTGTTTCCATCAAGCCTTCTTTGGCCTCCTGCAGAGGTTTCCTTAGTCACATGCCTCGAACTATAATGCAACAGTCAATAAACCGTAAACCCACCAAGTCAGATCTTAATGATAAAGAGCAAAGTGCAAAATATTTGCCTCATTGCCAAGCTAATGTTTTGAAGATCTCGTTTCTTCCAGTAACACAATCTCATCTCATCACTGTGCAAATGAGGTCCTCAATGCTCAATTTAGAATGCCCTCAAGCGTTAAGAAGAGTCTGCTTCAAATGTTCTTCACTGGAACACCACAGGGATCCGTACTAAGTCCTCTTGTTTAACATAGTTTGGTATAATTAGAGGATTTCAATCTAGCTAATTTGTCAAGAATACATAAACCTTCACAATCCTGGTGCTAATCTTGCGTACTAAAATAGAGAAAGCAGACATGATGACCTCACATGTTGGAATCGAGCAAAAGCAGCAGACAACATCACAATGACTCATGGTGGAACTATAAACAAATACTTTCTCATTCAGCACACAACGTATTTCGACCCACATTTCTTTCCTCCTGTTCCACCATGAATGTAACATGTAACTCCACAAAAAAAGAATCCGCGCAGCTTCTTTATCACTTTTCTCACTATTAGTCTGCGGCCTTTTAAAACAGCTGCACTTTCACATAAAACAAATAAATTTAAAAAACTCCACTCCTACTTTATCACCTTCAAGCCGCGCTTTTAATGCTACATAAACAAGCACAAAGTGCCTGTAAAAGCGACTTATCAGCAATTAAGAAGTGCCAAAAGCTTACTCACTCCATCTGTCTGTTGCAGCACCAGAAGTTCTTGCCCAGAAGCCGTACAGCAAGGCAGTGGACTGCTGGTCCATCGGAGTCATCGCCTATATTCTGTAAGTCATTTTCTCAATCACACGTGATTATTAATTGAGGTGAAGGATGATGATGCTGTTGCTAGGCGCCATCATCCCAACCAGATGCTGCTCTGCACGATGCCCTTATATGGAAATGATATTGTTCTGCTTGTTTTGTCTTTTGCTGAAACACACACACACATTGTTGTGTATTTTCCACCTGACTCGGGTTCAAAGGTCAACGGGCAGGTTAACGAGACGACAAAGTGCGAGAGATGGGCTTCAAAGAACACGCGGAAATTTGCGCGTGCGTACGAGCGTGGCCAACCAGCGGCTCCCCGCTAGCAGTTTGCACAATTAGTCCGGCGATTTCGACCTTGTTAGCTTTTAGGCGCTGCTCAGGTGGAAAGATCACATCAGGTAATCAGCCATGCGAACCACCTGGGAGTTCTAGGTGAGCCCGGAATTACGTGAAAGGAGATCAACAAAAGTTTTCAGGCCGATCGGAGGAGGGATCGCAGCAGGCCTCCTGGTTCCTTCGAATAATTTTCCCGCGAGTGTGTATCGATGGGGAACGGCATTTTAATGAGTCTTTAGGAAACTTTAGTAATGAGGTGCAGATGATGTTTTGTTGGCTCGGCATTAATTACGGTGGAAGATTGAGGCCGTTTGTCCTCGACACTCCGAATCTCGTGTCAGCTTGATGGCAAAGGTGCAAGTAACTGTGAAATCACTCCAAATGGAGCGCTGTGGAGAAAGAAAAAAAAGAAAAATGATGAGAGAATCTTGTGCTTGCAATTAAGGCTCTACTTAACTTGATTGACGTCAGACTGAAAGATTCAAGTGGAATCTCGCGGATGAGTTGATGAATTTGAAATGAAGTTTTCCCCATCCACAGGTTGTGCGGCTATCCTCCATTTTACGACGAGAACGACTCCAAGCTCTTTGAACAAATCCTCAAAGCCGACTACGAGTTTGACGCGCCCTACTGGGACGACATATCCGACTCCGGTGAGCCTCTCTTAAATCTTTATTCTCTTCTTCACACTGATTCCATCCTGATATTTTCCAGCCAAGGATTTCATTAGCAACTTAATGGAAAAAGATCCAGCCAAGCGCTTCACCTGCGAGCAGGCTCTCCGACATCCCTGGTGAGCGACGCAGCGGAGGCAGGCTGACATCAAATCAATAACGGTATTGATTGAGTCATGAGTGCTGACAAAGTATGCGCTCGTGTGCCAGGATCGCCGGGGACACGGCGCTCTGCAAGAACATCCACGAATCCGTCAGCCGGCAAATTAGAAAAAACTTTGCCAAGAGCAAATGGAGGGTAAGGTGATGAAGCTCCTTGGCCGGTTGTTTACCGAGACGGCTCACGGGCTCTTTCTCCTGCCCGCACCAGCAAGCGTTCAACGCCACGGTGGTGGTTCGCCACATGAGGCGGCTCCAGCTGGGCAGCAGCATGGGAAGCAGCGTGGACGCTTCCAACCCCCCCGCCAGACCGAAGCCGGCGCAGGGTCCGAGTCAGGCGGACCGCAACGGGCCCGCCGCCGGCCAGACTTCATCTTTTGACAACTTAGCGACGCCGCGAAAGGAATGTGAGTATTGAACATTATGTAAAATCTTTTGAATCTATTTTCTAAATTCAATTCACCTCCCCAAGGTGTGGCCACGCCAGCCACTCCCTGCAGCCTGGCCTCCGCGGCCGCATCTCCCGCGGCGGGGGCCGAGCTGAGTCGACCGCACCCTTCGGCGGTGCCCGCCCCCGTGCTCGCCGAAACCAAGTGACGCCAGGTGACGCGAGGGACCAGCTGGGAGGCCACGGCGCTGTGAGACGGAGGAGATGAAGGAATGCCTCCTCCTCCCCCTCAGCTGGTTCCTCGCCCTGCTCCGAGGTGAGCAGAGGACCTTTCGTTTGTAAGCACGCAGCAACACGCCCCCCAAATGAGCTGCCTGGCGCCGAGTCACATGTGAATCTCATCTCCCCTTCACCAATGGAATTCCATGTCCGTTTTATTCTTTTCTTTCAAACTGGAATGTTTTCATGTTTTTCTATCTTCACTTAAAGGTGGTATGTGTGCTTTTTTCAAAAGGCCATCCTCGTCAAATTTCAAAAGATCATGATCAAGACGATGGGTGGCCACTACCTCATGCTAAATGGAGTTCCCCCCCCCCCCACTTCCCCGCTTTTGTGTCTCATCTCCGCTCTCGGAAAGTGTTTTGTTCATTTTCAAAATGCAACACATAGCACCTTTAAGATGTTTTTTTTTCTTTGGGGCTCGTCCATCATTGTGCTTTGAGAAGTGCTTTTAAAAAGTAACTTATGACTGTTGCGAGAGGAAAATATGAGTTAGCGCTTTATCGAGTTTGCGCGGCGAGGGGCCGGATAACCGACACAGATTTGACACCGAGAAGAGATTGTATTGAGTATTGTACTTGTTTATTATACTTTAAAAATGATTTTATGAATGTTGCCCTTGAATGGACTCATTTAGAAGTATACACTACATGGACAAAAGTATTGGGATACCTCAATAATCCATTTCATTTCCCACTACTTCGAGGCGTCCCAATACTTATGTTCATATCGCGTTTTTGATCGTTTTGTGACGACACCCCAATTTCAAAATGGCCTCTGTTCCTCGCCGCCCTCTATCGAAGCCATGATGTCGCCGCGCGCCGTCTCGCTGCACCCAGTTCAGTCGTGCTCAGGGAAAACTGCAGCCGCACGGCGTGCCGGCCGGCAACCCGCCGCTTGAATTTCACTTTTGCAAATTTTTTTATTTCTTTTTTTGACTGGCGATAATGGCCTTTGCGTTTGCAGCAAAAGCAGAGCGACGCAATATATCAGATTGTCATTCGATGCTATCCCTTTATTACGCAAGCGTGGAATTACCAAAGTGAAGTCAACATTTTGAAATGGCAATTTTCTAATATATTGGAACTTATTAGCCAATCCAAAGTGTTCCCGCCGCAATGGCTGTTCCACGCTTCCCGTACTTGTTCGTGAATATGTAGCCAAAGACCAGAGTGAAATATATGACGTGAATTCACACGGGGCTCGGCAGAATTCGACAGGAAAGCGATGATGCTTTGATAGATTTTATATGATTTGATATGATCGTTGTTATTTGCCATCTTTTGTTTTTTTTGGAGTGTGTTTATTTCCTCTCCCGATAGTGCCGCAGCCGTTTCGATCGGACATGGATCCACCTGGAGATTTGTGACAGTGACGTGTTTTGTCTCCTTTTGTGGGTGTGGTTTTTGGATGGCGGTGAGTCGCTGATATGCTTTGTGAGCTCTCGATTGCCATGATTGTAAGTATTTATGCACATGTTATTTAAAGCCACTGCATGGAGGACAACCTGTAATATTCCCACAACCCCGAAATTGAACCGGCTCTGTCTTGTCCGTTTATTTTAGCGTATCTTTCGATGCATGTTGTCTTAGTGAACTGTCTTGACGGTTTTTTATTTTTTCATTCAAATGTGAATGTGTCAAAGTAGTCGTTTATTACCCCTAAAAAAAAAACATAAACACCGTTTTTTAGAGCTCCATGATTTTCTCAGAGGAAACTAAGCGTCATTAATGAAGAAAAAAAAAAAAGTTTATACATAAGGGCTGAATCTGATTATTTGTGATGAACCTGTATGCTGTACATATGGAGATGGATTGCTATGCATTTTCAAAATTCAGTTATCGTATTTTTCTTTTCAGGGAGGGGAGGGGGGGAGGAAATCCTGAAAAGTATATGAATTGGAATATTATACAGGAAGAAATCCCAGAAATTCACGTCTGCTTTTTCTATAGGAAAGAAATGATTTCTCGACTATTATCGGTAATTTCACAAAAAGAGATTTTGATGAATGTGCTGTACTGCGGGCAGAAGCTTCTTGATCATACTCCTCCGGGCTGGTATGTCTTTTCTTTTGAATGCAATGTTTAAAATGCTTCTGTATATAAATTGTGAATATAAATGATCATTTTCAAGATATTTGCGAATGTTTTGATGTGCTGGCTTGAGTTCGTGGATGAGCGATTGCGTGTTTTGATTGTATTGTCTTTGGAATGTTCGGATGGGGCAAGGGGCGGGACTAAAGTTCTTGTTAAGAGTTTTGACATTTGACAGTGGAGTCGAATGTTTAGTGTTCCAGTACCAGTTCAGTGTCAGTGAACAACATTTATTGATCTCAGGCTTGCGTTTTTTGCCATTCTAAATGAAGAAATCCAAAGCTGTGACAACTCTGAAACACACTGTTATGGAATTCAAGTGGCTCTCATCGACAACGGTATCGTCTCAGTATCTGTGTTGTGTAAAAAACAAAAACAAAAAAAACGATTCTGGCACCGATGTCCAACATTTTGTCACACAATGAAGTTTCAGTTCTACAGACAAATGCATTATAAATATATATATAATATAATATATGTTGAGGCAATTTCTTTTAATTAAAATTAATATAATTTTGGCCACAAATAAAATAAAAATAAAAAATATGTATTTATTATTTTTTATTATTATTATTTGTGGCCTCAATTATATTCATTTTAATTTTAAAAAATTGCCTCCACAGATCAAACAAAGTATGAAAATATTTCAAACAAAACAAACAACGAAAATATTTCGCTTAACTCAATATGGGTCTGAATTAGGGCCTCGACTATTGTTTGTAGGACTGAAATTCTCTCTGCAATGCTTGTTATGGTGACCCAGTGTCTCCCCGTCGTCTTTGTGTTGGTCCTCGCCCATCCGGCACGCCAGCGTCGCTCAACGACACCCCGGCGGCGTCCTGATGCTTCTGACTTTGCGTGTCCACCGGGCTTGTATATCGGATGCCTTCGACAATCATGTGCACATATCAGTTACCATGACGACACAGGCTGGATTCTCTTTTGTTCTTCTTTGTCTCCTGGAATAAATCCTGAATGATCACTAAAACATCTGTTTTTTTCATCTTCCTTTTCATCACACTTGTTTCCTTCTTGATATCGTTCTAATTGTTCTCCAACCAGCAGGGTTTAGGTTCCATGCATGTGGCAATAAGGCCGGATAGAGCATCTAAGGTATTTGGTGTAAAACAGATGTTGAGCAGACAAAAGACAGATGCTGCAAACTCTCCAGGCAATTGTTACCTTTCTTGGCTCTCGTTGAAATTCTGCATCAGAAGCCGGCAAACACATTGTTTGCAGATGCTGCTTTGACGATTTTCTACTCTTTGGCCACTAGAAAAAAGAAATTGGACCTTCCGCCACATGTTTTCACCATCATCCAAACCTAATCCACAATTATGATGCTTCCGATGGCTTGATATATCTATGAATGATTTACAAAGGCCTGTAAATATTCCATTTTTTTTTTTTTTATATGTCTGCCGGTTAAACCTGGAAAAAAAATGATCCTCTTTCCCTCGTCATTATGGGAAGTAGATATACAGAAGTAATGTATTTTCCCTGCATTACATCTCAAAAGGAGTAATAAGACTTTCCATTCAGGCTTAATTAGAGGAATATTTCAGCGCCGTCCTGCTGTTCTTGACCTCCTCGCAACACACATTCCATTCACTTGATGAAGCAGACATAGTCCTCTCCGCACTTTACAGCGTATCCTGACCTACAATTCTCTTAACACGCCTAATAAACATCGGGCAGCGCCATTTGATTCCAAAGTTGAAACATTCCATCTAGTTTATTTTGCTCAAAATATGAAAACATCACAATACTTTGCAGCCAATCAGATTGCTGCTTAAAGTGACACAAGATTTTATTCTATATATTGTGATAGGTGATATTGGATATGAATCATACATTTGAGCATTTTGAATAAATGTTATGAACCAGTAGCTTGATTTTCCACCCAACATGGATGGAGAAAATCTCAAATCTTGAATGGAGACTGAAATCCAGATACTGGGATGGTTTTTGTCCACAAAGACCGCCCAGCAGTCTCTCATAGTCCAACCTTCAGGTTTGATCAGAGTCGAGTTCTCTGCCGTAGGGCCGAGCCGGCGTATCGCCCCGGCGGGGGTTCTTCCTGCGTGATGGTGTTGAGGTGATGGCCGACTTGGCGCTCGGCCGCCGTGAGCCTCACCAGCAGGTCCTGGGCCTCCTGCTCGGCCTTGCGCGTGGCCTTACGGGCGTTCCTCAGGGAGCGTTTGACTTTACGGACGCGGGCCTTTAGTTGTTTGTTCCTGCGCTCGGCGGCGGCCAGGCGCTCCTGCAGGTCGCGGGCTCGCTCTTCCTCGTCGAACAGCGCCGCCTGCATGGAGGAGCACAGCAGCTGGGGGGGGGGGGGGGGGGGAGCACAGAGTCAACGAATAGGCTGCTTGTTTATTTTCCTCCCAAACTGGAGGACAAACCTCTCAGCGTCTAGCTGTGTAAGTGATGTGATTTACCCAGCATGCACTTGGAGTATATTACTCTTCTTCTTTCATCACTGCACACCAGGAATACCATTGTACGCCCTGATGTGTTTTTTTTTTTTAATTTATTTCTCCTCCAGTGACAATTTTAGTCCAAATCATAATAGACTGTAATATATTTGCAATTGTGAAGTCTTTCTCAAGAAAGTTGATTCTCTGTGGGATACCTAAAACATGCACACATCTGTCAAAACATCCGCATATTACCTGCCAGCTGTTAAAGCATCGTCTGTAAAAATAACTCTCGAAGGCACGTACGTAAATGATAACATTTGAACAAAATCTACTATTTTGGTATTGACTACCTGATGAACGTCCATTTACGAGAGCCGTAAAAGATTGTGCTAGCTTTGAGCATTTCTCTCATCAGCAAATGTTAATTATTTCTTTCGCATTATATAATAATAGGATGGGGTGTGTGGGGGGGTAATGGCTTATCTTTCAGTGGAAAGATTACATGGTAGCCTCTAATGAAGGGTTTTGAAAAGGAGAGGAAGTCTCTTGTGTGTCCTTCAGGGGGTGTCTGCTTCCCACGGGGCTGAAACAACAACACCCCCACACTCAATTTTAGGAAGTCACGTCTTGAAAGCTTCAAGTGTCCACCCGGGAATGAAAAAGCGTTCTACTTTTTCCCCAAACTGTATGGCAAGAGGTGACGAAAAAAAAAAATCTTGGGAAATTCCTAAACACCTGTATTGCCTCGCCTTGACCTGCACGACCCCCTTAAAAGACGTGCGAGCGCTTGTCATCCATAAGCCTGGAGGTCAAAGCCACACACAGACCAAAGATGCGCTTTTGCTTTGTTCTCAGGGTCACGTAAGTGAGTGAGTGACCTTATGTCCGTCACAGATGAACATCTCTGCTATTTGACCTTTAACCTCTGCCGCCGCTCAGTCTCTTGCTTTAATCCTCACCGGCTGACATGTCAGCGTGTGCGGCCAATCACGTGCTTGCCGCATATTAATACGTTTCTCTACCCCAGTGGGCTCTAGTATTCCCATCGGTACCAAAAATTGGACCCCCTCGATTTGATCTTTATTTTTTTTCCCCACCGTGTTAATGTCTGTATAATCAAGGAAGAAGCTAGTGTTGCTATAGCAACAAAATAGTTAACTTACAGGAGCGTAGTTCCAAGGGGGGTTGGGGGGGCCTTAACCCCCCTACACTTTTACAACCAGTAAAACAATTCAATTCCTTTTTAACTTGTCATGGCATGTTTTCTCGAGCTGCCCATGAGCAGTCAGCAGAAGAACAAAAATGTTTAGCTGACCAGCCTGCTTGAGTGCATTATTGTAATCTACACTACGCTAGTTATTTTGCTTGCTAGCTATATTCTCATGCTGGAAACAAACCTTGAGTATCTTCTTTCCTTAACAATTTGCCCCCACAACATTAAATATTAACACCCTACCCTGCTGTCTTCCACTGTGTCCCACTCAGGGCTGAAAGTGTGGAACGGCTGGCTCCCCTGAGTGCAGTTGGAGAACTGGAAGAGGCTGGAGAAGGTACGCCGGTTCTCGGCCGTGTCGGGGAAGATGGCGTCCTGGAAGTTGACGCCGTGGGGCAAGATGTTGTAGTTCTCATCCATCCTAGAGGAGAAATCATGAACATTCAAAAAGGATGCTGCACATGTCTGGTGAGATACTTTGTTGTTTGTTTTATGTCTCCACCATTGGTGCTGGAGTTCTCCAATAATATAGCAACCAAATATCCTAGTGTTGTTCGTGCACATCAACAAATGGAAAAAAATATTGAATTGAGAAGTTCTTTATTCATCAGATCACCAATATATGGAGTGAATCAAATATTATTCCTAGGGGGTGCACTTGTCAATGAATTAAACGTATTTGCATACCTGAGGAAGAAGAAGTAAGAGTAGTTCTCCATCACTGTGTGAGATTGACAGGAGAGGTAGCCCAGGCCGGTGAAATTAAGCCGAGACCCCGCCGGGACCTCCAGCATGCTCCCCCAGGCTTGATCGCATAGCAGCTCCACCTCCGCGGAGTACAGCAGCCCTTCCTCCGCGCCCTCGTACCCGTAACCGAATCCGACGGGGAGCGAGTTGTAGAGGCTGTCCACCCCACCGCCCAGGGGCTCCCGGTGGATGGCCAGAACCCGCGCGTATACGATAATCTCGGCCAGCTCCGCGCGGCATCCCTCGCTCAGTGGCCGCCACTCGGACGGCAACTGGCAGCCGTGCGTCAAAGTGTCTCGGTGCGTAAATACGCTAAGTAGTGCAATGAGAATAACCGTGAATGTCATCACGGAGCCCGGAGTGATGTTCAGCTTGAGTTACAATTGGACGCTTACAAATATAAAAAGTTCGCTCCATAAATTGGTAAAGCGCAAAGAACCTGCTGCTTTCCTGCAAACTTTGGGAGCCAATTCCAAAGTGTCCTTCTCGCACGCCTCCCTTTTTTTAAGAGCTCTGCAGGGAGCACCGGTGCTGCATTCAGGGACGCATGAAAAAGTGGGTTTATGTGATTTTTTGTGAGCTGGTTGGTGCACATGGAATTCCTCTGTTGCATAACTCACTTTTCAATTCAGAGTTAAATATTGAGATTGCTACACAAACTGGGAATGCACTTACAAAAAATTGTTTCAAAATGACCCCCTTTTTCCTTCCTTCTCGTATACCTGTAATTCCTTTATTCTTTCCTTCCTTCCATCCATTATGTATTATGCAAAGTTGGAATAACAAAGGAACATTTAAACCTTGAACGTCGACTCATGTCATGACATCAGGTCATCAGTTCCTCTTTCATCCTTGACAAGATTAACGCCATTACCCGTTTGTGCGTGTGAAACACTGCCATCTAGTGGATTTTAAATAGAATATCAACATGCTTGAATAAAGGCTGTAATTTGAGAAACTTGAGAAAATATGCAGCGAATTCAACTAAAAATCCAAATGTTTGAGAACTTTAAAGGGGACCTGTTTGAATATTTTACCTTGCAGAAGATTAAAGATAAAATAATCGCTCGGTTTACGACAGTGTTTTGTTTCTACAGCAGCGACACCACCAGAATTTGTACAACGTCCATCACTGACCCGTGATAACGCTGTGATTAAGGCATAGTATTGGTAAATTTGGAAAATATGCTTAAAATTTGAGCGAAATGTTTCACTGCGCGACGTTAGTGATTGACGTAAACCGAGAACAGACGCCTCGGAGCTACGACTTTGTGACGTCACTCAAAGGAAACAGATTCCGTTAAGGGTGTTTCTCATGACAGGAAAACCAAACGAAGACGTCTTCAAAATAAAAGGTATCAGTATTCTCACTGCTCCAATGAAAGGGGTCGTTGAGTTTTGTATCTTATTTTGAAGTCAATAACTATATTGTCTTTGTTTTCAACGTTGGACTTGAATTTCACCCAAACCAGAAGCGGACATTGCAAGGTTCATCAACAATCTAACACTTATTTTAATCAGTGTTGCTATCTTGTTTTCAACACGAACATCTAAACTTGCGTTCCGGATTCCACTGAAGGTCAGTTTTAAGCTTCTTTACTTGTTTTGTTGTGACGCAGTTCGGAAATGTGTTGCCTTCACTGCTAAATACATTTCGATAGAAAACTTGGCTCGTCATTTAGTACGTATCGAAAGAGAAAGTCGATGGACTGTAATGCTTGGTTTGTCCAAAAGTGAAGTTTACTCTTCTGCTGGAATATCGTAGGGACTTGTCTCCACAACGAAAACAATACAGCACCCGTAAAAAACAAAATACTGAGGAAAGTAACGTAACTAAGCAACATTGAAAACATAAACGCATCAAGACAAATCAGAATATACACAAAATTGACTTAAAATTTAAAACTGCTATTGGAGTGTGTTTTCATGGAGAGGGCTTTCAACTTGACTGTATATTTGATGAATAGAAGACGAACCACCCTTGTCATCCTTTTTTTTTTTTATCTTGACCTTTCCAATTCCAACTGACCCGATGTGTTGCGTGGAGGTCCACGACATGATTAAGATGTCATGTGGCCTGCTGACAACATGACTTCACGTGAAAGTGCCTCGTTGTTTTTCTTGCTCGTGCAGCATGCTTAAGTCCTGAGTCACTCAAGGCTTTTGTCACTACACCGCAAAATATTAAGACTAAACAATGCCATGTCAAACCAGAATAATTATTTCATCTATGACAGTATCGCTTGAAACCAGGCTTGCAAAATGAGGGGAATTTTCTGTTAGCTACTTCATCCCGTAGTTTACCGACTTTCCTCCCTTTTTGCAACCCTTCAAAACAGTATTATCGCTGTAAAGAGAAACGTTTTGTTTTTTATTTCTCTCAGTATCATGGATTCCGTCGAGCCCATGCTGAATGGGGACACTGCTGGCTCCCCCAGCATGGTGGGAACGTCAGAGGAGGCCTTGGTCCAGATGAAAACTCTTATTCAGGAAAACCGCAACCTTAAAGGTGAGTGAAAGTAGTGGTCACGTTATCGAGCTTTGTTAAATGGTCCGCTTTATGTGCTTTTCCCCCTTCCCGCAGAGGCTTTGCGTCAGACCAACCTGTCGATGAAAGAGCGTTTTGAGGAGCTCTTCTTGTGGCGCGAGAAGCAGCGGCAGGAGCGGGTGTTCCTGGAGACGAGGCTCGGGGAGGCCCGGGTTCAGATGGAGGTCCTGGCTATGCAAAACCAGGAGCTCAGCAAGAAAGTGGTGCAGTCACCCAATGCTTTGGATGGCTCACAAGTGAGTGCGCTTGTTAGGCAGAACAAAAAATCAGCAATCCTAATTTTCACTCAACATGTCATTTCCAGGTAGCGCCTTCCAGTCACAGCGCCGAAACGGACGCCCTGCGCGCTCTGGTCAGCCGACTGCAGGCGGAGAAGAACGACCTGGTGGCTCTCAACTCCGAGTTGCAGCTGAAGTGGAAGCCAAACTTTTGTGAAGACTCTTTCATCGAGATAATAACTGTGTCGGTGAGGAAGAAAAAAAAATTTACCTTGACGCACGTTAGTGGTGGTTGATCAAAAGACAACCGTGTCTTTTCAGGACGAAGGTGGCGTCGGCATGAAAGACGTCAGTGAGAGCAACAAACATCTCGACGCGAGCATGACGGCGTCCCATCTGGACAGCGAGGAGATGACCGTCAGCCACCTGCTGCAGTCCCTCAGGAACGAGACCCAACGAGCCGAGCGGCTGCAGGCCGAACTGCAGGCAACCGTCGACATGTAAAATGTTTTTCTTATCATTCGTATATGCATTCCATCAATTCTTTCCCTCAACCTTGTTGCACTCTTAACAGAATAAAAACGATGGAGGAAAAGAGGAGTCAACATGCGACCATAACAACACAAACCAGCTTGACGGAAGAGACCAGAGACAATTCGGAGAAGGCCGAGGTATTTACGTTTTAATGTGTCTGTGTGAGTCACGTATTACCGAATTCTCACAAGGAAGCGGTTGGACATCACTTATCAAAAATGTCTGAAATATTTGTCTGCGTTCCAGGTGGCATCCGAGTTTATAAGATCGCAGATGATGTCATTGGTTCAAAAGTTGCAGCAGGCCCAGAGTAAGCAGGATGAAGCGGAAGGCATGAAGAAGAACCTGCAGGAGCGGTTTGTTAACAATTACTTTGAGGGAAAACAAGCATATAGGATGGCACTATCATGCCTCAACTTGTTTCTCCTCGCAGATGTCGCGAGATGGAGAACAACGTGGCCACTCTGAGGGCCCAACTGGTCAACATGCAGGCTGTTAAATTGCAGAACGAAAAGCTCAAGGTGCAACTCGACAGCATTCAGGCGCAGAACTTAATCGTGCAGAAGAAGACCATGGAGGAGAGGTCCGTGAACACTTGTACTCGCAGATGGGAAAATAAAGCTTCAAACACAGAGTGCCATCTAGAGGCATCAAAAAATACAGCAACCGCTTCACAAAGCAACTGTGAAGCTTCATTTTCCCATCACAAATTTGTCCCTTTGAATGACGTGTAATGGAATTAATTTTGGTCCAGGAGCAACCTGGCCCAGCTGAAGGACGCCTACGCTAAACTGTTCGAAGACTACAATGAGCTCCAGGAAGAGCAGAAGAAGAGAGAGGTAACGTGTGGAGCAGAAACATTTTTTGCCGGTTTGCTATTTGCTTTGAATCAATTAAGTCATTGGTGCCGCAGGCCGGGTTGGTGGGCAAGGAGGTGGTGGACGAGCTTAGAGGTCAGCTCAGCGCTGCTGAGAAGGCCCTGGCTACCAAGCAGGAGCACATCGACAGCTTGAAGCAGGAGGTCTTCAAGAAGGAGAAGGAGCTGGAGACTATCTCTGTCTTGGAAGCGCAGGTGGGCACACTTCAATTTTGTGGCTCTTGAAAGCCATATTTGTAGTCTTTTTTTTTTTTTTTTTTACATCTTAATTTTCCAATTTGACGTGGCGATTCCCTCTCTCCCCAGGCCGAGGTCTACTCCGCTGATTTTTACGCCGAGCGGGCGGCGAGGGAGAAACTGCACGAGGAGAGGGAGCGTCTGTCTGTTCAGCTGGAATATGTAAAGAAGCAGAACATCCATCTGCAGGAGGAGATGAGCCGGTATGGAGAAAGATTGACAAACAGCACCGCAACTGGTGGTAGCAGCCAATGCAAAGTGGCTACAGGCAGGCAATTAAAGCAGCAAACACATTTTTATTTTTTTATGACCACTACGCAAGAAGCAAAACTGTCCCATTTGCTGAAAACACATCTCAAATATGCTTCAGTTATTTTGTTACACCCTCATAGGAAGAAGAAAATCTATCACCTCTGCAGTTGTTAAATCATAATTAGTCCCCCTTCTCCATAACACGGTGTTGTTACTAATATAAACAAAAAAGTAAATAGATATACACATCGCTGCTGCCACCTTGTGTAGAAGATGCGCAAGTACACCTTATTCACACGCACTGCTCCGTTTGAGGAGGAATGCACTAAAGGTGTGACGTTCCGTTTCTTCACTCTTGCCGTATTGTGTGTGTGTGTGTCCACAGGCAAACATTAGGTGAAATGCGAAGCAGACATATGCCAAATCCAAGTCCACGAGGGCAAGCTTTAGTTTCAAGAGGTATGATTTTTGTTCATGTCTGCTCTTGATGCTTTCAAGCAACAGTCTGTGGTTGGGGGTGGAAGAAACTGTCCACTCAGCAGTTTTTGTTTTTTTTTGTCTTGCAGGTACCGACTGGCAGCAGCAGCGCGATATTCCCGCACACGTTTGTCCAAAGTGTGACGAACGACTGCCAGATTTGGACACTCTGCAGATCCACATCATGGACTGCATCAACTAGCCCCGTCTCGTTGGTTTATGATAGTGTTAGCCGTAATTGCACTTTAATCTTAGTCTTCCTCTGGACTTAAACTCTTTCCTGTGATGAGAGGAGAACGATTCGTCAGTGACTCCTTGCTTGTTCAAATGCAAGATTCGGAAGAGTTGATACCTTTTTCATGTTTGACGTCATCTCGCAGTTTTTGTTTGCGTGTGTCAGATCAATATGCAAGGAATGTCCAAGTATCGAGACTTTAATAAATATGTTACTCGGGGGCTTTTGTACGATCGGGTAATATTTTTCTTTGAAACTTTATCATCGGGCACATATACTTTATATAAGCAGGTATATTTAATTTTAGGAGGCTCACAACCTTTTGAACCTGTACACTGCTCTTTCAAAATGTTCTGTTGAATAAATTGATGTCATTGGGTCAGAGGATTGGTTTCTCTGTGATAAATGAGCACATGTCCATGCATTTCAAAATGATTTCATCTTAGCTGGTGTGAATGTAGTCCCCATCTTTGCTGTAGTCCTCAAGGTCCGGTCATCATCGCCTTCCTCCATCCTGTGAAGACAAATACAGTATTGCTCTTTGATGGTAATTCTATTTTTATTCATATCATATAATGACTTTATGTCCCTCAAACACATTTAGGTGAAATGAATATGCAGATATCTCCATTGACAATTGCATGTTCAGCATATATTTACAATTATGCTTTTTGCTATTTAATTGCTATTTAATTATGCTATTTATAAACGCTTGTTCTTCTCTTTATGACGTCGACAATAGAGCACGCCTACTTTGCTGCCCGAACATTTGCCCTTCTGCTGCTGTAAAATAAAAAACATTGTAAACTATGCTCCTTCTGCATTCAGCTATCCATTCACTTATCCGTTTTAATTTTGTACATCTTTGAAAATTTTCGTCTTGACTAAGAAGTAAATCCAATGTCGAGAGAGCTTTCACAGTCAGGCACATTTGAGCCACCTAAAAATGATTTGACACTGCGGGGTCCTCAGTTTAGCGCCAGTTTAGAGTTTCTCCCTCGCTTTGGGAAGAAGAACAGCCAAAATATGGTTTGTTAAACGATAAAACACGGATATATTTACGTGTTATAAAAATAATAGTCATATACTAAAACAACTTTTTCAATCCGTTGAATAGTATAGAAGACACAAGGTGAAAATTTGGCACCTAAGCGGTAAGTTGATTGTCTTAGTATGTTGAATTTCATGGACCGACGATATTGTAACTAATCATATTATATTCACGTCCCTGTCGTAATGGTGGTTTGTTAATGTGTAAAATGTCCCCATGTAAAATGTCTACTGTGCTTGTAATGATACTGCCACTTAAACCGCCTTTGTTCTGTAGCTTGGCAGGTGTAATCAGGTTGACTCTACTTGATCATGGATTGTAAGTACTTTTTATTTTATTTGACATTTTTCCTCTCAGTTCCCTCCACATTCTAGAAGAAATCCAAGTCAGGCTCATTGAAGACTATATTGTCTATTGGTGTGAATAAGAATGATTTGTGTGTCTATTTCTTAGCAGTGTGTTGAACGGTACATTTTTTACTCTTCATCCAGGTGAAGACGATTTGGACATTTTGACAGCGCTGATGGCTGAAAATGATGGCTGTGAAGAAGACCAGCAGCAAGCAGATGACTTGGATGACCTGTTTGACAATGACGATGGGGAAGAGTATGTGGAAGGACAAGATGTGGAGCCGAAGGATGAATTGACTGAGCTATTTGGAGATGTGGATGATATTAAAAAAGAAGAGCAGGTGGTGAAAGAAAATAATAGCAAAGCCAACGAGAGTCTTAACAGGTCCCAAGAGGAGCTACAAGGTTTGTATCTGCGTCATTTCTTGCAGAACACACCACAAGTTTATTTTTTTTTTTCATGGATTTTTTTTTCCACCTTCCATCATGTTCAGAGGAGTTGAGGCAGATGCAAGAGAAAATGCAGGCATTGCAGAAGCAGCTGGAAGCGAGCCAGAGTGCTTCCTGCTCCTCTTCCTCGGTGAAACCATCAGGGAGCTCACCCACTCTGAAACCTTTGCGTCCCAGCCAGGCCCCCAAAAAGCGGATCCCAGCAAAGCCAGCGGCTGTGACACAGAAGCTAAAAAATAAATCAGGTACAAGTGAAATGCGCAAATACAATTCATCGTCACGCTTGCTTATAATTATGTTCACGTTCCACTGAAATATCAGTGACATCGTCGCCCGATCCAGTAAAAACAGGAGACCAGGAGTCCTCTGACTTTATCGCCGAGCTGAGCAACGCCGACTCAGTCAAACGCAAACCCAGAGTGACCCACCAAAGCACTTCACCAGGTAAACTCATCACCCGAGTTATTTGCGCCGCTCATTTCTCAGTGTATTATATTTGTTCATACCAGAAGCCAGAGCACCATTGGTGGAGATTAAGATGGGAAGCTCCTTCCTGCCTGTGGAAAGCACAAGCAAGGCGGCCACTCCTCATCGTCCGTCGACAACCTTCCAGAGCAGACCCTGCCCGACTTCTTCTTCAGCGGGACCGCCTAAGCTGGATTCTCTTCCTAAAGATGTGGCGATGGAAAAATACTCCGGATTGCGACTGAGGTCTTTTTTGAGAAAGCTCGAATTGTACATTCAATTCTCTGCATGGTTTTTAATCAGCCTTTTTGTCTACTTTTCAGAAAGCCACGCGTTTCATCCAGCGATATGGATCGTAAAATGGCCGACCGCCGCCTCATCCGCCTGTCACAGGTGCCGGAGCGCCTGCAACGCGAGAAGCTGGAGGACAGCGACTGGGTGACGTTTGGCGTGCTGGTCAGCAAAGCAACACCGCAAAGCAGCAGCAGCGTAAGAATCCCGTATTCGATCCAACAACTCTTGTGAGATTTTTAAGGTTTTTTTTTTTTTTTTTTTTTTTTTACGCCACAACATCTCTGCCAATAAAGGGTAAAACATTTAGCATCTGGAAGTTGAACGACCTCCACAACCTGGATGTGTTCGTGTCGCTTTTGCTGTTTGGAAACGTCCATAAGGAACACTGGAAGACCGAAACGGGCAGCGTCATCGGAATCCTCAACCCCAACTCCATGAAACAAAAAGACGGATATGATGGGGTGAGCGCAAACATCTCACATTAAAATGCCAATATTATTTTTATTAACTTTGGCTTTGTTTACTGCCATGGAGTGATTTAAGCAGTTCATTGACATTCTAAAAAAAAAAGTTTCCATCTTATAACATGCAGGTCAGCTTGACAGTGGATCACCCGCAGAAGGTGTTGCTGATGGGCGAAGCTCAAGATTACGGCACGTGCAAAGCCATGAAGAAAAATGGAGACCCCTGCTCTCAACTTGTTAACTTGGTAATACTGTCAATATAATATAGGAATATTTAAAACACTTTTGACTTCGATGAGTCATTTATAATTCCAAATATTGAAATATGAGTCAATTCTTGTATTCTTCAAATAAGCTTTGACATCCATCCTTCTTTCTGCCTTCAGTACGAGTGCCAGTACTGCCAATATCACGTCCAGGCCCAGTACAAGAAGATGAGCTCCAAGCGCTCCGAGCTGCAGTCGTCGTTCTCCGGAAAGGCGCCGAGCAAGGTGAAGGGCGTCAGCCTCAGGGAGCGCCTCTGTCAGAACGGCTTTCACTACGGCGGCGTCTCGTCGGCATCACTGTGAGTCCAACGATGGCGTCTGCTCTCAAGTAACATTTTCCTAATCGCATCCATATGCGGCGCAGATCTGCGTCCAAACCCCAAAAATCAGGACAGACAACTTTGGACAAGCTCTTTGTGAAAGGTTCCGCTCGTCACATCCTTCATGCGAAAACGCTCGGTAACGCGACTCCAGCCATTTCATTGGATCCTTTCGACACGGACGGAGTGAAGTGTCACGCTGACAATCTGTTTCCATCTTGTTAGCCCTGAAGTTGTCTGGTGAGGTGTCAAACTGTTCCAACGAATTCAAGAGCTTGATGTCGGTGCCGTCGCCGGGAGCTCTGCAGCTCAAGAAGCATTTGATACAAGGACACGGTATGCGACTCGGATAAATGTCGACCCAATGTCACCACGGGCTCAGAGTTTGTGTCTTGTCTATCAGTCCCTAAAGACGCACAAGGAGCTCCTCTTCAGTCCATCACGGCTTCAGACCTTCTCAAGCAGCAGAAACAGAAGCAAAGGGAGTTCCTGTTGAATCGTCAACGTCGAGCGGTCGTGGTGCCCAAGTCGGCCGCGTCGTCTTTACTGGCATCCCCCAAAGCAGGCGTCCCCGCGACCGCCCAAAGCCCCGCCACGCCGCAAACCCCCACGCTGGGTCGAGGCTTCGCAAAGGGCGAGGACGTCCTCTTCTTCGACGTAAGCCTGCGTCCCACCCCGCCCGCCACCACCCTGAGCCTCTCCACCACCAAGCTGGCGGCTCTGAAGAAGCTGAGAGCCAAGGGGATGGCGCTGGAGAAGGAAGACCCCAACGCTGTCAAGAGGAAGAGGACGAGCAGCGGCGAGATCAGCGCCCGGGTGGAGAAAAATCTCACCTCGCCCGACGGTAACTACACGTAACCCGTTTTTTATGGAATGAATAAGCAGTAACCACTTTGCGTTCAATATCATCCACGCAGTCGAGCGCGACGATTCTGACTTGGAGCCGGCTGAGAAGAAACAGCGAGGTGAACGCGACTACATTCAGTCGGAGGAGTTTCAAAAAATCCTCAACGCCAAATCTCTCCACGGCGCGGCACTACAGGCGGTACGAATCACCTTCCCCAATTTTTTATTTTTTTTTGGTCTCGTTTCAATTTGGTCATTTTTGCCGCCCCTCGCAGGCTGAGTATCAACTCCAGGAGCGATATTTTGACGTGCTGGTGAAGAAGGAACAGATGGAGGAGAAAATGAAGGGCATCCGGGAGATGAAATGTCGGGCTGTTTCTTGTCAAAAGGTCACTTCCTGTCCGCCGACAAATAGAACGACGCCGCTTACGCTTTACGAGTTCTCCTTTGCTCACCTCGCAGTGCGGCTACACATATTTCAAACCGGCCGATCGCTGCGTGGCCGAGAGTCACCCGCTGCGCTGGCACGACGCCATCAAACGTTTCTTCAAGTGCCCGTGCGGCCAGAGAGCCATCGCCCTTGACAGACTGCCGCACAAACACTGCAGGTAGCAAGCGACCTTGCATCCCTTGAATCTTTTCTGCATCGGAACGACAACACTTGTCTCGCATTTTTCCAGCAATTGCGGCCTCTTCAAATGGCAACGTGACGGAATGCTGAAGGTAAACGCGTCATGATGTAAAAAAGCATCCAAGACATTCCTTCCGTCTGCACGGGATGAAATCGCTGCTTCTTCTTCTTTTTCTCCCACAGGAGAAAACGGGCCCAAAGATCGGCGGAGAGCTTCTCAAGCCGCGAGGGGAAGAACACGGAAGGTTCCTCAACAGTTAAAAGTAGAACTCATTTTAATTTTGATCATGAGGACAAATGTGACATTTGGGAAGAAGTTAAACCACTGATTTTCGCATTTGCCGGAGGAAAAAGTTCTAAATATGCAAAGAATTTGGTTGATTGTTTCCGTTTTTGGGTGTTTCCTCTAAATATTGCTCCACCACAAGGAAATACTTGACTATGATTTTGTGATAATAGAGAGCGAGAATTTTGCAGCGGGCCCGAGAGGATCCCTTCATGCAAAAACTCGGCATGTTTCTGTACTTTAAAAGATCTTGGAAGAACATCTAAGGTTGGTCATTTATGAGAAATGTATTCATCTTTCATTTTTGGTCATTTGAGAGCCGCTCAGTGAATCACGTCTCCCTCGCCACACAATATGAAATGTGATTCTCGTCTTCTGCGTGAAGGCAAAACAAATTTTTGTAATCTTCTCCAGGTGTCGGGGCTCACGCCAGCCCGGAAATCTCAGGTGGTATTTTAAACAGGACAACATCAGCTTTTAGCAATTACAGAGTGCATTTTTTGCTTTTACTTCTTCTGTTTTTCCGATCCGGAAAATAATTTCACCCTGATGACTTGCGCAGCTCGTCTCTTCTTCCATTTGAATACTCTGAATTCCTGACCGCTCTGTGGTAAATGCATCAAAAATGTGTCTTTGTCGGGCTCCAATTCTTTCCCCGCTCAGGAAATCAAATGCGTTGGGAGTCTAAAATGTCGTTTTCAAACGCCTCAGGCTCACAATCACGGTAACTTTTTATAAATCCTTGTATGTGCGTGGAAAAAGCAGTTCAAACAAACATGCCTTACGTAATGTTGACTTTATTTGTCGAGCATGTACAATAAAAAAAAAAATTATACACAAAAGCAGAAAACTGCTTTTTTAAAGACATTTTAAGCTTTATTAGAATATATGGATCACTTGATTTTAGTGAAACCAGTGATAGCGAGGGTAACGTCCGTCATAGTTGTACTCGCGATATTGCTCTTGCTTCTCTCTGCTTCGTTCGCCTTGTTCTGTGCGTTTAAAGGAGACAACAACATAACATGACCTCATTTTGTATTTACCATTTTATAAACCTGTACATTTTTAAACAATATTTCGCTCTTATTGTGAAGTAGCGCCAAATGATTTAGAAAAATAATTGCCATTGTTCTTTTTTTTCCTTCCCCATCAATATTGTGATTGCGATTTAATATTTCTTTTTTCAATGTATTTTTTCTAACAAAATTTATTACATAACACAACATTAGGTTAATTATACATTTATATTTTTCTCTTGTAAAATAAAAGATTTTACCAGTACGATCTTCTTCGGCGTAGTTCTCGTATTCGTTGCGTTTCTCTTCGTTGTGCTCCCTCCGGCGCTCCGCGTTTATCCGAAACACCTTCTGTTCAGCTGGAAACACACGGTGACCGAGCGTTTCGCGTGAGAAAGGACACTGCGCCACGATATCCCGTGACACCTTCTGCAGGCCTGTGATGATTGACTAAGCAGCCGTTTTTGCCCTTATGGCGCACATGACTCAAATTTAGCTTTTTTTCTATCTGTAGTCGGTGTACGACTCACCGAGACGCTCGTAATATCTCACTGAGCGGCGACTGCGGCGTTTGAAAAAGGTGGCAGCGTCCGCCTCGGGCATGAACACGCGTCCCGCCGTCTCTGGTGGTGGTGGCGGGGTCAGAGTTCAACGCTTGAAGGTTAGCCACAGTGGTGAATATTTATGTGATGTATTTAGAGAGTATCACCTTTGACATCAGCTGCTTTTGGGTCGTCCGCACTTTCACAGAAACTGGAAACTAAGAAGACAGATATTCACTTGGAATGTATTTTTATCGATGCCAGGCAGAACAATTAAAATATTTTCAAATGTAAAATATGTGCTTGGGCTGAGTTAATATTGGTAAACACATGCAAAAGACATCTTAGAAGGTAAGAATTTTTTTTTTCCCTTAAATATTTTGCAAGCTACTCCAAATACTTGACTGATTTTTTGCCCCCCCACCCCAAACAGAATTACAGGATGAACTCACAAGTGAGGATGAGGAGGGTGATGAGGCAAGACAGAGCGAAGAGCGGACTTCGAGACATCTTGGAGAGCGGGAACAGACTGCCGACGAAACTTGTGTGGAGAAAAGTAAGAAGGGCGGATGAGAGGCGGGAGGAAGAGTGGGAGGAGAGAAAGTGAGGAGGGACTTTCAAGTCAATGTTAAACAACACAAATGGCAATTCAAGCAGTTTATTCTTAAAACATTAAAAACAGCTAATGTACATTCATTTAAAGTGCCCTGTAAATTCAGTTCTAAGGCAGTTTAATCACAAGGATTGAGTTCAAGTTTTTTTTTTTTTCTTTCCCCAGAAGCAACATGCCACAAATCGTCTGTCAAAACTGTCAGTCAATGTTAAGTATAAGTGCACAAATTATGACTAATTATCACAATTATCTTTTGTAAAGTGAACACAGCAGCCGATTGCTTATTCAAACATAATTTTCCTCAGTCGGCTTTGTTGGCCTGTCTCAAAGTCCGCGTCGCTCTCCCTGTACCAGGCGGCCTCGGAAAGCCCAAGTGTCCTGTAGGGGGCGACAAATGAGTTAAGTCTTTTGTTACCTTTGCGCTTTCAAGTGGTGTCAAATGCTGAAATCACCTGGAAGGTGAGACTGACATTCCCGGAGTACATCCTGGACACGAGCTCCTTCACTTCATTCTCGATATTTTCCTGCGATGTTCCCTTCACGTCGATGTAATGGCAGTCGGAACTGGCGTAGTGGCAGGAGATAGCCTGGAAACGAAAAAAAAAAAACCCGCAATCGTCACACTTTTTGCAAGCGTTGATAGGATTTGATGTCATACCTTACGGAATCCTTGCGTCTGATTCATTCCAGAACCGTGGATCAGCAACGGGTGGAAGAAGACCGTGTCGCCCTTCTCCATCTCCAGGTGGATCCTGGGATGGTCTGGGTTGTAGTCACGCACTCCGTGGTACATCTTGTTCACTCCACCCTGAGTGCGGTGCCAGTCAGGAAATTCACATCAGGTTTTCAAGCCAGGTGATGATTGTACGTCGGCGCTCGGACCTCCCACTCTGGGTAGTCGTGCTCCTTGAGCGTGCCCATGTGCGTTCCCGGCAGGACCACCAGGCATCCGTTCTGCCTATTCACCCGCTCCAACGCCGTCCAGGCACAGACGATGCGGTCGGCCGGTCGGAATGGGAAGTAATGGAGGTCCTGATGCATCGGGTGGCGAGACGTTTTCTTTCCTGAAAACACAGATGAGCATTTCGAAAGCTCCTCCATTTTGGTTGTGAATTTGGGACCATCCTCTTACCTGCATCGGGGGGCTTATTGATGAGCATGGTGTGCATAGCCATGATGTTCGGTCCTATGAAGCAGCCCGCATACTTCAGGATCTGACAAGAGAAAGGTCAGTTTTTAATTTTCGCTTAGTGCTCCAAGCATAACATTAACGAATGTTTCGTACCTCCGGTAAGGTGCAGTACCGGAAAAGTTCGGGATCCTCCTGAAAGTCTTGGAGTTTGGTGACGGCTTTCTGATCGGGAACAAACTCGGACTTGGCGATGGCCACGTCTCTCATGACCACCAGACCGGGAACGTTGACTTTTCGTTGACAAATGCGCTCAAACTCCTTCCTGAAGACAGAAAGACGCAGGTAAAACTCATTCTATTTCGTGCTTCATTTCCATTGCTGATGTTGAAGTTTCACGCCGTCACCTGAACGAGTCAATGTCCTCATCGGCCACAAGATTCTTGACAACCAAAAATCCATTTTGCTCATAGAAGAGCCGCTCTTCTGGCTTCAGCAGGTCATTGTCGAGTGTGTATCTGATGGATAATACAATGAGAAAATAATTTAATTGACTAACTTTTGAGTCACATAAAACTAAAAGTAACAAAAAAATGCAGAGTCAAAGTCAGTCATTGTTTGAAATGTGTCAAAGAGGGCAATAAATACTTAGATCATATTATATAAGTGCATAAATCAAAAAGTGTTTCCTTACCTTAGATTGTGGGGATGAGGGGCGGTGCTTTGAGCCGACGTCGGTGTTGCCTGGAATAGCTCAAGTCAAGGATGATAGCAGATTTAAATCCACTAAAATCTCGAGACACTTTAACTCTTTTATTTACGATGCGCCATATAATGGAAGCTCATTTTGCATATTTCCCAGAATGCTCTCCTCAACTTAGCAGACACTTAGCTGTTTGCAAAGGCAGCGCAGCAATAACAAGTTCTGCCGTTATGTTCCGACATTGCAACGGGTTCTTATCTAATATTGCAGTTTCAAATCACAATAAACTTGAATATAAATTTATTGCACTTTGCAATCAAGAGTTTAGGTAGCAGGTTATAACGCTAGTCGTAACTACGTGCATAACGGTTCCAGTTGTCGGGAACATTTAATCATTCATTTAAAATACCGTTACTTGGGAGCATTTATTGGTCTTTTGATAGAAATATCCTTATGCGCAAATCATCCAGGCGACCTTTGTTGTCTCCGCTGAGACTCCCCGGCCTGTGTTACCTCTGCAGTCCTCGTCTCGATGCACAGCTCTCGAATATAGAAGATGAAGTTACCCGCGGTAAAGATCCAAAGAATTAAAAAAGGATACGACCACGGCGGGGGACCGATCGAGATGCCCCATTAGCAATTTGAGCCTTTCGGCAGCCCGTGACATTATTGAGCAGCAGGTTTGTAGGCGCTGTTGTCCGGTCACTTCACCAGTAATATGTGAACTAGGTCAAAGAGCAGAACAACAACACACGTCATCTTTTGCTGTGTTGGGTGTGCGTGTCCTCTTTATAGTTCAACAACTTGAAATACCGCACAGTTAAACGCAGCTATATTTGTATAAATTGCATCGTAACTTGATTAATTTAACGGAATTCTAATGGTCTGCACGCTTCACCCGTGTTTCAACTTTACCAGCAGAGGGCGCCCTGTCACTAGAAACCGCCCAGCTATCAATATTTGTAAATAAATGGTGACAACGTGGATCGCAATCAATTAAAGCTAAAACAATAAAAGCGTCGTTTGTTTCATTTAATATTTTGTGCATTGGATAATTATTTTTTAGAATAAATGCCGAGATTTGACTGAATATGACGAACTTATTTTCTCTCCTGGTAACCGGATAGTGTGGCTTTTATTTTCTACACAAACAGGAAGCTGCGTTGCTATCCAGTACAGCTTGATGGCAGCTAGCTTGATTGCACCCCTCCCGTCCCCTCAGTCGCTTGTGGAACTGAAGCTGCCTCTCCCGACTCTTTAATCGGCTCACGCCGCCACAAAAAACAGCGTTTTTGAGGGGTTCCGTCTGTCGTCCTTTGTCCCCATTGCCCTTTTTAGTTTCTGAGGACGTTATTCCATTTCTTTACAAGAACGCCTGGGACCGGAACCGAGCGGGAGCTGTGTTTTTCGGTCTACTTTTGTGGGCGGATACAGCGGAGGAGGGCATCCGGGCCTGGCAGCTCCGGAGGGTCCGCTTAAAACCACGGAATTCACCGTTTACAGGTAAAATTCTTTCAGAAAACACTTACGGAATCCATCCGTTCTATCTAATAATAGAGTTCATGACCTTTTGGTAAATTCGGCTGAAAAGACGAAAGCAGCAGAGTGGTTTGTGGTAACTAAAACGTCAACACAAGCGCAAACTGAGATGCCACATTGCGTGCGCTGTTTTGACATTTGACAAATGCTTTTCGTTTTGCCCTCAGAACTCGCTGTGTGCTGTGCAAATATTTAACTTTGTTGACATAAAAGTGTGTATTATGAATGCCTTCATGTTCCCGTCCAGGTTCTGCGTCTATCACAAAATGTAAAAACGTCACGTTTATTATTAACTAACTTATTGAATTGACTTTCCTTTTTACACATTGTCAACACAAATTTGAGTCGTATTTCCAATCCCTGAATTGTAAAGCAATCTTGCAACCTTTTTTGTGCATACCTATGATGCTCTTGTGTGTTACGTGAGGTGCACCTGCTCCTATTTAATTTTCTAATCTGATAGATGCATGTCTCTCTCACTAGTCCTGTTTGAGGCCAATTTGCTTTCACAGTCCTTCAATGGTAACCTCTTAATTTGACGTCTAAACCAGTGTGTGTTCTGACCCACATCCACATGTAGGGCTGATGTTGGGTATTGAGGGTAGCACACCCCCAGAGGACAAAGTCATTAACCATGACGTCCCACTAGCAGACCATTGTTAGGTCATGTGGGAGTGCTTGCATTGATCTGCATTATAGCTCACACACACAATGTCTCGTATGGAACTGGCAGTTGACATAGTATTTTTTTCTCACGATTACGCTTTCAGGGTTGAAAATACTCTGGAGAAGTTTCACCTCAAAGTGTCAACGTGCTCACAGAAGCAGGGTACATAATCGTGTTTTGTCTTTTGCTGGGACGAGAAATATTTGACAGAAAGACGGCACCAAGTTTCAGTTGTTGACAAGTCAGTGTTTTATTTATATTTTTTTTGATTGAATGCTACCTTACCTGTTCTCTGAGAGCCATACCAAAGTATTAAGTTCAAACTCATATTGACACCTCTGCACAAGCCAGAATCTTCTATGAAATCAATTTGGGCGCTCTTGGAATATGCAAGGAAGCCAAAATGCACTTATAACCCTTAGAAATTGAAACCGATCATTGTTAAGACTTAATGCTAATAATTATATGTTTAAAAATGCACCCCAACTATGGTCATGTGTTACGTAAGGCCTCCTAAATTGCCCACAATGCTTTGCTGCGGCGCAGACTGTGCTTGCTTTATGATCAGCCTCTAAAACACTGTTGCCATTGACAACGGCTCCGGCTCTCTCTTTCTACCCCCCTCGTCCCCCCTCGTTTACATAACCTTAAAAATAATTCCTTTTCGTCTTGTTGCTTTCTCCATCTTGAGAATGATTGCGATTCGTGTGGGGCGATGCATGAATCACCCAGAAAAATGATGCGAACTATGCAAGGAATGTGGAGTGCTGTGCGATCTTTTTATCGGTCTTCCTGTTTGCGTGTTGTGTGTGCGCGCGACAATCCTGGCCATACCGCATCAGACTGATGTGACACAGAGTAATGATAGAGTGCGTGCGCTTGTCAGCCCGCATGAGCGTGGTCGGATGTCAGAAAGGGATATTCGCTCTTGTAGCAGCCGCGCGCGCGTGTGTATCTTCCACTTTATGCCGCAAGTCGCATTGTCATGGCGCACTTTCCAGATGTGTGCGCCGTCCAAACGGAGAGAGGGACACTGGCTGATAATCACATCAGTGCATAAACAAGCTGTCGCTCATTCCTGATGAAATAACATCAGATGGAATGAAAGCGCCGCCTCCATTTGCACATAAAAGCAGGGCAGGTGTTTGAGTGCAGAATTCCATACGGGATGGAGCCGCGCGCAGTTTGTACAAATTGGCACAAACGACCCCTCGCTTCGAGCGCTTGGTGGAGGTACAATTAAAATAAGGTGTTTAGGAGTTCAAGAAAAACTGCATGAATGTTTTTTTTTTTTTTTTTGCTCGAGCTACAATGTTACAAGACGCCAAGGTCTTCACAAAAACCTGGCTTAGCCCAATGACGGGGGAATTGCTCATCGTAGCGAATCACCCAACACGACGCATTGAGTATCCACCACCTGTTCCTAATGCCCTTGAGGGTTTGTGGAGATATTTGGAACTGTCGAGAGGAGTGGCAGGTTACATCATGGAATACCGTGAAGCATGTGCAGTGGCAGGCCTCGGGCGGGGGGCACTGCCACCCCACCCCTGAAATATGCTGGGGGCATTTTTCGATTTTTCTATGTCGGTGATAATAAACCAAGATTGTAAACTGAATCAGTATAGTAGCCCCCGCCCCACTTCTTCCAAAGCATTGAGCACTATGTCAATACCAGACTGGGAAGCAAGGCTTTTACCAGGCTGTAATCGTCTTCCAGTCCACTGCCTAATAGCGAAACGAGTGCACATCACGCGGGAGCATGTGAAAAGACACAGGCCATCAATGTTAATGCGTCACCTCAGCGCTCCGCATCGTTTGTTCACTGCAGATAAAAAAAAAAAGCCACAATGGGGTAAAAATAAGCTATTTTTAGCTACTGTAATGTGAGGGCTTGACCTCCATCGCCGTGTGTGTTTCGGGTTTGATAACCTCACCGTCCTGATACACCGATTTGAAGGATCAGCCTTTGTAATTGAGGATTAGTGTGTCCCGCCTTTGTCACGACCTCAGACGCCACACACACGTGTGGCCAAAGTTATTTAGCGGTCCGATTTGAGAATCGCACTTGTTTTGTGTCCCCGAAGGCTTTTTTGCGGGGCGATAACGGCTCGCGGCGTGCTGTGTTGACATTTGTATGGGACTGGTCGACTTTGCAAGGCTTCCAAATCTATAAATAACACGTCGCCTTCAATTCACCCTTCCACTCTTCCGCCGTCATTCCTTCTTTCGTCACTGTTCCTCCTATTCAGAGCATCTGCTTTGTCAGAAATTGCTGGAGCATCACACGAGGGGACATACAGTACGAGTCCTGCCTGTAGTTTTATTGATACATTTCTTTATAATTATGTAATCCCTTCATCTATTAATATTAACATTACAGCCTTTTATGCTTCTTGCTCACAAGAACCCAGCGAAGCCCCTGTGGGTCAGTCATGCTGAAGCTCCCTTTTTTTTTTTTTTTGGAGCTTCTCTGGAGCAAACAAAAGGGTCTTTGAGCTGAGAGCACCCACCGCGGCAGGCAGCAGTGGCGACGCTGTTTGTATGCGTCCTCATGGCTACACAAACACATGCTTGTGACTGCACTGGAAGCCTTTGAAACGCTTCTGATGGCCACTAAAGAAAAGAAAAAAAATGGCTGTTGACTGACCACAAAGTGTAATAAATTTAGAGATGACTACATTGGGCTGCTTGACTTTCAAGTCTTTGCAGTGTTTTACATTCTGATAATTAATGAGAATAAAGCGCCATTTATTTTCGGCGTTTATTGATTTGTTCTTGCCTTCTGTTTTTTTTTTTATTATTATTATTTATTTTGAATGGTACCAACCCAGAGGAAAATCTATAAGAGTTGTTTGAGGTTCCAAGTTCAATTTATTCATTAATGCTGGTTCGGGTTTACTTTGGCTGACTCATTCCAAAGAGCCTCTCCGTCTCCCATCCATGCGCGCGGCCTTCGTTTGCTTGTTTTCATCTGTCAGAAAGGCCGGATGTACTTGTCTGATGCCTTTCTTTCTCCTCCAGCTTCTTGAAACGTCTCGTCGGTCGCTAATGCATTAGTTTGTTCTCAGACTTCCACAACAGGTCGAATGTTCGCTTATCTCCGCTCCATTGATTGAAACTACTTTGGCGCTTCAGAATGTTAAATTATGGGCTGCTTCACACAAGATTACATGGTAACAACTTAATAGGAGCTCTCGCCCATTATTTTTCTCACAAGCTTCTTAAAGCGGCCCAAAGTCAAGTCTTGCTTTGGCAGGGCTGGATTGTCTCCATTCCCACCCGCCATTATGTCTCCTTTCCTTGTTGTCGTCCCTCCCTCTTCCACCAATTCCTTTTCACACTCTCCTACTGACTTTCAAGACACATTCATCTCCTCTCTGATATCCTTCGAAAGGAGGTGGAAGGAAGGAGGGAAGCGGGGGGGGGAGTAATTATTACGAGTGCTGTAATTAGTCTTTCAGGTTTGATGACTTCCCCTGTGAAGTGTTCCCCTGCATTGACTACCCAGGATGCTTCGGGGAAGGGGGGGGGGGTAGTTCGGTGAGATTTTATTTTTTTTCTGAGAATGTGGGTCAAAATTTCAGGATTTGCCTATGATGAAAGAGACGCAGTCGGGGGCTCAGTATTCCCTCTTTTTTTTTTTTTTTTTGCAGAAGTACACAGATTTTCATGCCAGATTTTACATTCCCTCACATACACCGCCATCGCAGGCACAAGCCGCAACACACACACACACACACACACACACACACACACACACACACACACACACACACACACACACACACGTCACTAGTCTTTGTTTTGCAGCAGAGATAAAACCCGGCTTTGTTACACTCCTCTGTATGGGGGACAAAGACTACTTATCTGCCTGCGTGACTGAATACATTTTAAACTTTCACAATCCTTTTTTTTTTTTTTTTTCTTTTAAAACATAATTTTCATCCCCTTTAACTGTGTCGTGTACATAAATGTGTGTGTGTGAGGGTCATCAGATCTGCATGATGGCAGAGCCACCAGGGTTGCCATGACACACTTCCTCTTCCAAAAGTAGGCTCATCCCACGAGCATGCTGTATGCGGCAAATGCTCTCAATTTTTTAAATGTGCTGTCATGGGGAGGGGGTGAGCAAAACTTGCTTATTTAAATATTGAAATGTTTGCTCTTTTGATGCAAATGTATCTCTGTTGAAAAAGCGTGAACTGAATGCATTACTTAAAAAAATAAGACACCCTGTCTAACCATATTTAATTTTTGACATCATATTAATTTTTAGCCAAAGTCAAATACATTTGTGAGCCTTTCCTGGGGTTGACTCGGATCTTAATTTGACAAACTACCAAACAAATTGTAACTTTTAATACCAAGCAAAAAAAAATAAAAGGGCTCAACCTAGTTACAGTTGCTACGGAACATAAATGCAAACTTTATTCCCACAATGACCAAATTGCCCCCTTCATAGCCCGGTGGGCTTTTGAAATTGGATCGACTCCAGTGCGCTATATTGAGGCCTTTCGCCGAATGTGCCTCGGTGGTACATAATTGGACGAATGGGCGACTGTGCGAACCCCTGCGATGATTAATCGCTCGTGCCGTGCGGCGACACGGATGACACACCGCCCAGGGGGATGTGTCATGAGTGGGAGCTGTTCGCGGGAAGGAGGAAGGAAGGTCGGCTTGATTGTCGTCGAGGGTCAGCCAAGACGGGCAGGCGGGACATTTCTGCGTCTGTTTCCTCCCTTACGCCCCCCACCCCCTCTTTTTTTCACGGACTCGCTTGACGGGGCGTTGACACGGCAGCACAATGAGCAAGGAGCAGCTGGAGGGCGATTGAGCAAGGTGTTTCCTGCACTCGTCCCGACCGAGACTTGACGTCACGCTTTTCTCCTCCTCCAATTAGTCTACCTTCCACCCCCCCGGTTTAAAAGTGAAAACAGCCTCATTCAATTCTGCGATATTCATCTTTTATTCATGCCTCGTTCATGCTTTATGCATGTGCCGCTCACGCGTTTGTCGAGCGGATTAATATTGGATTAAAAGGAGCCTTCATTCATGGGGCGGCTCAGAGCAGAGCGGGGATTGTCTGCAATCCCAAACGCCAACGCTCGTGAAATTTGGCTTTTGGTGCGACACTCGGGAATGAATGCTGACCGTGTGTGTGTCGCAGGCCGCGCACCGCCCCGCCATGGAGAAGATGAAGAGGATTAAGAAGCGTCTGTCCTTAACGCTCCGCTCGAGTCAGACCATCGACGAGTCGCTCTCCGAGCTGGCCGAGCAGATGACCATCGAGGACGGCGGCACCAAGGACAACGGTTTGTAACTGTGCACTCAAGTCAATTAATTTTTTTCAACAATATCCATACTTTCTTTTTTATAGTTGTTCTCATAATCAACATAATAATGATAATTTAGCATTTTAGTCCTATGACTCACTTTACTTACATGTACACCTACTTCGCCAGACGATAAATAGAACAAGCTTTTTTTTTTTTTTTTTAAACCGCGGTTCCAATAAAAACACACTTTAGTTAAAAAACCCTTTAATTTATTACCTTGCAAATGCCTTGAACGGTAATTAAATCTCTCTACACAGTGTACATGACCATCTGCGGACATTTTATAAAAGTGCTTTTAGCAACTTGCCTGCTCTCACGGGTCTTTAAATTATTAAACACTGACGGTGATGCGGAGTGAATGAAAACATTCGGTCGCGATGGGGATGAAGCGGTTCAGCGATGTTATGTAACGAGAGTAATGTCTCACACACACACACAGGGGCATTTGCATAAACACACACTCAGCTCTCTCAGCGAGAAGGTCAGCCGGGACTCTGTCAGCTTAGCAAAGTTAAGACTTCGTTTACCGTCTGTTGAGCAACAGCATCTACACCTGGAGAGCTTAGCCGCTGAGCATATCTGCTTCAAAATAATATACAGTACTGCTCGTGGGCTGTTTCGGTTCCTGAGATGACGTAACCTGGTATTCAATTTGGCACCACCCACGCCGCCGCCATACGATTGGCGGGAGCTTGCCAAAATAACGACACGCATTAAGTCTTCGGTAAATACGCCGCCGGAGTAATCCCGCCGTGTGTCGGTAATGAACTCTGCTCCACTTGAAGGCCAAGCTTCTAGTGTCCTTGTTGTCTTTCAGAGCCCTTCATGAGGAACGGCCGCCCGCCCACCTCCCACAGCATGCACTCCTTCCTGCACCAGTACACGGGCTCCTTTAAGAAGCCGCCGCTGCGCCGGCCGCACAGCGTCATCGGCGGCACCTTGGGCTCGTTCATGTCCATCCCGCGCAACGGCAGTCGCTTGGGTGAGCCACGCAAACGCCGATTCTCTTAACAGAAAGTCACAGATGGGAGATGGCTGTTCGTCCTTCCCACCTTTGCTCCTTCCTAAGTCGTGACCAAAGATGACGAAATTTCCTGTGAATTGATTCACAACCGATGTGTAGCATCTTGTCAAATCCCCGAGAGGTGCGACGTGACTCATGGTGATGACGCGCCATCTCGCTCTGCGGGGCAACCCGGAAACAATCAGTCACACTTTCGTAAGAGGAAATTATCAAAGTGTCAAATTGGAAAGAAAAAAAATGTCAACATACTAGATTACAGGACTCTTGATTATATAAACGCTCAGCGAGCCAGATTGAAGAACAGACTGGGCCAGATTTTGTTTACTCCGTCTAAAAAAATTATATAATCACCAAGCATCACCAAGCTCGATTGCTAAGTTCTGTTTTGACGAGGGATGTTTCAGAGTACAATTTTGGAGTGGTCACCGATACCAATCACCCATACAAGTACTTTGGATACATATAATTTCACCCAAAAAATGTAACAGATATTAAATTAAATGGAGTATTTGTTAATTTTCGATTCTATTTTTCAAATTTCTAGTTCCTGAAAAAAAAAAAAACCAACCTGTCTCTCTCCACCGATCCGTGCAAGAAGTCATTCACGCCCGTTTAAAATCACACAGGATTTGCTATCGGTGGTATGATAAACATCACTCTTTAAAAATGTGCAACCAAGCGCCTTGATGCTATTATGTTTGTGTATGCTTGATAGGCCTACTGGGCCTCGCTCTGGAACCCGGCCCAGATGGAGGAATGCGGATGCCAAAACGGGCCACTTTTGTAGGACAAAGCGCTACTATGGTCATACCAACGCTATATTGCAGGGACAGAAGGGTAAATGTGTGCTCCGAGTAGTTCGCCGGTAATATGGGACGGAGGGAGCTATGATGGAGACATGCAAATGAGGATGCGAGAGTGGGAGGAGGGTGATAGTGAAAGGAGAGGATATTTGAGGATGTAACAAAATGACAGAGAAGTGAAATAAAAGGTTTTTTTCGGGGCAAAATTTGTTGTCAGGTTTTCTTGCACGCCCTTGTGAATTTCTGGAATTGTATTTGCGTCATCTCTCTGCGCCTTTTTCTTTTGAGTGTTGGAAGAACCTTTTAATTAGCACCGCTAGTTGTATGTTGACGTATTAACTCTGTGACTTCTTTTTCACTTTTTTTTTTTCTTTTTCTCCCCAGGAAATCTAACCACGCTGTAATTTTGAAGCCGCTACACCCACAGTTTAATTTGTGTGCTAATTTTAGCTAGGCTCGCCGCCGCGTCGAATGTGTTTTTGCGCGCATCCTGCCTGCTTCCTTTCCTCGTGCCCGGTGATACTTTCAGATTGCGTAACAAAAGACATATCACCTGTCCAACAAACATTTCAAGCAAACCATCGCAACATTTGAGCTGCTCCAAATCGACCGGCATTTATTCCTATAATCTGCAAAGTCACCGCGCTTTAACAGCTTCAGGGCTCCAAGTACAATCACATAACGAACAGAAATGACTTTGGTCGTTTCCCCGGATTAATCCTTCTCTAATTCTGTTTCTGTAATATTTATTAGCGAAATGAACACATTTGAAAGAAATCCCGTCTTGATCGCGGATAACAAACTGCGGGCTCTCACTCACTGTATGTGTGTGTGTTGAGTCGGGAGCTTTGGAGGGTTAGGACTGTGCATCTGCTTTGGGCATCATTGCCCTCGCTCACGCTGTGCTTGGCAAGCCGTGGTCGTTTTACGGCCCTGGAAGATGCGCTAAAGTGTTTATTTATACTCGGCCCTCGGGATTTACAAGGGCCTGAGAGGAGACCATTGTATCAAAATAATGAGCTTGTTTAAACGCTCAGGTTGTGTTTAAACTCTTAGGTTTGGATTTATTTTTGAGAGATGAAGCTAACATGCTAAGCGGCTAATGCTATTTACTTCGTTGGCATTACGAACGTGGGCTGTTTGTTGTCTGGGTCGTTGAGCAGAGCAACTTGAAATCTCGCCTCTTTTATTGAAACCAGTGCACAAAATTGCTGCTTGGCAGTCAGCCCGGTGCATTGTGGTTGTCGAGGGATTCCCACTTTTATGAGCAAAGAATAAATCACACTGCCACTTTGTCTGCCTCGACATCCACTTAATTAATGCTTAACACATTTATATTGTGTGTGTTCTGTTTTAGACATCGTGCACGAGAATCTTAAGATGGGCTCCGACGGAGAGAGCGACCAAGCGTCGGGGACGTCGTCGGACGAGGTCCAGTCCCCAACGGGCGTCTGCTTGAGGAACCGAGTCCACCGGAGAATCTCCATGGAGGTAATATGTGGTCGCCTATGTGCAATGTCTTCCTGCACCATTTTTGTTTTAAATTTAATTCTGGGGGAAAATAAATGCCACAAATATTACAGAACACGTGATAATGTAAAAATATTGCCCATTCCTGAAAATGTTGAAGTGGGTTTGTGTGTGATGCTGAGCTCGGATGATTTCTGCCCCCTGCTGGAAAAAAAAAGATGTTGGGTGGAGGGAAAAAAGCGTATTTTTTTCCCCCACATCCTTGTCCTGATGTGAATTTGAAGACAACTTTAATATCGGCTCAATGTACCGAGGACATACTATTTGTGACTCAGCGTTTTTTTTTTTAATGCAATGCATTTCGGCCCTTCCTCATGAGTTCGCAAACGAGGAACTAATTTATCAAAATAATCCCTCAGTTGTTATTTTAGGCTGAAATAATAGCCTCTTTGTTGCTGCGTCTTTATATAAGTCTTTTTGAAAAGCCTTTTTGTGTCCAAACAGGAAGCACAATTACATAATACGATTAGCATCTTGAGGAATAAAAAAAAAAAAAAAATTCAGACAGCACCTTGATCAAAGCCGCAATGATATAATTTTGGCTTCGAGGCCAACTTTGACAACCAATGCGATATTCTATTTTTACACACCTCACTCCACAAGTCCACATTTGATCAAGATTCGACTTATTTTACTCTCAGAACATACGATATCATTCAAACAAAAAAAGTGATGCCGCAGTCCCATGAGATTTTCAGGTCCTCCACACAAATCATCCCTGTCCACATCTATGTGCATGTGATGGACCTAATCTGTTTTGTCTCGCTGGCATGGGAGGAAGAGATGAGTGCGAGTTATTTTTTACGCCTGTCTCCAGGAGAGCGTGGGTGGACTGCTTTTGTCTTGCGGATAACATTCTGTTCTCTCTGTGTGGTAATTGCACGTAATGGACGAGACGGGATTAAATGTCAGACTATATTTATTTAGGCGGGGATTAACATCTGCGTGGGTTTGTGTTAAAGGACCTCAATAAGCGCTTGTCGCTGCCGGCCGACATCCGAATTCCTGACGGCTACTTGGAGAAGCTGCAGCTCACCAGTCCTTCATTCGACCAGCCGCTCAGCCGCCGCTCACGCCGCGCGTCGCTGGTGCGTATCGGCGTGCGTGTGTGTGCGCGTGTGTGTGCGCGCGCACGCATGTGCCACTTTTATAGCCCCGCAGTGCTCACGGCACTGGGAGCAGCCTGTGCCAGTTGCCATGACAACCGACTCAGCGGGAGCCCGAGATGTAAAATTTTGAGAAGCGAGCGCTTGCAGTCACATTGTTTTCGAATAGGGTGATTGCTGATAATTTTATAAATGAAAAAATATTTTCTAGAAACAAAAAAACTATCAAAAATATGTATAAAATGTTTTTGCTAGGTAAATTGAAAACAAATAAACAATTGTCAAATAAGTCAACCAAAAAATTAACAACTTGTGGGTGTCAAAAACCTTTTAACATCATTTCAATTCAGAGGAATAATAAATTAAAATATCAATACATGTCAGATTATTTTTTCACCATTTTTTTTTAAGTTATTCAACAAAAACATGTTTGCCTGACTGTTTGACTCCCCATCGTAATTATTTCTGTGCTCTTTTGTTAGTCTGAGATTGGCTTTGGGAAATTGGAGACCTACATTAAGCTCGACAAACTGGGAGAGGTGAGAAAAGCTGCAAATTCAAATCAGAGCGGCGATTGAACTGCTGAAGTCAACTGCATCTGCTTTGCAGGGAACCTACGCCACCGTTTTCAAAGGACGCAGCAAGCTCACCGACAACCTGGTGGCCCTGAAGGAGATCCGCCTGGAGCACGAGGAGGGGGCGCCATGTACAGCCATCAGAGAAGGTTTGCACATTTTTACCCACCAGAGAAAACTCATTGCTGCAATTTTGGTTTCATGGCAATGATTTTTTTTTTTTTCCCCCTTTGTGTAGTGTCGTTACTGAAGGACCTAAAACACGCCAACATTGTGACACTGCACGACATCGTTCACACCGACAAGAGCCTCACGCTGGTGTTTGAGTACCTGGTAAGCGAACTCGGCTTTTTGCTGTGAATTTAAAACAGAAAAAAATATATATATAATATACCATGTCTTGTGCAGGATAAAGATCTGAAGCAGTACATGGATGACTGCGGAAACATAATGAGCATGCACAACGTGAAGGTCGGGGAAACCGTTTTATCATTTCTGTTGCATCACTGACAAAAGTTGCTCTTTTCTAAGTTTTCTAAGTTGATTATTTCCTAACGGCACGGAACGTCTTTGGCCGCAGGTCTTCTTGTTCCAGATTTTGCGCGGGCTGTCGTATTGTCACAAGAGGAAAGTTCTCCACAGGGACCTGAAGCCTCAGAACCTCCTCATCAACGAGAAGGGAGAGCTCAAGCTGGCTGATTTTGGTGAGTGCTGCCAAGATTTTAGATGTGGAAGCGATACTCGGATACATCTTCATTTTCTATTTATTTTTTTCCCCCCTCTTTTCGTGTTTTTGGTCGACGTGGCAGGTTTGGCGAGAGCAAAGTCGGTCCCGACTAAAACGTACTCCAATGAAGTGGTGACTCTTTGGTACCGACCTCCCGACGTTCTGCTGGGCTCCTCCGAGTATTCAACGCAGATCGACATGTGGTAAAAAAAAAAAAAAAAATCACTTTCTCCGTTTTGCCTCGCCATCCAAATCTCAGTGACGATTGTTGCCTCGCAGGGGCGTGGGCTGTATATTTTACGAGATGGCCGCCGGTCGGCCGCTTTTCCCCGGCTCCGCGGTGGAGGACGAGCTCCACCTCATCTTCAGGTTACTCGGTGAGTCCAGACGACCCGCCCGTTCAAGTCGAACGCGCTCGTCAGTGCTGACCGTCTGCGCTCGTGCCGTTTCAGGCACGCCCACGGAGGAAAACTGGCCGGGAATATCCTCCGTCGAAGAGTTCAAATCTTACAACTTCCCCAAATACAAACCTCAACCCTTCATCAACCACGCCCCCAGGTACGCACGCCATTGTGTCTTTCTATCAACCGAAAATATTTTTTTTCTTTGTCGGCTTTAAAGTCCTCCCACATGATGTTGTTAAAGTCGGACATTCTGTTTTTAACATGTGGCAGTACCGCGTGCAAACACAGACCTTGAGTAATAATGTGGGCACGTGAATGTTTGTGTGTGTGTGTGTGGAGCAAGAGAGGAAATCCTGTGGAACATTGTGAAGGCGGCCGTCCGCTTCCTTCCTCCCGCAAGTCTGCGCGTTCCCATCAGCCTTTGCTGCAGACAGCCATTAACTTGTTGTCCTTTTTCTTTCTTTTCTTCCTTTCAGGCTGGATGGCGAAGGGATCGAGCTGTTACTGGCTTTCCTCAGAGTGAGAAACTTCTCACACACACACACACACACACACACACACACGCACGATCATAAATTCAAAATGAACGATCATACTTTTAATGGAGTTGCATCAAAAAACGAGCGCCTTTGTCCGCTTCGCAGTACGAATCCAAGAAGAGGATCTCGGCTGAGGATGCCATGAAACATTCCTACTTCAGGCATCTTGGGATGAGAGTTCACACGTTGCACGAGAGTGAGCACGCACACGCAACAACAAAAACGTTCTCATCATGAATGTCAAAGTCCATCCAGAAGGAAACTGAGAGCCGCTCTGTTTCAGGTGTGTCCATCTTCACATTGAAGGAGGTGCAGCTGCAGAGAGACCCGGGCTACAGGAACTCCTCGTACCCGGAGTCAGGTGACTCTTATTTGCTTTGCCGACCTATCGGAGGAAATATCTCTCACAGTTAATCCGAATCCTCCCTTCGTTTCCTCCAGGCAACGGGAAGATCAACCGGAGGCAGAGCATGCTCTTCTAGACTTCGTCGCCCTCTCATCTGACCAGCATGACACAGTGACACCCCCCCCCCCCCCCTCCCCACGGCCCCTCCCTTCCTGGTTTACCCACCACACACGCATCCATATGCACACACGCCTCTTGAGTTAGCTTGACCGTTCAATTGGTGTGTTTATTTATTTCCGGATGGGGGGGGGGGGGGCTGTTTGCTGCTAAAGTTCTACTGTATGTATTTAACACAAACCTTATTTGTGTGAGCGTGTGTCTTCGTTTGTGTGTGAAGTCGAGCCTCCGTGCTGGGTATTTTTTTTTTCTTCCCCGCCTCGGCTCCCGATTAATTTTGTTTCAAAATTCCACGGATGGCGTTCAAGCTGTGATTCAAGTTTTTGGAGACCACTCGCTTCGTTTGTTTTTATATGAACGTGTTTAGAGTTTCGATTTTTGGGTTTTATTGTCAGAAATGACACATTTCAAAGTCTTAATTTGGCTCTCGGTGGGAGGACATTAATATTTTATTTGGTTGAGTTAGATCAAATTTGAACATTTGGGATCAAAATTTGGAGCCACACTGAAACGGTAAAAAAAAAAAAAAATAGTCAGGTCACACTAAAAGTTGCAATATTCTAACAATAACTTGAAGAAAAAATAATAAATGTGAACATTCTCACACATTTATTATGAAGGCTATTTTTGTAAAAATATATGTATATTTTTTGCAAAATACGCTGACTTTATAATTCTAATGGTCCAACTTTCTCTCTGTTCTTGCAAAATTCCAGCATTTTTTTCTATATCTACTATGGTTTCATTCTCTTAAAACAGGGATTTCTATTTTTTTTTTCTGAAAACATCGTGACTTCATTGCAACAGTGCAAACTCTTTTCTTCATAACACTCCCTGCAACATTCTATCATATTTCCTCATAATGTTCTCTGACTCTACTTGAACGACGACTTCTTTATTCTCATCCGAATAATGCAACTTTCTTCTTGTAATATTACATGAGTGCGACTTTAAACAAAATGACAACTTGTATTTATTTTCTTTTCAGTGTGGCCCCAATACTTCTCGGAAAAAAGCAGTGCGGGTGGTTTCAGGATTTTGTTTTTATTCCCTCTCTAACTTTCACTGCAGTAACTTTGTGTTCGACCTGCACTTTTTTTTTTTTAAGACATATTGGCAGGCGTTGGCTGAGTGTACCCAACAGTATTAAGATGTGTGAAATCTTGCGTCAACATACAGTCACAGGAGGGGAGGGGGTGGGGTCGTGGAGCAGCGGGGCTTCTCCACGCCCCGACCCGATATTGTAGTTCAATGGACATTTGTGTCGAAGTCTCATTCCTAGTCGACGTGCGTTTACTGAAGAGCTCCTCGATTCTCGCCACAGACTCAGAAGTGTGCTTTGCTTTCCCGCGCTAGATCAGGCAGCAGATATTTTGTCTAGAAGTGGTACACTCCCCGTAGCAGAGTGTAAAAGCTACAACGACCCCAGGGAATGTATTGAAAAGATGATGCGAGCGTCTGTAAATGTTCTACATTTTGATCCGAGTCCACGAAATGTGCAGTAACGACTACTACGACTTGTTGTTTGCAGCTAATGGTGTCCTAATCCCGTAAGCACACTGTATTCGTCTTTCACAAGTAGATGCAAAATATTATGACCCATCGTTTGACATGGCAAAGTGAAACTATTTTTTCTACCAATACGTTGTAAATCTGATGTTGTCTTCTAGCCGTGAGACAAAAAGATGTGTAAGTGTTTTGTTCACTTTGAAGAAGCAGAAAAACAAAAAAGAAACAATGTATTAATGGTCATCATCATGAACATGTATTCACAAAAGAAAAGTGAAATACTGTTACTATTAACTTTGATGGCGTCCGTATATTTTGAAATGAATCGCAGTAACGCGCATGACAGGAGATTTCTACCGCGGCTTTATTTATCGTTGTACCACTTTTCAAAAAAAATGTTTGAATGTCCTGACTTTTATGTGAGTGTGAGTGTGTGTGTGCGCGTGCGTGTGTGCGCGTGCGTGTGTGTACAACAACGGTGTCTGCCTGCTGCATGCAAGGCCTGCTGTGTTTGTGAAAGCACACTGAGCTAGCCGCCTGTGAACAGTTGGTGTGTATGCGACTCTTTCTACTGGAATTATTTATTTCTCATAACCATCGCAAAGTAAATTGAATCTGTTTCATATAACAAGTCTAAGATTGTTCTCTCTTGGTTGCGTCGTTCCTAATCCTTTGACAGCTGACTCAATTAAAAGGCCTTAAAAAGTGACAATGTTATTATTGACCACTAGGGGTCATCAGAAATTAAATAATGCATAATTTCCTCAGTAGAGCTCATGCCAAGACAAAACACTTGATTCCCTATAAAATAATCGTTTAATAAGCATTTCTAAATTATAACTCACAAAGTGAATCATAGAAGGCACAACAGATATAAGGCGTTAGATATAAAACAGATCAAAATATTGATTATCATGTGATCAATTTCTTTTCAGTATCCTGAAAATAAGCATGTTCATTGTTTAAAAAAAAAAGTTAAAGCCAGTTCAACTGCTGTGTGTCATTGTCATTTGACTGGTTCATAAACCCAGTTGCATCTCCCAAAAATCCTGTTTTTCCTCACTATGTTCAACAAAAAATGCTGACCTTTGCAGTTTCCTCAAACTATCTGTGATATACAAAATGCATCTGATTGTCTCCCGCCGCCCCCCCCCCCCCCTACAAAAATATAAAATGAGAGTTTCAGTGTTTTGTTTTTTTAAGGCTGATTGGCGCAGGTCTCCATTAACAGGACTTGTGGGAGGAGATCAGCAAAGAAGAAGAAATGTCCACATTGTGCCAAGGCAATGGAATGGCTCCATTCAACAAGGTAGGAAACTGCGTGGGGAAAAAAATAGCGGATGGATAAACATCTTTGTTGATCCAAATCAAAGTGGTGGTGTGTATGTTACCTGGAAGGTGGCATGGCTCTGCAGATGTCCTGGGCTTAGAGGTCCCACTGGACTTAAGTTAGACCACATGTGGATGTTGGACAACAGCGGATTGGGGGTGAGCAGTAGACCTGAAGGAGTCTACAAAGACAAAAGCACAAAAACGTGTAAGATCAAGATCAAGTAGTCATTAATCTGCCTGCGATGGCTTGTACTACTTAATAAGACCAGCAGAGGGCGTAATTAAATAACGTCTGTTGATTCCGAGTCCCACAATGACATCCGAAGAAGACGAAGCAGGAAGTAAGAAGGAACCCCGCCAAGTTTGGTAAGCCGCGAATGTGTCTTCGATAAATACTGTTTTCCGACCACTATACCAGTTTTAGTATTCTTTAGATGCTTGTTTTCCAAACGAATACTTAAACTGCGACATTTTGCCGAAAAATAAGCTCTCTAGTAAATTGATAACCCGTTTATCGTGCCCAAATGGAATATGGCGGCCCATGCTACACTGTGATGTCATGCCCTCCCTTCACAGTGTAAGTGCGGCTTGGTTGCCAGGAAACGTTCTGGAACATATGGCATCACTTATAACCCCCCTCCCTTCTCCCATTTCCTCCCCGACTGCGAGTTTCCTACTAGCGCATGCTTCTCCCTGCATTGAAAAATGTGTTCCACACTATTTTGTACCTGTGCCGTAAGGAAAGCTGGAGTCAATGACCCAGAGGGAAGGGCTGGACTTTTCAGGGCGATGGAGACGAGATCATTTCCCGTCACGAGGAGGGATGGGGATGACATTTCCAGGTCTTTGGGTTTGTTGAATTTGGAGCGCTCTCGCTCCCTCTGACCCGATGACAGGTTTAAAGGCGCATCGCCTTGTTCGCAATCATCAGTCACTGCATGGACGGGACTCTGTGATGACGAAGATCGAGCCGGAGAGTTTTCAGTCACTGAAGGGAGGGAGGAATGGCCGCGGTTGGTGACGAATCGGATGACTGTGGAGCTGTCGTCGTGGCGATCGTATCTGGACTCTGTTTTGATGTAACGGGGCCGTTCCAGGGTGTGACTGGCATGAAGGTAGCAGTGTTTCCTATCTTCGTCCTCAACCTCCAACGCCACGCCTCTGCAGTCTTCAGTCCTCCGGCCGGCCTCCACGGCAGCCGGGTCCATCTTCAGAATGTCGGGGAATAAAACAAACTTGTACACAAACTTCTGGCCAATCACTTTCTTGATGATATTCTGAAAAAGGAGCAAGCTTGGGTTAGCGGGCGACTCAACACACGCCACCCAATTAAAAAGCCCACAAGGCTTACTTTGTCGTAGTAGTAGCGCAGGGCCCGGCTCAACTTGTCGTAGTTCATGTTGTTCTTGTTCTTTCGCAGGCCCCACAACTTGGCCACCTCCTCCGACTTGAGCAGCTTGAACTCGCCGTCGTCTGACGTCCAGCAGATGAGATGTTTGTGGCTTTGGTCGAGCAGCAGCTGCAAGAGGAACTGCCACAGTGTGCTGGAGCTTTCCATGACGGCGCCAATCCGTGACGATCAACCACTGGTAACACACAGCATCATTTGCTACAGAACTTGCACTGACGCACAGCTGATGCACTTTGGAAAAGTATTTTATTCACAACAACTATTGCAACTGTCTTCAGCTATCTAAGCCAGTGACGTACAGTGACTGGAAATACAATTAAATTAAAATAGTAGCATTTTTTACAGTCATAGAAAGTAAAATGCAACAGTAAATGTTCACATCCTGTGATTATTATTAATGATGTGTGTACTCGCCTCCCTGGTGATAAAGCCTTGCTCAACTGGCTCGTTTGCCTGCCGGTCTATGTGTTTACTCACCTCCCGGCTTTCTGAACTTGCCTTGACTACGGCCGCAATTAATTAAGACAAGCCTTAATTACGCATTTACAACTACCGGTAGGTCGATCCAATTTGCAGCCTCGACTTTCTGACAATAGAGACGGGAAGACCCTTAGCAACCAAAAGCGGTCACAGTCCGACGAGTGGTTTAGTATTGCTGCCATAAATCATAATTAACGTCCTGCGCTTTTTCCTGTTTGCGTTCTGATTTAAGTGAGGGAGGAACTGCAACTTTCTGTGCGGGCCTAAAACGAACACTTCCTGTCATTCAGGGGCGTTTTTCCCGGATTTAAAGCCATGCCTCGGAGGAAGGCCGGACTTCCTGTCACCAGAAAGCAAACACACACACACACACACACACACACACACACACACACACACATCCATGCAATACATTTCTCTATCGATTCATGTCAAAATGACATTTCTGATTTAGTCCTGTCGGAATAAAACTGCTCCTTTTCACCAGTTGAATGCCAAAAGCTTTTGAGTCACAGGAAGTTTACTTGGCCTCATGTGATGCAGAATTAAGATCCTCCTACACACAAAGCCTCATTTTTCCTGTTGAGTCAATGCTGTTTTGGAGATATACTGAATACAAGTGTTTTTATTGTTGCGACTCGATTAGTCCATAAAGTCCAGAAAAAAACTGAATCTAAAAGGGACTTTTAAAACCAGTTATGCATTGTTCACTTTTTTTTTCCTTTGCTCTGTGTAAAATATTAAATATTGACTTGTGAATGTGTCTAGGACTGAGAAAAAAATAGTTTTGCGCCATTTTTACGCACTAATGTCATTTTTAACCTGATACCCCAGACTCGACCTTGCTTAAAACAACTTTTAAAGAAGTATTTTTTTGTGTGTGTGTGTTGACACAACAGAATTAGGAATAACCCGCGCCTACCCTCGTTTACGGCACGGCTGATCCTCTTCTTTCGGCCCGTCCAGATGCGCGTAAAGTCTAAAGCAGGCTGCGTGTCGTCTTGTGTTGTGGCTCCATGCCGCTGTGCGCGAAAGCGGATCCGCGACTCTGCTCTGCTCTGTGCTTTGCTTACCACAGAGCAGGAAGTCGGGACGCGCAGACGGACATCGGGCGCACTTCCTGTGGCGCATTATTCCCATCTGTGTAAAGGCGCGCACGCACGCACACACTCATGCGAAACGCACGCACGAACAGGACGCCACTCGGCGAACTGACGTCATACTTTTTGCTTCCTGCTCACCGGGATGGGTTCCTGTTACACGCGCACAACGAACACACAGTTCGTCTTCCTGTAACACGAAAAACACCAGTTGATTCACACTGTAACTGCTCTTGTTTGTCATCAAAACAAATTCCCAGTCTTAAAAAAAAAAAACATATTTCATCCAAAGGAATTTGATTAGCTAACCAATTTTACAGTTTGCATTTATTGTCGACTTTGAATTTGTCTCCCTCAACTTGGACTTTGTCTCCCTCTTGTGGCTACAGGCAAAGCCTAACTCTGGCAAAACTACATTTGACATCTGCACGATCACTACCAGTGCGTGCACAAGACACAAGTTGGACTCAATACTATTATTAGTGCAGAACAATAGTTTAGGGTAAGTTAAATTTCGTCCTAGTAAATGGCGCTATCACGGAAACAAGTATTAATATACGTATTAGTGTGCAGGAATGTGCAGTAGGAGTAAATTGATTTTAAGATTGTAATCCAGTGTATACAGCTTTGTAGCTGTTGTAGTAGCAGTGCAGTAGTGCAGCACAGTGGTTTACTAATAACGATTAATAATTGCAGTCGTAGGTCCATTTGGAGCGGCAACAGTTTGGTTTGAATTATTTGCGCCCTCTGCTGTTTCTGATAAACACTTCAACTGAAGGTTTACTTCCGGTTTCGGGCAAGAGTCGCGTTCATAGTACCTCGGAAATGGGATAATTGTTTTCATATTAAGCACACATACTTACGTATATTTGATAGATTGATGTTAACATTTTCCCTTGTGAATCTATAGATGTGAGTACAAATTATTTTCTTGTCGAAATTAGGATCGCGGATCATGCGTCCATCCCCACCGTCGTTTGTGACTCGATTCCGAATTCTCACCGTCATTTGAATGCAACATTTTCCACCAGGCAAACATGGGACTTCGGCAGCAAGATGAAGACCCTGCAAAGTCCAAAGAATCCACCGTGTCTTTGCCGAAACACTCCTACTGGTTCGACTTCTGGCTTTTTGTCGTCTTTGACGTTGTGTTTTTCCTGATCATGTATTTTATAGTTCCCTAATATGGTAAGGGAACACTGGAGACGTTTGTAATCAGTGGGCGTTTACGGAAGTAGCGAAATTGCTTAGCATGTTTTTCGTTAAACGCTTGATCCGTGTAATAATTCAATGAATTTTATTCTAGATTACTTAAAGTAAATGTTCCCTTGAACTTGGGTGTTTGTATAGTTTGCCACTTTTTGCTCTTTGTTTTTGTTTTGCATGACTGCACGATTTGTTTCTTTTAAGGGGCGATGAGGGGACTAGAGACTGAACTGCGATTACCAGTCCTGCTTGCTCATGGCGATGAGAGGACGCGAGAATGAACTGCGATTACCAGTCCTGCTTGCTCACGGTGATGAGGCGACCAGAGACTTAACTGCGATTACCAGTCCTGCTTGCTCATCGTTGTGGAAATGCTAACCCAGCAATCGACTGAATCCTCACACCATTTACTACAATGTCTGTATTAATTTCTGGAATACAGACAGGAAATATGTGCCTTTTTAAACGTGTTTTCTTGACCATTGACACCATGTCTCACTTTGCGTGGCACTTGCCACTTATGAAAAGGACTATTGACTCGGATGATGAATTCAATTTTGTTTGTGATGAAGAAAATGTATTTTTCTGTTTCAACTGAATCAAAAATGTTACAATCATTAAAGTTACTGATGGAAAATATCTCAGTGTTTGAATTGTGTTTTGAAGTAGGTGTTCTGTGTTTCTATTTTGCCTTTATAAACTGCTAGTTAACCAAACGACAAAACGTGTCATTTCAATGAGTATACTGATCACCTTGATGACGTCATTCGGTGATCTGTGCGTGCCCATGTTGTCAACACAAACTGCGCGATGTGAAGTCACTAAAACATGTTGAGAATATTTGCACATCGGCTAGTAGTTTGAGGCGGACAGATAATAGCTTTCATTTTAAAGACACGACAAATTCATTTTACTATGGGGATAAAGCATGAACCGCAATCTTACATTATGCAAACTTTACCATGTTCATTTTACCTTGGGTTACATAGGAGTGAATGGGGGCACTGCCGTCCTGCGGTAGCTTGGCGTCATTACATGAGCCACCTCATAAAGCATGAACCGCAGTCTTACATTATGCAGACTTTAGTATGTTCAATTTACCTTGGGTTACATAGGAGTGAATGGGGGCACTGCCATCTTGCGGTACCTTGGCGTCATTACATGAGCCACCTCATAAAGCATGAACCGCAGTCTTACACTATGCAAACTGGAGCTCAAAGTTTGCTTCGTGTAGGGCTCGAACCATGATCTCCCGGTCACCGGGCAAAGTTATACACCATTCTGCCATTTTGACGGGGAATTCGGCATTTTTATTAGGTAGTGTATAGTACATAAAGGACGTCTTGTCGAAAAGAAAAAAATGATTTTTCTGATTGGCTGGTTGATCGGTGACGTCACTTGGACACTCTATTAGGTACACCGCCATTTTCAGGCGTTCCTAATCACAGGCCACTTCATTAGGGAAAAATCATGGTCAAAATTTAAATGAAAGTGAAAAGTGCCACACCCAAACAACCCCCCACTTTCTGATTGGCTGTTTGAGCTGTGACGTCATTCGGACACTCCATTAGGTACACCGCCATTTTCAGGTGTTCCTAATCACAGGCCACTTCATTAGGGAAAAATCATGGTCAAAATTTAAATGAAAGTGAAAAGTGCCACACCCAAACAACCCCCCACTTTCTGATTGGCTGTTTGAGCTGTGACGTCATTCGGACACTCCATTAGGTACACCGCCATTTTCAGGTGTTCCTAATCACAGGCCACTTCATTAGGGAAAAATCATGGTCAAAATTTAAATGAAAATGAAAAGTGCCACACCCAAACAACCCCCCACTTTCTGATTGGCTGTTTGAGCTGTGACGTCATTCGGACACTCCATTAGGTACACCGCCATTTTCAGGTGTTCCTAATCACAGGCCACTTCATTAGGGAAAAATCATGGTCAAAATTTAAATGAAAGTGAAAAGTGCCACACCCAAACAACCCCCCACTTTCTGATTGGCTGTTTGATTGGTGACGTCATTCGGACACTCCATTAGGTACACCGCCATTTTCAGGTGTTCCTAATCACAGGCCACTTCATTAGGGAAAAATCATGGTCAAAATTTAAATGAAAGTGAAAAGTGCCACACCCAAACAACCCCCCACTTTCTGATTGGCTGTTTGAGCTGTGACGTCATTCGGACACTCCATTAGGTACACCGCCATTTTCAGGTGTTCCTAATCACAGGCCACTTCATTAGGGAAAAATCATGGTCAAAATTTAAATGAAAGTGAAAAGTGCCACACCCAAACAACCCCCCACTTTCTGATTGGCTGTTTGATTGGTGACGTCATTCGGACACTCCATTAGGTACACCGCCATTTTCAGGTGTTCCTAATCACAGGCCACTTCATTAGGGAAAAATCATGGTCAAAATTTAAATGAAAGTGAAAAGTGCCACACCCAAACAACCCCCCACTTTCTGATTGGCTGTTTGATTGGTGACGTCATTCGGACACTCCATTAGGTACACCGCCATTTTCAGGTGTTCCTAATCACAGGCCACTTCATTAGGGAAAAATCATGGTCAAAATTTAAATGAAAGTGAAAAGTGCCACACCCAAACAACCCCCCACTTTCTGATTGGCTGTTTGATTGGTGACGTCATTCGGACACTCCATTAGGTACACCGCCATTTTCAGGTGTTCCTAATCACAGGCCACTTCATTAGGGAAAAATCATGGTCAAAATTTAAATGAAAGTGAAAAGTGCCACACCCAAACAACCCCCCACTTTCTGATTGGCTGTTTGAGCTGTGACGTCATTCGGACACTCCATTAGGTACACCGCCATTTTCAGGTGTGCCTAATCACAGGCCACTTCATTAGGGAAAAATCATGGTCAAAATTTAAATGAAAGTGAAAAGTGCCACACCCAAACAACCCCCCACTTTCTGATTGGCTGTTTGATTGGTGACGTCATTCGGACACTCCATTAGGTACACCGCCATTTTCAGGTGTTCCTAATCACAGGCCACTTCATTAGGGAAAAATCATGGTCAAAATTTAAATGAAAGTGAAAAGTGCCACACCCAAACAACCCCCCACTTTCTGATTGGCTGTTTGATTGGTGACGTCATTCGGACACTCCATTAGGTACACCGCCATTTTCAGGTGTTCCTAATCACAGGCCACTTCATTAGGGAAAAATCATGGTCAAAATTTAAATGAAAGTGAAAAGTGCCACACCCAAACAACCCCCCACTTTCTGATTGGCTGTTTGATTGGTGACGTCATTCGGACACTCCATTAGGTACACCGCCATTTTCAGGTGTTCCTAATCACAGGCCACTTCATTAGGGAAAAATCATGGTCAAAATTTAAATGAAAGTGAAAAGTGCCACACCCAAACAACCCCCCACTTTCTGATTGGCTGTTTGAGCTGTGACGTCATTCGGACACTCCATTAGGTACACCGCCATTTTCAGGTGTGCCTAATCACAGGCCACTTCATTAGGGAAAAATCATGGTCAAAATTTAAATGAAAGTGAAAAGTGCCACACCCAAACAACCCCCCACTTTCTGATTGGCTGTTTGATTGGTGACGTCATTCGGACACTCCATTAGGTACACCGCCATTTTCAGGTGTTCCTAATCACAGGCCACTTCATTAGGGAAAAATCATGGTCAAAATTTAAATGAAAGTGAAAAGTGCCACACCCAAACAACCCCCCACTTTCTGATTGGCTGTTTGATTGGTGACGTCATTCGGACACTCCATTAGGTACACCGCCATTTTCAGGTGTTCCTAATCACAGGCCACTTCATTAGGGAAAAATCATGGTCAAAATTTAAATGAAAGTGAAAAGTGCCACACCCAAACAACCCCCCACTTTCTGATTGGCTGTTTGAGCTGTGACGTCATTCGGACACTCCATTAGGTACACCGCCATTTTCAGGTGTGCCTAATCACAGGCCACTTCATTAGGGAAAAATCATGGTCAAAATTTAAATGAAAGTGAAAAGTGCCACACCCAAACAACCCCCCACTTTCTGATTGGCTGTTTGATTGGTGACGTCATTCGGACACTCCATTAGGTACACCGCCATTTTCAGGTGTTCCTAATCACAGGCCACTTCATTAGGGAAAAATCATGGTCAAAATTTAAATGAAAGTGAAAAGTGCCACACCCAAACAACCCCCCACTTTCTGATTGGCTGTTTGAGCTGTGACGTCATTCGGACACTCCATTAGGTACACCGCCATTTTCAGGTGTTCCTAATCACAGGCCACTTCATTAGGGAAAAATCATGGTCAAAATTTAAATGAAAGTGAAAAGTGCCACACCCAAACAACCCCCCACTTTCTGATTGGCTGTTTGAGCTGTGACGTCATTCGGACACTCCATTAGGTACACCGCCATTTTCAGGTGTTCCTAATCACAGGCCACTTCATTAGGGAAAAATCATGGTCAAAATTTAAATGAAAGTGAAAAGTGCCACACCCAAACAACCCCCCACTTTCTGATTGGCTGTTTGATTGGTGACGTCATTCGGACACTCCATTAGGTACACCGCCATTTTCAGGTGTTCCTAATCACAGGCCACTTCATTAGGGAAAAATCATGGTCAAAATTTAAATGAAAGTGAAAAGTGCCACACCCAAACAACCCCCCACTTTCTGATTGGCTGTTTGATTGGTGACGTCATTCGGACACTCCATTAGGTACACCGCCATTTTCAGGTGTTCCTAATCACAGGCCACTTCATTAGGGAAAAATCATGGTCAAAATTTAAATGAAAGTGAAAAGTGCCACACCCAAACAACCCCCCACTTTCTGATTGGCTGTTTGATTGGTGACGTCATTCGGACACTCCATTAGGTACACCGCCATTTTCAGGTGTTCCTAATCACAGGCCACTTCATTAGGGAAAAATCATGGTCAAAATTTAAATGAAAGTGAAAAGTGCCACACCCAAACAACCCCCCACTTTCTGATTGGCTGTTTGAGCTGTGACGTCATTCGGACACTCCATTAGGTACACCGCCATTTTCAGGTGTTCCTAATCACAGGCCACTTCATTAGGGAAAAATCATGGTCAAAATTTAAATGAAAGTGAAAAGTGCCACACCCAAACAACCCCCCACTTTCTGATTGGCTGTTTGATTGGTGACGTCATTCGGACACTCCATTAGGTACACCGCCATTTTCAGGTGTTCCTAATCACAGGCCACTTCATTAGGGAAAAATCATGGTCAAAATTTAAATGAAAGTGAAAAGTGCCACACCCAAACAACCCCCCACTTTCTGATTGGCTGTTTGATTGGTGACGTCATTCGGACACTCCATTAGGTACACCGCCATTTTCAGGTGTTCCTAATCACAGGCCACTTCATTAGGGAAAAATCATGGTCAAAATTTAAATGAAAGTGAAAAGTGCCACACCCAAACAACCCCCCACTTTCTGATTGGCTGTTTGATTGGTGACGTCATTCGGACACTCCATTAGGTACACCGCCATTTTCAGGTGTTCCTAATCACAGGCCACTTCATTAGGGAAAAATCATGGTCAAAATTTAAATGAAAGTGAAAAGTGCCACACCCAAACAACCCCCCACTTTCTGATTGGCTGTTTGAGCTGTGACGTCATTCGGACACTCCATTAGGTACACCGCCATTTTCAGGTGTTCCTAATCACAGGCCACTTCATTAGGGAAAAATCATGGTCAAAATTTAAATGAAAGTGAAAAGTGCCACACCCAAACAACCCCCCACTTTCTGATTGGCTGTTTGATTGGTGACGTCATTCGGACACTCCATTAGGTACACCGCCATTTTCAGGTGTTCCTAATCACAGGCCACTTCATTAGGGAAAAATCATGGTCAAAATTTAAATGAAAGTGAAAAGTGCCACACCCAAACAACCCCCCACTTTCTGATTGGCTGTTTGATTGGTGACGTCATTCGGACACTCCATTAGGTACACCGCCATTTTCAGGTGTTCCTAATCACAGGCCACTTCATTAGGGAAAAATCATGGTCAAAATTTAAATGAAAGTGAAAAGTGCCACACCCAAACAACCCCCCACTTTCTGATTGGCTGTTTGATTGGTGACGTCATTCGGACACTCCATTAGGTACACCGCCATTTTCAGGTGTTCCTAATCACAGGCCACTTCATTAGGGAAAAATCATGGTCAAAATTTAAATGAAAGTGAAAAGTGCCACACCCAAACAACCCCCCACTTTCTGATTGGCTGTTTGAGCTGTGACGTCATTCGGACACTCCATTAGGTACACCGCCATTTTCAGGTGTGCCTAATCACAGGCCACTTCATTAGGGAAAAATCATGGTCAAAATTTAAATGAAAGTGAAAAGTGCCACACCCAAACAACCCCCCACTTTCTGATTGGCTGTTTGATTGGTGACGTCATTCGGACACTCCATTAGGTACACCGCCATTTTCAGGTGTTCCTAATCACAGGCCACTTCATTAGGGAAAAATCATGGTCAAAATTTAAATGAAAGTGAAAAGTGCCACACCCAAACAACCCCCCACTTTCTGATTGGCTGTTTGATTGGTGACGTCATTCGGACACTCCATTAGGTACACCGCCATTTTCAGGTGTTCCTAATCACAGGCCACTTCATTAGGGAAAAATCATGGTCAAAATTTAAATGAAAGTGAAAAGTGCCACACCCAAACAACCCCCCACTTTCTGATTGGCTGTTTGATTGGTGACGTCATTCGGACACTCCATTAGGTACACCGCCATTTTCAGGTGTTCCTAATCACAGGCCACTTCATTAGGGAAAAATCATGGTCAAAATTTAAATGAAAGTGAAAAGTGCCACACCCAAACAACCCCCCACTTTCTGATTGGCTGTTTGAGCTGTGACGTCATTCGGACACTCCATTAGGTACACCGCCATTTTCAGGTGTGCCTAATCACAGGCCACTTCATTAGGGAAAAATCATGGTCAAAATTTAAATGAAAGTGAAAAGTGCCACACCCAAACAACCCCCCACTTTCTGATTGGCTGTTTGATTGGTGACGTCATTCGGACACTCCATTAGGTACACCGCCATTTTCAGGTGTTCCTAATCACAGGCCACTTCATTAGGGAAAAATCATGGTCAAAATTTAAATGAAAGTGAAAAGTGCCACACCCAAACAACCCCCCACTTTCTGATTGGCTGTTTGATTGGTGACGTCATTCGGACACTCCATTAGGTACACCGCCATTTTCAGGTGTTCCTAATCACAGGCCACTTCATTAGGGAAAAATCATGGTCAAAATTTAAATGAAAGTGAAAAGTGCCACACCCAAACAACCCCCCACTTTCTGATTGGCTGTTTGATTGGTGACGTCATTCGGACACTCCATTAGGTACACCGCCATTTTCAGGTGTTCCTAATCACAGGCCACTTCATTAGGGAAAAATCATGGTCAAAATTTAAATGAAAGTGAAAAGTGCCACACCCAAACAACCCCCCACTTTCTGATTGGCTGTTTGAGCTGTGACGTCATTCGGACACTCCATTAGGTACACCGCCATTTTCAGGTGTGCCTAATCACAGGCCACTTCATTAGGGAAAAATCATGGTCAAAATTTAAATGAAAGTGAAAAGTGCCACACCCAAACAACCCCCCACTTTCTGATTGGCTGTTTGATTGGTGACGTCATTCGGACACTCCATTAGGTACACCGCCATTTTCAGGTGTTCCTAATCACAGGCCACTTCATTAGGGAAAAATCATGGTCAAAATTTAAATGAAAGTGAAAAGTGCCACACCCAAACAACCCCCCACTTTCTGATTGGCTGTTTGAGCTGTGACGTCATTCGGACACTCCATTAGGTACACCGCCATTTTCAGGTGTTCCTAATCACAGGCCACTTCATTAGGGAAAAATCATGGTCAAAATTTAAATGAAAGTGAAAAGTGCCACACCCAAACAACCCCCCACTTTCTGATTGGCTGTTTGAGCTGTGACGTCATTCGGACACTCCATTAGGTACACCGCCATTTTCAGGTGTTCCTAATCACAGGCCACTTCATTAGGGAAAAATCATGGTCAAAATTTAAATGAAAGTGAAAAGTGCCACACCCAAACAACCCCCCACTTTCTGATTGGCTGTTTGATTGGTGACGTCATTCGGACACTCCATTAGGTACACCGCCATTTTCAGGTGTTCCTAATCACAGGCCACTTCATTAGGGAAAAATCATGGTCAAAATTTAAATGAAAGTGAAAAGTGCCACACCCAAACAACCCCCCACTTTCTGATTGGCTGTTTGATTGGTGACGTCATTCGGACACTCCATTAGGTACACCGCCATTTTCAGGTGTTCCTAATCACAGGCCACTTCATTAGGGAAAAATCATGGTCAAAATTTAAATGAAAGTGAAAAGTGCCACACCCAAACAACCCCCCACTTTCTGATTGGCTGTTTGATTGGTGACGTCATTCGGACACTCCATTAGGTACACCGCCATTTTCAGGTGTTCCTAATCACAGGCCACTTCATTAGGGAAAAATCATGGTCAAAATTTAAATGAAAGTGAAAAGTGCCACACCCAAACAACCCCCCACTTTCTGATTGGCTGTTTGAGCTGTGACGTCATTCGGACACTCCATTAGGTACACCGCCATTTTCAGGTGTGCCTAATCACAGGCCACTTCATTAGGGAAAAATCATGGTCAAAATTTAAATGAAAGTGAAAAGTGCCACACCCAAACAACCCCCCACTTTCTGATTGGCTGTTTGATTGGTGACGTCATTCGGACACTCCATTAGGTACACCGCCATTTTCAGGTGTTCCTAATCACAGGCCACTTCATTAGGGAAAAATCATGGTCAAAATTTAAATGAAAGTGAAAAGTGCCACACCCAAACAACCCCCCACTTTCTGATTGGCTGTTTGATTGGTGACGTCATTCGGACACTCCATTAGGTACACCGCCATTTTCAGGTGTTCCTAATCACAGGCCACTTCATTAGGGAAAAATCATGGTCAAAATTTAAATGAAAGTGAAAAGTGCCACACCCAAACAACCCCCCACTTTCTGATTGGCTGTTTGATTGGTGACGTCATTCGGACACTCCATTAGGTACACCGCCATTTTCAGGTGTTCCTAATCACAGGCCACTTCATTAGGGAAAAATCATGGTCAAAATTTAAATGAAAGTGAAAAGTGCCACACCCAAACAACCCCCCACTTTCTGATTGGCTGTTTGAGCTGTGACGTCATTCGGACACTCCATTAGGTACACCGCCATTTTCAGGTGTTCCTAATCACAGGCCACTTCATTAGGGAAAAATCATGGTCAAAATTTAAATGAAAGTGAAAAGTGCCACACCCAAACAACCCCCCACTTTCTGATTGGCTGTTTGATTGGTGACGTCATTCGGACACTCCATTAGGTACACCGCCATTTTCAGGTGTTCCTAATCACAGGCCACTTCATTAGGGAAAAATCATGGTCAAAATTTAAATGAAAGTGAAAAGTGCCACACCCAAACAACCCCCCACTTTCTGATTGGCTGTTTGATTGGTGACGTCATTCGGACACTCCATTAGGTACACCGCCATTTTCAGGTGTTCCTAATCACAGGCCACTTCATTAGGGAAAAATCATGGTCAAAATTTAAATGAAAGTGAAAAGTGCCACACCCAAACAACCCCCCACTTTCTGATTGGCTGTTTGATTGGTGACGTCATTCGGACACTCCATTAGGTACACCGCCATTTTCAGGTGTTCCTAATCACAGGCCACTTCATTAGGGAAAAATCATGGTCAAAATTTAAATGAAAGTGAAAAGTGCCACACCCAAACAACCCCCCACTTTCTGATTGGCTGTTTGAGCTGTGACGTCATTCGGACACTCCATTAGGTACACCGCCATTTTCAGGTGTGCCTAATCACAGGCCACTTCATTAGGGAAAAATCATGGTCAAAATTTAAATGAAAGTGAAAAGTGCCACACCCAAACAACCCCCCACTTTCTGATTGGCTGTTTGATTGGTGACGTCATTCGGACACTCCATTAGGTACACCGCCATTTTCAGGTGTTCCTAATCACAGGCCACTTCATTAGGGAAAAATCATGGTCAAAATTTAAATGAAAGTGAAAAGTGCCACACCCAAACAACCCCCCACTTTCTGATTGGCTGTTTGATTGGTGACGTCATTCGGACACTCCATTAGGTACACCGCCATTTTCAGGTGTTCCTAATCACAGGCCACTTCATTAGGGAAAAATCATGGTCAAAATTTAAATGAAAGTGAAAAGTGCCACACCCAAACAACCCCCCACTTTCTGATTGGCTGTTTGATTGGTGACGTCATTCGGACACTCCATTAGGTACACCGCCATTTTCAGGTGTTCCTAATCACAGGCCACTTCATTAGGGAAAAATCATGGTCAAAATTTAAATGAAAGTGAAAAGTGCCACACCCAAACAACCCCCCACTTTCTGATTGGCTGTTTGAGCTGTGACGTCATTCGGACACTCCATTAGGTACACCGCCATTTTCAGGTGTGCCTAATCACAGGCCACTTCATTAGGGAAAAATCATGGTCAAAATTTAAATGAAAGTGAAAAGTGCCACACCCAAACAACCCCCCACTTTCTGATTGGCTGTTTGATTGGTGACGTCATTCGGACACTCCATTAGGTACACCGCCATTTTCAGGTGTTCCTAATCACAGGCCACTTCATTAGGGAAAAATCATGGTCAAAATTTAAATGAAAGTGAAAAGTGCCACACCCAAACAACCCCCCACTTTCTGATTGGCTGTTTGAGCTGTGACGTCATTCGGACACTCCATTAGGTACACCGCCATTTTCAGGTGTTCCTAATCACAGGCCACTTCATTAGGGAAAAATCATGGTCAAAATTTAAATGAAAGTGAAAAGTGCCACACCCAAACAACCCCCCACTTTCTGATTGGCTGTTTGATTGGTGACGTCATTCGGACACTCCATTAGGTACACCGCCATTTTCAGGTGTTCCTAATCACAGGCCACTTCATTAGGGAAAAATCATGGTCAAAATTTAAATGAAAGTGAAAAGTGCCACACCCAAACAACCCCCCACTTTCTGATTGGCTGTTTGATTGGTGACGTCATTCGGACACTCCATTAGGTACACCGCCATTTTCAGGTGTTCCTAATCACAGGCCACTTCATTAGGGAAAAATCATGGTCAAAATTTAAATGAAAGTGAAAAGTGCCACACCCAAACAACCCCCCACTTTCTGATTGGCTGTTTGATTGGTGACGTCATTCGGACACTCCATTAGGTACACCGCCATTTTCAGGTGTTCCTAATCACAGGCCACTTCATTAGGGAAAAATCATGGTCAAAATTTAAATGAAAGTGAAAAGTGCCACACCCAAACAACCCCCCACTTTCTGATTGGCTGTTTGAGCTGTGACGTCATTCGGACACTCCATTAGGTACACCGCCATTTTCAGGTGTGCCTAATCACAGGCCACTTCATTAGGGAAAAATCATGGTCAAAATTTAAATGAAAGTGAAAAGTGCCACACCCAAACAACCCCCCACTTTCTGATTGGCTGTTTGATTGGTGACGTCATTCGGACACTCCAATAGGTACACCGCCATTTTCAGGTGTTCCTAATCACAGGCCACTTCATTAGGGAAAAATCATGGTCAAAATTTAAATGAAAGTGAAAAGTGCCACACCCAAACAACCCCCCACTTTCTGATTGGCTGTTTGATTGGTGACGTCATTCGGACACTCCATTAGGTACACCGCCATTTTCAGGTGTTCCTAATCACAGGCCACTTCATTAGGGAAAAATCATGGTCAAAATTTAAATGAAAGTGAAAAGTGCCACACCCAAACAACCCCCCACTTTCTGATTGGCTGTTTGATTGGTGACGTCATTCGGACACTCCATTAGGTACACCGCCATTTTCAGGTGTTCCTAATCACAGGCCACTTCATTAGGGAAAAATCATGGTCAAAATTTAAATGAAAGTGAAAAGTGCCACACCCAAACAACCCCCCACTTTCTGATTGGCTGTTTGAGCTGTGACGTCATTCGGACACTCCATTAGGTACACCGCCATTTTCAGGTGTGCCTAATCACAGGCCACTTCATTAGGGAAAAATCATGGTCAAAATTTAAATGAAAGTGAAAAGTGCCACACCCAAACAACCCCCCACTTTCTGATTGGCTGTTTGATTGGTGACGTCATTCGGACACTCCATTAGGTACACCGCCATTTTCAGGTGTTCCTAATCACAGGCCACTTCATTAGGGAAAAATCATGGTCAAAATTTAAATGAAAGTGAAAAGTGCCACACCCAAACAACCCCCCACTTTCTGATTGGCTGTTTGATTGGTGACGTCATTCGGACACTCCATTAGGTACACCGCCATTTTCAGGTGTTCCTAATCACAGGCCACTTCATTAGGGAAAAATCATGGTCAAAATTTAAATGAAAGTGAAAAGTGCCACACCCAAACAACCCCCCACTTTCTGATTGGCTGTTTGAGCTGTGACGTCATTCGGACACTCCATTAGGTACACCGCCATTTTCAGGTGTGCCTAATCACAGGCCACTTCATTAGGGAAAAATCATGGTCAAAATTTAAATGAAAGTGAAAAGTGCCACACCCAAACAACCCCCCACTTTCTGATTGGCTGTTTGATTGGTGACGTCATTCGGACACTCCATTAGGTACACCGCCATTTTCAGGTGTTCCTAATCACAGGCCACTTCATTAGGGAAAAATCATGGTCAAAATTTAAATGAAAGTGAAAAGTGCCACACCCAAACAACCCCCCACTTTCTGATTGGCTGTTTGATTGGTGACGTCATTCGGACACTCCATTAGGTACACCGCCATTTTCAGGTGTTCCTAATCACAGGCCACTTCATTAGGGAAAAATCATGGTCAAAATTTAAATGAAAGTGAAAAGTGCCACACCCAAACAACCCCCCACTTTCTGATTGGCTGTTTGAGCTGTGACGTCATTCGGACACTCCATTAGGTACACCGCCATTTTCAGGTGTGCCTAATCACAGGCCACTTCATTAGGGAAAAATCATGGTCAAAATTTAAATGAAAGTGAAAAGTGCCACACCCAAACAACCCCCCACTTTCTGATTGGCTGTTTGATTGGTGACGTCATTCGGACACTCCATTAGGTACACCGCCATTTTCAGGTGTTCCTAATCACAGGCCACTTCATTAGGGAAAAATCATGGTCAAAATTTAAATGAAAGTGAAAAGTGCCACACCCAAACAACCCCCCACTTTCTGATTGGCTGTTTGATTGGTGACGTCATTCGGACACTCCATTAGGTACACCGCCATTTTCAGGTGTTCCTAATCACAGGCCACTTCATTAGGGAAAAATCATGGTCAAAATTTAAATGAAAGTGAAAAGTGCCACACCCAAACAACCCCCCACTTTCTGATTGGCTGTTTGATTGGTGACGTCATTCGGACACTCCATTAGGTACACCGCCATTTTCAGGTGTTCCTAATCACAGGCCACTTCATTAGGGAAAAATCATGGTCAAAATTTAAATGAAAGTGAAAAGTGCCACACCCAAACAACCCCCCACTTTCTGATTGGCTGTTTGATTGGTGACGTCATTCGGACACTCCATTAGGTACACCGCCATTTTCAGGTGTTCCTAATCACAGGCCACTTCATTAGGGAAAAATCATGGTCAAAATTTAAATGAAAGTGAAAAGTGCCACACCCAAACAACCCCCCACTTTCTGATTGGCTGTTTGATTGGTGACGTCATTCGGACACTCCATTAGGTACACCGCCATTTTCAGGTGTTCCTAATCACAGGCCACTTCATTAGGGAAAAATCATGGTCAAAACTTAAATGAAAGTGAAAAGTGCCACACCCGCCCTCACCCCCACTTTCTGATTGGCTGTTTGATTGGGGACGTCATTCGGACACTCCATTAGGTACACCGCGATTTTCAGGTGTTCCTAATCACAGGCCACTTCATTAGGGACAAATCATGGTCGAAACTTAAATGAAAGTGAAAAGTGCCACACCCGCCCTCACCCCCACTTTCTGATTGGCTGGTTGATCTGTGACGTCATTAGGACACTCTATTAGGTACACCACCATTTTCAGGTGTACCTAATCACAGGCCATTTTATTAGGGAAAAATCATGGTCAAAACTTAAATGAAAGTGAAAAGTTTTTTCTCAATTTTTGTTTTAATTCATTTCATATAAAACAAAGAAGACAAACACATTACGGTCATAATAAAAATAATAACGATGTCCTCTTTGTGTTGTCATTTTTTAGTCTTGCTTGCGACTTGCTCTTGTGCAGCTTTCTTGGCTTTAACCATCTCCACCAATTCCTGTCAGAGAAATGAAAAATATCAACAAAACACGGTGGCACAATTGGTGTCATTAAAACCGCAGCCGGCCACTTTCTCTCACCTTGTACCTCTTCATACAATCTTTCTTGTTCCGTCCTGGCACGGATGCGGCTATCTTGTCCCAGCGTTCAGGCGTACTGACAGGATATGTCTTGAGGGCCTGCTCTAGAAGCTTCTGTTCCTCTGTGGTCCAGGGAGCGGCGCTTCCATCGCCACCTGGGGCTTCCATTGTCACAAGGACAGCAAGAATGAATCAATCAAAAGAAAAATCATTTTATTGTTGAACTTCAAAAGTTGAGCACCCACCTTCAAACCTCTCCGATGGCACAGCGTTGTCAACGGTGGGCGGCACAGAATTGTGCTCCTTCTTGAATTTCTCAAAGGCTTTTCTGTTGATGTCGTCTTTCTGTAATGGATCTGAAGAGGCGACAGTTAGATGTGGATTGTGTTGGCCCTAATTGCCTGTCAAGCAAACGCTATTCAAGGACTTTTATTTTATTTACCAAGGCGTTGTAAACTCTTGGCTTTGTTGATGACGTCTTTGGCTGTCCTCTTCATGCCACTTGTTGAGTGTAAATTCATGTAGTTGGCAATAACATCCCACCTTGAAGAGAAGAAAAAAAAATAATAATATGCAGCATGACTTGTAATGACTTGACTCGACATTTATCCGCTGGCAGATTACCTGGCATTGGTTCCAGCAGGGAAAAGATTGACGGCCTTGATGAGCAGCTGGAGGTCTTCCTCGTTCCAGCCTTTGCCGCCGCCCCCTCCCCCCCCGCCGCCGCCGCCGTGCTCGGCGCTCCGAGAGGCCTGCATTGCCTGAACCTCAGCCTCCCGCTCCTTCTGGAGCTGTGCGTTCACCTCCTGCACCTGAGAGGGAAGGTGCGCTCAGAAGAACGGACATGGCGATGAGATTTTATTTTTTTACCTGCTTCTCGACTGCAACCTTGCTGTCCTCCTTTGAAGCAGTGGCCAGTAACTCATTGAGGGTCTGCAGGCTGGAAGTGAACGCAAGAAGAAAAACTTGAAAACTGCGTTTCATGTTGCTCAACACTTGTGATCTGCTTGCTTTCTTTCACCTGCTGAGATCCAGCCTATCGCAGAGCTTCTCCACCTCCTCCATCATCTTTACGTTTTCGCCCTCATTGGCAGCAAAGTAATTCCAGTTCTGCGGCACGTGAAAAGGCGCCGTTAGCGTAGCCCACGGATGGGCAGCGAACAATCGCGCTTGGTGTGGAATCAACCTTGCAGGTTGTCCTGAGCTTCTGCCGCTCCTTCTTGATGGCTTTCTTCTGGATCTCCTTTTCTTTCTTGGCCAGCTGGGCCGCCTGCTTGGCTTCTTCGTCTTCTTTCTCTTTGGCCAAACGAGCCGCCTCCAGCTCAGCTTGTCGGGCCTGAAAACAAACGAAAATGTCATGGGCGGGCAATTTTATTGTTGCTTAAACTTTTCCCGTCGGGACTTACTCTCTCTTTTTCTTCCTGCTCTTTCTTCTTGGCTTCCACTTTTGCTTTCTTCTCAGACTCCTTCCGGGCTTTTTCCTCTTCCTTGAACTTCTTGATCCGGGGATCGCAACTGTAGGCGGTATCTGCGTGGGATAAACGGAAGCGGGTTTACTCGAGTGATTCCTTCACGGCGTGCGCGCTGTACTGCAACGTTCACATTTGTCGTCTCTGTACCAACTAGTGTTCGTATTCGGATCATCTCCTCCTTCTTCCTCTGAGCTCTGGAGGCTCGATTCTGCTTTTCGATCCATCTCCGCTCATCCCGACTGCAAGGGGAAAATACCAAGGGCTAGTCAGACACAGACGCTCGGACCAAAGCATCTGATTTGAGTGCTCAAAAGCTCTACCACTCGGCCTTTTCCTTCTCCTCCTCATCCAAGTACGAGAATTCCCGCCACGAATCAAAATTGTACCTGCAACAACACAAATCAAAGACTTAAGACCTTGAATGTTAAAAATATTCGGAGCGCTGAAATGGGATACGGCGTACCAAAAGGAGTAGAAGTTATCCACTTCCTCAAAGGAAGACGCCATGGTTCCGAGGTTGGGCACGTGCTTTTTGGCGGACCACCGGGAGTTCCTCTCAAAAACTGCAGGAAACACCTGGAAGAAGTTTTCTTTGCCCTCTGCCTTGGAAGGCACGCTGTTGTCAAATGTGGGATCGACACTATCGAAGGCTCGCCTCTTCACGGGGTCGGACAGGGCTTCGATGGCTGTTGGTAAGCGACAATGGCAGGACATCAAAAGAGAGCAACCCCCAACCAATACAATCGAGTAACGACGCACCTTTAGTTATACACGTGAAGTAGTCATTATCGCCTTCTGAAATTTGCTCTCCCGCAGCTTTCCTTTTGTCGGGATGGTGCTTCAACACAATGGCTTTGTCTGTTGAGAGACAAGCGAGAATGTGACCCCAGGAACAAACACGACCGACGAGACCAGTACCGTGCAGAAAGCATACGTACGGGCAGATTTGATCTGTTTTTGAGTAGCTTTGTATCTCAAGTGTGGAAGACCCAGGACAGCGTAGTGATCTTGATTCTAACACAGAGTAACAGAAGGCAAGTTGTAAGCAAATGTATTGGTCTCAGTAAATCACAGTCAAGTCCATGTTCTCACTATGCATACGTTTGCCCAGCATTATTAAAAAAAACAAAAAAAAACAAAAAAAACACCTTCCAGTCCTTTGGGTCGAGCGTTCGGAGCATCGGATGCTCTTGCAACTGAAAGTCCTCATCATCCGACTCCTCAGAGGACTCCTCCTCCTCTTCCAACTCCTGGAAGGAGGTGGACAGGTTCCTGTTTCTCCTCTTCACATAGGCTTCGAACCAACGGCCAACTGGCTCCACCTGAACCCGCACGGAGGCTGACAGAAGGATGCAAATGTAGGTATTCACAAATATGTACTCAAATACTAGTCACACTTAAATTGACCCCCAAATTGTGCTACTCAGTCAAGCCTGGTCACTATTGACAGAAGTAGTTAATAAATACAATGTCGACGGTAAAAATATAAGTTACGACCATGTATGTATATTGCAATTGTGTGCTATAACCAGCTATTATACCGGCACAATAATTTGACTGATGACTATCAATGTGTCACTCAAAAAAATGAGCTGCTGTTATGCAACAGTCACATAACTAGGCTAAAATAGCATGAGTCAAACTGAAACATCTTTTTGGTATGAGCCCAATGTTTTCTGTCTGTTTTGAAACGTATTGCTAAGCTAACAAGCATGCTAACAAACTCTTGAAGTGTAGCTAAGCAGACTAGCTCCCATTGGCCTCAGTCATTCAATCCTTACCGGCAACGTCTCGAAACACTGTCGTTTCATCGTTGTCCACCGCTTTTAATAACATTTTTACAAAGAAGGGAAGACGAACATTCGACAGCCACACTAATTAAATGATATATTTCTGAAGGAACTTCCAATTTCAGTAGAGGCTAACGAATGTTTGCGTTAGCGACATGTGTCGACGCAGTCTGTACGTCACTTCCGCCTGAGCCGGTATGTCGCTTCGGCCTAACGTCACTTCCGCTAACGTCACTTCCGTGTTAAAGATTTTTTTATTTACCTCCAGGAAAGGTGCCTTGATAATTCATATGGAGGTAAATTGGGGTCAAGTTTTGTACTTGATAAGAAAATACAACTTGAAAATACACAAAAAAAACACACCAAGTAGCGTTATATCATCCAGCGCTTGGATTTTATTATAAAAATGTCGACAGACCAATTTCCCCTCAAAAACGTGAATTTTTTGGACCGTCTGAACTTCATGTTTCAACATACACTTCTTTACTCCTTAAAAAAATAAAACACATATTCAAACATGCTTCTTCTCCCCACAAGTGTGAGGAACAAACTTGAAAATATAAAGAGACCACAAAAGAAAAAAAAAAACACACACAAATGTACAACCTGACAAAATTTAAAGCTGCAAATACATTCTTTTACCAGCGTAGGAAAAAACTGTTTTCAAACAATCAATACAAGCACTTTGGTCTCTTTCTACCGCACACAATTATGAATAATATAGAATGAGCAACATGCTAACACAACATTTGTCAGCATTTAAATTGGACGAGACTGATGCAAATGATCCGCTGTAGCTTTAAAGTGCACGTTTGTTTTCTTTCAATAACCCGGCTGCCTCGACGTGACGAGCTAATACTGATGCACATAAATTGACCAATCGGATTGCCTGCCCCAAACTACCGTTTACGTCGCCGTTTGTTTTGTGTGTTGACTCGACTCGGAGGGGATATGAAGAGAAAATACTGCGGAAGACATTTTTGATTGAAATGGGCAAATAAAATCTAATAACTTGTGGATTTAAAATGTGAGAAAACTACTCACACTTTTGGCTTCATTTACTTTCCCTTTTTGTTTGGATTTGACATTTCTTTTTCAACACGACCATCCATATTTGTAGTCTTACTGCAACCATCTTCCATATTTGTAGTTTTCTTTCTTTTTCCTACTTTCTATCTTAGTGAGTCAGCCAATTGCCAATCTGATTGTTCACGTCATCCAATATGGGGATTTGTACCTGCGTTGAAAAATGTAACTGTATTATTATCAAAAGTAGGCAGTCTTTTAAAACAAAATAAAAACCGACAACAACAAAAAAAACAGCCATGAAGTATCGCACTGCACTGAGAAGCAACCAAATAATATTGAGGACAAGAAAATAAAATAACTTAAGCTCAAGGGCACAATGTGAGATGTCATAAATAGTAAAGTTAAATAAAAGGTGAAAACACTGAGCAGGTAAAATAGCTTGTTGACGGACAAAGCACTCGGATGATACGTCGTCCTCTTCTTCTTCTTCTTCAGTCATCTCAATGTCACGACTTGATTTTCCACAGCTGCACACACACACACACATACGTTAAGACGTACGGAAACACACGCTCTTGTATTTGCGCCTTTTTTTTTGTCACGCTCACCTTCAAGTTAAATCCTAACAGGTCTGAAATGACGCCCGAGACAGCGGAGAGGATGACCACCTGCGTGATGTTGTACAGCAGAGGGTTCATGGTCAAACCGTACAGCCGGAACGGACTATCCAGCTCCTGCCAGGCGACAAAAGTGGCAACGTTACCGGCGTGCACGCTCACGTGACAACACACGCATGCGCACTCACCTTGAGTAGTTTAGTTGCCAGTTTTAAGACGTTGTTGACCAGCGTCAGCTCTTCCTTCTTGTTGGGCTTCTTCTCCATCTTGAGATACAAGTTGATCTGAGACACACACACACACAATCAGTACTAAGAAGCAAAGTGTGTGCGTGTGTGTGTGTGTGTTTTCATCCACCTGTTCAGTCAGCAAAATGGAGGTGTTGCTGTACTTCTTGCTGGTCTCCGAGCCCAGCGTGACGAACCTGAGCAGGAAGAGCGAGAGGCTGGAGCACCAGATCACCAACTCCCAGTTGTAGTGACACTCCAGGAACGGGTCTTGAGCGTGCAGCAACTGCGTGAGGACCGACGTCAGTGGAATGGCCGTGACGAGGGCGCGCTCGCGCACGTTACCTGCGCGCAGCAGATGAAGACGACGGAGAGCGTCAGCAGGAAGGCGGAAGATACGATGACGTCCACGGAGCGCTGGGGGCCTCGACGCTGCAACGGAATCGCCATCGTTCACAAGAGTTCAACCCAAAAAAACTCCCCATCTCAATCAAGACTTATTTTACTTTAAGGTATGAGCGTAGTGACAGCCACATCTTGATGTTCTGGACCTTCTTCAGTCGAAAGTGAGGAACCTCCGATTTCCTGGCTCTTCGGGCTGAAGTCAGGTGACCAAATAGTTTTGCGAACAGCAGCCTCTGAAAATCACATTGATTTCATCCGCTGCGGTTTGGCAACAATCAATAAATATTCATCGTCAGTATGGTCCTCACCTGCTTGTAGGTCCTCTCGGCCACGCTCAGCAAGAAGAAGAAGAGCCAGATGAGGCACACCCGCACCATGAAGCTTAGCGTCACCATGGTGACCACCAGGGCTTCCGAGCCGGAGCCGCCGCCCAGCGCCACGGACAGCAGCTCGTTGGCCGACAGCGTGGGTAGCCGCTCCAAGTCGCCGTGCTGAGCGAGTCTGACCACACAGAAAATAAACAATGTGAGGGAAAAAAAAAAAAATAATCGTGCCGACTCGTCGTAAAACAATCAAGCCAACCTGTAAGCGAAGGGCGTGAGTCCCAGCGTGACTGACACCAGATTCCCAAACACCTGGTAGCCAATTCCCGGAGTGTAAAGATTCACCTGGAACACGCAAAGACGTTAAGATTCAATTCAAAATGGAAAAAAAGGTGCGTTGGTGGTGCGCTCACTCTGTTCATGATCATCCCACTGATCTCCAGGACGGACATATCGGCTTTCTTGCACTCGTTTCCCTCCCAGACGATGGCGCTCACTCTCTCCAGGCCCGGGTTGGAGCTATGCAGCCAGGGGGCGTGGCCCTGAGGAGAAACAAAAAGCTTCGTTTCCAACAATCAACTGGACGCCGTTGCCTCCGCTGACCTGGTGGAAAGGGTCGTCTCTGTACTCCTTCTTGGTGGGAGGACACAACGGCGCGCCTCCTCCTTCTCCGTCTGCGGACGATTCTCACGTTAGGCACGCAAGCGGAAAAGTGTTTGGGGGGGTTGGCGGACTCTCTGACCCGTCTCCGAGGTGCAGGACGACCTGCACTCGGCGCAGTGCAAGAAGTCCTCCCACAGCAGGTCCTCCGTCTCCGACTCGTGGCGAGTGCTCTCCGAGTCGGGCGTCCTCAGGCTGGAGCACCTGGAGCTGCAGCTGGTGCCCGACTTTGGGACATCCTGACACAAGAGAAACATTGAGACTCCGGGGTGGGAGGGAGGGGCAGGGGGGGGGGCGTACTTGACAGACCTCCACGGTGTAGTGTTTCTTGTAGTGTGTGCTCTTGCGGTTTCGCAACGCACAGTCGACCTTAAGTCTCTCGACTCCCCTGCGGAGGGCGATGTAAGACGCCTCGGGGTCCTCCTCGCTGGACGCCTCATCCGACGCGGGGCCCTGTGAGACACCGGCGACGTTGAGGGGAGTCGCGCGGGGGAGTCGCGCGGCGCCTCGGCTCACCTTGCCGGCGGCACTGCGGGCAACGTGCGCCTGCGGGGGCGGCCCGCGGGCGGCCCAGCAGGCCTCATCCAGGCGGGTCAAGAGCTCGCAGCGCTGCAGGCCTTCCTCGCTGCTGCGGTTGGTCACGCGGCCGTCCAGCGACACGTAGCCGTTGTCCGTTTCCGTCGACTTGTCAATGGACAGCTTGGACTTCTTGGACCTGGGGGGAAATTGGAAGTGCGCTTAGGATTTCTTCAATGGATTCAAGCGGACGAGCGAGAAGAAAATGCCTCACTTTGGCCACTCGGAGAGGAAGAAAGGAAATACACACCCAGCTTTACACAGATCATGCCAGAAACCGTGGAAGAGAGTGCCCAGGCTTTTGGTGGCGCTGGCAGAGTAGGAGAGCGGCGCCCCCTCCTGCGTGTTATCGGTAGTGCTAGAGCCGTCGCCTTCCCTATGCACCTCCATCTGGGAGGCCTTTCTCAACTTCCTTCAGCCGGGGGAAAGAAGGATAGAGCACAGAAAGACTTAGTGGCCGCCGCTTGGGAGCCTTTGCGAACCAAGTCCGACGATTGCACGGCCCATTTTCAGGTGTGCGACCGTCCTTCTCGAGAGAGGAGAAACGTCGAGGCGACGTTCCCAAAGTGAAAATGCAGATGCTCCAAAAACACACAAAAACACTTCAAACTTTGCAATCGTGATGGAGAGCCTGATCAATAATGATCAATTGAAAAAAAAAAAAAATAATCTAAATTTGAACGAAGAGACTCTCCATGACTAATTCAAGTTTTTTCTCTTCACCTGCGTCTCTTGCCGCCGAGGCCGCCGGAGGCCGGCTTGGGCGTCCGGGTGGAGACGATCTGACAGTGCACAGTGCCCAGCAGCAGCATGAGCCAGATGGCGCCCAACACCTCGGTGGCGGGGATGCCGTGAGGCTGAGGGATGCTGGCGTAGAGGAGGGCCGCCGCCGCTGTGGACATGCAGAGGAGGCGGAGTTACGAATGTTTTGAAATGTTCAAACAAGCTCGCCAGGAGCCACACCTTGCAAGATGTAGAGAGCCAGCAGCAAGAGGAAAATGGCTCTGGAGGTGACCTGGATCCACCATCGGTAGAAGAAAGGGAAGAAGACCACGCGCACGATGCCCTTGCGAGTCAACGAGGTCCACGGGCTCTCCGGTTTCGCTTTTGCAAAGGCGGAGCCTTGGGGAGGGACGCAAGATGAAAGAATGACAACGGACGCTCGTCAGCACGCACGCGCTTAGAGTCGGCCTCGTCTCACCTCGAACCAGGTCCACGTCGATGAGGTCCGGCTTGACGTGACCTGTTTTCTTTGGCTTGTTCCTCAGGCCCTGCGGGGAGGATGCAAAAAAAAAAAAAACATGAATGGAGGTGGATTAAAAAAAAAAAAAAAAAAAAGAGTTTCCATTTGGGAGGCACACGGTACTTTCTACAAGCGTTAGATGCATTCCTACTGGGTGAGTCGGATCGAGGTGCGCGTACCGAAGCCACGCGACAAGAAGCCAGCTGATTTCTACCATTTTTTTTTTTTTTTTTTTTTAAGTCGACCAAGCCACACCGAACCCGTGTTAAAAAGACATCAAGCACACGCCGCGTGCATGTTTGAGTCACGTGTTGTCGACTCGTTCCTCCTTCAGGCTGACCCAAAGGATCGATAGTTCCTCGTTGGCAGGAGATTTATCTTGCCACTGCCCTTCCAAACAAACCCGTGTTCTTATCTGCGAGCTATTTGCGGCTTCTTATCTTTATAACGGCCACTCGGCCGTGTCAAAAGCCTTTCGGAGACTCTAAACGTCCTCCTTAGATAAACATCGGATCAAAATCAAACTCGGGTGTCACGTGGGCAAGCGTGGAAGGGTAAACACACCAAACACAAGGCCGGGCCGCTCGGGGGACGGACCAAACACAAGCGGCGCTACGTCTACGCCGCGGGTGAGCGAGCGAGCGAGCGCACGTGCACCGCGCCGGCCGCCGCCGCTGAATACTCACCCGGGATATAAACTGAAGATGAGGACGATTGACAGGGAGGATGGGTGAAGATGGAGAGGAGGAAGTGGGGCAGAAAGGAAATGGGTTAAAAAAATAAAAAAAAAAGACAAACACTGGACGAGGACGGAGGTGAGAGGGAGCAGACAACTTGAAGAAAGTGAGAAAACAAATGAATGGCGGGCGGTGGCCAAAAATAAACGGAGAGAGGAGCACCTTGATTTCCCGCTGCTCCACCGACTTCTCCCAGATCTGCTGGTCGTAGGCGCCAATCTACCAGACAAACACAAGCACGGACTCGTGAAGAATAACTTTGTTTGACAACACGGATTAATTGTATTCAGACAGACACAAAAGAGTGACGAGGATCGGCAGCGTCATCTGTCCGTGTCACGTGGAGTCGACAGACCCGGCGTGGCGTTGCCGTGGCGACAAAATAAGTGCCGTAGCTGTCCGTGAGACCTGGCAGGGTTCAACTATTTTGACCTACTTCTTCCACACGGACTCCCGCGGCTGGGCCAAGTGTGCCGCTGCGGCACTTGGTGAGGGTTGCCATGGCGACGCAGTCGGAGGAGGGGGATTACGATGAACATCCTGACGATTCGCGGCGAACTAGGCGCCGCTAGCGTGTAAATTAGCTTAACTACGAGCTCATGGGTGATCTTTTTGCAAGAGCAAATGGGGCATCTTCATTTCAGTCGTCGGCAAGGCAAAATGGCCGCGCACGTGAAGGATAAAAAAAAAAAGAAAAGTGGCTTTTTCTGCTGAGTTTGTATTTTGCAACTTTAGCACATTTAGACGAGAGGAGGCGCAAATAAAATGTTTGACTCGACTTCCCCTGCAAGATGAAAAACATCTCACTCCAGTTTTGCATGTATGGAAAAAGGAGAAGCCCAATTTGACTCAACCATTTGACGCAACAACTTGACTCAGCTATTTGGATTGCCCGAAGCTCCGACCACCGTTGAATACAGTTAGACAAAAAAAAATGTCTGTTCGAGGAAATTGTTTCATTTTAATTGCACCGCGAGTCACGTTGGCTAACCCGTGTCTGCCAGAGAGGAATGGAAAAATAACGAAAGCTAAGCCGGCTGAGATACACGTAAGGTGAGAGGCGAGGAAGCGGGGAGAAGGTCGGTGGGTATCAATATTAGTCTAGCGGCGGATCGGATATCGGAAACCACGAAAAAAAAAAGATGATACACGACGCCGGATTGCTAGCCCGTTTTGTATTCGGAACGTGTCGGGTCCTTTGCTTTGAATGGAGATCATGCAAATGTATTGGGACACAGGCTCGTCAATAATGAATCAATCAGGGGTCGGAGGAGCTGCAGAATGAAATCATCAAAGAATTTTTTTCCAACGACCGCGGTACACAAAAGTTCACGATGGAACGACAAGTGCAGGCCATAAAAAGCAGCTTCTCACCTTTTTCTGGTACCACACCACGGCATCTTTCACTTTGGAAGCCATTTACATGTCACCTCTCGCCGTCTGGGGCATCTTAGACTGGAATGGAGGGGGAAGGAAAAAAAACAAAAAAAAACCAACAACAAATCACACAGGAGAGAGAAGAAGGCGAGTGAGACAGAGCAATGCGAGCGCACACGCAATTTGGCGGCAGGCGTGTCCAGACTAATGACTCGGGGGGGAGGGAGGGGCGGACCTGCGCGCCGAGCACACGTGTACGCATATTTGTAACATGGTTGTACGAATGCAGACTTGCGGTTGGGAGGCCACTCGGTCACACCACCGAGTACGACTCTCGCAATAGAATGCGGCGCTGGGCTCCGCCCTTTCCGTTTGGGCGTTGACATCAATTTGTTACGTGCACAAGACGTGTCACTTTTGACAGGCACATTCTTCTTGTTTTTATTACTTGTTACTATGTATAAAAAGATGGAAAATTCCAGAGGATCAAGGCCGGGCAACAAGTCACTTCCAACTCCCCCCCCCTTTTGTTGTGTTGACGCCAACGTCAGCGTTCAACAGGTGCCGAATGGCGGAACCCCCCGCCGCGGATGATGTCATACATTTAAAAGGAAGGCTGGACTTTGTGCTAAAGCAGGAAAGACGACACAAGGCTATGTGACGGCCAACCGGATCGAGGATGTTTTTCTTGGCTGGGAGGATATCTCAAGATTACAAACCCTCAAAATTAGTTGAAAAAATGAGGGGACAGGTGGAAATGCTGAAGAAAATTGTTGGAAAATATGAAAAAAAAAGGGAGGGTCCAAGCATTCCTCAAAGGGGCAATGCCCCCCCCGCCCCCCAGCTCCACTAATGCTACAACAAGCAGGAAGGAAGCCAGCTTGTTTAAATTTGAAGATGTGGTCAGCAAGTGTCTGCGTGAGGCTCCTTCCTTGTTCTTGTCACTTTTCTCATAAAAGGTCTTCCTCTATCTCACGATGACCGTGACATGCCACCTCGCCGCCAGATAAGCGGGATAAAAGCGCACGTGGCAAGGCCGCCGTTCTCGCTGGTTCAAGCGTAAGCCAGGTGGGGAGTGACTGTCTATCTTGACACAACAGGCGGGAAGAAAAAGATATAACGACAGGAAGACGGTGTCTGAACTTCCAATCCTCCCAGTTTAAGGCACTTGAAAGCACAAACGGTTGGCTGCAACTCACAGTTGGCCTAATATGGCCTCAAAATTGCAGATTGTGCACTGAAGGGGGGAAAAACATGGCAGGATCCTAAAAAGAAAATGGTCCCAAAATACACTGCGGCTTTGGGTGTGTATTTCGGGAGCACAAGCAGACGTCTTAATGCACTCGAGTCACATGACACCAAACACAAAGTTGCAGCACACTGGCCACTTCCACAGAAATTCATTCGAGAGAGAGAGGAAAAAAATAAACAACTGCTGCGCACACATCCGGGAGGCCGTTAAGAAGAGCAAAGTCATCCCGAGCCCGGGGTGGTAAAAAACAACAACAAAAAAACACGAAATATTTAAGAAAAGAATACAAATGGGACAAGCCTCACATGGAACATTCCACTGACTGAGAGCTTCTAACTTGCAAACCATGTCAAGTGTCATAGAAACGCATGGAGGAAGAGAGAGAGCATGAGACGGAATTCATCTCATACACATAATGGGGGTCATAATTGGGTTGTGCAATCGAGAACGATACTTTAATTGGCACCTTTGGATGAGTTTGAGTTAACTCGGCTAATTCGTTAAGTGGAACCCGAGCTGCCTCCCCTCCCTGCTCTATATTTCATGATGGGTGCCGCTTACATCTCTTGCGCCACATTGGAAAAAGCGCCGGGCTGCCAAATGAAGGTGGGCGAGCCAAATAAACACAGGCGCACCCCAATGACGGGTCGGGACTTTCCGTCCGGCCCGCTATGGGGACAGGGGTGGACTCGTATCCTCTGTGGCTGGGAAAGAAATTGACTTCCGGTCAGCAAAAGTATTGGGACAGGAGTGACACTTGGAAGAAAACAGCCTCGTTCAAAGTGTGTCGTTGAATATTGACTAATGCGTTTCAGGGGACAAGTCAGCAAAGTGAATTAACATACCAGCGATGGTGAAAGTCTTGACGCTGGGATTGACAGGCTCCAGGTGGTGACTCTGCAAAAGAAATGAGCATCACACATCAATGATTTGATATTTGGGGACAATAGCGACTCAGCTTTTCTGATAGGGACAACAGCGGTACTCAAAAAAAAAGGGATGCTTCCTTCTACGTTCACACTTTGAACATCTGCAGCTGTGAGACAAGGCAGCGGGTGGGTGATGTAACAGTAATGCAGCAAGTGATGTAACCGGCCCAGCGGTGCGACGGGCTCGCTCGGCCGAGCATCGCAGGTGCTCGATGACAACTCAAAAACAAATGCAACGCAAGAAGTGACCCGTAATCGCAAGCCATTGTATCCATGGCAACTAACATCTTCTACCAATCTCACACAAGTTGGGATTCTTTTTGTGTGTGTGTATTTTTAGTCTAACCTTCCATCTGTCAGCGAGGCACTGACACACCTAGATGTCCCACACGATGACAGAAGAAGCATTCAGGAAGCACTGACTACATAAAGGCCGTGCCATCCCGTCACCTTTTGACCTCACCCAACAAACAATCTTCCCTGACAACTTAATCCCTTTAAGTAAAACAAAAAATAGCCTCAATCTACACAAACTTGGGAAAGAAAACATTTTCAAGTATGAGAACCCAACCTTAAGCGTTTACCTTTAGACAACTTTCTCCGTGTCATGGGTCATCTAGTAAATCAGCTTCACAGCAAACTCTTAAGTCAACCAAATACGTTCAAGTGCAAGTGCAAAGATACAGATGGTTCCTTTTTGCCGTTTTAAAGCGTGATGTACAATAATAACTCAACGAGCAACACACACACACAACGTCTTCTTCTCCTTTATCCCTTTTCCAAGCGCCCCCCTCCCTGCAAACTGAGAAGCTAGCTCGGGAGCTAACTAGCCAGACGGCTATGCTACCCGGCGGCCACAAAGACCCCCCCACCCCCACCCCTTCCCCGCTCTTGACCCAGACATGCAACTAGCGGGGTCTGCAGCGTCTTACCTCGCTGACGGGTCAAAGTTGCTCCCGCCGCTCACAATGGCTAAAAAGAAAAGCTTTACGTGCGGAGCTAGCCAGCCCAGACGGTGTTGTTCAGCGGCTCGGCATCTGCTCACTGGTTCGGCTTGTTGAGCTCCTCCGAATCTGAGTGACGAGCAATAGCAAAAATACAAGTTGACTTCACTCGCCCCGACCGTAAAGTCCCACTCAAAGACGCCTCCACATTTTCAGCAGTCTTAAGCGTGTCCGTGGAGAAACAAAACACGTCCTAAGTGCGACTCACCATCATTAAACTGCTTTAATACCCATACAAAATGTGGGTTGTCTCCCTCTAGCGGACATTATTAATCGCTGCAGGTGAAAAAAAAAGTGCCCTGCGTCACGAGCACGGGGACTATGGTGGAAGCTATCGCGTGACGCAATACCTTGCTCACCAATCGGGATTCAGAGTGGGCGTGCCAATCCCGGATAGCGGATCTACTTTCTCTCGCCCATCTTCCAGCGGTCGTCAATACAAAACCTTCGAAAAACAATTGAATTTTGGAATTAAAAAAAAAAAAAAACATTCAAACAGTAATGATGTAGGCCATACGGGAAGATGGAGAGGCTGGTCACCGATGTAGGAACACGCTGAGTGAGTGACATCGTCTGCGGCTAGCTTCCATGCTAATGCGCTATGAGAGCTAGGTTAGCATAGTGGATTTGAAAAATTAGACATGTGCACAAATGTTTACTGGATTACAATAATAAAATGATCGACAATGCATTTAGTCATGTTATTGCGTATTAATATTTGACAGTGACAATGTTGAAATGTTATTCCATCCTAGCCTGTTTGTCTCCTGCCTTGCCAAGTCAAGATGTCCCTGGCGCAGAGGGTCTTACTGACCTGGGTCTTCACCTTGGTCTTCCTCATCATGCTCGTACTGAAACTGGATGGGAAGGTAGGACATCATTGCAGAAATGACTTTGTAACAAATATGCAATCATGAGGAATCGTTCATGTGGACCTCAGGTACAGTGGAACTGGTTCCTCATCTTCCTGCCTGTGTGGGTCTTTGACGGTATCCTGCTCCTCATGCTCACCATCAAGATGGCCGGTCGCTGCAAGCCAGGTTTTGACCCACGGAACGGCTCGCCGGACCTGCGTCTGCGCGCTTGGTACCTGGCGGCCATGCTGCTCAAGCTGGCCTTTTGCCTGACGCTGTGCGCTAAGCTGGAGAAGTTGGCAGAGGTGAAGCTCACGTTGGTGTGCATCCCACTTTGGACCATGCTGCTGGGAGCGCTGGTGGAGCTTGGCTTCAATATCTTTCCAGAGAGGAGAGAAGCCTGACAAATGATGGAACAAAGATAGAAAAAAAATTAGACTACTGAAAATTAAGACTACTTTGAACAACACACTGGATGATTACTTTTATTTGTTGCCATTATGTTGAATATTTGTGATTTGAGAATGTTTATGTTGCACAAATTTTAAAGCTCAATTTTGCGTCCAAAGTCAAGTACTGTATTTAGTAGCTGAAGTTACACATTGTCAAAAGTCGGCTCTAACCGACTAAATGTGACGTGCTGTTTAGTAATGACCCCGAATTTAATGAACAATGAATGATATTATGTCTCATAGATGAATTGCATTATTTTGCACTGTACCAATGTAAATAAATAATAATGCAGTCAACGTTCATCAGCGAGAAATAGAAAGAATATGCTGACCGAAAGAAACTTCTTCTGAGAATGTCAATATTTTCATCCAGTGAGCCTTTTATTAGTTTGGCTCTTATTTATTTAAAGTAGAAACCCTTCTACGCGTTTGTCTTTACAAAACCTCTTATGTACACTACAGTGCTGACAGTTCAAAAGAAAATGGCTAAAATCAAATAGAAAAAACACACACTTGATAAATAGTCCCTGAAGACTTTCTACGGTCATTGCGAGTTTGAACACAAATAGAAAGATCATGTCAGGTTTTTCCCATTTCTGGCTGACCACACCTGAACTGTTTAAAAAAAAAAAAAGAAAAAAAAAGCTTCATATTGTCCTTCACCTCTCAAGTGAAGCCTCCCGCGAGTCCCCAAAAAAAAAAAAAACAAACATGAGAACTAGCTTACATTTTGGAAATATTTGCCACTCTAGCTGCGAAACTAAATGGCAGAAAACACAACTCGGCTTGCTGACCATTTTTTTTAAGGCTTTGGTCTAATTTTCCAGTGTGTGGGCGGTGGGGGGGTCAAAGTGGGAAATTTTAGGATGATGAAGCAACACAACCAAATCTGTGTGTGAACATTCCATAGTTTACAGTTGAGGACAGGCACTCGGGAGGGGGGGGGGGGGGTAATGTCGTGGGCTACATTAGCAAGTGGGGAGGAAGAAACAGGAAACATTCCACGACTGTGCGACAACGAGAGACAAATAGTTTTTGGAAGCAGAATGTCCGTCACTAAGCGCTTTTGGAAGTCGACATTCGTGATGAGCTTTAAAAAAAAACACCTTGGCGGTGTGTGTATAAAAAATCTCGGAAGAACCCAAAATCTCCCCCCGCTGAACGCCGGAAATGACGTGAATGTATGCGATATTGAAAAACGGGTTGCTTTTCGCTCGGCGGTTTCGAGAGTGCGTGATTATGACATAATTATTTGTTGGGCTACTTGCCATTGGTTGACATCACTTCGGTAAGACAACACGGCTGTAACCGTGGGCGACACTCGATTTAAAAATAGTAACATCTCGGGAGGAAGTGTTATCATATTACATAATATTGTCTCGGCCATTGTATGACAACACGGGCGAGTGTTGTGTAAGGTGGCGTTTTGTTTTTTTTGTTTGTTTCATAAAACGTCTCGGGCACAATTGGAAGCATTAGCTGCAGGTTGAACGGTAAAACGTCAGCCTTCCAAAATGAAACTGGGCTTACCTGGTTTGTAACACTTTTCAAAGCATACTGGGACTTTTCAAACACGTACAAACGAGCTGTACATCGTGGACGTCCAAAAGGTGTTCAATGTACCACTTTCCTTTTTACATCATTTTACAACACCGGCAAAAGGAAAGCTGTACACAATTTCATCCGGAAAGCAAATTGTTAGGTCGAAAAACCCCGCTCCTCCTCCTCCTCGTTGTTTGGGGGGAGTGGGGGGAGAGGGGGAGGCGGCGGAGGAGGGGGAGAGGCCGAAGAGGAAGGCGGTGGCGGGGGAGGCGGGGTGAAGGTGTGAGGTGGAGGATGGTGAGGCGGGGCCGGTGCCATGGCTTGGTAATGGGGGGGAGGAGGGTGGTTGGGGAAAGGCTGGGAGGGGAGGAAGGGGTGCGTGGGGTAATGCGGGGGGTAGAAGGGCTTGGGGTGGAAGTGGTGGGGGGACATGAGGGGGGCCATTTGGGGGTAGTAGTGCTGCGTCTGGGTGGTAGCGTCACCCGGGTGTGGTGGGGGCAGGTGCAGTGGGCTGATGTGAACTGGGTGGGGAGGCGGCACCTGACTGAGGAAGGGGGGAGGTCTGTGGGGGAGGTGCGAGTGAGGCAGGAGCGGCGAATAGGAAGGGGGGAACATTTGGGGGAGGTGATGGGGAGGCGGCATGGGGGGAGGATATTGCTGCAGGTGGTGAGCGTGCGCGAACGTCCGGGGGATCATGTCCACGCCGTGAGTCCACTTTTCTGTCGGCGTGTGAGTCCGTGCGTCGCCGTGGCAACCGAGGTGGGCGTGGAAGTCCGAGGACGCGGGAGCCCGCCAGTCGGCGCCTGCTTCCGGGTTGAAGCGCGGCGAGTCTTTGTCCTTTTGAGGGGAGGGGGCCAGACGGGAAGACGCGGATTCCGGGGAAGGGTGCCGGTGAGAGTCTGGCGGGGGCTTGGGGCTCTGCGATGAAGACGAGGAGGAGGAGGAAGGGCTGGCAGCAGCTAGCGGGTGGCGTAAAGATGAGGAGTGCGGCGAGGAGGTCATTGGGGACAACGGAGACGGGCTGGAAGACGGCGTGGCGGCGCTCGGCGGATGACGATGAGAGTTGCGATGAGTGTTTTTGGTGGCTTTCGTGTCAGGCTGGTGAGGGCGAGGTGATGAAGGTTTGCTCCTTTTGGGCAGTTCTGCTGTGACCCGACTCGGCGGCGACTGTGGACGTTTGGGCCTCGCGTCATCCTGTGCAACCTCGTACTCCTCCGGCTTGTCCCTCGCTTGCGAGTCCACCGAGCGCATCGGCGGCGGACAATCAGAAGGCGGAAGATCTTCCAGTGTTGGCAACGTCCTGTTCCTGGCTGGACCCAACTCCTCCTCTCCCTCCTCCACTTTGATCCTCTCCCGTTCCTCGCTCTTGGTTCTTCCCATCAGGTCTAGCTCCTCCTCTTCCTCCTTCACTTCCTCTCCCTGGCCTCCCTGCTCGTACTGCCGTAAGCGGACGTGCCAGGCCAGGCTGCAGACGGCCGACACGGTCTTGAACTGGTGGACCACGTTGCGCGGGATGAAGTAGACGTCGTCGTGACATAGCCGGATGCGGGCGTAGCGGATGCCCTCCCGACGAAGCTGGTTCAGCTTGGCATCGTCCACCCATTGCACGCACTAGGAGACGAGACGGCGGCATGGTGGGATTAGAACCTTGAAAATTCAACGCTATCATAGTCAAGATACGTTTGGAGACCTGAGAGAGCGGCGGTTCATAAAGATCCAACTGCAGCCGCTGAACCACGTAGGGGAAATCGGCGGCGTGGAAGCACACGACGTCTTTGGTTACGCGAGGAGGGTCCAAGCTGCAAAGGAACGCAGATGTCAGCGTCCATCCGTCCGTCCGTCCGTCCTTACTTACTTACGCTTCTTTGTAGCAGACGGCCTTCAGCACCCCCACCGCCGCCGTGGTCTGGCGCTCGAAACCCTGGCCGATGTGGTCGGCGTGGGCCCGGGTCCTGTCTTCAAAGAGCATCTCCCTGGGCTCGCTGGTCCTGGGCAGGGACTGGAGGAGGTTCTTCACCTCGTTGGTGGAGCTGTGAGAGAAACTAAATCTAGTAGTAAAACCCAATAAAAAGTGGAAGCTGCTCTGGCGGTCTTCTTACCGTTTTCTTTTGAAAGGAGACTTTGGTATGTCGGCCAACGGGATCATCTGCTCTCCCGGCCTCACCCACATGATGGGCCCGTCGTCGCTCTCGTCGGGGCTCATCAGGCTCAGGCTGGACATGGTCCCCCACGGAAGTGTGCGCTGGGGAAATAAAAAAATCACGTCTGTTTGCCGCCCAACTTGTGACATTTGCGCATGCTTTGTTTATTAAGCAGGCAAGGGACTCACCTTCAGGAAGGGCGACTCCTCCAGCATGCCGAGGAATTCCGGGAAGAAGTTGCCCGCCTCCTCGTCCACGGCTCCCACCAGGCTTATCTGCCTCATCGCCCCGGCTCGGTACGTGCCGTGGCTGTAAGTTCTCTTCACCTGCGGTGACGACAAGCAAGCCTTGCGTCAAGATTTTGGCTGATGATGTAAAATGTCAGCAAGATAAGTAGCTTCAAGCCCGCTTTTTAAAAAAAAAAATTTTTAATATGTATCCGCTGTACTTAAAATAGTCAATGACCTAGATACTGAAGGATCAGGTTTTTCAAACGACCTCATAAATGTAGTTTGTGCAACAACCTCCGCCTCACCTCTGAGCGGTTTTATGTGCTGGCTTGTGGTCGCGGAAGTGGCTCAATGGTACTAAGTCCGTTCGAGCACTGCATCACAACAAAAGCCGGCGCGTCGCCCAACGCACATTTGATTACATAATCCCTCCGCCGCGCTTGGCGACAAAAGAGTTGCTCGAATGCGCTCAGCGTAAAAGCGCCGCATTAGCCCACCGGGCGCATTTTATTGATCTTCCGCAAATGCTCTAAAATAAACACGGCTGCCGAGTTAACGCTGGGGACTTTACCTGAGAGTAGAAATTAGCCATTGTGGTGGTTTCTATGTCCTTCTTTCCCAGGATCTCCATTTTGACCGGCGCCGATGAGTACTTGGTGGAAAAGTAGTCCAGGAAGTCGGGCAGGTAGGAGGCTTCTCCGTGGACGATGCCCATGACGTAATGAGCGGCCTAGGACCCACAGATAAAAAGAAAAAAAAAAAAAAAGTCGTCTTTGCCATTTAAAAAAATGACATTGTATCACATACCTGCGGCGAGTCCTCGCTGAAGGCCAGCGTGACAAACTCCTGGGCGAATCGCCGCCTCTGGGCCGCCGAGAGCGAGGCCAGCTGCGAGGCGTAGGCGTGGGCCACCAGAGCGCCGCCGTTGGGCTGCGTCTCGATGTGGATGTAAGGGGCGAACTCCAGGCCCGAAAGGCCGGGATGGATGTGACGTCCCGGGGTCTTGTGCGGGGATGAGTTGACGTACGGCGAGGGCAGGTGGGCGCTCTTGTTGTTGGGCGGCGGGTGAACGGGCAGCGGCAGTTTAAACGGGGACGCCGCGGCGGTGGAGGAATTGTCCAGGTGAGGCGGCGGGGACGGCAAGAGGAGCAAGCCGGCGCAAACGGTTTGGCACGAGCGGTGGTACATCTTCACGCGCTTGTGCTTCTCCCCCTCTTTGTGTTTCTTCTTCTTTTTCTTCTTGACTTTTTTGATTAGCAGCTCCGAGTCCAGCTCGGCTCGGACGCCTCCATCTGTCGGGGAAAACGAGTCAGCCGACCGTGAGACCTTTTTTTTGCAGTCCGGCCGGTGACTCGCTCGCGATCGACTTTGTCAACCGACCGGCGGACGTTCTCCCGCAGAACTCAACCGAGGCATTTACGAGTCATCAAATCGTGTGAAATGGAAAGCCTGGAGAGCGGCTGATACGAGTCGGGCCGCATCTCCCGAAATTGCCGCGGGCTTTTAGTTATTTATGCCCCCAGTGCGGTCTGTTCACGGAGGCGGGGACGTCTGTGGCAATTGTTCACCTAAAGTGGACAGGTAGTAGAAATAGATAGCAAGCCGGGAATATATGTGCTGCCGCGTCAGCAATCTTGCGCCGTCTCGTTTGCACTCTGGGCACGTTTTTTTTTTTTTTTGATGGCACATAACGGCGGCAATGAGACGGCCTGAGCGCACACTGTAATACAATGTGTGTGTGAGAGAACAATAAAGAGAGCAACAGAGCGAGGATTTGCACACAAGCTACTAATCCAAAAGCTCTTTAGGTCCCCCCCCCGACACACACACACACACACACACACACACACACACACACACACACACACACAAGCGCCCTCCCCCCAATTCCCCTTTCTGCAAATCCACACACTTTCCCCCCCCCCCCCGAAAGTGTCCTCAAGGCCCAACAGAAAATTATTTGGAAGCAAACGATACGATCGACGCTGGTGAGTGGTTGCGCTTTATTTCGGGATAGCCGATCAAACCAAAACATTGATGTTATTGTTATTATTCAAATACAGATTCATTTATTGTTTGTGTGTATGTTACAAAAAAAAAAAAGTGCAACCCACTAGACGATATTAAACAGCATCTGATGCGTTCCCACACACAAACACGCTAACAAATGGCCTCGGCGCTCGTAAAGCAGCCGCTTGCTGCTTATTGATTTCCTTTCGGCCGCCGATGGCCCCCGCTTCAGCAGTAAACTAGAACTGATAAGATTTTGTTTTCCCCCCTTTCCGCTCCGAACGGACTTGAAAAAATAAACACTCCGTTGGATGCGTCAAATTCACGCCTGCTTTCTATTTGGCTCACATGACTGGCGAGTTGCCTCGGAAGCAACATTTAATGCCTAATAATGTTTTTTTTTTTTTTCCTTCTCATCCAGCGGAGGGCTGGATGAGAGATAAAAATAAAAAAAAGAGCCCCCACAAGGACAGAATTATCTACGGTTAATTTGATGTGCAGCCACCGGCTACGAATGTATGAGAGACCTTCAAATGCCCGGCGTTCGGTTACAAATTTTTGATGGTGGCAAAAAAAAGAAAAAATAAAATCCATATCTACCTTTAATGGGTTGCTTGACCTCTCCATTCTCCCGCTTGATGTCGTTCATCACTTTGTGCTTCTTCTTCTCCTCACGCTCTTGATCTTTAGTCTTGTCCTTGTTCAGGAGTTCTGCGGGGACAGAAAAGAAACTTGAAGTGATATTTTATAATAAATAAATAAATGTTTCAATCCCTTGTACGCAAGATTAAAGCGAGACTTGCTATGATGCATGATCACAGCACGCAATGTTCCCTGGAATATCGCAATACGCTTATGATATTTTATGATTGTAACGTGCAATTCCAAGGTGACGTCGTGGAGCATTTTTTTTCCCACCCTGAGAAGAAAAGATGGGTTTTTTTTCCCCTCATGGAGAGCGCGGACGTGCGGAGTGTGAAAGTGAACACGGCGGGGTTGCGGCCGCCGCTCGCACCATCAAAGTGGAAAATGCTTTCATGGAGGCTTAAAAAGAAGGCTTGAAGGGGCAATGGGAGAAGAGGTGCAATGACGTTTTTTTTTTAAATCGCGACATGACGCTCCTTCCATTTTAAAATATACTGTTTGACATTTTAGTGGATCCTTTTGCTTCCACTTTGTATGCGGGTGTCGGATGGCTCGAGTGTGTATTTTCTTTAAGGAGGAAAAGGTGACCAAAAAAACAACAACCTTATGGTAATATATAGGGGTCAGAGGTCAATGTGCAAAACTAGGCTGTGTGGCACAAGTTTACGCTAATAATGGCGCAGAAGAATTTTGGAAAGGCACTATTTGACCACCTGGTAAAAGCCGACAGCCCGCGTGAATACATAATCGTATTTTGACATCTTGACTACGGTTGTGGACGCATCTGTGGACAGCTGCCATGGCTGTTCACAGCTCGACCTCTTAAACGAACCAACTGGAAAAGGGTGACATCATTCACGCGGCAACACTCGCATACATAAACACCTCTAATGATGTAATTCCTTTCGCGTAAAGACAACGGTGCAAATGGGCCCGATGGGGAAATACCCACACTCGGTTTTACACGCTCCTCTGCAGATTTTGATCACGAAAAGAAGATTGAGAAGCAACAAGATAAAAGGATATCTTGATGGATCAGGACAAAGCCGTGATTCTCGATTCAGCGCTTGTCGACCTGGTAGGAGATGAAAATGGAACTTTCCATGAGGAAGTTAACAAGCTGATGGAAAAATCGGAGGCATTTAAAAATATATATTTGCCACTGTATAGCAACGTTGTCTAAAAGACATTTGTTGAAATAATTGCTGAAGGTTAGGACACAAAACGTGTCTAAAGTAACGAGCATGAATGGAGCAGAGGGGGGCGTGGTGCTCCACCAAAACAACACTTGGTCCATAATGGCGGGCGCCTGTCATCGTGTTATGACAGCGGCGTGTACTTTAAATACACAACCTCCTCCGATAATCGAGAATTCGACGTTAAATACCCTGCGGGGTGTTAAACCGATAGTCACATGACACATTGGCTTTGTTTTCAGGATTATTTAATGATCTATACGTTAGCTACCACCGTGAAGGTTCAGCGACGGGGGAGCGAGAGCTGGCAGCCATTAGCCGAGGGGAGGGGGGGGGGGGGGGGCTTTGTGGCGTAAACTTCCCCCCCACCACCACCAACCTTGTGTTCCAGTCCAGCCAGTTTGACGGGCGCCCTTTCAAAACGTCCGAAAACGAGAATGTCCGGACGAATTAGGCGGCAGACTAGAGCACATTGTCGTCAAGGGGGAGGGAACATGCCAGAGAAGTGGCTGAATGTAGTACTTTGGGAAAATAAGAGTTGACTCAACTTAATCGAATTGTTGAGTGAAAGATAGTGTCAAAGACACCATGGCCTTACCTTTATGTGGCAACGTGACATCCCCATTTTGTCTTTTGATTGGAGAAATGTGGTCGAATCTGCCAATGTCGTTGTTAGCGGGCGTCACGAATAGTTTCTTTTTTGCGTCTCCCTTCTCGCGCTGTTTATCCTTGCTCGGCTTCTTGCTTTTAGTCGCCTTATGGAGGAAGAAATCGCTCTGCTTCAAGATTTTGTGCCCGGTAGAGAGTGTCGCTTGGCTTCCGCCGATTGTGTGGACCAAAGCGGCAGTGGCGTTGGCTGGGCTGAGGCTCCATAAACCCGCCGCGAGACACGGTTGCTTCGTCGGCTGCTGGAGTTTCTCCTTGCCGCCACAGTTGCCTCCCAGCAGCCCTCCATCCCGGACGACTTTCTTTGGTTTGACGCTCCTCTCCTCGACTCGGAGCTTCTTGGGCGGCGGCGCGTTTAAGTCTCGGGAAGACTGCGGGCGGTTTTCGGGGGCGCCTTTAACCTCCGAGGACTTAAGGAGCGGGTTTCCAACGGGGGCGGCCGCCGTGGCTCCGCTGCTGAAGCGAACGGAGCTCGGCGAGTCCGCCATCTTGAGGCTTCTCTCGCTAGTATTTACTCGCTCCGCTCAACTGGCGCGAGACGTGCGGAGAGGCGGGGGCGGGGCTTGACTTGCTTTGATTGACAGATCCGGAGGGGGCGCTGTACAGAGCAGATAATACGATATTTTTTTTTACGGTATACTCAATAGTAACAGCTAAATTGTATTTCCCCCCCCCCATAGAATTGTACAAATTTATCCCAAACCGCATGTTGCCACTATTTTACCGCATTTCTTCGGCGGCACTTCTTCCTGAGTTAATAGATTTTTCATCCAATCAAATGTTCGCTCCTGTGTTGCCAGGTTAATCTAATCTGCCCAGTGCATTCATAATAATAAGTGCTAGCCGATGTAATTTAAACTAAACGGGTTTATGCCTTGAAATAAGAGATTACTTTGTTCCATGACCACGCTTTTATCTTAAAGTGGAAATTAAGTCATTTTTATCACATGACATTCGTAATGTGAGCCCAGTCAACAGTAGGGGGAACTATAATGCCAAAATATCTACTGAATTCTTAATCTACAAATGTAATAATATTTAGAACACTTGTGGGCAAATATGTATTTTGACTTTTCTTCCATTTTAAATCATTTGACTAGCAATTTGCGTAGCAATTTTAACACAATATTTGGGCCGTTAATCACAATCCAATAGTTTACACTGCTCCAATCTGAGAAATAGTGGATGACGGCGTGTGTTTTTTGTCTGTGGGCTGGAAATAAAAATGCATCCATCAGGGGGATCCGCTGGCCTCTTTGATCCAATTTCCCCAAGAGGATTATTTTATCTCCCTTTCACACACAGAAAACACATCATTATGCAACATCTTGTGAACCGTCCGGGCCTTGTGTACACTTTGATTCACTGTATTCAAAATTGGCTATGATATCAGAATAAAAGATCCAAACCGGGAAGCGAGGCGATGATTGACAGCACAAGGAAATGATTATCGTGGCTGGATTAAAGTGTAAACAAAGCCATTAATAGCAAAGTCAAAAGTTCACTGTGGAAAAACATGCTGGGAATAAAACTGAAGGTATCGTCTACAAAATGACATCAATGAATGAACGCCTGCTATGTGTGTGTGTGTACAGATGGCGGCCGGCCGGCCGGCGCCATCTTGACGCCCACGCACACATTTCTAGCAAGTCATGACATTATCAGTTTACAAGAGCCAAACAAATGGAAGGTATCCAACTCCATTAAAAAGTGCTTTACTGGAGTTTTGCCACAGAATGCCATTTGGCAGTTCTATTTCTGTATCCATGTCAATGTTGACCTATTTGTGTTAATATTTCTTCAGAAATGCGATAGCGCGGCCCAAAGCGTGCGTCAGCTTTGCAGATAAGTCTTGAATAGCACATTCCGACAAAAAAGGAGTCACGTCTTCATATGTTTGTTTTACTGATTGATTTCTGCAACATACAATGTGTGTTTGTGGTTTTAAGGAGGGGGGGTAACAGGGTGAGTTACACGAGGGTGGTGGTGGGGTAAACAACAAGAGCTTCAGCAGCAAATATCAGCGCCACTCAAATGAGTGGCGGGCGGTGACGAGGGGAAGGGGGGGGGGGCTGTCTCGTAAAAGGCACAGGTGGGCTTGTTTCTGAAATCGAGGACAGTGCGCATACAGTTTGTCGGCGAAACCTCGAGGCCAAGGAAAGAGAAATAAAATGCGTTGAAAGGCGGGCGGGAATTGAGCCAAGTGGAGCAAACCTAGCGACAAACAACTGCGTATACAAAAATAACATTTCAAACAATTTACAAAAAAAAAAGCCACATTATTATTATTACTGTCATTAACATTATTATTACAATCTTATGATGAGAAAAGGGCCAACAGGCTGCTTTTCTGTCAACCAATTCAAATCGGTTTTTTTTTTTGGGCAAAAAGTAAAAACCCCGAAAAACAAATAGGCAGCTAGAAATAATTTACACTTTTGTTTAGAGTTGACGAATTTTCTTACATCTTCTGTTTCAACGGAAAGAAAATCCGAAATAAAATAGATCTCAACTCACCTGTACAGTTTTGGATCTTTCGGGGAAAAAAAACAAAAAAAAAGAAACATTGTACATCCTGTAATAGAAGTTGCGAGAAAACAACGCGAGTCCGATTTGAGCTCGTTCTGGTGTCAGTCGACTGCCACGAGAGTCGACTTGCGTGGCCTCCCCCAGGGGGCGATAAAGAAGAGAAAAGCAGCAGAAAATGAAGCAAGCAAAAAAAAGAATACCGACGCATGATTGGAAAGCTGAGGAGGACTGCGCTTGGCGGTCTTCTTCCAGAGACAGACTAAGGCCGGCTCATGGTCCCAGCACTGAGAACCCGAGTCTCCAAGCGTCGTCGTTTGGACCTTCAATACTTCAACGGCTACTTTTGTTCTTTCTTAACAACTTATTAGGACCAAAGCGCACGTCACTCTGGGACTCGGGTTTAAAAACATGGTAGGACTATCGTCCAAAGTACTGCAGCTAAAAAGGCAAACCATGACAAGAGGTTTTTCTTCTTCTACGCTCATCTCGGGTAACGTAGGCATCAGCAGACAGAACGTGAGGGAGAGAGTGAAGAGGAAGGAGGGAGGCGGGGAGACGACCCAGGAGGTTGCGTCATGGTTAAGATGATCTCACTTCGCTTTGAAGATTGTTGCTGATTCAGTAGAAGGGCACCTTCTAGTCAAGTGTTGCTTTCAAGGAGAACATCGAATAAGAAGGGCTTCCATTTGGTCAAAAAGGAAAACGTCTCCAGCTCAAGAGAGAAAGATGGCGCTCCTTATTTGCGCTCACGTCAAAGATATTCAGGCTTCAGACTAACCGGGGAAGAAGCAGACGGCTACGGCAGCGTCTTGAAACATCCGCCGGCAGAGAGCCAAACGGACGAGCCTCTCGAGAAGAGGGGGACGGGGAGGGGGGTGAAGGAGGAGGGGGGGGGGGGTACTCCGACTCGCAAAAACGCACAGCCGGCAAGGGTGGCATCTTAGAAGCTCGCTTTGGGACCACCCCGGGTGAGATCTTGGCCCGTCTCCAGAGGGAGGACATTGTTGTGGACAGAGCGGTCCGTCGTGTCCACTCCAGGGGGGGCATTGTTGAGGGCCTTTGGGCGCAATGCAGCGGTTATCGAACCCTGGAGACAGAAGACCAACCACAACGCTAAGAAAACCAAGAGAGGAGGACCGAGTCTCAGATGCTCCAAAACGGGGCTGAACTATTATGAAAAAGTAGCCTAAGTATCACAAATCGGTATCGGAGGCCTCCGAGTGTACCCGATACTTAAGAATGATCGAACCGCCGACTGAACAAAAACAAAGCAGACTTACCCACTCAGGTCTGCCATGCTGTTGGCTGTTGCGGCGGCCGAAGACTGACTATCGGCTGCAGAGGTTATCTTGACACACTTGGACAAATCTACATAAAAGTAAACACACAAAGTCAATGTTTCATTTTGTACTGCAGGCATTTTTTTTTTTTTGTCCACGAGTCGAACAATCATTTTTGGTGTTCCATTACAGGGGACTCACCTTTGTGTGACCCACTCCATTCAGCTGAGGCGGGTGTCCTAACGTCCAGAGGGTCTGGCAGAGAGAAAACAGGCATTTAAAAAAAGAAAAAAAAGAAAAAAATTGATCTCATCCACACAAACTTTGTATGTGTACTCTTGCAAGCTCTTTGGGAACAAATTTATACATGCTGACTCAATGCCTGCCCTTCACTGTCCTACATCATTCCTTTGCACGAGGGACAAGAGCGCCCTCTGTTGTACAACTGTATAAACTTCACTTGAGTCTCACAGTAGGGGATGACTTATTTGTACTTTTCCTGCCATCATCCAGGAGGCGTCTGGGTGAGCGTCCTCCCCCAGCGAGGCAAACGCACCTGTGGCCAGTATGAAGGACTCGGGGGTCCTCTCTGGGAGGGGGGGAGGGGAGTCGTCACTGTCCCAGCTGTCTGGGTTAAAAGGGTCAGAGGTCAAATAAGAGGCAAGGTTACAAAAAAAAAAAAAAAAATTTAAAAAAGTCAATCTGGATGGATTGATTGGGGGGGGGAGCAATCGGTGCGGCAAAACAAGCAGCCACCAGCCATGTGCTTGACACAAAGCAGAAATTAGCAGAGCGCCACCCGTCCAAAAGCACAACCATCTTTTGCGACCCATCGTGACGCGTTATGGAAACAACGCTCCAGAAAAAAAGCCAAGCAGAAAAACAACACTCCCGGGACCACTTTTGAGAAATGCCATGGACATAAATCTGCGTCTGGTGGCTTTAAATACGGGAACTACTCGAGGCCAGCGTGAAGATGTTTTGAGGTCACTGAACGCTTTAGTGGATGGACATCATGCAGCCTCGGCGTATTTAAAAAAAAGTGGCAAACACTCAACGCGTGTCCAAAAGCATTCCTGAGTGTGTCCCAGTCCAACACGCTCCGTGATTCTCCGTTGCGCTTGAAAACCACCGCAATCCAAAACGTGTTTCACATGCGCTATTGAACCTTCACCATTCCACATGCGACCACCACACACACTTTCTTAACCCACACTGACCCAGAAAGTATGTAAGGGGGGGGGGCAATTTGCTCAACTTGTATCAGCGGGTTTTGCTAAGTACGGTGTGAAACGGCCCCGATGGTGAAATACAGACCGGCGGTCGCCGTACTTGCTGTGGCTGCGGCGGGTGTCGAGGAGCTCTGCCCGGCGATGGACATGGGCGACACCTTCCGCACAGGCTGATGATCTCCAAAGTGAAGGGACGTGACCGTCGCCGTGGAAATACTGGTGCGATGACTCTCCCGGCACGCCGACATCTCCCCGTCGCCCTCTTCGTCCGAGTTGTCCGAGTGCAGCGGGTTGGTGAAGCTCAGCGCAGTCCGAACCGGCGTGGACGAGGAGGACGAGGACGAGGAGGAGAGGTGCGAAGAAGAGGAGGAGGACGGGGCCACGCGATCGGACGACGACGAAGACGAGGAGGTCTTGGGGAAAGGTTTTTCGGGGCTGGCATGAGTCCACGCCGCGTGACTGGCCTTCGGCTCCGCCCGCTCCCCGCCGTCGCTCGTGACCGGGAGGTGGTTGGGTCTGGCGAGGACGCCGCCTTCTGCGTGGCTCTCTCCGCATCCCCCCGCTCCGCCCTCCGTGCCGGAGTCCTCGGACAGCGAGGAGCTGGACGTGAGCAGGGACTGTCCGGAGCGGGCCTTGAAGGCGTGGCACCTCTGCAGCGGGCTCCCGCTGTTGACCGAGGCGCCGCCCGCTCCGCCCGCCGCTCCCATAGAGGCGCAAGTGTCGAAACTTCGAGGTCCTTCCTGCAAAGGCACCTTTTTAATCTCGATGCTGAGCTTCCTCTCCACCCGTGGCGCGCCGCCGCAGTCGGCCGCCGGGGATACGGGCAAGGGAGGAGTCCCGCTCATGCCCGATTCCGACTTTGCTGTTGCCGCAGACAGTTTGTTGTTGTAGTTTTCGTTCAGATCCAGATTGGACATCTGCTGCTTTTGATTTTGGTCATTTGGCTCGGATGGACTGCTCTGCGTCTTCTTCACGCTTGCTTCTGACAGGTTCTTCTCCATCTCTGTGCCTTTATTCTGGAAAGAAAGACGCAAAGGCCGGGTGACATTTTTGCCGCTTGTAGGCACAAAGTAAATCAACAGCTGGTCATTTACCTGAGTGAGGTTCTGTTGCGCGCTGGCCAGGACGTGTATGACGGGCTTGGGATGGTAGCGGTCGTTGTCCTGGCGGACGTTGGTGACGGTGGGGAAAGCCGACGGGGGCGACGGGGTCAGTATGGGGGGCACGGGGTGAGGCTCGGGGGGCTGCAGGATCTCCTCTTTCACGTCGCCTTCCACCTGAGCACTAAAGTCACAAGAAGAATTTGACTTTATTTTTCTACCACTAGAGGGCGCAAATAGTAGATAACATTCAGTTGTTGTTTTTTTTCGACCAGACGCCGAGCCCTGTCAAAATGCGATTTGAAATTTCCGAGAAAGCCAACAGAAGAAGCGGGAGCGGATTGTTTTTGTGCGCGCGAGCTACGTGTTTTCTGACAGCACGTGAAAATCGTTGACAGGAAGTTGAGGTTGTCACCCCCGAGCCGACGCATTCATTTAGGTGTTTGCTGAAACGACAATTTTCGTTGCTTTGACAACTTTGCAGACAAAAGGGCATGTGGGTTATTTTCTCCAAATTTAATTTGGATTCCACTTTATGGATTATTTCTTTAAGCGATGAGACGGAGCAAGTTTCCGTGCAAGCGCGCAGGGGCTTCTCGGAAATGATTTCAAATGCCTTTTGACTTGATTAAGGGGAATTAACGACTCTCCTCCGCGGGGAGATCAGATTGCACGCCATCTTAATTTACTGTCCTGCTTCGGCACTCTTCATTGCAGTCATGACTTGCTCGTTGGAGTGGCGACACTAACTTCTTTTCAGATAAACAAACAAAAACAAAAAAAGACTTTGCTCGGAAATTTTCCCTCCAAACAACTTGAAAATTGTCTTCCTTGTCTGAAGCAAATAAAAGAGATGATTCCCACCAGTGGAGCGGATTGTTTCCATGGGGATATGAATTATTAAAAAAGCTAGAGTTTATCCCAGACATTCGTCCTTTCGATAAGATGAAACTTTGATGATATGCCGAGGGGCTAAAAAGGAGCAAACGCAAATAATACAGAGGCAAAAAAAACCAAACACGAGTAAGATTTGCTTTACATGTTAAGTATGCAAATGAGCTTTTTGAATAGAGCCCATTTTGGGGTGTGTCTGACTCGCTAGCGGTGACCTTGACGTTCAAGCGCAGAGTGTGTGTGTGTGTGTGCATTATAAAAATAGCTACTTGGATGGTCTTAGGAGGCTTAAAACACGCAGTGAGTATTTAGGCAGCGGAAGGATGAATTTGTGGGAAACGGCTCCATATATATTCCCATATAAGTTGACAGTGTCGTAATTTTGCGGCATTTTTAACGGCACGTTTGTGGCTTTGGGTTGGAGCGCTTTGAAAAATGTTTGCGTTCCCATCAACCGTCTTTGGTCAGATAAAAAAAGAGGTTGATTTCTGCGCTGGGGGGTGGAAGAAAGAAAGAGCTAGACATCATTTTTATGCGCATATCTTTTAGCGTCCTTGGGTGTTAACGTGTTCATTTCCCCGGTGGCGGTAATTAAAGCATATTTGTCTATAGGTACGTGCATTCATCACGGGCGAGGTTGCCATTTCTGCGCGTGGATCGTAAAAGCCAACGAGAATCAGGAGGACCGAGCGGCGAGGAGAAAGTGGAGCGGAATCCCTGCCGGGGCCATACGGCGAAATTAAAATTGAGAAGGGGAGTGAAACGCCGAGACGAGCGAGTCTCGCTCAGCAGGCGGGCGCGCGCTTTTGGGGGGGGGGCGCCGGGCGGGATACACTTATGGCAATGATAAGTCAAGTGTTTGGAAAAGGCCTGCCAGCTACATTCAAATTGCAGACTATTGCAAAATAATCGAAAAATACAGACGCCAGCAGGAAGCAGAGTTTTTTTCCCCCCTATGGTGGTGTTTTTTTTTTTTTTTTTTTTCAAAAGACACGGACAGAAAAAGCATCTCACCTGCGTATACGAGGTGGTTTGGGAGGAGGCGTGTCCCATCGGTCGTCATCCGACTGGTGGCTCGCTTTGTCGGGACTGCTTTCATCCTGCTTTAAAAAAAAAAAAAAATGTGGGCTGCATAATGCACCTTTGTGGGTGTTTGTGCCGCTAAACAATAGCCGTGACTCAGCTGCTAAAGGCATGAGTCAGTAATGGCTGCTAAAAATGTTTGGAGAAGCAGTTAAGCACAAGATAATAACACACTTGTTGCCCTAATGACATTTCACGCCCAAATCTTCTATAATCACTAACAATAATTATATAACAATAATTGTGACTGTTTTCGGGCGAGGAGAATGTTGCCGTTTCTAATCATGTGTCTGAACTTTTTTTTTTTCTCCTTGGGTCGGACGTCAAGGGCCACGGGAAGGAAGATGAACGAGTGGCGACACGTAGCTTGTTAGCAGTTATGTGGGCCGAAAGAGGACAGCGAGGACAAAAAAAAAAAAGTTCTTTTTGATTAGAGTCCTCCGAGGCGCCACAACTTTCAGAGAGTTTTCTGGAGGCCAACTCTGACACGCTGCCTCCCATGTGACTCATTATTTGTGTTTTTGTTTCGCTTCCATTGTGCTACTAGGCGACATTGGGTTGACACGGGGTGCGTGCGCGTCGTACCATGACGTCGTGGATCTTCACGTTGGTGGGGCTCTCTAGTAGCTGCAGTTGCTTCTGGAAGAGCTGCGCTATCGCTCTGTGGACCAACTCGTACTGCTCCTGGGGAGGAGGCGGGGCAAAAGACAGACAACAACAAATCAATGAAAAGCAAAAAGTTTTTGACGCTGGATGAAACAAGCACTGGCAGATGAACGCTAACCTCATTACTCCCCCTGAGTGAGGCAGGAAGTGTACGCCGGGCTTTTGTTTTTTTATTTTCTCTTTAAATTTCATTACCGGCTTCCTGGAAACTGCTTCGCTTTGTGTTAAGCATAATATTTTGATTCAGACGAGAGGTACTAACACAAATATACGGTGGATATGAAATTTAAAAGGTGTCATTGCGAATAGATAGTAAAAAAAAAAAAAAAAAGATGAAATGGCGGACAAACCTTTGTCTGAACAGCTGAGTGTCGCTGCGTCCTCATTTCTTGAATCAAGCGGAAAACGTTGAAATCTTCTGGAATTTTCTTAAGGGACACACAATGTAAATAATAAAAATAAAAAAAAGTTGATTTGGACGTGAAAGACAAAGCGGAAAGTATTTGGATATGCAGCTACCCCGGCTTTGAGGAGGTTCCACGTGTAGTCGATGGCGCAGATGGCTCCCGTCCTCCCGCAGCCGGCACTGAACAGTGAAAAAATAATAATAATAATCATACAAATGAGCTGAGATGAGGCGAGCACCTTTTTCGAGTACTCGCTCTCATAACTGTATCGCACCTGCAGTGCACACATATGGGGACGTCGTCGTTCTCTTGATATTCCCTCATGAGTCCGATCATGTCCAAGATGGAGTCAAACGAGGAAGGGACGTCGTGATCGGGCCAGTTGATGTAATGGAACTGCGTTATCCTGCGCGTTTCCTGCCGAGAAGACGAGACGGTTGGTGATTGCCTTCCGCTTTGTGTTTGAGCGCAAACTTACATTTTCGTACTCCACCACCAGAGAGCGGATGGAGTAGTCCGTCCTGGCCTGCTCCGATTCCTGAAAGGCAAGACGACGAGAGCTCAAGCGACGTCCATGAGAAGAAAATGCGAGAAAGGCTCCGCCTCCTCGCACAGCTGCAGATGGATCTACTCACGCAGGAGATTCTGAAAGGGCCGAAACTCACGGGCTCCCCGAACAGCGGGAAATACCGCTCGCATTTTTTCTGAGGAGAGAAAAAAGCGGGGAGTTTGCCAAAAAGGAATCATGCTGCTTTTTAATGTTCACAGAGAATTCAAAAAATTACAAAGCTGAGCAAAAATTGATAGAAGTCTCATTAGAGTTAAAAAATGGCTCACCCTTCCCATCTCAAACTCACGACAGGCCATCACAATAACCTGCAGGGACGCAAGAGAGGACGCATTAGGACTCGCTCACATCTGCAAGCTTCTCAGCTTAATCGCCGCAAACACGGGACCCATCTGCTCCGTCCCATCTGCCTGGCAATTTCTCTCGGCTATATGAAATATTTATCCGCTACTTATACAATTAGCAGCCTTTTTCAATTATTGATAAGAAAGTGGATATCTTCAAAATCCGGTGGATCAGCCAGACCGAGAATCGAAATTGTAGCGAAGCCCAAGTGATGACGGTTTTAGTCTTTGCGACAACTTACAGCGACATTGTATTCCCAGTTCATCCTCCAGAAGTCAATCACAGTGTTGGGGAGGGGGCCCTGAGTTGCTATGTAGGCCTCCGGGCCATCCATGCCCTGGGAAGACGAAGAAGAAGAAAAAAAAAAAAAAAAAAAGATCAATCATCAGAAGATTTCCCACAAAAGTTTTTTTTTAAATCTTCACACCTTGATAAAATTGGCATTGATGTAATCTGTATCCTGATTGGTGGTTTTTAACGTCAGCTTCACCCGGGTGTGATCAACTGAGGAGAAAAAAGGAAAGACGTGGTTCGAAAAGGCATAAAAAGGATCACCGGGCGAGACTTACATGGCAGTATGTCCTTGTATCGGTTCTTCTTGATGTTTTCCTCTCGCTCGCCAATGTTGGTGGGGTAAATCTTTTCCGTGCGATACTTGGTGGAAAGCCGCCGCAGACGCTGTAAAGAAACAAAACAGCATGAATATTTCCTCATTTAAAGCTCCTTGTGGTTGACATATTGAGGAAGACATGTTGAAAGAGGAGCGCGACAGTCACATGACAGGAAATAAATTCGACACACAAAGAAGAGCCAAATTGCTTTTATTCCAAAATGATGTAAAACGAGGTCACAGGGCACACACCGACTTCACATCCACGACGGCGCTGGCTACCGTCTGCGCAGGCCCTGCTTCTAATTACTCGTACTTCCTGTTACATAAAACGCACACGCACATGTGTACCCGGACAAATAATAGAGGACGCCTGGAGGGCGGAAAAGGAAGAATCAAGCGGAGGGAGTCGGAACGTGGCTTGAGCCAACCGACCCGGCACAAAAGATCAACAAGAAAAGATGCTCTTGCTAACAAAGCTAACGGCGTCCTGCGTTCATTCACCCATGATTTCGTGACACATTTTGTTGAATGGGAGACGAAGAATGGAAGGCCTCTGAAATGACAAGATGCGCCTTCCCGGCATCCAATCATAGAGAAGTGAAGCACGTTTTCCTGCGCGCGCACACACACACACACACACACACAGAAACACACACGCACAGAGGCAGGGCGTTTCCCGCCTCCACAGACCCCCGTCAGGGTGAGTCACCGGCGTTCACAGACACATTACTTGGGTCGAAAATAACTCGCGGATGCCAAGGCCGTTACTGCGCAGAGGGCTGCCGACATAATAACTATGTGATTTAAAAAAAAAAAGAAAAAAGCCATTAGCAGCTAAGCGAACTGACTGAAGAGGAAAAAGGTAAAGCTGCTCGGAGATGCTGCCGCCGAGCTAACCTACTTTCTGTCTCCTGGCTGAATAAGCATGGGCGTACTTGCCCCGCATGTTGAATAATTCAAACATTTAGACGCTTTTCTCTTTCTGCAGTTCAGCCGTGAGCGCTGATTGGCAGAGCATGTGTTCTTCCTGCATATGGATAGTGCGAGGGGATTTGTGTGGTCAGGAAGTGGGGGTGCCGAGCTGCTGAGGAGGAGCCGTTTCATTCTTGACGGTCAACTTTCAGAGCCACGGTAAAATAGGTCAGCACTTACAAAACAAAACAAAAAAAAAACCTGGCATGCAGGCAAAGATGCACCGCGAGAGCATTGAGAGGCCCAAGGTTGAACTTGACGAGTAAGTTTGGAGTCACATCCCGTGAAAGCAAATTTAGGTCAGTGGAGCACCGTCGCGTCCGCTCCTTTAATTAGCCACCGACCGGTGTTTACTTTTGTTTTTTTTTTCCCCTCCGTGTCTGTCACTCTTCATTTTCAAGTCGCTTGATAGAATTCCCGCAGCTCGTCTGTTACGCAAAACAAACCGTTTGTCGCTATTGTTCCCCTCCGCCCGCAGGAAGCAGATGCGGACCGGGCGCACGTAATCCCGATCATCCGCTTGCGCGTCGCATCGCTTCACCGGCTGAGATCTAAAACGCCGACCTGCTGACCTTGCGGTCGTAGGCCGTGGCCTTTTTTTTTTTTTTTTGTCGAGGCATCTGTCACTGACCAGACACTTTTGTGAGGCGTCAATCAATGTTTCTAACTTTCACCCGAGTGTGTGGTCTGGGTCAGCAAACTTTTGTCGAGCTACCTCGGCGAGCGGAAATACGCCTCGGCCAGCTCCCGGGGCAGAAGGCCTGTTTTTTGGGTTAAGCCCAACGAGGGGGCGGCTTACAGAAGAAACGGGAAGGTATTTTTACACTAACGTGAGGCTAAAGCGCAGGAGCGACAACCCCCCCTGCCGTGTCACCCTTAACCAAAAAGCAAGCTAATGAAACATCCACACGTCACGCGCACGTCGGCAAATTCCGTTTTAACGAGATGACAAAAACTCCTTCGGCAGCCTGCGGGAGTCTCCGGTTTTGAACCTGAGAGGCTCGAACATCTTGAAAACATCCGCAGACCGTGGGTGGGAAGAAAAAAACTTCAGTCGGTATTTCACGGAAAAAAAAAAAAAAAAGTATTGCCCGACACATTATACTTAGTCTTCATATAGATGCTAAATCGCACAAGGAGAGCAATCAAATCAATTTAATACATGTTGGCTTTTATATCCAATTTGGGACTCGGCACCTTGAGGGACACCGTTAACGCAAATTGCACGCATATATTTTGATTTGATGTTTCCCTCCAGGCAAGATTGCATCTTTTGCACTCTTGGTTGATTCTGTGGGCATTGGTAGCGTTGAGAGTAAAGGGGCAACTCGGCGTCTGCTTCGGGCTTTCCGTTCACCTCATGAGTCACCGATGTTCTCGCGGAAAAACACACACGTTGCCAGTACGTGCTGATGAGCCCAGAAAAAAATAGGTTTGACATTCAAAAAAAAAAAAAAAAACCTCTGCCTGAATTTTTCAGATTCTCCCGCAGTTTTGGCTAACCATATAATCTGTGACTGGATGACCTAGCAAGCGCACTGTCATTATGTGTATAAAACACATTCTATATATAAATAACAATAGGTGGTTAAAGTGGGTGTGCAAGTTTTTTTTTGCACTGGGCCTAACCAACTACGAGCTGCTCTCGGATGAATAATTAAAGAAGAACAGCGCACAATGTTGCCAGATGAGAGCAAAGTCAGCCAGAGGCCTCGGATTAATATTTAGCACGCGGGCTTCAATTCAAACGTTTTCTCGCCTATAACGAATGTTGTGGGGGGTCATGCGAGGGGCCAGACGAGTGAATGTTAGGTCAATATCATCATTGTATCTTCAGCGATCAATTTTGATAACAGAATTTACAATTTTGGAGCATTGTGACGTATGAAATTTTATATATAAAAAGTATCGGATCTCGGTATCGGTGCGCTTGGACGTGACATCACAACATGCTACTTAGCAATAGCCAACATTACAAATGCTACTTTCCTAAAGTCTCTGTCTACTTGAAACGCATATTTACCGGACAGAACTCCAAAACAACCGAATGTGTGTTGATGTTTGGCCTAATTTTATGAAAGAGGTTTAACAAAGTGTGTCCAAAAGGCAAATACGCAGCGATTTAAAAGGCGGGATATAATGTTATGAAATAAACGCAAGAAAGAATGTTGCAAGCTCCAGCAAGCAAGCAGCTTCCATAAAGTTCACGGGAGGGTGTGTGTTTGTGTGTAATGTGCGTGTGGGTGTCCCAACGCCTCCATCCCAATCAGTACGTCACGATCAAACAAGTGCTCAATACTTCATACAAAATATGATGCAATATATATATATATATATATATATATATATATAAAATGGTGACTAACAGATTCAAAACATTTGCAACCCGTTGCTAGGAACTACAAACTAACCTTCGATTAAAAGGTGCAATACAAAGCATTTCTCGTTGATGAATAAGGGGGGGGGGGGGACTATAGCAGAAAGGCCCATTTTACCCCCCATCAAGGGCAAAGGAGCTGGAGCCAGAGCATCCATCACTAAGGGTCTATGTGTGCACGTGTCTAAAAAATAAATAAAAAATCAGACATAAATATAGCATATGTAGTCACTGTTAAACTGCCTTAATGTAAAGTTCTTAGAAATAGGGAACACCTATCAATTAGTATTTCATGGGTGTATTTCAATAGTGAATGAGTTATGTCTATGGTGAACAGAAGCTAGCTTATAACAGGAACATAACAACTGCACTAACAAGCTATGCTAATAAATGAGCTATTCAGTATAATGACTGTGTATTAGCCAAAAAAGTGACGTCAATGCAGGTTTGGTTGCTTAATTGCACGAAAGTAGAGCCGGCGGCGTGTCTGTAGCTAGGCCGACGTGTGAAGCCTAGACATGGGAGGAATGGGACAGCGGGCAGGGCGGCCGTCCCTCTGCCTTCTACGGGACAGAGCGGAACCGGGACACGGGGTGCGATCAGAGCACGGAGGGCTTTTACGTGAGCTAACGAGCTAGCTGTCGATCATTTTGCACCCACCATAAAGTCGCTGCCGAAGTTGTCCTCTCCCCTGTCGTCGTCCCCCTCCGTCATGGCTTTCACGTCCTGGATAAACTTTCTCAGGATGCCGGCTTGGTCCATCATGCTTGTGGGCGCTTTCTATTAAAAACAACCTCCCTGAAGTAGCAGAGGAGGCGAAAGGAAAAAAAAAAAAAAAGCAACAAAAAAAAAAAAGACAAAAGGAAGTGGGGGGGTTGGGGGGAATAAATAAAAAATAAATATGCTTCACGGATCCTCCCAAGGAGTCATCGTCGGTTCTCAAGCCTTCCTCGTCTTCTTCTGTTTTTTTTAATTATCGCCCCATGTTGTCTCGCCTTCTTTCTTCTTTGCTGTTTTCCACAATGCTTGACAGTAGTCGGAGGAAAATGCAGCAGCGACCGGGGTTCCGTCACAACGGTGAAGTTTATTACCACAAGCTATGCAAACTTCCTTGTAGATGATTTTTATTTCCTCCAAGAAAGCAATTAGACTTTAAAAAGAGAAAAAGATCCGGTTCTGTCCACCCCTCCCTGTCTAGCTCGATTTCCACATTCACTGCTTGCTCGTTACTTGCTACTGGGGAATATCCGGACGCGGCTAGCCAACGAGAAAAAGAACCCGCCCCTTCCAAGAGAATTCAGTCTGGTGATTGGCGGTAGCGGATAAATGTTGAGATGTCATTGGCAAACACGAATGTCTCTCTGTGTAAAGGATGATTCTGATTGGATAGATCACCTGTCTGTCGTTTCGACGCGGTTTGGTACGTCATCATTTTGAATTTTCTTTTTTTTTTTATTACACGCATATTGGATAACAGTACAGCAATAGGATTCTCTATTTTTTCAGTTTGTTTTCTTTCTTTTTTTAATTAATTAAAAACGCTCGGGAAGTGTGTATTTTGGTAACAGTCACAATTCTCCTACCAGATGCCACAATATGTGATCAAGAATAGACAAGGGAGCAGGTTAATCCCGTCCATGGTTCTAAAATCAAAAGCAAACGCTTAAATAATCCAGCCAAGCAGCCATTACGGGATTTTAATCTCCACCACTAAGGATGTTGGGATGCGTGGCTGGATATTACGTGAAGGCCGGAATTAAAACGCAGATTAATGGGTCAAATGTCGACTCTGGATTAAAACAACTCCAGAAATAACTTGAAACAAATACATTGCGAACAGCCAGTCTTTTCTTTCTCAACTATTTTGTAAATTGATTTGACAAATGAACATGACCTTTGTCTGTTCTGGATTATGGCAACAGTAGTGGAAATTTGAAAAGGGAGCTACAAACTGAAAACAAATTACTGTGAGAAGAGCTCCTGTGCCAGTAACACTAATACACTTGTTATCCTCACACACACACACACACACACACACAAAAATCTCCTTCTGAAGCATGACATCATCCCAACACAATTTATTTTTTGTGACTAACCCCCTGAATTCACACGTAACTGTCTCAACAAGTTTATTTCTTCCCTCCACACTAGAGTGGAAACAAATCAAAAAGCAAGACAACAGGCCATGGTGTGTGCGTGCGTGTTAGCATGGGAATCCTATAAGAAAGTGGTCTTCTGGGTTCAACGCCCGCCTTCTTCTCTTGACTGTATTTGACCTGCCAGTGGCGCTGAGGGGCCCCAGGACAGTTAGCTATGACAACATCCTGCTGACATGGCTCCCAAATCATCCCGCTTTGACTTTCTCCCTCACACACACACTATTTTTCCCCTCCCATCTTTCCGCCTCTCTCTCTCTGGAATGTAGCGTTCAGAAGCAGCTGAGAAGAGGAATGTTGCTGTTACAAGCCCATACACAACCTCAAGGGGCTGGAGAGAGGCCCCAACACACACACACTACTGCATATACACATTACCTTGCCTATGAACCTGAACCAATAGCAACCCATTTGGGTGATTTCTAATCAGGAGCGCTGTTGGCAATAATTCCACGAGCTCCTGACTGGCAGTATTGAAGCGGTGTTGTGAACAATGATTAAACCAACGTGCCAATAATCATCCAAATAAGGATTGTTGGGAGCCGGCCCACGCCTCCATGCAGCCTGAAGCGCAATTGAATAATGCCGCCATTTATATCTGCCAAAAAAGGTAATTATTCATCATAATGGGGATACTATCATCAAAGCCTATTAAAAGTAACTAAAATGGTGCCAAAAAAAGTGTGCTTGACCAGATAGGACATAAGCTTTTCATTAGTCTGCTACATTTCTTTTAATAATGAAAGTGATTCTGAGACATGCAGGACGTCACATCCACTTTGTAGGGAAACAATATTGAAGAGTTGTATGTGGGCTCCCTCTAGTGGTAGGAGAAAGCGAATGAAACTATTCCAACACTGCATAATTTTAGAACCCAAACGTTTAATTTTCAGAGGTGTATAGCTTTTTCCCACTGTGTAAAAACATTGTTTGGTCATTAGTTGACGTGGCTCAATCAGCTGACAAACGGTAGTTTTTTTTTTTAATTCCACACCAGGGTGTGGTTACTCGAATTGGCCACAAGACGGCAGCGTTGCACGCAGAGCACATCGATAATAATGCAATGACATTACCGCCTTAATTTTAGGTCAATTTCGGATTTTATTCCATTATTATCGCTTCATGTGACAGAAGACATGCTTTGTCCTAATTCTCTCGGTTGAAATCATCAAAAAACACTCGTTAGTAACTAAACTAACGTGCAGACATATGCACTGGCCGGAAAACACGGTTGAGAAAGCGACTTCCGCATGTGTCGCGTCATAATGTCGCGAGAACACGGCACATTGTTGCGTTGCGTTCAAATAAGTCGGAATCCCTAAAATCTTTACAATGAAACGTCAACATTTCATTAAGCGGTGTGAAATAACGGCAAAATTAGTCTCGGGAGTGAAAAGGATTCTTTTTGTTGATGTAAAAAAATAATAAATATTTAAATCATTTTCCAAATCAAAGCATTAATGGGCCAAGACTTGCCCACCGCTGCATAGTAACAAAACATTATTTCCCCTTGATAAGTGAAAATGTTTTACTCACCAGTACAGGATACAATGATCATCCAAATTGCGTGACTTTGTATCTATTGCTTCTTTATTACTTGTCCACCAGGGTGCAGCATTGACTCACTGGTTGCTTTGCATTGGCACGGAAAAAGCTCACTGTAGGAAAAATAAAAGAGCCAATTATTTATTTCCAACCGTTATTCATGTAAACTATGTAAATACATCACTGAAGTTACTCTGAAAATCTCCCACCACAATCATAATAATAATAATAATAATAATAATATATTGCTAAATAAACACTTCTATACATCTGTGTTAGTCAAAGTTGGGTAACTTTATTGGCTGCCATTACAGGTGTTCCTAATGGAGTGGTATGTTTGTTTTAGATCAAAGCATATTTTTCTAACTTTGGTTTCCGCGTTTGCAATAAGACTTCCTGTGCAATGATGTCAGCTGTTTTGACTTGAACGGCCCGCCGAAGTGCAGGGGGGGGCAAGCCAGTCAAGACCTGCCCGTGCTGGGCTGTAATCCAAACCCTTCTTCGTCCCCCTTAATCTCCATTTCACGCCAATTTCAAATCTGACGCTTCATGTGCAGAAATGTCGGACATTCATTCTCTCTGACACCCCCCCGGCCCACGCCTGGGGGATTGAATGAGGAGATTATATGCAAACGTACATTTCCTGCTTCTGCCCAGGTCATGGACTAGACACCTGAACCATTCCTGAAGGAATGTCTTAACAAGACTCTTCTGGATTCACCGAGTGAAGGAATCTCGGAATGTGGCGCGTTCCCGAGAAAAGCAAGGGGGGGCCATCTGGTCCAAAGCTGTTGCAACAGGTAACCAAACTCATGCTCTAAAAGCGCCCCTTAATAATGGCCCTTGTTGCAAGACTGATCCAAAAGGACAGTAGGCCACATCAGAGCTTCTGAAACCTTTGAACATCTGTTGTTTGGTGACACACGCTTAACATGTCGACCCAGTTGCATCGCGGCATATTTCTGCCTGCGTGAGCGTGTTGGAAGAAAATCCGACACAAAGACGAGAAAAGCGGAGACGGCTTTAGGTGCCGTGAGTCAGCGTGGTGACTAATAACGGAATCCGCGTTGGCTAAATTAGCTCATGTTACAATGACAGATGGGGGAAGAGATCGGATCTTGATAGCGGAAGCCAGACAGACGTCAACACCAATTTGCGGCAACAAGCACCGGCGGAGCTAGAGGGGGGGAGCCGTGAGGGCAGTACCTCCCCTTTTATTTATTCTGTACGATACTGAATATATATATTGTATGGACAGCAAGACTACAATCGATTTTAGATATATGTCATTCTCACACGAGGTTGGAGTTTGACTCAACTATCTAAATATTGTGACTTATGATCAGGTGGTTTTCTTCTCCGTACTCAATTGTTATTGTTGAGAGAAGATTGGGAGTAAGACCTCCTGGAACCACCGGGCTATTTAAACTGGCCCGTGTCTCGGCCGTCGGAATCCACGTCGTGTGCATTAACGGACAGCGGGCGGGATTTTTTTTTTTTTTCCTCGTGGACTTTGAGCTGGTTTTCCAGTAAATCTCATCTGCGGAGCACATGCTTCAAAGGGGTGAGGATGAGGACACCAAAACGGACGAAGGGAGGAGGGGGGTTGCTGAGGAAACCCAGAAGCATGCTGGGAAACAAAGTGCGCTGTTAGCCCTTTAATCTCCATTCAGGAACTTTTTTTTTTTTTTTTTAACTTGAACCAACCGGAACACTGTGCCCTCTCCTCCCCCGGCACCCCGAGTGATTCTCCAGTTTGTTTCCCATGGCTGTCCTTCAACAACAATCCTCTTTGTTCTACTGGAAGACGGGTGGGAGAGGGAGAGATAATCACAGGAGGCGAGGCACGCCGAGGCAAAACCGTGAGCCAGATGTGGCAGCGCTGGCTTTTTTTTTTTTTTGCACCGGGACGTCAGCGGGCCCTGCGTTGCCTCTGAAGTCGGAACGCTCCTTCAATTTAGCGCCCTGTGATGCGGTCAAGCTCATTTGGGCTCGCTCTGCAGCTGGAGACACAGCTGAGCGAGTCGGCAAGCACGCAGAATTCTACAGTCCACAATTCCCAACCTGGGGCTTTTGTATTTTGGAATGATTAAAGTTATGTGTCCCCTAATTTCTGTCATTTTTTTCCTGACCTTTTTATTTTTATTTTTTTATGAATAGGCACTATTCTGTATCGTTGACCCCATTTAGCACCTGCAGGAGCGAGGCCCCTTCACATCAAAAGCATTTTTCCACCTCACTGACAGGCACGGCGGCAGTTTTGCTTCCCCACGTAGCCGCCCGCTCGCTCGCTGCCATGGTGCTCGGGCTTTGTTTATACCGGCGGGTGTAAACAGACGAGGAGCGGGGACGGAGGAGGTGGTCTGAAGGGGATTCTGGATGAGATTAGTATTGCTGGAAGGACACGTGTTGAGATTTTCCGGTTTATTTCTGGACAGGGAAGCAAAATATCACGGGTGCCGATTCATCTCGTGACTATGCAGGTCGGTCGCCGCGATAACATCGACTGTCGTAAACAATGAGCGAGCCGTTTACTTGCACCTGAATTAACAATAACAAGAGCTTTTGGCCTGGAGAAAGACTTTGCAATTAAAAAACGGGATATCATTCAACATCAACAATTCTCGCTTCCGACCGGGGGAACTCTTATTCGATTAAATCATAAACTCGTGTCAAGTTTGATTGGATTGAGATGATGAATTTCGGCTTCAGACTAGCGCCCCCTATAGGTGTGGAGTGTTTGCATCCGAAAAAGGGGGGAATTACGCCTGTTGCTTGTCATCTCTGTGGTGCGTTCGAGTGCAACTGAGGGTAAGAATTAAAAATAGAAGGCGGAGTGTAAATGAAGACGTGCGTGCTGGCACTCGGGCAGATAAGCGGGTTGCAAATAACACGTGCGCTTGTCTCCGCGTTGTATTTTGCGGTGTTCTCTTGTTGTAGTTGTCTGCTTAATATAGCTCCAAATTGCAAGGCCGACCTTTGTTTGTTTTTTTGTTGAACCTGATACGAGCGGACATTTTGTGCGTTGCCGGAGTTGACATTCAGACAAACGGCGATTAGGGATGCTGGCTCAGCGCATAAGCCGCAGCGCCTCTCTGTCCGCTCAGCGCTTTTTGGACATCCTGTATATCTGGCCAATCACGTGCCACTCACTCCACATTGGCACCCATTGTGCCCCGTTTGGAATTTAGCATTTAGCGGCTACACGACTCGCCGGTCACTTCATTAGGTACACCTCACGATGGAGAGAAAGACATCGAGCCTTTTCTGTAGTTACAAAAACAAAACAATAGCGTGAACTTCCCATTCTGCTTTTTTTTCTCCCCGCTCGGAACAAGCCCTCGAGTGGCGATGGGGACGAAGATCACCTTTTTTTGTGTTTTATTGGAACACGTACGGCGAACAAAGCGGCCCTGGCTTCCTCCGCCCCTGCCCGTCCGTCCGTCACTTGAAATGGAAATGAAGCGTGCGAGCGAATGACCGCACAGCTTGATGTGGCGGTTTTTACATAACGCTGGAGCGGAGCTGCGTCGCCGCGGCCAAAGACGACAGCGCGGTTCCGGCTTGGCCCGGCTCCCGCCGTTCTGGAGCTTCTTTAGCGGATGGCAGCGAACGGCACGGCCGAGTGGAAGCCCGCCGTGGAGGCCGAACGGGAGGCGAGGAACCCACGCACCAGCCTGCCCGCCGCCCCCGTGGGCGCTTACGCTCATGTGTGGCTTCGCTGTCGCTCCATTCAAACCATCCGGTGACTCCGACGTATTTCGAAATTGCTTCCGTGCGGCGAAAGCGTACGAGGGCTGCACGCACACACACTCACTTGACTTTTTCCCATCTTTCTCTCGCCTACACGCACGTTGCCTAAAAAAAGAGTATTCCCAGATGGATGCTAGCAGAGCCCGGGAATTATGTAACAACTCCCAACTTGAGCTCCGCTTGTCATCTTCAAGCGAACTCCATACACATTACGCCGGACCGGAATAGAAAGCGCGTTGTTGATTTTGGAGAAAATTGAATGGATCTAAGACCCGATTAATCGGCTGGCCAATTTAATCGGCTGTTTTTTTGTTTTGTTTTTTTACACGACTCGACGCACACCCCCGAAAAAAGGGGCTATTGAGTCCCGGCAGTTCCATCCTAGCAACGGCCTGGCTCTGAAACAGGTTTGCGGGCGCAGCCAGATGGAAGCCGGCCCAGTTCCGCATCCCGAGAAGCGACTCTCTCGAGTCGTAATTCACGACAACGCTACTCCATTGCAAAAGCTGATCTCGCGAAATGAGTTGCTGCGTGTTCAGCACTTTTTTTTTTTTGTGCTGTCCTTGAATGGACTTTCTGTCGTAATTCTGGTTAGTGGTCCTCCCGTATTTGCAAGCTAAGGGGTGTTGCAAACCAAACTGGGAGCAGATGTAACTTTTACCCCCCACGCTGACACATCGTGCTAAGATGCACCAATCCTTGCGTCTCAACGGCGGCCTCCCTTTCGAAAGGGAGAGGGGGGGGGGGGGGGGGTCTTCACGCACCCCTAAATTCCTGCCATCACCACCAGCACATTCCCAGGCCTTCTCCTCGCAGCCCCCCCCCCCCCCCACCTCCTCCTCACCGGTTCCTCGGAACAACGGCGTCAGTGTGGCCCGCTGGCGTCACCTTGCTCCTCGGCTGCACACTGGCAACTCTGTTTGTCAAAAGGGGAACCACCCCGACCGACTTGGAGATGATGGGGAAACTAGGAATGATCTTAAAAGGGCTTGTTTTGACAAATTTGCGTGTGTTTTGTAAAACGTTTACGCACACCTGTCCTGAGATGAAACAATGCGTGGGTTGTCGTTTTTTTTTTTTTTTGTCTCTCCAAAATCCCCCACCTGGCCACATCACACGGAAATGAACACAATGGCCTTGTTGTGTCGGCGCTATTGCACAGAGGAGGGAAATGAAGGGATTGTGCGGTCACCTCATTTCACCCATCCAGGTGTTTTGCCATTAAAAAAAAAAAAAAAGGCTCAGATGCAAATGACAACAAATGCTCTTCTGTATAATTCGCTTCGAGACAGATTGGTCGATGGAAGAATATCATCCCTTCTTTCCAGATGGTTTAAATTCAAACAAAAACATTCTTAACGGAAATTCATACGTGATGAGTCATGGGGATTTTATTTTTTTTGTTACCTTGATTTCTTGATTGATGATGCCGCCACATTTGGGCAAGTGAGAACATGCTCTGGATGTTTTCTGGAGAGCCAGATGTTTTGGACGTGTCTCTCCCGATGCTGGCAGATGGTCACAGTTCCGTGAAACATCTGGAGACAAATGACAAAAGATTCACTTTTACGGGATTTCCTGGAATTTCTATGGCCGTTTTTTTTCTTCATTTGTGTTAAACATAAAAAATTTGGATATTAGACGGGTACAAAGGGACGCTTGCGCCGTTGTGAGAGTTCCAAAAAAATCAAATCGGTGGAGCGGAAATAATACACGGTGCTTCTTTTGCGCGAGATTACAGCACGGCCTAACCCCACCTGATGAAAGCGACGCAGTATGTTGCTGATGCTCATAGGTTCTTTCAACGGATGAAGGAGGCCCCGCCCCCAGCCCGGCCAATAACAATGGACGCCGGCGTGATTAACCAAACAAATGCCACCGGGGGCACAAAACCTCTTCTGTCAATGCACGTGGGCATTCCCGACATGCCTCGCTGTTTACGTGCGCTGGTTCAGAGGGGTTCATGCATTTGGGCCTGCGCTTTCATGGACGCTGCCAACAAGCGACCCGAATGAACTCGGCCGACTGAATGCACGCGGGCACGTTGCTGTACTGACCGCCCCCTTTCCCAAGATTGTCTTTTGTTTTACAGCGACGCTAGTTAACAGGAAGTCGCCATTAAGTGTCAGCAGCATCCGAATACATTCATCTTACCAAAATGCTGGACTGAGGCCAAAAAAACCCACAGTAGGACATCCTCCAAAACAGTAGGGGGCAGTACATAACAATATTGTAGCCTATATTTTTATATACCTTACGTTTGTCTATAAAATAGTCCAAACTTATTTTCCTATTTTTAGAATGCTTGTTGTCAACGATGACCTACATTCATATCTTAATTCATAAAGCCTGCAGATGTTATTTCCTCTGCTGGAGGCTTTTTCGTCCTCGTAAAAATAGGAAAAGCTCACATATTTATTATTTTTTACAGAATGTCATGTTCCCAAATACGATGAGGCAAACAGCATTGAGTGTGCGGACAACATCGTAAACTAGAGCCAATAAATGCTTTGTCACAGCGGGGGCAAGTTAAGGAGGTAAATATGGAAAGAACGTGACGTCGCTTACTCGGGTGACGTGGGATGTTTTGGATTGGAGGTGGGGGGGTATCTAGGAGACATTGTTATCACACGGCAGCAAGTGAACGCGACACGTAGCCTTTTCCAGCTCTTGAATAATTAAACATCCAATGAACGGCTCACTACAAATCTATTTTTAGCAACAAGAGCCCGGACAAACGTGTGTCAAATATACACGGGAGCGAGGCGTTGCTATTTAACACGCCACATAAACGTCACGTCACGTGACGCCGGCGGACACAACAACATCAATGGAGGATGACTTCCCGAGGCGTTGGACTGGCTTTGTTCTTAAAATAAGATTTCAGCACAGCAATAAATGTCACTTGACCAACACACCACTTGTTTTATTTTCCATGGAACGTTTTCATTTTTTGACTTGCTAACACACCACAAGAACAACCCCGTAAAAAGTCAGTCCGACGTTTCTGACTTTGGGGGAGAGAAGCTTTTCCGTCGCCATGGTGACCCCGGGATCATCTCGCATATTGAAATTTAAATCACAGTCAGCACGTTTTTTTTTTTTTTTTTTTTATGATTTCACTCAGAATACTTCACGCTTGACTGCGTTCAAAGAGATACTGTACATCCAAGCGTGACGGCATCAAATCTGCATAGGAGTGACCTATACGCTTCAAGATGGTATCTTTTTAGCCTCCAGCTTCAAGTGACCGGCGCTTTCTGCTTTGGCCCACCACTGAACTCCATCTTTCCTCCTCCTCCTAAAAGCCCGCCGGCTACAAATCCTTCAAACCGTCTGGGTATTTTCGAGTTCAATGTAAATTCACAAGAGGACGTTTGCTGATGTTTCCCGACACGGCTCGTACGTTCCATGAATGGAAAAAGATGGCCAGGTGTCCAAATACTTTTGTCCACCAATGTTGCTTCTCCGTGATGTCATCGGTATGTTCGGTGACAGCTTGGCTTTCACTTCCGGAAGATGATGTCACTCGTTCGTACGCGCGTAGCGCTAAATGAGCTTCCCTACGACTTTATCAACGGCGTAAGGCGAGCTAATACGCGAGACGGGCGGCCGTCTCGTTTTAAAGGTCGCCGTAACGCCCGGGCGGCGGCCGCCTTATCTGCCAACACAAATTGACAAGATTAAGCGCATTGTTTACACACAATGGAAAAGTCCCGACGCCGACGTGACATACGACAACAGTTACTTGATAGTCGTAACCTTCGGCGGGCCCCACGTCAGCGCCGATAATCCGGCGAGACGCAAACATGAATAAACGCGCCGAGCGCAATAATGGGCTTGATGCACTTATGCGTGAGGCAATCGCATCCATATGCGCCACACGGAGCCTCCGTGACGGCTCCGTGACGGCAGATAGCCCCGCTTGAAAACAGGAAGCCGAGCGTGCTTTGCTAATCGGAGGAGGGGGGGGGGGGGGGGGGGAGGAGGAGGGGTCGCTGCCTGCGTTGCCGTGCTCGCTCGACTCAAAGTTGCCGGAGCGGAAGTAATCTCGGCTCGTTCACTGAGTGCATTCTTTTAAGCTACTGAGCTAATGGCTTCCTCCTCCTTGCTTCTAAAACAAAACAAAGCGAGCGAGCGAGCGGCGGCTCGTTGAGTAACAAAGTCCTTTTTCGGGACCTTTGCCATCCACCTGAGCGCCTCGCCACCCACGTTTTGGACAGCTGCCATTTGCTCGGGCTTTGCCAGGGAAAAGAATTACAACTGGAAGGAAGCCTTCCAGCGCATTTGATTGATCGCTTTGACCTCCGGGCAGGCTCGGTTTTAACGCCGAAGTGGAAATTCAAAAAGAAAAAAAAGAAAAAAAAATAGGCTTGGGAATTCAACAAGTGATGTCACTGGCTTGATTTGGATTTCCTAAATTAAAGACGGGCAGCACGATAACTCAACTGCCTTAATTAGCCGAGCGTTTTGACTCCATCTCGGCGACGTGCGGGCGCAAAGTAGGCCGGGAGCGGCGACCTCGTCGCACACGACCCGCCGTGTTTGCACTTGAGTGTGTGCGTGCCGCGTTATGATGCCGCGCGTGACCTAGTTATGTTGGGCCCGCGTCGGACTTTCTGGGCCGCAGGTTACATCGATGCACTTTACTGGCTCGCTTTTTTTGCTGTGGGAATTCTTGCAGCAGAATTGCATGTCGTGGAGGTTCTGTACGTTCTCGCTTTATGATTGCGCCGCCGAGCCTTTGTAGTGTCACATTATTATTATTATGATCCAGACGAGCACGTTTCCGCCGCGTCTGGGAACTGAATGTCCTGGTTGTAACATAATCGCCGTGACGACTTTGGCCATCGCCGTGGATACAGAGTCACAGGTAAACAAGAAGGGGAGGGGGGAGGGAGGGGGATACAATGACGAAGTGATTTCAAAACATAAATGAAAGGCTGTTTAAATCGAGTTTGAACCGGAGTGTCCGAGTGAAACCGGTGCTGAGGAGCCGACACAATTGATGCATTGATACACCTCAGGGTGCGAAACATTCTCACATTTCTTTCAATTCAAAGACTTTGAGGTCGGTGAAACTGTGATCGCATGGCTCGCTCGCAATGTTCCGGCTATGCTTTGTTTCTTTGATTGTTTTCCTTTGGTCAAGAAATCAGGAAAAACAACAAAACACATTCATTTTTAATCTACAGGTGAGACGTGACTGACAAGAAGTCCTTCTGCACTCTCAACCGGGACCGCAATGAGTCGTCACTATTTAGTTAGGAGGTCACGGTCGGCTGGGCTCAATCCCGACATGCATTGTGAACCGACCAGATCGTCATTCATCGTCGGACCAGAAAGCTTGAAGAATTTCTAATCGATCGAATGCTATTATAGACTACATTGGAACCTTACGCAACGATGATGTCAAATTTGTCAATCTGTTTTTTAAGTGTGCGGTCATGGTCTCATAACTTTGCTGCAAGATATTTTATTCTAATAATAATTTCCATAAAATTGAGGTGGACTCTGGCAGCACGCAAACACTTCTGTCACTTCGCTGGAAGCCCGAGGGCCGAAATGATTGCTTTGATTCAGATTTTAACGATTAATATTTTATTCAGCCTATTCATTACATTACACTTAGTACTGATCAAGCTTTTTGACTTTCTGTTGTCATGCCAAGCTTCAGAACTAGTTTTTCTTTTTTCTTTTTTTAATCATGAGCAGAGAACGTCCTCAACTAATCTCTAGTAATAGTCATTGTTTACACACAGCACAGATAATGGCTGCCTGTGAGAACTATTGTAAGCTCTTTGTGTGTTTGTTAAAATTGCCATTGTTTGAAGGTTTATAAACGCCTTACATTTGATCTCTGCGTGTGCCCACACTTACCGCTCATGAATACGTGGTGTTCAACAGAACAAAGGGTTCCTTCAGGGTGAGCAGCAGGTTGCCTCCAGCTTCGCAGCCAGGTAGTCCTCTGCTGGCACTGGCGCAACTTTTAATGAACACCAGGACCAGACCGTGAGGCGGCAAGCCCCGAGCAGGAGGCCTCCACACTCATCTATAAACAACACATGGGGCAATGTTCGAACTGAAGCTGAAGATAGTTTCATTCAAAATGATCTGAATAAATGACCAAAAATAAACTATTAATGAGTTGAAATGAATTAAGAAATACGACATTATGTTAAGTTAAAAGAAAAACGGTATTAATGACGAGTGACGTGTTAGCGTTGTGGCTAACAGTAGCATTTTGTTTTTAGCAAACGCTACTTCTACTCGTTATCAAAAAATAAAATACAAACTTCGACTTGTTATGTATTTAAATAATGTGTGTCTTACGAAAGTGTCCAGTAAAGCCGCAATACATACCACAATCTCCAAGATAAAAGTGTATTTTGTTGATTAAAATTTGGGCTAAGCGAACAGGAAATTGCTACGCAAACCACTTCCTGTTTCTTCTAAAAGTGACATCGCCACCTAAAGGCTTGGCATGCATGTTACATTTTTTTTTGTAAACATTAGACGGCATTGTATCCATAAAGTAGGTTTTATCGGCGCTAAAAGTTAGAACGACATAAGAAAAACAAATTAAATTATTTATACTGCCTCATTTAACCATAGCTGAGTGAAGTTCCACAATCAATAGATAATAAAATGCAACAATAATTATAGATATTTTTAAAGTATGATGGCATTAGGGTCAGTATAGATTTAATTGTGACATCACACAGAAGCACAACATAGCCAATCCAAACTCATGCGTGTCCTCAAAGCGGGGTCAAGACGGATGGACACACAACCACTCACAGTTAGATCCACGGAGAAACAAAGAAGCTAGTGTGAAGTGTAGTATCACTGGCAACGCCGGTGCAATCTCTCGTCTCGTCTTTTCCTGTTCTCGGCGCTAGCTAGCGTGGCAGCCTGTGCCGCCTGTGTGGGTTGACACCCACCGGCCCATCTGCGCCCGCCGAAGGCCTTCGGGGCCCCTGGAGACCATCTGGCATCTCCCTCTTGTGTCTGGCGACTCGTCGTCACCTACGAAAGTCTCTTCGACTTGTCCGAATTGCTTTGCGTACTAGTCGGCATACTTATCACGTGACATCATACGAAACCGATGATATACTTCATTAAGCGTTTAATATATAAATGGTTGTGTTCCTCGAGACACGAATGGACATTGATAAAAGTGTGTGTGGGGGGGTTGGAGACCATATGCCCACCCATCTCCACTTAATGAGGATTTCACAGTGAGAGTAATGAGGCCTCACTGTCATCTGTGAGGTTTTGATGAAGACAAGATGGCGCTCATTTACATGGATAAAGCTGTTAAGACAATGAATGGGAGGATTAGCAAGGGTCGCTTAAGCAGAGTTAATAAATTAACTTGATGAATAAGAACAGTGCTTTAACAGCACTACTTGGTATGTGGAGGTCAGAAGGGTTAGCAGATCTAGAGAGGCCTATTTCACACTCCAGCTGTGACTGTCTCCTTGGTAGAACATGTGCCTCTTATTTGCAACGTGGTTTCGGCACATTGTCGTGCGGTTAATGACTGCTGTGATGTCTTGGCGCGGTCATGCTAGTCTTTGTGGTCAAATAAAAAAAAAAAAAAAAAGTTGCATTGCATTCTTGTACTTTGAAATAATCACAACACCAGTTATTTCTGTACATAAAAGTGGGATTTTAATTGAAAATTTGGTATATAAAAAAAAAAAAAGCAAATATTAAATCCTTTGGAGCCCCGAGTGGCAACGGTGAGCCCGAAGGTGTCGAATGTGGCGCGGTTGTGTGAAAAGCGTTAATTGTTTTCAACTTCAAAGTACAGATGGAGTCAACCTCCAAAGTAGTTAAATAACATTCAAATCCTTTTAAATTTAAGTAAACTTGTTTTATTCTGCTTTACATCGACAATTGTCAGTGCATCCTCCACATCTACAAAAAGGAAAAAAAATTGTCGATATGTAAAAATAAGTTAGGAATGCAAACTAAATGCAAAGTAGAATATGCAACAAAAAAAAAAATCTTTTTTTAAAGGGAAGGGAGTTTAAGCAGACAATAAATAAATAAATAACCACAGAATGTGGAATGTCTACATGTTTTGTTGACAAATAAATTAAATGCAAACGGGGAGGATGGGGTGAAAAAAATATACACACTAAAAGAGGCGGGAGGAAACACACTGTACAATATTTGCAAAAAAAAAAAAGAAAGAAAAACCCAACAACACAGTCTATGAATATTGCATTGATTGTGCATTTCACCCCTTGAGAGGGACCGAGGGGTGGGGCATAACGTGTCAAGCGGTGAGATGGCGGGAGGCAAAAAAAACGTTCAAGAGGCGACAGAACTCGCAACAGGCATGGCTGAACACGGCGGGAGAGAGAAAAAAAAAGGCCGAGCGGGGTCGAGGTGTATGCGTCTGTTGACATGTTGTAGACATTCAGAAAAAGACAGGATCCAGTTTCCAAAAAAACACCTGTTCAGGCTATAGAGTGAGTGAGCAGCTTCCAAGAGTGATTACACAGTCGCGCAATAAGTGTGTGTTTCAAGTATTCTATTCTCTCCTCTCTGATGCTCTCGCAATCTCTCAGCTGGGGGCTACTTGGCTTGTAGTGATGGAGACGCTCTCCCATCACTGAGGTTTTGAGTCCGAAAAGGAAAAAAAGTTGAAAACTGCTGAGATGAAAAGCCCCCAGAACAAGCAGCGTTCCAAACAAAAAAAAGGCACTCCAAAATTAAAACGTTGAATTTAAAAAAAAAAAAAAAAAAAAGTGTTTTCCCCAAAGCTCTATGAGAGCAGCCATATCTGAATAGGAAGGCCTTGCCAGATGCATATACCAGCCTACTGACAAAAACAAGTTCAAACGAGGGGAATAAATAGTGCTGGTAAGACCAACCAAACAGCCAACATGTTCCCCTTTAGGAAACAACTGAATGGAAAAGAAAAAAAAAAGGGGAATTTTGGGGGTAAGAGAAGCAACAACAAACAGTTGCAACCAAACAGCAACATGTTCCCCTTCAGGAAACAACTTTTTAAGAGAAACAACAACAACGAGTTGCCCCCCCCAGCAAGTCTTTTTAGAGTCCTTCAGACTTCTCCTCAGAGGCTCCCCTTGCTCGACGTTGTGCTCGACGACGAATCGGTAGCGATGGTCCGCAGGCGGATGTCGCCGGCGGCCGGCTCCTCGGGATTGGAGTCGGGCGCCTCGGCCGTGGCCCGCATCCAGGCGTGGTCGCAGATCTGCTCCAGTGTGGGCCGGTCGGAGGGCCGCAGGGCCAGGCACCATTTGATCAGCTGCTGGCACTCTGTGGAATCAAGAGAGCGAGCTCAAAAATACCGCTTTCACTTTATTTGTAGGACAATGATTCATTAACTGCAAATAATACGGGGCTGGTGTGCCATGAGATCCCGCCCCTAATAAAACAAGTGCCTTGGCTCAATAAACGCTTGGAAACACTGCTGCAATTCATTCTTTTCACACCAGTTGGTTCCGGATCCCATTTAGTACTACTTAGCGCAGCTAGGGGGCGACACAGCCAATCTTTGCCAACTCACCAGCTGACACCCTCCTCCTGAAGTACACTCTTCCCCGGAGGATCTCCTCATCCTGCTCGAAGGGGATGTCTCCGCACACCATGTCGTAAAGCAGCACGCCGAGCGACCACACCGTGGCGGAGCGGCCGTGGTATCTGTGGAAGCGGATCCACTCCGGTGGGCTGTACACACGAGTACCTACAAACAGAAGGGGGGGCAATGAGTATGGAGGGTGCACAAAATTGGTTGGTGTTTCTAGGTCATGCAAAAAGAGAGAGAGAAGCTCCCTGTGCAACCACAACAAACCGGCCAACCTATACCACCCCCCCCCTTTCTTTTTTTCCCTCCTCCTCCCTCATCGGCACAGAGCAGGAAACGTGATCCCATCATGTGACGACGCAGCTCGGGTTTCACAACAAACGCCTTACGTGGCACTCGACGGACGACCCCGACTAGGACTCGCGCTGTTCGGTTCCCGTACAGTATGGATACGCGCGAATCATGCGTCATGCATTTCGTCACAAGCGCTCACGATTCAATTAGAAATAGATTAATAAGAGGAAAGCCCCCCCCCCCCCCCCCAACTTAAAAAAAAAAACATAAACATCACTGCGTCACAAGCTAGTAAACGCCTCCGCGACTGGAAATAGCACCGAGTGCATCAAGGGCCCGACCCCCCCCCCCCCCACCACCACCAAAACAACGCAGAAGCTTACCGTCAAAGTCCGTGTACACGGTGTCCTTGAGGATCGCCCCGGAGCCAAAGTCGATAAGCTTGAGCTCTCCGGTGCGAAGATCCACGAGCAGGTTCTCGTCCTTGATGTCCCTGTGCACTACGCCGCAGCTGTAGCAGTGCCGCACCGCCTCCAGGACTTGTCGAAAAAAGCCCCGCGCCGCGTCCTCGTCCAAAGCGCCCTTCTCGGTGATGAAGTCGAACAGGTCCTTGACGAGCTCCGGCCTCTCCATAACCAGGAGCCAACCGTCGGTGCGCTCGTAATAATCCAGCAATTTGATAACTCCGCGAAAAGACGAGCTGACTTTCTTCAGCAGGAGAATCTCGAGCGGGACCATGCTTCCATTCTAAAAGCAGAAATTGAGGGACTCCGTGATGATGATGATGACTGCGGGGATTGCCCGCTCGCCCGCCCCGCCGTTACATCAAAACAAACACTTACAATCGAGCCCCACTCGGTCACCCTTTCCTTGGCAACGTGTTTGACAGCGACCTGGAGTGAAAAAAAAAATCAAAATGAGAACCATTTAGAAACATAAGAGTCGCATCGAGAGAAATTCTCCGTCCGCGACTTACCGGTGCCCCGTCAGAGAGCCTGCTGCCGGCGTAGACGGTTCCGAAGCCGCCGCTCCCCACCACGGAGCCCACCTGGTACACCTTCTCGAACGGCTCCTTCTCCACTTTGACTGTTTTCGGGGTGGGGTGGGGGGGGAAGAGGGCGATTAGCTCCCCGAGTAGATCCACAAAAGCCGTTAACCTCTTTCAACTCTCCCTCCCTCCCTCCCTCCCTCCCTCCCTCGCCGCTGCCTTGCCCGTCTTTGAAACGGCTTTGACCGAGACGTTGCAACGTTCTGGTGAACTTACCCGGCGGAAGCTGGATTTTCACGGGGAGGTGGTCCATGCTCGAAGGGTTGCAAATGTGCGAAAAAGAACCAAACTTTGACAGCAACATATTAGATAAAAAAAAAAAAAAAAAGGAGGTAAAAATGAAAAGCCGGTGGTGGGTGATCCAAGGCAACCAGAGAGAAGGGATTCGACTACTTCTAGAAAGACTTTAAGGGGTTCGGGCGCCGTCTAAATAGTAGTGTGGATCGTCTTGGGGTATATCCAACCCAGCAGTGCGCCAACTCGGCCACACCGCGCCCGTTCAAATCGTGTCACGACCGTAAAGTCGCACACCGGTGCCTGAAAACCGACATGAAAGCGGGTCGGAAGGGGGGTCGAGGTAGCACCCCAAAAAAACAACAACCAAATAGTAGATTCCGAGGAAACAACAAGAACAAGAAAAAAAGTAAACTCCCAAATTTCTGGAAACGCACACGCGTGTAGTAGGTCAAAATGTCCTCCGCGGTGTGTTGTTATCCTGAAGTGTTGCCGCTGTCTGAGCTTTGACGCGCTCTCCCCGAGCCAATATTTTGACGCGCAGTGGGACGTTAAGTATCCCTCCGCCGCAATACCCGCTGATTCTTTCGTTCAAATCTCGCTGATAAACAAAAAACACCACGTTTCCCAAAATACATATCAAAACACGTATGACAAAAACAAAAAATGTCATAAAACACACTTTTGGTCCAAAATATGGTTGGAAAGTCCCATTTGTATCACGGGACTATTTTGTCATAGTAGGAGACGCGCAAGAATCCCTGTCTGGTAGATTTGCACTACGTTCACTATAGACTTGGAGGCGGCAACCAATCAGATGTGGTATAAAAATACTTTCTTTTGGGAATTGGCCAATCAGGTAAAAGTTGTTGTAATAAAGCGAATATTTGAGTGCACGTGGAGGCAATTTTGGACGCCCCCCCCTTATTTATTTGTACCCCCCCACACACACCATTACTTATGCAGCAAAAGACAGACAGTCTGGTTGGAAAAGAAACAGTCATTTTGTAGACAACGCATAGCAAATTAGTCATGAACATATCACCACTGTTCTTTGTTCAGGAGGGCGTGGAACCCAAATAAATAGTAAAGTCTACTTAGCAACCCAAACTAGTCCATAAACATCAGTAACTAACGCCAATAAGGTGTGCAAATCTGTTTATTTTGTCTTTTGAATTTTTCAAATCCAAAACATATCAGCCTTTGCAACATTAAAACTCGGTACGTATACAAGTCACTTGACATTGTTGACAGTTTGGGAGCAAAATAGGTTAGCGATGGAAGTTTGCAAAGTTAGCCTGTGCAATTGTGGAGTTCAAACTTTCCACGTTTACTGTCACACATGGCAACATGACCTTGGCTCACTGTGAACTTTCCACTGTTTATCTCCTCTATCCGCTGATAACCTGTGCGTGTATGTGTGTATTTTTGACCGCTAACCAAACAAGAAGCGTTTGAAAAGTTCCACGGAACGTTATCGGGGCACAGACCAAGCCGGCGCAAAGTTATGTAAATTGCAAATATGAAAACAGGCTGTAACTTGCTTCGATGTTCTATATTTCATGTCATATATTAATCGGCGAAATTCATACAAGAACAAGTTATGCATTGCTTAATGTCATGTATAAATCTCTTCTTGAAACCTACCGCCAGATTTTTTGTCGAATAAAATTGTCTATTATGTTTTACAGTGTTTTTTATGACATGTTTATTATTTAACATTCCCACTTTGGTCAACATTCTGGAAAAACAACACAATACTGGAGGAGGAGGTCAAAGGGAAACTGCTGCTCCTTTGTACCCGGTTGTGTTGACAGCAATTATGATTATCTGATTAGTAGTGGAAAAAGGCAACAGAGTACAAATGTAAATTCTAACCCTGAAGCTCAACACATTTAAAACATCATTTAAAAAGCAAAAAGTGGTCCTCCTTGTTTTTCTGCAGGTATTTAAGTGAGTGCATTCTTTCAATGACTCAAACTGGCCCAAAATTGCTTCCTGAGCTAGAATTTCACTTCAAGGACTAAAACCAAGTATGTTTTCATGACCTTGTGGAGTTTCTAGCCAAAATGTCTCACTTTTCACCAGATACAAGTCAGTTGAGTTGAAGTTTTTATGTCCCAGTTTCTCATGAGGTCACACTTCATAACTATTAACAGTCTTGGAGATGCAACATAATACTCGGTCAGGAAAGCCCGCAATGTGCAAATGGGGGTGGACTGAGGTGAAGCGAAGTGGCTGTAATGAGACCCGCGATAGATGAGATGTCATAAATGTCACAACTGCTCTTGACTTTTAGTCTACACTGTAAAAAAAAAAAAAAACTTAAATAGTCACTTAAGTCGGAGCAATTTTAAAATATATAATTTCCACGTGTTAGTTAGCATAACAAAGCAATTAGCCGAGCCGTTTTTCCGACGGTATGGTGTTTTGATTCTTTAATTTTTAGTCATTTTTATAACCCGCAGATAATCTCAGTGGAAATTGATTCAATAACGTCGGCGTTCATTTTTGAAAAATATATAAAACCATACCGTCCGGGACGCCTTCCTCCTGTACGGCTGCCATTTTCTGCGACGGGCTGCTGAGGAGGACAAAAATAGCGAATCGCAATTCATGGTGTGAAAAAATTGCAATGCACATTGAGACTTACGAAAATACGAAATGACGTTAACAATAACAATTGCAAAATTTGTCCTTTCTGGGGTACCGTAGTGCGCGATCTTAAAAATGGACGCGATTTTAATTGAGGTCAATACATTCTACTAGTTCACCACTTGGTGGCAAAATGTCGGAAAGCAATATTCACAACGGCACAACGAATTTTTAAAATTATTTTTTAATCAAAGTACGTTGCCATAAAATTCACCCAATGTTGTTTTATTCCAGTGTAGTGCAATCACATGACTGTAAATTTTACATTTTAAAATCCATTTCCCGGCCGGCCTCCTCAAACTGAACAAGCAAATGAAAAGACATCATCAGGTCATAATCGACCAGCAATGACCTTACAAGCACCCAACATTACATTTCCAGCGGCCTCTAAAAATATCCTCACACACTAAATAATGCATTTAATAGACAGTATGCATCTCTCAATCCTATGCTCTGAAATGTTGGAGTGGATTATTCCAAGATTGATCCAATCTTTGCCCTGAACAAGGATCAGTCAACTTTATGAAGTATTCATGATTGTGAACTTCCCCATTCAACCTGTGGTCCATGCAGACAAGCATCTTTTTGCTGAGGTTTGATACAAATAGTCGTTCACAGCTCTCATGGGAAATCATCATCAGTTTTTTTTTTTTTTTTTTATGCGCGTCACTTCTCAGAGAAAAGCCATGAAGAAGAAAAATGGCTAGCGGCACTGTGATGAGCTGTCACTGTCCGGCCCTCCTCTCGTTTTGGGCGTATATCTGCACATGCCTGGGATGCCTCCCACTTTTCCTTTGCTCTAATTGCCGCCTTAGTAACGGGTGTCAGCCAGCCCCAAAAGGGGGTGGGGTCCGGCAGCATTTGCATCTCTAATTTGATGGCTTTCACTGGGGACACATAAAACCAGACATGCCAGAGGGTAACGTGGCCACATCAGAGTCCTGGAGTCACATGTGGTTATTTTTAGCGCCCCACCGCGCCGGTTAGTAGCGACCACATCATTTTGGTAAGCCGACGGGTTGAATTCCATCCAGCACGGCTTTGCTGGTTCAATCTGGGACGTTTGTCGTGCACTGTCCTCTCGACGTGACAACGAGTCAGGATGTCCTTACAGGGCTCAATAAAGCTTTCATTGTGATTGGCGGCCATTAAAAATCATTCGTTTGGCAATTTTGTGCGCTTGTCATGTGCCGTGCGCGGCGGCCAGGTCACCGTATGGATTACGACCCCGTCTCGGCATTACGCAACGACGTCAGGCCGGTCAGTCTGGTAATCTGCCGGCCACATTGCGTAAGAGCTCATTAGCGCTTTTAACACATTCTCTTTGCACCTTCCCGCTATGCAGATTTGGCCGGAGAATAGCGTACATGCTACATACTACATATGGAGATAACTTGTGTTAGCATTTGGTGTTAAATAAATAATATCGACCATTGTGTCCCCCCCGAGATACTCAGCCGGAGTTGTACTCGTGCACGGCGGCGTGTAAATTTAGCCGGCGTGAGGGTCAAGCGTAGGGCAAAGTGACATTTCTCGTCCTTGCGTTGCTTATCGCCTTCTGCATAGAGCGGACGAATAATAATAGGTTGAGCGAAAAGACAAATTAAAATAGTGCGTCGGGCGGCTCGGCCGGGGAGTTATTTAATTTCTGCGTCATCGCCAGCCGGCGGGTTAATGATGCCCTCGGTGAGTGAATGAGCGACGGCGGCCTTCGGCAAAACCATTTTTTTTGCTTTTTATAAGAGTAAATCTGTTTTTTAACCTTAACGACTATATTCTTCAGTCAAATGTCAACTTGATTAAAAACACCTTCCTAGTTTTGTCATGCAAAATGTTGACGTTCATTTGGCAAATGATTTACTCTGTCGGTAAATGACGCAAAATATCTATTTTCCAAAATATACATTTTTCCGTTTTTTTTTCTTCTTCACTAATAGATCACCCTCAAGGTGGACATAAATATTTCCATTTGCCATAAATGTCCTCGAAATGGAATTTCCCCTTATCCCTATTAAGTGATAGTTATTTACCAGTCAGTAATCACTCAGTAAGTCTATTGCTCAAACTGTCAAGAGATGTAACCCGCCCTAACTCGTCGTTGCTTAATCCTCATCGGTCCATAATTTCCACATACATCCAGTACAAGTTTGAGCTAAGTGCTCCACTTCCCTTCACTGACTTGATCCATTTAACCGCCCATCCCCGTCTTAAGAGGATACCGAGACCAAAGCTTTAAATCCCAATCGACTCTGGGAGGGGTGGTCAGTTGTAATCTTTTGGGTTTAAAAATAAATATTCAGATGTATTATTTTCGTCCTCTTTCGGGGATATTCGTCGATTTACATTCCCTTTGACCGGCGCCCCGGTGGACGCTTTTGACGGCCGTACTGCTGACTGTGTGTCTGCGAGGGGCCTGAGCTCGGACACGAGTTGCCCGCTCAGCAGTCTTTATTTTCCCCCAAAAAAATTGCAGCACGATGTGTAGATACGCCGATGGAAACGTCACACGCCGACGAGCCCCTTCGCCTGGGGGGTGGTTGCGGTAGTGGGGGCTACATTATCTCCTAACTCAATTTGGTTTACATGAGCGCTGTAATTAATGGCCGTGAGGTGCTTATGTGATTGACAGTTCGTCCGGGTAAACCTCAGCGGACGTTTCCTGGATTTGTCGCGTAAGCTTAGCCTAGCATAAACCGGCGTAGACCATGAATAAGATCAAGCAGGCCTAACGTACATGTTCTTGAAATGTGGGAAGAAGCTGGGACTGACTGCCTGTCGAAAATTCCCATAAGCACGTGGAGAAACCCTCACGCCACCCAGGAAGGCAAGATTCGAACCCACAAACCTCAGAAATGTGAGGCAGATGTGCTAACCGCGGCACCAATTCCAAACGCTGTCCACGTGCTACACGCTAAATTGAAAGCTAACGCGCTAAAGTCGCTTTGCGTTCCCGCTCTGCGTGATACTTCGTTTGGGTCGATACGGGCTAATGATGCTGATTAGCACGGTGACCTTCCGCTTTGAAAAGCCACTCTTCTCCGTCTTGTCCCTGCCAAAGTCCGCACACGTCCGAGTTAATGAGAATACATCGGCTAGTGATGAACCGTCCTCTTAACGAGGGGCTAGCTAATTGCACGTCGATGAGCGTCGCGCACTCAGCACTTTCAAACACAAGCCTCCCCTTATTTTACCGCCATAATTGCTCTCTTTTTCGCCGCGTAATCAAAACGAGACTTGGCGCTTACGTAACAATTATATACAAAATGTCTCATTATTCCCCCGTGCGCTAGCCTTGTCGACATCAACGGCGGCAGATCAATCCGAAATGTCAAGAACAAAGTCAATTATTCCTTCTTGCAGGCTAAGTCATGGGAAATTAGGCGCTGAAGGGAACACGATGTCAAAGCGTGATAGCGGCCGCGCCCGCCGCTACATTTGTGGCGTAGCGTCTTGCGTCACATGCTAATCACCCCTTGCCGCTTCATTCCTGGGATTGTGCTGCACACGGGTTGCGGGTCCTTGAACCGCGGGTAATTACGGCCAGGAATGCGCTCGGCCCAGAAACCAAATGAGAAGTAGCATGTTGGCATGGCAACCGGCGAGGTGTTAATTATTTTCTTCCTTGACGGAATCCCCTCTTCAAAGAGAAGAAACACCTGCGAGTCTCAGTTTCTTTTTTTTTTTTTTTATTGCCTCCGCTGGTTCTCTCTGTTTTCACAACCTTTTTCCGTTGCCTATTCTCCCAATTTCCTCTTCACGTCAGGCCTGTTTTTGACCAAACGGGTCATTTTTAAAATGCGTGTTTGTTTACACACGTCAACAACGGTTCAATTCATGCGGTAGCGCTAATGTTAGCTGGGTAGCACTTATGCTAGCCGCCGCTTCTTCCTCTGTTACTCTTTCATCGCTTGTTTGTGCACTGTCAAATATTCACTACGAACTGGTAACAGATACTAAAATAACGTCCGAGTGGGAATTCTTTATTTAATTTTTTTTTTCAAAAATGATATTAGCGACTATCATGGTGATCCAAGGTCTGTAGGGATTTGTGTTCAACTCCTCTTATCATCAAAAGATTTTCTCATTTAAATACAAATGCGCTTGAGGTAAGAATGAGAATGATTTTGTTGAAATGATCTTCCGGAAGGCGGAGGAACTGGTTTGGGCGACAAATAGCTATGACGCACACCGCATTGAATTAGAAATGAGGGAGAGGTCAAGTCACGAAAGCGCGTTTCATCTCGCCGCCTCGGTTTTGTACGTTGAAAGTATCTTACGGCAATAATGTTCTCTAATGAGAAACTAATTTCATCTCCAATTTGTTGATTTTTTTGTCATCGGTGATCAGCTGGATTTTCATTTCACTACTCAATAACAAGCGGATTGTTTTTACCTTGCCTGCCATGTTTAATTTGAGTGATGGGCCAAACACGTCCACCACCCCCCATCCTTCCTGCTCTTTAATTGGATCGTCAACAGGACCCCCCGTCTCTATTTGTGCACGGCTCCACTACACACACACACGCACAGAAAGTCACACAAACCCATCAAAACCAGAAGGGCTGTGTGACCACGTTGACTGGGGCCAAGTTTTTCCAAAAGGGAGGGGGCGGGGCACTCTGCCCCCCCGCCCTCTTAGCTGATTAGGAATCTACTAGTAAGGTTATCGCAAACTTTCCCCCGACATGCACGGAAAACACCTTGACATGTTTGTCTTCGCTGTTGGCGGGTAAACAAAGGCGCTCGCTCGCATCTATCACACCGATTTTCCATTTTGCAGGCCCGGCCCCCCCCCCAAAAAAAAACGCCCACCGCTTGTGACAACAATCCAAACACTGACTCTCATTTGACTTTTCCGTTGAAACAAGTGGTGTTGCGCTAACCTCTGCGTATGATGTCTTTCACGTGGAGATAAATAGAGGTAACTCTTTCCATCAACACAGAAGATTGAGTTGACATAAATAAAGATTGAAATGAAAGCAAAGCTTGTGGCTTGTCAACAAAATGAGTCGGTTAGCTTACGCTGTAAAAAAAAAGAAAACATTTGCATTGGGAATTAATTCAGAATTGGTAACAGAATGATTTAAAATGTATTTAATCATGTCTTTAACACATTTTTTCAATATTCTGGTTAAAATTCGGACCATTATTAAGACTGACTGTTCTAATAACTTCAAAATATATAATTAAATTTTATTAATAACTGTATTTTATGACATTTTTTTCTATTTATGATTCTTTAAAAAAATCATATTTCTAATATTATTGATATTAACTGTGCTTTCGTAGTGTAGCTTTTCCACAGTCACTCTACAATATTAATTTATATGACCAGAAATCCATAACGATGAATGTGGCTGTTTTGTAATAAAATAAAAAAATAAAAAAGGAATTGTCCGAAGTAGCCTCGAATTGGATCGTTGCGGATCATCAAACAACTCTACTGGGAATACTGCCACATGGCACCATGTGTGGATTGGGAACGTTCGTAAAAAAAAAAAAAAAAAAAACCTCTACACACACACACACACACACTCCCCCCCCACACACACACACACTAAGAAGGACTATTTCATTAAGTATTATTAGTTTAGTTTCAGGAAGCAGAGGTCAATGGAAAAAAAAAAAAAAAACCTGACTGCTCCGGATGACTTGGTACTCGGAAGTTCATCATTCCGAGCTGCTCAGCGGCCTCACATGTCCAATAACCGGCGACATAGCAATATCAGCGGTGTATTAGCGCACTCGGATTAGCAGCGGCGGTGTGTGCGGACGGGGGGGGGGTCAACACGCTGCGAAGCTCGCCGTGCCAACTGATTGATGAAAGCGGTCGTAACGAGGTTTCGCGGAAAAAGTAATAGAAATCTTTGCTGACCTGTCGCCGCTTTGGACATAAGCTGCGGCTTTGTTCTCGCCGATGCAATCAAAACATCACAAGTGTGAAAGTCTGATAAATGGCACGCTGCCACGGCAAAGTTCAACTTCCATTTTGATTACACGCGCCACACACACAAATTGGATGTCACTTTGAACAGGAAGTCGCCGTGATCATTAAACGCAAGCTCCAGGTCGTCCACAAAACCTTTTGGGTGGGCGACAAGCTGACGAGGAGAAATGAGAAGGTCAGCGAGGTCTTACAAAACTCAACATCTGCATATGTCAACGATTAAAAAAAATAAAATTGACCAGTCCACACTTTTTGGACAAAGCTGGGAACCTTCCAGGTACGCTGTTTAATCAAGACCAGTTCCTTCGTGGTTTTCGTAGTAAAGCGTCACTACTGCCTCAGGTCCACACACACACATGAGCATCAAAGCAAACAGCGCCACATGTTCTTAGCATGTCCAAAAAGCGCACGTGTGTCCTCCGCCCGTTCGTCCCGGCACCTTTGTGTCTTTTTATGAGCTCATTGCAGGGGAGCGCTCTCTCGCCAGAAGCCCCCCTCCCCTCACGCCCTCACCATCAAAGCTTGTGCGGCGCCGCCGCGTCGTTTGATGCCGCGTCGAAAAAAGAAAATAAGAGAGCCTGGAGGAGGTTTTGATTTCTTCATCCATTCTGCTCTCCATAAAAGCCAACCAGGCCACTCTTGAGTTCAGAAGGAAGGAAGGAAGGAAAGCACCATGATGGGGGTGGAGGAAGTCCCGGGACTGATGAGATGATGTCATTTACGATGTCATGGCCTGCCTGCAATATTTTAAATACGTTTGGACACCATATTGATATTGAATTCACCAGAGATTACTCACTCTGGGGCCCGATTCAAAACCTCTGCCTGAAATGTATTATTATTTTTTTTGTATGTATATATATATATTTTTGTTTTCCCCCCATTAAGTCCCATTAGAGTGCTTATATATTAGCAAGCTGTCTTGAGAACATACAGTCTGTCCAGAGTCTGATGACTAAGCTGTAAACTGCTGAAAACAAGATGTCCCATTATCTATCTCACACTGTTCCAAAGTCTCCCTTTTAATCTAAAAAACCTTCGCCGTCACAAAACCCAGAGAAGGCGCTTTTGAATAGCTGCTTATTTGCCAGCCTCCACTAAGAAATTTGCATGGTAAATACATTTCATTTGGATGAAAAGAAACGGGGGGGGCAGGTCAAGTGAGATTACAACACCTGAAAGTAGAATGAAAGTAGTTGTGTCGATTTTATGTGTGTTCGGCGACCTTGAGTGCCGTGAAAGGCGCCATACAAATAAAATGTATTATTATTATTATTATTAAAAGCTCTTCATGTATTTTTAATTGATTTCAAGACCTGAAATGAAGCTAATGTGTGCTAGTCATGACAAAATAAAAAGCCTCTATCCCCCAGGGCGCAAACATAAAGAGGTCGCAGAGGTCACAATGACTCTTCTAAGGCGCCATTATGCGACGGACAGTCTTCACGCATTTATCGATCGGGGGGGGGCATCCGTGTGAATTTTCAAATCGGTGCTGACGGATTGCGTTCTTGTGCTCAACAGCGCCCCCTCGTCCCGCCGTATGCTTGGAGGTTCCCAAAAAAAAGCAACAGCTGTGCGTTCCCTTCTATGGCTGGATGTCTCTATGTATAGAAAGCAGACATCCATGTCCCGATATAAAGTTCGAATCCCCTTTCGCACCTCTTACGCTATCACGAGGTGTGAACACTGGATGACTTCGACTATGTGCTGCTGCAGCACGCGCAAAACTATTCACCCTCGGGGGATGGGGGGGGACAAATATGCTGAAGCACAAAATGTACTAGATGATGATGGAAGGTGCGGAATGGGGCTAAAGGTGAGCTAATTAAAAAGTAGATTTTACAGCACGCCTTTTTTTTTGTTGTTACCTGGCGAGACTTATTGCCGATGTTTCCACTCCAAGTTGTGTCGAGTGTCAATAAGACGCCGTCGGCCGTCGCGTGATGTGGCAACAAACAAGCCGAGACGACGCAAAGGTTACGTGGAGTGATCCAGACAATGTTTACATGACACCACGCAAACGGAAACATTCCACAATTAACTTTCATACTTTCCCTTTTCTTGGCCTCTAATTATTCTATGGAGCAAAATAGATGATTTTTTTGGGGGGGGAATTTGACTTGTTAGCTATTTTCCTTGATCGTGTTACTGTGGCTTAGCAGTTGTTGTGTTTGCTGGGAGTGCTCAAGTTGACCCTCCCAGGATAAATAAAGTAAAACAAAGCCGGAGGGTAACAGTGTGTGTGTGTGTGTGTGGGGGGTAGTTAGTCGAAGGAGTGTCCCGCTCGATTCCCTGGGATAACCCTATGGAGTGTCAGCCTTCACTGGATAAACATACAGTATTAGCTACTGCCGTGACTCAACTTTCCAAATCATGACAATATTGACTCGTGTGCAATATGCATGAGCGCTGATGACTCACTAAATTAACATTGTGTCAACTTTTTAACGTTGAAAAAAAAACAAATGGTGGATTTTTTTTTCCCCATATAGATTGAGTGCATCGATCCACCCCCTGAGGTTTATTTGCCATTTTATGTATCTCCGAGGTGGAACCTGTAATTGGTTGAGTGAAGGGAAACTGCGGCCAAGTTTTTTTTTTGGTGGTCAGCTTGTGCTGAATTTGCACAATGATCAAGGCAGGTGTTTTTGGACCTGAACTTTTCACCTCCTCAGCGTTCCTCAAAAAGGACTCTTGTCCAAATATGTTTTTCTGATAGGATGAGACAACCCCCCCCCCCCCCCTCCCCTTCTGTTAGCTGTATTCAATTTGCACACAAAACTCATTAACACCTCTAAACTTCACAATGACGCTCGCCTCTCTCTGATCTCGTGCCAAATTTAGCCGTGCAGGCACATGCTCGTATAAAGCGAGCCTGATTTAAAGCAGGCCCGCACTTTGATGTGTTTACTATACATGCAACTTGTATCTACTTGTATACCGCATTTCCATCTTACGTGAGTCGGGGTTGTTTCTTTCAATTGCTAAACTACAAAGCCTTTGAAATCTCACAACGATATTTGAGACGAACAATGTCTCCGTCTGTCCTCCCCCGGCGAATGCGGAACCGTAACGCAGATAGAGTGACCGATTTTCCAGGCGTGCCAACAAGTTGCTCTGATTATGTTCCATAAAAGACCCCCTGTGTCTAACGCGGCTTGAGTGGACGACTCAAATAATGCTATTTTTGGCGGACATCAAAGGGGGAATTGATATGTGCTTGGCTGAGTCCAATCAAATCCAAATGGACCGGAACTAAAATGGTATTTTGGCCCCAAAAAAAGATTGTGCGATACCGCTAAAAATGACCCCATGTGACTTTTTAATCAAAATTGTTTCGGAATTGTTTCGACATAACTTGGTGGGAATCCGAGCCTGACCGATCAGCTTTCCTGCCACACCTTCATCCCCCCTTTTTTTATCCCATTTAACCACACAGGTAAATCTGCACTGATATCATTCTACTCCCATCAAAGCCCCCCTGGTGTATCCAGGCGGAAAAATCTAGGCCAAGAAGTCGTAGCATGCAAAATAGGTAAAAAAAAAAAAAAATCATCTGGCATGCTTGGGCGGTCAGAGGTTTTTTTTTTTTTTTGCGCTGAGCTATAGATACAATTTTCTGAAGATAATGCTTACTATGTAGCTCTACATGGTTGTTTAGTGCCAATAAAAACATTTATGGGCCAATTCAATTTATTGAGCATGGATGGTAGCGAGAGGCAGCCATCTATCATGTTGAATTTCCTGGGGGGCAATTATGAGCCTGCCTGTAATGTTATTTGCCCCGGTGGTTCTTTATGAAGAGCATTTGGACAAGTTCGGAGCACTCACGTCTTTTTGCTAATAATGCGTCAAAATAACTCGTGTGTGTGTGTGTGACCGGGAGCCACGACACTGGCTCATGTCGGCGGGGCCGGCTGACGTTTATGCCGTCAGCTGTTAGCTCTGGATGACCACCACCAAGATCAACAGTAGAAAGTGACCAGGCGCTGGCGGCAGAGCCCCCCCCCCCCCCTCCCTCCTTTTTATTTTTTTTATTTTCCCAGTGGCGCTTTGGGCCGGTGACTCCACGTCTGGTCAACTCCTCACTTGTGTGTGTGTGCACAACAGGAGGATGAAGCGAGACAGCCAAATTATGGTATGAGGGAGGCGGAGCGGGACCATCAAAATGCTGTTTAGACTCAAACAGTTGGCAGTCTGGAAGGCTTGAGTAAGTAAAGCTTTATTATATGAGCACTGGCGGCGCTAGGATTATTTTTTTTTTCCTCGGGGCTGGGGGGCTAAGGGAGGTTGCGAAATAAAAAATATATATAAAAAAAGAATCTGCTGATGAAGATTCACGCTAGATGTTAAAATGTTGGAAATAATTCTCGAAAAAGAAAAAAAAATCTGAAATATTTCAGACATCCATGATTTACATTTCAAAGTAACTCAGCCCAAAAAATAATAATAATCCAAGTTTTCACAGTGCACGTTAATATCCTAAATTAGCTTGAGCGACAAGTCTCCAACGGTACTTTGGTTCCAGTTATTCAAAAATTCCCAAATTAAATTTACAGCTCTCAACGATGACATCAGTGGGGCAAACATTCAAGTGTGACCTTAGCACAGCCATACATTTGTAGGTCTTGCACTTTTTTTTGGACCAGTCATAATAAAGCAATACAAGGAGAATTAGAACACGGCCCTGTCTTGTTTACACTCCTCACTACCGTGATGACACGCTCTTCTGGAACTCACACCAAACATTAAAATAGCGGCCGGCTGGTCAAGTCTAGACATTTTATATTTTACTGGACTCCCCACACTTTGCTTTTTTTTTTCTTCTGTTACATAAGTGCATCACTAGAACCTTTGATTTATTCCTGCAGAGCTTTTTTTTATGTGTGTGACATATATAGGGGGAAGGTTTGTTTAGGCTGATGCATCACGAAAAAGCACGGCTTCACCTCTCCTCTGCCTTATAAGGTAAGCCGGCCCTGGCGGTGTGTCTCACGGGAGAGAAATGAGATGTTGTTAGAGTCTCTGGCCATATAGCCACTAAGTATGCAGCGGGTGAGTGTGTTTGACTAAATGCAAGGGAAAGGGAAAGCCAGCTTGTCTATTTAGGGGAAAGAAATGATCCCAAGGTCCATTAAGGAAGGGGGGGAGGAGAAGCAGCGGGGATGAAGATAGAGCAAAGGTATTCCTGAAACACAAGAGAGGCTTTGATAAAACAGCTCAGGGAGGATACCTTTGATATGGCTCCAACTGCCGTGTTTGGCTAACCCCCCCCCCCATCACATTCCCATCTTCTCTTGGGGGTCCGCAGTGGGATTAACCCGCCGCCGAGGAGCCCCTGCTATCTCACGTGAGGGAAGCTTAGAGGGAAATGAAGGAGAAGTTGTGATCCAATTTTCAACCTCCCCATAACCTCCCACTTGGTTTGTGTTTTTGGTCCAAAAGCCGTTCCCAGGACGCTACGTGGAGTGTGTGGTCTCGGCTAGTTTTTGTTTTATGCTAACGGAAATCACGATGACTATTCCCCTCGAATTAGAACGCAGTAGAGGATTGTTATCCTACGGGTAGTAAATAGACTCGTGACACCCACTCCCCCGGGGTCGTCACCGGGTTGACCTGACACTGACCCGAGCTCGTTATAAGTCGGCAAAGTTATGAGTGGAAGCTGATAAAATAGGATTGCGGCGCTCTAAGCTCATCTATCGTGGGGACCCCCGCCCCTTGTTCAGGCTTAAAGGCCGATTATGCCATATGATATTGAATCCTCTTTGGGCTGTGGCTATTGTGTGTGTGTGTGTTTAAACTCTCGGCCTTGTGTGTGCGTGTGTGTGTGTGGGGGGGGGGGTTCTTGGGTCAGGAGTTCAACGGGGGAGCTAAGTAATGACCTTCAATCAGCATCCATCACTTACTGGTGGGACGCATGGCTGCTTCCAGGTAGACGGTGGAAGGCTTAGCGCCACTTTTCACTGATGAAGCACCAAACGATTTACATCATGACCTGATTATACCGCTCCGATTTTTGGGTTATGCCCCACCCCACCTCCCATTTTGCCGTAAAACACACTTAAATGTCAAGAAAAGGGCAAATATTTGGTTTGGAGTGTTTCGCCGCCAACAGGTGCAGGTTGCTCTGACATTGGAGGCGGGGCTTTTTTGGATTTGGGAGACGCCGGCCCACGCTGACTGATTTACAAGGTTATGGCATGCTGTTGTAAACTTTCAAAGGCTGTAAAAGTGGCTGATTGACAGGTCAAGCTGAACTCTGGAACGGTGACACGTCTTTGTTTGAAACGTTGCCATCTCGACGCGTACACAGCACGGCCGATTGTTTACGCTTGCGGAAACAAAGGCTTTGTTCAATTATATATTGTATTTTTATTTTTAAATATATTCTATTATATTTTTTTATTTTATTTATTTATGTAAGTATGTATTTTATTTCTTTCTTTTTTTCTTTCTTTCTTTTTTTCTTTATTTATCATTTTTAGCTATTTGCTTTCCAGGCACTCTGCCGCACGTGCGCGCTTTACGTTGACATTTTCAAGGAGTCATTTTGTCTTTCAGGGAATTTGGGTGGAAAATAGAAAATGGTCCTCCTTTCATGTGGTGGTGGGCCATTTATTTTCTCCACGCTCCCTTTTCTTGGAAGATAATGGATGGGTGGGGGCGAGGAGACTTGACCGCGGTTCGAGAGCGGCCCCGGGGTTTTCGATTTCAACTTTCCTGCACCTGTTGCTAATTGTTGCTCACTCTCAAAAACGGAGGCTGCAGATTGTCACAACTCAAACACGTTCATAAGCGCTGACGTCTGCCGCCGAGGATCGGATGTGGATCTGCCCGACGCTTCACTTTCCAAAAAAAAAAAAACACAGACGGTCAATCCGCTATTATTCAGCGCCAGTTTCGCCAATAACTCCCGCCCTGTAATGAGCGAGTCGAACCATGTCATACATCAAAGTCGATCCATTTTCAGGAAATAAAGCCCGATCGGGCGACGTTTTAATTCCACGGAGGAATCTTAAGGCCCGCTCCGAATAAGAAACACGACACATTGGCACCGTTTGCCGTTTAGCGGCGCTATTTTTGTCAAACGGTTGGCTTCGAATCGTCTGGAATTATATCGTCAGCTGACTGCCAGCGCGTTGTCACTTTTATTGGCTGTACGCGAAATCGAATGAGCACCAGCGTGTCTGTTTTTTATGAGCGGACATGCTCATGTGGTTTTAATACGGATCCAGCCAAGCTCTTTCCTTTTGCGGACCACCGGCAGCAATCGGACCGTTCTTTGTTTCTTCTAATTAAATACTGCGCCTGGCTCGGCTTTGCTTATTTGAGGCAAAAAAATAAATAAATTGAGCGCCATTAGAAGTCACTCTTGAGTCCTTTCCACTTTTTTTTTTTTTTTTTTACCCAAAGGAAAGCCAGAGAGCAACAAAGGGAGAGAGTGCCCCTGACATTAGCGTCTTACAAAGTTATATTTAGCCTTTGGGTTATATCGGGCGCCATTCTGCCAGATTTAGATCAGAACCACGAGCGAGTGATTGTTGAGAAGGCGCTCACAATCACTTGGAGTTTTTAATTCCGCTTCGCTATATCCTGACCGTGTTTGATATTCTAAGTGGCGTGTGCCAGATGAAATCCTGCAGACTAGATTTTATTTGACTTTACTCGACGCGTAGGCTTAACTCATTCAGTGCCGTTGACGATTATAGACGTCAAAAGACATTTACTGGCTTGGCGGTATTAACATTTGCGTCCTCGTGTGACCACGGGTCCAAAACAGAGTCTCATATTGTCCGAGGCTTGCGAATGATCCCTTAGCATGAGTGCTTATTACCGACGCATCTATTTGGAATGATTGCACATTGCATATCCAATGGGCCGCTCAGTGTCTCGGGTTCTCTCGCACCCCTCCGAGAACGCCACGGCCACAATCCTCCCACGCCTGCACTCGCTAACTCCCCGTGGCTGAGTCACCGCACCAAAATTCTGTTGGACACCAAACCAACCCGCTGACCTCAGCCCGGGTTCTGATCCGCCCCGTGGCACGCCGGCCGAGAAGGGGGCATCTGCTCGAATAAGTTGCCTCCGCTTAACCACTTGAATTAAGCAAAAGCCTCACATTGGGTCCGATTCAAATGTCAGAAGTTTGACCGAAATTTTTTTTTTTTTTACGTTTGCCTGAGTTTAGATTTAAACACCATACTGTACTTCTGTTCAGACGCAATGCTAAAACCACATTGTAGACAATCGGAGGATATTTATAAAAGCCCGAGGTGGGGTGAAAGGGGGAGTGTAGACGTTCTCACATTTTGGTCTCATCTTCATTATGTGGTCGTCTGCTTTTGCTTACAGTCAAGGAAGTGGGCGGCAACGCTTAGTTGTTGCTGCATAGTGGCGGCGAGTGTCTGAGTAAATAGTCTGGGAAGCAAAAAAAAAAAAAAGCTGCGCCTGAATAACCATTCTGAACGCTGGGAACGTGCTTAATTATATTAATTAACATATATTTTGGATATAAAGAAAAAAAAAAAAAGCTCCGGTAGTGATTGAGTCACACGACCTGCGCCGCAAATTAGACCTGCTCTTACGTGGTCTAGAGTTTATTCTACTTTCTGTCACAAAATTACTCAACGTGCCGGGGGCGTGTCGTAAACATAAAAAAAAAAAACGATTTATGTGCTCATCTTCACACCCACTCTGGCTCAATCCAGCAGTATATCATTTAAAACCAATATTACTTGTTTTCATGTCAAAATAATGAGTGTGACTCGGAAAGACGCTAAAAATCCCAAATTATCTCATCGAGCTCTACTACGGTTGGAGTCGTTGGTCCGACTCGCCTTCAAAATCCGCAGAGCTCTTTGCCAAAGACTTTTGTGGGCCAGAGCATCATGCAGATGTTGAGCGTTAGCGACAGAACGAGGGGCCCGGCGGAGGGGCCGATGCTGCGGCTTGGAAGCGTCCCCAAACGGAGGCCCCCACCCTCACTCCTCCGGCAGCTCGCTCTCCTCCCTTGTTATTGTTTTGACTGAGTTTGGGGGCAGGGGTACCGGGTGGGAGGGGCCGGGGGGTGAGCGGGTTCACGTGGGGGGTAAGGCACTGCCTATTATGTCTGAGCATCTTGGAATCTAGGTCAGGATTCAACCTCATGGTTTCCAACCGTCCTCTCCCTTCCTCCCTCCTGCCATGGCCACTGCCAAAAAATCTTTAATCCCGCAGCGCCTTTTTCACTCCTCGCCGTCTTGATCGATGCACGTCTAAACCTTCCCTCCTCCGCTATCTCGCCCTTGTCTCGTGGCGCCAAATGCCAGGCATTTATCAGGGATAAGCAGATGTCCCCTTTGCTTCAGGGGAAGGGAAAAAAAACGAGACCACAGAAGCTGCAGCCAGTTTTTTTTCTTTTCTTTTTTTTTATGCGACTGCAGCTGCTTTTGAATGTTAATTCTTAAAGCAAACTTTCATCGTCGACCAAACCCAACTCCTTTTATCCTTTCAAATCGATTTGATTGAAACGTTTGTTCGCCATCAAAATGGAAAATCCCAGCAAACAAGTTCATCTGACGGATGACACTTTGGGCGCCAGCGAGATTGGAATCCGACTTTTTGAAGATACAAATAGTAATGGACGGGCTTTAATAATTTCGATACAAACACCAGCTGAAAGCTGCTGAGCGGCGAGCGTGCAGATACGAGCGTCGACACGTCGGGCGGCCGCGTCTGAAGGTTAACGCCACGGCAGACGAGTCACATCTTCAAAACACAAGCATAACTCAGATAAATCAGCAGCCGCCAAGATCAACATTGTGGTGCTCAGCCTTGGAATCCTTTTGGAATTTTCATTACACTTTTCTTTAATCATTTGGAGTTTAAAAAAATAATACAAATTGGTATTTAAAATGTCTTACCCTTTTTTTGTTCATGTTTTTAATTATAGCTTTAGTTCAAAAAATGTCTTTGTAAAAATAGTTTTTGAATAACCCTGCTTGCTTCCATTTTAGCTAACACGGTTTTATTTTCACTGCCTCAGGAGTCACCTTGGTAGCGCTAATCATTAAAACACAATCCAACATTTTGTTGACAGACCCCCCCCCCCATTCGATCAGATAAAACAAAGTATTTTGCTTGTCTCCGACACCCTCCGAGAATTATCTAAACATCGACTGCTTGAAGAATCTGCTTCATGTTGTTCTTGTGACTTGTTTTGTAACAGACACTGCAAATCCTACTGATCAAAAATCCCCCCCCCCCCCCACCACCCTCACGGACTTTATCTGAAGAATTCATCACAGCCGCACTTCATTCTTAGCATGCCACAAACTGATATTGGCAAAGACACTGTCTGCCATTGTCATGACGCACAAGGGACAAATAACTGGACAAAAAAAAAAAAAAAGGAATTCATAGTTTCATTCCATGCTTGGTTCTGGTCATGTATGACAACAGCAGTGGGGGGAGTTGGTAGGAGGAAGTACTGGTGCTATTGTTACAAGCCGCCTGTCACTAAAAGTTATCACGTCCAAGTGATGTGGGGGTCGCTCTCTTAATCATGCGTGTGTGTGTGTGTGTGTGGGGGGGGCGGGTCATGAACACATTGGGTGGCCTGTTTAACTTGTTGTGGCATGCACCTGCACCACCGAGAGAATCTATATGACAAGATATATAGATATATATTTTAAAAACCTTTCCAATCCATATCACTCACCCTCCATCAAGTCAATTTCCCACTTGGCTACCTGACAGATGCATATAATTAGATCTGTGACATTATCTGCAAGGGTCAGAGTTCCACCCGGGGCACCTCAAGCGGGGTGGGGGGGGGTGGACAAGGACACGTGGAGGCGACCAATTAGAGGTCGCTTAGTTAAGGAAGGGCGCTGCTATCAGCAAGGCTGCCAACAATGCCACGCCATGCAAACAGAAAAAAGGAAGTGATAAGAGGCCCTAGATTGGCCAGAGTGACTCAAGGTGGTAAAAATGCAACAACGCCCAGCCCCGCACAGGAATTCCTATTACCGAGTCGCTTTTGTATTTCGACAATTGGGTGTAAACAAACAGGTGCGGCCGAGAGAGAGGTTGATGCCGAAAGCCGTTTGCACCACTAATATCTAGATTCAACACAGCTCGGCAAGTCTGGATAAATCAATAAAACAAAATGTGAAAACAAAAGGCGGATTTGACTTTCCGAGTGAAATCATGCCCGTATTTGGTACAGGTTGCTAGGCGACCAAATAGTAGCCCGGTGTCTTCATTTTAAATCGATGTTGCTATTAGCCTCATGCTAGCTAGTTTGTCAATTTATTTCGGGGCTTACTTTTTAATGCAAAGCTTAGCCTATAATCTTAGCAACGCTATTAATGCGTTACCTTTGTATGACCTTGGCTGTCAAATAATTTTAGCCGAGCGGTCTTGTAGGAATTACACACGGCGATGACCCCGTGTGTCAAGCCGGCGCCATTTTAATCATCCAATCGCCATTACGGCGAGTACAGGCACAATTATTTAGTGTCAACTTTATTTATTTTTTTTAACGCCCCCTCATTTCCATAATTTGTCCGCTGACTTATTAAGAAGATAATCCTCTTGTTATACGGTCGCCGCGGAGGAATTCACTAGGGAACCGGGAGCTGTGTTTGGAAGCGGGGCGGGTTCATATTAGGACACATGAACTCCTTCGCCCATCCCTCCTCCTCCCGCCTCCTCGCTGTCCTCCTTCCTCCCTGCGTCAGCTGCTTGCCAGCGCTAATGATTAATTGCTTATTTGCTAGGCCGGGTTATGATTGGCGTGTACGCGGAGTGGACTTGACGAGCCGCCAAAGCTGTCAAGCAGGATGCATAACAACAGCAGCGAGAGAGGGAACGAGAGGCTGATAGTAAATAGTCGTCTGCCCGTTTGAAGCTTTTTACTACCACAAGCACACATTGCACACTGCGCGTCATTTCAAGCTAGTGAGCGAATAAAAAAAAAAAGAAAGAAGAAGAATTAAAATACGGGATGTGCAATTACACTTGAGACAAGTTGCTGCAGTGCATTTTTTTTTTCTTTTTTTACACTGACCCGCATGCCGGCATGCTGACTGACACCGTTCCGTCAATCAGGCGCCGCAGCCTCCGTTTCAATCATCGTTTGAGGCGGCGATGGCGCTCAAGGCGCCTATCAAATGGCGCTCGGCGCTCAAAAACGACTGATTGCATGCATAAACATGAACGGAAGGACAATCAAGCGAAGAGATTTCTCCTTGCAAACTCAATTGGCATCATCGTGCAGCTTTTTTTATTACATGAAGCCATTTGAAGGATCCATTCTGATGCTGGTTTTTAGCCTTAATAAAATGTTAATATATTTATATCTAATATATATATAATAAGTTAGCAAGAAGTGGTGACAACAGGTTCAGTTCACCCTCCTGTCAGCGTTTGGAAGTTGGCCTATGGCCCTTTTGGATGAATAATTAATGCATGTGTACAAATAAAACCTGCCTTTGATTAATATTTGGCGATTTGCAAATGCAAATACTGCAAAGTTAACCTGAACGTGAACTCGCGTGACCCGAGTTCACCTTACAACTCAAGTGAGTTCTTTTTTTAGTTTGTTAGTTTGCAGGATTACGTTGAAATGACGTGACCTATAATTTGTTTGTTTAAATAAATTAAATCCAGTTTTAACTAGTTCTTACAGCATTTTTTTTAAAGTTTTTTTTTCAAAGGCTTCATTTTTTTATGATTCACTTTAGTTTGAATTTTTAAAAATATATGGAATATTTTTCAAGCGCGAGCTAAAAAATATATATAAAAAGAAAAACCCTCTTAATCTCAAACCACTAAAACAAACATCCCTAAATGATGATCCAAATCTTTTAATCAATGAATGTGATAATCGATTCATTGTAGAATAATCGTTGCATCTCCACATGGCATCGTTCAAGTCAGAAATCTGATTATTTTTGTTGTATAAAATGCTCAAAGTCTTATCTATTAATCAGCGACTTTCTGGTTTGCGGCATGTGATTTCCGACTTGCCCTTCTTATTAACTCATTGATGCGGTGAACTATGAAAACATGTCGTGCGCATTCCTTGTGGCTCCGCCCCGCCACCGGACGTCTTTTCTGCAAATTCCATCCGGCGGCCATTACATCCAAATATACGCTTCCCTTTTGTCGCATGTGCTGGAATTCCGAATCCTCTTGTTGTGTGTCTGCTACTGCTCCAAATCCCCCCCCCCCCCCTTTTTTTTTTTTTTACAGTTGGGGGACACTTTTTCACACGTACACACGAGGCTGTTATTTCCTGTCTCTCTGCATTCTGTGGGTGTGACATCCACGAGGAATCGGGGCAAACCTCGTGCAGATGTAAGACACGCACACACACAAAAAGAAAGCGACTGTGATGCAGGCCGAGGATGCTGAAGCAGGGAGGGGAGGGGGGGAGTGCGCCGTGTCCTCAAATGGCCTGTGAGAAACTGGAGGCAGGGGATGATGAGAATGAGCAGTGCGGCGTAGTCGGGAAGGAGGTTAGTAAACCGTTTGGAATTGGATAACAGCCTCGCCGCTGCCTCGTCGTCACGTGAAAGTGACGACGAATGAAAAATAGCAGATTAACCGAGATGCCGGTCGGCCGGGGGGGACAGATGGCGCCGGTTTAATCTAGTGCGCGCAAATCCGACACATATGACGGATTTAAGCGCGATAGCCGATTCGAGTGTTTGCGTCCGCACCGGCGGGCCAATTAGGAACGACTTGATTAGGTTCAAACCGAATGCAGAGGAAGACGAAAAAAAAAGGAGGGGAGGGGAGCTCCGAAAAAAATGTCTGCAGTTGGAGCCGCAGTGTCACCCTGCCTCTCTTTGTTGATTTTTGGGAACAATTTGTCCTCACAGGAAAATGTCACGCTACCCTGTCAGCTCTGACTGCCCCCCCCCCCCCCCTTCCCTCGCCCACCACCGTCTCTCGCTTCCTCTCGTTGCAGCTTCCTACCTCCTCTCACTTCACATCTCATCATGTCCTCCCTCACTTTTTTTTTTTAGGCGAGAGCATCCACGGAACACGGTGTTCGAAATTTCTGACACAAAAGATGCAACCGAGATGGTATCCTCATTTCCTCCCTGCCTTGGATATTTGAAGACAAAGAGCAGGACAGGTCACACAACACCTGGGACCAACAGTCAAAAACACGACAGGTCCCGGAAGGACATCGGCATGTGGATGCCACAAAGGAGCATTTGCCCTCAAATGAACTCAAGGAGATATCGTCTGACTTACTTCCTGGTCACATGCTCCCCCCTCCCCCTCCACACACACAAAATAAACAACAACAGCATTCTTTGTGGAAAATGCTAACGATGGTTGGAATGTGCACGACGCCTATCATGTGAGCTAGCTTACAAATAAGCCACGCGCGATCAAATCCTTGCAGCCACACGTGCACGGGATGACGCAGAGGTGTGTGTGTGAGTGAGCTTAGGCTTTGTCCAGCAGTTAAGACGATACACACCTAGCGTAAGCCCCTTAACAAATAAATGTTATGTACTCGCAGGTGTGTCACACCGCAAACATGCGTCTTTTATATTTAAACCTCTGCAAACGGAACGTGGGCCGGCCTAAAAGAACAATCAAGCCTTTTTTTCGATTCGATACAGTTCGGTATTTCATCGAAAAAGGCTTCACATGATGTTCTGTACCGAGCTCAAGTCAACGTGCACGATGTGTTCTTTGCAAATCTTTCGAGAATTTGTGTGAAATCAGACGGTCATCACTACAACCTGACTAGTCGTCATCCCTTGTTCATTGAATTCAGAGTCACATGTCGGCTTAGCTAATGTTTCCTTAGCTTTATTCTCATGATGACTCAGCACTTTGCGAGTGTGAAGTCTTGGCCCTCGGTGTTGGTGTGCGTGTTATCTTTAGCCACCTCACGCCAGCCGTTGACCTTTTCCAAAAGGTCCAACTGCCCAGTTGTCCGAATGGAGACACGCACGCGAGATGATTGACCCGCTCAGGCATGTTTGGATTTGACAGCACATTCCCGAAAGGTTGTATCAAAAAAATTGGCTTACTATAAATACTAGCGGGGATTTGACTGTCACCAAACATTTTGCTACGTCTAATCTATTCACCGTCGCTGGAGGAAAACGGTTGCGCGATTTTCCTAATGCAAAAAAAAAAAAAAAGTCGCTCCATGCGATTTCCATCTTTGGCATCTTTCAACGACAAGAAGTGTGTTAAAGTTTGTTTTACATAAATGGAGTACAAGTCACTTGTGCACGTGTTTAAAAAAAAAAAAAAAGTGCTGGAGGCAATGTGGGGGGGTGAACCTTTGGACCAGAACGTCCTCAAGTTCAAAATGTGCAACGGATGTCCTATTCAGACATCCTTGAAAATGAATTTGAACACCAAAGCCCACAAACATTCCAATCGGTAATTAACCAGGAAGTCTTCCTATTTTTTTTTTTTTACAACCGCATTTTCTTTCCAACGTGCTTCTGAAACGGTGACCTTGTACTCACGAGCTTCCTATATTTAGCCCGGAGTCCGCCGACGCCTCCGTGTAAGGTTTTCGAGCGCCGTGTTTACACTGGAAACATCATAAAGGGCTATTCTTGAACCGGTCCAGTAGACAAGCGACAAAAACACTTGAAGGGGCTAAGAAGCAATCCAGACGTACTCTCGGTACCTTAATCCGAACCCTCTGTGCCAAATCAAGACTCAGCTGCGAGTGACATGTAACTGCTGAGTGATCAATGAAGCAAAAAAAAAAAAAAAAAGCACAGTTGGCATTGTTTAACTTGGTTCCAGTTAGCATTTTGACCTGGCAGGCAGCCATTTTTTGGGGGTGTTATTTGATTGCCCGCCATCAACCAGAAAATGATTTTGGGCAATAACGTCTAATGCGATGGCTAATTTGTCAAATTGTGTCGAGGCCTGCGTTGAATTTATAAACGGGTTTCATGTTAAGATTCATGGAAATATTTTTCAGCCCCGGCTGCCGTTTATCGGCGATTTCCTCCCGGTGTTTGTCGCTCTCGGCCTCGGCGCATCATCGCTCATCATTAGCGCGGCGGCGGCATGAGAGGCCATTAGAGAGAAATTGACCCTGCTCGGTGCGGTTCCCAGCAGGTTGCAGCCGGCTCGAGAGCTCATCGGCCCACTTTCAAACATTTATCGATACGCCGCTTGACCCCATTGGGCATCGCTCTCGCACTCAAACGCAAACTAAATAAAACTTTCAACAACAGCCACTCAATGTCAATAAACTGGCGTACCAAAAAAATAAAATTCACACGTCCGCATTTGAACATGTTGGCAGGTGCAGAGTCCGCTTGTGACATATGCTTGTTTATTGTCGGAGGCGGGGCAGGAAGTGAAGGGACTCACGTGCGCGTACGAGAAAAACCCAGGGAGTCATTTTATAGGCCCTGCTGACACGTGAACGTGAAATCCGAATCATTTCAAGGTCGCTTTGCGTAGTACACACACAACACTCACACACTTGCTGGGAATGTCTGCTCTACTATGTCTGGGGCATATGCATGAATATTCATGGCTGTACTTATGTTCTAGTCATGGATATTGCTCGCATTTGTGCATCATGTGTATGTGTGTGTGTGTGTGTGTCAGGGTGCAAAGATCAGGCACAAGACTCACAAACTGCAAGTGAGATCTCTCAGGGGGCCCATTCTTGACAGACTTGCTACTTGTTCTGCACTTGAGCATGTGTGCAAGTCAGTGTGTGTGTGTTGTGTGTGTTTCCACAAGCATCTACTTCAAATCACTAGCGGTTCCTGCCATTCGCAGCTCGGAAAATGACATTGAGCCCATCCCGAAAGCTTTCCCCAATGCAAATAAATTCAAAAAATTTTTTTAAATCAGCCTCAAAAACAGAATCTGTAACTGAACGAAAAGTCCAACAAGACCTTTTATCCCTGGCACAGGTGTGTGCAGTAAAGCAGAAATCTGATTGGTCAACCAAGACCACTGGGCGGGGCCACAATAGGTGAAACTCACCCTCGGCAATTAGCGTACCGAGACGCTGAGCGACGTGGTTTGAAAACAATAATTAAGTCAACAAAGAGAAACTTCCCAGTGCACGTCAAACGCTCGCCGTGTTCCTGTTAAATTGTCAACAATGACACAGTTGAAGTCACACACCTTTATTTATAAACACACACAAGAGCAGCTGGCATCATTTGCAGTGTGCAACATTTATTCATATCCAACTCACGTGCTATTTATTTTTCTTATCGAGCCATGACTACGTTGCAGTATATTTGAGGTCATGCTTGAAAGAAATAAAAATATCTGGGAATGAATTAATATACAATGACTAAGTCATTGTGGGTTCTTTTTCCAGCCGTAGGCTAAGGATGGTTAGCGTTAGCTAAATACAACTAATTTTGTGCTTGTTTCTAGATGCCAAGGCCAGAAGGGTTTGCGTCTATGTGTGTGTGAGGTACCAGCCGAGGCCGTCTCGCTTTATTTTGGCTTCGGTTACCATGGCGACCCAGTGGGACTTTGAGTGTGTCTGCACTAGCGAGCCAATGAGCCATTTCGCAGCGTGCGTTTCTTCCAAGTCGTGAGTAGTATAAAAATAGCTTTTGAATGAACGGCATATTTCACGGCACAAGGAAGAGTAGAAATAAAAAAGCGGGTTCATTATCCGGGCCTGTTATCAGTTCCCGCTCGTAGCCGTAGGCGTGTTTACCTGCGTCCCAGAAAGAAGGACAACAGTTACACAAGACGCGTATTCCGGTAAAGCTAACACGCGGCTGCCGAGCATGGCCGCCAAAATAACCTTCGACCGGCAGTGTTAGCCTGAAGCCGTGTTTTTCCATATTTGCCTCAAACTCTCATTTCCCAGCACGTATAAACGATCCTTTGCTTGGGTACGATTCACACGGACTCATTAACACTTTCCGTCGGCGCTTCGTGCCGTGACTCGCGTCGGAACGTCAACGAGTGTACGCCGAGAGGCATGCGAGGAACGTGAGGAACGCGGCGTGTACGCCTAGCATGGACGGGGGGGGGGGTGGAAACCTGCTTGATAGTCTGGTTGTTTCCTTTTGTCAAAGTGAGAACTAAGTATTAGTCATGTTCAAAAATCCTAATCATCCGAGGTTTTTCATCCGTTGAAGAACGAGAAGAGCAAGAATGTTTGAAGCCGAAACAAGAAGTCAACTCTGGACAATGACTCGTCTTCTTTTCAAGCGATTTAAATAGATTATTGTTTGAGTCTTCATAAGCTGCAAAAAAAAAAATAATAATAAAAAGCTTCAAAGATTCCTAAATAAAAAAAATTCAAGTGTTGTATAACTTTGACTTCACTGTCGCATTCCATTCACGATTTTCCTTCAAATCAGTCTATGAAAGCACAAGTGACGCACGAGCGGTTAAAAGAAGAACCATTCAAACAGTCTCCTTGAAATAAAAGTCGTTTTTTGGTGTGTTTTTTTCTTTTCAATCTCCATTGACCAGTTTTATTTAAAAAACATATTCAAGTTGCACGACTGAAAGCAAGGAATGAAATCAGAGCGCAGCAGGAAATATTGACTTCAGAAAATGCCGGAGAGCTTCCGGGACGATATGTTCTCATGTGTGTGTGCTCATATTTGTCAAGTGTTGAAATCGAGACTGGGGGGGAAAAACAGAATGGCATCACAAGGGAAGGTTGCTTGAAACATTTTGTGATATTTGTAAAGTAGAAACTATCAAACATTCTGGCCCTAGCTTGATTTCTAATTAGATTCTGAAGAAACCACCGCACGGAAAAATTAACAACCAATTAGAAGCAAAAGGTGTTTGTATGGTTTGTTATTAATTCCGCAGTTCTAATAAAAAGGAACAGAATGTTCATACCAAGAAAATGTGTCACAAGAGAATTTGCCTTGATGCTTGCCGCCTTTGATGATCCCGCCCGAAGAAATAATTTCCAAGCAAATTCTTTCATCTACATAGACTTCCTGTTGTTGTCCATGACAAAAAAAAGTCCTGACTTCACCCTGAATGACCTCAACTGAAAAAAACACTTTTGTTGACAATAATAATATTTAAATGAAAAAAAAAAAAGCACGTTTTTCACCCACGGGTTAGCTAAATGTCAAACGTTTCTCATTTCGCCGACGTTACCTCGATGAGTCACTGCATTAACAATCAAATTTGGCCCACGCTGTATCTTAAAATCTTCCAAATTAAGAGTGGAAAAGGCCAGCCTGCATCCCACAGCTGAGCTTTATATGCGACACTTTTTTTCAAATCTGATCGTTAAAAGTGGATTTGTTTTTTTCCGGCTTCATCGCGCTGTAGCAAAACAATGTTTGGCTAATTTGAGTTCGGAGAGTTGTGTTGCTTTATGAGCTGGACATTTTGAATTGCCCTCGTAAATATTACAAAAATGCATCATTGCCAAACAAACCGTATAATATTTGTCGATATCAGACAGATATCAGAATAACTTGTGTTTTGGAGCGCTTAGGAAAGACGTCGCGATGCGTTTAAGGGAACTGGGACATCTAAAAGTAAACAAAATATTTACATCTACATAAACAATATCGATCCTTTCCCAAAAAAGCTACTTGCCTATTAGTTTTTCCCGACATTTCAAAATGGAAATTGGAAATTTTCCAGCATGTGACACCTCTGCCGATAATTCTAAATCTAAGTATGTGTCTTCAAATAACAATAACAGGTCAGGCCTGACAAAACAAGAGGTGCCTATTTTTGTCGCGACCGTTAGCATGCGTCTTTGTCTGTGTGTGTTTGTTTACGTGATCCCCTCACTCCACGGAAGGACGTGTTAATATTATGCCGATATTAGGGATCTCCCCCCCTCCTCCTCCTTGTAGACCCCCACCTTCCTAAAATACGCTAAGAGGCTCCGCCTTCTTATCCGCCCTGTGACCAAAATAAACTTAAAAACAGGATGGCGGGAAGATGCGCTGGTTTGTGACCCTGCCTTTTGTTTGTGTGTGGTTATGTGCATGTGTGTGTGTGTGTGTGTGTGTGTGTGTGTGTTTGTGTGAGTGAGAGTGGCAAAAGGGGGCTACCCTGCTATAGAGGAAGCCAGCAGGAAGTCTGAGCCGATTGTTTTTCTGGTTCAGCGAGTTCGCCGCGGCTTGTGTCTTCATAACAACGAGAGCCTCCACGTGTTATTGGAAAAAGCTGCTCCGAGTGTGTGTGTGTGTGTGTGTGTGTGTGTGTGTGTGTGTGTATGTAACGACACATAATGGGATTATATGAGCATGTTTACATTGGGGAAAAATGGCTGTTATGCTTCTTTAAAAAACAGTAAAGTGACTGATGTTTACGGCGGTTGTCGACGGTTGCGTGTTGAGGTCACGGCGCCAAAGACCCGCTCGCGCCTGAATAAACATGAGACGGCAAATAACAGAAGAAGAAGAAAAACATGTGTGTGCTATGTTTGCCTTTTATGTCTCACTGTTTGGGGACGGCGGCACATGAAAGGGATGAAGGTCAGAGGTTATCGGGCGCGTAAATAACGCCGGAGCCGCGACGGCAAATGGAGAAAAAGATGCGGTCAAGGACTTGATAAAAAAAACGGGAAAGTGGAGTGAGGGTCACCTGAACGGGGAAAGGTCAAGAGCTCCTGACTGGAATATCACAACACGACCTGAATTCAAGTCAGCCGTGTACACACATGCGGGAGCGTCACTCAATAGAGGAACAAAAAGAAAATGGAAAACTTTTTTTATTTTTTTTTCCGCCAGCAGTTTGGCTTCACTCAGCCCACACACACGATTAACTCGATTTGATTGGTTGTCAATAAGCTTGCGTAACCCATCGTGGTCATCATTCAGAATTTCCACTCGGCCCACACGAGAGGGAATCCTGCATATTTTTACAATTATTATAATTAAACATGAGTGTCGCAAAGAATAACAATTTATAGTCAATAAAGTTTTGACATTTGAGTCCTCAAAGGAGTGCACGTGCGGCCTTCCGATCACTGTGGTGCCGAGTGGAAATGTAAACGCGACCCCACCTTTCAGGTAAACACGTACGTGTGTGTGTCAACGGACCAGGATATCCTGCAAGCGTGTCGTTTTTTTTTTTTGCATCTGTTGCTCTCGTTTTATTGATCGCAAAGCTTTCTAGCGGCCAGTCATTAATTCAGCGGCGGCTGAGGGATGCCCGCATTGTGTATTCATCACTTTGCATGATGATGATGAGTCAGCCGTGGCTTTGCGGGAGCACGTCGGCGTCCTTCAGGTGACAGCCAAAAAGGCACTTTTCACAATTGCCCTCAACCCACAAGAGGCGGAACAAAAAAACAACAAAAAAAAAACGTTGAAGCCACATGAATCAATCTGTCTGGCACAATCGGCGGCATCGAGACGCAAATCGGATTCGTCTGTCGCGTTATGACGTTTATATGAACGATCAGATTTACGAGGTGGGAGGAAGAAGCTGTTGTCTTTTTCACCCTATGCTAAATAAAATCATCCATTAGAATTGGGCTTAAATGAATCGCTGCGTCGGCATTTTGAAGGTGCCGCGTGGCTTGAATACTGTATTTTCCGGACTATAAGGCGCACTGGACTATAAGGCGCACTTTCAATGAATGGCCCATTTTAAAACGTTGTCCTTATACAAGGCGCACCGGACTATAAGGCGCACCATTAATGCACCATGTCAGATTTTTAATCCAAATCAAATCCATTTTAGCTTTTTTATTTCAACTTCAGACGCAACAAATTACTTTATAATCACAAAATAATGATCCATAGTCTTCAGCGGGCCACTTATGATTGATTTCATGACACAATGCTTCGAACCAGTTTAAATTTAGGAATTTGGTCCATATATAAGCCGCACTGGACTATAAGTGTCGGCTTTTGAGAAAATTTTAGGTTTTAAAGTGCTACTTATAGTCCGGAAAATACGGTAGTTTAGGTAAAAGATACCGTACAATATATTACCTTAAGGGGTAAAATTCTTTGCTGATGAAGTGTTCTTATAGTTCACGTAAAATACATATGTATGAACGTGCAAGACTGACATGCCGAATCTCGAGCCGGTTATAAAATCGACCTCCTCCCACCGCCGGTCTAGTGAAGACGTAACCGTCTATGTGTATATATATTTTTTTCCCATCCGCCGGTCATGCTGCCTGTCGGCCCTCGTGTGCATGAGCAGGTATATTCCGGCTGACATACGGATCAATAGTGAATTAGGCCCTATCACAGCTGCTCGCCCCGGAGACGGGACACGCGGGGCGAGGCGGCATCAAGCTGATAACGCTCCCCCTCGGGCCAGCTGCAGATACGAACGGGTTGAGGCGGGAGGAGGGAGGGGGGGGAAGAAAAGAAGCTGTCAGAGGGAGAGACAAGCTGGGAAACCGAGAGGGAAAGATGCGGCGATCGGGAATGGCGGCCAGATGAAGAAACTAGTAAAAACTATACTTTAAAAAGATGAATGGTACTAAAAATTGCTGTCGTTTTTAAAAGTGATTTTAGAATTTCGCCGGCCGCATAAAATGATGTGCCGGGCCGTATCTGGCCCCCGGCCTTGGGTTTGACACCAATGTCTTAAAATATAGCAGGGGTGTGAAAAGACAAACAGGAAGACTTGAAAATGGTTGATTAGACTGCATAAAATTTCAAATCAGTGCTGTGACCAAGACAAGCAATCCCTCAATAGCCCCGCCCACTCGCTTACGATTCATCCCCGTAACATCCGGACTATTACGCCGGCCGGCTTGTTCCAGGATGTGAAGCGTATATGACAATAAAAGATGGCCACCTGTGCTTATTGCGGCGGTCATCTGGATTGGTGGGGGCGGAAGAGGGGGGGTCGACGTATGGCTGGCGGGGGGGGGGATTTTCCAGCATGGTGTAAAGACCATTCACCATCTGCGACTGGCTTTCTAATGAGCGGCTTAATAGCTTTTCAATCTTCCGCCGCAGGTGCCCACGTTTACATCCGTGTGTGCATCTACATGTATGTATAGTGCTTCGGGGGGTGGGGCTTTGAGATTTATAGCGCTCTAATCAAAAAATCTCACATTCAGTAGATGCGGAAATAACATTGCTTTTGTCGTCATGTATATTGCCGGAAAATCCAATTGGAGCTCATATTGTCTCCCATAAGGGCTATAAATGTCCGTCACAGCTCGATAGACTGCGACCATACAGACTACGATATTTGTTTTATTGAACTCCGATACGACACTTGGCGTAGGAACGCCTCGTCTAAAGTTGATATTTTTACTTATTTATGAATCCCTGCACACATTCAAATGAAGCATGTCTGAAACACACCGTGCGATTAATTCACACCTGCCCAATAAAAGTGAGAAATACCTGCAGGAAAAAAAAAAAGCGGGGATTTATTTATTCATGAGCTGCAACAGTGAGGTAAAACTATGAAACGGATCACGCGTGACAACGGGGGGGAATAGAAACGAGTCGATGAATCTGATTTGCTATGATTAAAAAGAATATACGTTTGTCTATACGTAATCCCGCAGTTCGTTAACACGGTACGACCCGAAGGTTGCGAAGCGGGCTAATTACAACCCGGCCATTGTTTCTCGTAATGAATTCTCTTTATTAGCATTCTCCACTAAATGTTTCCACACGCGTGTTGTATTGTGCTAAAGCGTTTAATGAACCTGCCAGTGACAATTAGCGCAGGGCGCCTTGGACTCTGAGCTCTTGCCATTAATTTGGGCTAATTAATGATGTGATTTTTACAAGAGGGAGATTACACTTTGTGTTTTTTTTTTTTTTACGCCAATCTAAAGTCATTCATTTATTATACATAAAAAAATATATATTTTAATATATATAGATTTTTTTTTCCGTCACTATAAAGGATCTACTGATTTAAAACTGTTTTATTCCAGGGAATCCTATTTGATTGGACGCAGAGATTGCCCCGTTTTCCTATTAGCGCATAAGATCAGCACCCACCGGTTCATCTTATGGCGTTTAACGTCAGGATTTGTTTTTTTTTAATCTCTGTATCTCCGTGACCCTTGCTAAGCTAGTTAATGCACAACTACAAGGCGAAGGCAAAAAAAAAAGGAGGGGTTGTTTTGTGGTAATCGTAAAGGTCCGGGGGGGGAAAGCGGGGGTTGATGTGATGTGCTGGATGCAATGAATCCTTTACCCGGATGGGGAATACGCCAGCAGGGGTTTCAATTTGTCTCTGGGGCCTTGTGTGCATCACATGAACGTCTTGATGTTTGAAACAAAAACACGTGACGGGTTTAAAGAGCGGCCGCCTTTTTTTTCAGCAGATGGAAGGGGGGGGGGGTTAACAGTGCGGATTGCGTCAGCGTTGCCGTTTCCGTCCGCCTCGGCCTGCGTTTGCATCAGCATTGACTTTATCTTGCCTCAACACATGCAATTCAAGTGAAAAACAAATGTGTCAATAGGCTGCAATCCCTAAGGAGAAGAGACCCCGTTTCGTTTCGTACGGTATTTCCGTAAAAAGCTGACGAAAGTTGCACTTTTAAACCGTAACCGCGTGGGAAAGGCGATTCGGGTGCGGAAATGGCCGTCGCCGCAAAAGTAGCGAAATCAAAAACGAGATGAGAAGCCGCGTTGTTGTTCAGGTAGCCGAACCATGTTTTGAGTTCGATCCAGGTCGGCGCAGTTGATCCGAAGCGTCTTCAAACCAAGCACGTGCTGGATGAACGACGCGCATGCAAAAGAGGGGCGACTCAATCGATGCCAATCCCAAACTAATTAGCCTCGCTTGAACAACAACTGAACCTGGACAAATGAAATACTTTTACAACCAATGCAAAACGGCCATACATATGTATATAGATATATATAATATAATAAAATATATTTATAATTAAAATTAATCAAATATATTACGAGTAAAGATATTTATATAAATATAATTTGTTTTGTTTTTTATTTTTAAATATAATTTGTTTTATCTGGTTTTATTTTTCAGAGCATTGAGATGTAAGCGTGGACAAGGAGCAGGACGTGCTGAGCCGGCTCCTGTCACTCCCTGCTCGCCCATCATTCTCTTTGTGTCTTGGCGGGGGAAGACGGGGAAGGGGGTGGGGTGGCACCGGTTCACACCAGCTGACACAAACCCGATGCCCTCACACACACACGCTCAGAAAAGACAACTTTTTTGTTTGTAGCTTTAAAATATTCAAGGCTATGTAGTAACGGTCGGGGGGGGGGGGGGTTCTCAACACACAATAATGTCGGAGATTTAATCCGCACACGGATATCGTATTCTGGGCCCGTCGTGTGCCCTTCCTCTCCCCTCTGACACAGTGAGCTCCAACCGGAAACTGGGCTCCTTAGCATTCTGCACAGAGAGAAGCTTTTGTCTTGGCTACACAGACGCCTCTTTCTCTAAACTCCCTTCTCTGTGGAAGTGTGTGGCAAGTGCGGATAAAAGTTAAGGGTGTCGAAGAAAAGAAAGGAAAGCGGGTGTAGGGGGGAGAAAAAAACGTTACTGGGGAGCATTTAAAAAGATGCTGTCAGTTTCAAAAAGGGAAATGCAAATGAGGCGCCGTGTTTGGGATGACATCACGGCGTGTGTGAGCGTAATATAAAGTTAGTTTGCACTCGCTTTGCCCGATGGGAAAACGAGAATACTGACGGCGCCTCGCTGTCGGGGCCGCTTTGAAAGCGAATAAGGCCGCGCCGCTGTAGTGTCCAATCATTACAAATATTCCCGATTCCTCTATTTGGTTCTTTGGAAAGTGCCTTGATTGAAAAGAGCCAGACAGCGAGCGTCAACTTTCACCACTCGTTGCTTCACCCTAGCCAGACTGCTTGCGGAAATGTCGCTGCTATTTCACCACTGTGCTTTTATGGCCACTTTTACCGGGGAAGCACTTTGTCTTTGTGACCTCCAAGTGAAGGACAGACGATAAAGATCAGACGTGCAAATATAGATGCACTCCCACTCGCCGGCTAAAACATTAGGTACACCTACACGAGCAAAAAATAATGTAAAAAAATATATATAGAAAAATGAAATAAAAAAGAAATGAATAAATTAAAAATATATAAATATATCTGCATATATATTTTTTTATATAAATACATGTATATACACACAATCTATACCACAGGTTTCAAACTCAAGGCCCGGGGGCCAGATACGGCCCGCCACATCATTTTAGGTGGCCCGCAAAGACAAACAGTGCATCAAATTCGTGTCATTCCTAGAATTGCAAATTGTTTTGAATTTTTGGATTGCAACAATTTGTTTTGTAGCTTTTACTATAATATGAGGTGCTCATACATTTGAGTTGCCAGTCATAACAAAGCTATGAGTACAATGCGGCCCGTGAAAAAAATAACGAGTTTGACACCCCTGATCTAGATGCACACAGTAGACGTGTAGGAGTCCATATGTGCATGCACAAGGGACACGGCACGGACATCACGACACGTGTTAAAACCATGCATTAGACTGTAAAAGCGTCGCCTTCATCACAAGGCTCGACCGGCAAAGTCTATTGCGCTTGATATAAAGCTGGCTGGAGCTGTTTAAACAGCTCAGCAATCTCCACTGACATCTCCCTGATGCATCATTCATGAAGCAGGCGCGGAGCACGGCGATCAATAACCGAGCACGCATGACGCAGCGTAAGCGATGAAACCGTGATTTCCCACAACGCTCGGCCGGCCGGCATACAGTAGAGCAGAGCCACGCCCGCCCTCTCTGCGGCAGTCCTCCCTTCGGGGAGATGACTCAGGCCAACTCGTACAGTAACCGTCGTCTTATGTGGCAAGCATCTGGGATTGGCCCCTCCCCTCCACCGCCACCATTTTGGAACAGCTGCGGCCGAGGCTTTCATGTCTGGCGGTGGAATGCGCGACGGCAAAAGTAAATTACAGGGGAAGCCGGAGCGACGTCGTAACGCGGGCGGAGGTCAATTTGCGCCTTGAGGCTTCTGGATTTTTTTTTCAAACGGTGTCGCTGCCACAGATGTGGGCTCGGCAGTCACGGGCCGTGACAAACGATCGGACCGGACCACTTGCGAGCGTTGGCTTTGCCCACCGCAAGCATGTTTGACTAGTTTGTGAACATGCGAGCGTCGTATAATCCATCATTCAAGTTCCGTGATGGGAATATAACGTTGGGAAACTCGAGTGTGAAAAAATACAACCAAGTCAATAAGTTATTTTAAAAAAAAAAATTGTTTGGGTTTACGCTACTTCCTGCAACAGGAACCACTTGCAAGTCTTTAAATACACGCCGGTTTGTAAAAAGTGCAGTTTAGGGCTTCCTTTGCGGGGCTCCTAATGTTGTTGTTAGCGAGCCACAGCCAAGAATCAAAAGGCTGCGGAACCGATTAAACGTGCGTAATGCGCAGCTGTGAAAATGGCCCCCGTTTGGATATAAATATCGACGATCGGATGGTGTGAGTCAGGTCGCTTCCGGAATTATTTTGCCATCTCTGAGGAAAAACGGGCCGGCACAGGTCTTTGTTTTGGACGATCAAAGGAGTCGAGGGTTAGCGTTGCAAAGCCGAGCTCGACGTTATTGGACGGCGGGATAAAAGGATTTTTTTGTTGTTGTTTTCAGCCAAGTCATCACAAGCGGGCTAACTTAGCGTTCAGTTCCTAAACAGTAATATCATCTTGTCCTTTTTGATGCCAGGCCAGATTGTTCTAGAAGGGCACGAGTTGCTTCACTTGCTTGTCTTATCAGCAGTAATAACTTCGCTAAGCACAAAAAAAAAAGAAAAAGAAGCTCAGATGACGCTAAAAGCACTGAAAGGTGAAAGGAATTAAATTATGACCGGCGCGTTGCCGAAACCGATGTGAATCGGAAAATCGGATTTGAAAATCGGTGACCGTCATTCTGAATCATCCCGAAAAAGAGCTGTACAACAAATATGGATTGATTTAATGTTGCCGATAACTTATTTGAACCCAATCAAATCACTGATTCAAACTAAATAGAATCACCCACTTGAAATCGGGTCATTTATTAATCGTCATACGGAGATATGACGGTGATTTATTTCGGTTTTCCTTTCATCGCCTCTCATAATACTAAACGATACGAGACTCACTATATCCATTTTGAGGCGAGAGTGATGTGAGTGCACCGGACGCCCCCGTCTTTTTTTTTTTTTTTTTTAAATGGTGCAGCGGAGCAGAGCCCCCGCTGCGCGAGTGCTGTCGTATCCTACGCAGAGGCGGAGAGAGCGAGAATTTTGACACAACGCCAGGCCGACCTCATTTCCCCCGACTAGGGGAGCGTGTGCGCTGTCGTGGCGCTGGCCCAGCTGGCGGATCTCCGCCCTGCACTTTAGACATGTAACACAAGCCGTACCGCCATTCTCACACACACACACACACACACACACACACACACACACACACACACACACACACACACACACACACACACACACACATCCAATCAAAACGACCTCACGCACACATATTGCACATATTCCAGCTACTTAAGGGATCTTGTCATGTAACAAAGGTTTGCAGGAGGCATTTGCAACAACCATATAAGCTAATTTTTTACCGCGTGTGGGCGCTAGCTAAAAATGCTACGAGGGCCAAAAATAAGACGATTGCATGTAGTGACACACTGACGATGTGTGTGTGGTGTGTGTGTGGTGTGTGTGTGTGCATCCCTGGCAAGCTTCCCTCCCCAAGAAGGAACTCATTGACCTGGATCGGTGCAGAGCCGCGCCCCTCCTCACGGCTGCTGCATCGACCAGAAAGGGAGGGAGAGAGCGAGAGAGCCCCTGGTGGCTGCACTGTGAACCTTTTGGCGCCGATTGATTCCCACGTTTTATGAGTTTAATTTTTCTTTTCTCACTTGACGCTACACGTGTCGTAAAAACAGTCTCGGCTTTTAGTGAGGAATACGAGCGTGTGCGGCGAGTTAATCTGTCACTCATTGGATGAACGTCGCGTTGAATGGATTAGCCTTTCGCTAGCTAACTTTTAGACAATGGGGATTAGTTTTTTTATTTATTTTTTTTATCAGCAGGAATAGGTCATTGGTTGTGCACCAGCCTCTGAGAATAAGGACTCGACATGAGGTGGTTTAAAAAAAAAAAAAAACGAGCAGATCTTGATTGACATTTTAAGGTCTTAGAAACCAACTTTGCCCCGCCCATTGCCTTAATTATTCTTTTTTTTTTTTATGTTGTTAGCTTGAAGACTAATTTGTGGTGAGAACACAATGTCCTCTGCCAGCCTTAAAAATTACAAGCCTCCAATTCCAACGTAAAAAACTATGAGCATTGCCACCTCTGCATTTTTCTGTTGAGAATCATCCAGGCGTAACCCAAATCATCTTTGATTTCAGAATTCAAGATGACGTGTCGGAAGCTCGGGAGCGTTTCTATATCAGGAGTGCGATCACAGAGAGAAATTTGCGAGTGGGAGTGAGTTGGGCTTTTAAGCTATAAATAGGAAAAGAGTTCAGAGAAGCCATCTTTTTAGGGACCATTCGTGCATCTGAACGTCAAGCTAAGTCTTTGAAATGACAACGTAGATGACGACGGGACCAGACAAAGGCGGACGGGTGGGCGAAGTTTATTTGTCATCTGTCGACTTATGATTATTAATCTTGCGTGCGTTTATGTACATGCGGGAAGTAAACAAAAATGTTTCTACGTTCATATATATCATTTTATACATTATATATATTCATATGTATTATTTTATATTATATTATGCAATATATATATTGCTTATATTATTGTCTAAAGGTTGCTCATTCATTAAAATGGAAGCAAGAAAACAAATCAATCAGCTTTTGTTGTGTCTATTTGTAGCTTGAAATCAAATTTGCACAACTACTCTGTCAGGTAAAAGATCACAGTGGCGGACACATGTGTGCATGTGTGGTCGGCCGCGATTGGCTGGCCCGGCACACTCCCCCCATCATCCCAACCCCTCCTCTTTGCCTCCGGAGTGGTTCAGACACCACGGGCCTGGTCGCCATGACGACGGCCACGTCAGGCGGCTAGCCTGGTGTAAATATCTCCCCTCCTGTGAAGCTCTCTGCCTTTTCCTCAATTTATCCCGACCTCCTGCCATACTTCTTTATGTATTGTTATCCTGCGCAACAGAATCATTTCTCACAGTTTGTCTGCCTATTCACGTATTTAGCGTGCTACTAGCATAACACGTTTAAGCAACCAATCTGTGACTCAAGAGGACTCCGACCACTCCCACAGCGCCGCACACCTCCCTCTGGTCCATCCGCCAGCCAGTTATTAGCCTCTGCTAGGTGGGCTATCAAATGATTAGCAGCATTCAAGTGGGGGACGTACTTGAAACGATTTAAAGTCTCCAGAGGCGGACAACGTCAGGATATCAATCTGCGAACACTTTCGTAATCATTCCCCAAGGTTGTTTCAGTCAGAAAAAGTAATTAATTCAAATTAATTCAATCACAAAAGGAAAGCAAAGCCAACTATGATGAAAATCATGACACCTCTCCCCGCCCCTCCCACTCCTCAAACACATGACTTCAGGTGATGTTGTTGCTGTGAATTCTTGGAAAAGCTCCACGTGTGCTCTTCCCGGACACCGAGCGGGCGTCACATTGTGGACTGACCGCTCCGCTGTGACTCACTCCTTCCGATAACGAGAAGGGCGAAACGATGCCGAGCGGAAGAGCCTCAATTTCCCACCCTCGTGAGCGAAATGTGTTATCGAGACAACCTGATTCCGGGATGATGCGCAACAAAAAAAAAAAAAAAAGGGGGGGGAAACCTGCAGCGCAACACGGCTTGAATTATTCATCGGTGAGACAGAAAGGAGCAGGCAAGGTGAGAGGAAAGGATGGAGGATGCGAGAAGGGAGGGAGGGATGGCGCAGGAGTCTGAACTGCCTGTTCCCGACGGTCACGTTCGTGCTGTCTGAAACCCAAAAGAAGCGACACACACGCCAAGACAAAATGCTTCGAACACATCGAGAGTCTGGATGACCGGCGGAAGATCACACGCTAAGACAGACAAACGTGGGAGGTGGTTTACAAAAAAAAAAAAAAGATGGCGGCAGACATGGCGAGGTCAAATGAGGAGAAGCATGGCCAAAAGTCAAAGAAGCACTTAAGAAGCAACACTTTCCAGACAGACGAGCTTTTTTTTTTTTATTGCCTCCATTTTAATACGAGCGACAAGGCTTTGTGTCTGGCACAAGCAGTACAAAATGTACACAGATACAGAGCGAGCTAGCGAGAGAGAGAGAGAGAGAGAGAGAGAGAGAGAGAGAGAGAGAGAGAGAGAGAGAGAGAGAGAGAGAGAGAGAGAGAGAGATCATTTGAGGAGACGGAAGCTGGGGAAAAAAAAAAAAGTCAAGAGTGGATATATGTGCATGCAGCTGGGTGGAGGAGGAAGACGATAGACAGCACTGCTGCAGTGGCAAAGACATGTCCCTCGTGCAAAATACACACACACACACACACTAAAATCGACGTGGCATGCAGACAGAATGTCACATCAGCGCCGAGAGTCGCGGCAGACACACCTGCACGCGCACACGCTGTCACGCTTGGCCGCTAGATTTCACACTACTGATATTTATCACTTGGAGAGACGCGAATAAATGCATATATTAGGTCACATGATACAATGAATTTAGCAGAGCATAAAAGAGCAAAAAAGCTAACTGATTGTCACTTGATACCAAGACTTTAGCATAGCATGGCAGCGACAAAAGCTAGCTAAAAATTCTAACACTAGCATGGATTGGATGTAATCCCAAACCGGTCTGATCAAATGTTACAATTTGGCGTGCCAATGTAGGTGACTCTGATAAGGTTTTAACCTTTGACCCTGACAGTCCGCCACTGGACTCAAAGTCAACAAGCGAGCCGGTGACACGACAGCTAACGTCGCCCTGTTAGCTCAGTGGCACGATCTGAGTTTTATGTCCATATAAGGGCGTCTTAATCCCCCCCCCCCCCTTGTCTAAAAATCCAAGTCCCGTCAGTTAAGACCATGATCCATCCATACGGGCTGGCGCTAAGCTCAGCACGATGTTAGCCGTAGCGTAGCGTGACTGAGGCGCATTATGTCGGTCAGCCCCCGTCGAGTGCGAGTCAACTTGCGTGTCCGGCCGGGTGTGCGTTTGGATGTAAGTGTAATTACATGCGCTTGGCTCGCCAAAAAAAGATGTGGACATGCGGCGGGTGGGAATGGTCGCATGATGGCGTGCACACTTTTGGCGCATCCATCTGTGTGCCTGCGACCGCTAGCTAGCGCAGTCAGGCAGCCAGATGAGCGGCCATCGCTGCTCTTCCTTCTGCCGAGGCTGTGAAACCCAGATATAACCGATACCACGTATGAAAATAGAAATGTGTGAGAAATTTCAACATTTGTGCTCGATGTAAAAAAATATATATTTTAGCGCCACCTGGTGGCAAATTCCGATGTTTATGCAGCACCAATTAATTCCTTCACTGCCAGCCCGGGATTTTGACGTCGAAGTGAAGGAGTTGAGATTGAGCGTGTGAAAAATTTCAAGTCGGCCAGACGAGTTTTTGTGGGGCTTCAACGGAAAAATCTCCCAAGTTCTACGCATTAAGGACTTTTTGGGTCGAGCATTTTAATCAGGACGGTGAGAACTGTCAGACTTCTTTCAAGTCCGTTAGATCTGTACAACGTCGGGCTTCAGATAAAAGACTGCCTCTAGTGCCTTAACACGGTCAATTCGAAGGATTTTTTTTTGTGTGGATTAAGATCGACTGCATGTGAAATTCCAAGTCAATGCCTAACCTCGGGGAAGACATTGCCGCCATTTTGCTCCGAGCAACACGGAGAGGTGAGAGGTCACCGAAGGGTGTTTTTGTTTGTGCGGCCCATCTGCTTAATCCACTGTGACATTTAAAACTTGCAGAGGAGGAGGAGGGGGGGGGGGGGTTGAGACGGAGGAAGCGTTCCATAAATGTATCGATTCCGTGAATGGCAAGTGTAAACACAGAGGCGCCGTTGCATAATGTATGAGAGGATCATGTGTGTGCGTTTACATGGATGAAACCACCTGGCGGCGACGGGGACAGATCTGATATTTCGCTTTGTGCAGATTTGAGACTTTTTAATGGACGATTAACGCAGAGAGCTAGCCGACGTGGATGTTAAAAAGGAGCAGACAAAGGCGAGCGGCACGCCTCTCGACACGTCGCGATCAATCAAGTCTTCCCGGAAGGGAGGGAATGTGCTTGCGTTTGTGCTTCCGTCAATCAGCCAGCTTGATGGCCGTCCCATCTGTCCACCCGTCCGTCCGTCCAGCGCAGCAATTACAAAGCCGATCGAGTCGTGTGTCAAATATAACTGTGCCTTTAAAATTGACCCGTGAGCACTCTCCCCCCCACCCCCACTGGAGGTTTGCCCGCCTGCCATCGGAGCGCTCCAACCAGCGCCAAGTTCCACACTCGCCTCGCATGACTGCCAGCCTACGCCATACCCCCCCCGCCTCCCCCTACGGTTTCTGCTTATTTAAAAATCCTTTTCAGCAATTGTACTTGGCACTTTGTGTGCCGAGTGAGACGTGCGCAGCCTGAAAAAAGAAACGCTCGACTCTGTTATTTTGTGGGTGTCAAAAAAAAAACAAATTTGACGTGTCTTTGAAAAAGATGAAGACCTGTCATTGATGTATTTCTTAAATATGAGTCTTTAGAAAGATGAGATTGAGGTCACCGTCTCTTGAATTTTTTTTGAATTAAATATTAATATCCAAATTATTTAAATATATCAATACGTATTTTGTTAGGGTTGAATAGATTAGGTTGATCATATTATTATGTTGGAATGTAATCTGTAATCATTAACCTAAGCTTGTCCTGTTTTAAAGTAGTAGAACAAAGTGCTAAGATCCTTTGCACTGATTGACCAACTGTAGAAGACGCAATCAAAGTTGTTCTGTCTACTCAACATCGTAAAACAACCCCTGCTATGATGTGATCAGACGCCAGGGGTTTCACCCCCATCCTGCCCACTCACACCCCCACCCTGTTTCTCTCAATAAAAAGGCTCTTGCAAGAGGCCCGAGTCAGACCTCATTCGATCATCGCTGTATGCACAGCGACAAATGACTCTCCACTTGCAAGTGTTTAAACAGGGCATACTGTCTCCCGTTGTGGTTCTTGCAAAAATAAGTTAGAGTCAGAACATCTCTAACATATTTTAATACATATAAATATCTTAATAAATTTCCCCAAGTAATAGCAAAAGAAAAATTCCAAATTATATGCACTCAACTAACAAGAATTTGACGTGGGAGGATGGTTGCCCCCTGGTCATGCCAACCATCACAAAACAGCACTGGCAAGAAAAATTACGCTGGAATAAAAAAAAATATATATATATATATATCACCAAAGTCCAGTAAAAGCAACATTCCAGCCAAGAATGTGACATTAATACGAAAAAGAAGGGCAAACGCTGCGTTCTGGTGTCATATTGTTCAAAAAAAAAAAAAAGGGAAACTTTCCACCAGCAGGAGTCAAACCACTGAAATATGAGGGTTGGCTCCCCTGCCTCATTGCCGTCATTTTTTTCCTCCATAACAACAATAAACGATCACATTTACAATTTCCAATCTCTGATGGCGAAACGTGAAAAGACATGGCCGCCTCGGTCTTGCCTTCTATACTTGAGCTCATGTTTTGCTCTCTCCGCCTACTCGGAGGTAAATATTTCTTTAAGCCCCCGTCACATCAGTCCGTTTCCCAGGACAAGCACCTGCTTTCCCTCCCGATTTATTTGTTATGAATTCCACTATTATGGACGTCTCATCTTCGCTATTTGTCTCCTGCTTGCAGTCAGCAGCTGACACACCACGGGATGTGTGTGTGTGTGAGAAAATGAAGAAATGTGAGCATCTAGACGTGCATGAGAAGAATCAGGTGACGGGGCGCCGTCAGACCAAAACAATAACACAGCAGCTTGCACGTGTGCCCACACACACACACACACACACACACACACACACACACACACACACACACACACACACACACACAGCTGTCACAAGTCACCCCCCCCCGCCTTTGACCTTTCTGATCACATGGCCAAACTTTTTCTACAACGGAAAGCGCTTCGTTCGGTGCGACAATACAACAATAGAGTCAAGTTTGTATTTCCCTTTATTTGATCGGGCCCATACTGCTCGAGAATTGCCCCCGCCGCTAATCGGATTAGGAAGGACAAATCAGTACCGGGGAGGCCCGGATTGACTGAAGCCTACAGATGGCTCCTTTTGTTTCAGCGGGGAAAGGTACGAGGCCAAGCCGCACGTATACAAATGTGATCTCAGTAAAAAAAAAGTGGACGGAACTAAAAAAAATAAAAAAGCTTTGATTTGACTGTTAGCTCTTAAAAAAATAAATCACTGTCTGCTCCCTTGCCGAACTGCAAAACAGATGTAGTCACCGTGACCTGGCTCGAGAAACCTTTTTAAGAGCTTCTCATCCATTTTTATCTCGTTAAATCCACTCCCAATGAAACTTGGGGAGGGAGAGGGAGGGGGCTAATGAGACGGTTGGGGTCGTCGGAGGAGAGCTCGATCATTTGCATTTGTCCCGGCGTGACCCGGGGGTCGAAAGAAAAAGTAACGAGGCGGAAGAAAAGAGATGGGACGACGAAGCAATCGATGGTGAATCGTTTTTTTCCATCGTTTAAAAATAAATAATATCGTCCGATCGTCATTTCGGATGACGAGCGATTTTTTTATTTTATTTTTTAGAGCCGACTCCATTTTGAGGCACTTGCCGTTTAGATTAGCGCAAGATATGTGTCACGCCGTGCCCTAAATAACAAGAAGGCGAGCGCCGCTTGGATTTGTATAGTAATGCTTTTGGCTCCCGGCCAAGGTAGGCCCTGCTGTTGACACACACACACACACGCATCCCACACTGCGGAAAATAGGGATGCCCTTTACTCATTTGGATGGAAAAAGAAATACGATTCAATTAGCAGCTCAGCCCAAACTCACCATTGTAAACAGTATGGGCGCACGCGTGTGTGTGTTTGTGTACGCGTGTGTTCGGAGAGCTCGTGAATAGGCCCATAGAGCGACTAACCACAGGTCGGCCATTACACCTAGTTACAGTCACCGCCGGATCGACAAGGAGACAGACAGTCTGCGACACTGACAGAACGCCACTGTGCGGGGAGTTCCGAGCGCGCGCCGACGTGCCGACGATTAGCGACGGGGTTCCCCCCCCCCTCGCCCCCCTGAAAAAAATCCCACTTCAACCCGGTCGCCCTTCTCAATGGCGTATTCTTAAATCAAGAAGAAACGAGCTCACGTGATTGATTCGGACGCGGTCGTTTCACCTTTTTTTATGCTCGCCGTATTTCACGATTTACGTCCTCATTTGGATGCGAGATTACGACGGCCATGTTTGCACAGAAAGATCCTATGATAGTCTTTCCAGAAAAGAATGTCCCGATCCTTTTTTTGTCCGTAACACAAATTCCGAGAGAACCGTTTCAATCTGTGTCACTAAATCAAATAATGGGGGGTAGTTAACACCTCGGATCAAATCAAAGCACCCTCCCGAGTGTTTACGAGCAAAATATGGCGGCGTATGAATGCTTCTTTGTGATCGTCCCGCCCTCATTTGGCCAATATTGCTTCTCTGTCTATTGCTGTGTCCCTTTGGCCTTAAAAGGGAAGCCTATGCTCTATGTTGCTTGTTTGTGAACCCCCGCTGGAACAGCTGAGCATTTAGAATGGTTTGTTTATGTCTGAAAAGGGCTTTCCACACTAGGCCACTGTGGTGGAGCCGAGACGTCGTTCTGGACTGGAGAGCTTCGTTGAGACGGATTTCAAACTCTAATCTTGACCCTTCCATATTTCTTAACAATTTAAAATAACCGGTTCGGCTCGTCTTGGATATTGAATGATCATCTCTGTCGAAACCAATGTTTGACTTGGTATGTAAATGCATTAAACTGAATTGGATCCCGACTGCACTGATTTAAATAAGAGCTGACCCCTTCATGATCGACTGTCGGCAGTTGGGTACTTATCTGTATCAGATCCGATTCAAGCCTCATTCGCAATGTATACGCACTGATCCAGATTTGATTCGATTTCTCCATTTTCCATTTAAAAAAAAAAAACTACTGAAAATAATCTATGGAAACGTTTTTTACATATTGACCCAATCATTGATTCCTCAACCGGTTCAAATACGCAAATTAAAAATATTCAGATCACATCTTGGATATTGGAAAACTGCAAATGAATCATTCGATCAAATCTACAGCAAGGGACTTCGGCGTCAGTTTTTCAGCATTCCCACGCAATTTACAGAAACGATTTACTCCTATTATTCTAATCATCGGCCGCTGGAACGAGAGGGAGGAAAAAGGCAAAGGACGGGGTGGTGGAAAAGACGGCTCGAGCTCCAAGGGGGGAAGATAGAAGGCTTATTATTGGTCGCCGGGAAGCCTGGAAAGTCTGCCTTCCAGGAAAAAAAAAAAAAAAAACATTGGTAGAAGCTGCCTGTGGCTTTCCACGCACGTGCGCACCCGCCCTCCTGGCCCGTGTGGCATATTTAACAGCACGCCAAACAGCGTGCGTTTTGATTGACAGGTGTCAGGATACCTTACACCTGTCTGCACCGTCTCTAATGGAGGAGCAGGGGGGGAAGAAGGATAGAGTGGTCCTCAGTGACAGACACATGTGGAGGGGGTAGGGGTGGGGGGTTCTGTCGTTAATTGCCCCCTACTCCATAACCCGCTGAGCGGAGGGAGGGGGGGTGAAAGAGTGGAGGAGGGGTGGCGCTGTCTGCCATCTGCTCTGATTCCTGACCCCCCTCCCTCCCTGCTACAAACAACCTCTCCTCCTTGCACATCCATTTCTCCCGCCATTTTCCCTCCTCCTTGTTTCTTCCAGCGTCAAAAAAATAATCCATATCCCTGATCCAGATTGCACATTTCGCAACATTTTCTACTATTGTTCAGACACTGTCAACTGGCTAGATCAAATTGCCAGATCCAATTTGAGTTTAATTTACTATGTAAACGCGCCGATCGGATTCCGATCCAGTTAAATATGAATGAAATAAGAGCAATAATAAAAATGAAGGAGAAGACACGAAGACTCGAACTCACGACGTTGAGGGTGGAAGCCTGATGCTTTACCTACTGAGCTAACCAGTGACTTCTTATTGATGCGGTGGAATGATGCTAAATGATGAGAAATAAAATGATTAGAAATAAAAATGGTAAATTAATTATGATGATGATGTTGAATAAAATAAATGATTAAAATGATGTATTAAAATTAAATAAATCAATGAATAAAAAATAACGGTCAATGTGAGATTCGAACCCACTCTGGAAAATGGCTCGAACTCGGGACTCGAACTTACGACATTGAGGGTGGAAGTCTGATGCTCTACCTACGGAGCTAAACAGTGACTTACTATTGATGCGGTGGAATGATGCTAAATGATGAGAAATTAAATGATTAAAAGTTAAAAATGGTAAATTAATTATGATGATGATGTTGAATAAAATAAATGATTTAAATGATGTGTTATAATTAAATAAATAAATGAATGAATAAAAAATAACGGCCAATGTGAGATTCGAACCCACTCGGGAAAATGGCTCGTGTTGAATGTGCCATTAAGAATGAATGGGGGATTTTAAGGAACAAATTTGTTAATTACGCAAAAACGGTAAATGTTATGAACAAAAAAAATGGTAGGAAACATGCCGTGAATTTTTGGAACGTGTGAAAGTTGGAATGGGGTGAATCGGTTAAAGCATGTGGGAGTAGTTAGGTGGGAGGAATAAGTTGTTTAATAAGAAGAAGAAAAAATTAAAATAAAGTAGAAAAACAATAGTGTGAAGGCCTTCGCCTTCACACTAATAATAAATAGGTGGCATCACGTATGTGACGTCCTCCCCGAAGGAGAAAGTATTGTGATGATAAAGTCAGAGTATATCTTTGCTGACAGCTTGCATGCTTCTCCCTTCCTGACCTCTCTGACCTTTCAACCCTCCGCCCCGGGGGCTCGCCGGGGCATTGTGCATCCGCAAACATTTGAGCAGAAAACGCAAGCACAGCATTATGGTGGCTAAAAGGTGACCTCGGTTAGCCTCCCAATTCCACGCCGCCGCCAGCTCCCCCAAACGGGGAAGCTCCATCAATGGCGTGGCATTAATGGGCCACAGGATGATGTTCCACATTGTGTACATACCTATCGCACGCACGCACATAAGCGATTACCAAGCAAAGCCCAACAAGTGGGGAGCTTATCGGCCTGGCGCTCGCCCCTCCCCTTCTCTTCCGTCCCCATTGCTCTCTGCTTAGCACCCAGTGGGAGGGGGGGGTGAGGCTTTCACCCCCTGCTGCAAACCACAGCTTCTGCATTACGCCATTTACTCATTTGGCGAAGACAGAAGAAATTTAGCCATCTTAAAAGATGTCTTCTTGTTGGGTTTGTCCACAGGAAGGGGAGGCGGGGGGCAACCCTACCTATGAGGCTGTGTGTAAACATTTTTCGAACCGTATTTGCAGTGACTTTGGGGCATTAAAAGTGACATTTTGGAATCCCTCTTGGTTATATTGTCTCTGGGCAACAATGTTTGTGCTGAGTTGGCTCCCACTTGTATTCCCACTCGTGCTTTTGCTATTGTTGTGTGGACGCCGCTCGGCTCCACCTGCCAGTGTCTCAAACACACACACAAACACAGAGGAGTGTGGGACCGTCGCAGCTGGCCGATCGGCACGTGTCCTGACCTCGGCGGCTGAAACGGCAAGGGTCACAGGTTGCCTTCCAACCATGTGTGTGTGTGTGGGGGGGGGTTAATTATGGCCGTGTACTCACGTGGCTCTTAAAGTGACAACAAACACAAGCAGGGATGATAGGAAGGGTGCCGGCAGCGGGCCCGGCGTGTGCCGGGGTCAGCGAGGGTTAAAGGTCGACGGGGCAGACAAAAGGGCCGGCTGCTGCGGTCCTTTTTGGCTCTTCACGAGTATTATATTGCCCGGCGACTCAGGCATTTACGGAGGAGAGTGACGGCGGCCATTTTTAAAAGCAGGAAAAGGTTACAGTTGATTATGTGTGTTTATAGAAAGTGAGAGATTATATTATTTCTTTATAATTATTGATTTCTGTACTTTCTACTTTTTACTTTGTCAATCAGTGCGGCACTAATAGTCATTCTTTGCAGATGATAAAGAATATGAGCACACTTTCTTCGCGGGCCATTGTGATGCAACAACACAGATGCTATTTAGCATTAGCATTAAGTCGTGCTTTGCTGACATTTACAGAGTCGCTTAATGAAATGGACAGCCAGTTGAGATGTCAATCACAAAGCGTAGTAACAGACAATGGTTGCTAGGCTACGCCACCTCACGTCGTCATTGCTGAGGAGGTCGGTCATGTCAACCCCACTTGACGCAGATATTAGCCAGTCTCCGTTACAAAGAGTGCCAGTAAAATCTAACAGGCGGCCGGCCACCCACCCGCCAAGTGGAAAATCCAAATACGGTAATCCTCCGACAGTACGCGTTGAAGAGCAAAAAAGGAGACGGCTGACGGATAGCGTGAAGATGGGAGTTCCACAGAAAAGGCCACGTTTGCCAGCCGGGGGAGGCGTGAGCTCATCGGCCCGTGCAACTCCGCGCCGGTTCTCCCTCCCGAAACTCGGAAACTCCTCCTGTCTCGGCCTTCTATTATCCCAATATCACACACTCATCCCACTGTTCTGCTTATTGATGACTCAAGCTTGCCGTTTTCTTTCCGGATACACAGACAACGCCGAGGCGCTCCGGCACCTCTGGGCCTAATGGACTGATTTGGACTGTTTACAGCTGTGCTCCGTTTCTACAATGACTCACAAAGGAACAAAGGGGCCTCTGTGAGTGTGTGAGAGAGCTTCTCCGTTTCTTGTCAACAGGACCTACCCGAGAGCGCTAAACTTTTTCTTCGAAAGCCCTCCCTACCTTGATTAACTTCCTCCCCCCCTGGCCTCCAATTCCATATCTTGAAATACAGAATGTGTGGGAATGTTCACACAACTATAAACGGTAACATTAGCATTGATAGCATTAGCCTTGATTCAGAAGAAAGTTATCAAGGGTAAAAAACAGAAGCATCGTGCAACAGAATGTTAGCTATGATGCTAATGTCAACACTGTGAGTGGCGTGTCATGGCTGGTCCACCCATCAGGGTCGCCATGGCGATTATTTAAAATGTGCTGGTCCATTTATAACTGGCAACAGGAGCAGCTTAAACTGTAATGCTAGCACCGACGCTAACACCTGGCTGGTCCACCAATGTTATAAACTACTAAAAGTAGGCAAGGAAGTTCACGTGTAAAGTCAAACTGAAACGGTATTAAGCAAATTGAAGGTTATACCGCTCCCTGTATTTTGTCTTTCACCCTTGAACCTTTCACCTAGTCCCCTCCTGTTCCTCCTGTCAGTTGCGCGTCTTTCCGTGCATACCTGAGGCTATGAGTGCCTCCTCAGTGTGTTTGACATCAAATTTCCACTCGGCGCGGTTCTAAAAGGCCTGTTTGTTTAACGCAAAGCCCGGACGCGAGCCCCACTCGCCGATGAACTCGCCCGGGGAACAACACCCTGTCGGAATGTCTGGAATTCTCCACAACAAGGATTAGCTCATCCCTGTCTGTTGTCTCTGGCTTGTGTGTTTGTCATTCTTTCCCCCCGCGAAGGCTTACATGGACCAACTGATGGACTCGCACACAAAAGGCCAACCTGAAGGCCTGAGATGCCGGAGTGGCTCCGAGCTGCACACAACTATCGCTCTTACATTGCCTCGCAAAAAAAAAAAAACAACCTCTGGACACCGTTACCTGGCTTTTTTTATTGATTTTTTTGCCGAGTGGGTCATTATTTGGATCTGAGGAGCCTTCATTTTCAGCCATTAGCAACATCAGAGACAGGATTCGTGCCGCATATTCCAAAATACAAGAATAAGGGGTCTCTTTATAAGCGTACAGCGATACAAAGCACAATAGGTACTATTTACACAGATGTCCGGACATTATTGGACTAAAAGATGCACCCTTTGAAGGCCCAAATACAAGCTGTCTATCACTAGAAGTACAAATATCCACTTTGATGAAATCAATATGTAAATAGATCAAATATGGTGTTTGATAATACATAATAGGACTAAAATAAGAAGAAAACTGCTTTCATCACTGTAATTGTTCCACTAGGTCACCCGTGTTGGCGCAACTGAGTTAGACCAATAGTTGGTCAAGATTGCCCCTTGGTGGAGAATATTATATAGCATCAACAGTAAAAGATTATTTTAAACAAAACAGAAAATTCATCAGTATATTCAATGAATAAATTGTATCATAAATGCACATATTGGTCCACACACAAAATAATTTTAATTAACGTTCATTTTTCCTTTGTCACCTTGAATAGGAACAAGATTTTTTCAAGAGGACTATGACCATTGTGTGATGCATGGAAATCCCACTTGACAAAATAACACTGGTAATTCCCCTTCAATGCAAACTGACAGGAACTATAAATGGCATTTAATAAGGAAGTGTCACATATTGTTTGAAGGAAACATTTAATACAGGTTACAAAAGACCTACCTTGTTTTTGTTGTTTCAGAGAGCAGCAGGAACCACAACGTTTCTAAGTAAATCCCGAGTGTGCAGGCCGCATATTCTCTTATTTGATGTACAGTTGTATTCTGAGTATTTATTTGATATAAAAAGTCTACACACCCCTGTTCTGAGACAATTCACAAGGAGGCAGGTGGGTTCTGACTCCCATTTCCCCAGTTATAAACGGGTGTGCAAACTTATGCTACTACATCACTGTTGGTTATTTTTCCTTTTTTTAATTGACTTGTGCATGCTGATTTATCTTTGTTACTTTTTATATGACAAAAACGTGGCATGACTGACGTGCAGACTTTGAACGGGAAGATCCAACTCATGTCGCAAACATATCAACAAGTGGAGAGACACGTGAGAAACAAGCAGAAGTTCAAAACAGATTGACGGGAACTAAGTGGACATAAGATATATTATTGGGACATTTTAAAGAGTTCATGAAGAGTGTTTACTTACACGCCGCTGACTCACTGGCTTGTTTGGATCCATGGAAGAAAGCAAATAGTTTGACCTTTTTCTTGTCTTTTATTCATTTTCGCACAGAATCATTAAGAAATGTAGAATCTGCCAAAAAAACAACAAAAAAAAGGACTTAGTGACAGGAAAAAGGTGATTGTGGTGGTGGTGGTGGTGGTGGTGCCCCCCCCCCACTTACTTGTTGTGTTTTCCAACGCACTTCATTTCTGTTTCCTTTTTCCTTCGATCAACTAAGAAGAGAAAATATACTCAGCGGTCAGCACATAAAGTCCGCCAGCGCGGTTTGAACTTTACCTGCGATTGTCAAAAGAAACGCCAAGGCCACCACGCTGATCGTGGCAAGCCCAAAACCAAGTGAGATGACGTCCCAGCGGGCTTGCGTGGCGAGAGTTGACCCCTGACCTGTGAAGAAAAGAAGACAATCACACAAATGGCCATCACGAGGCGGCGGCAAAAAAAGTTTCCTTACTGACTTGCCGGGTGGGGCAGTGAAGGACGGTGGCGGCGTAATTCACATCCGTCCTCTTCACCTGTGCCAACACAAAACATAAGTCAAGTCTGCTCTTGAGCAACCGACGAGTATTTTTATTCGAGCAACTCACACGAACACAAGTCTGGACGTCTGTCAGGTTCAAGCTGACGGATGAAAGCTCCCCCTAAAGAAGACAAATACGGTCGCCACGGTTACTTGCGGACGTGACGGAGCGAGGCGCACTTTGCGACCTACCACTTGCACGGTCACGCCGGTCCCAGTTGCGTGACACACGGTCGAGTCTTGGGAGGGCGTACACGCGTCAATGGAGAAAGTGGCGTTGATGCGTGATGTCAGCGTTGACCCTTGCGGCGTCAAGGTCACGTCCCATACTGCAAATAAAATGTCGCTTAGTTTTTATTTTTAACCACGTTAACGTGCCGCACGAAGCTCCTCGACTCGCTTACTTTGTACTTAAATACCACAAGGTGGCAGCAAAGCATGGTAGGAGACGCAAAGCAATACAACAACTTAGTTCCATATCGTGTCTTGGCACAAGTAGCCCACAAAATGGCGCCAAAACCACAAAACAGTATAGTGCATATTGTATTATTAGAACATTAAATAATTGTTTCAAACACGTAAATAATACATTAATAGTATAAATAACATGCGGAAAGGTTTGTATAAGTATCGAAAATATAAATATTATACGTGTAACATATTGACGAGTACTGGCTAACGAGTTAGCGGGAAGATGCTAAAGCGCGATCGAGCTAACTCAAGAAAATGGATCTCTAAAGGAATGTAAACGAACATTTGGAGCAATACTACACTGTCTTATAGGTTAGACACATGTTATCGTTCATTTTTAGTTTTTTTTTTTTGTTATTTTCACTTACATTGTCAATGGTAGCTGTACCGCTCTAACCGACATAACGTATGTAGGCGAACGTGAAACAGGAAGTGGTATCGCCTGAGAACGTCCTTCAAAATAAAGCGTCTTACCGCAAATCAACAAAATCTAGTTTATTGTAATGTGTACTTGCTTGAAGGGCATTTTTACAAACACCTATTAAATATAAAGAATTTAAAATTATTTTTTAAAAATAGTACCTTGGAGTCTCTTGACAAAAGGACATCTGATCCAAGACTGGTTGCCTGCCGTGAACTAAAAAAATAAAAATATATATATTAAAAACCTTTTATTTTTACATTTCAGATTTTTTGCTGTATTTATACTTATTGTATTTGTTTATTTAATCATTTAGATTTATTGTATTCAAGAATGCCCCCATTACATTTTAGGTCATGTTCAAAATGTCCCCCGCAAAATAAAACTCGAGTTGTTACCTTCATGCACAGTTGAGGGTGAGGGTCCACTTTTGCAAATGTTATCTGAAAAGCAACAATATTTATATTGCTTGTGAGCCAAACAACATTCCATGCACACACACAAAAAAAAGCATTCCAGCAGCTTCATGACGTTTTGTTTTACTTGAGCCACGAATGATTTACGTCAAAATTCCACCTTAAGAATGTTTACAACTTAAATGCCAGCAGACTCGCATGCTTGGGTTAAACACACACGCCAAAAATGACGTAAGCGGGATTTCACAATTGTGCCACTGAATTACATCTAATGATCGAAACTGAGTCATACTAACCACATTGTGACTCAGCTCAATAGTAATAAATAAGCCCTGAGTCATCACTATTTCTAATGAATGAATGACAAAGCATTGATGACTCATCAACTTTTTTTTTTTTTTTTTTTTTTTACCATTTCTCTGCTGATATCACGCCAGACGCTCTTCAGATCAGAACAGCCGTCTTTGTCCTGCCTCTGGCACAACGTCACCCGAGCCGAAAGCCGACAGGCAGGTTCCCATGACAGCGCCTCCTCCAGCCGGTCAAAACGGATCCCGTGCCACATCTCCTCCAAGCCTGCGAGGATTCACGGAAAATATGAGCAATCAAGGTTACAAAATAAAAAAAAAAACTCACATCACCCAACAGAAGACTCACCGTCTTTGAAAGGGCAGACCTGCACTCTGGGGGCGTCGATCACGGCCGGCCAACCCTGCGGATAATCGGAAACGTATCAATCGGCGTTCAACCGCACACGTGGAAACTCCGCCGGAGGTTTAACCTCAATGCACAGGCACGGCAACGGTCTGGAGAAAGACAGAACCACGCTCTTGTCGGGCTCTTCTTTCTTGATCTGGGAGACAGATACGATCAAGGATGAGTTGGAGTTCAAAATTCCGATTCTAGTCCGAGGTCTTACCATAGTGTTGGCGCCGGTGCCGACGCAGATGAAATCCTTCCGGCACAGTCTCACGTGGTAGTCGTGACCCTGGAGGGCCTCGCTGACCCCGACGCGTACTTCCTTTCGATCCAGGTCGACATCGTGCCAGAGCTGACCAGCTGATGTATAGCTAGTTAGTCTCAGGTAGGGGAGGGGCGGAGGGGTCAAACGCAAAAGGTGACATTTTGACAGGTACTCACTGATGCATTCTGGGATGTTTCTTCTCAGATCCTTCCATGAGCAGTCTGGAGTCAGACAGACACACACAAAAAATGAAACAGGTTTCACAGATAAGACTGAAATACTGTGGATCGAGTACCTGGAGCCACGTAAATCCCACTCTGGGTTATCCCACAGTAGTTCGGCAACGTGGTGACGCTCACTCTCACTTTCTGCCGCGGAGAAACATCAATGCAGTCGTTCTCCACCTCCACCTAGCAAGACGAGGCGGATTATTTGAACAAATGGTAACAGTGCTGAGGTTAAAGGTCACCGTACCTCCATCCCTGCCATTTTCCGCCTGGACGCCTTTGAGATGCTGACGCTTCGGCATTTTTGCGGCGTTCCCGGTGTCTCGGAGCAAACGGAAAAGCCCTGGATGGACTCTGGAGGTTGAAAAGATGGCAGCACAAATGTAGATACCAAGTACCGATACCGCTAGTATTTTTAATATCGGGACGTACTGGCAAGGTGTGCAGTGGTTTTGATCCGAAGACGCAAGGAGCATTTCTGGCTCGCTTCGCACATCATGACAGTGGAAAAACTGAGGTTGCGGAAAACGGTGGTCACGTCAAGTCCGTCAATAGGCTTCCGGCAAGGAGGAGGAACAAAATCTGTAAAATAAACAAAAGAAAAACCAATCACTTTTCACCAGGTCACTTCCTCCATCATCACGTCGTTCCTGTTTAACCGGACAGGAGACCACTTTGGATTGTGTCGCTACTCACAAGCTGGCTTGGTCTTGCATTGAAGGCCCTGTGAGGAGAAAAGTCACAAATAAAATTAAAATCCAATTCAAAATGAATATAAAAATAAATACCAAATAATTCACAAATAAAGAAATACATAAATACATACATAAATAAATACATAAGACTATACATAGATAAATGGTCAAAGGAGACCTCTGTAATAAAAAAAATATATGATATATTCTTTTGTTTGTTTTATTTAGGATCTCATTAGCTCTGGCAATGCCAGCACTACTTTTCCTGGGGTCCTAATAATATAATGCTGAATAAATCATTTCATTGACTTTCAGTTTCTATTTAGTGTTACAAAAAAGATTTCAACTCCAGTTTTTATTTAGCTGTATTTTCATGATGTAAAACAAAATCAGGGTGGTGGGCAAGCATTCATGGAAAGTCAATTAAATATTTGTTTAGTCTGAGCTAGCAGAAAAATCTGTCAAAATATACAACTTTAAATGTGGCTAAGCAATTATAAATCTAAAATGAAAACCCCTTTGGATTATTTTGGGGGTGTAAAACAATCAAGAAGGAAGCAGACGTACCTGAGAACAATTGGTGCCGCATGTTTTTATCCTTTCCACTTCCAGGTATGGTCCAGCACCTCCGAACCCAAAATGGCACATCAGTAAAGCAGCCCACAGGATCATCTTTGGACTTGTCTAGTCTTGACTCCCGCTCTTATTTGAGTCATGTGCTCGTGATGTCAGTGTCTTCCACTGGTGGTGTGATGGCGTCAGGGAATTGGTGATAATTGGTGATATCATGGGGGGCGGAGCTTCCTCCCACATTCTAAAAACATGTAAGCTCAGCTGATTGTACTCCAAATTGCCCGTTTGTGTAAGTGTGGTTGGCTTTTTTCATGTGTGCAATGTGATTGGGTGGCTCAAAGTCATCTGAGATGGGCTCCATCACGCCCGTGACCCTCGTGAGGAGAAGCTGTTCAGACAATGGATGAATGGAAATTAGGTGATCAATGTGTATTTACAACAAAAGGGTGTTACACACAAACACACACATACACACAAAATGTTTGACTTGTGCAACAGTAAAACAAAAAGCAATAAATAGCACTGGGAACGTTCTCGGGAAATGCAATAAAAGGAAATACACAAAGTAGAACACAGACCATTTACTGGAAATCACAGGGAATTCATTTCTTCTCCATGGAGATTTTTATCTTCTCTTGATTTATCACTAACATCATTTCCTTTAACTTAGTGTGGATAAATAGCGCCCTCTGCCAGGATGAGAAATGTATTGCAGGATGCCGTTCCAATTACGTCATGACAATAAATCTTTCGTCGGACCTTGAGAATAAATATGTTTTGGTTGCTAGAAAAAAAACTATTATGGGTAGGTTACTGGCTATTTTTTTCATTTGTTTTTGTATTTCCATTTGCAGTATTGCGCAATATGTTCTTTTTCTAGCCTATTTAATAAATTAATGTCGAGTCTGACGACATAGCTTTTTTTGAAATAGTCAGTCATGCTGCACTCAGATGTCGTTTGCATCTCAATGTTGCATCTACGGTTTGGATTTATCCTGCTGTCAGCTTCCGTGGAGTGCTCATCCTCTGCACGCTGCAAAAAATGCCGACCACAACACAAGCCTTGCACGTGACATGAGAAAATGACAATAAAATGTCTGTCTAATCAAACTACAATCAATGCGATAAATTATGATTATGATTGCCGTGACTATTGTGAGTGTTTTTACCGATCCAACTCACCATTTGGATTCGATTTAATCATGTGCATATCTACTTTTGTCCCACGGTTGTGATGTATTTTGAATGAACTAGTCATGACACGTAAACGCGTATTGACATGACGTAAATAAAAGCAGAGGGTGCATTTCTTGCAGCGTGGTTTTACGGAAGCGTCACGTGACCCGATAATTCCGCGTTCCCGACGACCCGGGCTGTTTTCTCCGGCTCTCCATGGAGGCACGCCCGGCTTTGCCTACTAAGCCATCCTAGGCGCTATTCGTCCCCGGTGCGAGCCTCCCCTTCCATCGATGCGGCATTGAACGACCTCGCGTCATCACCATCGAGTTCCGTCGTCGAGTAGCGCGGCCGAACTGGGGGGCAATCCGGGGAAAGGGAGCCGCGGCGCCGCGCACCGGCCGCCCGACACACCACCGCGGCGCACCAGCAACATGCTGACCCGAGTCAAGTCAGCCGTAGCCGGCTTTATGGGTGGAATCATGACCGCTGGTGGTTCTGGAGGAGGTGGAAGCCCCGGTTCGGACCTGCCGCTTAAATTCCCCTATATGAGGCCGGAGTTCCTCGGACTCTCCACGGATGAGATTGAATGCTCTGCGGATCACATCGCCCGGCCCATCCTCATCCTGAAGGAGACCAGGAGATTACCGTGGGCCACCGGATATGCCGAGTAAGTCACCAGCGCACCCCCTAAAACGGGTCTCGGCCTTTGATTTTTTTTTTGGGGGGGGGGGGCATCACAACAATGATCCAGATGGAGCGCATGCGCAAAGTGCGCAGACCTTTAAGCTGCACCTGTTGTGAGCGCCTATGCGTAACCCTTCACCATCATTGCACGTCATTTTACGTGCATGTTGCATTAAACTGAAAAAAAAAAACCAAAAAAAACACGCAATAAAGCCTTAGCAGATAAGGGACACATGATTTAAATTCCACTTCTGCAGGGGGGTATCGATAACCTAAATTCATTCAAACTATATTTGCTCAGAGGGGAAAATGAAAAAAAAGAACCTATTGTATTCTATTCCAAGGCCTCGTCTGCTGATCCGACACGAGTCGAGCAGATGAGTTGAGAGCTGGAGCAAAATTAATAACATGCTTGGGGAAGAACAGCAAGGGAAAATGAATTGGAAGGAGTTCACAATGGCTACTTATATCGGCGAAACAATGTGTTGACCTTATATAATGTCGCATGCATCTGTGAGTCAGCGATGATGCCGAGCGAGCGAGCGAGCGAGCGCCAAACAACCCACAGTCTCCCTTCTAAAAATAGTCATGCTAATTTCTCTCACACACCCTCCAGAGATGTCTGATAAGCAAGCAGGACACACTTTTCATCGCCATCTTGCTCATATAAAAGGATACATATCTGATTTTTTATTGCCCCGAATATAAGACGAGGTTATTTTCATTGAAATAAAACTGAAAAAGGGTGGGGGTCTAGACAAAAAGGCTTTTTTTCAAACTTGAGTCGTCTTATAATCGAGGTCGTCTTATATTCGGGCCGATACGTTATATATATTTGATTATTTTTCAATGTATTCTTTAATCCAGAGTGATTAATGCTGGAAAAAGCGCTTTGAACGAGGACCAGGCATGCTGCGAGGTGGTGGTGGTGAGGAGACGGCCCATGAGCTACTGCCCCCCCTCGACGCCCACTAAGACCCCCACGGCCAAGAGACGTAACTCCCTTCCCAACGGCGAAGGCCCGGGACTTTACTTGGAACACGGCAAGCATGCGGAGGTGCGGCCATTTTGCTTTGTGACTACATTCATTTGAATCTTTAGTGTATAATTCGTACCAGATATTTTTTTTTCTTAGCATGGAGATGGAGAGACTACTTTACCTTTCCAGGACGAGGGTCTCGTGTTCCACTACTGGGCTTTATTCGACGGCCACGCCGGTTCCGGCGCCGCCGTCGTGGCCTCTCGCTTGCTCCAGCACCACATCGCCTGCCAGCTGCAAGCCGTCATGGAGATCCTTCATAACCTGGCTTCCCTGCCGCCGACCATCCTGGGCGAGGAGCCCGACGGCAACCCTTACCTCCAAGGCAACACGCCGGGTCCTCATCAGCGTTCCCTGACGAGGGCGGCGTCGCTACGAGGTGCGGCCGGGGCGCCGGGCTCACCCAGCAACACGCCGCCACCGCCGCGTTTCTTCGCCGAGAAGAAGATCCAGCATGAGAGCTTGGTGATCGGAGCCATGGAGAATGCCTTCAAAGAGATGGTAGGCCTTTGTATCCCGGGGGGGTCTCACTTTTGGACGTTTACTGGAATCCCTTCTCAGGATGCACAAATCGAGAGGGAGAAGCAAGGCTACAACATCACAGGAGGATGCACGGCTCTCACCGTGGTCTACATGCTGGGGAAGCTTTACGTGGGGAACGCGGGCGACAGCAGGTCCGTGTGGGCGTTTCATTTTAATCGAAGCGTTTCCCGTTTAACTTGTCTCCGATCGACAGGGCCATCATTATCAGGAACAACGAGATCGTTCCGATGTCGACGGAATTTACGCCGGAATCCGAAAGACAGAGGCTACAATTCCTGGTACGAATTGGTTTTGCTTTTTTAAAAAAAAAAAAAAAAACGATTTAAATGACACGGTTTTGTCCGTCAGGGTTTCATGCAGCCTCACCTGTTGGGAAACGAGTTCACACACCTGGAGTTCCCGCGAAGGGTCCAGCGGAAGGAAGTCGGGAAACGGATGCTCTACCGGGACTTCACCATGAACGGATGGTCGGCGGAATCGTTACTGGCTGCTACATTGGATGGCCACGAGTCATAAATGTGCTCTTGTCTTTCAAACAGGGCGTACAAGACCATTGAGGATGAAGATCTCAAATTTCCGCTCATCTACGGCGAAGGAAAAAAGGTCAGGTCGGATTGGGACGTCGGATTTCTGACAGAAAAAAAACAACCTGGTTGATTTTCCAGGCTCGGGTGTTAGCGACCATCGGCGTGACGCGCGGCCTCGGCGACCACGACCTTAAAGTTCACGACTCCAACATCTACATCAAGCCCTTCCTGTCCTGCCTTCCCGAAGTGAGCGCTATTGACAAACAAGTCCAAGTTGATTCCGAAACATACTGGGTTATTTTGGCTCACGCAGGTGAAGGTGTACAACCTCACGCAGTACGAGCACGGCGCAGACGACGTCCTGGTGATGGGCACGGACGGCCTCTGGGACGTTTTGTCCAATCAGGAAGTTGCTGAAGCTGTTTCCACCTTCCTTGCCAACTGTGATCCAGATGACCTTCACAGGTAGGGACCAAATCAATACATTTTTTTAAATTAAATATTTATTTTATATATATATTTTTAAATTAAAAATCGAATTCATACTTTAATAATGTAATTAATACTTTTTTAATGTAATTTTTATATATGATTTTTATGTATTTATTAATAAATAGGTAGGCACCAAATCCCTACATTTTTTAAATTAAATAAATTTTTTATATGTATATTTTAAAATGAATAATCTAATTCATACTTTAATAATGTAATGAATAATTTTTAAATGTCATTTTTATATATTATTTTTTTATTTATTCATAATTTAATAAATACTTATTGAAATGATATTTTGATATATAATTTAAAATTTCTCACGGTTAGGTATACGATGGCAGCGCAAGATTTGGTGATGCGAGCACGCGGCGTGCTAAGGGATCGAGGCTGGAGGATCACTAACGAGCGCTTGGGCTCCGGGGACGACATCTCCGTTTTCATCATCCCGCTGATGTACGGCAACCGTCAGCCCTGAGTGCCCCCCCCCCCCCCCACTCTCGATACAACCCCGAATCTTTTTTTGCACATGTTTCTGTTGGAGTGACCAACCCCCCCCCAAAAAAATATCGTGGTGCAAACAGGAGCTCCAAAAAACTGGCTCACCGTTGCCTCTTGATGACGTAAGCGGCATTAGAACCTAAGAGACTGCAGCTACACAATCTGGACGAAAGTTTTGGGACGCAGGTGTCCCTATTGTGTCCATCTAGTTTAGCTTTTTCGGTGCTCATCAAATAACCCGTAAAATACAACCTAAGGTTTTTTGTTTTTTTTTGCCAAAATGTAGCTTTTGAGAATCTACTTCAACAGATCGAGAAAAAAAAACAACAACTTCCTGGCATCACTTGCATGGATGCAAATTGAAAAATTCATTCCATTTAAATCAACGGCGGGTTTTAAGCATCAACAGTTCCCGCTTGGTCGGACATGAAAGGACTTAATTGCACTTTAATTGGACTGACGTCACTTCAAAAGATGAGCTGTTTCCGTGCATGCGTCGACTCGACTGAATTTGTATTCTCGTAACTTGTCGTACGGCTAAATTGAGCGTCATTTAGTTTGAGTTGTGCTGACGCCGTTCATTTTCAAATATTTTGGGGGGGTTAAAGGAGAAATGGCGGCATGATGCTAGAAATGATGTGCAGAGGGAAGAATGTGGAATTTTTTGGGGGTGTCATTTTTTTTTTTTTTTTCTCCCTCATGTACATTCCACGAGAAATAGAATTCCATAGAATTCTTATTATGCGTTTTGTGGTCATCGAGAAGATGTCTTGAAAGTTTTGGATCCTTTGACGTGATGGCGTCGGGGCTCGCGTTGAATGTTCATCCTCGCTCGACTTCATTTCTGTCCATTAGATGAATGTAATTTTTTTTTTTCTCGCCCCCATTGTGCCACCCAACTTCTGCACATCAACTCAGGTTCAATGTTGGGTCGATAGAGACATCCTCGAGGTTGGCGTCTTCATGTCGGGTTTGCTTCCCTCTCCGAAGTTGCTGTACTTGTAAAATGAAATAGCTGTGCTTATTATTATTATTATTTTTTCTCTTGGGGATTCTAACTTCTTAGCAAAAACAGCCACGGGTGGAAATTGAAGTGGCCTCGTGACTTTCCTGCTTTGTGAATGTCAACTGTACCTTTTGTATAAGGTTCCTCCAGAAGTCCCAAAAAAAAAAAAAACATTTTAATGTTTACTTAATTGTGCAACACTGTTGCAGAAGGTGGGATGAATAAATAATTATTAAATGTGTGTCTGATTTATATTTTGTTTTACTTGGGGGGGGGGGGGGGGGCAACAAAAAGTCACATTAAGACAGAAGACATGATTTTTTTTCTATGGGTTGTTTTCATTGGGTTAGTCCAACTATTACTAAATTGCTTTTTTTTGCCATTGCAAGTCAGGTGGACAGGTAAAGAAGCTTGATACAACTTTATTGAAGACTTGTGTATAAATAAATACACATGCACATTTCAAATGTAAACCCAAGTGCAGCCAAACCTGGAAACCTCTTTACATGCAAGGACGCCTGGAATATTTTTTTTTTTTAATACAAAAAAAAAAAAAGTCCCAAACTGAGCCATCCTTTTATTTTGAAATAAAGAAGAAAGGAATTCCCTCCCTGACAAGAGTACCTCATCATCTCCGTTCCCAATCTTTCATTTCTTGCCAGAGTTTGAAATGTCTCCTTATTAAATGCTTACATATAAATAAATAAGCTTTTATCAAATGTGCACTCACAGAGTGAACTCTTATGTACAGTACAGTATATCTATCGTAGCAGTCTTGTTCGCGCTCGTTCCGGAAGGGGAGGGGGGGGGGGAGGAGTCCGAAAAGCAAGGCAAGCAGCAGAGGTGCTGAACCCCCCCCCCACCATCCCTCCCTCCCTTTTAACCTGACCCAAAAGGTCAGGAGCACAATAAGCATGTCACCCCTCTTGGAGAAGGACACATTCAGCCAAAGGCGAGAGAAGCAGTCACTGTCACATTCAACCAACCCGGGAAAGAAAAAGAAAATTGGAAAAAGAAAAAGGCAATACATGTGGTCAAGACCTTTTTAAATGATGTTGACATTCAAGTGTGTTTAAAGGGGGCCATGCAAAAAGGAGAAGGTGGTGGTGGTGGGGGGGGGGGGTGAAATTTAAAAGTTAAGGCTGAGCACACACACAAGATGGCGCTAACACTGCAAAAAATGCATAGCAGGCGATTTCAGTTCCTCTCTCTCGCATTGATGGCACGTCATGATTCAAGGTTGTCAAAGATGCAAGATATGCTTTGGGTGAAAGGAGTGCTAAATGGCCAACAGAGGGCGCCAGAGACAGCTGGACATGAAAACAAGGTCACAGCAAGAGCAAGTTTGGCAATTTAATAAAAAGAAATGGATGAAGGCAGATTCCCGTGCACGTTGTCGGGGGAGTTTTCAGAGAAAAGTCACGTCACATTCATCTCTGAATGACTGCAGTGTCCGGCAAATGGAAGAATTTAAATAAAATAAAGTGGATGGTTGGTGATTGTGCGAGTCCACAATGCTTCAAGCCCACAATGACAACACCTGGGTGTTTAAAAATATGTACAAAGCAACCAGACTAAAATCAGAAATTTCTCTCAGAGATATATAAAAAAAAAAAAAAAAGGCTCAAACTGCTTTGACGTAGCCTCCAAACGCAACGGCCACAAAAAAAAAAAAAAAAGTGTGCAAACAGTGATTCAGCCACGGCTCCGAATTCTCAGCGTACCGTTAAAAAGGTCACGCCCACTTTGGCTCCGCCTGGCGAGCCCCGGGGTGGGCCCTGATGGCGCCGGCTAACCACGCTGTGTTTGTCCATATGGCTTTGGATGGAAAAGATCCCAATCTCCATTGCTCATCAATTGGCGCTCATGGTAACATCTCGACTGGGCGCCTCCTCTTCTTCCTCGTCTTCCGACCCGTCGCTCTTAGCGCGCCGGTTCTCGTTGGGGTCTTCGCTCACGGCGACGGGAGAGGCAGCGCCCCGCGCCGCGGAGTTGCTCCGTCTGCTTTCGTTCTCCTCATCGTCCTCCACTTCTTCTTCCTCCTCCTCCTCCCCCTCTTCTTCTTCATCTTCATCACCGCCCTCCCCATCCTCCTCTTCGCCGTCCTCCTCCTCCTCCTCCTCTTTCTCCCGGTCGAGAGCGAAGTAGCCGGTGCCTTTGACGGTATCCCGGCGCTGGTAGAAGAGCACGTAGCCCGCTTTGGACTGCACATGAGCACAGTTGGAGCCATGAGGATAGAACGTTTGACACCCTCCCTCCCTCCCCTACAAGATGGGCCCGGAAAGTTCCACTCCATTTGACTGTGCTCGGCTTAAACGGGACTTGACGACATCGTTTAACTGGACTATGTGGAGTTTGTTGATGAACCTCCACCGGGTGGCGCTAGTAAAACTCACTCGACGGGGGATGATGAGCTATACTCACCACGATTTGATCCTCGCCGACCGGCGACACGCTGCTGTCGTCAAAGTTGTACCACTTGCCGTCGTTGGTGTTCTTGGCGTAAGCGGTATCTGGACCAGACGACGACACGTTAAAAACCCAAAAAAATGGTTCAAAAGTGCGGGAATTTGAAAAAAAAAAAAAAAAAGACTCACAGTGGCCTCCGCCCATGCCGCCGTAGTGGTTGGACACGGCGATGAGGTCGTAACAACACGGCCCGCTGTTGGGGTTGATCAGGAACTCCGACATGTCCAGATCGCTGCATGTAAAAAATTTTTTTAATAATCAACCGTCCAAGATGGCGCCACGTGAGATGATGGATGAATCCACCACCTGAGCGGAAAGTCGACAAGCGAGTCGAGTTTATCCCTCATGTAGCGACTGTAGGAGAATCTTTTCAGGTGGACCACCAGCACCGGAGGTAGAGACCACAGGTCCAGCTTCTTCGTGGCCTGCTGGTGCTGCTTGCAGTTTGGACAGTACCTGGAGACACGGATGGAAAGGTCAGACGGATATCGGGGGCCCGGCGAGAAGAGAGCGAGGAGCTTACCAAGGGTCCTCGGCTCCTAGCTTCTCCTTGGTGGTGAACAATTCGATGCAGTCTTTCAATTTAAAGTAGGCCTTCTTCTGAGGCTTGTACTCCGTGCTCTCGTGCTTGTCGAAGTCCTCCACCGCCGTGTCGTCAAAGTACTTTTTCTTCATCTCGGGTTCCCAATCCAAAGAGAGGTAAGATCGGTCTGGAAGAGAAGGACAGATGAGTCCATTTTGTGAAATCCCACACGGCGGCGAAATGAATCTCCCAACCGTTGAGCCTCAAGTGTCCCTCGTCGAAGCGGATCTGCCTGGTGTCCTCCTTCCCCATGTTATTGAGCTGGAATGTGAAAAGTCTTTTTTTGCCGTGCCCGCTGCTCTGCTGGCCTTTGGTGGAGTTCGGCGGGATGACCGGGCCGTTCTCCAGCTCGTTGTCCCCGCCCACGGAGTCCTCGGATTGGCTGTGGTCGTTTTCGGAGGGCAGCTCCTGATCCTGACTGGACTCGTCGTCCTGCTCGTCCGTCTCCATCTCGCCTCAAGTATGAATAATTTTTTTTTATTTTTTTAAATGGAGCGGCCAGAAAAAAAAAAAAAAAAAAGTTTCTATGATAGACTCACTCGGCGACCCCTCCTCCAACACGCCATTGGTGGCGTTGCCGTTGACAGCGTGCGCTTTGCTCGGCTGGCTCTCGTCACGGCCGTCTTCGTCTTCCGCTACGGTGGATCTCACAAAGCGGCTGCGAGAAAACGAGACGGCTTTGTTTGGCACGGGAGCGGCGACGAGTGTTCGTCCGACTCGAAACCCACCAAAGGCGAAGTAGCAGCATGTTGTAGAGTTTGTCTTCGTTCAACGTCCTCGGCACGGCGATGAGGAAAGGCTGGCCGAAGAGCGGCGTGCTGGTCTGGTTGTATCCCGACTGTTTATATTTTTCCCTCAGGTGCACCGGAATCACCACGTGGTCCGTGTCCTCCACTCGGTTCACGGCGAGCTCAAACCTACGGAGGTTTTTCATTTCAATAGACTTGATGGCTTTTCAATTACTCGACCCTCGGGCCACTCACACGTAGATATCGTCTCTCTCCATGATGCTGCTGAGGTTGTCGTTGGTGGCAAAGATCCGGTGGAAACGGTGGCTGTAGATGTCCGTCACGATCATCTGTCAGAAGAAAGGGGGGGGACATGAGCCACTTTGGTGCAGATCCAAGACTTTCATTCCATTTTTTGGATAACTTTGGAAGATGACGAGGGAACAAAAGAGTGGATTTCTATTAGGTTTGCAATTTGCTGCCAAATGACGATGCTTCATCCTTGGCAGAGGTCTGCGCTCCACCGAGAGCTTTTTCCGGCGCAATGACAAAAAGGGCGAAACGCCGCCCGACGTGCGACTGAGTCGTGTATGATCAAGGACGCTTAAAATGATTAAATGGCCACGCCGGGCTGTGTCACGATGTGGAAGAAAAAAAAAAAAAAAAAGGGGGTCGGCGTTTTAATGTGACAGCTCTTAAGAGCTTTTTTTTCGACATTGGAATGCCCGTACCTTCTCAGCAGGAACCCCAGACAAAGCGGAGAGTGAGGTACACAAGTCGGAGATGTAGCCCACCTTTGGCACGGTCAGTTTGTACTGAGAAAAGGGAAAAAAAAAATAATAATAATAATGAAAGACCATGCCGAGAGGATGTAGAAGACTTGCGCTACCTGTGTGGGCTTGGCCAGAGGATCCAGTCGGACGAGATACACCTCCAGGGTGCGCTCTTTCTTCATGGGAAGAGGCAGCGTCAAGTAACAGAAAGGGTCAAAGGTCACAGAGACCTTCGCGCACACAGGACACACCAAGGTGGACTTAAAAAGGCCGTGAAAAATGTCCACGATGATGGAGTCGTTCCTCTTGATATGGTTCTCCCAAGCCTCCTCGGCCACCACCTAGCGAGGAAAACGTTTTCATACTTGTAGAGTTGAGATCGTGCCGAGCGCCCCCCCCCCCCCCCCCCCAACACACCTTATCGGGCCGGCCGTTAGCATCCTTGAGCTGTATGTACGGCTTCTTCCTGATCCGATTCAAGTCCTCGTGAAGGCCGTCCAGGAAAAAAGCCAGCAGCTCGTGAGAATCCTGCTGCTGGTAGCCTGAGAATTGAGGAGCGAAGCGGCCCACTTGGGTCTGGAAGGAGATTCGGGGGGGAAATCAAGGTCAGCTCATGCCAACGAGAAAAAAAGAAAAAGATGCTCGTGATGAACCTTGAAAGGCCTTGGCGTCACGTAGCTGTATTTGCACGACCACAGTTGCTTTATCAGCTCGGCGTAGGCTCTGGCAATTTCTCCCTTCATGCCCAGCGGGTTGTCCTCGTTCAGCTCGCTCGTGTACTTGTCTTTGAGGAAGTAGTCCGTCAGGGGAGGGATATTACTTAAACACTGAGAGGGACACCAGAGCGAGCAGAGGAACAATGATAATGTCACGGCCGGGGGGGGGGGGGGGGACGGGACGTGGTTTCATTTGCATTTCCGATCGCCGGCGTCACTCTTACCTGCACGGCGGAGTTCATGAAGCAAGTGTTGCCGAGGTTGGAGAGCCCGCAAAGTCCGGCGTGCTGGCTTTGCCGACTCTGCTCAGAGTAGTCGTAGCTGTTGCTGTAGCTGTGGTAGGAAGGCAGGCTGAAGGTTGAATTCTTCACGCTGCAATAAACAAGTCAAAAAATTTTTATCCACCCAACCAGGTGAGGAGCGAAGAAAATAAAATTGACAACACGGGGTGGAGTGATGTTTTTGGCGCAAGTCTGAATAAAAAAAAAAAAAAAAAAAAAGGCCTGCAGCCAGCGGACCTCTGAGAGCTCCGCGGGACGGCTTTGGCGGTTTGGGGCTCCCAGCGGTCGAGGGCTGTGATGGCGGCGGAAGGGTGGTCCACCCGCCCGCTCTCCAGCTCTACCGTTTCAGACCTCAGGCACCACCAGCAACACAGTAGCATGACATCTCAGCCCCACCCCCGGCCCACATGTCTCTACAAAACGCAAAGCCGTTCGGTTCCGCCATCATACGAACGCGGCTCCATTCTCTCCACGCCGCTTTGAATCCAGCCCGGAAGAGACCTCCCGACAACTAAAAGATTTCCAAAGTACTTTCTGTGATCATCTGCCGTCCCGTACTCCGATCTCCGCCACCTCCCTCCGGCTTGCCTGCTGCCGCCGCTCTGCTACCAGCGGATATTTATAGCAGCGGCAAGGATGCTCAAGAGTACCGAAGCTCGAGGTGCACAGAGAAAGAGAGAGCAGAGGAGGGGCAGACGGGACTTGGGGGGGGGGGGGGGCAATCGACTGCATCCAGCTGAGGCTGCAGTATTCACTAGCTTGTAAACGTACGTTGATGCATGTTCTTACATCACCATCGTCATGTCCACGCCTCCTGGGTCAAAGCCACACTTTGGCAGGGCCTCCTTTTTAAAAAGAGAGCTATGGCAATCTGGAAGAAGTGCTTTTTTTTTTTTTTATGACTGACTTGTGCCCCGTGTGAAGAGGAAAGTAGACGAAGGAGGAGGACTCGTGAAGGTCACTTGCCTCGCGAGAAGGTGCGCATGGCAATGAGCTGGAAATGACAGTGACTGCTAGCGTGCGTCGCCAGCCAAAAGACAAAAAAAAAAAGAAGCCGCATGCATAATTTAGATGAAACCGCTACGGAGGAGCTTCTGCCACATTCCCAAACTCAGCAGCCGAGAAAAGATGACGCGTGGCTGTGGAATGTCAACATGCGGTCCGACGCGTTTGCGGAGGCAAAATATCATTTATGAACCGTAAAAACAGTTTTTGCTTTTTTTAATGAGTTGATTTTAGCTTGAAAGATGTCAATTGTCATCCATTGAAGGAACCCGAGCCCGATGCGAGCTCATTCACTACCATTGACGCCTATAAGCGCGTCAAAGTCCCACTTTTACCTGAACTCATCCACTGCCGGATAAAAATGCTGACTAAGATGACCCGAGGGCGGAGAGCGCTGCTGTCACGCAATTCCAAAGAAATCAATCAGGTTTTTCCTCGCTGTCACCCCCAAAGATTGAAACTGCATCCTTGGCAATTTTCTCTACGACTCCACAGCCAGAGACAATTTGGACGGCGTAAAGCGAGAGCGAGTGAATTCTCAACGACACTGGCCTCCATCTCTGGCTGTTGAGCATCCAAACAAGTAGTGCCCCCCCCCCCCCCTCCCCTTCTACTACTACGTCTTACTTCCTGCTGTTGAAGCTGCTGTTATGATTGTTTGTGAGAGATGAAGGCGAGATCTTTGGCAAAGCGGAGAGATTGGAAGCACCGGATGACCTTCAAAAAAGATAAAGAATAGATTATGAGTTAGCGGAGAGGAGGTGGGGTGGGGGGAGCTACAGAAAAGGTGTGGAGAAAAAAAATAAAAAAGCAAAGTGGGAATGTGTCGGCAATGACAAATTGAGCAAATGAGAGAGATGCTAGGAGGGCTAAATGATCATCTAATTTGGATTCTGTCATGTCTTAGTGTAACCTCAAATCTCAAACTAGTTTCACTTTCTGTGGGGAAACGTTTTTTTTTGGGGGGGGTCCACAAGGTATAAAAAAGAAGCCGGGACTGCACTCACTTGGCTGTGTCGGAGCCTCGAGGCCACGAGCCGTCTTCGTTCTTCTGCTCGATTACCAGAACCTAAAAGAGAGACATAAAAGAGAAAATGGTGAGGTGTAAAGAAGGGGGCGGGGCCAAAAGCTGGAAAAACAAAAAAAACGTCACTACCTGCCCTTGATAGAGGCCGGCGTCTTGGATGGTGCTGTCGGGCTTGTTGAGAGGTTCAAAGGTGTTGCTCATGTAGCGGTTCCAAAGTCTGGTTTCCTTCTCATCGGGGATGCTGAAGAGCTTTCGCATCTCCTTCTCGATGACATCTGCGATAGGGGGGAGAAAAAAAAGCACAGATTGTTTGAATAAATAAAAAAAAAATGGAGCTGAGAAAATCAGCCACTCTTTGCATCAGTTTAATGTTTACCAACAATCACTGAAATTGGACATTGGAAATGTCAGGGCACAAGAAACAAACATGTCAAGCTTCTGCCATCTAGTGGAGAAGCATTGAAATATCCTGTCTGTCACAACATCTTCAGCGCAGCGAAGCAAATCAACTTTTCAACGGGCGACTCACCGATGGTGTCGGCTTTGCTAAAGCGCCTGGTGATCACGTTGTCCATGTTGGCGTCCTCGCACAGCTTCAGCTCGGTCAGGTAGACCTCCACCTTGTAGTGCTTCACAAACATACCCTGCTCCACCACCTAGGAAGGACACACGACAACGTCACTCCCTTTGCGTTGACAAAACTAGCGGCTAACGCTAAAGCGTTTCATTTAGGTGACAGAGTTTGACAGAGCCGCCGACTCGTCTGACACCAGCGCGGTCAAGAGTGGAAGGCCCAAATTAGCAGCACCTTGTGGAAACAGCTGAGGGCTCCGAGCCTATTTATTTCAACACCGCACGACTACGACACCCGCACGCTCGCTCTTGAATTCATATTCTCAAAGGAACCGATTGAATATATGTCCGGTAGAATCTCACAAGAGCCACGCAGGCCAGCTCAGAATCACCGCCCCGGGTCTCCACGCTCGTGGCAAATCCCGAGACTCCCGGCGGCATCTCAAAGCTAGCGGGAAAAGTTACAGCCGAGAAGAATTTCCAAAAGCTTTTATCCGGTGACCTCAGCGGGCCTCGCTGCGCTTCGAATAAAACGAGGACAATCACGCGCCCGGTGCCAGCAAAAAGAAAGAGCACCGATGTCGTGACCGGAGTCCTCGTGTGTGACACCGACACCCCTTCATCCTCTAAAAGACAGAAAGTGGGATGGCGGCGCCACGGAACACGTGCGAGATCAACAAAAAAGCACGATGAACCTCCTTCATGTTGTGCCTCGTAGCTCGCTCCATGTCGCTTTTCACTCATCCAGAACCTTGCCTGAAAATAGAAACCCCGCGGCCACCCGATACGCCCCAGCGCATATACGGCAAAATGGGAGGGTCAATGGACCAGCGAGGGAGGGAGGACCAGGGCGGGGGGGGGCAACACCATTGGCAGCCATGATAGCATGACTAGCCAAACGTACAGGTGATATCTGACAATAGCAAAGTTAAAAAGTAGAATGAGAACATCTTTGTGTTTTCCTCTCTGGTACAACAAACAAAACTAGTCCTAAAAATATTGACAACTGTTTTTTTTTTTTTGATCAGATATGCTCTCACAACGTGCAACACAATCCCGTCAAGTCATACCTTACGTGCAATTGGCTCCTGACCCTCCGTTAGCCCGTACCAGCTGACCAACTTATTCCAGCCCTCCGTGGGAACCAAGATGTAGTCCAGCTCATCGATAAGGTGCTCCTTGATGGCCAGGACATCCCTATCTAAAAGTAAAGAAAGGAGATGAGGGGGGGGAGAGTGGATAAATACGCAGAAAGGCCCAATGAGCAGCACACACAAAGCGACCTGACAATGACAACAAAACACAAAGAAGGTATGCCGCGGAGAATTCCATGAACCTTGCAAAAAAAAAAAAAGAGACAGTCCAACAATGCTGTTTGTGCTCTTCTGTGCTTTTTGTTGCCAGTTGCCAGAACGTGTCAGGATGTAAGTCAACAAGGGTCTTACCTCGGAGAAGACCAGCGTTGTCAACTGGTCCTGGGTAGACGTTCTGGTCGCCCATTTGATATTTGTCCCAACTATCAAATCCCACATATTTCTTCCACTGTTTGAACCAGTGACTGTCTACGAGGTACCTGCACACAAAAAAAAAAGTCACATTCGACTTGAGTCACTGATGTGGAAACTACATTGTCGGTTAACTTTTAAAAGGCAAAACGTGAGTTTTGATGGTCGAACCGAGTAGAGTTCGGGTTGCTCAAAGTGTGGCCAGCTGGCTCTGTGATTTTGACAGGTGCTTCTTTTTCCGACTCCGCCCTTAACAAGTCAACGGACGAACCCAGTGACAGGTTCGGAATTAGCAATTAGCTTGACCATAGCGAAGTCAATAAACGGGGCGTCCCACAGACATGTCATGAATTAAAAAAGCGCCGGAATAAACTAGAAGGGGCTGGCATCGTAACTCGAGAATGCCTCAACGCAGGATAGCTGAGACACATGAAGCTGACAGCTAATTCTAAGCTAACTGTCAACACGGTGCTGTAGTCGCCACTTTACTCCTCCTCGGTGACGTCGACAGGCGCGGCTGAAGCCGGCAGCGCCTACGCACCGCTTTAAAAATGGCCCCCAGTCGACTCTTACCAAGTGTCGCCCTTTTTTAGTTGTGTTTTCATCAGTGCCGCGACCTCTCCTCTCTGGGTTTCCAGATCGGCCGCTCCTCCTTCCGCCATCTTTCCTCAGTCATGCCGCGGTGCATGATGGGGGAGAAAAAAACCGGTGAAGGCGTTTCAGAGGCAAGTTGCGCATGGAAAGGGAGTGACGTCAGTGTTTTGAGCCAATCGGAATGGAGTAACGGCATGTTTTCAAATGGAGCGCATACGTCATATTTAGGTGGTGTCAGTTCTTTTTTTTAAAAGATGACAATTGTTTTTTATGTTGTAATGTACTCACCGACGAGTCATTTCATGTTTATTTTATGTACATAGAAATGCATTTTTTTTTTAAATAAACGATAAAAATATATCATTCGTGCCATAACGGGGTAATTTGGATGGGCAATTTAAATGCTGGAGTGGGCCACACTTTATTATCATGTATGACAAAAATCCTTTTATACATATGGACAACATAGCAGTTAATGCGTACAATTATTATTAACGCAGACAATAGATACATCCACCGAGGATTTTATTTAAAAAGAGACTTCAAATTTTCTTTGTACAGACAATTTGTTAACGTATAAAAGAAAAAAACTACAGTGACATTAGTTCTACAACAGTGAGCACAGAAATCTTGTTGACATTGCAAAATAAAACTGCATACTTAGAAATACAAATCACTTATGATGAGATAATATTATAATACAAACAGGGCTTTGGGGCTATGCACAGTAATTGGAATTAGAGATGGCTGCATCCACAAGCAAGCTATTAATGATTTATATGTCTTTAATTCTAATCAGCTCTTAAAATTGAACCAAAATCCACCTGCGTAGCTCCACCGGCGCCTCATAAATTTGAATCTTGCTCCGACACAGGATGGTAGCTATTTTTATTCCTCCCGGTGTCTTCCTCAGGGGCAAAAATGGCCAGCAACCTCTCTTGCTCTCTCTTGGTTTTGGGCAAGTCCTCAGATGGTGTGATGAGCAGCCGGATGCGCTATAGGGAAGACACAAAAAGTCCAGAGATGCCGAAGTGCGCTATAAACATTTATGAAAGCAAGGACCAAAGTAGGATTACCTCCCTGAACGTTCCCTGAGTGGTGCTGATCTTATAGGCCATCCACAGGGGGATGCAGACCATGGAGGAGAGAGCCAGCAGCCAGCCAATCACGTAGCCCCACCACGGATAGACATACTCATTGTTGTATTTTAAGGGTGTGTATTTAATAAGGGAGAAGGCAAAAGTACCCTGGGGAGACAATCAAGAAAACGAAAAGTTAGGCATGATTGTCATTCATTGTAAAAAAAAAAAAAAAAAAAAGTCAACTCACAATACACGTAGCCGGGGTGAAGAACATCCAGCAGTACTTGATGTAAGGTCCTGGACGGTAGCCAATCATGTCTTCAATGTTGTCATAAAAGCGATCAGCACCTGAAGGGTCCCCATTTTAATTTTTTTTTTTTTTTTTGGAGATAGCTTTTAAAAAAAAAAAAAAAAAAAGATGGTGGCTTACCGTAGACCCATGCAATGCAGACAGTCTCAAAGAGGCCCATGAAGAGAAGACACATGCCACTAGCGGCGTAGTAATCAAAGAGCTGGAAGACGTACATGCCACCCTGAAAAAGAAAAATGGACTCCAACACTCTGAGGCTCCCCGAGCTGTGTCCGTCATCCCCACGCTTACCTCCATGAGCATGATAAGGCCCACCAGGAAGGAGAGGAAGACCACAAGGAGGAGGAAGAGCTCCCGGCGGTTTTTCCGGCGGAAAGTGGCGGGGTACATGTCGACGATGGCGGTCACCAGGCTTTCCACGCATACAAACTTTCAAAATAAATAAAAAGAGTGTCGCTTTAATCATCACGATTGACACAGCAGCGTGGAATAATCCTCACCTGACTGTCCAGGCCAAGAAAAACAATCATGATGAAGAAGAGGGCGGCCCAAAGCGGAGAGAAGGGCATCATGGTCACGGCGCGTGGGTAAGCAATGAAAGCTAAACCGGGGCCTGATAAACAGATTCCATTTGAAATTACATTCGCTTGAAAAATTAACCGTACAGGCGTCCAGTCTCACCGGATTCCGCCACTTCCGAGATGGGAACGTTCTGCTCGTAAGACATGAAACCCAAAATGGAAAAGATGGCAAATCCGGCCACAAAACTGGTGCCGCTGTTCAGAAAGCACAACGCCAGGCAATCTCTGCAATACAGACAATTTATTTATAGTTTTTCCCCTTTTTTTTATGCAGAATTAATATACACGAGGGGGAAAAGCCAATCCTACCTGTAGCAGTTGTTATTGTATTTGTTATAGCTGCCTAGTGCTGTCAAAGAGCCTAAGCAAATGGCATAGGAAAAAAAGATTTGGGTCCCAGCATCCATCCATACCTTCAAAAAAAAAAAAAAAAAAAACAATAATAGGAAAGTTATGAAAAAGTAGGGGGGGAAAAAAAAAAGTATACAAGTGCGCATGGCATGCACCGGATATACAATCCGAGGACAATCATTGACTATTGCAGAAGTAATAACTCGGATAATTATTAAACCAAGCAAACCGCGATTTCAAAACAGGGCCCAACCACAACAAAGGAGCAAAACAAGAAGACAACTCGCTCTCCTGTTTATAGTCCCAGTTTACAGCGCAGATGGACCCAGCGGGCTTCCACAGCAGAAAACCATGGGGAACCTGCATCTGCTGCATCCTCACCAGCAGGGGGCACAACACTAAAAAAGGCTCTCATTGGGGATTTTTTGCAGTGGGAAGGTCATATTGTTCCATGAAGCTTCAGAATTGCTTCATAAAGCAGTTGTATTTGAAACTATGTCTGAAGTTGCATTTTGGTACCTGAGGGTCTCCTAGACGTCCCAAATCAGGGTAGAGGTAAAACTGAATCCCAATCCCTGCACCAGGTAGGGTGAGTCCCCTCACCAGAAGCACGATCAGCATCAGATAAGGGAAGGTTGCAGTGAAGTAGACCACCTAAATATTCATAAAGGTTGTGTTTCCATAGATGTAAATCTTTTTTTTCAGTCGCCACCTACTTTTCCTGTGGATTTCACCCCCTTCCAGATGCAGAAGTAGCACATGACCCAGGCGATGAACAGACACAGGACCAGATCCCAGTTAAGCGAGCCCATGTGGTCGATCCCGGGCGAGATCCTCAGAGCTCGTCTCCTGACCAGACCAAAAATCAGTGTAGAGGAGTCACATGGCAACATGATTGACCATCACGACTTGAGAACTCACTCCCAGAACTCCATGACCGGAGATGTAGCATTGAGGAAGATGGTTTGGTTGACGGAGGTGTTTCTCCTCTGGAACTCCACGCAGTTTTCTGGAGAAGTCATGAGGTCATTCTGAGGGCACGAATCTAAATTTAAATCTTTTTTTTATTACCTGTGTTCCATGAGTTGTTGCAGGAAGACCAAGGTAGATCCCAGGAGAAGGAGAAAGATAGATAGAACATCCCCCAAGCCAGGACTATGATGTAGTAGAAGTTCAGCAGGGTCACGATCACTTGTGTGCCATAACCAAGACCTGAAGACAATTAAAAAAATGTACATAAATGAGACTTTTTTTTTTTTTTTTTTTTAAATTGTATTAGAAAAAAAATCTCAGGGGTGTGTAGACTTTTCCTATCCTTGTTTGTACCTTCAAACAAGGGGCTGATTTTTCTCCAGCACGTCACTCCTCCCTGGCTGGTGAACTGTCCGAGGGCCGTCTCCAGGAAGAAGACGGGAACTCCGCAGGCAAAAAGGAAGATGAGGTACGGGATGAGGAAGGCACCTGAGAAGTGGAGAAAGCAGACGCTTAGTTATTCGGGGGGGTTCCTTTCTTGGTGAAAGTCAAGCTGGAGGGGTCTTCTTTCCCTTGTGGTGGGTGGCCTGAGATGTTTGGCGGCACGCTCACATTTCCACCTCTCTGCGGGGACAGCTGTTGCGAGTGAGGAGCAACAACAGCTGTGTGACCCGGCTAGAACCTGAACTTTGACCTTGCCACCCCGCCGAGGCAAAGCAGAGGGAGCGCATGCGAGTTTCAAGACACCCCCCTCCCCTCCCCTCCCAAAAAAAAAAAAAAAAAGGGGGTGAAAATGATCTCTTTAAAGGATGAAGAAGACAGGAGCTCATTTACATTTCAACAAAACAGCAGGGGTCAAAAACAAGCAAGTCTTTGTTCTGTATTTGCCGAGCGTGATAACAAAACATTGGGAGGGGGACGTTTTTTTTTTTTTAAGAATCGAATTCCTCACCTCCTCCGTTCTTATAGCAGAGGTACGGAAAGCGCCACATGTTTCCCAGGCCGATGATGGATCCGGCGACGGACAAGATGAATTCCACCTTGTTGCTCCACTGGCCCCTTTCCTCCATCTTCACCTCCGAGGTGGGTTCTCGTGCGGGGACGGCGGCGCCATTCCGGAGGGCCACCTTGGCGGCGTCAGCTAAAAATGAGAAATTGGGATTTTATTCATCACACCGAAGTCAAAGGTGAGCGTTGAGAAACGAGCCAGCTTACCCATCATCTTATGCCTCACGCGTGTGCTTGAGTAAATGCTCAAGATTTAGAATTTAAAGACAAGAGCAAAAGTGGGGGGTGAGGAAGAGGCGGGGGCTTGTAACGCTAAACTTAGGCCAGCCTCCATTCTTTGCCGTCATGTGGCCGCCCGCCTGAGGTCAAAGTGCATGGCTTAAACTTGACATTCAAAATGATGGAAAAGCACCTAGAAAAGTTTGACCTTGTCATTTGCGCCACTAATGCATAATATCAAATATCGCCATTTTAATTTCATTCATTGGTCGATTGGAGTGACAATTCAATTTTTTGGTGACATCAGATATTTTTTTAAATGCAAGAAAATACTACAAATGTGATTTATTATTATTTTCAACTAAAAGACACAGAAGCTGAAAATAACACAGAAGACAAGCGATCATAATTCAAGAAGTTCTCAGTACTGGCGACTCACTGCGACCAAGACGACAAAAGCGGTTGAGGCGAGTTTACGCCAGAATGTACCCGGGGGCAAGTTATGAGTAGCCCCCCCCCCCCCACCTCCTCCTCTTCCTCCTCCAGCACATTCCTTTCTGAAAAAGACGAAACAAACTACAGAATAATCAGTTGTTTGACTAGCAATCGTTTATTAAAAGGTGAGAAACCAAAAATGCCACAACCCATTATTTTAATTGCTTTGGAAGCTATATACATTATAAATAATTCCACTACATTACAACCATTTTGTTTTTAACCTAACCAGACAAGTCTGGAGGAGTTTGTTGATTGGTTATTGAAAGCGTGGGAGAAATGTTGCTCGAGTTAAAACTCTGATCGGGTCCGAGAAGGCTGACAAATATTTGTGTGTTGAGGTTGATGATGCAGGAAGTTCGAGAAATAGCCTTCTACGTGGAAAGGGTCTATTGCCATTCTGGATTTTTCAGGCCCGACGTAGTGCTAACTGTTCTGAGGAGGCTCCTCCGCCGGGTTTAGATGGACGGCGGTGGCGGGGGGGCGGGGCCAAGAGGCGCCGGCCGCCAGTAGTCCTGGCGCGGCCAGCATCACCACGGTTTCCTCGGGGGTTTGGGTCGAGCCCCCTCCCCGCCTGGATCCGACGGCCTTGAGGGAGCAGTCCACGCAGATGTAGTCTTCGTTCTCGGCCATTTCGCAGGAGACGCCCACGCAAACTTGGTGGAACCATTCGTCGCAGCCGCCGTCGCATTGTACCCAGTCCACCTTGGAAACCAAAAAGAAAGTTACGTTGCCTCGAGATTGAATTTTAATAGATATGAGTGAGCCTATTTCAAAATATTTTCAGACCACCAGTACAAATACAATTCCGCCCCTGCGGCAAGCCTACCAAATTCCACGGCTGTGATTGGCCGTCGCAGACTGGCCATTTGTTAACTCGGTGGCGAGCCTCGTGGCGTCTCGCAAAAGCGTCGGCGACGACTCGCCCTGTTAATATGTTACCCGTAACTCTCTTTAAGGTGTTCTAGTGCTGTCGTCAGCTGTCCGTATACTATCAAATTCCATGGCGTTCATTACGGGAACATGTTTGAGATTAACTCAAAGAAAATTCTACAAGCGTGGGACACCAAATGATTTTTTTTTTCCCCTTCAATTTTGAGTTAACTATAATAACCTTGCTCCTTAGTAGCTTTACAGTGAATCGAGTTAATACGTAGTTAAGTATAAACATGGTGGAACATATTGCTGACATCTGTTAACATGTAATCTGTCAATGTGTCTATCAATTATTTGTAATCTAGTGATTTTTTTTTGTGTGTGTGTGTGTTTCACCTTGTCTTTACACGGTCTTTGACAGTTTTTGGCCGCGCACACGGCGTTCTCGTCGTTGGAGTCTTCGGCACCGGACCACTCGTACTTGGAGGGAATGTCGAGAATCTTCTTCTCCTTCCTCTTCTCCAGCCCTTCTCTGATGGCCTCTGCCTTAGCGGCGGCTTTCTCCTTCCGCTTCCTCTCTTTCTCCTCCTTGGCTAAACGTTTAGCCAGCTGCTTCATCTCCCGGTTCTTATCCAAGCCCAGTTTCAGCTTCTTCTTCTTGGCTTTACCCCCGAGGCTGAGCTCCAAGCCGGCCCTTTTTAGTTCTTTGGACTTGGACGGTCGCACGCCGCCATGCGTCCCGGCCCCGCCGGCAGAGGACATCAACATGTGATGGTGATGGTGGTGGTGATGGTGGTGGTGCTCGGCTCGCTCCAGCTTCCTCTTCCTCTTCTTCTCTGAATCCTTGATCTTAATTTTCAAAGACTTCTCCATCGGACCGTCATCGGGCTGTGAAAAAAAAAAAAAAATGTAAGTGAAGTTACAAAAATATTCTATCCAGTTAAAAAATAAGCAAATGGTGCCTATACCTCCATAACCTGTAGGAATCTCTCCTCCAAGGGGGGATGAGTGGCCTGCAGGATCCTCCAAATGTGCTGGGTCTCATCTAGAGACACTTCCAGCAGGTCACCCAGCATCATCAGCTCCTCTAGCTGGGCTTTGGCTTGCGGAGACAGCTCCAACACCGGCGGCTCCAGACTGCGAGGTACCAGAGGAGTCTTCCTGGGCTGCTTTCTTGGCGTTCCCACATCTGGAAGAAAAAATAAATAAATTATTTTCCATCATGGTAAACAATCGTTTGGGAATCACTAACGCCTTACTTTGTACGACAGACTTGGAAGCTGAGGAGTAGGCGTGTTCGGCGCAGAACGAAGGCGTGGCCGTCGGCCACATGTGACTAACCACCTCTTCGGATTTAACCGGGATCTCGTCGTCGCAGAAGAGGTATGGTTTCACCTCACCTGGGTCCTGGAAAACACAACATGAAGAATTATATATAAGGCACGAGCGTTGAAGCTCCGATTGATTTCATGTCTGGGTTTTACCTTCATGTCGTAACCGTACGTCTCCCGGATGTCCTCATCTGAGTCCGTCTCCTCGTCGTCGTAGTCCACGGACTGGCGAGGCGACGTGGCTCTGCTGAAGCCTGACTGCTGGAAGGTCTGGATGTGACCCTAGAAGACAACAATAAAGGTTCTCTCAAGTGTCGTCTTATGGTGGATTTCGGCCGTCGTCTTACCTGCAAGTCGGGGTTGGCTGCGGCTTTCTGTAACTCGGCGTTGATGATCTTCTCCGTCTTCTCCCGTGCCGCCTGCTCCACCATGCGCTGGCTCAAAACGGACAGCTTTGCCAAAGCCGACGAAAGTTCCTCCGTGGCCAGAGCTCGACGTGCCCGGTCCTGGTAGCAACGTTGACAATGAGTTAACATATGTCAAATGTTCAAGGTCCAGGAGATGTGTGGGGTGACCCCAAAAATGTTTTGAGAAGCCATACCTGCCAGCTCATGGCCCTCTCAGTTAAACACTGGAGGGCCTCGCCTTCTGGTAGTCTCACAGGAAGCTTCTGCAGCGACACCAGCAGAGACAAAATGGTCTCCAACCTCGGCCGCCTGGACCGTTGACACAGCGGGCAGAGAAATTTGGAGTCCTTGCTATTGCTCTGCCAACCGGCGCCGAGCTTCTTCTGCGTTCCCGTCTTGGGCAGAGGCACGCACACACCGTGGAACCAATCCTTGCACAGCTCGCACTGCAGCATGAAGCCGCTGGCCGTCTTCCGACAGAGGCAGAACTTGACTTCCTCGATTCGATCCGCCATGGCCATCTTGGCCAGGTTAGCGGCGCGAAGCGAGTGGATGGCTTCCACCTCTTTCTGCTCTTTGGCTTTGAAGGCAGCGACCACGGTGGAGGGGTCTCGCGACGCCTCCGGGTTCTCGTCCACGTCGCTCAAGTTGTCCGGGTCGAAGCCTCCTCGGTCTTTCTCCATCAGCTCCCTCACTCGTTTCCGCTTGCTCTTGCTGTTGCCGTACACGCCGATGTCCACGCGAGGACTGAGAACCTTAAAAGACCATATGAATCATCACAGGAAGTACTACAATCACGACTTCAATTTTTTTTATTTGATTTTTTTCCGTTCCCAGCACTAACCTGAGATGCGACATCGTACCTGGAGTAGAGTGTATGTCGAGTTCTTTTTGAGAAAGGTGCGGCCGGTCCTCTCCCTCCAGGCTCGCGCCGAGGCAACTTGCGACTCCACCTGGGCCAGCGGATCGAGACGGACGGGAATGGAACGACCCCGAGCCAGCAGGTTCTCCAACTGCTCCAGGTAAGCGTAGCTACTCCCGCTCTGTGTTGGAGATATAAAAGATCGACGTCACTGTGAAGTCAGATGAAAATATTTTGTTTTTGTAACGGAATATATTCGGTACCTGAATAGCGTCCACCTTAGCAGTCCAGTCTTTGGCTTTTTGCAGGGCATCTCGTAGAGCTAAAATATTGGGTAGGTATGCTGGAATGTTCCTGGCCTCCAGCACGATACTTTCCAACGTCACCATACTGTGCCGAGGTCTTTTGTTTCAAGACAATGAGGCGGGAGTGACTCATCTTGCTACTTTTAAGCAACACTTAGCACACATCTGTGGAGAAATACCTGGCCTGCAAGCAAGCACGGGCCTTGTCCTCCCATTTTTCAGAGACGGTGAGGATCTCCTGCAGTTCAGCCATCGCCTTCTCCACGGCGAGATGGGGAGCGAGGCCCACCCCGGAATCGATGAGCCTCTTCATCAGCTCCAGGGTGACGCGGTGAGGCTCCGTCAAAGTGACGCGCACCTTGAAAAGAACACAAATGTCATTTGAAGATCTCCACGTCACAGCTGAAAGACCTTTAATGTCCCCGGGAACCCCAGTTTGAGGACCGCTATTACGTCAGATATTTCAAGGCCAACCTCATCGAGCCAACGGGCTTGCTGGAGCTCTTGTTTGAGGCGAGGAAGCTCAGGTAACTCCACATCCAGGCCGCTGCCCATGTCCAGAAGGGCCTGCAGCTTAGAGGAATCGGGCAGTTCGTCGGCCAGCGCGACCTGGGCCCGCTCGTGGAACTCTTCCACGTTCTCAAGTAACTCCTGTAAACACGTGCCAGGCAAACAATCACTCCACATTTTTTTTTTTTTTGGTCAACATATTTTTTGGTGATACGAACCTTCACTTGTGTGGCCTGGCTGATGACGCAAGGCAGCTTGTAAAGCTGCTCCACAAAGGCCTTGAGCTCGTCCACAGTCAGCTTGCTTCGGTTCCGACTGCTCTCCGAACGCAGGCGGCTGCTGTGGGTTGGCGAAAAAAAAATAAAAATAAAAAAAAAAGCTAATTAGCGCGTGGTCAACGCGTGAATCTTGCTTGTGGCGTCACCTTACCTGTGTCTCTGTTTGCGGCTGAGCAACATCTGAGCTACAGACGAGCAGGTCTCGGCCTCTTTCACCATTTCTCGGAGGCGGCGGAATAGAGAATTCTCCGGGTACTTCCTGTCCTCTGCGTCCTCCAGCAAAACCTTGAGCTCAATTAAATCTATGGGAGATGTACAAATGTAGTGAAAGTGGATCATTTCCCCACATAAAAAGTGGTTGTGAATAACCGAGATGGGTGGAAACCTTTTTTGTTCTTCTGGTCTGCAGCCAAGGCCTCGTTGATCCTTTTTGCCCAAGTGTCATACGACTGCGCACGATTCTTCACGCCGTACAGCATGGCGGGAAACTCCTCCAGATTGTAGCGATATCTGAACATGACGACGTGTACTTAAGCTAAGTCGTGCCCCCCCCCCCAAAAATTGTTTTTGAAGAACTTACCTGAGGCACTTGTTGCTGAGAGGGCAGTCGCAGAGATCTGCCGCATGGTGGAGACAAACTAGTCGATCCGGAGAACAAGAGCAGGTGAGCGCCGACAGGAAACAGGTGGTCTTGCACTTGTGGCACTGCCGCTCGTCGTCGGGGACCAGCTCGAAAACTTCCTGTTCGGAGGACAGCACCCCCTACAGGCAAAGGACAACAAGTTATTTTTTTGTAAACAATGTTTGACAAAAATCACCGACCATTTCTTCCACTGTCTTTCTGAGCTGAGTCTCCTCGTCCATCATTTCCCCCATCTCCTTGACGACGGCGGCGGCCAGCTCCACGTCTAGGCTCTCGGGATCGGCGGCCATCTTGCACAGCAGCTCATCGTGAGAGAAGACGCAATAGCGATGAAGGCGTCGGTAATGGGCCACGCACTGACGGCCCATCGGTAACTGCGAAGGACGAAATCGGATTCGGATTTCCACGGGACTCGTTAGTGAACCTTGGAGGACGCCTTACCCAATCGGCGGTGCAGAAGTTAACCGCCTCGGCAAAATTGTAGCCCTGATTGAAGCCGCTGTGGTAAGCTCGCGGAAAGGTCACCACAAACTCCCCTGCGCACTGATTGGTCCTGTACACCTAGAAAGGAAACATAATGTCATTAATGTCATCCAAAATAAAAGTGGATGAAGTGTGGTGGAGGTCACATACAGGCACACCGTGCTCCATGAGGATGTTGGGGTTCATGATGGTGACCAGCTGATGGAGGAGGTCGGGCTGGGACTGAAACAATTCCGGAGCTAACTTCTTCATCACCGCCTCGAGTTGCTCCGCTGCCGACGCCGGCACTCCATACCAGGTCTTCGGCTCGCCCCTGATGTCCGAAAAGGTGAAAACCTTTTTTTTTTGCGACAGGTGACGAAGACGAGCGTCTTTTTTTTTTTTAACAATCTTACCAATGGAGGAAATTAATGGAGTAACTCCAGTGGTCCTCGATGTGCCAGCAGAAGGAGGAGAAACACATGCCGACGTAGAGCCAAGGCACCTTCATGCCTGAGATGTCCACATTGATGTGCGCGAGGACCGACTGCTCCAACACCGGCATGTTGTTTAAATTCCAGCCAGAATTGGCGTACTCCTAACAGGAACGAGATCCGTGACTATTTGTAACCATTTAAAAAAAGATCTCGCTCACCTCCTCATCTCCCAGCAGCCTCCTCTTTCCGTCTCGGACGGGGAATCCGCTGCCTACGTCCTTCGAGCTGATGTCAGCGCCGTACTCCACGATGACGTCCTCCTCGATGCTGCTCACCAGGCGCCAGAATTCTTTCTCCACAAGCTCGGTGGGCACCATCTGGGGAAAAAAAAAACTTTAGTATATGTGCACAAGGTCATGAAGACTAATTGTTTGCATACATGGACTGGCATGTTGAAGTAGTCCGACTTGAACTGGTCGGCCATTTCTCCGAAACTCTGGAGCGAGTATTCCCTCACCGCCTGCTCAAAGCCAAACGCCTCTCTGGGCTTACTGCACTCCTACGTAAGCATAAGAGGGGGGGGGGGGGGAATGAAACCAAAAATAATAATACAGAAGGGGAAATTGAGCATTGTCGTGTTGGGTTTACCTCAGCGACACACTTGGGGCAACGCCAGTCACCTTTGGGCACATCGTGCAGAGGCGGAATGAGGCAGAAGGTGTGGTAGCTGTCGTCGCAGCCGTCGCACAGCAGCAGGCGATCCTCCTCGTCGCCACGCCCGCACATCAGACAGAAGTATAGGTCGATCTGGGGGATACGGATCACCACGTTAGGAAAGCCACCGGAGTTGACAAAAAAAAAGTGCAGTCCCACACTCACAAAGTTGACTTCCAGCGTCTCCTTGCGTGGTCTCATTTTGATGGCGAAGGCTTGAGCTTTGAGGTGACGGTGTTTTTTGGTGTAGCCGTCGTCTAAACGCCGAAGGGAAACACTTTTAAGATGACGATTGCATTTCACGACGGAAAGCAAAAATGCCGGGTTTGATCCGTGTTTTTTTTTTTTTACCTGCTGACACAATTTCTAAGTCCACCATCTTGGGACTGGCACCGAAGAGTTTGAGGCCTTTGGGTTCTTTGTTTTCCCTCTGGTAAGACAAAAACAAAACAATTTATCTGACGTAATTCAGTCAACAGGATAAAAAAAATATCCTTCTTGACACCCGCCTCTGATTTAAGTCGCCTTGAGCGTCTTTCAGCCAGCGGGCGCTCTTTCACCTGCGCTGCATCAACCTCTCCGTCTTTGTCTTTGTCCTCGTCTTCCTCTTGCTCGTCCTCTTCCGCGGCCTCCTCGCCGACTCCTTCATCCACTTCCTCGCCGTCGTCTCCATCCTCGTACAGTTGCTGGATGCCCTAACGGGACGGGAAAGGTGCAAACGGCTTAAAAAACAAAATACCGGGGGAAGAAATTAATAAATGATGGCTTACAGTTAGAGTGGCTCCTGACTGGAAGAGCTCGTAGGGGTAAAGGATCCTTTCGTAGTGGGACCGCAAGAGTGAGCCGGTGCCTTTCCCTGGCGGAAAGCCCATTCGGCTGCTCACTTTGGACCACCTCTTCTCTTTACACGCCGTCACAAAGCCACCTTCGGATGACACAACCTGAACAGAAAAAAAAAGGTGTTGAATATTGTACAAATAGCATGCAACAGATGTCAGTTTTACCTTGCTGAGTTGATACAGATCCAGGACCTTCCGCTCCACGTGGGGGAAACGAATCTTGGATCCCTGCAGTTCCCAGAATTTGGCAATTTGATCCAGAAAATTGAGCTTAACCCGAGTGAGTGCCTGGAAGCAGATGAGAGAAAACCGGAAGTGAAGAATAGCACCCTCCCATTCTTTTTATTTTCCTCACGCATTGCGATCCAAAAAAGTACAGCGCATCTAGTGGGGGAAAATGTTGGTTCATTTGAATTATCAAGCCAAAATATAAAAATGAAACATATTTTTCTGATTTATTATTTATCATAATAAACTCACCTCAAGTTCATTCAATCTTTGTACTCGAGGAGTGAACCGGAAGTGACGCACGTCGCACGCAAACGGAGGCTGCCAGTCCTTGTAGAAGAGGAGAAGAAAAAAAAATTGAAATAAGTTGACGCATAAAAGTAAAATAAGAAGCGTAATCGCGATGTAATACGAATTTTAGCATTCACTTTCCCTTGCCGACGGTTTGAGGAAATGGTGACTGGGTTGTGGTCATCACAAGACCTGCCCACTTTTTCATCGTTGGTTTTATTTTTTTTTCGTTTGTTTTGTTTTGTGATTAAAACTTATCGTTCGTATAAAAACAATTCCATCGAGAGAGAAAAAAACTAACTTTATAATATTGCCTTTTAGGCCTGCACAACCGACAAAAATAAAATGAGGCGTGACTGAGCTACCTGAGGCCCAACGTCGAGTTGACGTAGCTAACGTAAATTAGCTCGCTGAATACATCAAATTTGAGTGGAATTTCTCACTCTTTTCCGCCTTTATTATGTTTTTGGGGCGGTGATCTTATAAAATTATGCTATGGAACATAAAATGAAGGAGTTTGAGTGGTGGTGCCCACAACAGTAAGCCTTGTGTGACCTCTAATTGGACTGATGGGAAGTGGTCCTGTTTTTCTAAATACAGGCCCATGGAAAAGATTGACAAAAAGAAAAGAAGCCCAAATATGAAATCACCTAGAAATCAACTTATATGAGTTGATGTTTTCGTGTTGTTACGTGGATGTTTTTTTGTTTTTTTATTTACCTCCGGGGGTCTGATCTTGCAGATGCCAGTTTTCTCAGCGATGGGTCGGATCTTGTTGATAAATCCAAGGGGGTCCGAGAAATCCTCCCAACTTGGCTCAAAAACGGGACATTCCGGAGGGGGCACAAACTCGCCGATGGCAGACATGTTTGGATGTTTTTTTTTTTTTTTTTTTCTTCTCCTCCCCCTCAAGAAGTCTTGTAAATGTGTTATAGTAAATATTTCCAAGTTGTTTTCACCAGGCCATGACTAAATCCAAATGTTCCTCCTCGCGCGGAACTTCCTCCATCATCTTCCTTGGTGTAAAAAACGTCAATGACGTTTCGGATAAGGGATGAAATGGAGCTATTTTGAACGTTATTCCAGCTAGGATTCATGCAAAAAGCTTGGATTTTGCGGCGCTTTGTCGCCTCACCTACAGGGCAAAGAGGGCAGTGTCAGTCCAAAACGCCATCACGCTTCTCTCACGGAGGAGATAGACGATCGGGGTGAGTAGACGACTTTATCCATTATTTGATAGAAAAACACATACCTTCTTGTCAATTCAAAGAACACAATCCAGGATGGCGACGTTAGCTGTGAATGCTAACCTAGCTCGGTGTGTGTACCTGTGTAACACATGATCTCTTCGCGATGCTGCACTTCCAACCGAGCGGACTCACGCCGAGCAGTATTCAGCCACTGAAGATATTTCGATGTTACTGAAAATATCCATCACTAACCTCCCAAATTGGTTACTAGTGTACATTGTTGACTGATGCGTTCATTTGCCTCCGCCATTCATTGACGCGTACAGGAAACTAGCATCAGGGGGCTAATTTAGTTAGCTTAGCTACCAAGCATTGCGCAGCTAACGTTGGCTAAAAACTTCGATTTGCCAGGGTTGATTTTAGATATTGTGACAACGAAATTGATATTTGTCGTGGTTAAAATGTAAAAAAAAAATTGAACTGTTATTTTTCTGATGTCACTTTTTAAACATCGTCTGTCCCTGTTTGGGCTACATTAGTTGAGCTAGCGCCGTCTAGCGGCGTGGAGTCCTCATTGACGCGTTTAAATTGTTCAAAATATAAACAAAACCTACAAAAAAGAAAACGAGATTAAAATGATTATTTTCATACTTTTTTTGTTGAATAAACTTTACTATGTCGAGCAAGGTACATTTGTTGTACATACATGTCATGACAAGCGTAATAAAGGTCAAATGAAGCTTATTGATTGATATTTCATGGTTGGTATTCATAATAATGCATAAAAAAGGATGGTTAGTATAAAAACACACAGGAATAATGAGATACAACAAAAACAATCATTAAAAATGTAGCTGATTGCAAAAGATTTGAAATCACATCATCATAGGTGTGTCCGTGGGACTGAACCAGCCCGTTGGGCAAGATTACAACAAAATATTTAACGAAAATGAAAGGAAAATATTTCAAATCGTCAAATTTTCAATACATATTTAAATATACAATATTTTATATCATTGGCCCCCTTGAGATAATATTTTTGGAAGTTTGCCCCCACCCTGATTTATACAGAATACTCCAAACCACATGGGATATGATTGCGGAGGAGTCGACACATACTTCATAAAATTGTTGTTTAGTAATCATCATGAAATGGATATTCAGGATGATCGGCCCACCTGTTGAATAACAGAAAAATATTCCGTATAGATGAATTCAAAGGATACCAATGTCAGAGTACACACGTTTTACTCACATGAGGAGTTCCACAAAGCGAATATTCTTGTTCAAACCCTCAATAGCCTTCATGTCTTCTTCAGAAATGCAGAAGTCAAAGATCTACACAGATAGCGCAATGCCAGATGATTTTTTTTTTTTCTTCCCCAAATTCCACGTTACGCTTCTTAACTCATAAAACAAACCTGAAAGTTCTCCTTAATTCGAGACAGGCTGAAGCTCTTTGGGATGACCACAACTCTCCTCTGCACGTTAAATCGGAGAGCAATCTGAGCTGCCGTCTTCTTGTACTTTTTAGCCAGCGACACGAGAAGCTCGTCCTCCAATAACGGCGGGCAGGTTAAGTTGACCCTGTTGGTAAATGCATCTTAAGCGTAGCCATTTTTATTTTTATTTTTTTTTAAAACAAAACAGCTTTTTGAGAAAGATGCTCCGCAATACCAGGATGCATCTCTGGATGTCCCCAATGGGCTGTATCCTACGATGACAATTTCTTTCTGCCTGCAGAACTCCAGCAACTTTGGCTGAGTGTAATAAGGATGGCATTCAACCTGATAAGATGTAATCATCAGGATAGAATTAGTAACAGCAAAACAATTAGTCCAGCAACATGCTCCCTTTGTTGAGTTTAAGGACGCCGGACAAAGTTGCGCAATCTTCTACCTTGTTCAGGAAGTGCCTTTTTGTTTTTTACTGTACATATTTGTACCTGATTTGAAACCGGTTTGTGTTTCAGTCCAGGTTTGTTGAGGATCAACTCCAGCTGTCGTTTGTTGAAGTTGGACACGCCGAGAGATTTCGCCAACCCGGCGTCTTTGCAAGCTTCCAAAGCCTTTTTTTTTTATTTTGCCAGGAGGGGAAAATAGTTAATAGGCAAGCAAACAAAATGGAAAAAAAAAAAAAAAGACTCTAAGCAAATATTCGGAATTCTCAGTAGTCCCCTTACCTAACAGTTAACAGTTAATACTTAACTTATTAATTAAGGGGTGCAGTTTGATTCTCACCTCCCAAGTAGCACAGAGATCTGTGTCATGATAAATGTACTTCCCGTTCTCATCTTTGGGGTAGAAGTTATCTCCCGGCTGCAGAAAAGTCATCAATATTCATCGATAACTAATTATGCAACCCGCGTTGCGTCAAAGCGCTACCTTAAACGCCGTGGGCAACTCGATGATGTATAAGTCGACATATTCCAGTTGTAATGTCCTCAAAGTTCTCTCCAGAGCAGGTCGGACCAGTTCTGGCGGATGGAAGGTATTCCAGAGCTGCAGAAAAAAATATGCCGTTTCCAGATGATCAGTTCACGAATAGGTGAGTGAGCAGTTCTGGTGTATTGCAAACCTTTCCACAGTAGAAAATGTCTTCTCTTTTTACAGTTCCATCAGCTATTTTGTCCCTGATGGCTTGTCCCACTTCATGTTCGTTGAAATAAACCAAAGCGCCATCAATGTGTCTGTATCCTGTCTCGATAGCAACTTTTACAGCATTGTATGCGCTGTCTTTTGGGGTCTTTTGGGAAAAAAAAAAAAAAAAAGCTCCGTTATAATTTTCAGTTATTTCATAATGATCTCCAGATGTGGTGCAAATGTTCCTTACCGTGCGTGGATCTGCGTAAGTACCCAGTCCTATCAAAGGCATGCTCATCCCGTCGCAAAGAGGGACAGCGTGACTCTCAGCTGTCAAATTCATTTTTTTTTTAATAAATGAGGGAAAAAAAAAATATCAAAATTCCCCAAGCTCTGCAACATGCGCACGGAACGTTCCACGCTGCAATATCTGATATTTAAATCTTGCAGCAAGCTGTGCTGCCTGCCCTTTGGCCACAGTAGGAAACCCCACCCATGTTCAAAGAGCGAAAATGTAAACATAGGAGGTGGAACAGCACGCTTACGTAGACAATTATTGAACTCCAACCATCCATGTTTTTTGTTTTTGTTTTTTTTAGTGAAATCGGATGATGGGGGCCGTGTCGTATGAAAGTTGGCAATCTTAAGCGGCGCACTGTCACTTTAAGACGCCGCGGTGCATTCTGGGTAGCTTGGCTGGCTGTTATGGTCAAAGAGAACCGATGGCTCTCTTTTTTTTGACATTTCGGCTTCAATAAAACGTATGTAACGTGAATTATAACGTTTAGTTGTTCACTGGGGGGCTTAGTTAAAAACAATTTTAATTCATAAATCTTGTAATTGTCTATATTGGACGACTTGAATAGCAAATGAACGTGGAAGCTACGTGGCTAACGATGCTAGCCTCCCAGTGCCGAATCGTTTTTAATACTTCTCATATAAGCTTGTTATTAGTGCAGCTCGTGACTAATATATGATTAATACCGACAATATATGATAAATATGATATGTTTGCCATGTCCCGAAGTATAACATCTCACAAAGTAGGCTGGCCTTTGTTTCCCAACGTAACGCTACAATCGATTGACCGGTTGGAATAATCAATACGTGTTATTGAAATGGATCAAAGTGTTAAAATTGCTGCCAATGACGACATAGTCATCATCGTGGAGAACGAGGCAGAGAGTTTGCCCCTTGGGGAGGAGAGACCGAAACCACAAGGAGCATTCGGGCTCATGGACACCTGCCCCATCTGCAAGTTGAGTTTTCACAACCGAGAGCCCAAATTGCTTCCTTGTCTTCACTCGTTCTGCAAGAGATGCCTGCCGGCACCATTCAGGGGGGTCGAACCCAGAAGGGACCACTCCCTCCATCCCCTCGGCCAAGTGGAAAACAACAAACAATGTGGGTCAAACATCCTCACCAACATTACACTATCGATATTAATCCTGGAGGATTTCAGAGGATTCATAACATGATCTTTCCATCCAGTGGGTACCATCCGTTGCCCGGTATGCCGACAGGAATGCTGGGAAATGGACATGTTGGACAATTTCTTCGTCAAGGACTCGGCCGAGGTGCCGAGCAGCACCATGGAGAAAAACAGCCAGGTTGGGCGGGTGAACTTGAGACTTCAAGTCCAAACGCTGGCTTTACTTGTTTTTTCTTTATTTGTTCCGGCAGGTGTGTATGAGTTGCGACGACAACACGGAAGCCACGGGCTACTGTTTGGAGTGCGTGGAGTTCTTGTGTGTGACCTGTATCGAGGCGCACCAGAGGGTGAAGTTCACCAGGGATCACACGATACAACAAAAGAAGGAAATGTCACCAGGTAGCAACAATAAAGCAATTTGACATTTAGGATTCTTTTTAATATATGGACATTCCCTTCCCACGTGCAGAAGCAGTAGCTGTCTCATCCCAGAAGCCCGTTTTTTGTGACATCCACAAGCAGGAGCCGCTGAAACTTTTTTGCGAGACGTGCGATCGACTCACCTGTCGAGACTGTCAGCTGCTCAAACACAAAGATCACAAGTATGAATATTATCAATCAAAAAGCCTTTTTTTATTTATTGTTCTTGTCTTACCCGTGTGAAAAAATTAAACGATGAGATGGTCATCAGTGATTGAGTTTGCTGAAATATGGTTTGTGTCTAGCTATCAGTTTTTGGAGGATGCGTACCGGAACCACCGACAGTATCTGGAGAACATGACGCAGCAGCTGCAAGAAAAAAGAAGGGCCATTGAGGAGGTCTCCAACTGTATCAGCAGCGGGTATGTCTGATGTTCTCCCGTCGTCGTGTTTTAAATTTGGAACAAACCTCGTTTGATTTTTATCCATTTCTTTTTTTTTTTTTTTAGACTGCAGCAAGTTGAAGAAAACCGAAAATCTGTCACCAACGAAATAAAGAAGGCTATCTGCAATCTAATTATGGAGATCAACAGAAAGGGGAAAGTCCTCGCGAACCAGCTTGAGGTCGGTTTGACTCTCGAACCAGCTTGGGAACGTTTTCGACTTTGGCGCCAACGTGTTCTTTCCGCAGACTCTTACCAAAGATCACGAGCTGGGTCTGAAAAAGCAGCAGGACGAAGTCAACCTGCTACGCCGGCAACTGGACCACGTGATCAGTTTCACCAAGTGGGCCACAGCCAGCCACAGCGGCACGGCGCTCCTCTACTGCAAGAGATTGGTGAATGACGTCACACTCAACGGGAAAAAACAAATAATCGTGATATGGGGAGTCATCAAAAAAATATATATATCTCTTCAGATTTTATTCCAGATCCACTATCTGATGGGCACCAGATGCAATCCGTCCACCATCCCTCAGAGTTCTGTCCGCTTCCAGTGTCGCTCCGGTTTCTGGGCCTCAAACGTCGATCTGGGTAAATCCTCTGAAACGGACCAGGGGGGGTCCCTGCTGATTTCACGACTGACTTCTGCTCTCCAGGTTCTCTGGTGGTGGAGAGGAACTCTGCCCAGCCCTCCATGCCCAACCAACAAGCAGGTCCCAGAGGAGATCTGGCCAGCGGGGGGCTGTCGCTAGCTCAGCAGCGCCAGAGCACGCTCGCCCAGCTACAGATGCAGGTTGTTAAGACTTCCCTTAGCTTCGCCGCTGCTGATTGGATAACGCCAGACATGAATATATTCGCTCTTTGCTTTGACAAATCCTCTGTCTCAGGTTGAAAAAATTTCCCAGCAGCCCCACAGGCAGGCCGCATCCAATCATTGGTCCTGGTACCCCAACGCCCGGCTCCCCGGGCCGCACGGATCCCACGGCCCGCCGGGCCCACCGCCGCCGACCAGACCCATCCAGGGGGGCTCCTCGCCATCTCAGGGCCACAGCAGCTTGGCGCAGATGGGACGCCGATTCGGGACCGCACACGCCAACACGAGGAGTCCCAACTCCTCGATGCTGCCCAACACCGGGTTCCCAACTCCACAGGTATCAAACCAGATGTGGAAATTAAATTTGGCTCCTAGAAGTATAAAGGCTTATATTCCTTTAAACGCACAGGGGACCTTTCGCTACCCGGCTCACATGTCCGCTGGAGGGGTCTCGCATGGACCGCCAAACCAGGTCAGTCTGATCAATTCCATACACTGCTTTTGTCACGCCCCCCCCCTCCCTTCACAATGTGTTTTGATTTAGTTTTTTTTTTTTTTCTTCAGCGGAACTTGGGAGACTTCACCTATCTGAAGAGGGTCGAAGCCGGTGGGCCCGGCCCGTCCGTTTCCATCACAATGGCGAGAAGCCTAGCATCGGCAAACACTGACAAACTGGGTTCGTTTCATCCCATAAATACAACACACCGCAAGTGATGGGCTAGAGAAGTAATTACCGCCCCCCCCCCCCTTTTTTTATTTTTATTTGTCAAGTTCAAGGAAGGCACAACTCGCCCATGATTAAACCGACATCTTCGGAACAAAGCGGAGGGTAAGACAACGCTCAAGCTGCTCCTGTTTTCTTTTCTAAACGTCCTCAGACTGCAAAAGCATATCCATCTCGATTTAGAACACAATTGGAAACATACGCAAGAATTCCTTGTGCTGCTCGTTCAATAATTTTGACTGTCTGGTGACCCCTACTGAAACGAGTTGAACGTCGCAACAACGACAAGCGCGCGAGTTGTATTTTGACTCCGTTAAAACTACGTCGAGTCACGTTAGAGCCGCATTTCCGACTAGAGAAATATGACACGTACCTCCAAAACATTGAAGGCCTCCGTCCTGGAAGCCGAGCACCGAGACGCCAGCCGCTCCCTCAGCCAAGCGACGGAGAAGGTCGTCCCCGGGTCCCGTTATCGTCATCAAGGACGAACCGGAGGACGAGGATGAAGTCCGTTTTGTAAGCGCTACTCCGCCCTTTAGGCGTTCCAATATTTCCTCTCCGCCAAGACGCAGTTTTTTTCTTTTCGCCTAGGTGCAGTCGAATCTCCCCGACAGCAGCACGGGGGCTTGCCCCACGCTGCAGCTCAAGATCGGCCCCCCTTTCTCCACACGCCAATCCGAGTCGGAGCAGGCGACCGAGCCCCGCCCTCAGCCCGGCGCCCAGCCGGCGTCGGAGAAGAACGCCGCGGCGGAGGACGACCCCAACGAGGACTGGTGCGCCGTTTGCCAGAACGGAGGAGAGCTGCTGTGCTGCGACAAGTGTCCCAAAGTTTTCCATCTGGCCTGCCACATCCCCTTGCTGCACGAGTCGCCAAGGTAACAAGCCGACTTTTCTTCGATGTCTTTTGTGCTCCTCGTGTAACGCTCACTTGTCTCTCTCTCAGCGGCGAGTGGTTCTGCTCCTTCTGCCGAGACCTGGTCTCACCCGAGATGCAATACGAATGCGACAAGCAGGACACGCAGGTGGCAGAAAGACTGCCACCTGTTGACCAAAGGGTGCATTGATTTTTATTTTATTTTATTAAATACACCGCAGCAGCTTTAACACCCCCACTGTTCCTTGTCGTTTGCAGACATGCGAGCGGCTTCTTCTTCTTCTCTTCTGCAGTGACTTTAGCACCCACTTCCAGCACGCATGCGTAAGTAGAACATTTGAAAAAGTGTTTTGGAAATAGAACAACTTTTTTTTTTCTTCTCTCTCCTACAGGAGTCCAAAAAATATAAAGAGGTGATCACCAAGCCGATGGATTTATCTCTCGTGAAGAAAAAGCTGGAGGGGAAGACGAGCGACGGCAAGCGTTACGTTACTCCCGAGGAGTTTGTCGCCGACGTGAGGCTCATTTTCATGAACTGTGCCAAGTACTACAAGGTAAACGGGTTCAAATCGCAATTACGATAGAGACGAGAATTGCTAATTATTATTTTTTTTTTTCTGGATTATGTTTTGGTGATTCCAGGCGACTACTGAAGTGGGCAGCGCCGGCTTGTACTTGGAAGACTACTTTGAGGAGCAACTGAGGCTGCTTTACCCCGACAAGATATTCCCCGGCGAAAGGGAAGGCGGCATGATCCCGCCGCTGGAGGACGAGATCGACGACGAGGACGAACAGCAGCGGGAAAGCGCGGCCCCCTCGGAGGCAGCCGCCATTTCCGCGGCGAACCCATCACCACCGGCGGAGGAGGGCGCGCCCCCGTCGGAGGTCGCCGCGGAAGACGAGCTACCGACAAAGGAGCAGGCGACCGACATGAGCGAGGCGGGAACAAACGCGGCGACTGAAGACGGAGCGAAGCCGCTCCCAGAGGACAAAGTCAAACAAGAGGACGAAGCAGAAGTCAAAGCGTCCGAAGCGGCCATCGGCTCCCCCAACGAGGAACGCACCCCGCTTCCGAACGAGCAGAGTTGCGATGTCACGAAAAGCCAGGAAAGCGGACGGGAAAATGTCCCAGAAGAAGAAATGCAGGAAGAGACAGCGGACAAAATGGATTGCACCAGCGAAGAAGTGAAGGAAAAAGAAGGCTGATGACATCTTTTTTCCATCTAGCATGTTATTTAAATACGGACTGGAATTTCTTTGAGAGATTCCGCAGGGTGGACATTTTATCATTGTCAACAACCTCAACGACTGATTTCCTTCAACGCGAAGGTTTAAAGCAACTAGTCGAAAATCTTCATCCACGCATGAGTCATCTTTTCTGTTTTATACCTCACACGTCTTTGTTCTTCCGCAATGGGATTATTTTTTTTTTTTTTTTTACCAGTATTGTATTCATTATGACGATATATGCTCTGTACAGATGGAAGCGCATCCATTTAAATAATCCCTTTTGATGAACAACAAAACCGAACGTCTTAATCTGCTTTTTTTTATCGTCGCCTATGAGCTCATCATACAAACAGCAGCCTTGTTTTATCTTTTGCAACCTTGTTTTTTTTTTTTTTTTGCCTCGTTATCAGCTGCCGATAATTCCGAGACGCGAGCAAGCCGCTCACTGAACGTCCTTGTTCTTATTACACATCGCAATTCCTTCCTCTCGGGATAAGATTGCGGCGAACGTGATACAAACGCAGCAAAAAATCAGTAGTTCTTGTTTCTCTGGGTCAAAAAAGATAAAAATTTGAAAACTCTGGCGAAAATGAAGACAGATGAGTACTTCAAATGTATTTCATGAATTAAGGTAGGAGAAATCAAGCCAATATTTAGATGAAATAATTACTAGTTTCATTCAAAAAAATGATACAAATGTACCTCGAATGAATGCAATAATATTTATGTTTACTTTTCTACTTTTCAAGTTTGACATTTTCATTGATGATTCTACATGCAAGTTAACTTCTATTTTTTTTTTATTCATTCAGTGATGATGCACTTTTTTTTTCCTCGCCTGTGCTGATGACGTGAAAATTCCAAGCCCCTCCCCTTCCCCCCCCCACTCCTACAATTACCGAGACGGCACGGATGCTTCCAGGCGCAACTCAACGGAGTCGACACTCAACAGAAACCAGCGAGTGACCCGATGGCGCTGTGGACTATCTTTCTTATCATATCCTTCTTTCCTCATGGGCACGGTAAGAACGCTTTCCTTTCATTTGGATTTCTCCCCGCCAATCACATCCAATGTCATCCTTGTTAGATTCCGCCGACTTTACTCATCCGCACGCTTTACACGGCTGCTGCCAGGATGGCAAGGAAAGGGCTCGAATGGTGCCCGACTGCGACAACCTTCCCTTCATCTCCCACTTCCACGCGTGCAGGTGAAGATTTTAATTCGGCAATTATATAAAAAATAAAAAATATATATATCTTATTGTGGAGAAAATGTGTTTTTGTCGCAGGTTGGCACAAGAGCAGTGCTGCCTAGCGGTGGTGGAACAGAAATTGTGCCAAGATGGCGCCAACCTAGCCACTTGGCAGCAGGCTTGCGAAAGGCACTTCTTCACTGGGAAGACTTGGGAAGTTCAGATCTCCAAGGTGACACGTCTCCTTCTTACTATTTATTTGTACCTTTGTTTCAAATTGTTTGTGTCTTCAGAGGTGCTGCGACTGCTGCATGCTGGGCATGGCGGCGTCAAGACACGACCCGACTTGCGGCTTGACTTATACGTCGCTGGGGAAGGATTGCAAGCGAATAGCTCAAAACTGCTGCGCCCATAACGGGACGGAGGGATTTAATTCCACAGCAGGTGACGCACGCTTACATCTTTTTTTTTTTTTTCTCCCCCCAAAGTGAGCCATGTGGACTTTTATAGAGAACGACAAATCATTTGTTTTGTGATGATTTGAAAAGGCCGTGTCTGGTATTTCTCTTATCTGTGTATCATTGAAAGTAAGGACATGTTCCAAACAATTTTGCACGTTCAAATTGTCACCGCAACAATTCATGTCAAATGATGAGTTGTGTTCATATTTTTTTTATTTTTTTTCCCTAGTGAATTGTACCAAGCCATTTACAATGGATTCTACTATGGTGCCTTCAGTGAATCTGACCATCGTTCCTCTCATGGAACCAAACGGCTGTTCAGGTTTGACCTTAATCATTTTGATAAAACCTTAAAAAAAACAATAAAAATAAATAAATCCTGTCTCTCTACTCTCCAGTTACGAATTGCACCCAGCGTTGTCTCGAAGAAGGCACGTGCGCTTGTTTTATCGGTTATCGCCTGCGACCCGACGGCGTGACCTGCGAAGGTGACTCCCGACGTTCCCTTTTCAAATCATGAATACCTTTTTCTAAATTCCGTTCCATTCCGTCGGCAGATGTTGACGAGTGTCTGCTCGGCGCCCACAACTGCGTCGCCGGCCAAGCGTGCATCAACACGGAAGGCTCGTTCAGCTGCCAACGGGAAATCGGCTGCGGCGCCGGCTACGAGCTCACGGACGATAACCGATGTAAAGGTAACCAAGAAACGACGACGTCATTCGCGGCGACGCCGTCCGCTCGACAACCTTTTTTTTTTTTTCTTCCAGACATTGACGAGTGCGCTTTGAACATTCACAACTGCAGCTCAAATTTCGAATGCAATAACACCGAAGGTTCCTTCCGATGTCACCCGAAGGAAAAGTGTCCCTTGGGGTACCTTGAAGATGCTAACGGCAACTGCTTTGGTAGCTAACATGACACGTCAAAGTAATACTTTTGACCAAGCTAAAAAAAAAAATGACAGGTTCTAAAAGTATGCTTAAACTTTTTATTTGGGCTACTTTTGACACACGTACTCCTCTTTAGACATCAACGAGTGCGAGATCCACTCCAGCGTGTGCCAAGCTAACCAAACGTGTGTCAACACGATTGGCTCCTATTTTTGTCGCAAAAGGACCATCGCGTGCGCACGAGGCTATCGCCCCAACGAGGATGACACGCGCTGCGAAGGTACGTACGTAAAATGACTCGCAGCATATGGGGAGGCAGTGCTCCCGCGTCCCCCACCCTGTAATTCCGCCAGTGGTTGTAAATCTCAATACTGCAGTTTGGATCTTTCTTCGCCGTTCCTCCTCTAGATGTCAACGAGTGCCAGACGGATGCGTGTCGGGGTCACGGCTGCGTCAACCTGATTGGCTCGTACCGCTGCAACTGCAAAAGTGGCTTTGTGTTCAACACCATCAAGAGGCTCTGCGAAGGTCCAAATAATATTTCATCCTGAACGTGCCTCTCTCGTCTTCTCCCAACCCCCCAAAAAAAACCAAAAACCTCACTCCATTTTGTAGATGTCAACGAATGCAAGCATTACCCCAGGAAGCTGTGTGCCCAGAAGTGTGAAAACACAGAAGGGTCTTACCGATGTAGCTGCTCCGCCGGTTTCAAGCTATCCTTCGATGGGCGCAACTGCGAAGGTGATCTTCAAATTCTCGATGTCCATATCGGCTTTTATCTCACCTATTTTTTGGGTCGGACCGGATTTTTTTGTTCAGATATCAACGAGTGCGAGTCCAACCCGTGCAGCCAGGAGTGCGCCAATGTCTACGGTTCCTACCAGTGCCGCTGTTATCGTGGTTACCAGCTGAGCCACGTCAATAGGACAACATGCGAAGGTGAAGGGAACCCATGCGGTTGAAAAAAAATAAAAAAAATAATGTCAATTATCCCGCCTGGTTTTCACCGTCAGATATCGACGAGTGCGCATTGCCCACCGGCAGCCAAGCGTGCGCTTACCGTTGCTCCAACTCGCCCGGGAGCTTCGGCTGCTCCTGCCCACCGGTGGGCTACACCTTGGCCTCGGATGGGCGCGCGTGCCAAGGTAAACGAGCAATTCCTTGACTCAAACGTGCTGATTTGTATAGAATCTTTTTTGCGCTGTGTGTTCAGATATCAACGAGTGTGAAAGCGGGAGCCACTCTTGCGACCATTCGCATAGCTGCTTTAACATCCACGGAGGTTACCGCTGCGTGACCTTTCAGTGTCCAACCTTCTACCAGCCGGCAGCACATGAGTGAGCATACTGTTCATTTATTTTTGTATGCTTTTTTTAAAATCTGGGTCATGAATTTTAAATAGGAAAAAAAAATGACAATAGCAGGCAACATATTCAATGCAGACCTTGTATTAGCGTTTGTGTGTTAAAAGTTGCAGTACACTTTTTAACCTGACAGAGGGCGCTAGTTAGCCGTTGACTGCTCTATTGGCAAAACGGGCTTCTTTCCATCCCATCTGTGTGGCAGCTTCTCATTGTGAGCCCTTTTTTTTTTTTTTTTTAATATGTATTTGCAATTAAGCCGTCAAAAAAGCACATGAAAATGACCTTTCCATACACACACACACAGTACCTGCTTCTTCTCTTCAACATTCCTGTTTCCGAGAGCACGTTTTTTTTTGTTTTTTTTCCCCCAGCAGGAAAAATAAGCTCGCCGCTTTTGGGCACCTCGGGACCCCGTCCAGCATCAGCGCGGCGACCCAATTAGCGGTGGAACGGCCGATGATGGATGGTGTCCGTGAGGGTCGGTGTCAGGCGATTAACACTGGCTTTGCCGTCAATAACACTAAAAGCGCGTCGCTCAGCTGGGTAAACGCGAACGGACACTTTTTGGGATACTCCAACTTTCCAGCGAGAGGTTGATTGAAAAAAAAAAATATAGCATGACTGCGGCGATGGTTAAATCTTTGGGTTGGAGGGGGCCTCCTTGTCCAAATAGCGCATTAATCATTGAACATACAACATGACAATAATTACAGTATCTCTGTTTTGGACTCTTATTTTTGGAGCCAGGTTTATTGGGATGTGTATGATTTGATTTGTGATGTCACCGGATCGCATCGGTATAGATTTTTTTTTGGCACGGACTGGCCGACCACACGGTCTTGGCGTTGGAGTCGCTGAGCGACTTGGACTCTCACCTGCTAGCTGGCTCTCGGCCCCCGTGTGCTTTTTCCTGCGGTTGGGTTTTGAAAGCTCCACTGTACTCACTCGGGTAAGTGTTACTCTCGAGATGGAGCGTCGGGTTTGGACTCATCCGGAGGACGCTCGTTCCCCTCGGAAAGGCGGATTACTCAGACGGCGGCTTTTTAATATCGAAGGACGGATTGGTTCTCTGCGGTTTCTGCTCACGTGTCTCCCGCTTGTTTTGTCCCTCCCCCAACCCGATTCAGATTGCCCAACGAGGAATCGTTCAGCTTGCGTTGCCACAAGACCTGCCAGCCCAACAATCAGGAATGCTTGCAAGAACCTGTCCAAAAGGTTACCTACACCGTCCACTCTCTACCCAGCTACAGGGACCTCCAACAGCCCGAAGGTGAAACGGACGGCGTTTGAATCTTCCGCTCAATGCCATAAAAAAAAAAAAAAATTCCCTTTCACAGAAATTGTTTTCCTGCGGACGTCGCTGCCGTCTCATTTCGCCAACGGCGACGATGACGTCGTCTTTGAAATGCTGAAGACGGACGAGCACTTCTCCTACGACGTCGTCAAGCGCTTTTACCAGGGTTACGTCATTGGTAAGACAAAATTCATTTCTTGAGATGGCGTCGAAACACTACTTTTATGTGGGCTTTTCCAGGTGCGGTGAGGCAGGTGAAGCCAGTCGCCGGACCTCGGGACGTGGAGCTGCGGGTGGCTTTGAATTACTTTAAGTCGGGATTCGTCTCGCACCGCAACATTGTCGTCATCTACATCGTCATCTCCGAGTTCTGGTTCTGAGCTCAATCGCTCATGGTCATTTCTTTTTTTTTTAATGGAGGTGAATTTTATTTATAAAAGTATTTAGATAAATGAAGAAATAAGTGAACAATAACTGTCAACACCAAGAATGTTCTGAATCAGTTTTGTAATGTTCTCTGTATGTTTTGAAAGTATTTTTCATGGAGCAACTGTACATTTTTGATGTAAAATGAGTGCTGAAAATGTGAATTTCTCCAAAGTGCAATTAGTTGTGACTATGAAAGACCAATTGTCAGTAGGTCACTGTTTTTTTTTTTTTGCATTCTCCACTGCCTGCAGAAATCAGCCATCTTGCAACTTCCAAGTCTCCCAAAATTTTTCCCTGTAACTTCACACCGCCAGTTTCCTCAACAAACTTCCAGTTTGGTGAGGATATTTCCACTTATTACCGCTCGCAGGGATGAATAATCAGATATACAATACTGGAAATGTTTTGTTCTGTAAATAACTCACGTTAAAGATGAAAAATGGCTCCAGGGCGAATACTTATGCCACGTATATAATCAACTGATCTGACTTTGACCACCACCGTCGTGTTCCACGTGGCCAACCAAAACATAGGGGGCAACCATAGCGGGGGGGAAAATCCTGTGATCTAAACTTCACCACACTCCATGGAAATCCCAGATGCTTGTCCTGTGGCAACAACTGTCCCACAACTTGTCTCGGATAAATGAAAATCTGGTCTGCAGACTTTAAACATTGCACTCAAGTGAATGGATTTCATATGTCGGATTGGGTAGTAATTATGTGTAATTAAAACGTTGCAGAAGTCAAGTCAGGAGAGGGTAAAGATTACAATAAATGTTATCTGCTCCATTCATTCACACACTTTGGACTGTTTGTTTTCATTGAACTGCGTGAAATAGGCTTGAAAACACTAGCACATGTTTTGACTCCGCCCCTTACTGAGAATCAACCAATGAGCTTTCAGTTCTACTTCCGTACCCGCCCCCTCCTGCCTAACACACATGAAGCAAGAAAACATGGCAGCTACTACCGATCCAAATGACCTTTCAGTGTCTATCGCGCGTATTTTGAATGAAAAATACTGCCCCGAACACTTGGAGGCTCTTAAAAGGTTTACGATCGCTTTACGGGACCAGCAATACAGGTGGGAACAAATTCGTGCGTTTTCTCGTAGTACGATTATGCAGATGTTAGCTTGTTTGCTAAGCTAACTCACCTGTCACGAATACAACTAAACAAGCCATTTGACTGTAATAGCATTCTTTGAATACACCGGTACAGATGGAAGACAGGTCAGAATATATATACATTTATTTAAAGTGATCCTTAAGTGACCTTATTCAACTGAGAGTGACTATATTTTGCGCAGCACGCCTGATGACGTCAGCAAAACAGTATTTACAGTCTAAAATGGCTTTCATGGTCCACCATTTCATTCACGGTAATTCACTCGACGACCTGAAGGTCCTAAGAGTCCGCTGTTTGCTCACGGGATCAATTAAACTAGAGTTAATTCCAAATGAAATCTATTCTTATTATTAGGTAATTGTGTCATTTGATTTGCTCGACCTCCAGGGATGCTGTGGATAGAGAAGCTTTCCTCACTATCCTGAAAGTCTTATCTCGACTAAGCGACGAGCTTCAAGCTCCCAGCGGCGCCGATCGGGACCTGAAATCCGCCGCCTTGCAGCTTCAACTCGCCGCCGAGTGCTTCCGGGCTCTGAGGAACTCCTGCGTGCAAAGTGCTCGCAACCAAAGCCTCCTCAGGTAACAACATGCATAATTCATGTGCGGCAATACGTCAATATGTTTCGTCTTTCAGGGACCTTGGTTTTGTTCATGTTTCCATTCAACTCCTGAGATTCCTCCACACAAATTCAAAGAGCGACGATGGCATTTTTGAGTGTAAGTTTTGAGTTATCAATCCGTCTCAATATTGCAAATTAGTTTGGAATGATTATTTTATTCACTGTGACCTATTTTTCTTCAATGATCTCTTTTAGCACTGCGTTGTGGGATCCAGTTTCTTGGCAATCTGTCCGTGGGGAACCAAATGTGTAAAGAGGACATTTGGCGGATGAGTTTTCCAGATCTGCTCTTGTAAGTTCATGCAAAAAAAAAAAAAAAAGAGATCAGGAATTCTATCAAGGAGAGAATTTCTCCCAATTTCTCCACATTGCGAGCAGGCAGCTGCTCAACGTTGACGACGAGAAGACGGTGAGCTACGCTTCCATGGTGCTCCACACGTGCCTGGATGAAAGCAAGGTGGAGGAACTGGCCCAGCAGAACATCCAGCTGGCTCTCAGGGTGGTGGATCTCTGCCAAAGCCAGCCCGAGCTGGACTGGACGTAAGAGAAAATTGCCACACTTGTCCATGTCACAGGAGAGTCTTTTTTTTTTGATCACATTATCTTGATTAACAGGGTCCTTATCGCAACTCAGCATTTTCTCAAGTCTTCGGCTCTGGTTGAAAACATGTATTCTGCAATGTTGCCCAGTGAAAGGTCATTTATTTTGATGATTTGGAAAATTGTCAGATGACAAAACATGGAGCCAGCTAATCTGCTACCTTTTTATTCAGGCTGACCCTCTTAGAGCTGATCTCCGCCCAGCTTAATGGCGGAGAGTCGCCGGATTGCGGCATCCCTCCCGGCGTGGCCCGTTTCCTGGCCTCCTCCTTCCAGAAAGGTTGCGGCGCCGTGCTGAGCCTGGCCACTGGCTCCGCCTCCAGCAACGAGGTGCACTAACTTCTTCTCAAACCTTTCCCCATCCACTGCGGTGGACAGTGACAATATCGTGTCATTCTCCGCAGGTCCTGCAGGAGGCGTTAACAGTGATCAGTTTACTCGACCTGCTGTGTGAGATGACGTCACACCATGGACAGTTCATGTTCCTACAGGACCATCCGGACCTCCTGGTGACCACTGTAGGTAAATCAAATCACAATTCCGTCCCCAATCTTTTCGTAAAGGCGGCGTGATGCAAAACAGGTCCCATTCCTGCCCCCCCCCCGCACTCGATCAAATATAAAATTGAAGTGTCTCCCTCCTGATTCTCATCAGAGCTGCTGAAGCAGGTTCACACCATCGGCAAGAACGGTAAGAACATCTTCAGCCCGGCTCAGAATTTCGACACCCTGGTCGACGTGCAGACGGACCCGTGTGACCAGTCGCCCGTCGTCAGCTTCAAGGCGCACCTCATCAGGCTTGTGGCCAACATGTGCTACAGCCACGTTAACAATCAGAACAAGGTAAGCCTAAAAAAAGAAAAAGAAAAAGCATATTTTTTTCGTAACGTACCTTTTTTTGCAAGATAGAAATTTTCCCGACATACCCGCTCTCTAGCGTGTTATTATTTTACAACAGGCGTCCGTCAACTCAGCCGGACGACGACAGACAGGAAATGAGTCGATGGACTGTTTTTTTTTTTTTTTTTTTTTACAAAGCCCTAGCCGTGATTTTTATCAGTCAACATCTCACTCGGCACACGGAGATAAATATCACGGCGGTCTGAGGAGGAGCTGGCGATTATAAAGGCCCCCGTCCCGTTTAATAGGAAGCGATAGATGGAATGCTTGCGGGATGGACACCCTGGTTTGGCCTCGCCGTCATATTTATGGATGCTGATCTGCGGCCTGTCAGTGGTCAGAAATCACCCCCGTATCTGTTTTCACCACGCAAAGTTCCAGTAAACCACATTTTACTCCGTTCGCCCGTCTGGAGAGACGGGAGCATAAGATGTCCCCGCCAAGCGGCCAATTGGATGAAGTTCCGTCGCTGCTGTGGAAAATGCAGAGCGGGGGCTGTTTGTTCTCATCTTTGACAACTTTTTTTTTTTGTTTTTTATACCAGGCTATTAGTTCTGGCACTCTATTTGGAGAGTAACCGCCGTGACAAGTGGAGGTCAGCGGCAAGCAAATACAATAATTGAGCCTATAGACGCAAATAAATGATAAGAAGCAGATGATGGCGTCGTGAGAGGCGAAGCCACAACTATGCCGCTGCTTTTTTTTGGTTTTGTTTTTTGTCTTTTTCACTTCCCCCCCCCCCCCCCCCAAGTGTAAGGTATCACTTGCCTTCAAATAATCGCTCGGAATTTTTAAACACCGGCCCTTTTTTTTTTTTTTTCCTTCGGACTTATTATAAGAGACAACAACATTGGTTTTGCAATTGTGGCCGAGGAGAATTGAAATTTAACGCAGATGGTTTCGTATCGGTCCTGAAAAGAAAACGACTGAATTTGTCCCCCCTCAGGTGAGAGAACTGGAAGGGATCCCGCTCATTCTGGACAACTGCAGAATCGACAGCAACAACCCTTGTATCCTTGACAAAATATCATTTCCATCAATACCTTTATGAAAATTCTTCCTGATTTAACACTCCCAGTCATCAGCCAGTGGTCCATTTTAGCCATTCGGAACCTCTTCGATCGCAACCCGAAGAACCAGGAGCTGCTGGCTTCTCTCGAACGCCGCGGCGACGCCGACTACTCGGCGCTTAAGAACTTGGGCTTCCGCGTGGAGGAGCGAGACGGCGCCTTTTTGCTCAGACCCACCCCGAAGGACCTTTGAGGTCTTCGCTGGAGCGCAGGTTTTAAGAAAAATCTTGCACGTAGTTAGACGCTTATAGAGTAGGAGCTAAACAAGCTAGTCCAAAGATAAACAGAGAAGGGAGGGGGAGCGGGTTTACAGAATCCCGACCCGATAAGCTGAACAGTCCTGACACTTCAACAATGCGTGCGCTGCCCCGCCCTGTTTGCTCTGTCTCCCATTTTTGCTAATGACAAGATGCGCTGAAACAATCGGCCAGACTCTGCCGTCAATCCGCCGCCATAGTGCGGGGAGCTTACGGGGGTTCCGGTCGCCAACCATTTCAGACGGCTAACAAAACAGCGCTTACTTGCGCTCCAACGGTCGGCTGCAATGCTTTTGAGCACCCCCCCCCACGGGAAAAAAAAAAAAAAAAAGTCATTCAGCACCGCCACGCCCGTCTGGTCGCCTCCCGACATATTAGTCAGGGCCGCGACTTCTGGAGTTTCCCAGATCAGCGTTTTACGTTGCTTTGTGTTCCCCCAAAAAAAAAAAAAAAAAAGTGAATAAAGACATTTGTTTGCGACCCGTAACGTTTTTTTGTAACGACTTTATTGAAGCCACGAAAAGGCCAGATGTGACCAGAAAAAAAAAAAAAAACAACAGACTCCAAATGTTATCAGAATGAGCCGCGTGTGGAAGTTGCTTTTGGAAAGCAATTCTAAAAACACTCCAAATTTTTCACTACTTTCTTGACAAAGGGTTATTCTGACACAATTATTTACAATTTAGCAACAACGGTAGAAACCCCAAATAATTTATAGCTCTCAAATGCAACCCCCCCCGACACACACACACACTTTGTTTTTTTTTTTGGCTAATGTCCTTTCCTTTTTGTAAATGACATAAAGTGCCCTCATATAAAAATATACTCTACAAATTGTTTTCTCAGTTACATCAACATTTAACACATGACGGGGTGATGAGCCATTCATGGGAACGTCCACTGCTGCACCGCGCTGGCGGGCTTGCCTTGCCTTGCCTTGCCTTGCGTACTTTTCTCACCCCCTTTTAAAAACAACAAAACAATGAACACAGTCGGGATGGAAATAGAAAATCCATAGCTTGAAAAGGTGACCCGGGGGAAAAAGAGTTCATCCATAACTGCACAAGTCGAGGAAAAAAAAAAAAAAAAGGTGAGTTTTTGTTTCCACCTTCGCAACATAAATTATTTTTCAATTCAGTGTTCAAACAATATACAGTGTTGAGTTACGGCTTGTTAGCCTTCCATATGGACTCCATTGCTCGCCCCCTCCCCCTTCCTATTTATTGTATCCGACACCTTTTTCCATATTTTTGGACTTTTTCTTAAAAACCTTCTAATAACATCTCCCGTTCTCTTCCAGGACGCGTTGTTTCTCAACGCCCATATATGGTAAGTCATCCCCAAAAAAATGTGCAAAATATTGGAATAAATACTTTGATGAAGACACCCTGACCTTTCACCCCTCTGGGTTTTTTTTTACTTGCAGGTGGAAACTTTGGATTTTTCCCGACAGGTGTTGCACTTGACCACACAGCACCAATGAAACTTGCAGTTGCACTGCCAGACTCGGGTATAGTGACGCGTATCGAAACCGCGGCCGCAACACATCTCGTTGCATCCGTCGCCGTGACCCGCCGCCGCCGTCCCGTTGCAGAGTCGCCCCCGCGTCCCCGTGCTCCCCGTGACCTTGTCCTCCTCGCAGTAATTCGGCGAGCGTTCCAGGTACACCAAATCGGTATCGCTGGGTTTCTGATAGGCTCGGCCTTCTTTGAGACGTAGGAAAGAAGGTTGGCGGAGACGGGAGGCCTGGACCGGCTCGACTTGAACCGCCGCGCCGTAGCGTTCCTTGAGCAGGAAACCGATCTCTCGGAATTTAGGCAAGGTGATCCAGCAGGTCTTGGTGGTGCAGGAACCCGAAACCCCGTGGCACTTGCATTCTAGTTTCATCCTTTCTTCCAGGATCTGTTGACAAATAACCCCCGAATTAATTCCGACTCGGATGGATTCCGATTTTTCCGTACCTTCCGCCCCGCTTCGTTGTTGTGCAGGTTCATCAGGCGCCGTGCGTTTTTCTTGATCTCCCGGGCGTCCACGAATCGCCGGGAGAACTCCACGCCGTATTTGACGTCGGCCGAGCAGCCGCCCCACTTCCATCCTTCTTCGCGGTGGTGGTAGCCCTGCTTGTCGCGGTCGCAGCCGCATTGGCTAAGGTTACCTCGGCTACACGCCGCCGTCACCGCGTGGGCCACGCCGGCAGCGGTGATGGCGTAGGTGAAGGCCGCTTCTCGACTACCTAGTAGGAAATCAAGAAAAACGGATCAAATCCGGCCACCTCTGGTATTACGTTGTCAGCGTTGAGGACTGAAGTTCTTTCATGTAGCACATGCAGAATGTGGCTTCCATTAGAAGACGTCATCCGGTTGGCAGTAGCGGACCCCCGCTCGTAGCTTAGCTTTTAATGGGCCCGTGATGCCGTAGGCCACCGAAATATGGTCATACCATCACGGATGCTGACTTTGTATGGGGAAGCATCTGGATGCTCCTTCTGACTCTTTTTTTTTTTTTTTTAGTCAATGAGGACATGAAAAGCCAAGATTTCCAAAAAGCAATTTTTGAAACATGGACTCGTCTGACCACAGCGGACTTTTCCACTTTGCGTCATCTCAGACAGAGCCCAGAACTCGCTTCTGGATGTTATTGCTTTTCCCTTTTTTGCGAGACTTGAGTCTTTTTTTTTTATTTTTATATATATTATTTTATATCTATTTTGACTTGAGTTGTTTTGTTTTTTTTAGTAGAGGCAGTGACAAATTGCATTTCCTTAAAACGCCTTTCCAAAGTCCTCCCAATATTCTTTATAGACTGGTGTCAGGTTTTGAAACGCTGGGAGGGAAGTTTTATTTTTTATTTTATTTTTGTACGTGCTGTGATTTTGAAACATTCTTCGGATAATTTCTGGCTATTATGGCTTGTCGATGATGGAATCCCCATAAATTCCCCACAATTATTTCTTGTTGTTCTTACACCATTGGACCCTTTCAAGGACGCCCCCCCATAAGAAGCAATTACGACACTCTTACTACTTGTCGGATTTTCATTCCTGGTGAATTCTTCTCCTCCAATTTTTTAAACAACTCATTAACGTCCACAAGTGCAGGCTGAAGTCGTCATCATCAGTTTTTGGTTGACTTATTGTCCAAAGTTGAGGAAAACACAAGTGACATCTACTGGCTGAGCAAAAGATTTCTGGATAAGCCTTTCCTGTTATGTTTTATATGTTTCATGAATGGAATTTCTCACACAGCTTAAATGTCCACATTGTTTTTGCAAGCGATACGACGATGTCCAAACCCTCCGTGGCTAAACTTGACTGACACGTGCCCATTTTTTTGTTTTTTTTCGGGTCACCGTTTGAACCGGAGAATAAACACCCTTATATTTGACGATATGCTTCACGGGTGGGGGGGGGAATTAATTTACCGGCACCACGGTGGGTCGATGTAACGGGATATCCGCCCGCGCCAATCAGTATAATACGTCCTCTCAACAGGCCGCGGTATTAACGCACGGGGGCCATTCTAATGGCTTCCCTCCAACCTGACAAAAAGTGAAACCATCGGGTTCCATAACTAATAACAAATTCTTCTCTCATCAGGCTAAATCTGTACAATCCGCATATATTGTACAAGGGGGGGGGTCGAGATTTGTTTGGATTGCACAGCAGCGCATTGTTGCCATCCAGCTGCCGGCCAGGCCTGACTTCAATTAGCGGTTAGCGTGATTCGAGTCGGCTTTTTTTTTTTTTTTTCTCCACGCTTAATGAGTTCAAAAAAAGAGCCGCGGTCAAGCAGATGAAATGCTACAGATGCTAGATGAGGAAGTAAAACTGTGACTTGTGTCACTTAAGCCTTTTTTTATTTTTTTTATTTGATTTCAAATTTGGTCCAGTGTTACTTTTCAACAGGACTGGAAGTTCTTAACAAGTCTCCGTGGGGAGTCCAGAGCATATTCTCGGGCCAGTGAAAGGAGACATTTCCCTTTTTTGACAAAAAAGAAAGGAAAAGGATCCAGATGTCTGTCTCTGTGGAACAAAAGTGATTGCTCCCAGAGCTGCGAGATTAAACGCCCGTCCAAAAACCGCAACAAAACATTTCACATGGCGATAGAATTTAGAGAAAGGCTCTCGCAAAAAAAAAAAACGTGGACGGCAGCCCAAACCCGGGCATCTACCGGGCCTTAGCAGATTTAACCACGCCAATGGACTGACCTACTCTCAGCTCTTGTCCGAAGACCGTCCTCTCGCCGAGGGCCGAGCAGTTCCAGCGCCCGTGGCGGAACTGGTACTGGCACTCGTCGATGCCCAGTTGGGCGCCCTCCCCGATGACGATGATGGCGTCCGGGCGGCTCTGACAGAGGGCTCGTTGACGGGGCGCTAGGCCCGGTATCTTGTTGCAGATGATGTTGGCGCCCAGAGCGACCACGGATGATAGCGTCCTGTATGTAGACATAAGACCGTATGCAGTTTTCATTCCGTAGCTTTGCCTGAAGAACTGCATTAAATAAGGTCGTTTGATTCAAAATGCCAAATCGCTACTTTTGTCCAATCCTGATCAAATGCAAATTTGATCTTGTAAGACTTTGACGCACAAGGTAGTTTCAATTCCAAAATGTTCGACACGACTCAAATCTACAATATCGTGAACATAATTATCGCTGCTAATTAATTGATAAAAGCTCATTAAGAACTGTGCAAAACAATAAATAAATGTCTATCTGTGATTTTTGTTTCTGCTCTAACATGAAATTTGACTGACTAAATATTCCAATTCCCATTTCCACCCCCCCCATTTTTAAAAATATCCTGTCTCGCCAAAGAGGAAGCTCAACAAGTCAGTGTGGAAATAAAGCAGTGCGCGTTATTTCCTTGTGTTCAGCACCTGCGTCCTCGCCGTGCGTAAAAAAGAAATTTTATCCGAGAATAGGTGTGTTTAACATGCGGGGGGGGAAAAAAAGGAGCAGCGCGTAAGGTGGGGGAACGTACAGGTAGCTACCGCTGGTGAGGATGAGGAAGATCTGCGGATAATACACGGAGAGCAGCGCGCTGCGAGACGAGATGATGAGCATGGTTGCGCATTGAACGCAACTTGATCCTCACTCCTTCTTGTAATAAAAAAAAATCCTTTAACACGTCCAGGTACGCGTTGGATTCAAGGTTTTCCCGATTCCGAGCTCCACTGGCGGTGCGCCGAGGGTGAGCCGCTGCATCCCGAGGCCGAAGTGCGCGCTCCCACCTGGGCTGTGAGAGTGCGTGGGTGGGCGTGGTGCGGGTGTGGATAGGGTGGGTGGGTCGCTTCGTGAGCATCCGAAAAGTGGCGCTGTGGGTCTTTTGCGAGGGAAGGCATGCACATCCTACTTTGTCGCGAGCTTCCAATACCGACCCGGCCCACGCCTCCGTGGGATGGGACCCTCAGGAACATTTTATGGAGGGGGGGTGGGGGGTTCTTTAATATTGACTATTCAATGTTCTAAATATTTAATTAGCACTAAACTTGTAAAAATGCCATCATTCTGTGGTATTTGATGATTCGACAACATTCAAAACTATAAATAATTTGCATTAAATTAAAAGACTAAACGCAAATAATAGTTTGAACATTTTTGCAGTTATTCTTTTGTCTACCACGAGGGGGAGCTCGCATACGACCACAGTACCACGCTATGAGAAATATTGCATTCAAATAATAAATGCAATGAATAATAATGAATAATTAATGTCATTGAGCAGAGGTACGGTCTTAAATGACAAAAATAAATCAAATCAAACGTGTCGCCTTAATGCACATACCAGAGCCTCCCTTTTAACATGCTTCTTTGCTTTTAATCCTTTTTTTAGCAAAGAGTTGAGAGGTCACGTTTTATTCTCTCCAGGCCCCGGATGTTGAGTTCGTCAGCGTTTTTGCGCCCTCGTGTGGCGACAGTGGGAAAACACATCTGCAGCCTCAAACGCAGGTAAATACACATTTCAGGACTAAATGTGTAGGTTAGTTATTGAGTTAGTTATTACCATCTTACTTTTCCCTGTTTTGTAAATAATAAGAAGGGAGTGTTACGTTCAATTCCTCAGAAGCTACAAAGGATGATCTTTTTTTTTTATTGGTTCCCTTCACAAGAGGACAAAGTACATATTTTATCCGTCCACAAACTGTACTTTCAAATCTTTACAACCACAAGGCGATTTTTTTCTTTTTTTTTTTTTTAAATAAATCCCAAATATGATGTGAGATTCCCCCCCCCCCCGGAGGAAAAGGAGCTCTTTAATTCCAATTGATTGAGAATGTAAACAAAACTAAAACTACAGTTTATTCTTTGAAAAGATTGGTCAGGGGCTCATTTGGCTGTTTTGAAAAATGTCCAATCAGATGTGCTTGAATCCTTTGTGACTTTCACTCTGACTGACCTTCTTAACCACATGTTCCAAATGCCAAAATAGCTCTTAATAGTGTGCGTTCAAATCTTGGCAGTTGCACGGCAAGATCTGTTTCTTTTCACATTTCTCGACTTCCCCTTATGTTGGGAACGCGTGTGGCGCCAAGTAGGATATCAAATCAGGGATGAGAGGAGCCATAAAGTCTTAATGAGTTCATGTCCGTCAAGGGTGTTGACAGATGAGACATTATCTGCTCGGTTATGGTGATTGACAAGGGAAGCATCATCCTGCTCATAAAATCTTTTTACGGGGTCTTTGGATGGTCATTCCAGAATTGGTTAAAATCCGCAATCCGTTTAGTTTGACCTCCTCCCGGTAGTTGTTCATACGTCGAGAAAAATATAGGCAAAAATCGGCAAATGAAATGGCCGATTCCTGCTGAATTTTGTGCAGACAACTTTATTATGCTGCTCCCTGGTGGTCAGGAGGACCAACACAATGGGTATTGAATTGAAGCAAAAAAAATAATAATCTCGATCGTTGAATTGTTGAATATTTGACGATGCGAGACACAAACACATCGTCATTTGGGTCTCTCGAGAGAGCAGCGAAATGCGCATTATTTGCCGGAGGGGGAAAAAAAAATGGAATCAGGACATAATTGGCTGTCAAAAGCGGTGGAAATATTTAGCATGTCGCCAAGCAGAGATGACATGAAGAGCGACTTAATGCTCATTTAGCAGTCAAACATAAGTAGTAGCAACACTTGTTCCGATTGATTTTGCCAAGTTTGTCTTTGAGCAGGACGTGCGCCAGGGATGTGTCAGCGTGAAGCGCGTTTAAGCTCATTTAAGGCAAATCTCGGGTGTTTAAGGAAAGCAGGTCGAACCCTGGCGCAGAATCGGGGTCATCGTGTCAGTCCGGTGGGTGTCAATCAGAATTTGGCTTTTGTAAGTGTGGTGAATTCTCTTGAAGCTAAAGTGAGCTATGGTGATTTTTAAAAGGCAGAAATTGAATCCAGAAAGAACAAGCTGTTGTTTTTGAGGCGTCTTCACTGCTTGAATCCCACTAAAGTGATTTTTTTTGCTGCTGCAGCAAATGCTTTTATTTATGTGGCAAACATGTTGCAGATGTGGAGATGTGACAATGGAGCCTTTTTGAGAAGAACGACACATAAAAGCGGACGATATATCACGAGTGAGGAATTGATTTGACAAGTTTTTATTTTGATTTTTTTTTTTCTGTCATGATTTTGATTTTTTTAACATGTCAAATTGCTTTTTGTAGCTAAAGAATTTAATGAAGAAAGACGTTCAAATGTAAAATATTGACATTTATCGCAACAAATGAAGCAACTTGTTTGTTCCAAAACAATTTAATTTTTATCTTATGTTACGTTGGGGGACAATACAATGGACAATTAATTTTGTCAACTTTTATTTCTGTTTTAAAAAATGTGGCAAAACCGATTTTCAAATTAGCAAAACTATTTATCTTCTTAGTTTTTTAAATTTTACAGTCCATGGCCATGTTTTAATTAACAGACGAGGTGTTAATTAAAAAAAGTGGTCATATTAATTTCTTTTCAACTTTGATCCACTCCGAATACCACCATCAGGTCTCAAGCACTTCAGCAATGTAAGTACCGCCGATATCCTCAGGGGGGCTCTTCACCCCCACGTTTCACATGGTGCACCAAACAAAGCTGCACAGCAGCCCAGAAAGCTCCAGCAAGAAGTTCCACCATTTTGGTTCCTACAGTCCAGATGGTTCCTTTTGCTCCGGCAAGCCCCGGGTATCCCAGTTTTTCTTTTTTTTTTTTTTTTTGTATAACTACACGCAAACACATTTGTGACCCCATTTCATCCTCCTATAGAATATAAATAATTATTTGAATTATGATTGAATAACAGAGACATGACATCATACACAAAAGAGAAAATTTGTGTGTAAATAGCAAATTGACATGGAATGCAAGCAGTTCTTTTTTTTTTTTGTCAAGTACTCATGCAAATATTTGAGGTACTTAAGATAATCAATACTCGGCCACATACGATCGGACGATTTATTTATTTTTTGGTACACATTAAAACTAAATTTGCTTTTACTCAATATATAGTTTTTAAATAATCAGCCAATCAATCGGTTATTTGAATTTAAATCTCTTTTTTGCCTTCCAAGTGAGGAAGATGGATTTTATTTTTAAAATCATCGTCACATACATGGACAGTTAATTTCTATCTTATAGAGTTGATTGAACGTGCTGAGTTTGTTTGATTGCATCCATTTATAACGTCAGCGCGGCTGTTTTTTTTTATCCGCAATTGTAATTTGCATGGGAAACAATTGCCAAAGTTTCAAAACACAAACAAATCATCCAAGGAAGAAAACAGTCCCGTCGTGTTTGCGCTGACCTTGCTGATTGTGTTTTCTTTCAATCACACGGGTCAGGACGGCGGGGTCAGGCCCCATGGATCATTTACTTTAACGGCCGCTTCCTGCCCGCTCGCACGCACGAGGCACACGTTATTGACTCGACGCGATGCGCTAAAAAAAAAAGAGCTCGCCGAATGGCTACCGATAGGCCAAAGAAAAGGCTTCGTCTCATTCGGTGCCCTGTTGGGACGACAGATGTGTCGATGATGTCATGTCGAAAGAGGAGAGGGGCGGGAGGGCGGACGGGCGGGCGGATGGGCGAGGAGGAGCCTCCATCCCGTACTGGGAAAGGAGGGGAGGAACCAGCACATCCTCCATTGCTGTCACGTGATCATTTTATAAGATGAAAAGCCAGCCTCCAAAATGACTTTTCCAAAAAGATGCGACAAATGCGCCAAATTGTTGTTGTCGTTTTTTTGTTTTTTTTTAAAGTCGTAGGACCTCTCACAAAGCGCACAGGCTGTTGGAGCTATAATTTACTTAGCGCAGTCATTGCTGAAGTTTACCCTCCCATGCCGGGACGGGCCGCAGCATAAGAACCCAATTGTTCTCGCGGTCTGTAGTGACAATGGCTGTTTGTGGTCCTCCAGAGAAGAGGAGGGGAGGGGAGGGGGGGGGGAGAAAGGAGAGCCATGCCATCCAAGTCATTTGTGCTTGTGACTGCATGTGGTGGCAGGCCGTGCGTTTGCCTACCTGGGCCTTTAAAACGCATGACCGAAATGAAAACAAAATGCGTGATACTCGTCAGAGGTGCTGAAATCTGGGGAAAAATGCACTGATGCACTTTTTAGCTGTTTATTGAACAATAAAACACATCATGCAAAACTGCTGCTGGCCACAGCTCACACTCTGACGCTCACACGTGTGATAACTTGAAGAATATTCAAAATTTCCCCAAAAATACATAAAAAGCGAAAAATAAAAGGCCCTAATTAAAATTCAGAAGCACAAAAACAAACTTAAAAAAAAAATTGGTTTTCAAATAAAAATTCTGCATCTCAATTTATGTGTAGAACAAACATTTAAAAAAAAAAATCTACAAAATAACACCAGAGGTCCTATCCAGGTAACCGGGGAGAAACCAGGGAGAAGCAATGGAATCTTTCTCAATTCTTTGAATGTCCAGCCAATCAAGTTAAGTTCCCTTGGTCATGTGACTCTAACATTGGAAGGACAGGCAGGCAGCATTTAAAAAAAAACAAAAAAAAGAAATTCAACGTCAGATGGCACAACTATACTCCCCATTCTGTTTTCCCCAACCGTCTCCGAGCATCCAGACACGACCGGTTGGAACCGTCCGAAGCACTTTTCGAGCCAGTCGCGGTCAAAGGGTCAAGGGTGACCACAGAAACCTCACAGACGCCATTTGCCTGCGTAAACGCGGCCATTCCTGCCATTGTGTGTGAACCACACTGAAAGGCATTGTGCTCTTCTCAACCCGTTGCAGGAAGGTGCTCGCGAAGAAAAGAACGTTCGTCCGTCCGTCCCTCGTCTTTGAGGTCAAGTGCAAAGCGCCGGCCGGTGTCATCCATTCACCCGACACGTGGCAACCGAAGCGCCGCCTTGATACTAATTGGTATCAACATTTAGCGTAGCAGAACATTTAGGGTTCTAACCTGCACTTGAGGACAATTCAGGCCTCACTGGGTAATCATTGACCCGTTACCCGCGGCAACCAAGCCACAACATACTGTACAACCACTGGGCCGCAGATAATAAAGCGATAATACCTGCTCGGGCAGCGCACACACACATACGAGTCCATATTTGAGCATTTTCATATTATTACGGGTTGCTCGTGGGAAAAAAAAAATGTAAATAAAATACAATCATTCACCAGAGATGCTGATTTTTAAATGTATTGATGTGCGCACATCCTTATAAACGGGGTCTTGCCAGTTGTGACATGTTTTGCTCTGTTCAACCAATCAGAAGAAAGAAAAATGATGATGTCATTCGGTTCAATGAGGACAAATTAGAAATTTGTTTGGTTCAAGAAACAGTCCGATTGCAAATTTAGATGAATTGACATCGGCCAGCTCTGCTGAAGGCAAATTGGATTGACAAGGCAACACTTAAAAACTGACATTTGATTGGACAAAATAAAAAAATAAATGCAATAAGCCACCTGGAATTAAAAAATACAGTTTTGCTGAATGAATGATAAAATGTAGGTCAGTGCTTCTGATTATATTCAGACCAGCAGAGAAGGCCTTGCTGGCCCTGACCCTCCCACCACATGACTTAAAAGCACAAGGCTCATTTTTACATGACTTTTCTTGCATTTCACAAACTCCAGGAACAAATTTCAGTCGTGGTCACGTCCCGGTTCGGTCGAGCCAGTCTGCAGGAGTACAAAATGGATCTTTTCGTGGTGCAAGGTGGGGCATGTGTCGCATTGCAGCACTTATTTGGAGGGGGGGGGGGCATCTAGCATGCAACTAAAAGCGGCCTCGCCTACCTTGCTCACTATTCCCTCCTATCACTTGATAATTACTCGATCGATCAAAACTCGACTCGATAAAGTCACTAAAATAGGAGACAATAATAAATTTCATTCCTTGAAAATACACAAAACTATTATGGATAGAACCTTGTGGGTTCTTCTAATAGCATGAGATTCAATTCTGTAATTTTACATTAACATACATTAAAATATTGTGCCGAATATATAAATAGCATATCAACAAAAATATAATGTATGCCTGAAATATACATGCATAAAATCAGGTGGTTAATCAAATGAATGCCAAAGTGGACAAACCTATCCGACTGTTTCTACTTTGTTTTGTAATAAATCAGGACACAGGTTCATAACAATATTATATATTGTAATAATACACATTTTCAGGTATTCATTTGGAATTAATGGAAATTTTGACAGTACACTGGAGACTTTCGCTTTAACCGATGGACCGGCTTGGTTGTGCACACACACACACTTCAAGTTATTTGAAGCCAGTAAAAAAAAAAAATATCATTCTTCGTCTTGATGCACTTGAAGCTTTATCAGTATAAAAGTTAATCGACTTTTAATCCCTTTAAAGTATAGCCTGCATGCTTCATGTAGACAAGTCAAGGTTAGATGGATAGATAGAAAGAAAAATGCACTGGAGATAGAGACTTTATTCATCCACTTATCCATGAGGGAACTTTCCATTCGTCTTCAAAATGAGAACAACACAGCAGAATTTGGCAAAATAGGTATGCCAATTTACTAATATTATTAGAAGATATGATAAATAATAAACTACTGTCTTAAATATTCAAGATGGTAAGTAAAGTGTTTAAGAATATGAAAAATCTCAAACAACTATCAAAGTCATTTTCTTTTTTGCACTTCTTTTTTAAATACAGATATACAAAAATACACAGAAAGCAAATTTAAGAAATTTAGTTGAGAAATTATTAACACTATAAAACTTGGATAGTTCCTTTAGTTTTTCTGAATGATTGTTATAGATGTATTATTTACATTTGGGTCCTTGGAAAATATGTAAACGTGTGCTTCCCCACTTTTTGATGTCCTATATTATGCCTGATTGTTATGGCAGCTAAAAAATATATTTACCAAATATTGAAACATTGTTTTTTGAATGTATTCAGGAAAATAATTCTCATGAGTCCAATTGATTTGAAAGATATATAAAAATATCTACTTCACTTTCAAAAAAAAGAAAAAGAAAAAAAAGGAACTTTATCATGTCCATATCATTATCACTGCCTCAATTTGGACCCACAATCAACCGGTTATGAATGTTCTCGAAAGACGACATTTTGGTGAGTCTTGATCATCAAATTTAAAGTTGAACTTCTTTTGCGTGTGCGTTCAGGTAAATCAAAACTTATTTGAATATTTATCAACTTTTTATGAAGCACGTGGAGCTAATTAACTCGGTTTTACAGACTTGGGGAAATCCACTTTTGATGTCTTATCTAAGCTAATTAGCCAAACTGGGCTAAGTAGCTAGCAATTAACATTCTTTATATTTAATGCCTTTGTGTCTTCAAAGCCACGTTAAGTCATACACACGCATATTTACTGATGAAATACTTTTAATAGCGATATTAAAACGTAGGAGATCCCCCCCTATTCAAACAAATTGCAGTGAATCAAAGTCAAGGACTAGAATCGACTTAAACGTTTCTAATCTCACCATATTGTATTTTTTAAACGCCACTTGACGTGTACGCTTATTTTCCCCTTTCAAATCTTATTTTTGCACAAAGCTAAGCACCATGCAATATCAAATAGTTCTTTTTTTTTTTTTCCAATTCGCGGATGAGGCGAAAAAGGAGGGGGGTGTGAGGGAGCCCTCAATATTCATCTCCCAGCAGCCTACTTTTTGCAGCTTTTACAACGTCAAGTGGCTTTTCACTCTTTTTTTTTTTTTAATGCCCCCCCCTCCTCCTCTCCTCTTCTGTCCCCTTTTCTTGATCGACCTTAAAACAGATCGAGGAGCGAGGAGGGTTTGCTTGTATAACGAGCTGCTTTTCACCTCAGCTGAACTTGACGCATCTGCTTGAGCGGCGGGTATAGGACGCGCCGTGTCCCCGCTGAACCGAGCAGCCTTTTGCCGCGGGAGGAGGGAGCGAAGAGCGGCGTCACCATTAACCCGGGTTGCTGTCTCCGAACACGGACGCCGTTTTTTTTCCCCCTCCCTTCTCTTCGACGTCTGGAAGTCGTCTTTGTGAAGACGGGAATTAACGTTGAACTTGAACGTGGTATGTACTTCTTTTTTTTTGTGCTCTTCCTGGTTTGTTTATTTTGTTGGTGTCGAATACAGGACGTGCTGATAAATTTCCGCAGGTGGCCGAAACCATTTTGCGGTTCGACATATTAATCGCATAAATAGAAGCTTTTCGAGGGGAAATTAGCCTTGTTGCCCTAGTTCCGACTGGCACACGTCGATTCCCTGCCCTTTGTTATCCGCTCGAAGCGAGCTCCACCGGGGTAGCCGCTCACAAGCAACCTACGCGCGGGGGGAGCGTGACAGGCGAGCCGCTCTTTGGAGGGAACGGAAAAAAGTGCTTAAAAACGAGATACAGGATTCACCTATGGTCACATATCGTCCAGGAGTGCCCCCCCTCTGCCCCCCCGATCTTTCACTGTAGTTTCCCCCCCTGTGAGTTTTTGATGAAAACGAATTCAATGAAACGTGAGCTGGGCTTGCTCAGCTGTTGCTGGATGTGTTTTTTTTTTTATATAAACGATTAAAACGCCTTCGTAGGCTTCTATAATTCATCCCCAACCTAACACAGTCCCAAAAATATAAAAATATTGATCCTAGCGATGAGTGGGAGGGCGACTTCTGATCCTGTAAAAGGATAAAGATTATAAAAAGGCATCAAACACTGTTTTGTCGACTTTAATCCAAAGCATTTATCAAAGCACAGTTGTGCAATTTCCCCCTTTATAGCTTGTTGACCTTGTTTTGGCTGATGTCACACACACATCGTTCTTTGCAAAGGTCAACAGTGCATTTTTTTTTTTAGATCCCCATCTACCCTTATAGTTCCACACACCTGGGATTCCCAAGAAAAAGATCCAGCAACTTGCTTTTTCACTGCAAGTGTGTGTGTGTGTGTGGGGGGGTGGGGGGGGGCTGTCCCAATTGGGACGCCCACCCTCACATGTGATGTATTAATACTCCGACGTTGCATGTTTTGATTATAAGGGGAACTCGCAGCTCTAAAAATGCCATCGTGCCCGCGCCGTGTAAACTGGCAGTCTGAATTGACTCAGCACCGAGTCGAAGAGGCCTTTTTTGCTCGTCATTGATGGAACGGCGAGATTAATTCAAACCAAGAGCTGATCGGGATGTGCTTGGCAATGCGGCGTGGTGTTCCTTTAAGGATATTTCAGGCCAGTGGGCAGGACGTGGCGTTCGGGGGATTTTTTATCTTTTTTTTCCCGGCAAACACTCAGCAGCTGATATCACCGTGTAATATGTTCTGTCCCTAATGAGATCTTTTGCGGTGCCTTTAAGGCGCAGTCGGATACCTTTAAATGCAGTAACGGGCATAGATGCAACTTTAATTTTCTGCACGCACAGTTGCCGTTTGAAATCTGCGTTCATCGCCGCGCAGGGTTCTTAAGTGCTTGACCTAATTTCTCGGGCAGCAAAGAATCCACCAGTTGAAGGCCTGGCTCTGTGTGTGTGTGTGTGTGTGTGCGCATGCGCCTGCTGCTCTGGGTGTTTCCTCTTTGCCTTTCTAACAGGAAGCTGATGCGGAGTTCAACCGAGGACAAGGAAAAGGCCTTTTCTTTCCACTGAGAATCATTTGAGAGCGAAAGACACCGAGAGGGAGAAAATACTGCCCCCCCCACCCACCCACGACAAAAAGACACCGTGGGGGGAAACGAGAGCGAGCAGGATTTTCTGCCTCGCCTGCGATCTGTCCTTCTCTCGCTTCATCTTCGAGCATCTCGCTCCTTTTCCCGCACCCGTTTTCAGTCGCATCCCTCCCACGTTGTTGAGTGTGCGGCCAGTCAGTGAGCCCCGTGAGGAGATGGAAAGGAGAGACCATAAAGTAAATGAAACGCACCTCGGCGGCAAGCAGTGCAGGTTCTTCCAGTTTAGTTCAAATGCGGGCCGACCTGCTCGGGAAAGCTCGCCCCCGCGGCTTTAGTAAGCCCAATCGAGAGTCTTCAATCGTCGATCGCACAGGGAAAACAAATTGCTGCGTGTGTCTCCCCCCCCTTGTTGCTATAAATAGTAGATAAACCGCTTTGAGCGCCAGCGCCGGATGAAATATTCAAGTCAGCTTTCACTCGGGCGCAGGGTAAATGGGCATCGCGTCCATCGAAGGAGACGATGACTCGACGAAAGTCAAACTTTTTATTGCAGTGTCATGGAATATTTGGCAATGATGAGTTTTAAAAGTGTTTATTGCATATTGGTAGCAACCAAGACTTGAGCTGCACACGGTACAGCAGAAAATATTCCCCAAAAAATATTTTGCTCCAAATGGAATACAAAAAAGTGCCGTCTCATTTCCTAGCCCTTGTTTTGATCGCTATGTCAAATATGAAAAAGTTGCATACAAAAACAAAAAAAAGTTTGGAAAAGCAGCAGCGTGACATGTTCCAGCAGGAACGTGGTGCGTTGGGCTTGCACGCAGCCAGCCACGTTCTGTGTGCCACTCGCCGTTCTCCTGGCTTCATAACTCCACGACCCGTCGGCGTTTGCCTCACTTTTCCCGTTTTTGAGTCCACTTGTGTTTCCTGTGTTTGCCGCAGGGCCACCGGAGAACGCCCTCGAGAGCAACAGCCCCGTCGGACAACCGGTCGGTAAGTTCCTCTTCTCAACGTTGGATGAAAATGTGCGTGAACTTCCTCTCCGAGTGTCCATTTTGAAATTTATCGGACTTGACCCCCCTCCCACCTTCCCAAATTTGGACCAATTTTGGAGAGAAAGATCTTGTTGGCCTCCACAGTTGGGATCAGGTGTTATCCAGATGTGCTGGAAAGAGATCCTCGGGCTCCTATCAGCTATTTTGCGGAGAAGAGCCCGAACTAGAAAGTCCTCCCGGGAGGCTCGTGTGCTCTCCGCTGTCGGAGACATCTAATTTTTTGCAATAGCTTTTTTTTTTTTTGTATGTTGAGGTCCTTCAGGTCAAACTACAAGTGCCCCTCAAATTATTTATCACGTATCATTTTTTGCTTTGGATCATTAAGATGGTGTCTGTACCGATTGATATTAAAAGAAATAAATCTTTTCCAAATGTAAAAAGCAGCTAACGTCATCCCGCAGAAATGCGCATGCAGCGGGGAATATGATATGATATTTGACTTGAAGTTTCATCATCCAAAATAAAAACGGGAATGATTTACATCTCGCACACACAAAAAAAGTAATTTCCTATGGGAATTAGTTTTGAGATGGCTTTTAAAATGGCTGCTTTTCTCATCACCTCAAGATGGCGAAAACTCCCAAGCCGTCATCAAATTGTTTTATTTTATTTTTTTTGCGTGTGTAATTACCCATATTTAAGCTCTGAAGGTTCCATCCAAATATTTTCACATCTTGTTAAAAGTACCAGCTTGCTCATTTGAGGAATAAAAATGTCCCCGGGGACATCGCACAGTCGTTGTTTTTTTCCTTTGTTGCCTGATAAGCTATGATACTGGTTTCTATTTTGAAACATTTCTTTAGTTTGAAAGGCATCGCTATCATGGAGAGTTTGGCAAAATATTTAATATGGCAAAAGTTCTTGTTAAAATATGGAGAGAGCGTCATGTCATGTGTGAGCGAGCGAGCACCGCTCAAGGCGCCCGCCGCAAGCTGCTCGGCAGGCCCGGGGAGCCGGACTGCGGTGCACACAAAGGAGACGGCTCCATCTATATGCACCCCGCATAGGCCGGCTTTTGTCGAGGCCGACGGACACATGGCCGCCAGCGTCTTAAGCCCCGAGAGACGGGAACCTCTCTTTCCCGCACGCTGCCTCATTCGGACCGAGCTGATCTTTTAAAGCTCGTCTCGCTGAGCCTCAGAGTCGTCTCGTTGTTTTTTTGCAGCCCGGAGAGCACGTGCGGGAAAACGTTTGTCCTCCGACGTCTCCAGCGCTCCGGCAAGATGCACGGTGAGTGTTTGTTGACTTTTTGGTTTTGTTTTTACTGCACTTTGCACGCAACATTGAAATTAGACCAAAGAAAAGGAGCGAGATCAGTCTGGCTTCGCCTCGCCCGGCCGGCTTCGCTGTTGGCAAAGTCAAATGTCTTGCTTTTAATAATACTGGAGAAAAAACAACTAATTGTCGGTATATAGTCAGCGTGTAACATTTTATCGATAAATGTTTCCCCAACATGTATTTCAAATTTTATCCACTCTCAACTTTGGTCAAGTGGCTCAAGAAATCTTTCAAAGAATTGAGTCGATTCATTTCCCGGTTTGTGTCAAAAGTTAAAAACATTTCCTTGAAATTATGCAGCAACAAAATGCAAAGTTCACTATCATTATAATTTTAAAACACTCATTTGCATTTTAGCCTTTTAAAATGATGACTTGATTTCTTTTCCAAACTTGTGTTTTCAGAAAGTTACATTTTGTAACTTGGAAACATTTTTTTTTTTTTTTTAAAGTTCAGGAAGTGACCTGAGTAACCAAAACTATAATTCTTTTTCTTAATTATATATTTAATTAAAGAAAATAATTCAATATGAGACCTTTAAGATTGTATTATAACGTAATACTGCAATGGGCAATTTTATTTTACCTTTGTGTCTTTAAATTTGCTTTATTTGTGTTCCGCTCCTTTATCAATACATTATAGATGACTTGTATTTTATCCTTCTTGCTGCCATGATTTCTTTCATTGCACAATTTTTGATCAGAATCATTCCATTTGCATCAGTTGTGCTTTGCAGGCAGTCGTGTCATCATAACAGAAATACGATTTCCAAAGTGCACCTTGCAGGCTTAGCGGCTTGACGGAATTTTATTTTCCCCTTGATTCAAATTGAAAACGTCACTCAGGCCGCCATGTTGTCTCTTGGCGTCCTCCATTTTGTGCTCGTGACTCCGCGGGAGGGAGCTCAGCTGCTTCCATCAAAGTTTTCTCTCAACTCGGGCCTGGCTCTTTATCAAACGCGGGGAAACTCGTGCTTTCTTTTATATCTTTTTTTTTTTTGGACTTGTCTGCCTTTTTGATTTATCCCAGGCAATCGGCCTTTATTTTCTTTTTTGTCTCGGCCGCCCGATGCCAACCTCATGAACAAGTTGAAAACTGCCTCAACAGGTCAACCTCCAGGCAATCTATCGTATCTTATTTTCTACTCCTGAAACAATTTGTCAGCGTTATCAGCGAGAGGTCACAGCCGGCGTTTGCTTTGACGGCTCTGCGGCGCGTGCGCCCGTGACCCGGGGCCCCGATAACGGCCGGCAAAGGTCACGGAGGCTAATAGAGACTGATGTACGAGGCCCCCGAGTGACGTTCCAAAGGAGACGGCCCCTTAATCCTTATTAGGCCCTCGCGTTAGCGATGCTTACCTTTCAAAGCGGGCGGCACGCTCTCTCTTTGCGTCGGGGCCCCTCGGGCCTGCCCCTGGCGTTCCGCTTCTGACCCCGGGGTCGTGGCCTTTGTGCGCAATCCTTCAGAGGCTGACCCCTGAGGTCACGCTCGTAATGGAGAAGTTGTCGCGGCGCGTGCTGCCGAGGGGCCCCTCGGGCGGACCACCTTGTAGACTTTTGAGCGGGCCGTGGGGCCGCTCCGCCGCCGAGCGGCGTGAGAGCAGAAACGGAAAAGTTTGACCGATTTATTCAGACGCGATTGGATTCGATCGATGAATTTGTCGACGTGTCACAGCTGCAGACAAACATGCTCGTTTGGAAAAGAACAGCTTTTGTGCCAGTTATACTTTACAATTATGACCTATTTTTAAGTTTTAAAAAAAAAAAGCACAGCCAACTTAGTAATAATAAAGCAAAAAATAAAGCAAATCCTAGGAGAGAAAAAAAAAAAAGAATGTCCTTGTCATTAGCTTTTTTTTCCTATGTAAGAGACAGAAAAAACAAATTGACGTTTTGTTTAAAGGTCAAACTGCGCAGCCCTAATTTGACACTTTCCGTACCTCGGAAATATCTCTTCAATTCTAACCGAATCACCGAGTTGTTTACTGTTAGCTAGCTTTCTAATCGTAAAATCTTTTATTAAAACTTCAGTGAAACTTTATTGGCTGTATTCTGAAAGTTTGTGTATTTTCGGTCGTGGGGCGATGACATCCGAAATTGCAAATACTCCCGAGACGCAGCGAGCAAAAAAACTGTTGATATCGCCGCGTCATCGAGCGGCGGTGGCGTTGCGCAGGCGAGAGGCCCGCGCTGTCAGAAGTTGCGCCCGGGCCAAAAAGGCAGAGCCGTATCCTCTGCTGAACGTCCGGCCGAGGAACAGGCTCCGCCAAGTTTTTGGAATTCCTGCCACCTGAGACTGTAAACAACCGACAGAAACATCGTCTTGATCAGGGGAGGGAGTGATCGTTTCTGGGAAAAAAAAAAAAAAATGCTGATTAAAGCGTTTTTCATACGCTATTGTTTGAATTTGGATTTTGGCGCCGGTTGCGATTGGTTCAGCCGACGTGGCGAGAGATGACGTCAGCAGGTTTCAAACTAACGACCGTTTGTGTTTTCCTCATCGGGAGTGTGTCTCCCACAAAGAAGCTTTGCTCGCCTCCCGACTCGACGGGATTTTTTGTCGCCCGTGTTTACAGCTTGCCTGTGTGTGTGTTTGTTTGAGAGTGTGTGTGTGTGTGCGAGAGGGAGAAGATAGCACAGCCACTCGGCAGAATACGAATGGCCTGAATTCAGAATTTCTTTCTTTTTTTGCAAGGAGAGGCTGCGACTTTAAAAAAAAAAAAAAAAAGTCTGCTTTGCTTTCCCTCGCTTTTTGATTCGTTACTGTAAGCGTTGGAAATGAAGCGCAGCGACGAGCGGCGCTACATGATGCGTCGTGTTTCTCTCCCGTCCCCTCCCACCGCCCCGGCGCTCTTTTGTGCAACATGGAGGAGAGGAAATTTTTGCCGGTGCCGAGTTGCGGGAGAGACCGAAGGGGAGGGGAACGCTGTCCGAAAGAGAGGAAGTTGTGTTTTTGTGTGTGTGTGTGTGTGTGTGTGTGTGTTACAGTGGGGCCGAGTGCTAAAGGGCATGACAGCATTCTGAGCGCTGAAAGAAGTTTGGAGGTGGAAGTTGGGTGGGAAGTGGACGTGGCGCCGACGACCGGGCGGATGCGGCAAAGGTGTTCACCAAGGGCGACAGACGATAGAAGGGGGGGGGGGTCGTTGGCACAAAGACCCTCAGCGCACGGCCTGAATGTAACGCTCGCCAGGATGTTGGTTATCCGCGCTTTGGAAGGACCAAAACGGACAGAATAGTCAAAACGGGGGAGGCGCCGAGGGGGGAGGACACAACCAGAGTCCATTTTGTCGTCCCGCCGTTTGTTCCTTCGTAATAGCGGGCGGGCACGTTCGGCCGTATCCGGGCAGATGCGACGTCGCGGCCAGGTGCGTGTTTATGGCGCATAGAGGGGGGGGGAAAAAAAAAAAAGAAAAGACCTTGGATGAAACCGGCGATGGTGATTGGCTGCCACTTCCTGGTTGGTGGTTTGGTGTTGCCAGCCTCCTCGCGAGCTCTCAAACTTGCTCGCTCGGAGTTACGCAAAGCGTCTTACAAATATGTTTGGTTTATTGGACGACCCCCCCCCCGTCCTCGTCCCTCGAAGCGGTGATGAAAAGCGTAGTGCGTACCCACTCCCGCTGGTCCTTGTTTCATCATCAGCTGAGCCCTTTCTCCTCCACTCACAGCCCTAACCCCGACTCCCCCCCTCACCCCAGCCTCCCCCCCCCGCCCTCCTTGCCTCTTTTTCTATCCACCGCCGCCCTCCTCCTCTTCTCTGCCTGGGTCCCAGCCACATGCGAGAGGGTAGACTCGGACGCAGCAGCTCTGAGAGAACGAGCGAGGGGGTGGAGGAGGGTTGTGGGGGGGGCTCTGCTGCTATTTCTACAGGCGGGCCCTCCCCTCGATGCCAAAAAGAGGGAGGGATATTTCACTACTCGTAGTCCCAGGATTTTAACCCCCTGCCTGCACCCGAGCCTGCACCACCAAGCAACAAGTGGCTTCCTTCTGCACGGAACGCATTTTTGGGACCTGGCTATTTTTCGACCGATTTTTTTCGTTTGTTCCGTGCTTTTGTGGAGTTTTGGCAAATATTTCGATCTGCCCTCCTTTGGTCTCCCATCTCTGGACCTCTCCCTCCTTTTTTTTTTTTTTTTTTTTTTTGGGGGTGTTCTGCCCCACCCTCTCTCCCTTTCCCCTCACTCTCGCTCGCTTGGCTTTCTGTTTGTGTCTGCGTGTCTCGCTCTCTCTTTTCTCCTCCTCTGTCTCGCTCGTGGGCAGTCTCCAGTGAAAGCAGAGCAGGAGGGCGGAGCGGCCGACCGGGCTTTTTTTTTTTCTTTTCCTGGGACAGGTGCCAATTCTAAACAAAAGGCACAGAAAGCCATAAAGGAGCGAGATGATTCCGAGGCAGAGGGGGGGGAAGTCGCATGTTTCAGGAACCGGTTGGCGCGTGCGTCCTCCGTCGTCCTCGTGCACGACTTTGTTTTAGTCGATTTTTGACGAGTTGCTGCTGAGCTCCTCAATCTCCCGTGAAGGCATTTGAGTTTTGGAGCAAGGGGGGGTGAGGCGGTGGCGTCGGGCTCAGGCAGGAGCAGCGAGAGGGGAGGAGCTTCACCTCCTCCGCTCCCTTTGCATTATTCATGCGCCCGGGCCGGCGCTGCGATCTGACTGGTCGCCGGGCTTAGCATTGGGCCGACGCGCAGCGGCTCTGTTTGCTAACATTCCTCATTGAAAGCCTCGTTAACTGCCAGACAGGAGGAACACGCGACTTGCACGGGAAACCACATGGCCTCCCCCATTGTGGCGGGGCCGACTAGAAGCTGGCAGACGGGGAGAGACGGCGAGAGGGAAGCCCCGCTTGCAAATATTAGGAAAAAGTGCTCGCAGGCGGTCCGGACAAAGGTGGCAGAGTGTCCAACAGATGGCAACACACACACACGCGCACACATGCACACAGTGGACTTTTGCGGGAGTCCGGACGGGGCGCTCGCCGCCGGCACGCTGGTGTAGAGCTCTGTGACTGAACCCGACTTGGTTCTCTGCCTCTCCTCCACAGAGCGGATGTGCGGACGTGCGTGGCGAGCCCAGCCGTACGCCACAAACGAACGGCGCAGATCTCTCGGCGTCAAACCTTGCTGGGTGAGTCACTTTGTGTGTGTGTGTGTGTGTGTTCCTGCACATATGTAGCTTTATAAAATGCAAACGTGTGCTTGATGCTTTTGGAGAGGCGACCCGAGGCCAAACACGAGGGCGACACGACGGAACCGAGTTAATGTCGGTCGTGGTGCTTCCCGAAAAGAGATGAGGCTGCGAGCTGTGCGGCGCTGGGCCTGCTTCCAGGCGGGCCCCGCCGCAACGCTCCGTCTCTGCATCCTTTTTCGCCCTTTCTTCCTCCTTTTTTTTTTTTTTTTTTCCATTTATTTCTCCCAATTCGATCACGCACTAGATTTGAGTTTCTGCATTCAAAGCTGGAATGTGTCTGAAGGCCGAATACTTCAAAAAAAAAAAAAAAGGGGGTCATCTGTGACACGTGGCCACACATAGCTTTCTAACGCTTCTACGAGCAGGCCCGAGATGTTTTGTATTTTCTCTCAAAACAACGTGCGCGCTAATCTCTTCGTATTTGCAATAAGTTCCACCATTTCGTTTGCCTCTTCTGGTTTTCGTGAAACATTTCTTGCGAGTCACGGCACCGGAAAACGGGTTCAGGCGTAGACGTTTTTGAAATTTGCAATATTAGCAATGAAAAGAGGAATATCGGCTTGTTTTTAAATGCGCCATCCTTTTTTTTTTTTTTTTTTTTTTTTTAATAATCGCAGCCATTGTGGCATTCCTTCACAGTAGCCGGAGATCGGACCGTGTTGACCAGATAGGAGTAGCGGCAGCGTGCGTCGTCAGAGATTCGTCAAAGCCGTCACACCTACCGCCCGCTCGTCGTCCGCCACTCCGTACGCCGCAGGAAACGCCAAAAGTTACATTTGCACTCGAAACGTCTCGGCCCCTCCCTCTCGGAGGACGCCAAATACATCAGGTGCGTCGTTACGCACGCAGTCTTGCACTTTTGTATGATTTTTATATATATATATGTATATATATATATATATATATAATATATATAAATCATTAAAAAAAAAACATTGAGGAAAATGCAATATGCCAGCGTGCTTGAATTTACGAGTAAAATTAAAGGTGACGGTGAAGCCGCTTAGGAAGAGTGCAGTCGGAAAAGCGGTCACATCATAAATCAATGAAAGATTTCGAAAGTTCACACATCAATATTAATTGAGGCAAAACGTACACACACACACACACACACACACACACGCACACACTTCCTCTCAGCAGCCAGTCAGCCAGACGCATTTGATGGTGCGCAGCCCCACAATGAAGCCCCGGCTCCCCGGATGAATGGGGTTCCCACGCCTCTCCCAAGGAGTGCAGGGCACAGCCTCCTCCTCGCAGCATTCACACGCACAATGGGCCCCATACAGATGGCCACTGTCTTACTTAAACACACACAGGTGCATTGGGGGCAAAGTTAGAAACACACACACACACACACACACACACACACTTTGGCCAGGCTGAGCGGACAAAGTTCAAATTAAGAGAGTGTCATACTTATTTCTCGTCTTTGGCAAATACACAACTTTGTCGATCAGATTTGTTCATCTTAGTGCGGGTGAGGAATCCTCAACATGTGTGTGTGTGTGTGTGTGTTTGTCGTGTTTGTTTTCAAGTTTGAATAGATCACATTTTAATTATTTACATTAAGTGTAGTACTATTTTTAATTTATGAGTATTTGTATTTTTTTAATTGCTACCTTTACACATAATTTTCAAAATATTTATTTTTTAAGCCCTGCATTTATTGTGTGTGTGTGTGTGTGTGTGTGTGTGTTTGGCGTGCATGCGTGCGTGTGTGCGTGTGTGTGTGTGTGTGTGTGTGTGTCGCGCACATATGCGTGTACATAATATGATATAAAACGTGGTCATATTTTTTTTAACACTGCAACTGTAGTAGCTTTTGCCGTTAAGGGGTTGTTAAAATTTTCTTGGGTCAATTGATTAAATTCTAGTGTGTATTTTAATATGTTTATTTTTTTCAAAACTATTGTCATTATGCAGTATTTACAAAGTGTGTGTGTGTGTGTGTGTGTCAGCTCAACTAATTCTATTATTTTGCTCCCACCCCCCAATCGTCGAATCTAATTTTATTTACATTTCTCGTGTTTTGTTCCAATTTTCAGAAAAGGGAATCCTGATTTAGCAAGTCATTTCTGCATTATATATTTAGCAAGTATAATTAGATACAATTTAAAGAAGGAAGGGGGAAAAAAAAAAAAAACTTCCTGCTGAAGCCAAAAGCCACAAAGTGAGCGTGTGCTGATGAATCAGAAAGAGCCTATTAACGTCCTCGTCTCGTTGCCAGCACTCAACGATAACAAAGTGGTCAATGTAGTCTAATGTGAGTCGCAGTTCCTTTTTTTTTTTTTTTTTTTTCTTCAACTCTGATCACTCTAACATGTGTGACATCAGCGTTGTGTGGCTATCATGGACACCTTTGTGTGTGTGTGTGTGTGTGTGTGTGTGTGTGTGTGTGTGTGTGTGTGTGTGTGTGTGTGTGTGTGTGTGCCCCCCCCCAGTACGACCACACGTAGCTGACTTGTAGTTGGTTCTCTTTCATTTGCAGGCGCAGTGTACGTCTTGGGCAAACCTCAACTTCAAGGTTAGTTCTTTTTTTTTTTTTTTTTTTCTCTCTTCCCCTCATTTAATATCGTCCCGAAGGCGATGAGCCGCTCGCCACCACGTGGTCCCATCCCTGGAGTCTGGCGCCAATGCGGTTTCCTCTTTCAGACTCCCGTCCGGAGAACTCCACCCGACCCTTCGGAAGCTCCACGGGCAGGGCACGTCGAGCGGCCTCAAAGCGGTACGTCCTTGCGATAATCTCCTCAAAGGAGGGAAGCAAAGGTCAAATGAAGATTAGAGGGCACGAAGGCACGGCGGCCGGAACTGCACAAAGGCCTTGTTGTCACGGGAGGGATCCCCTCGCGCGCTCGGGAGGACACCTGTTGGCGGCCTTGCTCAACTGCAGCCGGGCCGCCCGCAACGCTTCATCTCAACTCGTTTGAACAATGACATCGGTGACATCTTAACGCCGCTTAGCACTTTATGGCGAGCTCCTCAAACAGGGCGGCCATTTTACTCTCCTCTCATTAGTCACGTTTAGTTTTATTACACGCGGTTTTAGTTGGGATCCTCCGTCCAAACCGAGGCAAGACTTTGATAATCGTGCCATCGATTAAAAAAAAAAAAAACTGAAGTGAGAGTTTTTATTTTATGTGAACTGTGGCCCTGTGTGAACATATGCTGAGTCAGGACTTCTGTGTACTTTACAGGCCTGGACATAAAGTAGTACCGCTGTGGCATTTATGGGTGAAGTCAACAGGGGAGGCGGGGGGAAGAAAAAAAAAAAAAAAGTGGTTAGTAATGAGGCCACTGAGTCACTTTTCCAAACTGCTGCCTCACATTGACCTAAAATATGCTTGGAGATGCAATATTGTTTGCTAATTTGTTTGGGGAAAGAGCTCCCAGTAGGATGTGGCGCGCCCACTACACCCTATCCGTTTTTTTTTTTTTCTCCGAGCGCCGACAATAGTTACACGATCCCTCTCGGGTTGTAAGGCGAGAGCCAAGTGAAAGTGTGACACTCTTCTCCTCCCTTGTGTCCTTCAGGGCCGAGCCCGCCCGGCGGAACGTCCGGATCAGCGCACGAGCGTAAGTGATCCCAAAAACGCGGCGTGTTTTTTCGACGTGGAGCCGTAGGAGGCGAAGATGAGTAACCAACGGTCCTTTGGGGTGAGGTAGTAGGTTGTATAGTCTTAGGGTCCTTCCCAAACTGTCACATGACTATACAACTTACTGTCTTTCCTGAAGCGACTGTCAAGGCGGCGGCGGCGGCGTCACCAGCATGTAAATGTTATTTGATTTTTTCACTTTGCCACCTTGCGCCGGTGACTCAACGGTGTTCGTACAGGGTGAGGTAGTAGGTTGTGTGGTTTCAGGGTTGTGATTTTACCCCCATCAGGAGCTAACTATACAACCTACTGCCTTCCCTGGAGGGCAGCAATTCGTCCAAGGAGACGCACGTCATGCTCCAAATGCGTCAAAACGGTGCTTTGACGTCAAGCAAGCGCACCCGTGGTGAGTTTTTACTCCGAATCATTTCACTATTTGCGTCATATGGATGACAACTGTATTGTTTTGTTCGAAGATGAATAAAGAGTTTGACTCATTTATTGCCTGAATGAGCTCATTCAATCCACAAGTGACATATTGAATGTCAACAAGTTAGAGACATTTAAGTAGCGTGCATTGTTGGCTAGTAGTTGGAACGTTCCGCCTCGAAATTGTGGTTAGCTGGTGATGATGAATCATCTTTACCCATTAAATCCTCCACATCATGATCACACCATTAACTCCCATCCTCTAACAGTAGAGGGCGCAACACACTGCATGGAATACCTTTTTTTTTTTTTAAAGCATTCATAGTACACGCTAAAACATGAAAGCCCGCTAAACGTTATTTTCCTGAATTTAAATTCAACGTTTTTTAATCCAAACGTTTTTATCTTGTGTTAGGATGATTTGAAGTTGAATCATTTTACAACCCGGAAGTGTTAGCGCTCCCTGCCTTGTGATTGGTCCAAACTATAGGTGTGTTAAGAGGTGTGCTCTTTTCAGTTGTCCCCTTTGACGTCATTTCCTCCGAAAGCGCGAAGGGTGTTGACTGAATCCAGGCCGGAGTAGGACGCTCGCGAAGCGGCTCCGCTGATCTAAACGTCTCGGTCTCCGTCTTCGTCCGCGCCGCAAGTCAAACGAGCGCCCCCGGGATTTGTCATCTGGAAATGCTCGGCAGCCAAATCTCTGCGGTAATACAAACATTATCAAATTGACTCGTTTTGTTTTTTGCAAGTGTGATTATGAGCCCCTAAGAGGATTTCCGCCCTCGCTTGTGATGGGCTTAGAAAGTTTTGGACCATTTTGTTCTCGCAACTATTTCGAGTGCTTTGATGACCTTGTCAGACATGAGTGGGCAGTTCAAGCCAATATATTTTGCGTTTGGACATGAAAACAGCCCTTACAGCAGAACTTCAAAACTAACAAGAATAAGGAGAGTGTACTCAGTTGGGTCTCGATCACACGATGTCTCAATTTTTTTGTTCCCCCTCGTTTGTTGTGCATACATGTTTTTTTGTTGACATGGATTCTGCAAAGCTCTTGCTTCCTCTCCTGCGACCTAAAGATAGCAACTTTGTCCGCTTGGGAAGTAAAACACAATGAATGCCTGATCAGGTTACACTAATGTCATAACACCTTAAGTACTTTATCAAAAACTTCCTTCTTTTGAGATTATTTGATAATAATAATCTCGTGTTTTTTTTTTGGGTTGTATTTTACCACTTGTGGATATTTGACCTTTGACCTCAAACAAAGATGTTTACATCAATCTCTTTTTAGGGTGTTTTACTACTCGAGTGGTTAAAAAAAAAAAAAAACTTACACAATGCCAGCTCCGGAAATTATCATCCCACTTTAATGTGACGCACTCACCTGGCTTTTTACCCCCCCCCCCCCCAAAGTTACGTGTTTGGAGGTTTTACAATGTTCTGCTTGTTAGTCGACAGGACGCGACATGTCCCGCAGACGTGCTGAACGCACTCGCACTGAATAAACAAGAGTGAGTGGATCGATTTAGAGCTCCTCGTTTTGTGGGTTGTTTTGTATTAGTGGATGGATGTAGGTGTATAAAAGTTACGGTGTCAAACTCATGGCTCGGGGGCCTGATACGGTCCAATCAGAAGAAAGTGGCACCGCCTCGCAATTCCCATCCCTGTTGTTGTAATTTGGAATGGAGGTCCGCTCTACATTAAGGTCGGAACATCTGCCGGAGTCAATTACTGGAAGTTGGGGGTCGGAAAATGGCTCAAACAGATGTTCCGGCACGGCTAGCTACACCACATTAGTGTTTCTTTTTTTTTTTTTACAGCAATTTGAACGGCCATCTTCTTGAACACAAAACTCATCAGGTTTCACTGACGTCTGATTTTTATTTGTAGTCTGGTGAGTGAGGTGGGCATCCAGGCATGGCAGGGGACCTCTACTGCCCCCCGTCCCCATTGGGGGACTCCCTCTTGGACAGCCCCCTGTGCGCCGACCTCATGGACGATCTTGGGGATATATCCCAGTCCGTCAGAGACCAGGCTCTGGGCCTTGATTTCCTGGAGTACCAGAATCCTGGTTCGGAGTCTGAGAGCTCCATTGCACTGGGTGAGTTGTCAAAAAAAAAAAAAAAAAAGAAACGTGGCCATTGAAAACCAAACTTTGCCCACGCCTGATTTATTGCATAATAGCGAACCTGAAAAAAAAAAAAGTCCACTGTGGTGAAAGGTTAGCGTGCAGTCCTTTTTTTAAAAATTGTGCAAAAGGTCAACGAACGTACCTGTCTTGTTTGACAGACACTTTAACCCCGGCTTCCAGTCCGTCACCGGGGGGCTGCGGGGATGTATCGCGGCCCGGTGAAGTCTTGGGCCCCCTCAGCTTGGAGTGCAGGGTGTGTTCAGACAAAGCCTCGGGGTTCCACTACGGCGTGCACGCCTGTGAGGGCTGCAAGGTGAGGTCACGATATGTTCACTTATCTCACGGAAAGTCCCGGAGACAGCGAGCCCAGGTCGGCGAGGCCGTGGCCTCAGTTGACTCGTCACCTTTCTCCACCTTGGCTTCCGGCCAGCCTCAGTGACGTTCATGCACGAGCACCTCTCGTGGAAAATTGGCCGGATGTCATCAAGGGGCGTAAACGGGCAGAGCTTGTTGGCTTTTTCCGTAGTCGGCGCGTACGAGAGGTGTGAGCCGGCCACCCTTTTTTGATCGGCTAGCCCGCGCACGTCCTAAATTCGACAGCTGTCCCGTTGGTTGCGCCGTCACGGAAAAGAAAAAAAATCCACCACGTGTGGCCGTCAGCAACGTGTTGGTATTATTCCTCGCTGCCATTTTGCGTTGATTTAAAATGGCTACAATTAAGCAGATTATTATTATTTTTTTCCCAGATCTCAGTATCCAGCCACATTTATTTCTGTTTTACACCAAACTTTTTTTTTTTTTCTACGCAGCCTATCTAGGCAGCGAGCCAGTTAGCCTCAAATTACACGCGGCCTGCGGCTCGGGGGCTAAGTCACTCAAATGCTCACGCCATCTGTAACAAAGTAAGAGAGCTTCTTCCTACTGATTGCGCAGTCATCTGAGCAAGCCTAATGAGCGTCACCGCGGCATTTACCAAATGCAGCTGTACAGGATGCTAACGTTATAGACCAGGGGAACTTCACTCCGTTCACTCTCCACCAGTTTTTGGGTTTTTTTTCCAAATGCGGCCTGTGTTGCGGAAAATGTGCCACAAGGTTCCGTTCTCCCCCCCCCCCCCCTCTCACATTCTAATCCAGTCATTTATTCGTGTTTACGACAACTCGTCTTTCACGTCCCCCGCCAGGGTTTCTTCAGGAGAACGATCCGGCTCGGGCTGGAGTACGACAAGTGCGAACGCCATTGCAAAATCCAGAAGAAGAACCGCAACAAGTGCCAGTACTGCCGCTTCCACAAGTGCCTTTCGGTGGGCATGTCTCACAACGGTAAGGTTGAGGATTTGGGGTTTTCAATTCCGTCGCAGGTGCAGAGTGTTAAATAAGTGTAGCAATAAAAAAATAATAATCATGATAAACGAGAGTAAAACAAAAATCCACTCGGTAACCGTAACAAAGTATGCGTTAGCACTGAATGCGGCCCCATGTGCACAAGCACAGCAGGAGGTCACCCGGGTCAACGGGTTTCACATGGCTGGAGCGTTCCGCTGACAAAACACAGGGCCCCTGTATAGCCGGTGCACATCTGGCTTGTCATCAACAGCGGGGTCGCGAGGTCGCGGGGTTCGTCCACCCCCCCCCCCTCCGCCGTCTTCAGAAAGCCGAGACCTGCCCTATTCGTTAGCCAGCTCGTTTAACGTACGGGAAGCCTGAATGGATGTCTCGGCTCAACAGCCATCCGCTTCGGCCGCATGCCCCAGGCGGAGAAGATCAAGTTGAAGGCGGAGAGCAAAATGGCGGAGAAGAAGAAGGAGGCCAGCCCGGCCCTGTTCGACCACCGGGTGCTCGTCGGGCGCATCCACCGAGCCTACATGAAGAACTTCAACATGAACAAAGCCAAAGCGCGGCTCATACTCACCGGGAAGAGCAGCGAGCCGGTAAATGCGGCCGACGGACGCGCTGGTTCTCGTCATCTTCACCTCTCCTGACCTCCTGTTCTTCTTCAGCCGTTCATCATCCACGACATGGAGACGTTCCAACTCGCCGAGAGGACGCTGGCGGCGGCGTCCAAGGGGGACGACGCGGAACCCGAGTGCGGGCTCCCGGCGGGGGTCCTGGTTGCCGCCGTGGGGTGCGGCCGACTCCAGCAGAGGGAGGCCGAAGCTCGTCTCTTCCATTGCTGCCAGAGCACCTCCGTGGAGACGGTCACCGAGCTCACCGAGTTCGCCAAAGCTATTCCCAGCTTCCAGAACCTGGATTTGAATGATCAGGTACTTGTGAGCTTTTCAATCATCCTTCACGCTTAAGATTAAATATCGTTTTTGGACCCCCCCCATAGGTGACTCTCCTCAAGTATGGTGTTTACGAGGCTCTCTTCACGCTACTGGCCTCGTGCATGAACAAAGATGGCCTCCTGGTGGCGCGCGGCGGCGGCTTCATCACCCGCGAGTTCCTCAAGAGCCTACGGCGGCCCTTTGGCGACATGATGGAGCCCAAGTTCCAGTTCGCCGCGCGCTTCAATTCCCTGGAGTTGGACGACAGCGACCTGGCTCTCTTCGTGGCCGCCATCATCTGCTGCGGAGGTGAGTAGATACCTGGCGGAGATGAGGGTTGCGAATACTCACTCCCCCGTTTGTATTCGTAGACCGGCCGGGTCTCGTGAACGCGACTCTGGTGGAGAGACTCCAGGAAGGCATCGTCCAGGCGCTACGGCTCCACCTGCAGGCCAACCACCCCGACGACGCCTTCCTCTTCCCGAGGCTGTTGCAGAAATTAGCCGACCTCCGGGAACTGGTGACGGAGCACGCTCAGTTGGTGCACGATATCGAGACCACGGAGGATACCTCGCTGCACCCCCTCCTCCAGGAAATCTACAGGGACATGTACTGAGAGTTATTATAGTGTTGCAGCCAAGGTCTCAAACTCAAGTTTAATATTTCAAACTTATTTTTGATGCGTGACCACTGTGAAATCAGCGAAGAAACCATTAGTTGAGTTTCTTCCATTTTTTTTTTTTTTTTTTTTTAACTGTAATTCTAACCCCCTTGAATTAACCACTGAATTCCACTTGAAGCGATCATTTAAAACTTGCATGCCCCTTGTACAATCTTTCATAAATACAAAATACTATGTGCCAGTGTGAATCATTTGTTTTAACGAGACAATAATTGTATGATTCTGTACAAAACTTATTTTTAAAACTGTATATAAATAATATTGTTCTAAATTGTATGCGTTTAAATGTGTGTTGCACTCACTTAGCATGTTTTGGGATTAATTTCAATGGCAGGATAAATTAGGAATACAATATTATGCTTAAAACGTGCCACAAAACCGTTGACGTATGACTGTTATTATTGACATTCCTCTCCAGTCCGCTAGGTGGCGGTGAATCTTCACCTAACAACATTTCTGCAGCTCATTTGTGCCTTTCACTTAGCAAAACAATGGAAGACAGTACACGCGAACACCGTCCAAAAACATTTACATGCCAGTTGTGCGATTTAACCTGCCCTTATACTTCCTACGGACAGAAACCACCAAACACCAGAGCCATTGTGTAAGTGAAAAAAGAAGCAGAACGAGAAGCATCGTACGGTGTGTGTGCTATCTATGCTAACGTTGTTAGCTACTCCCCCACTATAATTTATTGATTTAATCATGTCGTTTACCAGGTTGCTGGAGGAGTGTTATGTGACGAAAGACCCCTTCAGTCCAGATAAGGAGAAATTTCTCGTTTTGGGTTCTAAGTGCAGCTTGTGTGGCGTCACTGTATGCGTTGGTTCGGTAAGATTGGTTAAAATCTGATTGAAATGCTCCATAAAGGATTTGAAGGCAACACTAAAATGATTTGTCGTTAAATCCCACTTGAGTGTCCATTTGGTGATCACGTGGTGCAATGTGCTGAGTTTGCATGAGTGAAATAAATGAAATGTTTTTTTATTTTATTTTTATTACACTTATTTGATATTGCCTGCTGCATTGACTGTAAACACATGCGACCATTGATTCTGTCAACTGGCAGGATTGCAGTCTGTTCTACACCAAGAGGTTCTGCCTGCGCTGTGTCAACAAAAACCTGCAGCAGTTTCCCCGCCAGATCCGGACCGAGCTGGCCAAGAAGCTGCCGCAATAGTTTTACAGTCCTTTTTTTTTTTAATGTAAACATACCATGGGACACTTCAACAGCATCATGATGTCAAAATGATGTATTTTTGTTACAAAAAGAACATTTCAACTCCCATTGGAACTTTTATCACCTGTATGGCCGTCACAAGATGTTTTTGACCTTCAATACTGCAGGAACAGTTTTTTTTTTTTTTTTGTGACGCCTCTTATCTACACTGATTGGATTTACCACGATTCAATCAAGTTGTTTACGAGCTGCTGAAATTGGATCAACCGGTACTTTTTTTTTGTCAGCTGGCCAGCACAGATCAGCTGATGCTTGTGATAGTACAACGCAAATCTTTACAGTCCAAAAGATTACACTTCCAGATCAATTATTAAACTGCTGTAAACAAAAGAGAAACTAAATTGTATTCCAGTGTAGCTACAATTACATTTTTTGGACTATATCAGTTTTCTTTATTGACATGAAATATATGTAAAATAAAATGTCTTTGATGATGACAATACAAATCACAGTAAATCTGTCCTCTTACGCCCCCTGGTGGCTGTCAGCAACATAGGCGTGACCTCAAAGCAACCCGATTAGAAATTTAGTGGCGATGCCGCGACGTCATGTCCTTTTTTTTTTCGGTCGTTAGAAAACTCCAGTCGCTTGTTTCCTTTTTTAAACAAACGCAAATGACGTTTTGTGATCACCGGCCCACTCGTTCATCTCTTTTTAATCCATTCACAGATAAAAGCTGTGATGTATTTTGGATTTTGCTTTGTATTAAAAACAATCTGATTGGAGGGTTTTGTGGCCCAAGATGAATTTTTTTGGAGCCATTTGTCAAAAAAAAAAGGGAATATTTTAATACAAGGTAGGAAAAGAATCTTGAGACGATCGTGTTGATTTAATCCGGGTTTTAAAGCGTGCTGCTTTAAGAGCGTCTCGCTAAGTGGGCGGGCCTAAATATGAGCGCAAGCCAATGAGCGCGCTCGTCTGTTTAAATAGTCCTTCATGTCAACTTGCCTTCTTCACTCACGGTTCACTCTTAACGCCATGTTGGCTCTTGCGACCTGACTTCTGCGTGTGCGCTTTGCAGAACTTGACAGGAGTGCTTTATAAAAACCTTTCGTGCCTTTTTTTTGTGGATTTTTAAAAAAAAGCTTTTTTTGGTTGTTGTTTTTTTTTGCATGGCGCACTGGAGTACGCGCGTTGCATTGCCGTTGTGACATCGCAAGGAATATTAACAAGGGATTTGAGATTTGTTGTTGTCATATGTGCAAGAAAAATGTCAGACGTGCGCCTTTCCAACGCCAGTCCGCCGCTGGAGAGGGTCGACGCGCGGCAACAGGACCGCCTCCGACCCCGGGTGTGCAGGAACCTCTTCGGTAAACCTGACGAGGTCCATGCCAATTTGACGGCTACCCTGGAGGATGACACACGCAGGTTCGTGGACCACTACAATTTCGACCCGGTCCAAGGTCCGCTCCCGGGTGGGAACTTTAAGTGGACGGAGGAACCGGAGGCTCCCGAGTTCTACTCCCGACCGCCGCACAGGAGGCGGGGGCCACTTGCGGAGGACTCCCGGGATTCGGCTCGGGGCCAAAACAGAGACTCTTCGAAGAAAAGACTGTCGGATGCTGCAGGTGACAAAAAAACAACCACACGCCTTCCCCAAGCATCTTTTGCGGATTTTGCATTTCCTTCTTTTTGGTGAACTCTTTTTTTTTTTTTTTTTTTTTAAGGGGGGGGGGGGGCGTCGAGGACGTGCAACTCTGCACAGCGACACCCCCACCCTACTAATCCTTCCTCATCCTCCCTTTCCTCCTCCCTGACGACTCTTTTCTCTCCCGCCAGGTCTATCGAGCGAGTGCGCAACGAAGAGGTCGCATTCCGGGGAAGACGACGACTACGAGCCGCCCACGGGCGCTGGAGGTCGAGCAGGAGAGGTCCAGTGAGAGGTCAGAGCGTGTCATTGAACGCACCACATCATCTCATTGAACTCATCATCTCTCTTTAATCAGACTGGAAAACATTTGTCATATCTTCTTTTTGCAGAGAAGAACCCTCAGCAGAGCCCATAGGAAGGCAATGGAGGCTGCACAAGCACTGAAATATGTACACTATCGAGGTTTGGCTCTTATTAATATTATTTGATATTCTTAAATGGCCTCAGAAGCAGCAGACAATGTAGCAAGACATGTGCAAATTGATTATTATCTTCCCTGACCCTCCCTTTAGTTAGTGTTCTTACTACCTATGTATGTTTTTTTTTTGTTTGTTGTATTTTTTTTTTAAATATGTAGCACATAAAAAAGCATTCTGCTTTTCATACCTGTGTTTTTTTTAACATGTGTGAATTTTGACACGGGGGGGGAGTTGCAGTGCAATTTCCACCCTAAAAAGATGTTTCTTGTACAAGTGGTCATTAATGTGTCATTATTATTCAGGTATTCCACTTTATGGAGGTAAATGCAGATTTCAACAAGTCAGGGTTGTATGGAAACTTTAAATGTCTTTTGTTTCTGTTTCTTTTCTTTTAAATCTTTTTATTACGGCTTTATGTGTGCCAGTGTTTTAGATTGTTACACTGGCAAGGTTCCATCTTAACTGGCCACAAAAGATAACGTTTACAAGGTCTCCTGATATGCCCCCTTTTTATTTCATAATTATATATGTATAAAATCAGGGTTTTGCCAAAGTGTGTGCCTTTTTTGCCTAAGCAATATTTGACCAAATTTCACAGTATTTGCCAATAATCCTAAGGAAGAAAAAATCGATGTCTGTATTTGACCGGCTTATACTGCAGCCGTTTTTTGTTGAACTGTGGTGTCCAGATAAAAACATGTTTTTTTGAAAGAAAAAAAAAAATCACTGGGCTACTTATGCAAATATGTGAAATTCATGTGGAACATGTAATTGCACTAAAGTTTTTGTGTAATAGGCAGAAAAACAAAGTTGCACTGCCTCAGCGAGGGTTTTAACTCTGAAGTGTACCTGTGTGCCTTTTTGTTTTTGGAAAAACACTGAAAAATTATACTAACTTATTTATGGTTTTGTTCGTGTGGGTGTTTATAGGGCTTTTCCAAAGCAACATTTTTTATTTTTTTTTGTAAATATGTTTGAATCATTGTTTTTCAAAGATGAATAAACTGTTGAAAAACTTAACCTGTGATGCTTTTAATATATTATTTGTCCTTTCAAAGTCAATTTAGGAGGGCCAAAATTCTTCTCTAGGCAATTTATAAGCAGTCTAACCACTAATCAAAGCTTACTGATATGCTCCGGGAGCTTATTTGCATTACAGTGTAACCACACATGCACTTGGCAACAACTGCACGATAGTAACAAATGTCCCTCGGAAAAAAAAAAAAAAAAAAAAAAAAATCTAGCACAGTCCTCTGCACAGTCCTCGCAAAAGCTGCAGTGAAGGCATGTGAGTTGAAGGAGGTGGATTAAGAAGACTGACGTGCCGAGCAGCCAATGAGAGCGCAGAGTAGAAGAGCAGACCACGTTACACAACAGCCAATCAGAAAGCGGAGGCGGGACTTCGGTACGGTACAGGCTGTTCTTTTGATAAAACACGCACGTACGCTACAATTAGTTTCTTTCGCTCTTCACTTTTCATATTGGTGTATAAGTGGTTAGTAAGTCAAAATGTCTGCATGAGTTATTCCTGTAGTATCTCACTCGGCTCTTTTGGGTGCTGAGCTCAAAGCCGCGCCCTAAATTTGATATTTTTTTTTTAACCTTTGACAGTATAGCCCGTTAGCATCACTTGATTAGCCGTCAAAAGTGACATAAATAGATAAAAACCAAAACAACAACCCCAAAAAACAACAATATACTAACCAATAGTTGTTTTTTTGTCACTTTAGGGCAGTGCTTAGCGTTTGACAGGCTAAACAATTCTACTTAAGAGTCAAAAGGTACGTAATTAACCTGTGTATCCATTTTTTTTTTGTATACCACAAAGATTTCAATGTAAAATAAATGCAATAGCTCAATAATTGTTGAAAAATTCTTATCTAGTGACTTTTCGGCTATGACATCACCACATTAACTGCTTGTACCTCTCCATCATTTTCCCTTTTTTTTTTTTTTCAGCCATGTCAGGAAACCCTTTCACATTAGCCGAGCTAATATACAATAATTGTTGCTCCAGATAACCAACAAGGGCCATAAAGCTATGAATAGATCTTCACCAGAAGGCCTATAAAAGTATGAGCTCACTTCTTGGCCATCTTTGCCATAGAGGAAGGCAGGGTGCGGATATTTCTTTCAAATTGTGTTTTCGTGTGGAAATACAACTTCCCCGAGTAAGCTGGTATTAATTAAGCCCTTCTTCTGCATCATTATTGCTTTGTGGTCACGCGATCGTTACAGCGGAGCTAAAAAGGGAACATTTGGCCGGATCTTTTTTTGTGGTGCAGGATGTAAACAAACAAATGTGCTTAAGTGAGCGTTTGCGCCGTTACCATTTGTGAATATGCTTTTTTTTGCGGTGAACCAACAATATTTGACCCTATTCAAATAGAATAGAAAGTACACCAATAGGTTAGAACACAGATTGGAACCCAAATACAAAAGCAGGTTACAAACTTTCGCATCTTAACTGGTTGCAGTATCAAAACTGACCTGTAAGAGGCAGTGTAGTGCAGTAGGGCCAGTAGTAGAAGAAGAAATCATTTTGGCGCGATTAATTAAAAATCATGACTAAAAATTACAGCGCAAAGATTGTAGTTTATGTTTTTCATTAGGCCTCGAGAGCCAAAGATTTTGCGAGGAAACGCCAATCAACCGCACGAATATCCCCGGGCCACAACTTTTCCCCAAATGCATGTTTGCACCCGTCGCTTAGATACACGTGGCGGTGTGTCACCCCAACAACAAATTAACCAAGTCGGCAAAAAAAAAAAAAATTGAAACTAGTTGATCTTTGAACAGTTGTATCCCTCTAGACACCCCCCCTCCCTCTTCTGCTCCGAGTCAGCACGCTTAAATTCCCGTGACTAATGTTTGACCCGAGGGCAGACGGCCGGCTACAGGACGTATCGGCGTTAGTGATGCGGTCACAACCAGGTCAAAGTGTCCAAGGATTATTTTTGCATTTTATATTTTTTTTATTCCATTTTACATGTTTGTATATTTTGTCAGTTAACTCCTACTATTTATTGTTGCCAAATCTGTCAACAAAAGTGTGAGCTAAATGTCAAGAGCCATGTGATTGCCATATTCCGAACACGCCTGAGGGCTGATTTCGAGGATGGCTTAATTTCTTGTTTTTTTTTCCCCCATCCACACACACTCACACAAATACGCTAGTGTTTGTTTTTGTTTTGTTTTTTTTCTTCAAAAATGGGCCAATACGGCCATCGAAACTGCCCGTCACATGCATCAAAAAGCATGACTTCATTTTATGATCGCTGTTCATTATTGTGATAAGCGCTATCGTGTTATAAAATATCGGAGTCGATGATTAACTTTGTTTCAATTCACATGACAGATGGAGGAGGAAGCGCGGCGGAGCGTAGAGAATTGAATTTCATCCAGTCACCGTCAAGGTAAATTCAAACCATTCGCATCCATTGAACGATGGAAACGATCAATTGGATTTCAACGTGGTGTGTTTGTGCGCGCGTGTGCGCCACCATCTCATTTGTGCAGACGGCGCCCTAGTGCGATAAAATCGGAGGGTCGTCGTTATCAGTTTCACAGTTTCACTTTAGACGTACAGACAGATTTCACGCCGCGGTCATGGCCTTCAAAACGCTAGAATGTACGCTAATCTCTCCGCCACAAACCAAAACACACGCCAGAACAAATGACCTGCTTGTGATTATGTTTCACTGTCACTGTACAACCCGAGTGAGATGAACCTCAATTAAAGTCAAATGTTGATCCAGTTTCCGATGACCTTATTTTTCCCACGTTACTTGTTGCGAATAAGTAAAAAAAAAACAACTTCATTTTTGAACCACTAACCAACCACTTTGTTTTAAACAAAATATTTTCCCTGCGTCGCTTGTTACTAGGCGGATTCCATAGGGCGCAATGATACCTGCCCCATCGTTGAAAAAAAAAAAAGTCAGCAGCAGACAGAAACAGCACACCAAGGGAGCTCCCAAGTTGATTATGAGCTCAACAATTCACACACTGCTCAAGAGGCCGTGTCAAACCAAGGCACTGACTTTGGCCCCAGTCCAGATTTCCAGTTTCTCATTTGGTGACCTCGCGCGTGTTATCTGACAGCTGTTATCCAAAACACTGACACCATTGCAGTTACAGAAAGCAATTTAAAGGTCAATGCAAATAAGGACGCTAAGCTGATTGATATCTATGTCATTTACTTTGCTTCTTGCCAAACGTATTTAAAGAAAGGAATGTTTTCCACACGTAGACGCCACATGTGGCTGATACGTGCGAGCCCTCCTCAATGCATTCCAAAAACATTTCACATAAATCTTAAAAAAAAAAGCAGTAGGCGGCCTTGTGGCAGCATTTGTAATATTGGCTGCACTTGACTCTACCAAACAAAGCAACATACATTTGCTCACGAATCTTTATTTGTTAGATTTATGCCCAAAAAAAAAAAAAATGACTTGAGATTTCCATGAAACTTAATGTAGTGGAAAAAGAAAATTCTAAATTCCTGCAAAAGTTGAGGATTTTGAGTCATTATGCAACCGTTCCCTCCCCGTCCTAAAATTGGTACGGTCCTGTTATCTAATTGTAGCCAGAAATTATAGACAAACAAAAGAAAAGACAAATAACATTTTTTGGGAACCAAACAAAACCTTGTTGACTTTCATTCCGTTGACTCTTTCGAGCTCAACAAGCATTATATGCAAAACACATCTCAGGAAATGATTTTTGCCACTAACGACCAAACTGGTCCAACCAGCCATTCAGCGGCGGCAAAACTGTTTCTTCTCAAAAGAGAAAAAAAAAAAAACCGGATGGGCAGACACAGGTGCAGTGTCACTACAACGCAGTACATTTCCAGACAGGACCTTTTCATTGGAGCCGCACATACTGTAAATAAGCATGTGTGTGTAATAATGAGGGTGTGTTTGTCTAGATAGGTGTGTTCACTTAACACCATATGACTTGTGCTTTAATGTGTTTCGAACGACGTTAACACGTTTGTTTGCACGACAGTAAAATGCACCTTGTGTCTGGCACGCATTGTGACGCATTATCGCAAGCGTGCAAAGAAAAAAAAAAACATGTGGCCCACACCGGTTCCGAAGTCAGCAAAACGGGAACGAGTGAATATAAATCAGCCCCAAAAAAAAGGCTCTAATCTTAACTCATTAATGATAATAACACACTTTTGGAGGCTATTTTTGGCCAACTGCGGTTGAAATTGGACATTTTTAGCTCGCTCTGCGTTCCTTTTTTTTGTCCTCCCCCTCTTTTTAGTTTCTGAAGGAAAATAGATGCGAGCCAAGAGACCTCAGACCACAGCACAAAACGATGTCAGGCGTATTTAAAAAAAAAAAAAAAGAAATCAAGTAAGTACAGGGCGCTCCTCTTTCCAGTTGTATGTGCGCGTAACACATGGCGAAAGGTGCATCATGATGTCAAGTGATCATTTTCACGATGATCAGATGAATAAATAGTTACATAGATAGCCTTAATGGCATCGATTCAAGCAAACTCTTAATAGTGCGGCAAATAACTCAAATTTGTTATAATTCTTCGGCCCGTATTTACCACTGAAGCTAGCTGGCTATAGCTAGCTATAGCTAGTATGTTCTCGTGTCGCGATAGCTAGCTAACTGTGGCTAAAGTCGTCCCGCTATAAAATACTCCGCATAAAAATGGAATAATGGAACCAATTAACCAATATACAATTGTAAAGGCTTTATCTGGTAGACTGTATTTGAATTTGAAGTGTTTGCAATGTGATCACAGTGACATTTGTCACATGAACAACACCCAGTCGGCAAACCGTCACATTCTTGCTTCGGTGACACACGCCAAACAGTCACAAGGCGGAAGTGACATCTCGCAGGCCGACCATCACACTTCTTGAAAAAACAAATATATATATATATATCTATATATATATCATAAAATAATAGGATAAGATAAGAAGCCTTTATTGTCCTTGTATAAATGACACCATCGTCATTCAATGTGCTAAATTATGATTTTATTACCTTTTCAAGGGGAATTCCAAGATGAAGACAGAAAGAGAAAGAAAATAATTGAAGTGGCAGGAATAACGTGACAGACATGAAACTCCTGCACGGTGAGTGTAATTCAAAAGTATTTTCCGACGTGGGCAAGGGCGTGGTGACATTTTTTCTCTTTGTGATTTATATTTTAGCCATACCCTTGTCAGCTGATGCGCCACACCCTCAAGAAAATATCTCTGGCAAGTCTTCATCACCCACACAAGGTTCCTATCCTTCACTTTCATTTTTTAGAATGTATTACTGTTAGAAAGACAATGGTTCTAGGATGGAGCCTTGCGGTACACCACAACTACAATGATGTCTATTTATAACATAATGTCATCGTTAACTCAATTTGATTATTTATTACCTCCAATGCTCACATGGACACTCGATCATTTCCCCGAGGTCATATTCGAGCAGCAGATGTTTTCATGGCCTGGTTTAGGTTATTAATATCCCAATCACAGGTCCTTGTTACTTTTTTAAAATATATTTCTAGAACATCCTGAGGCAGGATCTCTTCTTGACTACAAACCGTACTTTGTGTTCCTGGGCTAAAAATAAGAATTATCATAAAAACACACACACACATAGAGGACTTAAGTTTACCTCTGTCTGAGGGCCTTTTTTTTTTTTTTTTTTTACAGCTATGTGTTATAATAAACAAACACGCTGTCATAGCTACTGAAGGCAGCCAATTAGAAAGAAACGCGGCGATAGAGGTCACGGCACACACGTGTGTGACATCCCCCCCGTTTTGTGTACATACGTGAGTAAAAGGGAGGATTAGAGGGCGAGCGCCACGGCACGCCGTTAGCCATCTTTGCCCGGCACGGCCGGAGCCAGTCGCAATAAACGCCTCGCCTACGTTAGGCCTTTCGTTGAGCCGTGGCGTGCGAGCGGGCTTATGTAGTCAATCACGCTTAAACGCCGCTGACACGCACTTTGAACGTCACGCAAAGTCCTCAAATATGAGAACCCGATTCACACATTTTGATTCCGCCGCCAGTGTGGGCCCAGCACCTGCTGCGCAAAGCCAACGTCAACAAAAAGAGGAAATTCGACACATTTTTTTTTGCACGCTCTTGTTTGTTTTCCGTCACTGCGCTCGAGGCTATAATTAGTTTGGGAAAATAATATTTGGCCGTACAACACAAAGGAAAGGATCATCAGACCATTCATGTCTGTCAAAATGAACTGGAATTTCATTTTTCCTACTGTCCAGAATGCAACAAATCCCCTAAATTTTATGAATCCATTAGTGGCACTCATGTTTAATATTTCAAAAGCTGTTTTCTACTTTTGCACTGTTGTGCTAAGACACGTCTGCATTCGAAGCGCCCGGGGCAATCTGGGAGGCCGAGCGGCAGGCAGCACACGCGACTTCCACTCGTCCATTAATGCCTCGGGATCAGCAACAGGTGGTTCGCATAATTCCGCCGAGGCGGAAAAAAAGAAAAAAGGAGGCCCTCGGTAAAATATATGCTCGGGCCGACTTGCGATAACATTCTATAAGATTCCGAGGATTATGTGTGACGCCTTGTCCCAAGCGTGACAATCTGGAGTGTGTGACACGCTCGCCGTCCGTACCATCGATTGAATCTCCAAATGCGAGATATTAGACGTGTGTTATGTCTGCGTCCGGCTAAGCGTAGCGTTCGCCGGCCGGCCGTGGCCAGGGATGCGTCATGTGTCTGGAAATAAGCAACAGGTAAAACGGCACAAGAAATTCTTGTGAATGAGGTCTACAGATGAGGAGTTTGTCTGTTGCCACTAGATCATGAGATGAAAAAAAAATCGACGACGGAGCTTCCAGGCAGAAGAACACTTAATGTACTCTTTGCAGGCTGAACATGTGGTGTGAAGTCATCCCCGTTTCCCATCGTCAAAAACAAAGTCATCTTGGTCCAAATGTTCGCTTGGAAGTTTTTGGTCCCCAAAATAAAAAAAATTGATCTTGGAACTTGCTTTCACTAAGCAATAATATCGGCCATTTAAAAATTCAGGCCCTCAAAATACATCCTAATGTGAGCGGACCTACCAAAAAAAAAAGTCTCGGGAAGCCATGCCCACCAAAACACGGAAGCGGCCATCTTGGGCATTTCCAGAAAAATCAATAATTTTGCATTCATGACTGTTTTTTTTTCCCCCCAGTATCAAATTTATGTTTGCATTCAGGTGCGCTACAAACGAGCCTTTACTGTAGCGTCCCCTAACTCTGTGACCGAAGGCTAACGAGCAACTGTGAAAATAACGCTAGGTATGTTTTGGCAGCGCACATTAAATGAAACCGTTAAACTCTCACGTCGTACATTACGGTAGTTTTATTGCAAAGGTAAACATCGGGAAGGCCATACATCAAGCCGAGGGTGTTGAATAATATCCAAAGCTAAGGTGAACGAGTTTGCGAGCTTTTCATTAAAACACAGAAAAGAAGCGTGAGCCGCGGGGTCACACGAGGGTAGCGGAATCCGTTTCTGCTAGCCTGGACCTTGTTGCTTCTGGGAGCCCTTCAAAGCGACTGAAGTTATGCCAGAAACACAAAGAACCAGCTCATCTGCTTTATCAAGACATGACATCATCCATTTGTCTCCTCCAAATGTGAAAGAAAGAAGCATGTTTGCTCATTTGGGACTTTTGGCCTCCCCCCCGTTGGTTTGGATCTTTGCGGCCGTGTTCTGACCTCGGGAAATCAAACAGCCGAGTGATGTGGAGGCAGCGGCTGAGAACGGGCCCAGTGCTTTAGTTGGAGGCACACCAAAAAAACGCCGAGCCGGGAAAACAGGGGCAAGCTGCTGTGCAGACGCTTCGTATTTGATCCACCCAGTAAGCGCACGCAGATCCTGACACAGAACAGCCATGTGGAACTCGGCAAAATGACGTTTTGTCGGCAAAATGGACGTTGAGGTGATTCGTGCTGACTGGACTTATTTCATAAATAACAAATATTTTAGTTGGGGGGGTAAAATCAAATCAAATAGCCACACCCATCATGAGTAGACCCACCAAAAAAAATCTCATGAGACCATATTAAAAAAACACCGCCATTTTGTTTTGAAGAGGCCATTTTGGCAGATCTTTAAAGCTGCTCTTTTAGGAGTCCGTAAAAACAAAAAATTGGTCATGTGCATTATGTGAAGACCCACCAAAAAGTCACATGACCCCCGGATTTAAAAAAATCACAGGAATTCGGCCGTTGTGGTTCAGCACAAATTTAAATTTGCTGTAGATTGGTTTCAATTGAATTGCTGTTGTTGAATTTGAATTTGAAAAGATCCATTTCTAGAATGTTCCAAGATTGTTTTAAAACCAATCCAAAATTGAACTTTCCCAAACCCCGTCCACATTTCCTGCCGATGGCTCTCCAAACACCCCATAAAAACATTTGGTGCCAATTCCAATGTTCTCTTCCTTCGAGAAAAAGGTGTTTTACGTCGCATAATGTGATCACAGGACAAACCTTCGCAGTAAACTCCAAAAAGTCCATAATTGGTCACAGGTTTCCATGTGTGCCGAGCAGCTGATGAGTGGAAATGTCAAGAGCATAATGTGTGCCGCTTGTGTGTTTCCTGCCTCGCTGCTCCCTTTTCCTCCTCGCTACTCTACCCTCCTTTTCCTGCTTACTGGCAAGGAGTCAACGGGCCTCACGTGAGCTCGCCCGTCTGTCCTCCGCTCGCTTTGCGTGGAAGACACCGCCCTGTCTGGGCCGCTATTGGCCCCGGGACTCCCGCCTGGCCTCGAGTGGCCGGCCAGGCGTAGCGTGTCTGGGACAAAAACACGGGGCAACCTGCCAACTGCTGTTCTTGAGGGGAGGAACACTGATTGGAGACACAAGATGGAATTTTTTTTTTGTAGTTTAGAACAATTCCAAGGTGTTGTAATAGTTTTTTTTTTCTTTTGTCATATTAAATAGGATTTCCCATGTCCTGGGGCAATGACAAGTGCAACGTTCGTTACCAGGCCGTGAAAAATTAAGTTGTCTGTCGTTGGAATTAATTTTCACTCAAGTGTCAACTTCTGTAGTTGTACACACACGTTTTTTTTTTTTTTTTTTACCCAAAGACAAACCGTTCAAATGTTTCTCTGTTTTCATACTGCTAAGAAATGTTCTCTATATTTTAGGAATTCTAAAGGTCCTTTTTGTCCGGCCCGAGGACGTGATGTTACCAGATAGCAATCGATGGGAATTTTTCAACATTCCTTGAAACGGGTATGTGAGTACATGACACACACAAATCTCTTTGCACACTTAAGATTCAACTTAACGGCGCAACATAAGCGCTCATTAATGTGATGAAGGGGGGGGGGGGGGGGGCCAAGGGGTTAAAGGTCAGACAACCCATCTGTTGGAATGACAGCTTTATCTCAAAAAGTGCGGATGAAAGTGAAAAGGAGAGCAAAGGAGTGCCAGAAAATGTCATTTCGTCACTCTCGACTGCAGATGACAAATCCAGATGTCACCCAGGATGCGTTGTGGTCGTCTGCCGCCGTTTCATTTCGACTTCCCTAGTGGAAATGATGCGTCATAAAACGCACGGAGAAGCAGACGAGACGCTTTTCCACAATTCCGCCAATGACTCACTTAGCACAGCCGAGCCCCTCTCGACGTCCTCCTTACCCTTTGTTCTCATCAGACACCGACAAATAAATAGGCTCTCCAATGGAGTCGGCGACGGGGCCCTTTTTCGTCGTGTCGGCGGGTTCAAAGGTCTGCAATGTGATCACGTTTGACCTCTGACCCCACCGGCCGGGCCCTGTAATCTCTCGCTTCAGATGTGAAACGTCGCTAGTCAACTGCCACTTTATTGTCTGAATTCTTGGCTGTAGAAAATGTAAATTATATTTAAAAAATTATTACAAACGAAATTAAAAAAAAACTAAAAAATGATAGCAATTTTTTTAAATAATTTCTTTTGTTAAAAATAAATATTAGTATTGTCACATTGTGTACACAAACTCGATATAAATAGCATCGATCCCTTACACTGTGATGCACTGATGTTTTCGTTTTTTGTGATTAATTTGCCTGACAAAGCATTCACGCAGAAGAACCGGCGCGTCATTTCCATAAACAAACGAATGAGCCATGCGAACACATGCGCCACATGTGAGAACGGGCCCTGCCCGCCCGCCGCCATGTTAGCAGTTTTGCATGGCGAGCCGCGACAACGGCGCGGATAGGCGGCTCGATAACCGCTGCGCGGAGCGGCAAAACCACGCAGGGGGCTGTGAAACCACTGTTGAGGTCTGAATAATGAGGAACTGGAACTGCCACGGCCAGAGTCAGCCGCCACACCCCCCTCATAAAATGTTGATTCGTCATCAGGAAAATATCTCTTTATATCAAAATATACTGATATAATGAAATACAATTAAAATGAAAATAAACTATTTTTCTGAATAGGTGTGGCATCGTTGAGATGTCTCCACTCCTCTCAAGTCATCAGTACGCCACTAATATCTGACGTTCAACGCGAGGGAGTCCAAAAATGGCGGTAAGTTTTTTTTGTTTTTTTTTTAGTGAGTTCTGCCATCTAGTGGCGAACACTGCTATTACAACTTAGAACTTGTTTTTGTTAATTGAGGGCCACTCCGAGTGAGGGCAATACGGAATCACCGCGCCATGTCAATGACTCGATAGTTCTGACCGGTGGGGGCGGAATAGTCGGATTAGTGTGTCAGGGCCAAACACACACACACACACACACACACACACACACACACACACACACGCTCAAGCTTATTATTAAAAGTGGGTGTATGATAGACATGTGGTGAAAGCCATGCAGCGTTGAGGGAGGGAAAGAAGAAGAAGAAGGATGTGAAGGTCAGTGGGTTCCTCCACGCTCCACTTTACCACAGAATCCCTCCTCTTCCCCCTCTCCTCCTCCTCCTCTTTGCCTTACCACACACCAACGGTCTGACTCTCAATGTGGACCGCTTATGAAATTTGCCACATCGCCCCCGAGATGAAAACCAAACGGCGTCTTTCAGCCATCGTCTCAGCAGGCCGTGCTGTGAGCGGCCTGCTTGCGGCGTACTTGCTGACATATAGACTCACTATTTTTTTTTTTTTAGTCCACGCTGGTTGGAGAGGAACATCAATTTAAAATTTATTTATAAATTTAATAATAATAATAATTCATTTTTTATATTTATTATTAATTATAAATTGTGCTATTACATTTTTTTTATTCCACGCTGGTTGCAGAAGACTATAAATTAAAAATTTATTTATAAATTTAATAATGATTATTTTTATATTTTTTATTCATTATAAACTGTGCTATTAAATAAAATAAAAAATATATATGTATATTTATACTTAAATCAAAATGTATAAATTATTATTATGTGAGTATTTGGATTTAGAAGTGGGGGAAAAAAATGTGCCCACAAAAAAAATACAAATGGTAAATTAATTTCTTTTCAATGTAAAACAACTCTGTTGGCATCTTAAGTCGACAAACTTGTTGTTGTATCGCAGCTCAAACGAGATACTTTCGACACCCACGCTGACCTTTTCGTATGCAAATGTCACATGCGGCTTGTGCAAAATTCATGCAAAAAAAATAAACCGCGTGTTCATCTGATTCAAATATAAACGCTCAAATCATCCAACTAAAATCGACACTCTTGTGTGCCGGAACAATTTGCTATCCATGAGACTGAAGCATATGATTAAACGATGCTTTGTGACCCCCGTCAGAAGAGACGCCTTAGTTCTTTCCTGACTGAGATGATTTGGAGATAAGCTATGCTATAAATTAGCGATTTCACACCCCAGGGCTGATTCTTTGTCTTGCGCTCGAGCTACAAGACGGATTCTGTCACTTTGATTTACTACCGAGAACCATGTGGCATTCGCTGACCTCTATGTGCAACGTATGTCATATAAAAAAAAAAAAAAAAAAAAAATGCTGTCTGTCACACCTCGGAGATCTCTTTTTTTTTTTTTTTTTTTTTTTTAACCTCACACTGAATTTGAATTCAAGAAATTCATATCGGTCCAGATGGACACCACGGGATGAGTCAGTTGGCGCGATGGCCAAAGTGCGACTGATTATTGCTCCAAAAAAAGAGAAACAATAGTCCAGATGTTGTTGTTATTTCAGACAAATTCAACCGTATTGTATCTCGAGTTGGTAACTTTGCGCAGCTTCTCCCATCGTGCCTGCAAGGAGGAGCCAATCCTCTTGTGCCTTCATGTCCAAAACAACACTCAGGCCCACTCCAGAGCACTTGGATGAGCTTTTGCCTCTGGCGCAGTCACCAGTACAATAATCTGGCCGCCGTCCAAAAACAATATTTGTCAGTGTAGCCCTGTTCCAGCCCTTTTTTTTTTTTTTTTTTTCTGTTTAGCACATTCTGCAGCCTGGGAACAAAACGGTTTAAGGTTTCAACCTGAAGGAGTCCTCCCCTTCCCACTTTTGCTCTTGTGTTTTTAATCACTCAAATGGTTTTGATCAGGCTGTCAAAAAATTGATATATACGTTTTTTTAAAATCTTTTGACCTGAAGAGTTTCCAGTGTGCACTTCTGTGAAAAAAAAAAAACAGATTAGAACTTATAGTTGAGTCATTACAAAGTCAGTATGGCGCTAGTTGAGTCCAAAGCTGGACGGGAACAAGACACATGAGGAGTGCTGTTCCGGGATGGAGTCCAGAATGTCAGCCGTCGGCGGCATCCTTCGTATATCACCCAGGAATGTCTCGGTTTTTAAGGCCAAGGTGCTGATTGCTCCAAAAAAAGGCTGGCATGCGAGGTATGCAACGACATAATCTACCCTCGCTCATTGAAAAATACTTACTGGCATACCCAGTTTGTAATATAAATTACACAATTTAAAAAAAAAAAGTGTGTTTGGTGAAATGATCTCGGTGTAAAATTAAAAGGCTTTTTTTTTTTTGCTATCGTTCTTTTATCAGTACTATTTTCTTTATTGTGTTTACATCAAAACAATCGTCAGCCATTTTGGTTGTGGCCGCCAAAACAAAATGGCTGAATTTATTCGATCCCGCTGAAATGTACCTGCTTTCAAGTCCAAAGTGCTCAGGTCTGGATACACCGGTTCGTAATCCCCGTTGACGGGAAGGCCAGACGTTTACTTGGAGGTAGCTCGGCCGAGCGACCGGGAGCCGAGGACAAAGTCTGTGTTTGTTCAAGCGTATCGTACAGGATCGGCTCCGGCGTGCGTTTCTCAATGAGTCCGAGTGATGGATGATTTTCGGAATCGAAAATCCCCCCCCCCCCTCCCTTCCTCTCTTAAAGAGTCCAATCGGATTCCACAGACGCCTGCCTCACTTCCCAGGAATTCTGCTATGCTCGTCGAGTATAACTTTTGTAGCTTATTGCAGTTTAATCAAACAGCCTTCGTGATTCTTTCTCGCTACACATCCTTTTTACTCTTTGGACGTGACAAGAGTGGATGAGCGATCCAAGTGAGGATCTGCACAAATTGATATCATGTGTATGAGAAGGTAATGCGACACTGAGCTAGCGGACAACCCAAACACAGGCCACCTGCTGCGGTTTTTGGGCGAGAGAGAGAGAGAGAGAGAGAGCGTCGTCGATCGAGACGGCCTTTTGGGATAATGACGGTTCAAATGAGGCCACGTTGGCTAGCGGCCATGGACCAGTCCGATAGCCACAAACGGGGGGAATTTTGCCCTAAGCAGCTGCAGAACTAGATGGCTTTAAGGTACATTGACTTTGTAAATACTCAGAGCGGCCATTAAATACTCACATTTAGTTTTGCGGTATTCCAAACCCTGACTTAAAATAATAGAGTATCTATTTATTCATTTCATTTTTATGTATTTTATTTGAGGACGCTGTTAGCGACATGGGCGGCACACAGATAACAGCAGGCCGCTTCCTCCTTTCCCACATTTGTCATCACGCTCGGGTGACCTCATGTGAGCGACGTGAGTCAACCACAAAGCACATGATGTCGCTTCCTCGTGAAACGATGTCCAAATAGTCCAAAGAGGGCAACATTTTGCAGATGTCAGTCAGATGTTGTCTATTTATAGCCGATGCAGCAGTTTTGGCACGAGGACCGGTTTTCTCGATCAAGCCCAGATCTGGAAATGTCTTTAGCAGAATCACGCACATTTTCTCCGATGGATTCGCCATGTGCTTCCCTTCCCAAACCGCGGCTTTGTGTAAATCACCAAGGGAGGGGGAGGGGGGTCGCCATCGATCGCGGTTACGTGACAGCACGGTGGCACTAAAAACGGACTCGGTGCCATCTGCAGTCGGTTCCATCGGAAAAAGTTGAACTTTCCAGACCGACGGTGGTTCGGATATGGAGGAGCACAAATCATAGTGAGGCGACTGAGATGGAAAATGACGAGCGCACCAAAAAACATGGAAAATTGCGATCCAGATGTGGACCAACTGGTCTCGCTTCTAAACATTTTGGGGCTTTTGATTGACTCGTTTTTACAGAAGCGTTAAAGAGTTAACCGTTTTTCGATGTTTTTGTTTTTGGGTAGGTATTTTGGGGCGAGAAAACGCTATGACCCCCATAATTGACGCCAATTGAATCATCGTAACAATCCAACTCAAATTGTCTGTGCCGTTCTGCCGCTAACAAATCATTTTAACATTCTGTAGTCTAATTTGTTGGACCGAGGCCACGTCGACAAATCGAATTGTTTGCGATCCGACTGCCTTTGTGACAGCTCCGCGCTAAAACAAACAACCACCAGCAGATAAGGCGGACGATGACGCACAATGATGGATGACAAAGTTGACATCTTAAAGACAAATTGCAAGTGGCGCATCGCCAACTTGAGTGCTTTGTTAAAAACACCACACTTAGTCGTCCAGATGAGTTTTTAAGCAGGGCCACTCTCGACTGTTCTTGACTAGATCACATTTCCAGGCAGAATTTTTGCAGATGGTGGAGAGAGAGAGAAAAAAAAAAAAGATTGTTGTCGACCGACCGGCAGTCTTCATGTTGACGTTGGCCAGCGAGCGGCTCGGCAAAGAAAAAGGAAGAAGGAGGAAAACTTCGGGCCGGGCTTGTAAACGTGCCCGCACTCGAGCGTTGAATTTAATAAACCCCGCGCTCGCTCGGAATGAAATGTTACCCGGCTCGTAATTTAACTACTGGAGGCTCGTTTTTGTTGAGACATTCATCGTTCACATGGGGAGTGAGGAGAAATAAATTTCAATTACTGATTTCTTTTTTTTTTTGGGGGCCTTGAGGAAACAAAACTAGTGTCGGAGAAACCCACCTTGCTTTTTTTGAATCCTATATAATTGATCCAAATTAGGATCCTGATGCTAAAAGCAAACGCTAGAAAGCATTTAAATGCGTTCAAAGGAACTTTTGAGAACACACACAAAGCACAAAAAGGGGAGAGATGAGTTTATGTACCAATGGCGCGGACCACCCTGGAACTGGGCTGACAAAGACTCCCCACAACTTGGAGTGCAAGAGTGCGTGTCCACTCTAGAGGCTACACACACACACTCCTAAGATGCTGGGAGAGACTTGTCAACAGTGTGGGATAAGAATTGTTTGCCCGTTTGTGCAGGGGGGTAATATTTTGAACCTCTGGTGTAATAGCAACGTGGAAATACACATGCAGCTGCAGACCACGAGGAGACAGTCGGGAGTCCGGAGTGACGCAACCTCATCAGGTCTGCGAAATCCACGTGTGTGGCCCAAGCCGGACTCATCATCCTCCTTGTGTGGAAATTCCGTCTCAGTTTTTTTTTTATACTTTTGAAAGGAGGGCATCATTAAAATTAGCTGTCTTTAATATTATACCGTCTAGAAATATAGAGTAACGACAAAATTGACTTAAATATAAAGTATTCAATAGTTTGTGTATTCATTCATTGTGCTGCTTCTTCTCACTTGCCCATCTTGGCCACCAGGGGGCAGTGTAAGACAGTGGCGCAAATGAAGAAGAATCGTACGTTTTCTATTACTGCTGGTATAGTCAAAAGTACTCCAATAAGATCTTTGTCATTAAGGGTGTAAAGAAAAACAATTTGAATTGCTAAATCTTTTTTAATTAGCTTTCACTTCAGTCCTCCCATTCATTTCCTGATTTTGGGCAAAAGTATCCTCGAGCATTCACGGGCAATTTCTGTAGGAATTACAATTGCCAGCATTCCCAAATGGGCTTTGATGGCCATCGGAAATGACTCAGGCACGCAGCTGGACGTTGCACCTGCAGCCAGAACAACAAGCAGCCACGCGTGACGTTTTTGAAATACACCGCTTGCGTGTGCCATTCGCTTTTACAGTAATTCAAACTCAGTTTAGAGGAGAAATTTATCATTTGATGAAAATACTCCAAGGCAACCGAGAAGAATATACACAAAATCTCATATTGCACAAGGGATATTAGCGTAATTGACCCAAATGTCCATTCAGGTTGTGTGATTGATGGGCGTGGCGGAAGGTTTTAAAAAGTACGAAGGAAAATGACACCCACTTTCCGTTGTGACTGATGACAAGTGACGCCGGGTTACCGCACCTTCCCTAAAGCGCGCCGTACTCCATAAATCATGTAATTAGTACAAGGCCACCTCGGGGGAGCCTCAAATGTGGTTCTCAAACTTGAAAATGAGGTCAATAAATCTCTAGAGAGAAGTCATGTCAAGTCGGTGGTTGACTTTTAATGAGCTGTGAAGTTTGCTTGATGCTTTACATACAGTGCTGTCGAAGTTTGACCCCCTCCCCTCCCTTCCTGATTCTTATCACACTCAAAAGACAGACAGAACTCTGCTCTCAGTTCTAAGAGCGTCCAGAACTTCTTTTCTATGCAAGCCAATTTGATTAAAAACATTCACTCAAACATAACGGTGGCAGTGGGAGGGTGATGCTTTGCGACTTCAGGACCTGGACGACTTTTACATTTCCCTTTATTGACTTTGTGAGACACTAAAACTGGTATAAACACCCCCGAGAGGAAGATAAGCATTCTCCCGCTCAGTGAGCAAAAAACATGTGACACACGTGTGGAGCAGGATATTCTGCAGAGAAGTTGCAAAGCTCCGGGGTGGGGGGGGGGTCAACCCTCACTGACTGGAATTGATTTAAACCATAATTACCTCCGCAATAACGCGACCGTCGGTTTGAGCTGAAGCCCAGGTGTATAGCGGAAAAGCTGTCTGGGACCGTTTTGAGTTATGGCACCTGGCCACAAGTGCCCTCAACCCCACCACCACCAGAACCCGAGCGAGCAATCTGTCAGCAGCTGTCAGTTCTCTCTCTCGCTTTCTCTCTCTCTCTGCGCCCTCTTGACGAAATCGGCCTGTGGCGTCATCGCTTTCCCACCTGGGGGGAGCAGATGGAGCATGATGATTTCTTAACCACTGACAGATTTACTCTATTTTACTATAGATATAAAATGTGGTGTTCCGCAAGGTTCTATTATGGGTCCCCTCGTATTCCTTAAATACATACAGTATTCTCAAATAGAACAATTTTCTGATACTCTGGGACTTTTTTTTTCCTGGTTCGTTAACCTATTTAATCTGCATGTGCATTGAGTTTGCAGCCCATTTGTGTTTATGCATCAACATATGTCCATCAGGGCGACGGTTGGATGCGGAGGTACAGCAGGCCCCCCGAGGCTTTCTCAGGCCGACACAATACGCTACTAGATTCTTTTCTCCGCACCTGTGTTATGCTTTCACGGCGACAAAAGATGTGCTTTTCCTCTTTGTGGCCAGTTTTATTCCCATGACTCACATGACAAGAATAGTGTTTGCGGCCACCGACGCTTTGTGACTACGAGGCCTCGGGGCCTTTTACCACACAAACACAGCAGTTGTGTGGTTAGTGGATGTGTGGCATGTGGATCAGTCATCGGGTACATTTGGCACGTGAATGCTGAATGAGCACATCATTTTTTTTTTTTTTGGGTTGCCTTTTAACAAGCCGCGTTTCTGACTCAGGAAAAGTTTTGCTGTGGCTGAGAATAAATATATCAGAAGGCTTTATTTTCACATTGAAACAGAGTTTAATATGCCCCCCCCCCAATCCCATTTGACATATTTCGATAAGAAAACTTGATGTGGGTCAAATTGACCCAGGAGCGTCTTTACTCATTCCGGGAAACAAATATCAGGAAAGAAAATAATTACATATTAACAAGGTTTATTGGGATTACTTTTCCCATTTCAGACACTTTTTGATAGTTAAGCCGGGTCAAATTGACCCAGGACTATTTCTGCCATTCCTCAGAAAGGTGCAGGTGTACCTAAAGTTTGGACCAGTGAGTGTTGGCATTAAACTGTGCTGCTCGGACCCAATCACAAAAACCTTACTACTGCCTCCTAGTGGATGCAGCTGGATATTATCAGTCTAATTTTTTGGGAAGTGCTTTGAGTCTTCCCTAGGTCTTTATTTCTTAGACAGAAATTTCATTCTATTTCCTGTGGGAAAGAAAAAAAAAATCACGTTAGACTTGGATCGGATACAACCGTGCTTCAGCATCAGCATTGACATCTCTGAAGCTAAAAATAGTAAATATCCTCACCTAAACCTTTGAGAAACCTATTAACCCTGCGGTGTTCACTCTCGTGGATGGTGTCGAGATATTCATGCACCCTCATTTCAAAAAGCCCTGAGGAGACATTGAAAAAGTGAATCTATGTTCATTGTATTATATACTGCAAAATCCCATTAAGAAAAAACCCCACTATCATTACCTCTCAGGCTAGGCCCGTGAAGCTCCCTCTCCTGGATGAACCAGCAGAACATCTGCGTCTCCATAAAGACCTCCAGGAAGCGCCTCGTGGTCTTGGATGGGACGGCCTTCCGGAAGGCCTCCCTCTGGAAAGAGCAAGGAAGCGACGGCGTGGTGCAGACCTCGCCCTCCCGTTCGTTGAAGAAGAAGAGGGGATAGTGGCCTACCAGCTCCACGAAAAAGCGAACAAAGGCCTCGGACACAACGGTGCTAAGGTGGTCTAAAAAAAGATAAAGTGAGTCGCTACTATCTCAGTAATTATCCAACAATAATATAAAGACAGAAGAAATGTGGTGTTCCGCAAGGCTCTACTGTTGGTCCCTTCATGTTCTCTAAATACAATATTCTCATCAAGAATATTTTTTACCATTGATGGTGTCAACTCCACCAGCAAGCTCCCTTCTCCTCTCCAAAACATTCTCCAGAGCGGACTGAAGCTTTGAAGGCAGGATGGAGTCTTCGTCATCCATCTTAAAAAGAGGCCAAAAATACTTCAGGCTCTTTGCATGCAACTTTTCATCAAGAACCCACCTGTTTTAGAAATCGACTTTTCCCCAGATCCACCACCAGAACCTGCGCAGTGACAAATCGGCATCATTTGAGGGATTTGATTTGTTTGGTTTGTGAAAACTTGGCTGACCTCTTCAAGGGGGAGCTCTGTGAGCTGAGGCAAGGAACCGGACAACAGGCCCACCATGAAAGGGGTGGGGGTGCACACGATGTCCAACATGGCAGAGGGGAGCACGGGGATGTAGGTGTGCTGCCACACGAACGGGTAGAGAAGCGCCACTACCGCATGGCAGCACTCGGACAGGGTACTGGACATACAGTTCAATTCTATCTTCTGCCATCTAGTGGTGAATTAGTATACTCTCCATAGAAAGTGCCCAAACCTGAGTTTATCAGCAGTAAAGATGACCCTGCGTTCCAGAAGCAGAGAAGCAAACACCCTGAGAAGCAGCCGCACACTCAGGCAGGAAAAGAGACACTCAAAGTCCACGTGCTCCAAATGCGAGTCGGAGGGTCGACACAGTTCCATTACCTACCAGGGACGTAAAAATTACAAATAAGAAAATCCATCTAAAGTCACTCCTTTTCGTCAACAGACCACATTATACCTCCGTGCCCGAGCCGGGAAGGAAAGTCTTGACTGTGATGGTCCTGCCCGGAGCTGGAAACTGGGCCTCCATGATGGCTCTCATGAACGGCTGCACCAGAGCGGGAGACAGAGCTCTTCGCCTTTCCACCTCATCCAGCACCTACGGTATAGTGGTCACACACATCACCGCATCCAACACACAAATAGAAGGGGGGGGGGGGGGACCTTTGAGAACAGCTTAAAACAGCCAAGACGGCTGACGATGCAGTAGACCTCCGGCAGACGTTTTCCTCGACCAGTAGGCTGAAACCAACACACAGATAAACAAAAACGATATAGATATATGTCACAAACAAATCTTCACCAAGTAAGACACAATAGTTGCGATTCAGTGCTCGACACAATGCATGCAAACGCACACATGCCGTACACACTTTCCCAGACACACACTTCCTGTTTTCCCACAGACATGCCAGCATTTTTGGCACAGTTATTTATTCAGCCGTGATGGTCGGTATTTGCTCGCTTCCTGTTCGCTGGCAGCTCTTCTTTATTTATTTTTTTTTCAAACGATTGTTATTTACCAGTAAACGGCGGCAGTATCCGAACCTTCTGCTCCCATCGTCTCCAGTCAATACGAAGGAGAACATCTCACTAAGGGAGGACGAGTTGTGTTAAATACACAAATAGAGTCGTGATTGGTATGTTATGACTGCACAGTTTAAAAATAGACATTGCTAATGACTGTATAATCCAAGGGTGAACTAGGGGTCACGTATGGACCACTTTGTTCTATATTCTGAATTCTGAATAAATCACTAATGTAAGTGAGGGACACATTAAGTAAACATTGAAAATGATAGTAAATTAAGGATTCAGAGAACTTGAAGGGGTCAATGATAGAACCTTGTGGAACACCATAGGTTTTTGTCTTTGCTGTTTTTCACAAAATTGATGAATTAAAATGTTTGATGACCTCACCTTGGGTAGCTGTCTGCCGGCTCCCAGTCGTTCATATCTGGGAAACAAAATTTGGGAATAACCTTGAGCTGATTCTCCGTCTCCTTCAAGAATTTGAAGTTTCGTTCCAACTGCAACAAAACAACATCAAAATGTCATTATAGGCTGCAATCAAATATGGATCAAACCATTTCTGACCTTTGGGGGGAACTGCTGTGTTACTTCAGGGACATAATGGCCACCCGTTTTGGCCTTTTGTAGCGACACAACCAAGAAGTACTCTAAAAGCTGCCGGTGGTGATTTTTATCCAAGTTTCTGGCTTTGGGATTGTTGCTCTGGCTCGGGGGGCTCAGTATGGACTGAACGGAGACCAGCCTCTGTTGGTGGGCTGCGTCGGAACCAAAGAGTCCATGAAGGAAAAACTTGCAAAACCCTTCAGAGAAGTTCCCTACCTTTAGCTCGCTCTTCAAATTCACTCTCAGAATCGCTGTTTTCGTCCGTTACTGTGAACAAAACCCGAATGGACAAAAGAAATCTGTCGGTTTTTTAGAGTTCAATAGAACTGAACAGTCCAAAAGTGATTACCTCTCCCTGAACTGGTTTCAGCATAATGATAAATCCTCCGTAGATGTTTTTTCCCAATCCGAGCCTCGAAGATATTGTTGATCCTCAGCACCACCTTGAAAAATAGTTTTTAAATTCCAATAGAATTAATTCAATTATTTCACCAAACCTACCGTTGGAATCCCGCGGTAGGTCCGGCTGTAGGGGTCCGAGGAGGTGTCAGTCGGGGTTGACGGGGGGCTGAGCTGGGACGGGGAAACCACGCCGCTGTTCTGTTGGTTACCCCGACGCAGGTCCAACAGCTTAAAACTCCTGGCGGAATTCTGCCTGAAGAATCCGGGCCTTGATGCCTGGGGAGAAGGACTCTCAGTGGGAAACCATCGCTCCACGACAGGACGACCCCCGCTATTGATTAAGATCCGATGAGATATTGTAACCTTGCTTGTGTCAGCGCCCGGAGAGGAAGGTAAAGATGACTGCTGGGAGCATTGGCTTTCTAACTCGATATCCTCGTATGGGTTCTCTTTGTCTGGGAGAAGACAAATTGAAATCAAAATAGGTCACATTTCAGTTTTATTGTGGAGTTACCAAGTATGTCTTCATAGTGATGCTCCAGACTCAGTAAGTCTTGTGAAGCCGGAATGTCACGCTCAAGTCTTTTCCTGTGGAAATGAAACTTAAACGTTAATAAAGAACAATTGCAATGTGGTTTATGACATTGGCGCATCACAGAATAAAACATTTCAGTAAGGTAACCAGAAATAGAAGTGAATTTTCTATATCCTGGAAGTATTCCGAGAACTCCAAGGGGGCAATAATAGACCCTTGCGGAACACCGCAGCTTTTAGTTTAAAAAAAAATTGAAACAAATGTTAATTTTTGTGGATAAAAGAAGACTAAATTCACACCGGTTTTACCTGTCGTGGTAGTTTTGTCGTCCCCTGTCAGCACCAGGTAAAGGTCTCGAGGCAGTTTTGGGTAGTGGAGGGAGGTTGCGTTGCCCTTTTGTAGCGGGGTGCTGGAAGGTGCGCTTGGGTTTGGGGAGGGGGTTAACAGGGGGGGACCCCGACTCGGCGTACAAATTGTCTTTCCTCTTCCCCTGCGCTTGTTTGTCCTTGTTCGGCGGGCTAAAGTAGTTCCCAAGCTCCGGCGGGGTCTTCCCGTGATTGGAACCCATGGCGTCCAGCTTCTTAAAAAGACTAAACACCGCCTTGGTATCTTCATTACTTTGTTTGAATGTTTTGGGGAATTTGTCTAACTGGTCTTTTGTGACATATTCCGGCTCAATCTGCTCTGGACTCTTCAAGTTCGCAGAGGAGGACTTGGAAGGTTCTTTTTCCTCCCAAAGAGAGATCTTGGCCTTGATGGTGCCGGGGAGCTTGTTGCCCACCAGAAAACTGTTGCCATCGCTTGGATGGTCCAAGTGGGGCCTCCGGTGAGCCATGGTTACCTTCGGCACTTCTCTCACTGCAATGACTATCCCGATTTGATCTAAACACATTAGGAAACAAGAAAATCAAATACTCAAAAGTTGAACAGAACAGTCATGCTCTATAAATAAAATTGACCATATTCTGCCGATAAAACGCTTAACAGACTTCTAAGAGTTGTCCTGAACTCCCCAATGAGTCACTTGAGAGCGTCGCTATCCAGCAACGGTGGGAAAATGGAGCCTGGGAGGCCTATGAACCCCGAGTGTTTTCCTCTCCTCGGTCTTTGCAAAATAAACACATAGTTGGACCCTGGCCCGTTTCAGCAAACTATTATGTTTTAATAAATAAACCAGAGGAAATGGGAAACCCTAATTAGAGAAACGTTGTGCTCCTGAATGGATTCGTTGGCGACCGCAAAGCAAATGTGGCTTTTATTTCCCAAACGCTCTGGCTTGACATATTGAGGCGTTAATTGTTCGTAATTCGGAAATACACATTTTTGTTCTTCTTTTCTGCATTTTCCGACACGAATCACAGCCACCGATCTTATACTGAATGACTTAAATATGCAGTTTTTCTTTTACTACCATGGGAATGATACATTTTTCTATTTTTAGGGTGCCATCCTTATTGTAGACTTTACTATTGTTAATATTTTAAGGCAAAACACACACAATTCACAATGATAGGTTTTCGACTTACCTGCTGGTTTAATAAGACAAGACGACTCAGCGCAGTGGATGCTCCATCAAAAGAATCCATCACTGTGATTTGTGGACAGTTGCAATCCAAGAGGATTTTTCGATGTCGCTCCATTCATTTGCTCCACGACATCCTTCGTCTCTCATTTACTCTCTCTACACAGAGCCTGAACTCTCTCTCGCTCTCTTTCTCTGGGGAGGTTGCACACGTGACATTCTTGATAAGCTTTTTCCCATTCAGCCATTTGATTTCAAATATTGTTGTTGGTTTTTTTTACATTAGTTGATAGGCATGTATTTGCAAACATAACAAATTAGGCTTATATTTTTAACATCCTATACTGAAATTCTTTGTTTTTATAGATTTACACATTTTTGGGCACGAGTTCTTCGACTTAATTGTAGTGTGAATACTGAGTGAATACTTTTACCACTTCTGCAGTGCGAATTTTGAGATTTATTGTGACTTGGTGATGTAATTCGACCCCTGGCCCGCAGAGGGCGGTAGCTCCTCAGTCAAGCGTAAACCCGCGTAGTGACGTCACTATGACGCTACACCCACTGTAAACAGATGTTTATGGCCAGAGCGAGCTGCTAGCTTATACCGCAACTCGAGCTGGGAGGTAAGAGCCGTCGTTGGTTTCTTTCTTATCCAAAATTGTTTTTCTTTTTTTTTCTTTTCTTGCGGGTTGTTTCTGTTTTCCAAGAAAAAACGCTGGTGGTGTAAATAGAGGCTCTGTCGCAACAATTAAATGGTGAATGAGGCATAACATGATCGACGTGTATTAATTCTTATTTGTCCCAACAACAACAACAACAAAACGAGAACATATTCATACGAGGCGGTACGATTATATAACTTTAAATCCATAACAAGGGCATTGTGTGTAAGAAACCCTCATTCTTGAAAAGAGCGTCAATTAAACATTGCGAATTTGGCAAGAGAGTGGTGCTGCGTTCAAGGTACAAAATGCCACATGCAAGCATATTTTACTACTGTCATTTCCTGTGCACAGTGAAATTGAGTTGAAAGTTCAGACTACCTTGCTTGAAAAATGATCTGTAGCTGATAATTAAATTCATTTAAGTCCTGCAGAACAAGTGAGTTTTTTATTTTTTTTCCAATTGCTTTCACTTCCTCTCCCAAGTTTTGACGTTATATTACAAGTAAATTAAACTTGGACACAGTCATAAAAAATAAAAAAATTAATTGAAAGTGAAATCTTTTCTTCTTGTGCAACACTTAACATTGAGTTCCCTCTTTCCAGGCATTGTCTCGTTCGCCCCTGTGATGTGCTTGTCCCGCCTGACCTTTTAGATCAACCCCTTTCTTTTTTTCGCACCCACCCTGAAGATCCTCATCCCCCCCCCCAGAACCGACCTCCAAATTCTCCTCCACCTTGCGGTCACCCCTGTGATGCCTCCCTCATGCTGTGGCTACCTGTCACAGTACACCCATCATCACCTGGTCGCCTTCCTCCTTACCTTCTTTAGGTAATTTGGGGAATTTTCCACCCAAACCTCTTTTGGTGTTGAATATTGACTGTCTTGTGTGTTACTTGCTTGCGCTTGGACATCCGGAATGTCGTTTCGAAACAAGGTGTGAAGCTATGTACGATATTTACGCGGGTCAAAAGTTCTCCGCCCACATGTTGTCAGGATAGTGTGAACCATATATATTGAATTTCAGTGTCCTTAGTAGGTGCAGATGTTGAATTTATTTGCCTGTCCCGCAAGTTCAAATGGAAAGTGTTTTTTTATCGACCTGCTGCGTCTTCCTTTGTTGACTGTTCGCTAGTTGCGTTAATGTTTAATCGGGGCGAAGCTCATCAGAAATGCTGAGTCGGTTTCCTGCTCCGTTTCCTGTTTTTAGACGCTCGCTGACTCTAATGTCATGTTACCCGCAATTCATGTGTGATAAAAAAAAAAAAAAAAAAGTAAACAAACGCGCCGCTCAGCTCAAACAAATAATATGAATCCCTTTTTTTGTGTCGCCGCCCCAGCTATGTGTTCCTGCATGCATCTAGGAAGACCTTCAGCAATGTGAAAGTGAGCATCTCCGCCCAGTGGACACCTTCTCCCCAAAATGGCAGCGCTCCCGCTTTCTCGCCTGGCGAGGTACGGCTTCTTTCTATAGATGGTTTAACAAAAAAATGCTAATTGATGGCTCATTTTTGAATGCTTGTTTGTCTTTCAGACATGGGAGAAGAACCAACTGTTTTCCAATGAAGAGCAGGCGACACTCTTCCTGGGAGCGCTGGACTCCATCTTCCTTTTCTCCTACGCTGTGGTGAGGCGGATTAACATCCAGATCTGCTTCTCACCTCATTTGATTTTTTTATTATTTTTTTTTATTTTCTCCACGCAGGGTTTGTATCTAAGTGGCGTGATTGGCGACAGGGTGAACCTGCGCTACGTCCTCTGCTTTGGCCTGTGCGGCTCCGCTGCTGTTGTGAGTTGACACATAAACACTTTGTGAATATTTTTCAAGGCGTGTACTTTTATTCACGGCGGATTTTTTGCCAGAACTTTGCATTCGGTACTTTGACCGAGTGGCTCCACATCTACAACGTCTACCTCTACTGCAGCCTGTGGGTGCTGAACGGGTTGCTCCAGTCCACCGTCTGGCCTTGTATTGTCGCCGTCATGGCCAACTGGTTCGGCAAGACTGGGTGCGTGCGACACAAAGACGATCATTTATCAGCCGGACTTGTAAAGTCACTCACGAGGAAGCGTTTTTTTGTTTTTCAGGCGTGGCTTCGTGTTTGGTCTTTGGAGCGCATGCGCGTCCGTGGGCAACATCCTGGGAGCCTTCCTGGCGTCCAGTGTGCTCAAGTACGGCTACGAGGTAAGAAAACGCCCGTTAGCCGTATTTTGAAAACAAAAGACGAGCTGAGGGTGTTGTGTTTCGCAAGTACGCCTTCCTGGTGACGTCGGTGGTGCAGTTTGCCGGAGGCGTCGTGCTCTTCTTCGGCCTGCTCACCTCCCCAAGTGAAATCGGTGAGGAAGACGCCGTCGAGTCCTCTTCCGCTTCCCGTGGCCAACGGAAAATATTTGCGCGAGTCAGGTCTGAGTACGGATTGCCAGGCGGGACTCGGACCAGTCGACACTGACACCCACAGGCCTCTGATGAGCGACGAGGAGGAAGAGGCGGAGGACGACCGAAACTGCCACTCAGTGCAGCGTGGTGACCGAGGGTCCCCGAAAGCCGTGGGCTTCTTCCAAGCTTTCTGCTTGCCCGGAGTTCTGCCGGTGAGCTTCTGGCGCGTCCTGGTTTATAATCCCCCCCCCCCCCCCCCCCCCCCCCGAGTGTGACCTTTTTTTTTTTTTTTGTGCTCGCTTTAGTATTCGCTGGCGTACGCGTGCCTGAAGCTGGTCAACTACTCCTTCTTCTTCTGGCTTCCTTTTTACTTGAGCAACAACTACGGCTGGAAGGAAGCCGAGGCCGACCGGCTGTCCATGTGGTATGACGTCGGAGGAATTATAGGTGAGCGATATAGGTTAACGACGGTTGAGTTAAACCTTGTTTACATTTTTTTTATTTATTTTTTTATAATGTCAGGTGGAACCGTTCAAGGTCTGATAACGGACTTCATGGGAAAGCGCTCCCCGGTCTTGGCCTTGAGTCTTTTGTTCGCCATGGCTTCTCTGGTGGGGTACAGCCGTGAGTCCTCACTTTTTTTTTCCCCCCCGCACGCAACGTAGCATCATAACACCAGCGAGGAAATAGAATTTATACAAGAACTTGTATTTTTGTAGACTCGTCCGCCGACAAGACAACCAACGCAGCCCTGCTGGCCATCACCGGCTTCTTGATCGGCGGTCCGTCCAACATGATCAGCTCGGCTATTTCTGCTGACCTGGGCAGGCAGGACGCCATCAGGGGCAGTCGGGAAGCTCTCGCCACAGTCACCGGTATCGTGGATGGCACAGGAAGTATCGGAGCTGCCGGGGGACAGGTGCGTATTTCCCTCTCGTGCGAATGGAATTCAATTTATTAACGGAGCTCGTTTTCCAGTATCTGGTGTCTCTCATCGAGAGCAAGTTGGGTTGGGTGTCTGTGTTTTACTTCTTCGTCGTCATGGTAAGACCAACCTCGAGCTAATTTTACATTCCTCACATTTTTTTTCGGGGGGGGGAATCAAAAAGCTTTGTTGACGTTACAGACGGGGGGCAGCATTGTTTTCATTGCTCCCCTAATCGTGACGGAGGCAAGCGCCATGTGGAGAGAGCGGCAAACCCGCCATCACCAGCTCTGAAGGCAGTTTATAACTCCTCCTCACTACCTAGCTGGAGAAAAAAACAAACAAACCAGGGTCTGTGGGTTGAGTTTGCTGCTCCAAGCGTCAGAGGATGGCGTCCTTTCGAAAAGACTGACATGAACATTCGCGCCTCTTCTTTTGCCTCGCCCGCAACATTTACAATTGGACGGACAGCAGCCCAGTTTGTATATTCTTTCAAAAAAAAAGAATGCACTGTGGTGTTACTTTGACACATAATGCAGTTCACGGGGTGCCCATGTGGAAATGGATGATGCACTATAGACAGTTTCAGTTTCTTATAATCAGGTAAAGTGTCCTTTGACTGTTGGCGTTGGGTCCGTAGTTTGCCCCCCCCTCACCCACACACACACACAATCATTCCAATTTCCTTATACTAACCCTAATGCTCTTTCAATTTAAGTCTAGTTTACTTTCAGTCGGCCGGAAACTCATTTGCATGAGCTGCGCAATGGTTTGCGGTCGCGACCTATCGTGCCCCAGACGACTTGCTCGGGGGGGGGCGTCGAGACAACCGCAGTAGAAGTCAAAACAGGCAAGGAATGTTTTATCATTATTTATATTTTCATTTCAAATGTGTGAAAGAGCATTTTGTGTTGGACAAATGAGGGTTGTATGATGAATGTGTGGCTTTATCAAGCACCAATGAGTTATCGGTGTGCCAACGTCCTTGTAAATGCACTTGATAAAAAAGCACTTCATCCAATTGAAAAGTAAAGTGAATTTATAAGCAATTGATGTGACTCGTCTTGGTATTCATAGTTTGGAACAGTTGACAGATCTACACGCTATTAAAACAACCAATATTTAGTATTTTTCATCGTAGTGAATAAGTTACCAAAACTAGGTCAAATTGCAGTGTCGCTTTCCAACCACTAAATGGTGCTGTAAGCCGAAAAAAAATCTCACAATGCGTCAACTCCGTAAATCGAAAATTGTTTTTATTCATTTGAGCACATGTAAAGAAGTCACAGACAAAGGTAGCAGTGTACAAACAGCCCAGCAATATTCAGAATCTTTTCAACAACTCCATACAAATATACGATTCTGTAGTTTTCAATCTTTGTTATAGGTGATTACAAAAAAATGATTATCATACATTTATGCAGAATACAAAAAAAAGAGACTGATATAGCTGTGACAGATAAATTAGAACAACAATGAGAGAATTGCGCTCAGTGTGGAAAGTGTGAAAAAGCTTAAGAGTCAAAGAAGAATTGTATTTTTTTCATCATTATTTTTAAAGATTACCATACAAAAATATCTCTCTGTCATCAATGTTGGAGTAGTGCAAAGATCTCAGAAATGACACAATTAGTAATAGCAACAAATAGAAGGGATATTCATCACTCTAAATACACACACAATATAAACTCCAAATAAGTTAACTTTTTTCTTGTCAATATTTGTCACACACACGCGTAGATACAAGTCAAACAATCGTTTTCTGAAATATACCCTTTTCAAAGCAAGACAATGATTTTTGCAGTGACTGACTTTGTTGGTGCAGCAAAGAGAGACTGAGAGACTTGAGAGATTTGTCTTGATACTGTCATATTTAAAAAAAAAAAAAAACATGATTCCGGAGGGGTCCAAAGCATTTTCTCAGACATGCTAGCGTCCCTTCCCCCACTTGGCTGTCAAAGCAACTCAAAAGGCCAAGTGAGTGACAACAAAAGCAGCGCGGGCCCCTCCGAGCCCCTCGCTGACTCTTTTAGCCGATGTGAAACTGACAGCAAAAACAAAAAAAAGTCTCTCAATTTCTCTTAACTGACCCAACAGATGCAAACAACCTGAGTTGCAATGTTTATTTATTTTTATACTTTTGATATATTTTACTAAATGAGGTAGTAATGAGTCTAGTATGGCTTTGTAAACCACAAATCTGAATTGTGTAGTTTTGAGAACAGAGACATTATTTTAACCCTATAGGTTCCTTTAATATAATCAATCATACACCATATGAATAAAAAATGCTTGAGACGCCATTGCATTCAACCGTCTCAATACTTTTTGCCCAAAGTTTACAAACTGGTGTCAGCTGCCGCCAAGAAAAGTGAGGCAGGCCCCAACCAAAATGCTACATTATTGAAAAGCATTGAAATAATAACTAAATAAGGTTTGTCTATACTGCTGCCAAAATATAAATGATGTTAAATACCCCTTTACGCAAATAATATAACGTTAGAAGCGTAGTTAGTGTGTGATTTTTCTTTTTTTGCACAGCGTTGTGATGTTTAATCTACATTTCCTAGTGGCAACGGTGGAGCCATAGTCACACAATTTTGGGGGCAATGGCACGCGAATCCACAAACATCTTATTTTACCACATTGCGTGTTATATTTCTTTGTTTTTTTTAACTTATTTTGACGACGAGCTAGCATCGTGAATAATAAATAAATAGTCATTATAATTGGATTATTAGTGAACCCACATCAAGTCTCCACCGTTGATCTCTAACCTGGAGCGAATCATGAGCATGCTGCCATTTTTTTTTTTTTTTTAAAATGACGACATGGGGCCAGGAATGGTGACTCATCGAATGAAAACTTCTGAAGGCGAGCTCACCGTAAGAGTTGTTGTTCGTAAGAGTGCACGTAATATAATTTCACAGTATAGCGAAGAAGCTGAAGAAAACAGTATATAGAATATATATATATATGCTACATATGTTCATTTGATATTTGTAAGGAGGTCCTATTGTCGGGATGAGCCCTTGTAATGTAGAAGCCGCCTCCTTTTCACCTTGAAGAAATCTGGAGTGACACAACAAAGCAGAGGTTGGTGACTGATATTCTTTTTTTTTTTTTTTTTTACATGATTTGGATTTTCGGATTTACCTGTGATGGGGGCTTGTCTGCGTTTTTCTGGCCGTTTCAGCCTGTAGTACCCCCTGGTGGTCACCTCCAGGTACTCGTCCCCGGATCCCGAAGAACTGCTGGACGTAGGGGAGCCCTCGCCCGACGAAGTTGAGCTCCGCCTCACCGGCTTGCCCGATCGCACCGCCGGCCTCAACGTACAGCCGCGGTAGAAGCCCGGCACGTCTTGGCACCGCACTTCCTCCCACTGGACGTTGGATCCGGTGCCCGGGGTGTCTTCAAGGAAGTCGTAGTTCCAGCGCTTGTTGGCCGTCTCGATCCCCATGCACAGCAGCCGCTCGAAGTCTTCGCGCAGTTGCTGGTGGTCCACAGGACCGAAGAGGTTCCTCCTCACCGGACCCATCTTTAGCCTCAGGGCCTCCACGCCACCCAGGCGTGAGATTTCGGACTGGGTCGTTGACGTTGATGGCGTTTCCATTGCCATGTTCCTGTCGGATGACAAACGCGTGTCAAAGGTGAGTGCTTGTGACTGAGACGTGACCTTTTTATACTTTGCAGGCTTTTTTATTCAAGTTGTATTTGGAAGTAAAACTAATGCAACTTAATCATTTTTTTTTCTAATTATTTTGCAGAAACAACAGATCTGAGGACCCCAATTTGAGAAGCACTACTGTATTAGTTGTGTTGCATCAGACCTGTACACCTGGACCACTTTATGTGAACAGCAACTGGTAGGTACACGACCACCACATAAATCTGTTGACTAGCATAACGTCGCAACCTGCTCTGGAGTCTGTAGGCTAAAGGTGTTCCACTAAAGGTGAGTGGTTGCACATATGGTAAACCCATGAGGAATGCTGCTCTCTGACCAAAATTAATTAGCGTGCTGCTGTTGGGTTCAGAGGTCATGATCTCCCGTTTTACCTACAACTTGGAAAAGTTGACATTTGACACACAATCTCTGTGTAGCTTTTATCAGGAGAAATTGAAGCCTTCAAACGTACGCTTGAGCAGATAAGGTTATCTATACAGTCGCCAGACACTTTATTATGTACGCCGTCTATGGGGGCGGGGCTTAAAGTATGGCAAAGAAAATGTAGAATTGGATCCATTACATTCCATATAGCACTAATAATAATGAGACAAAAAACTCTTTGTATTGTGAGATCATCTGTCACAACTACTAATTGCAGCATAATCCTAAATTAAATTTGCATCTAATGTAGTCATCTCGGATTAATTAGGGGGTAAAGGGAGGGAGGGGTCAGATTATTCAGATTATGACTCCTGGGGTGTTTTAATTAGGTCTGTCTGCCTGCATGTTAAAAAATAATTACAACACATACGACAGCAGTTGGTCTGCTTAGTCATAATTTAGCCCACACCAAAAAAAAAAAGCCTTGTCGCGTTGATTTAGTCGCCGAAAGTCTTTGGTTAGGAAACCAAGACGAAAAAAAGAAGGGGGTGGAGTTTGGTGCTACTCGGAAAGTACAGTAAGAAGAAAAGTACAGTGAGTGCACGTTGCACGTCAAACTGAAAATGCATTGCTTGAAATCACCGCACAATTGAACAAATCCAATCACTTGATTTTTTTGCTATTGTTAAACCAACATCCAAAATGCACGGTTGGAATTTGTGCCTGGAGAGAAAGTTGTTTGCGTCATGCAGATCAGATTATAGTACAAGTACGTGCGCACTTGGCCCAAGTTGTCCCGTTTTTTTTTTCGCACAAAATAGCGGAAATATCAACGACAGCATTTGAAAACAAATATTTCACGCTGAAAAAAAATCTCCTAAAATTAAATTCGGATGTACTCGTAGTAGTAGATGACGCACTTGATTTGCCAAGAGGATGTAGGTCAATGAGATGCGACACACAAACAACCGCAATTTGTCAAAGTTTCAACCAAACGCACGAAACAACGTGAAACACGCACCCACATCCAAACAAAACTAGATTTTGTGCAACATAATTGGAAGAAAACTTTAAAAACTTACCATAGAAGTTTGACACGGTCAAAAATTCCGACGGTTTTTTTTTCTTTTTTTTAAAAAAACGCACCAAAAATACACAGCGCGAGAAGAATAAGATGTGTTCGTGACAAGCTCGGAGAAAACAGTGTCACGTTGAAAGTCCGACTGAACAATCCGCGGAGAAAGCTTGCTCCCGTCCCCTTATCTCTACCACTTGTTTGTTATGGACTGGGACTCGGGCGTGATGGGGAGGGCTGTCGCTATGGTGGGGGCCGTCCCACGTGAGAATCTAATCACGTGGTTGGACTAAAAACATACATTGTATGACTTAGATTCAACAACGCTAAAATGACCGTAATGCAATTAAACGCAACAATGACAAAAATGGAAAAAAAAAAAGTTAAGAAATTTAAATAAAGGTTAAAATTGATAACTACAACTCGAGATATTTGTAAATGATATGCACAAAAGTATTCTCAAAAGTTTTCTTACCCTGTAGACATGTTCCAAAAGGTCATTTTTGCGCGCGCAATTCTGGACGTGTTGTTCCGTGCTCTCTGTGCCTCCTCTTGTGCTACATTGAGTCCTGCACGGAAAGTAGGTCAAAGAAACTTGGCAGGGGTTGCCATTTCCCTGCTCCCGCAAAATGTGACACACATTCTCGTGTTGGCCTTGCATTACGTTTTTTTTGTTTTCTGGAGCCGCGCCCACCTCCTCTAGTCACGTTGCAGTGCAACGTGAGCACACTTTTTTTTTTGCACTCCTTTTGCAGAATGTATAGCCACTACTGTATGCTGTATTTTATGTATGCAAAGGAAAATAAACATTTTGGGATGCATTGGTAAATTGTGCTGGATGGAACACTTCACAAAGTCGCTCATGTTTAGCAAAACGTCCTTGAAAATGTTTGACTATGACTTACTTGACTTTAGGCTTTAATGGATCATTTGATTGCAATGAAAATGGAGACTTTCCCCAAAGTCTCGACTTTCCTCGTTGTGTCACTTGACCTCTTATCCAGCGTGACACAGGTGTTGGCTTACAAGTCGGAGTCAACTTTTAGAAATGCCGACGCCCTCCACTTACGTTTATTTTACCAGCGCAAAAACTGTTTTTTGTCGAGTGGCCTCTGTTTCCACGTGACTGGCATGGCTATAGGACGACTTATGTCACTCCAATGGAATGTTGAGGGACGAAAAAGGGGAGGACGGGGCGTGGTCATGCTATGGTTGAATTTCAAGGTGGCTCACTTGACAGCTTATTGCGAGCAGCAATCTTGAAGCCCCCACTCCATTTGATGATGGATTTTTTTTTTTTTCTTCCCCAAAACGAAGCAACCCTTCCAGAACCTGAGACCTGTGCCAATGGAGCTCTCTCATGCTGCTGAATAATAGTTAGCGATGCTGACCCAATTCCCTAATAGCCCACTAATCTGTTTCCCAAGTGGTCCCTTTTATACTCTGTCATATTTGAGAGGCTGTGGCTCGAAAATGAGGCCTCTGGGTTTGCATGAGCTCACAAAGTGTTTACCGGCACTCTGACCTGGTATTTACAGTCAGCTACATTGAGATCCTAATCCTCTCCTTGTTTTCTCGGGCCCCCTTTCCCACCCCTTGCGTATTTCCTAATCCAGGGGACTGAGCGCGCTACACTTGACTATGCAGTATTTGAAGCCATTGTTGTCCTTCTGCAGTTCTCACCCCTTGAATAAATTAGCTCGCTCGGAAAAACAGTCCCGTGCGACAATGTGAATGGGAGGAAAGCACTTCATCTTTTTGCCATTCAAGTGTCACAGTGGGAAGAGATTTGCAGTAGATTTATCGGGGACCACACGTGTGTCCTTTTCGATTAGTTAGCTGACCCCGATGAAGACGACAAAATGTAAAAATATCATTTTAAAAAGGGAATCATACAGGGAATAATAACCAAGGAGTGGAAATTGTTGCCTCACTGGTGCCGTTTGGGGCCTTCCACATCCTTTTCGTTATTCGATTGCAGAACCAAAACGGAGAAGTGGTACACTACAAACAATCTCCCCCATAAATTGATCCTTTCTTTTCGTCCCGGCGTAAGTGTCTGAGAGGGAGGGGGGGGGTGGGGGCCTCTGACTTCGGTGGCACGATTCCGAGGAACTTCCTAATGCAGAAGTTTAAAAATAGCAAAGTGGATGATGATTGTGGGGCAATTTCAAACATCACTAGCACTTTGTGGGACTGTAAAAATAGCTTCTGTAGCAAAATGTCTGTTCAGGTGAAAACGTTGTTGTGTTTCAAGCTGATACGTTTTTGCCCTTATCTCCTCCATCTGGCAAACATCTCGTTCACATCTGGGCCCAGCTGTCTACTGTAGCACTGGCATGTGCACCAGCATGATAGCGTGTGCTCACGTCAGAGTCTAAATCCGACCTCCGGGGTGAAGTATTCCACAGACTCTGCATCCTTGGAACTTTTAATAAACCTTGGTATTCGGGGGCATGTCGCGATCCACCTCCAGACTTTTTGAATAAGCACCAGCCAGCGGGTCAAAAGTACCCGACTAAAATGTAAATCCGTAAAAGATGTTCAAAGCTGCTTCAGCGAGGAGCTTGTTGACTGTGGGACGACATATTTGAACCAGATTCCTCTAAGCTGAAGTGGGCCTCTCAGAACGAGGGTGTGCCCCGGCTCCTTTCCCGCCTTCTCGTGTCGCAGTTCCTAGAAAACGTCGGCGGTTTTGGAAAGTGTGTGTTTGCGTGTAACCATGTGTGAGACAGGAAGTAATAAGGGGGCCCTTTCTTCGCCGCAAAGCTGACTAGTTGGCCGGGAGAGTCTGTAAAAGGATGTCGGGGGTGACTCCAGTGTGTATTTATTGAACCAGATTTTAAAATGAAAATGAGAGTAGCTTACAGGTGCAAATTCATGTGTGGCAATGTGGTCAGCTTCCTCTTTTAGTGGGGCCCACGGTGGAAAATCATCATCATCTACAAGTGAAGTGAGGAAGATAAGAGCACACCAAAAAGGGACTCATACACTTCCACAAAATACTGAACCCACGTTTTACATTTTGTGAACTTTTTTATTTTTTAAAAGGAGTAATTTCTCTGATACAATACCTACTATTAGGTAGGTAACATTAATATGAATATTGTTACTTGATCAAAAAATATGAATTGATTCATAAACAGCTTCCATTACTATTAAAAGACAAATAAAGTCTTGCATATGTTGGACAGAGTTGTCCAAAAAAAAACTGCATTTTTATATTAAACATCTTAAGAATAGGAAACAATGCCATCTAGTGGTCAAGATCTGAGTTCACTGAGTGGCGTAAATATTTTTAGAAAAATAATGGAAATAAAGAAAAACTACAAGGCACCAAATATTTATACTTTTTAATATGGTATATTGAAACTAGCAAATGTTCCCCTTAGCAATCAACATTCCATTTAAGAAAGTTGCTACGGAAGCCCGACAGGATAAGCAGTGCAGATATGACAGCAAAATGACCGCATCGTATGGTTATTTGTGACAAAGTAAGTTATTCTGGCATTTTTAATCTAGAATTTTATTTGACGATTTAATTTAATCGTTTACGTTTTATTCATATAGTTCATTTTAATCGGTGCGCTGAAGGTGTAAATACACGCGCTGAAAATACTGCCTAATCTTTGGAACTACAGCACCCTCCTCTGGTGAAATATGATAACAACAGCTTTGGAAAACAGCACTTTTCCACTGAGCCAGTTTGTTAGTCTCGTAAATAAATACACGTCGCAAAAATAACAAAAAATACACAGCGCTTTTTTAATCCATAAATTAAATTCCCTCTCCAGCATGTTGATGTGAGCATTTTGTCCGATTGGGGGCGATGGTGGGGACGTGTGGAATGTTTCATGGGCTCGCCCCAGGGGCACCATGCTGTCTGTTCCTGCCTGCCTGCTGCTATTGCTTCTCTTTTTTTCTCTTTTGTTTCCACCCATCCCTTTTTTTTTTTTTTTGTCGTACTCTATCAGCCAGGAGTTTGTAGCAGCTATTGCCGTCCATGGCCTGCCGTCCCCCAGCCGCTTCTTGCTCCTACACGGTGGTCCTCATCCCGCTCAGGAGCAGTCTGGACGCACTTCGCTTCTACTTGTGGGTGAGTCACATGTCCAAATTGACCAAATATTTTTTGTCGGTTATCATCTCGTAGTAAATGACGCACGTAAACAACAAGAGACAAAAGTATGCCGCATTGTGTTCAAGGATGAAAACTTTGAATCCAAAGTGACTTTCAAAGCAAAAGTCTTTATTTGACAAAAATGTCAAACTCCTCGGAAACAGCTCAAGCAAATGCAGGCGTGTACGAATGCCGTTAAGCGCTGACACAATATACCTGAAAAGGGGGGTGTGCTCCGCATGCAGAAAGAACAAAAGCACTTTGCCACCACACCTTTTTGTTCTTCTGCTTAGATTCTGGCTGTTTATATAAGGTTGGTGATGTTTTAAGAAAAATAAAAATATCCTTAACAATATTTGAAATAATCCTTTAAATTTGTCTTGCAACCATTATATTAACCATTACATTTAAAAGGTATATTGATTTAAAAACAAATTTCTCAGTCATAACAGAATTTAAAAAGTCCTATTTTTTTTTTAAATAACATATTTCTATTTTTATTATTCCATTTTGTCTTTTGGCTGTGACAACGTCAGCTTCCTGTTTAAGGCTGAGAATAACAACCAAGTGGAAACATATTGTCACTGAGCTACAAAAAAAATAAAAAAATCCAACTTGACTCCTGAATATGTACGTAATATAAATACAGATGTGGCACCAACTGCTCTGTATTTACAGATCAGGCATCTCAAGGATCTAGAAAAGGAAAAAGACATCCTGTACTGTGGTCTGGAGATTCTGGACCAGGCTCGACTCTGGTACCACCATCAACTAGAAAAGAACAAGGCCCGGCAGGCCGACGCCGACGGCAAGAGTCGGGTCAACTCCCCTCGAGAAGGTCTAGCAAAGGTACCAAAGTTTTAGGTCGGGTCATGTGACTTGTCGCCCACCTCTGATGTCTCCACAGGTCACTTCCTGTCAGCTGAGGTCACGTATGCAGCAGGTGAACGCATCTCTGGCTTCTGTCATGGCTGAGCCCTTTGACACCGGCACCAACAATGATGGCGCTGCAGCAGAGAGCGCCCTCCGGTGGCAACACACCCTACTCACACAGGTCAGGACTAAAAAAAAAAAAAAAGACTTCAAATGGTGACATTGTCTGACTATTTTTATTTTTTTTTTACAGGAAGTGAGTCACAAGAATCGCCAAATCTCCATGTTAGAGATGGAAAAAGAAGCACTCATTGAACAACTTCATGAAGTTTAACCTGTCAGGTGCCCCTGGCTTCATTTGTAAAAATATGTTTAAGTTATTAAAATATTGTACAGTCAAGGGAAGGAATTTGGACAATTATTTGAGTTCAAATTTTCAAATTTCAGACACGTATTAAGTAGCATCCTTATTTGCGTTGGGCGCATGCGGGCGGGCTCTCTGCCTCGACACGCCGAGCCGGCTCGGTGGTCCCGTGCTGATCTTAGTTTTGCCGATAAAATTTATCTAACACGGTCATCAGGCGAGTCTACGGGAATTTCGAGCCCCTCCTCTCACTCTTTTTTTTGTACTTGGTCACATCATAACAAAAACTCCACTTGAGGTGAGTCTAAAACCATTTTGACCATGTTATTTTGTCTTTAGCATTTCTTTTGAATAAAAAATGTGACGACTGGACAGTTTTGAAGAATCTATTTTGTGATATCATACGAAATTGTACAGGAATATAAAGGTCTAACCTCTCCGTCACGCCCTAGTGAGCACTTTTTTTTTTGCTCACTTCCTGCAAGTAAGCAGATTAAAATCAACCCGTGTGCGTCCAAAAGAAAAACATCCATTATGGAGGTGGCTTTCATTTAAGGAGCTTCATGCTTTCTGCCTTCAAACTGCAACTGAACCATCAAGGCCCGGGTACCAGCACTTGTCGATTTACCAGCTCCACTTCACAAACTTTGTTTTGGACGTGTCACGCCTCACGGTTCAGCTCAAATGCACCCCGTGCGGGTCTGATCAAATCCTCTATGTACAATGTCAATATCGGGTTTTATTTTGCTTCCAATTTTGTGGGTTTAGCGCAAATCTTAAGTCGCTTCCGTGCAGGTCCGTAGCGGGGGGGAGAGATCTGGAGGTCTTTGATAAATGACTTCCTGTCATGCTTGTAATATACAGTGGCCAGACTCTTCATTAGGTACACCTGCAATTCAAATCAGTCCAAATATGTTCATGCTCAATTTTGATAGAAATATGATCCTTATAGTTTTAATGATGCTATCAGGTAAATACAAATACTGGCGCAAAACTGAACATTATCTTCGGAATAAAGTTGGAGAACTACAATTGGCCCAATACAGAAAAGTGTTGTCCATTTTGGCCATTTGTGTCCAGCTTCCAGTCACATCCCAGCAACGTTCAGGTCCAAAAGACCCTGCAAATGTTTGATATAGTCAATGGCGGCTCGCAGCGTCTCCACCTTACTTAGCCTCTTGTCGTCGAACTCCTTGGGCAGGCGCTCCCGGAGGCGCGCGTAACCCTCGTTGACGCAGCGCACCCGGTGGCGCTCCCTCTCGTTCCTCTTGTGAATAAACGCCGGTTCCAGCGAATGTTCACACCTGCTCACCGGACCCGGACACGAGTAATAATGCAGACCTCCGTATGGGAACTTGGAGCTGGGGTGGACGCGCTCGAGGTACGCTGGCTCCAGGTGGAAGGATGGCAGACTGAAGTGGTGGCGCGCACCCGTGATGTCCACCGAGAAGCAATGAAGCGCCAGTGGTGGAATATATGGAATATGCTCCGTCATCTCATTACAAGACATTTTCATCCCTGAAAGAATATGTAATTAGTAGATCATAATTGTAGGCATTTTATTTGCATTTAATTAATATAACTGGAACGCTGTAAGGTCATCCCAAAAAATAAATAAAAAAATAGTATCCAAGAATTGTAAGCATGTTGTTATTTGCATGAAGTTAATATAACTTACCCTATTTGTCATGCTCATCCCAAGTTTCTTTAGAATAACAATTGGATAAAACTGCAAAAGTCTCCTCTCGATGAGGAGTCAAGTTTGTATGCCAACTTGTTACAGAATATTGGAGCTTTTTATTTTTATTTTTCTGATGGTACGCTGTGCGGTGGGTGTGATTTGGGGAGGAGATTTGCAAACGAGTCACGCTTTTGCACGTCACTTGCAAGTGCAAGGCAAATCTCACCATCACTAAACTTTACTGGGATCATTTTGGTCAGTTATCCTATATATATAAAAAAAAAAAGGTTAGGGTTATTTATTTATAAGTTAGTATATTAAAAGTCAGGGCCTGCTTTGCAAACGCCCAGAGACGTGGAAAGGAGTACAAGGTCGTCTACTCACTCTAACACCCCCCAGAAATAGATTAATTACCTAATTAAAATATATCAAAAATAATGGTATCCTCTACTTCACTGCGCATGCGTATTGACCAAAGCGCTGGTTAATCACTGCGCATGCGTCGTAAAAGTGCTGCTATGGCCCCCTTGAGGCAGAAGGTATTGCACTGCTGCTTTGTTATTGTTTTTTCACAACCTTTTCCTTAAACTACCCGAGTTTTTTAAGCTATTGGCTATCATTCGATCGCGATTCGCGACATTTATCTATTCATTTTTTAAAACTGTCACACATTAATCCGTTTTTGGGGATATAGAATAGTCATCGAGAGCTAAGCTAACGCTCAGTTAGCAGTGTAGTAAACAAACTACAGTAGCTAGTTGCTGAATGCTTTTGCTGAGTAAAGCAATCATAATGGAGATGGAAATTGTCTTTATCACATACTTGACACCTTCAAATATGTAACTCTACCATTGTCCAGTCCACTGATGGAAAGAGCCTGTTGATTTCAGGTAAGCTATCACTGTTAGCATGATATATTCTGTTGTAGCCTTGCCATGACGAGAGTTTTTTTTTTTTCCAAATGAGAGTAAATTGATCATTTTGTAGGATGAATGACATGAACCTGAGTCCAGTGGGCATGGACCAGCTGAGTGTGCCTTCAGTGAGTGCCAGCCACTTGGGTCTGGCCACCTCACCGCCTCATAACACCATCCCCACCCCAGGTAGGATAACATCAACTTCAATTTGTGATGTCTGCAGTTTTTTTTTTTTCAATTCCATATTGCGTTGTAGGCATGCCAGTGGCCATCCCCAGCTTGGGTCCTTCTTTAGGCTCCCTTCCTTCTGCACTGTCCCTCATGCTTCCAATGGGACCACTTGGCGATCGAGGAGTCATGTGTGGCCTCCCGGATAGGAATTATTCCCTGCCACCTCCTCCTTACCCCCACTTGGAAAGCAGCTACTTCCGACATATATTACCAGGTAGGTCATTCTTCACAAACACAAAAATGTATTTACGTACTTTCTCTATGTATAATGATGTTTTTGTTCCTCTAGGGATTTTGTCCTATTTGGCTGACCGTCCACCACCTCAGTACATCCATCCAAGCAGCCTTAACATGGACGGGACCCTGTCTGTTGCCAGCAATAACCCGTCGGGTCTCGACCCGTACAGCGGAGCGGGCGGCCCGTTGGAGCAGGGCCTGGTGCCCATGGACTCGAGACAAGTCAGCGGCCAAGGAGATCTCCACCAGACTGGCGGCCACGATTTAGACTCTACGGGGTTAGCGATGGAGTCTCGCGACAGCAGCCCCATGACCCCGGACAGGATGGGAGAGGAGCTGGCCTCCATGGACGGAGTCGGGGTGGTTCCGGTGTCTGATGGTGGGAGCCAACCCTTGACTGGGGTGGACTCTTCCGGCGGGGTGATGCCTCTGCATGGACCCCCTGTGCTGGAACTTCCCGTGGTGATGGAGTCAGATCACATGGGGGGCCGCGTGGGCAATACTGGCGGAGGAGCAGCAGGAGGACTCGGGGACCAGCTCCACCCCAACGGAGAACTGAATTCCAGCGTCGTTAGCGTGGTCCTCACAAGCTCCATGTCCGGCCAGGGCCAGTTGGGGCCCGTGTCCCTTCACGGGCACTCCGGGATGGGCCTGGACTCTGTGAACGTCTCCCCCATCACCGCGGAAGTATCGCTGGGTCCGGAAAACAACCTGGTGCTGGTCAACTCCAGTCTACAACTGGATCATTCAAGTCCCAACAAGGAGAGCTTGGTTGCTGCTTACAGTATTTGTAAGTTGATTAGGAATGGATTTAAAAACGGATAAAAGATGAATACCGATATGCTTCTGTCACGCAGGGTGCACTCTGTGCGAGCGCTCGTATACCTCAGACTGCCCGGAGCACGGCCCGGTCACGTTCATCCCAGACACGCCCATCCAAAGCCGGGCTCGCCTCTCCATCCCGCGTCCGCTTTGCTTGCGAATCTCCGTGGCCGACGAGCCGCTCGGTAAGAAAAGCCAACGGACTCCATCTGGGGTTTCGTTCTGATCTCCTTTTTTGCCGTTTGACGTCAGGTGTTTTTGCACGCGACATCATCCCGGCCAGGACCTGCTTCGGTCCGATGATAGGTCAGCACTGTAGCAACGTGGATCTCTCAGATTGGCCCGAAAAGGACACGCCTCAGATTTGGAAGGTTGGTCAGCATTCATCATTGTAGCCTTGACTGGGGATCATCGAGAATAAACCCCGGATTGTGATAGATGTACCACAACAACGTGCTGGAGTTCTACATCGTGACGGCAGATGAGAACGAATGCAACTGGATGATGTTTGTGCGCAAGGCAAGGTACGAACGTGTGAACTCAAAACGTCCCTCGAACGATATTTTCCATTCAATTTGAATCCGCGTTACTTGCAGGAGCCGCGAAGAGCAGAACCTGGTGGCCTACTCTGCTAACGGCAAGCTCTTCTTCTGCACCACCATGGAGATCCACCCCGACGAGGAGCTGCGTTTCTACTACAGCCGAGACCACTGCAGACTCATGGGTGAGATCCAGAGAAAGCGACTCGCATATCTTCTTCCTTTACTGACGATATCGTACGTCCATCTCTCAGGTGTTCCTCCTTTACCCGAGGCTCATCTCTGTCAGTGCGGCAAAGACTGCTCCTCTTTTTCCGACCTCAAGCCTCACATGAGCAACCCTGACCACAACCGGCCTCCTCACAGTCCGCCGCAGCAGGACCTCCCGCTTCAGCAAGAGCAGCAACAAGCGCCTCCGCAACAGGGCGAGAAACTCGCCAACGGCACGTCGAGCTCCTCGTCCTCACCGTGGCCTCAAGCGGCAGGACAGACCAACGGGGACAACCCCAACGGCAGTCAGAATCCCAGCAGCAACTCCAAAGGTCCCAGGCACCCGCGGGAGAAGAAATTTAAGTGCAGCATGTGCTCGCGGGCGTTCATCACGTCCACCAAGCTCAACGTGCACTTCATGGGCCACGTCGGCATGAAACCGCACAAGTGCGAATACTGCAGCAAGGCCTTCAGCGACCCCAGCAACCTCAGGATGCACCTCAAAATACACACAGGTGGGTACGACCGAGGATCATGAAAATAGATTTTTATTTTATTTTTTTTTAACGTCACTTTCCTTCCACCACCAACAGGTCAGAAGAACTACCGGTGCACAGTTTGCGAGAAGTCCTTCACGCAAAAGTCCCACGTGGCCTCTCACATGCTCATCCACACGGGCGCCGAGAAACTCAAGTGCGACCTGTGCGAGCGAATGTTCATCCGAAAGCACGACCTGAATCAGCACATGTTCTCTCACACCCAGTACGCCCGTCATTTTTTCACAAAACAACCTAACCCGATTATTTTTTCATTTGATTTCATCCATGGCTTTTTTTTTTTTTTATATACTTTACAGCGAGCGTCGGATTCAGTGCCCCAAATGCAACAAGCACTTCCTGAAGCCCAACCACCTGAAGAAGCACATGAACTCCCACGAGGGTCGCCGGGATTTTGTTTGCGAGAAATGCCACAAAGCCTTCCTCACCAAGTACCATCTCACGCGTCACCTCAAGATATGCAAGGGGCCCAAGGCGGAGCGATCGTCCCGGAAAGAGCGACACGTTCACGAGGAGGACGACGACGAAGAGGAGGAGGAGGAGGAGGAGGAAGCCGAGGATAGCATGGGGAGTGGAAGGGAGAGACTTTTGGAGTCGGCCACGAGTGAAGACGTTGGAGGCTATAACTCTGAAAAGTCACTCTCACCCCCTCATTGACTGCAGTGCATATCTGCTCATATTAATTTATACATTACACCAATGTTTACCTCTCATTTCATCGCCAAACAGAGGCTGGGATATACCCAAGTCAAATTCCTTGTTTGGCACGCTCAAACATGGCGAATAAAAACTCTTGAATTTTCAATCTAGTGTCGTATGCATGATGTGGGAGTGTCTTTTGCCAAAGAAGCGCGTTTGTATCTTTAAATTGAGCTTTCGCGGCTACCGTACACTTCCGCTTCAGCGAGCAGCTAGCTCTCCAGGTTGTTACCGTTTGGACTTTCGAGTGAGTAATGTCAACTTTTTTCCAAGCTTTCGATTTGCTGTATGTATGTAAATGCGTACATGTAAACAATGACATGAAAGGGGAATATTTGTTAGTCGTTAGGTCAGTGGAAACTCGCTAGCTCTCGGGAAACAAGAGGTGGAGCGTTAGCTAGCACACCCACAAGTAGCACTCAGCTGTCAATCAATCAGCGTTTGACTAGAACGTTGTTTTTCTATGTTTTTCCATGTCCAAACTTGAAGACTGGAGGCTCCACGTAGTTTTGAAAAATGTATTTGCATTTGGACTTAAAAAGTATATTTTGGATCATAGTTGGCACACATGAAAAGTGAAAGTGTACCACTTTGTGTTAGTTAGTTAGTTAGTTAGTTAGTGGTCGTGTTATGTGCTTGAGGAGCTGATGTGCGATGTCATTTTGTCATGGCACACCAGGGAGAAGGTGAGCACATGCAAGCAGCTGACATCTCTCACAAAAGCCAAGTGCCAGGTACTGCACAATATCATCATCACACTCATCTGAATGTGTTTTTTTTCATGACATTGATGCAAACCAAGTTAGTCAGAAACATATATTTAACTCACTTGGTTTGCGTCAGTGTCATGGAAAAACTCAGAAAAGTGAGTGGTGGTGGTGGTGGTACTGTGCAGTACTTGGCTGGCACTTCGGTTTTGTCCCAGTGAGAGATGTTAGAACTGTTTGCATGTGCTCACCTTCCCCCTAGTGACTGCCACGAGAAGTAAGTGACATCAAGCACTTCATCTGCTTCCATGCAGGCAGGCAGGGCCTTTTTCAAAGTGCTTTTCTATTCATGAAATTGTTCAAGTGGAATGTGAGTCTTTGTTTGCTCATTTGAAGTCTTTCATGCTCGGTGGTCGGTCACTGCATTGGCAAAGTACTGTTTGAAGTCTCGAGTTGGCCACTTCCAAAACCTAAGTGTGTCCACTACTATGGACCTAAAGTAAGTTTTCAGCCTTGAGGTGAGCGTCACTGCAACAGCCAAGTCTTTGACTGCTTCTCTCTGTCTCCACATGAGTCAAAGTGATGCAATTGCAGTCAAACACTTGGCTTTGTTCAGTGGCTTAAGGCAAACACTCAACTCCAAGCTGAAAAGTACCTTCCAAAACCTAAGTGCCACTTTGCCCGCCTCCTACCTCTGCCAGAATTCAAACTGACCAATCACGTCTCGTCACCTAATTTGCATAACCACGCCCACTTTCTGACAGCCAATCAAAATGCAGCATTTACACATCCAACCAATCAAATTGCTCCATTTTAATGAGACCACGCCCACCCGTAACCTAACCAATCACATGTTACCTCATTTGCATATCCACGCCCGCTTTTTAACCAACCACAACCTTTCATTCTCATTGCTCCGCCCAGTTTTAGAGCTCTCAGCCAATCATGAAGCGGTATTCCACCCGTGAGCCCACCCCCTTTCCCAAATTACCAGAAAAAAAAAATTCCGTAAAAAAAAAAAAAAAAAATCCAGAAATTTTTAGGGATGGGGAAAAAAAATTTTTTGTTGGAAAGAAAATTATTTTTCATGATGTTTGAAAATGAAGAGTTGAAAGTTTGTTAATTGTAATGAAGCTTTATTTCTTTTGCAGAGTAAACATTCAATCACAACAAAGTAACAAGTTGGATGGCAGTCTGCTCGTTGCCGAGTGGTGAAGTGGTAGGCCGGCCAGAGGGACGAGTGGTGAAGTGGTCAGCCAGAGAGAAGAGTGGTCAGCCAGTTAGACGAGTATTACTCCATGCCTGGACCTGAGACAAAAAGAGATTGGTAAGTAAAAGGCTAAGTCAACGTTTTGTGCAGAAAATGTTTTGGCATGAAACATACCAGTCCGCAAGTGGAGTATTGCAAGTTGCATGACCAGGAAGCTGTTCCTTGCTGATTGAGGATTGAGTTGATCTTGTTCCTTGCTGCCGGTCAGAAAATTGGAGAAAAAAAAAAACTGGATTGTGCAATGAGGAGCATTTAAAAGTGACTCACTTCTCAGGTTGCCTTAGAGCCGAGTAAGTCACAAGGAAACCAAAGTGGCAATGTCAGCTTCTGCTAAGAGCAGGTACTTGATGGTGCTTCACACTGGACACAGGGGAAAAAAAAAAAAAAAAAAAAAGTCATTCAAATTTTGAAACCTACTTGCCAAAATGTCATTTGCTTTTCTTCTCTTACCAGCAGAGGGCTCTTCAGGCAGCATGGACCTAGGTAGACGAGTAAACTGTGGCAAGCTTTTGACTTTCTGGACCAGGATTTGCCACCTCTGCCTGGAAAGAAAAAGGAACATTTAAGTTTACTGCTTCTATTTTAACTGTAGACTGGAAGCCGCCGGTCGGTCGCTGGTGCACAGGCAGAGTTCCTGAAATGTTGTCAAGATTCTCCAGGATAGATACCTGCACACAACACAAACGAGGGAGCCATTAAGTACATTTTAATTGAGTCAATTATGAAAATGGAGGCAGCCTTGAGGAACCTCTGCATGGTTTTGCCGGGCTGGTTCCTTTGTCCAGCAGGTGGCAGATTTTCCAACTGCATCCTTACTGAAAAGTGATAAGCAGGAAGAAGGAGGCATAAAAAAGGTCAGTGCTTTTAAACAATGCCAAGTTTGTAGTAAGTTGTCACCACGTGGAAGTTGATAATGTCACAGGTTGAAGACCTTGTAGCCCCATGCTGCAGAAACTAGGTCCTTTGGCACCACCTAGTGGACAAAAAGAGGAAGAACAAGCACAAATGTTTGACACGTGTCACACACTTACACGTGTGCGTGTTTCACCAGTCAGGAATGGAGAGCAGCCCCGGACGTCTCTCCAACCACAGCATGTTGGTCTGAAAGACACGGTAACGTTACAACCATTCTGCTTTTACATTTGACACGTGTCAAACATTTAGACGTGCGCGTTTCACCAGTGAGGAATGGAGAGCAGCGCCGGACGTCTCTCCAACCACAGCTTGCTGGTCTGAAAGACACGGTAACGTTACAACCATTCTGCTTTTGCATTTTCAGCCTAACAAGCAAATTGGGTTGAGCAAGACTTGACCTGCAAGTGTCTCATGAAGCCATGTGAGGACTGCAAGTCGGCCATCTTGGACCCTGCAGACAAAAGAACAAATGTTTGCTTGAGTCAATTTGATAAAATGCCTTGCTAATAAAAATCTTTTTGCAGTCAATCTGTTCCAGATGCAGGCCTGTGGACAGAAATGAGAAGACAATTAGAAGCAATCGATTGAAAGAGTTACCTTTAAAACTCACAGAAAGTGAGTCGGCCATGTCGGGCTCGTTTTGAAGATTCGCACCTGCAGACAGAAAGTAGAAAATTAACACAAATGCATCGAAATACCCGTTTCTTTCATTCTCTGGTGGATTTATGCAAACGCTGATTTGTCTACTTACCTTAGGCCAAACGGCGCTGTCGTCCAGACGTTGCTAAATGTTTGTGCAAAAATTGTTAGTAGTCTTTCTGCACGACGCGTGCTTGAGTTTTGTAAATGTACTTACCCACCGTTAAATGCTTCAATTGTTTGGTTGCACGCCAAATAACAGCGTTTTGGTGCTCGTCGAAGATGTTAACTGCTAACGCTAGCTTCTGCAAACTTTTGAGCTTGCAAGATGGAAGCACGCCCAAAATGCAAGTTGATGCTGAAAGAGAGCAAAAGCAGTTAGTTCGAAAAGGTTAACTCAAGTTGAACACCTACCTTGTCACTTTTAAACGCTGTTATGGAAAAAGAGTGCAGCAGGTGGACCAGAGCAGCGTGGCGCTTGCTATCAGAGGTGAGCGATTGAATGAGCGTCGCGTTCGTGACGCCTTTTATAGTCTTTTTGTGATGACGTCACTAGAGGTTTAAAAAAAAAAAAAAAAAAATCGCTGGAGGTTCCTGGACTCGAACCAGCGCTGTATACCTCGGAGGCAATGGTGTTATCCCCTCGACCATTGTCCGTTGGTCAGTTGCGAAAGAATTTTCTGTATTATCCCAAACTATGAAGCTATCTTAGCTATAGGAGAGGCGGGTTCGAATCTTATATGCCGCGCTATTTAATTTGAAAATGCTGCAAAGGGCAAGTCTCGAACCCGAGGCTGCCGCACACCAACCCAAGTCATAAACCACTCAGCCATTTTGGCGTTGAAAATTTTCGAGTTTTGTCATGTATTTATAGTATATGTTTGACGAAATAGCTAAACACTAAATCACATACGAAGTCCAGAACACTCATTAGTGTAATACATAAAGCTTTTGCCTTATGTTCGGGAGAACCGCGTTCGAGTCTCACACTTTTCAAACTTTAACTCAAAGTCTGCTTTGGGTGGGGCTCGAACCATGGTCTCCCGAGCACCGGGTAAAGTTATAAACAACTCTGCCATTTTGGCGGGGAATTTCGGCTCTTTTATTAGGTAGTGTACTGTACATAGAGGACGTCTGGTCGAAAAGGAAAAATGGACATGTTCATTTTACATTGGGTTACATTCGAGTGAATGGGGGCACTGCCGTCTTGTGGTAGCTTGGCGTCATTACATGAGCCGCCTCATAAAGCATGAACCACAGTCTTACACTATGCAAACTTTAGCATGTTCATTTTACATTGGGTTACATTCGAGTGAATGGGGGCACTGCCGTCTTGTGGTAGCTTGGCGTCATTACATGAGCCGCCTCATAAAGCATGAACCACAGTCTTACACTATGCAAACTTTAGCATGTTCATTTTACATTGGGTTACATTCGAGTGAATGGGGGCACTGCCGTCTTGTGGTAGCTTGGCGTCATTACATGAGCCGCCTCATAAAGCATGAACCACAGTCTTACACTATGCAAACTTTAGCATGTTCATTTTACATTGGGTTACATTCGAGTGAATGGGGCACTGCCGTCTTGTGGTAGCTTGGCGTCATTACATGAGCCGCCTCATAAAGCATGAACCACAGTCTTACACTATGCAAACTTTAGCATGTTCATTTTACTTTGGGTTACATACGAATGAATGGGGGCACTGCCATCTTGCGGTAGCTTGGCGTCATTACATGAGCCGCCTCATAAATCATGAACCGCAGTCTTACACTATGCAAACTGTAGCTCAAAGTATGCGTCGTGTAGGGCTCGAAGCATGCTGTCCCGGTCACCGGGTAAAGTTATAAACCATTCTGCCATTTTGACGGGGAATTTGGCTTTTTTATTAGGTAGTGTATTGCATGTACATGGAGGACGTCTGGTCGAAAAGGAAAAATGGACATGTTCAATTTACGCTGGGTTACATACGAGTGAATGGGGGCACTGCCGTCTTGCGGTAGCTTGGTGTCATTACATGAACCGCTTCATAAACCATGAACCGCAGTCTTACACTATGCAAACCTTAGTTCAAAGTCTGCTTCGTGTAGGGCTCAAACCATGCTCTCCCGAATACTGGGTAAAGTTAAAAAACATTCTGCCAGCGAAACTCGGCCTTTTTAATTGGGTAGTGCACTTTAAAATGTCAACTTGCTTAAGATAAAAATGCTAGTTTACCAATATAAGGTATAGCATTCAATAGTGTAGTGGGTTAATATTTTGCCTTAAGCGCGGAAGAACCGAGTTCGAGTCTTACACTATGCAAACTTTGACTTAATGTCTGCTTCGTGTGAGGCTCGAACATTTCTCTCTCGAATATCGGGTAAAGTTATAAACCATTTTGCCGGGAAAATTCGGCTTTTTTATTAGGTAGTGTATTGTACATAGAGGACGTCTGGTCGAAAAGGAAAAATGGACATGTTCATTTTACGCTGGGTTACATACGAGTGAATGGGGCACTGCCGTCTTGCGGTAGCTTGGCGTCATTACATGAACCGCTTCATAAAGCATGAACAGCACTCTTTACACTGCAAACCTTAGCTCAAAGTCTGCTTCGCGTAGGTAGGGCTCGAACCATGCTCTCCCGAACATCGGGTAAAGTTATAAAGCTTTCTGCCATTTTGTCAGGGAAATTTGGCTTGAACGGGAAGTTGCGTCACGGACTCGTTCGTAAACGGGAAATTACGTCAATGACTCGTAAAGTCCCTCCTCCATCTCTCAGTCGCTGCTGATTGGTCGTTCGTGAAGATTCACGAATGAGTGACAGACAGCATTGCCGCTATGCCATTGCCAGCTGACACACGTTATGCCGACATTGATGTTTTAATTTTGCATTTGTTGGATTGTAGTTGGTGTTATTATACCGAATGTGTTTGAATAAAAGGTTGAAACAAAACGTTATGCCAACATTTGTTAATTTTGGAGACACCAACTCATAACGACGTAAAACACGTATACAAATTGTCATATAAAGCAGTTAACCAAATGTCTGATTTTTATGTTTTGTTTGGGGAATATAAAAACAAGGAATAAAACACCAGACAAGTTATCCGTTGATGCACGGGAAGGTAGTTCACCCATTGACTCGTTCGCGAACGGGAAACTAAGGATTTGTTACCTCACTGATACGTTCTCGCGATGAACTGGAAATGCAAATCACTGACTCGTTCACTCATAGATCCGTTCAGTTGGGGAACGGGAAATGCAATTAACGACTCGTTCGTGAACAGGAAGTTACGTCATTTTCTTCTTCGTTTTGTTTTGCAGCGTGGTGGCACCAGCTTCAATACGCATGACTGACACCTACTGGTTGAGGTCATATGAACAGGAAAAAAGAACGACTTACTTTAAGAAGTGATTCGTTCACTCTCGTTCACTGAAAACATTCGTTCCTTTGAACGAATCGTTCACTCACGAGCCAACACCAGGAAGTAGATAACTCTGCTTCCGGGTCGAATTTAAAAGAAAAATGAGGCCATTTGCAGTTCTTTATGTCAGCAAACTATAAATGCATTAATATGCTGTACGGTATCATGCAAACTATATTTCGTAATGTAACGTCATTTGAATAGTACTTTATATTGAACGTTTGCCCATTCATTGTTGATTATGTCACCGGGCTAACTTCAGCTAAGTTAGCAGCTGAGTTAGCTAGCACTAGTACGCGAACATTACCTTTTTTTTTCTTTTTTACTTTTTATTTCGTCCTTTTTTTGGCCTCAATTTGTAGAAGATGTTTAGCCCACCGAAGGAGGAGATAGCCAGCATGACTGACAAGGCTCTGAGGATGAGGAGGGAGGAACAAGCTCGTCAGGTGGTGCTCGCCTGGGCTCTTCTCGACATTTCCCTGGCTGGCATGATTTACACTGAAATGTAAGTTTATGACTGCACAGTTTTAGATAACCTTTGGTATTTTCCCAAACTCCCTGGACACGAATGGTATATGCAGTAATCATTCAACTTTTTAGGTCTGGGGAATTGTTAAGCCGATTGTACAACATCACCTATTGGCCTATTTGGTACATAGGTGAGTCTCTTGTACTAGTAAATGTTACATTTGCCACTCAAAACGAGCTTAACATGTTTTCTTCTCATGGCAGAACTGGCACTGGCCACACTTTTAAGTCTTACTGCTCTTCTTCATTTCTGGAAATATTTCAAGTACACCATGGCTCCGTCCACCATCGACGTAACCCCGCAACAGCATCTGCTCCTGGGGCTGAAAAACACGAGTGAGTCTTGAATACACCGACACTTTTTAAAGTATACTGGCTCATGTTGTCTCTCAATCCTCTCACAGGTATTCAGGCCTCTCCTCCAAAGAAGGAAGAAAAAAAGGAGAGCCCCGCTCCGACCGAGTCATCCCTCTTGCAGGGTCAGAGCGTTTTGAGTTTCAGCCCATCTCGCTCTGCCACCACTAGCCCCAAGTTTTCTCCGAGCTGTGTGCCAGGCTACAGCCCATCTCTGAGTAATCCCACCACTCCAAGTAGTGCTCCTTATTCACCCTCAGTGAGCTTTGGGAAAGTACGTTACTAAAATTCCGAAAATTGGACCAGCTTTACCAATAATGTTAATTTGTTGTCTCCCCTTTTCAGGTATTGAGTTACAGTCCGTCCCCTGGCTCCCCGGCTTACCCGAGCAGCACGGAAAACTCAGTGTTGAGGGCTCGGTACCGTACGTCACCCATAGTTTTAAACTCACCCGGAAGTGAGGAGGATTACATGGAGGATTTGAAAAGCCTCGAACGATTCTTGCGTACAGAGGAAGAGAAGAGTCATCGTAGTCAGCTTGGTACTAATTGACGTTTTTTTTTTTTTTTTTTGGGAGGCAATTTTTAAACAATCACTTTTCTAAGTCTTCACCTCCCGCCCCCATTAGGGAGTCCAGAATCCATCTCCCCGAGTCACAGTCCGTCGTTTTGGAACTACAATCGCTCCGTGGGGGACTATGCACAGAGTCTGAGGAAGTTCTTGTACCAGCCCGCCTGCCGCTCCCAGGCACCCTCTGCCCACAAGGATGAAGCAGACCCAGGTTCCAAACAGGCTGCCGAGGAGGTCACTCACATGTCTTCGATTTATTTGTACGCGGGAGTGACTGAGGTAAAAAAAAAAAAACGCCTTTCTTGAATTCCATGCAGGTGTGGGCGAGGATCACAACCAGCCGCCCCGTTGTGGACCGCATCGATGGCTGGACAGCCAAGCTTCGAAACGTAAGTCATATATGAATTCCTTTTGTTTTTTAAATAAGTAATATTCTGTGTGTGATTTTATTTTTTTTTGCAGTGGATCAGCGACACCATCTTGGTGCCCCTTGTGAAGGAAATGGACTCGGTCAACACTCAGCTCAGGAGAATGGGCTGTCCTGAGCTTCAGATAGGAGGTAAATCATCAAATGTTTCCGCTCAGAGGACACATTTAGTTTTTGACCGCCTCTTTCCTTCCACCCACCAGAGGCCAGCATCAGCAGCCTCAAACAAGCCGCCGTGATGAAAGCCTCATCCATCCCTACTTTGAACTCCATGGTCCAGTACCTCGACATCACTCCCAATCAAGAATATCTTGTGGATCGCATCAAAGGTTCCTTGCACGTGTGTGTGGAAAATGAGTCATCATATACGCCGCCTAACGTTTTCTTGTTTTGCTATCGTCAGAGCTGGCGCACAGTGGCTGCATGAGCTCCTTTCGCTGGAATCGAGGAGGTGATCTGAAGAACCGCAAGTGGGACACGGACCTTCCCACTGATTGTGCGGTGTGTATCATTATTGTGACAGTTTACATCGTTTTTTGGGGTTTTCCTACAAATGACGCCACCTCACCTTGAGTGTCTCCACTCTAGATCCTCACGCACATATTTTGCACATACCTGGACTCCAGACTGCCTCCTCATCCAAAATATCCCGACGGAAAGACCTTCACCTCGCAGCATTTCAGCCACATCCCGGACAAACCTGGTAAGTGCGCGCACACACACACACACACACACACACACACACACACACACACACACACGCACACACACACACGCAAATGCAAACACACGTCCACACATCTGTTTTTGTCCTCATCCACAGATGTGACCAAGGAGAACCTCTTCTGCATCCACCAGAGTTGCACGACGCCACCTCACTATCAGCTCATCTATCAGGGACACATCTTCAGTCTGCCCAAGGTGACGTAACATAATACCAAATCCAATTTTCAAAATGAAGTGGTTGCAGAAATTTTATGTGTTCCATGATTCAATGAATGGCATCTCAAATTAATGTTCCCCCCCCCCCCTCCCTCTGATACAGGGCAGGAATAACTTGTTCCATACAATCCTCATGTTCCTCTATGTCATTAAAACCAAGGAGTCAGGAATGCTGGGGTGAGCCATTTTTATTGATTTAAAACACTTAAGAAGGTCAAAATGACATTTTATTCAGTAAGTTGCATTTCATTCTCTCACAGGCGAGTAAACCTCGGACTCTCCGGTGTGAACATTCTATGGATTTTTGAAGACTGACAACTTAAATTGGTACCCCACCCACCTTCCATCAATAGTGAACAGCAGAAAACTAGCACTCAGACGCAACATATTTCTTCTCGTTTTGATGATGAGATTGGCCTCAAATTTGTCTGTAGTGTTTAAGGGCTCAGTCGTGGTTTGGTTGAATGTATGACAGCTTACAGTTAAGAGCACAAATCGTATTTTTTGTATTTACTTCAGCTCCAAGGTCATTTTTGTTGTTGCTTTTTTATGAGGCATGCAAAAAAAAAAAAAAGCACTGGGAAGTCCAAGTTAACTGAATGTAATAGCTCTCCAAATGAACATTGGCTGCAATTACCATTGTGGGTCTGTTTTTATTTTATTATTTTCAAAGCTGTAGGAATTAATGCTGATATTCTTCAACTGGGACTTGACTTGCTAAAAAAAAGTCTTGATATACATGGTCTTTTTGTTTTTTATTACAAAAAAAGCCATGGTCTTTTGTGAATAAACCAATTTTCACTCAACCTTTCTTTGTGACCACTAGATGTCGCTATTGTTCACATGCGTCTTTTTGACCTTGCTGTCGTTTGATGCAGTGCAGATGCACAACGTGAGGTTTGTAACGTGACTCGTTGCGAGGCCTCAAATCCAAACCACCTGGTAAAAAATAATGCAGTAAAAATGTAAATACTGTGGGAAATGGCATGTTTCACACGCCGATGATAATTTTTCCATATCGTTTGGTTTTCACAGACGTGATGTGGTGAAAATTGTTTTGTAGTTTCATAGCGACACCATTACCCAGAATGCACCTTAAGTTTGCGCTTTTTCAAAATGTTGTCAGGGCTACCGATTTAACGAAACACTAACACGTCTTTTTATAACGTATTATAGAAAGTAGTACAACCCCGGCAGTGTAATAAGCATTGATGGCAAGCGAGCATGGGCTGTTGTAGTCCAAATACACCAAAAGAACTACAAGTACCATGATGCATTTCGCAGCTGAGCTCCTCCACTCACATCCGCTTCTCCTGCATAGAAAAGGGACTTGGTGAAAACTGTAACGATGTCAGTGCGGGTTGTGGCAGCAAAAATGGCAGAGGTCGAACTCAAAGACGTCGTCAAAGAACTACCCGCCGACTCTCCGGTTACCCCAACGTCGGAAGGACTTATCGCCAGGAACTACGCGCGCGAGGCCGGTTCCTCCACGGCTACGTCCCCGAGCGCGGAGCCCTCCGTCAAAGCCGGGGAAGGCAGCCCGGGCTTGCTCGCCCCGAATCCCACCAAGATGCCTCAGGCGTCGGCTATGAAGCGGCCGGACCCACAGCAGAACGGCGGCGAGGCGTTTGTCAATCGGGACGGCACCGTGGCCGAGGCCCCGCGGATGAAAAAGGCGAGTTGTGTTTTTCCTCCCTTTTTGCCTTTTCCTCCGAGCGCACGCTGTGTAACGTGTGACTAAGCTAACAATGCTAACCAACAACCAGGCTGATTCAGCAGTGTGACTTCCAGCCATAATTCGAATATTTAATAACATTGAAACTAGTCCAGCGAAGGCTGAACATTATTAAACTTCTTCACATTTGACTGATTATTTGGTGAGCCGTCCAATTGCTGCCAATTTAATATGCGCTGCCATTTTCAAATATTTACATTAAAAAGTAACAACACCGAATAAAAACGCCTCAAATAGTGTCATCTACAAAACTGCTTATAAAATCACCCAATGACTTGTTTCCAACTAACCCACTTTACAAAATATACATTTAGGTCAAAGTACAAAGAATCATAAAGTATCTAGTAATGTTGTAATACTGAACAGTAAGTATTGATCACTTATTGCCATCCTAAAATATGAATAACAAAATGAGTGGTTTTGATTGACACCTGTCATTATGGTCATGGCCCTCTCAGAGAGCAACATCTGGATTATTTGTGATATTTCCCTACAAGGGAATTATTAACCGTGTAATTTAGATGATGCGATGCGATCCACGGGGGATTGTTTTGAAGCAATATTATTTCAAATCCGGCAGGGCAGAAGGTTGTATATTTATAGGTCGCCGTCAACAAACAGCCTTGGACATATATGACCACGGCAGGCCCATGTGTTGCGGTCATCCGGTCCAGTAGAAAGTGGAAAGGAGTTGACAACCGTATTTAATCTCCATCATGTCGCCCTCATGAGAGGATTACAACGCCAGCGCTGTGTTGTTAGCAGGGCCCAGATGTGTGCTGTTTCCATCCCTGACGTTGGTTTTATTGTAACCTGTTGTGCTTGGGACAAATATCAGACCCGCAAGTGGTTGCATAATAAAAGATCATTTGAGAATCCTGCGTCTGCTCATCTGACCACTTCACTATTTTTCTTTTTTTTGGTTCTCCGCAACAAACCATCTGTTACCTAAGGTTAATCATTCTCCATTGCCCTTTTTTTCTGATATTCACCAGGTGCCCCCCCCCCCCCTCCTAAAAAAAACAACAAAATAAAACACAGCAAATTCAATGTAGGATTCTAAATCGTCCCGCTTTGATGTAACGTTATGTCACACGCTCTAAGCTGGCGTTCCTGGTATTGCTTGCCGGCTAACAGGCTTAGTGTGACCTGTGGCTGCCCTACATGGCAAATGGAGTGGACGGAAGGATGGGTTATGTATTTGAAGAAAAAAAATAGCACCCTTCCAACCACCTCCTTGGAGGCAAACTTGGCAAATGGACTGTTGGCCACACTTTGACACGTCTCCTTCTCACTGCACAGATGGATTGTTCTTGTCGGAGAACCGAATCTCCGTTTCAAAATGTCGAGCAGAAAAAAAATCCGTAGCCACCTTCCCTCTGACACGTGTTGCCCAATTGCAAGTGTCTCAAAGGAAATGGAGCGTACCCATGTTTCCAGGAACCCGTGCGCGAGTGTGAAATGTTCAACCCTCTCTATTTCATCACTGACAAACGAGTGTGTGTGTGTGTGTGTTCTGAGAGATGTTAAAATCCGTGTCCATGTGACCAGTGGAGTGGACACAATTTGTAGCGTGACGGTAAGTGCGACAATGGGGAAAGAACAATCGAAAAAGACATTTCTGTTTTTTTTTCCTTCCATTTCTTCATTTCAAGCCAGACAAATTTTCCCACAGTGGGTTTTGCTTCTCCCGCAGTCGTTACATGGCGACCACCAATGAAGTAAAAACTCCTTGACGTGTTTCATTCCCAAGCCATTTAGCCTTTCAGTCCGCTGAAAGGCTCGATTGAGCCATTAGGAGCCCGAAAAGTAACAGGATGGCCGGCCGCGGGTAAACATATGCTCGTATTTGTTACAGCTCAATAACGCAACAGCGTGAAAGCCGCGCCATCCAATGTTTCCACTGCTTAGTCAAACATCTCAACACTGAGTAACAGATTATCCGCAGCGGTGACTTTTGACCGCCGTTCGCATGTGAATTGCCCCTGAGGTTGATCGTCATAACAAACAAAAATAAAAAAACTCAAAAAGGCCGTTTTATTCCTGTATTCATGCAGTGATGTCAGATTCGTGATGTCACAATCACATCAGAGCTTTTTGTTGCCCTGAAGATACATTGGTGGAATAATTAGTTTCTTTTACAGACTCCCACTCCCTATAAGTATGCACTTTTTTTTAACAGATCCAAGATAATTATTTTCTTGACCCCTGAGGTACAGAGTGTGGACCACTAGGAGTACCCAGTTTGAGAACCCCTGGTAGAAATGACTAGAGGATGACTTCCTCCTGGCTGGTACTGTATTAGCGAACGCCCAGTTGACATGAAGCTTCCGGCCATGCACGTGCGAGGCCACCGGTAGCCGTGCATGTACGCGCCCCCGTTGTTTACGAGGCAAGCGCTTGTCGCTGCACATAAATCAGTAGCAGCGAGCGAGCGCTCTTACATCACAGCTGCCCTCGGGGCACCTCACGCTAGCTGCCTCCTCCTCTTTTCTACGGCTGTTGGTGAGGGTGGTCGCCGATGAGGAGCGTCAGGCAGAAATATCGTGAACCTGAGAAGCTAGCTCGTGGCCCATGCTAGCTAACATAGTGCCTCATGAAAATGTTATTATTTTTTTTTTCACAAAACAACTTTATTTCTAGAGCACTTTAAAATCACTGCATAGAGTGAAGAAATAGAAAAACATAGAGGCCCCAACATGGACCCCTGTGGTACACCACCTGACCATATGGCAGGATTGAAAGCACCCAAGGGAAAAAATATCCCAGACTCTTCTTGATGATGCATGCCAGAACCAACTGGGCACCTATAGCGCGCATTATTTTTACCGCCATTGACATCCTATATGGCAGCACGTTTGATTTATTTCTTTTACGAGAATATTTCCAATGCAAGTTGAAACCGAGGACGTTTTATCCCGGACTAGCTGAGATTGCGTTTGATCAGGTTTCAAGGGAGCCGATGCATAGAAGGACGTACCCCCCCCCCACCCCCCCCACCCTTCGCTGTCTGCCTGCGTCTTATTTTAGTGCATTCTTCCCGTTTAATTGTCATGTGGGAACGGCAACTGTGTCATCCGCTGCATTTCACCCCCCCCCCCCCCCCCCCCCAAAAAAAAAAAACTCAAGGCCTGCGCCGTATTCTCGGTTACGCTCTGTGCCGTCCGTCGCTGTTAAAAGCGTGACAGCGCATAGGAAATATCGTCAAATCATCTGCCGTTTATGTAATACCGTTGAGTAACAGATGGCAGAGCTTGAGGATCAGTCTCCCGCGACACCGGACGGATGTCCTTTTTTCACTCGTATTGTCGTGCAAATACACAGCTTTTTGGCCCATCGGGTTGCGTAACTGCGGCTGCAAGGCGGATGAATTTGAATTTACGCTATCTTTGTGAAAATGGCCAGTAGAAACTCAACGGTGGACCAGCTGCTCGGTCAAAGGTTATATTTCCGTAAGGCTCCCCCCGCTTCGTTCCGTGACCCGCTATGTTTGATTAGACTCAGGTTCCTCGTCTCTGTGGGCCGAGAAACCCACGGAGAACCAAGCTCTCCCCTCGTGGGAAGCAAGTCACGTTACCGCCGAGGATCTCAAAATGGGACGGAACCACCCGCAGACAACACAGCTGTATGATTGAAGGCGCGGGAAGCCGTCATTAATTTGTTGACACGAGGCACCTCTGAAAAGTTCCCACGCTTCACGCCTGTTTTTTAGTTTCTCTTTGCCGGGAAAAGCGGTCAAACCTGAAGCCTTATCTGTCAGTTATGTCACTAAACGGGTCAATTTTGCACTGTCAACTAATTTGCATTTTCACATCCACAATGCCGGTGTGAGCTCATGACTTCGGTTAGCGCTTAGCGACAAGCTAGCACGCTAGACCACCTTCTCTATCCAAATCTTTTCCTATCCAATCTGTCAAAGAGCCGCTAATGAATCCATGAGGTGCGTTCACACCGTGAGAACTGCTAATTTATTTTCAATTAATTGTCTCAGCTCCGAACGCTAAGCCGCCGGAACGCTCCACTTCGCACTTGGCCCTAACGAGCGGGCTGATTAGGACACCGGCTCAGTCGTAGCGTGAAATTTGATCTTAAAGTCTAATCGCAGCGCGTTATAAAACGGATTAATACCAGATTTTCGATCAATGCTGACAAAGCTCTTGGCCCGTCGAAGGATTTTGTACTTGAGTCATGCGCTCTGGAACGACAGCTAACCATTGGTAGTATTGTCCTAACTCTTAAGATCCCCAAATGACTCCAAAACTTTGTATTGAACCTTTGCCACTCTCTGACTGTGACCAATCCCAACAGATCCAGTTCGCAGACCAGAAGCAGGAGTTCAACAAACGGCCCTCCAAGATCGGTCGCCGCTCTTTGTCGCGCTCCATCTCGCAATCGTCCACAGACAGCTACAGCTCAGGTAAATTGGTCGGATTTCTTCCGGAATCGCCTCGCCCGATTCGATTCTTTCAATCTTGCTCAATCTTTTTTTCCCCCAGCTGCGTCATACACGGACAGCTCCGATGACGAGACGTCGCCTCGGGATAAACAGCAGAAGAACTCCAAGGGCAACGGCGACTTCTGCATCAAAAACATCAAGCAAGCTGACTTCGGACGCAGGGAGATCGAAATAGCCGAGCAAGGTTTGTGGTATTGTTCTAGAAAATAAAAAACACTCCATCGCTGTCGGTGGAAACGAAGCCTCAGTTGAACTCTGCCGCCTAAACACACAAATACGCACGTGCGTTTTCAGCTTAGCCATGAAGTCTTAAAGGGATTAAACAATTATCTAAATGAATTCCTTCAGGCACCGCTCTTTTTTTTTTTTCTTCTCTCCAGAGATGCCGGCCCTCATGGCTTTGAGGAAGCGAGCCCAGGGTGAGAAACCCCTCGCCGGCGCCAAGGTGGTGGGATGCACCCACATCACCGCCCAGACTGCTGTGAGTAGAGTTTGCAAAGCCACCATCTTTTATTATTATTATTTTTAATGTATTTATACTGTTCCCTCCAGGTGCTGATGGAGACTTTGTCAGCTTTGGGTGCTCAGTGCAGGTGGGCGGCCTGTAACATCTACTCCACCCAAAACGAAGTGGCAGCCGCTCTGGCAGAAGGAGGTGAGAGACTTTTTCTTGCTTCCTGGCCTCTTTCTCAACACGGCAAATCTCACCGTGTCCAGGTTTCAGCGTCTTTGCATGGAAGGGCGAGTCCGAGGACGATTTCTGGTGGTGCATCGACCGCTGCGTCAACGTGGAAGGCTGGCAGCCCAACATGGTAGCAGCGTTTCGATTTTTTTGGATGAACCTTAATGAAGACTTGACACTAATCATTCACTGTTTTCAGATTTTGGACGACGGCGGCGACCTGACACACTGGATCTACAAAAAGTATCCCAACATGTTCAAAAAGATCAAGGGCATTGTGGAGGAGAGCGTCACCGGTGTGCACAGGTAACTGTCGGGTCCTGGTGCCATGTCTCCCTCTTGTGGCGAAAGTGTGCAACTGCTCAGCACACCGCCTTGTTGTTGTTATCAGGCTTTACCAGCTGTCCAAGGCCGGGAAGCTGTGCGTCCCCGCCATGAACGTCAACGACTCTGTGACCAAGCAGAAGTTTGACAACCTCTACTGCTGCAGGGAGTCCATCCTTGACGGGTAGGAAGCCCCGATGCACTCGTAATGAAATCAGCCAGTAATACCGCCGCCGCTCGTTCGCAGTTTGAAGAGGACGACCGATGTCATGTTCGGAGGCAAACAAGTGGTGGTGTGTGGCTATGGCGAGGTAAGCCCCCCCCCCCACACACACACCTCCACATTGACGATGCACGTGGTTGAATGTTTGCCGTCAACACCCCTCAGGTGGGGAAAGGCTGCTGCGCCGCCCTCAAAGCCATGGGCGCCATCGTTTACGTGACGGAGATCGACCCCATCTGCGCCTTGCAGGCTTGGTAGGCCGCGACCCGGTCTGTTGACTTTCCCGAGGCCGCTCTTGACACTTGGCTATTTTTTTTTTTTGCCCAACGACAGCATGGACGGCTTCCGGCTGGTGAAGCTCAACGAAGTCATCAGACAAGTGGACATTGTCATCACCTGCACCGGTGCGTTGGCTTCTTCTCCCTCTTCATGGAATTTCCACAAATTTGGTTCATAAGAGCTAGACGGTCACCTTTAACTATATACCGCATCTATTTATGTCACAGTAATTAAACATTAGAGTTTAATTAACCCATGTCGGTCTCTCATGGCCGCCATTTCCCTTGTCTGATTAATTTTTTTTCCCATCAGGCAACAAAAACGTGGTGGTGCGAGAGAACTTGGACCGCATGAAGAACAGCTGCATCGTCTGCAACATGGGCCACTCCAACACTGAGATCGACGTGGTCCGTCACCAACTCCAGCTCCCGTCTTTGAATTTCGAATAAATATGACATAGTAGTAATCGTCTTAAAAGCCCGTCGGCTTTCGTAACGCAGCCGCCGAGTGATTGAATAAGGACAGATGAGTTATGCGCTGGTTGCCGTGGTAACCGCATCTTTTTTTTTTTGTCGCCAATTCGCAGGCCAGTCTGCGGACGCCCGAGCTGACCTGGGAGCGAGTGCGCTCGCAAGTAGACCACGTTATCTGGCCCGATGGCAAGAGGATAGTCTTGCTGGCCGAGGTGCTCGCTCACGTGCGCTTTGAGAAATCCCGATTTGTATTTATTGTTTTTTTTTTTTTCTCGTCTGTTTCGCAGGGTCGCTTGCTGAACCTCAGCTGTTCCACCGTGCCCACGTTTGTGCTCTCCATCACGGCCACCACCCAGGTAGCGTCGCCGCACTATTGCCAAGCTTCTTTGGGCCAATTAGGAGGACTCATTTTTGTGTTTGCTCGGCCAGGCCCTGGCTCTGATCGAGCTCTACAACGCTCCAGACGGACGCTACAAGCAGGATGTTTACCTTCTGCCCAAGAAGATGGGTAAGGTCGCGCGTAGCGTTTGTAGCCGAAGAATGCGAGGAGAAACATTTCACGCCCGCTTGTGTTTAGATGAGTACGTGGCCAGCCTGCACCTGCCAACGTTCGACGCCCACCTCACCGAGCTGAGCGACGAGCAGGCCAAGTATCTGGGCTTGAACAAGAACGGACCCTTCAAGCCAAACTACTATAGGTAGCGAAATTAGCGTAGCTACTGATTTAGCAATTTTTGTTTCTTTTTCCAAATTCTAAATTATTATTTTTTTTTTCTCAAGGTATTAAAGAAGTTTGAAGGCGGGGCCAAGAGGAGACGGCAGCACTCCCCAAAGCGCACAGAACCTACAAGGCTGTCAAGGTGGAGGGGGGGGGGGGGTCTCGGGCCGTGCCTGAGGAGGCAAATGTTTAATTTATTCCCACTTGTTAATATCGGCAAAAAAAAAAAAAAAACAAGGAGGGCGGCTCCTTCTCTTCTCGGCCGTCTGCTCGCTCCCCGGGAAGACTTGCCTCTTTTTTTGTTTTTAGCTGCGCGTCGCCATCCTCCCCTCCCATCGCCACGCCTTTTTATCGTTTCAACAAATGTGACAATATATATGCTATATAAGAAAAAAAAAATGATTTAAAAGAAAAAAATGGAATGAAGATGAAATTTTGTGTTTTCCCCTCCCTTGTTATTTTTGTAATTATTCTTTTATACTTTGTTTTATTCTTATTTTATTCCAGGGGGGACGATCCATTCTTATCCATTTGATTTTTTTTTTTTTTTTTTAAGTATTTCTTAACACACGGTCGGTTCCGCCTCATTTACTAGTAAGTCCATTTTTAAAAGGCAGATTGGATTTTTCCGGCCGTCACTCAAACTGCCTCTCGGCTTCCGGATGCTCACATGTGTTTGGCATTTCGGAGATCAACTTTATTTTGGACCATAATGTATTCAAAGTGATCATTACATATTGTATAGTTACATATTTGTATAGAAACGTCAAATTTTCTACATTTCTCTCCCTCTCATTGTCTTCAATCATGTCATTGAGATAAGCAATTAAATATTCTAATTATGTGTAATAAATGTACATATATGAATGAATACTGTGATTATATCAACAAACATACCAAATTATACTGAAAGTCGGCTTGGGAACTAAAAGCATCCAAATTTGATTTTTAAAACATTTTGTTTCCACGCCGAAATTCTTCTTTGGGAACCAACGTCCCTTAACTACTTTTCATTCTGCTCAAATTCAAAATGCGTGCTTTTGTGCTGTACTGAATCTTCTCCTTTGTGTGATCTGACAAGTGTGTGGCCTTGAGAGACTGCTGATGATAATGTGTGTGTGTGTATCTACGTGTGTATGCGTGCTTCATAAACATCTGCCTCAGGATCCAAGCCTGTGCGTTTGAGGGTGGGAGAATTTCCGTTTTTGTCAGCCTCAAACTGACCATCGACCCCGAGGGTGGGTGGGCAGGGGTGACACCAGCATCGTGTATGTATAGAATATACACATTCTATAGGACAGCCTTTATAAATCCTCGGAAAGAAAATCATCTCATGTATTTATTGTTGTTAAAAAAAAAATTAAAAAAAAGTGTTGAAAATTCCCAAACCTCTCTTGTCCATAAAGGACGCAAAGTGATGACGGTAGATGACAAGCAATAATCTGTAATCTCCAATAAAGATGTAAAGAAAAAAAAAAACTCATCCTTGTTTCTCCTCATCATCTTTGTTGCTTTACTATAAAGTATTCAAGGGGAATTTTATTGCTATTTTTGGGATGTTAAAATTTATTCAAGTGCTCCTTTCCGTAGTGATTTGTCTAGCCCCGCCCTCGCTAGACGTGCGTGGACGACAAATCCAACGCCCGTTTTTAAGCAGAGAGGCGGGGGACGCGAAAACGAGAAAAGAGAAACTCCCCACTTGTCCTCTTGCCGGGGACCGTCGTCTCTCGTCCCCCCCTTCCCGTTTGTCCTCCAAAACCTTCCTGCGAGATGCAGACGGAGGACTTAGAGGTCCCTCTTCTCAATAACCTTAACGACAACGGCGGCAGGTTGAGGTCGAAAGGGAAAGATGTGTTCAAGGAGCAGCAGAAGGAGTCCGAGGTGGGTAAAAGCGAGAGGCGTTCGCGTAAGTCGGAAACGGCAACATTTTACCTTCTCCCGTGGTTGTTGCTGGGGAGCTTTTTTTTTCTTTTTTTTTTCCGGGACAGCTGCGCCTCTGTTTCTCTAAAACATACATGCATGGCATGCAGACATGCACACTTGAGAGGTTATTTTGGTGAACGTCTAAAAATAACCCTGCAGCGTTGCTCGACGTGTAGACTGCAGGTGGTGAAATGTGGCTGCGTGCTTCATGGATGCCATCTAATATTTACATTCGTAAATTCACCCATATCATGTGTCAGGAATGATTCTAAGATTAAAAGTGTTGTGCTCTACCTTTGTGATATTTTGACCTAGTTTGAACATTGCAAAGGTCACATGATTAATTTAATTTGAAAGGAGAATAATGGATAATCCTTCATTGACGTCACATGAATAGCTTCTTGTGTGTTTTGGTACAATTACTTGTACCTTGTATTACATCTAAATTGTTTTTGTAATTGCTTTTAATTATTTGTTCACATTTTTTTCTGTCTAATGAAACTTTAGAAAACAAAAGACTAAGCAAAGAGTGAATACGTATTGGTATCTGAAAAAACATAATTTATTTAAAAAATATAACTAAATTGAGGTATTGTAATTGATCATTTTTTATAAATAATTTTTTTTTTCGCATTTAACAAAATATGAATTTTATATAAAAAAATATAGTTCCTATTCGGTTCCCTAATATTGGGGCCTAATTCCCTGTTGGAGTTAAGTGTCTTTCCATTGCCCTGGAAAATAACTAGGTCTGTCCATCTGTCTGTCTGAGGTCCACAGGACAAAGTCATTTCAATAGCTATTAACCTGTTCCGTTTTTCTTTTAACCTGTTTTTACTGGAACTCATTTGCATTGCCCCGAGCAGATGGAGGCTTACTTCCTGCTGCACTGGCTTCACTCTTCTTTGACTTCCAGAAGTAATTTTAGTCTCACCATTTTTACAATTTAACATCTGAGTTTGTTGCGTGTGAGCACGGTAGGCGTTGCTGCTCTTTTGTGTTTTCTTCTCACTATTATTTACTTTCTTGGCAGAACTCCATGGAGTCTCCCAACCTGGAGTTTGAATACGGCGACACCGACACCCTCACCGTCGAACTCTCAGGTATCATTTTTGACAAATCTATTTATCAATATAATTTTTTTTTACTTAATCTACAAATGACAGCAGATTTATCAATTTAAAAAAAATGCAGACTTTGTTTTGCTTCTCTAGCATATTTGTGCAGACTTGCGATCCCGACCGACAAGTGTTCTTACACACTCGTAAACTTGTTCGACATCGTCGCGTCTAACGAGCGTTTGCCCGCGTTTGCCCTCGGGCGCAACGTGTTCCCTGTGGTTTTCCCTTTCGTCGTTCACATTGTTGTCCTTGCCAGAGTTGTACAGCTACACCGAGGAGCCCGAATTTGCCCTGAACAGAGACTACTTTGAGGAAGACTTCAAAAGTCACGGTATGTGTGTGTGTGTGTGGTTTCAAAAAATGTTAAGCCGATTTGCTTTAAGATGATGGAACTCGGCGTTTCAAAGCGCTGTGGATTTTTAAGACGTTTGAAGTCAGGACTTGATGTTCAGACCTCCTCCTCATCATCATGTGTAGTACCGTTCAAAGAGCATAGGGGTCGATATTTCACAGACGTGTGTGTGTGTCCTTGAGAATGACCTCGTCGGCGTCTTCCGCAGCCCGAGGCCGACGATGGATCGATGTGAGCGCGGAGGAGCGGCGTGCGTACGTGATGAGATTACTGGACGCGCTGGAGGTGACCGACAGGGACAAGAGACTGAAGGTGGCCCGGGCCATCCTCTACCTCGCTCAGGGTACGGCGACTCGGCGACTCGGCGACTCGGCGACTCGTGTTTGTGTGTGACCCGTGTTTCCCGCGCAGGTGTGTTCGACGAATGTGACGCCGAGGCGGACGTGCTCCGCTGGTCCAGGCGCAATGTCTTCCTCCTCTACGACATGGGCATCTTCACGGCCCTGCTGGAGCTCCTCAGCATGGAGATAGAGTGAGACGCCTCGGCGTCATTAAAAATATCAACGTCCATTATGACGCTGAAAATGTTTTGCAGTAACAACCAAGCCTGCAGCAGCGCTGTGAGGAAGCCCGCCATCTCGCTCGCGGATAGCACAGAGCTCAGGTGAGCAAAATGGCCGCTTGCGTTCATTCTCATTCACTCATTATTTTACGTGTTTCTCTCCAGAGTGTTGCTCAGCATCATGTACCTGATGGTGGAGACGGTTCGAGTTCAAACGGACGACGACAACCCGGAGTGGCGAGCGACCAGGGAGGCCTTCAAGAACGAGCTGGGTGGGCAAAAACGATTAGCACGCTTGAGTTTGCTAACCATTAATCGTGTCTTTCTCCCACTCAGGTGCGCCGCTGTACAACGGCGAACCTTTTGCTCTGCTTCTGTTCTCCATGGTGACCAAGTTCTGCAGCATGAACGCTCCACATTTCCCCATGAAGAAAGTGCTCCTTCTCCTATGGAAGACCATTCTGGTTAGTCCCATTTGAATTCAATTATTGTTCATTCAGAAATTCAAAAGAAATTCTAACGCCTCCTCTTCACCTCCATTTCCCAGTTCACCTTGGGGGGCTTCGAGGAGCTGCAGGAGATGAAGATGCGGGGCCGCCAGCGTCTCAACTTACCGCCGCTCCCCGAGGACAGCATCAAGGTGGTGCGGGCCATGAGAGCCGCCTCGCCGCCCGCCTCCGCCATGGAGCTCATCGAGCAGCAGCAACAGCAAAAGAGGGGGCGGCGCAGTCGCAGGGTACGGAAAAAACGCCCGCAAGCCTCATCCAGATAGGAAAGTAGTCATTGGTGTCAAGGTCATTGACTCGAGCTGGTTTGATATGAAAAAGACAAATGGCTGACACGGCAGCATTAACACATCATACACACTGACCAGAGACTAATTTTTTGGGGTTTGTTTTCATTCCATTCTCGAACCGATCCGATGCTAATCGGGCTGAAATGAGACTCGCCCGCTAACTGCCCTCATGGTGTGTCACTTGTGTCCCCACAGAGTGCCTTTGTTGATAGCTTGGAAGGAGACAGTCCCTTTCCCAAGAAGCAGGTCTTTACTCGCAAGTTCCCTCTTTAGTTTCTTTTCCTTTTTCTTTTTTTTTTCTTTTTGCATTTCAAATTTTTTTTTTGTTGCACTCCTGTCCCTCACCTCTGTTTGCGTTCTTCCCTTCTCTCTCTCTGCATACATATATATAATTAAAATATAAAGCAAATGCAATTATTGACAAATACAATTATGATTTTAATTGGCATTAATATTAGAAGAGCTCTTCTCACTTACCTCGAGCCTTGTCTTTCTATATTCTGCTTTTTTTATTTATTTATATATATCATCCAAACCACCTCAACGTGTCTTCTTCTTCTCCTTCCTTCTCGTCTACCTGCACAGTAGCCAGTTTGAGATGCGAGGCTGCCTTGCTAGCTTGTTTGGCCCACCGTCCTATGAAAGCAGTCGTAGCCCCGCCCCCCCACCATCACCACCACACAATCATGCACTGTAGACACTTAAGGGTCATGGAAAAAAAAATGCAGTCATCAAAGAGGTGAGCTGATGCTTTCAGATATTCAAGCGACCGGCCACCTCCTTGATGGAATGCGGTTGACCCAGAAACAAAAACGTCTCACCCCACGCTGTTATCTTAGCTTTGGCTAGCATGAAGACTGAAAGACGGCTGTGCTTGCGTGCATATTTGCATGAGTGTAAACCAAAGCATCTTGTTATTGTTTATGCCCCGCCCACCCCCCCTGCCTCCCTCAGCCACTAGTCAAACAGGACAGCCTGGACACGTACAACGAGCGGGACCCCTTCAAGAACGACGACGTCCGCGACGAGGAAGAGGACCCCGAGGACGGCGACGGCGGCATGGAGGGCGAGGTGGACCCCTTGGACCGCGATGTCATCATCCAACCTCCGCCTCCTCCGCCTCCTCTCCGGCCTCCCGCGGAGAAGGTCAACTTCCCCAAGGGCCTCCCTTGGGCCCCCAAAGTTAGGTACATAATCAATCGAAAATGTCAGATTGGTTGGAACGAAAATGCTATGTTGACAATTGAGCTGGCTGACACGTTCACACCCTGAATTTGAATGTGTGAAGATTTTTTTTTTTTTTCCTTTCTCAGCTTCATCTCTAGCAATATGCTCTCCATGTGTAGATCCAAGATTCCTTAATCAGGACTACTGTAGATAATTACATTAAAAAAACAAATATAAAAAACATTAAATATATATATTTCAAAACATTAAAACATTATTTTCAATAAAAAATGGATACAACCAAAAAATACTATATATATAAATTAAAACATTATTTTCAATACATTTTTAAAAATGTATAAAATAAAAAAAATGGAAGAATTTATTCCAGAATAGGCAAACCCAATATAATTCATCATAAGTGTCTCCCGCAGGGAGAAGGACATCGAGCACTTCCTGGAGAACAGTCGGAACAAGTTCATCGGCTTTACCCTCGGAAAGTCAGTATTCAATCACCAGCGTTTATTGATCGCTATGCCCCTAATCGATCCGAGACCGAATTTTTTTGCAGTGACATCGAGACCCTCGTAGGCTTGCCCCGACCTATCCACGAGAGTGTCAAGACTCTCAAACAGGTTTTTGATTATTACATTAATCAAATTCAAGTTATTTCAGTGACCATTTTCGACCTTCTCTCTTTTCCCCGCAGCACAAATACGTGTCCATCGCCGAAGTGCAGATGAAGCGCGAGGAGGAGCTACAACAGTGTCCGCTGAGCTTGGTGCGTTTCTCATCAACTCTTACTCGACGCTGGTTTACAAACGATTCTCACCACGCAGGGCGAGGAGGAGGTGGACGAGACGCCTGCGGAGATGCTCTACCTGGGCATGCTTCCAAACCTCTCCCAATATGTGGTGAGTTTTGGAAATCAAAAGTGATCCAAATGCGTGATGGTGAAAGCACGTTTGGCGTCCCGCGTTAGATCGCCCTCCTGAAGCTACTTTTGGCCGCCGCACCCACCTCCAAAGCCAAAACGGATTCTATTAATATCCTCGCCGACGTGCTGCCTGAGGAGATGCCGTAAGTATTGGGACGGATAGGCCAGGTCATTTTAGATTAAAATAATGAATTTTACAAATATTTTTTTTCTTATTGACATTGGATCTAGTGACATTTTACGATTCCCTGCAGAATCACAGTCCTCCAGAGCATGAAGCTGGGCATTGACGTCAACCGGCACAAAGAAATCATCGTCAAGGCCATCTCGGCTCTGCTGCTGCTCCTACTCAAACACTTGAAACTCAACCACGTCTACCAGGTGACGCCCGCGCTAACCTTTAAAGTTGAAGTGAAGGCGTGTTCCTTTTTAGAGTCAAGAAATACAATTTTGAAAATGACTCTTTCAGTTTGAGATTGTCTCCCAGCATCTGGTGTTTGCCAACTGCATACCACTCATCCTCAAGTTCTTCAACCAGAACATCATGTCTTATATCAGTGCCAAAAACAGGTAGGCTGGATTTATTAGTTTATTTATTTATGTGTTTGTTTTTATTTATTTTAAAATAATATTTATTTATTTATTTATTTATTTATTTGATCACAAGTGCTACCCTTGTGTGTTTTCTGCCCAGCATATGTGTTTTGGATTTTCCACACTGCGCCGTCCACGAAATGCCCGAGCTCACCGCCGAGAGCCTGGTGAGTCCAAACGCCTATTTGAGTTTGATTATGTTACGCTCATAAAAAAAAAAAAGTTACTGCGTTATGGTGTTTGTTGGGTTCTCAGGAAGCTGGAGACAACAACCAGTTCTGTTGGCGCAATCTGTTCTCTTGCATCAACCTGCTGAGAATCCTCAACAAGCTGACAAAGTGGAAACACTCTCGGACCATGGTCTTTGTTTTTCTACTGTAAAATATGTGCCTTGGCGCCTCTCCTCACACTCCCCACCCCCTGTCAGATGTTGGTGGTCTTCAAGTCAGCCCCCATCCTGAAGAGAGCCCTGAAGGTCAAGCAGGCCATGATGCAGCTGTATGTGCTCAAGCTACTCAAAATCCAGACCAAGTACTTGGGCCGCCAATGGCGGAAGAGCAACATGAAGACCATGTCGGCCATCTACCAGAAGGTCCGCCACAGGCTTAATGACGACTGGGCCTACGGGAATGGTAAAAAAAAACAAAAACAAAAAAACACCGGTAAATATATTTGACGCTCCAAGTGATGATGTCACCGCCCTGCCAGACATCGACGCGCGGCCTTGGGACTTCCAGGCGGAGGAGTGCGCCCTTCGCGAGAACATCGAGAAGTTCAACAGCCGGCGCTACGACAAGAACCGCAACGGCGACTTTGCCCCGGTGGACAACTGCCTACAGAGCGTGCTGGGCCAGCGGGTGGACCTGCCTGACGACTTCCACTACAGCTACGAAATGTGGCTGGAGAGGGAGGTGTTCTCGCAGCCCATCGAGTGGGAAGGCCTCCTGGTGGAACCGTGACGCAAAAACACGACGGCTTTGAACGCTCACGGACGAGCTAGCCAAAAACTGAGGTAGCGTTTTTTTGTTTAGTTTTTTTCCACCGGCGATGGTAGCTTTGGTCTCCACTCTAAAATTAAATTATGACGTCGTTGGTTTTGAAAAAGACCACGGGGATGAGAGCAAACATCGTAAAGCAATTTCTCCTTCCTCTCTTAGCTCTTTTGAAAACATGGGTGCTGCTTTGACCCCTTTGATACTTGTTTGTATATATGTCTGTGGTAAACTTTGTAGTGTCAAGTTGTACATCTCGCACACAATTTTGGAATTTGAAGTGATTTTCTTTTTTTTTTTAAATGTGTTTTTTTTTTTTAGGAGGCAGGATGAGGATTTTAAAAAGCAGGGTGTCCTAAAAACTTTTGACATTTTGTAGACTAACAACATAATGTTCCCAATCACATCAGCTCAATTGACTTACAGCAGGAGATGAGTTACCCGCCAGCCACTCAACAACTGCAGAATACAAATAATAATTAAAAAAAAAAAGCTTGCTGTTACCTTCACAAGCACATTGTTGACACAATTTGTTCTTTTCTCTACCTGACCTGCCAACTATAAAAGCTTCAGGGCAGTGAATCACACGCACAGAGCACAAGCAAAATGGTCACAATGTATTGTTTAATGTCGTATTGTATTTCAAACAATTCTCTTGACGTTCAGTCCGGTTCACAAATACGCGTGATCACTCCCCCCCCGCCCTCTGTTTTTATTACGTCAAAATCTATAAATAATAATATACATGTAGAATCTCAGGTTTCCACAGATCTTATATCGCAAAGGTTTGATCATTTTTAGCTCCTGGACACTTGCACATTCTTATACTGAACTTTGTTACAGTTGTGCCAAATATGAGTGGCTTTTTAACTTTCTCACTCTCACCTTCGTTTTCATGCTGTTTTAAAATGCCAAATGTTATTTATTTTCTACTTCCAAAGTGTACAGTCTATGAAATTAGACATTTAATGTATCTAGTAAAATATTTCAAATGTAATATTATTGTGGCTATGACCATGACATATTAGCTGAGTGGGTATTTCAGGGGGTATGTGCAATTACAGATCAGCAGAGGCTTTATTCGAGATATAAGTGAATAAAATGACAGTTCCATATTAAACTTTTTTTTTTAAAGTGAATTGCATCTGTGCCTGATTTTCTTTTTTTTTTTTTAAATATGCAGTGTGTGGGGTGCAATTATGACTAAGGAGAAAATATAGCACAATTATCATGGAATAAAAAGGCTTGCTTTCTGGTTCTCCAGCATATGTAATTTTAATTTTTTTCCACATCTTATATGACAACTATTAAAAAAAAACTTTACCGGAAGTGAAAACTTTGACCTCCACATTTTGACCAATCAACGACCGGTAAGTGCCTAGCAACTTCCTCATGCGGTATTTTGTGTTGTTTTGTTTTATTTTGTTCTTATAGAGTTCATTTTTTATCGTGACATTTCCCTCTAACACGTCACTTAAACGCATAGCTCAAATTAAAATCTCCTCCACTTTTCCTCAATGAGGAAGAACCAAGAAAGCCTCTTATTTCATTGGAAGCCGGCCGGTAAGCATTTTAGCACAAGCCCTTCGTGGTAAATTAATACACCGCTTCGTTAAGCGGCGCGTCAAAAGTTTTGTCTTTCTTTATTTAAAGTTTTGGAACAAAAAGGTTTGACTTAGTTTTGCTTCCACTGTATTTGCTTTGAAACGTGTTTAGAACCGAGTTTGGCATTGATTTTCGGGTTTCACATAATTCCCATTTCAAATTTGACACCACACATCCTCAGAGTGCACAAACCTTGTCATTTATTTTATGGTGTGCTGATGGTTGATTTTGTTGCTGGTTCTGTCGACAGAAAAATGAGTACAAGAAGAGGTGGGAAGCCCAACAGAGGAGGAGGGAAATTTAACAAACCGAGAGGGAGAGGAGGAGGAGGAGGAAGAAGAGGAGGAGGAGGAGGAGGAGGAGGAGGAGGAGGAGGTAGAAAAGGAGAAAGTGGCCGCTGGGATGATGATGACGATTTCACCCTTTGTTTTGCACCCCAGCGCCCATCCAACAGGTATAAACCTTCAGTGAGAAGATTGATCTATTCCGTCATAAATCTGTATTTTCACCTCCAGACACGACAAACCACAAAATAGCGGCAGCCATATCAGGAATGGCAATCCCGGACGAGGAGGTGGAGCTGGAGACAAATACAACCATACACAGTGGGCTCCTCCCAAACCCTTGGCAAAGAACCGGACATACGCCAAGGCGAGTGACAGCAGGATGCCCGAAACCAGCAGCATGCCTATGCAGAAGATTTTTATGACCAACAAGAACCAAAAACTCGTCAAGGACCTGCTGTGCGACTTGAGGACTGGCAACTTGGACGAGCCCGCGTAAGACCAGCGTTTAACATGAGGAGCATTAAAAACACTTTAAAAACATTGCTCTTATTTATGTCCTCAGTGACACCGGTTTGAATGATTTAAAAGAGGAGGAAGCAGAGGAATACGATGAGATGGACCATCGTGAGGAAGGCCAGTTTTGGACCACCACCGACGAGCCTGTGGAGAGAGCGGCGAGCCCGGAAGAGTACGAGTCTGACAATGAACGTCCCTCAAGCGAACCTGTCGTGTCCTTGTTTGCTATCGGCAAACTCAGCAGGTGATCGTGTGGCTCTCCCAAATAGTATTTTAGTTACGCTCTAGCAGATTCATACTATAATTTCACCTTTTTTTTTTTTTTTGGGGTCTAGGTATGGCTTTGATCGTGAACGCAGCAAGCAGGCACTGGAGTCCTGTGGAGGAGATTTCGGTATTACATTGGAGAAACTTCTTAATGAGGTTTACACTGAGCGCTACGGACAGGAAGCGGTTTCCAACGCGGTCCCCTCTGCCACGCCCATCGACGAGTGCCTGAACCAGAGGCAGGAGGAAGCCTTGGCGCTGGCTGCCATTTTTGGTGACCGTTTCCAGGAGCGCATAACCAATTCAGTTTGGGTGGTAACCTTGGAGCCACCATTCCTCACAAACAAGATAGAAAAAAACTACAGCGAGAAGTCTTCAAAAAATGTCTGCCAGTTCTACTTGAAAGGAAACGCCTGTAGGTACGGCAGCAAATGCAAGTTCAAGCACCAAGCTCCCGATAAAGGCTCATCTGACCAATACGGGCCAGCTCAGACCGAGATCAGCAGTTATTCTCCTCCGGATTACGAACTGGAGATCCGTTTTCCCAAAGGGAACAGCTATCCGTCTCAAGCACCGGTCGTGGCCTACAGTACCAACGACGAGTCGGTCGGCGCCGCCGGGAGGCTCAGCGTGACCGAAAGGTTATTTGGGGAAGCGCTGATGGCCGCCCACAACAATGAACCTGTGGTTTACACTCTGGTCAGCGTGTGCGAGGACGAGACCACAATGAAGGAGCTGCTGGGGGTCGTGCATCATAAATACAGCAAGCCACCGCCCGTTCTGGTTCCCCTTATCTCGGTTGCCCCGGCAAAGCGGAAAGTCGGGACCAGCAAGGCTTTAGTGGAAAGCGTCTATCCCAGCAGAAGGACCACACCGCCAGTAGACCGTGAGGACACTATTCCGAGAAGCAAATACAATGGAAGCAGCCGGGGACCTAAAATTCAACCCTGTGGTACGCCATTCGAGAGATTTGGCTCTGTCACAGAAGTCAAAATCTTAAGGATGGGCATTTTCTAAATTCCGCCGTGTCTTTCATATTTTTGTCAAAAGGGGCCGGAGAAGCAGATGAGCCAGAAGACAACGAGGTCTCCGCCGTCCTCGTCGAGAACGTCAGCTCCGTCAACCTGAGGAAGAGGGTGACCAATAATTCCAATCTACTGCAAGAGAATGGCAAGCTGTGCAGGGACTTCGCCAAGAAACAGGTGCAGACACGAGGAAAAAAAAAAAAAAAAAGCTTCATCTGCGTTTCTGTGCTAACGACGCGTTATATCACTTGATAGTCCTCCAAAAGCTTCAGATCAATGCTGGAGCAGAGGACGAAGCTGCCGGCTTGGAATGAAAGACACAACATTATGGAACTGCTGGAAAGCTGTCAAGTGTTGGTCGTCAGCGGTATGACGGGGTGAGGCAGTGGACAAAATACAGCCTCGCGTGTCGTCAAACGACACTCTTCAATGAATGTTGGTCTTCTCTGAAGGTGCGGTAAGACCACTCAGATCCCCCAGTTCATTCTGGACGCTTCCTTGGCCGGTCCGGCCGATAAGGTGGCCAACATCGTCTGCACTCAGCCGCGACGAATCTCCGCCACCTCGGTGGCCAGGCGGGTGGCGCAGGAACGCGTCGAGAATCTCGGGCGCTCCGTGGGCTACCAGATTCGCCTGGAGAGTGTCAGGGTGTGTTGACATTTGCATGAGCAAAAAGGAATGAAAAAAAACAATTTTTTTAATCTCCCCACTCTCACTGCTACGTTTAGTCGTCTGCCACCAGGCTGCTTTACTGCACCACGGGAGTGTTGCTGAGAAGATTGCAGAGCGACGCGGACCTTCAAGACGTCACCCACGTCATCGTGGATGAGGTGCACGAACGCACGGACGAGAGGTCTGAAAAATAGATGCTCACTTAGGGCAAGGTCCCACCTCGTTAAAAAAACAAAACAAAAAAAAACTTCAATTTCTATCTTTGCAGTGACTTCCTCCTTTTGGTCCTCAAAGACCTGATTCTTCAGAGACCTGACTTGAAGATTATCCTGATGAGCGCCACACTGAATGCCAACCTCTTCTCGGAATATTTCGACGGCTGTCCTACTGTACACATACCTGGTAAAAAAAATAAAATCTTTTGCAGCCATTTTCCTATCAGTGAATATTTATAAATCTGTCCAGGTCACACTTTCCCCGTGACTCAGTTCTTCCTGGAGGACGCCATCTCTTTGACCCGGTTAGTGCTTCTCGATGGATAGAAGTCTGAACGAGTGGCTTGTAATCATCTCCATCGGTGTTTTCAGCTACGTGTTGGAGGACGGGAGCCCTTACATGCGCTCAAGCAGGCAAAACTCCTCGGCTGCGAGTCGGCAGGGTGGAAGGGGAGCGCCAAAGGGCATCGTGGACACTTTGGAGGGGGACATGTGGAACTTCATGTCTTTCACTAAAAAGGACTTTGTCAAGGACTCGGTGCCTGACCAGCAGCTCAGCTTGCAGGAACTTACGGTTAGATTCAAAGGTGAACTCGGGGAAAGGCGCCGTCGCTATGGAGACGACGTCATAAACCCGACTGGTGTTTTTGCTGCCCGTTCAGGTTGTAAAGCGTCTGTGCTGAAGACCATTGGCGCCATGGACCTGGACAAGATCAATATGGACCTGATAGAAAGTCTGCTGGAGTGGATTGTGGATGGAAAGCACAGTTACCCCCCAGGTAAGAATCACTGAAGCGGGGGGTCAAGTCACGACTTTGACGCTTCTGGCGGGCTCCAGGTGCCGTGCTGGTGTTTCTTCCCGGCCTGGCTGAGATCAAGATGCTTTTTGAGCAGCTGCAGTCAAACAGGAAATTCAGCAACAGGCGCACTGACAGATGCGTGGTGTACCCGCTCCACTCCACAATGTCCAACGAGGAGCAGCAGGCCGTCTTCAACCGCCCGCCCGAGGGCGTCACCAAGATCATCATCTCCACCAACATCGCCGAGACCTCGGTCACCATCGACGACGTGGTGTACGTCATCGACTGCGGCAAGATGAAAGAGAAAAGGTGACTTTGCCACTCTCGATCGTGGAAGGCTGAGTTCGGGTGGATGCCTTTGTCGTGATAAGTGTCCCTTTTCAGCTACGACGCGTCCAAAAGCATGGAGAGCCTGGAAGAGTCGTGGGTTTCACGGGCCAACGCGCTCCAGAGGAAGGGCCGGGCGGGCCGCGTGGCCTCCGGGGTGTGCTTCCACCTTTTCACCAGCCACCGCTTCCGACACCATCTGGCCGAGCAACAGATTCCCCAGATCCAGAGAGTTCCCCTGGAGCAGCTCTGCCTCCGGTAGATCCATCTGTCCTGCTCTCCGCGAGCCAGAATCACACTTTGCTCCCTTCTGCTTCCGACAGCATCAAGATCCTAGACGTGTTCGCCGAGCAACCGCTGGAGGACGTCTTCCGTTGCCTCATCGAGACGCCGGCCACGGGCAGCTTGGAGGCGGCCGAGCGACGCCTGCAGGACCTTGGCGCCCTGACGGCAGAGGAGAAGCTCACTCCGCTGGGCTACCACCTGGCCCGCCTGCCCGTCGACGTGCGCGTCGGCAAGCTCATGCTGTTTGGCGCCATCTTCCGCTGCCTCGACCCGGCGCTCACCATCGCTGCCAGTCTCGCCTTTAAATCACCTTTTGTAAGAACCCGTTCGGAAAGGCGTCGTTGGAGGGACGTGTGCTGATCGCTTTGCTTTACTCTTCAAGGTCTCACCGTGGGGCAAGCAGGAGGAGGCCAACTTGAAAAAACTGGCTTTTGCCGTGGCCAGGAGTGACCACCTGGCTCTGCTGCAGGCTTACAAGGTGTTCATTTACAGATGAAACAGAGTTGATTTGAGCTTTTATCATTAGTTTCTTTTGTCTTTTTGTCTTCTAGGGTTGGTGCAGCGCTAAAAAGGCAACCAAAGCGTCTGGCCACGGTTATTGCCAGGAGAACTTCCTGTCCGGGCGGGTTCTGCAGGAAATCGCTTGCGTCAAGCGGCAGTTTGCCGAGCTGCTTTCCGACATTGGCTTCATCAAAGAGGGGCTGAGGTCCAGGGACATCGAGCGACTCGGCTCCAAAGGCTCCGACGGTGTTCTGGAGGCTACGGGCCCCGAGGTATCTAGCGCATCCTAGCTACATGCATGTTGGATTTACTCGAATGAAATTTCAAATATATTCTTTCTCTTCTAGGCCAACCTCAATGCGGACAACATGGACCTCATGTCTGCCATGTTGTGTGCTGCCCTCTATCCCAATGTGGTGCAGGTACTTGTGCAATCATTCACATAAATGAAAAAAAAAAATGAATCAGGTGACGTAAAAATGAAAATATCTTTGCGCTGTTCGGTGTCCAGATTAAAGCCCCTCAGGACGTTTACAAGATGAGCGTCAAAGGAGCGGTGAAGGTGCACCCCAACGAGCTGCACTTCCTGACCAAGAGCGACGGCTGCGTCCACGTTCACCCCTCGTCCGTCAACTACTCCGTGAGTGCCACCACGAATCGAGACAAAGATGGAGCGGGCCGACTCGAGCGTGTGCCCCTTCTGCGCTAAAGTTCCGCCAGTACGCCAGCCCCTACCTGGTGTATTTGGAGAAGGTGAAAACCAGTCGGGTCTTCATCCGGGACTGCAGCATGGTGTCCGTGTACGCTTTGGTGCTCTTCGGAGGCGGTGAGATCAACGTGGACATGCGCAAGGGCCAGTTTGTCATCTCCCTGGACGACGGATGGATTCGATTCGCTGCCGATTCGCACCAGGTCAGCGCTCAGCTCATTTATTTAAAAAAACAAAACAAAAAAAAACACTTTTTCATGAGGTTGCGCTTAATACAGGTGGCGGAGCTGATAAAGGAGCTGCGCCTGGAGCTGGACCGCCTGCTGGAGGACAAAATCCGGAACCCCAGCATGGACCTGTGCAGCTGCCCCCGCGGCTCCAGCATCATCCACATGATCGTCAACCTCGTGTCCACTCAGTAACCCTCTAAAAAAAATCCATTGTTGTTTACAAACGTCTTGGGTCCCGACAGCATTTTTTTTTTTATATAGATTTATGCTGCTATTTCACCATGGTAACATTTTTCCATTGTAAAAAAAACAACAACAAAAACAATCATTTGCTATGCATGATGTGGCAGGTTATGATTTCCAGGATCCATATTGGATGCCTTGTCCCCAAAGTGACTGCATGCTTTTTATGAATGGATTTGCATGCTCGCAATGCGACCACCAAGGGCTTCTTGAATCGGGGAGTCGCCAAAGAATTTGTCTTAAGATATTTGAAATAAAACAAGCAAGATACTTTTCTTGGCTTTTATTTGCATCTTTGGTTCTTTGTGACATTTTGTTGGTGAATCTTGTACAATTTTGTGGGAGAGGCCAAGTCAGTCCAGTATGTGCCGTTACCATGACAACGGGACATAAACAAACGAGGAGCTGATCGAAATCCTTTGTTGGCATATCAGCAAATGCAAAGAACTGGTGAGCTGTTTTTGTGGCCACTCTCTTGCTTTTAAAAGACATTCAAAAAATTGTAAAGTTTTTTAATCTTAGATCAACTGATTGTGGAACTCACCTCCACCTCACCAAATAACCACACTTTTTTCCCCCCCGCCAAGGCTACCAAGACCACCCAAAAGAAGCCAAGAAACGGTCCAGCCATCTCGTAAAAATATATGTAACAGTCCTGTGAGTGTGATAAAATGTTTCAGACACTGTCATTATTCCTGCGTATGTATATATGAACTATATCAACGGCAAGCTTGTTGCAAAACGCTGTGAAATAAATAGATGATTTGCACAGTGCATATTCTTGATGGAAACATCTTCCACATTGGTCACTCGGGGGGCTTCTTCTTAGCCTCCACGTCTTTCTTGAATGCCTCGATTTTTTTGGCTACGTTGGGTACCTTGAAAACAAAATCCAGTGCAATACAGACAAATATAGTTAACACTGAAGAATTGGAGCTTTGCTAATAAACTTACGTCGTAGTTCTGAGCGAGGTACATGCCCACAATGTTGCCCAAGGTGAATCCTGCCTGAAAGATGATCACATATTAATTTTAAGAGCATCAAGCAACCTTCGGGTTCATAATCATGACACTGTTGATCTTTTAGTGTAACAATTAGCCATCGTTTCGACTCCCGTTAATGGTTGAAGAACTAAAAAAAAAAAGACTTAACTCACCAAGAACTGTAACATAGTGCAACGTTAAAGGCTTAAAGGTGGTAGACTTAGTTAATTTGAAGAAAAATAATTAATGTCCGTGTGTCAAAGCTAGGCTGTCAGAAGCGGAGCTTTCACTTCCGGTGTTACAGGTCAAGTTGCTCCCACTTACCCCGTCTCGAGTTACGACTGTTATGATAAGGCGAGTTGCGCACTTTTGTGTTTCGCGACTGCAGATTCGTCACAAGGGACTTCGAAATTCCCTGATTGCAACACTGTTCAAATTCTCAATAAAAAAAACACTGAAGGACTGGCTGCAGGATTTTGTTTAATTTATTTTAAACGTGCATAAAAGTAAGCATATAGGATATCAATTTATTGTAAACGTGCATGAAAGTAAGCGTATTGGGTTTACATTAACTTGTGAATAATAAATCCATCAAACATAACAATACGTTTACGCATGCGCGAGAGTTGCAGCCAATCGTGTATACTCGCGTTGTCGTATGAGATCCACCTTTGTAGTCCTTTTCTCATCACGGGCCACGATTGAATGTCATAAAAAAACTACAAGTCCCATATCCTTCTATTCTCAAGCGCAGCTGCTGTTGTCGCAATGGTGGCGATGCCGAGACATTGAATGACTTTGGCTCCATCACAAAAAATAGCCGATTAGCCGGCGTTTCCCTCCTTGCGAACCCGAAAACATGGAGGCACTCATTCCCGTCATCAACAAGCTCCAGGATGTGTTCAACACTGTGGGCGCGGATATCATCCAGCTGCCGCAAATAGCTGTGGTGGGGACCCAGGTACAGTAAGCGGCTAACTGCCAAAAAAATCAAAAGTCAATGCTTCATATTATTTTGCATTTTAGTGCATTATACAAGACAATCCCATATTTAGATGTGCTTTCACGTCCACACTAGAAAGACTGTTAACCTTCATTCAGTGCTAAATTTAGGAATCATTCCAAGACTCTGCTGGCCAATGACGGCCACTAAAAGACAGGTGCCTTTAGCGATGTAGCCGTCATCATCACCGTAAAAATACCAATTACTACTTTCCTATTAGGCATGTTAGAAGGAAAACGGGTGGATGGAGTCCGGTGACACCTCGGTCCGACAAACGTCAACTGTATAAATCTGTGCTTGTTCCATCTCCAGAGCAGCGGCAAGAGTTCCGTCCTGGAAAGCCTGGTGGGTCGTGACCTGCTCCCTCGCGGGACCGGCATCGTCACTCGGCGGCCTCTCATCCTCCAGCTGGTTCACGTCGATCCGGGAGATGCCCGCAAAAACGACGACATCGGTTGGTGTCAATTTTTCACTCGATTTTGAAGTCCCCCTTTTCCCTCCTTTATTTGTGTTCTCAATCTTTTCCACCACACATTTTGGTGTCCTGACAATGAAGTTTTCTTTCTCTGTTGCTGTTGAATCACCTCCAGATTCCGGGGTGTGAAAAAGCTCCATAAAGGTGCATTGTAGTCATGTGAATCACATTTGAACCACCCTCTTCCTCCTCCTGATTTGATCCCCCAGCTTTAGTGGAGCCCCGTCGCCATCCTGCCTCTCGTGGCCTCGCATCCCGCACACAATATTTGTGTTGTCGATGTCTTAAACTATGCGGTCATATTTTAAAATGTGCGTTTGTGTTGTACAGGCAGAGAAGGTGACGAGTGGGGGAAGTTTCTGCACACCAAAAATAAGGTATCAAGATTTGCCTAATCATACATGGTAATTGATCTAATTTTTTTTTTCTTTCGGGGATCAGATCTACACTGATTTCGATGAAATCAGGCAAGAAATCGAAGCTGAAACGGAGCGAGTGTCGGGGAATAATAAGGTGAGTTGTATGTGATGTCTTCAAAAAAACAAAATCGATATACTGTTCTGATTAATTCTGCATTCATGGACTAAGAATGAAGCAATCAATCTGTTTTTATTTAGGGCATCAGTGATGAGCCCATCCACCTGAAGATATTTTCTCCCCACGTCGTCAACCTCACCCTGGTGGACCTGCCCGGCATCACCAAGGTAACGCCGGCCTTCGCGACTCCAACGCGGCTTAATACCGTTTTCTCTCAGGTGCCCGTGGGAGATCAGCCGGTACACATCGAGCTCCAGATCCTGGAGCTCATCCTGAAGTACATCTCCAACCCCAACTGCATCATATTAGCCGTCAGCGCCGCCAACACCGACATGGCCACGTCGGAGGCCCTCAAAGTGGCCCGGCAGGTGGACCCGGACGGTAAAGTCCAAAAGTATTTCCCTTAGAGCGGCCATTGAAGTCAAACAACTATTTTGTCACCTTGCAGGCAGGAGAACATTGGCCGTGGTGACCAAACTGGACCTGATGGACGCCGGCACCGACGCCATGGACGTGTTGATGGGTCGAGTCATTCCTGTCAAACTAGGACTCATCGGCGTGGTCAACAGGTGGGTCGATACGTGTTGTTTATTTATGAGCTACGATTCTAATCAAAGCTAGGCTTTTGCACTCGGCATTAAATATTAATCACGGAACATTGTGGACGATCCGATGTGCGCAGGAGCCAGCTGGACATCAACAATAAAAAGTCCGTGGCCGACGCCATCCGTGACGAACACGCCTTCCTGCAGAAGAAATATCCCTCGCTCGCTAATCGCAACGGGACCAAATACCTGGCCAGGACCCTTAACAGGTCAGATCCAGATTATCGACCCGGGTAATGAAGACGGTGGAGCTTGACGTCGTTTGCCTCGTCAGACTCCTGATGCATCACATCCGCGACTGTCTGCCGGAGCTGAAGACCCGCATCAACGTGCTGGCCGCCCAGTACCAGTCGCTGCTCGGCAGCTACGGCGAGCCGGTGGAGGACCAAAGCGCCACCTTGCTGCAGCTCATCACCAAGTTCGCCACCGAGTACTGCAACACCATCGAGGGCACGGCCAAGTACATCGAGACGGCAGAGCTGTCGGTGTCTTTTTGTATTTATTTCTTAACGTGACCCGTGCGAAGTCCATCTCATCGAGTATGGCCGTTTTAGATGCGGCGGCGCCCGGATCTGTTACATATTCCACGAGACTTTCGGCCGAACTTTGGAATGCGTGGATCCCCTGGGAGGCCTCAGCACCATCGACATCCTCACAGCCATAAGGAACGCCACCGTGAGTGCGGCTTCTTTTTTTTTTTTTGGTGTCTTCTCAAAGCTGACCTTTCTCCTCCGCGTCAGGGCCCCCGCCCCTCTCTGTTCGTGCCCGAGATCTCCTTCGAGCTCCTGGTGAAGAAGCAGGTAAAGCGCTTGGAGGAGCCCAGTTTGCGTTGTGTGGAGTTGGTCCACGAGGAGATGCAGAGGATTATCCAGCACTGCAGCAACTACAGCACACAGGTCGTCACAGGCGTCCATAAAGGGGGCGGGGTCGCATTCATGCTTCTGCTAATACCAACTTGTCCACCAGGAGCTGCAGAGATTCCCAAAGCTCCACGAGGCCATCGTGGAAGTGGTCACTTCCCTCTTGAGGAAAAGGCTGCCCATCACCAATGAGATGGTACATCCGCTGAAATGTTTTATTATTTTTTTGTCCCGTGGCATATTTGAGATGATTTTGCCATTCCGTAAGGTCCACAACTTGGTTGCCATCGAGCTGGCTTACATCAATACGAAGCATCCGGACTTTGCAGACGCCTGCGGGGTCATGAACAACAACATCGAGGTGCGTGTTTGTTGTATTTTGTTTGTCATCTGTTACGCAAGAGAACTTCATTCATTCGAATTCGATCGTGTCACAGGAGCAAAGGAGAAACCGGATGAGAGAACTTCCCACTGCAGTGCCCCGAGAGAAGGTAAAGTTCTTCCTGAATATTCAAGCAAAGGTTTTCCTGTGAAGCCCGACAAAAAGTTTCAGCTAAAGAACCAAATTATTACCTGCCCCCTACTTTCTCTCTATCTCTTTCTTGCTTTCATTTGATTTATGTGCCAGTCTGTTGGCAAAGGCCCGGTTGCGGTTCCTGGCGAGCCCCCCGCGTCCGGAGCAGACGCGGACGGCGCCAAGGTGGGCAGCTTCTTGCCTCGTCCCCGGATCGATGGATGGCTTGCTTGTAGCCGGATCCTCATTTTCCCCCCAAGTCATGTTCTTTTTTTTTTTTTTTTTTCCCTGTGTGGACTAACAACTTTGTGTTTCCTCCAGTCTTGACCAATTCTCCCCCCCGCAACTGCTTTTGGTTTGCATTCCAAGCTTGTAAAGAAAGCTTTGCGACGATGGTTCTTTTGTTACCAGGCTCTGGCAGCAGGGCCGCAGGGCGACCAGGACGGCTCAGGCACCTGGAGGGGGATGCTCAAGAAAGAAGAGGAAGGCGCAGGCTCGGGTCCAGGAAGCCCTCTCAAAGGAGCCGTCAACTTGCTGGACGTGGTGAGGCGTCCTCCTTGTCCTCCCGCCCTAATTTGTCAGGAAGAGGAGTAATAATCTTTGGAATCTTAGCCCGTGCCGGTAGCCAGGAAGCTGTCGTCACGTGAGCAGCGGGACTGCGAGGTCATCGAACGCCTCATCAAGTCCTACTTCTTGATTGTGCGCAAGAACATCCAAGACAGGTAAGCGGACAGAGAGAGACGCTTTTGTCACAGTGCGGCACATGAAAATATATTTGATGTGCTCCTCAAGCGTGCCCAAGGCGGTGATGCACTTCCTGGTCAATCACGTGAAGGACAGCCTCCAGAGCGAGCTGGTGGGCCAGCTCTACAAGTCGGGGCTCCTCAACGATCTGCTGACGGAGTCGGAGGACATGGCACAGCGCCGCAAAGAAGCGGCCGACATGCTGCAGGTAAAAATACGTTCAGGTCTTCATGTCCTGGATGTAAAATTCCTTCACCGTCTATATATTTTTTTTTTAATGCAGGCGCTGCAGAAAGCGAGCCAGGTGATAGCTGAAATTAGAGAAACTCATCTGTGGTGACTTGAAAGCTACAAATACAATGCACTGAACCTTCCCCTAAAAGTAGACGCCATCATGGCCTCATGTACCTTGGAAACAAGTTTGCGTTGAAGATAATGTAAATACTGTATGTCATGACATTGTAACATTATATTTATTGTGACTGGACAAAAGTTGTCAAAAATTGTGTATTTGTCTTTAGAGGTGATACATTAAATGACAAAAGTGCTCAAAACTTTTGTGTGGATTTGAGTTTATTTATAGTCTGGATGAAGAAGAGGTGTCCAGAAGGCACCAATAACACCTTAGAAAATATCTGGTGTCCATTTCAGCTTGACCCTGTGAGTTTTTAAACCACTTAACGCAATATAATGCAGAAAGTAAATCAAAGGAAGTTTAGTTGTTATGGTTAGACTGCCCTCCTGTGGACATTTATGGTCACTACCACAAAAATGGATTTCGATCTAGTCTTTATTTGTAACACGTTTATGTACTTTAAAACAAGACGACAAATCAAAGGAAGTTTAGTTATGGTTAGACTGCCCTCCTGTGGACATTTATGATCACTACCACAAAAATGGATCACGTCTTTATTTGTAACACGTTTATGTACTTTAAAACAAGACGACAAATCAAAGGAAGTTTAGTTATGGTTAGACTGCCCTCCTGTGGACATTTATGGTCACTACCACAAAAATGGATCACGTCTTTATTTGTAATACGTTTATGTACTTTAAAACAAGACGACAAATCAAAGGAAGTTTAGTTGTTATGGTTAGACTGCCCTCCTGTGGACATTTATGGTCACTACCACAAAAATGGATTTCAATCACGTCTTTATTTGTAACACTTTAAAACAAGACGACAAATCAGGACACATTGAGCAGTGCAAAAACAACAGCATAAAATGTCAATGACTCCTCCTTGGTCCATAGGTAGAAAACGCTGACTGGCTACTGTTGAAGTTCTCAAAGTGTTGCTGTTTTTTTTAATGTTTTTAAAATGAGCCAGCGTCAAATATTCCCCCAAAAAAGATCTTCCTCATCACAGCTCCGTGCGAGGACTCTCGGATTCTGCTTCCTCTTCTTGTACTGATGACGCAAATAGCAAAGATTTAGACAGAGATGAGTAACTTCTAAGAGCATTCAAGAGTGGACACAAACCTTCTTGTGGCTTTTGGATGCACTCGCCTTCGTGGTCCTCATAGCCCGCTGAGCAGAGGCACTTGTAGCTGCCTTTGCTATTGACGCACTGCTGGTGCTCCTTAGTGCACATCGGCTCGGCTTGGGAACACTCGTCAATATCTAGTTCAAAAAGAATTCTTTTTTTTTTTTTTTTTTTTACAAAGCTTAAATCTTGAGAGCTTCTTTCCTCCAATGAAACTACAAACCTGTGCAGGTGTTTTCAGTGTCCTGGTATCCACCAGCGCACGCCTTACACATGCCCGCTCCGGCTCCAGCGCATCCCGTGCACGCTTTATGGCAACCTGACCGAAGAAAAGAGTTCACTTCCATCCAGGCCAATCGGATTGAATCGAGATGTTTACCTTTGCAGGAGTAAGAGCCTTCCGTGTTGACGCAGTATTGGTTTTCTTGACATGGAGGTGAATCTTTGGAGCACTCGTCCACATCTGGAATCACATGGCGTGTGGTCGGAGGAGTCGGAAACGTTCTGGAAATGAGGTCGTCCTACCAATGCAGGCCTCCTGCTCGTCCTCCTCCCAGCCATCCTCGCACTCGTCGCAGTCCTGATTGGTTGCCCCGTTGCAGGTCTTGCAGGAGGAGTGGCATTCTAATGGAGAGGAGATACTTGGTTGTTTGTTTGCTGAATTTTAAGGTGAAGTATAAATAATCGGTGATTTCCTACTTATGCACAGGGAGAAGGTGTCATTGCGCAATTGGTTGAAGTAGCCGTCGATGCAGTCCAGACAAAATTCGCCCTTGTACTCCGTGTCGCATATGCACTTGCCGTCCCCTCCTCGGGTTCCGTCGCCGTCACACTGGCCGTTCCCGTTACAGGGTTTCTCGGAGCCTCCGACACAAGCTTTGACACGGATTTATTATTATTTTTTTTTTATAGCAACCTGTGTGTGGTTTTATAGCAAGAAATGTCCTCACCGTTGCAGTCAGGTCCAAATGTGCCTTTAGGGCAGCAAACTTTGAGAGTGTCAATGCAGAACCATGTATGCAAAACAGGATGCTTGGTTTTCCTTTATTGCGAGCAGATACAAACAGAAAAAAGATCAAGGAGATGTTTTGAGTCACATTTGGAGTTCACGTTCACTCACCTTTTAAACCACCACGTCTCTAACAATTCCTCGTGTTCTTCCAGCATCTTGTTGCACTCGAAGCTGCTGCTGTCACACAGCCCCTCAATTATCTCCATCAGTCGGATCTCACTGTAAAATTTAAATTGTTACAAAACTAAAACTGTGATTAAGATTACTTATAATGTGGCCATAATTAAATTTGATCCCAGATTTGTGTTTTTTTTTTTGCATTATTGCTCATACCTTGTCTCATATTTGGACAATGTCCTTTCCTCCCAGGCTGTGTTGCCACCACCAAAATTTTGCTTTACAGTTCTCTGATAACCCTAAAAGCAAAAACAACCATATAAAAAAATAATACATATTATGCAATCTATATTTCGACTTCATTCATTAGAACGGTGCAATAGCTTGATGGCTTACCTTTTGGAAGTTGTCAGTAATCTGCTGGCAGGTAACACAGGAGCTTTTTAAATCCCTCTTTGCGTTCGTGAATTGTAAAAGTAAAAGAAAACAGGACAAAAGCCCGAGAAGTCGCAAATCTGGACCCATGGGCAGCATTTCACCGTTTCATCAGGACACACAGTGAAATCCACTACACAACTGACTTGTTATTATTGATACTTTCGGAGCGCTGCACAAAGCGAAGAAATGTATCGCCTTTTAAAATAAATAAGAGATTGCGTTTGAATACAACGCGCGGTAAAGTAATATTTACATGCCGGCTGAGGAAAAGATGCACGACTTCCAGTGTTCCGCTTCAGTCCCCTCGATCGAATTGTGGCTTGCGGCCATTGGCTCTTTGTGCCTGCCAATCAAACGGAAAGCCAATCACCTTCCGCCACGCTCGGGACAATGCGCGTTCCACTGGTGAAAAATTCACGAACGTGATATTTAATAATGTAACTCACCTTCTTTTCACGTATAATAATAAATTCCAAATGGAGGTATTTAACATAATACATAAAGTAAAATAATACTTCTAAGATGCAATAATAACTTGGTAGGTCACGTCCGGTTTAAACCGGAAGTAACGACACCCACCAACTGTCATGGCTGACAAAATGAATGTTGTAGGGCTCCCACTGTTGTTTTTATTAACATCAGTGGCTCTATTACACTTATTCATTTGTCCATTCACTAAAGTGGAAGAAAGCTTCAACTTGCAAGCGGCCCACGACCTCTTGTATCACAAGTTTGACTTTGATAAGGTAAGGAAGCAGCAGTTGTTGCAGAGGAAGCTAGCAGGCTAGGCTAAAATTGTACACAAAAGTTAGTAAATAAAAAAACTTGGAAACATGTGGGAATATAAGTATGGAAAATAGTTGTCCAGGTAAGCCTATGATGATATGAACGTTTCCTAGCACTAATATTTCTTCTTATTGTTGATGATTTCTTTCAGTACGACCACCATGAGTTCCCTGGTGTGGTTCCACGAACCTTCATTGGTCCACTGCTCATCTGCATCCTTTGCTCCCCTCTTGTTTTTCTGTCTTCTCTGCTGGACGCTCCAAAATTCTCCACGCAGCTTATCGGTACATTACTCGCATTTAACAAAGTAGTCCGAAGAGCGTATTAAGATGTTGTTTATTGCTCACGTCCAGTCCGAGCCACCCTGGGAGCATGCGTGATGGCCGCGCTGTGGCACATGCAGCGAGAGGTGAGGAGACAATTTGGCTCCACGGTGGCGCTCCTCTTCTGCCTGATGTGCGCCTCTCAGTTTCACCTCATGTTCTACAGCACCAGGACGCTGCCTAATGTGTTTGCGCTCCCGATTGGTAAGTTTATATGCTGATTCGGATATTATTGTTGAAATAATTCACCTTTTCTCGGCAGTCCTGGTTGCATTCACCTCTTGGATGGCTCACAAACACGGCAGCTTCATCAGCCTCTCCGCCTTCGTCATCATCGTGTTCCGCTCTGAGCTCTGCATTTTTTTGGGTCTCATGTTGCTCGTGTCACTGTGGAGCAGAAAGCTGAGCTTATCGGATCTTTTCTACTACGCCGTTCCCGCCGGTTTGCTATCATTGGGTAAGTGGTGTGAATTCAGTTTGGCTTTTTTTGAGGATGGACTTTGATTTGTTATGTTTTGCAGCTCTTACTGTAGCCATCGACACTTTCTTTTGGAGGAAGCCTTTGTGGCCAGAAGGCCAGGTTTTATGGTACAACGCTATCCTCAACAAAAGTTCCAACTGGGGAATATCCTTTCAAATATATTTGGTGAAGTTAAAAAAAAAAAATGGACGGGATGAATATGATCTGAATTTCTCAATCGGTGTCTCCTTGACTCATTTTTAAACCTCGCCCTTCCTTTGGTATTTCTACTCGGCTTTACCCCGTGGCCTGGGCTGCACGCTGCCGCTGGTCCCGTTGGGTCTGCTGGACCGGCGCACGAGGCTTCTACTTCTACCCGCCGTCGTCTTCATCCTGGTCTATTCGCTTCTGCCGCACAAAGAGCTGCGCTTCATCATCTACACCTTCCCCGTGCTCACTCTGGTGGCCGCCCGAGGCTGCTCTTTTATGTCTGTATACAAACAGAATGTAGTCGAAATGAAGCGTAATGCCGCCATATTGTAATTTTTTTTTCTTTTAGTTTAAGCAACTACCAGAAATCGTGGCTGTATAAACTGGGATCAGCTGTCGTGGTGGGCCATCTGGTGATGAACGCAGCATACTCGGGTGTTTGCCTCTACGTTTCCCATCACAACTACCCAGGAGGGCGAGGCATGCAGGAACTGCACAGGCTGTTGCCGGCCACGGCTGGTAGGGATTATTTTGCCGTCTGCATAAATGATGTAAAAGCCGATTCAAACTTTTGCTATCTCCTCAGACGTCTTTGTTCACATTGACACGTTTGCTGCTGAAAGCGGAGTGTCTCGGTTCTTGGAGCAGCACCCGCATTGGAGGTTCGACAAAGACAAAACTTTGCTAGTTTTTTTTTTTTTTTTTTTCCTCACACAAGTGTCCTCAACAGATACGACAAACGAGAGGATCTGCATCCAGCAAGTCCCGACGTGGAAATGTTCACGCACCTCTTGATGGAGGCAAACGTCACCAAGATGGAGCTTCTCCGCGACACTCATCGCCCCCTGGTGTTCATACGCGGATACGACGGCATCGCTCGCCACTTGTTTGGCGTCCCGCCTTTCAGCGTGACGTTGGCGAACAAAACTGTGCTGATGCGGAGGATCGCCGCCGTCTCATCAAGGAGTCAGGTGACCGACTTTCCCACCTCATCTCCTCAAGGTTGACGTCAAACTAACAAATACGTATTCATAAAAACGTTTTTTTCTAGTTCTAATTTCCAATCTGAGAAGAAAATCAAATGCACCCGTGTGATGTAAGGAAAACCTTTATTTACAAATGGCTGCAACATTTGCATGTTTCCAGTTTCAATGCTCAACATTTATCAAATCAAGTAAATAAATTCTTATAAAAATGTACAGAACATTATTTTTCTCAAACCCATAAATTAATCCCCTGAACATAAACCGACATTGTGCTTTATGAGACAAATTGTATATTCCAAACTTCTCAATTCTGTAAAAACAGCAATATTTTACAGTCTCATTAAAACAATTCAGCATCTTTAAAAAAAGACAAAAGTCAATCCCTCAAAACGACAGTGTCGTGAGCCACAATTTCATAATGAAAATTAAATAACATTAACTTAAAACATCTTTCAGTCACAGCATTTACTTTTTGGGCCGTGTTTTCCTCGAGAAAACTCCGCATCAGTAAATCGAGAATATTTAAAAGCAAACCTAATGTGGATTGCGCAACATGATATTTACAGCATTTTGACCTGAAGTAGATTTGGATAAGGCACAAGGAGAGAGCAGAGGAAACAAAAAACACAAACACTCAACCCCTAACAACTAGAAAACCCCTCCCTCCCTGATTCAACTCTCGCTGAGACTTTTCATTGAAAACTTCTTCAGTGTTCAAACAGTAGTACACACATAATAGAATTAACCCCGCCCCCCTGGCTGCAGCATTGAACAAAAAAAAAATAAATCATCAGTGTATTCATGAGACTGTACATCACACAATTCACAGCTATGTTTCTTGGTCCTTAATATTTTTTTTTCTCTTTTTTTCAAGTTAATGCTTCATCAGTATTGAAAAAAAATGAGCGGAAGGTTAACCTTGAGAAAGAGCAGACCCTCCATGTTTTCCAGCGCGGGCCTCGGATGGTTGGGGGCGCAATTGACGCCGGCCGTGTTGAACAGCGCTTCGGCCGGCACGATGCTGGGAGGGCAGCCCACGTAACGGGCGGCGACTTTGGCGAGCTCGGGCCACAGGAACTTTTTCAGGTTCCAGTAGTCGAGCGGATCACAGCTTTGATCGAGTATGTCCTCCTCGAGGTACTCCAGTACGGCCAGCTCCGAGGACTTTGCTTTTTCCTCGTGTTTGGCCTTTTGCCTCAAGTCGGCCATCAGGGACCAGATGTTGTCCTTGTCCGACGCCGGGGCCTCGTCCCGCCCGTTGAGCAGCGGAGACCTTTCTGCCGAGGTAGAAGAGAACAGGTCCAGCTCCTGGATCAGGTCTAGCTTACATCGCTCTGCCTCTTCTTCGGTGAATAATGACGTCTTGTATCGAGGGTCCAGCATGGTGGCCCAGGTGAAGCGCGGGTCGTTGAGCGTGGCCGACATCCTGCTCACCGTGGCCTCTTTGAGAGATCTCAGCATGTTGTCGATGCCCACCGTCTCGTCGAAGAGCAGCTCGATCTTTCTGTTCAGGATGTGGATGAGCGGTATGACTTGTCCCAGAGTGGCGGCGCGGTTACGGATTTCCCCGTAGGCCACCTCGAAAGGTTTCAGGGCGTTGCAGACGGACTGCATCACCTCCCACTGGTCGCAGCTGATGATTTCCCTGAAATTGCACTCGATCGACAGCTCGTCGACGGCTTTCTGTTGCTCCACCAGCCGCTCCAGCATGAGGAGGGAAGTCCTCCACTTGGAGGGAATGTCCTGAATGAGTTGGTTCTCGGGTAAGCCGTGGTCCTTCTGAAGCTCGGCCAGCTTCTCCTTCGCCTTGGCCGAGCGGTGAATGCGTTCGCAGATCTTCCGAGCCATACTCAGAAGGTTCTGGACCATCCTCTGACTCTTTATGGCTTCGCTGACAATGAGGTCAATGGTATGGGCAAAGCACTGGACGGTGATGTGGCCGTGGTCTTCCAGATTGTTCCTTATGCTGGCGTTATCGGTGACGGTGAAGCCCCTCTTGAGACCCGCCGACGTGATCCAGGAATCCCACAGGTACTCCAGCTGCTTGGGGATGTCGTGCATATCTTGGTCGCAGTCTATCTGAGAGACGCTGAGAAGAGCCGAACAGTGGAAGTCCTGGCCCCGGGGTCTGACCCTGGACTCGTACGTGGCCCAGTGGGCCGTCAGGGTCAAATATTCTTTTGTCTGGCTACTGAGCCAGATACTGGTGGTGAAGTGGACGACCCCTCCTTCGGCCTCTTTCAGATGCGTCAGCACGACGTCCCGAACTTTTCCGTACATCTCCGGTATGGCGGTGCTGGTGAAGTAAGAAGAGGGCGGAAGGCAATACTGAGGCTGGAAGTACTCGAGAAGTCTGCTCAGTCCGGCGTTCTCCACCATGGCTGACGGCTGAAGATCCAGTGCAAGCATTTCAGCGATAAGTTTGGTGATTTTTTGGGCAATCGGGTGGTGTTGGTCAAAGCTCCCGTGGTTCTGTTCCCTTTTGTAAACGGACATTGCGGCGGGTTCTTGCTTGACGTGATTTCCAGCAGACGGCGGCGCCTCACCTGAGATAGCGTTGTTGCTTTCAAGAAAGTGTCCGTGAAACCTCTGCATGTGTCTGAAGAGGCAGCTGGTGCCGAGGTTTGTCGTCTTTTTGCCTCTGCTAATAGTGCGGCTACAGTGCAAACAGACCACCTTGGTGGGATCGGCGGGGGAAATGGAGAAATGGTTCCACAGTTTGGACGTCTTCTTACTGAAAACGGTTTGGGGCTTTTTCCTGACGCCGGGGTTTTCGCTCGCTTTGGCTGCCGTGTCGAAAGGTTGCGAGGCGGGCTCCTTGTCGTCGGCGACTTTTTGGTTTTGGAGGACGTCCGGGTGGCGCCTCATGAGGTGCCTCATGAGACAGCTTGTCCCAAAGTCCCCCCGTTTACCCCGACTGATGACGCACGGGCAGTAGCGGCAAAGCGCTTTCAACTGGTCCACCGGCGACACGATAAAATGTTGCCAAACCTCCGACTTGACCCGTTTCATGATTTTCTTGTTTTGCTCAAACACCACGTGATTCTGATTATGGCCGGGAGCGTCGGAGAGATCGCACGGCGAGGAGGTCGAGGGCGTGTCGTCCCCGTGAGCGCCGAAGGCTAGATTGAGGGAGGAGTCCCGTTCGCTCAGGAGCATGGCCTCGTCCGATTCGTCTTTGATATCGCCGCTTTCCACCGCCGTCTGCGGCAACTCGTCTAAAATGGTTTCGGGCGAAGACGGAAGAAAAGGCGATTCCTTTTTGATGTCCAGCGGGTCGTGTAATAGCGTGCGGGACAAGAGCGACGGCGGGTTGGAGTAGGGCGGAGGAATGTGATTGCCCAATCCGTTCTCCTCAATGACCACCTCTTTGTGGGCCCTCCACATGTGACGAATCAGACAGCTCGTCCCGAGATCTTTCCCGTTCTTTCCTCGGCTGAATTCGTTCATGCAGTGGATGCAGACGGCTTTGGAATTGTCCACGGGCGAAAGGTAGAAGTGTTTCCACACGGCCGATCTCCGACGGGAACTGGAGTTTTTGGGGTTGCTCGGAAGACGCTCCTGCCCTCCGTCCGATATCTCCTCGAGGTTATTCTCGCTGGAATGTGAAGATTCAAGCGCGTTAAAGATGGAGTCGACGAGCGGCTCGGGTTTCACTTTCGCTTTGGACAGCACTTCTTTGGACGACAGGTCGGAGTTGTCAAGCGACGATGCGGACGGCGACGTGTTCTTCGAGCCGGGATACGTGTTCAAGTCTCCGTTTTTTGGCGAGTTCGGGGAAGGGGGGATGGAGGCGAGGGGATTCAGATTGGGTGCGGCCGAGTCCGCTCCGTCTTGGTAAAGCATGGTCGGGTGAGCCCTTCGGACGTGCCTCATCAAACAACTGGTGCTGAGGTCTTTCTCGTTCTTGCCCCGACTAAATTCTTTCATGCAGTACAAACAAATTGCTTTGGTATTGTCCCTGGGCGAGATACAGAAATGATTCCAGGCGGGAGATTTTTTCCTCGGGTTGCTTTGATTCCTCATGGACGCCAGGAGGCTCTGGGTGACGGCATCCATGGCCACGTCATAGAGGGTGCTCGTATAGCCGCTTAATAAATTACTATAGTCGTCGCCGTCGCGACTCAAAAAAGGGCCGAATGAATTACCGAATGCCAGTCTTTCAAAATCTTGCGTTTCGTCTTCTAAATCGTTTGCGTCCCGGCTTTCCTCTTTGATGGGCTGACCGGGCTCGAATTTTTCATTCTCCGGATTTTCATGCGCGTGCACGCCGAGCCATTTGCTCGAAAGAGACGGCGAGGCCGGATCCGTGTCGGACTCTGACTGTTTATCACCCTGAGAAGAAAGATGGCTTGATTGGAAAAGGGCTTTCTCCAGTGTTTTGGACGAACAAGACGAATTTGCCTCCGTGGTCTCGTGCGGCTTCATGCTGTAGGATTTAAAGACGTATCCGTCCTGACCCTCGATTTTCAGGCAGGTCCCTTTTGCCTCTCGTTTCTTTTCCGCGGAGCCGTCGAGCGAATCGTCGCCCACGCCGCACGCGTCGTCCTCCTTGTCCATGGCGGCAGCGGCCCAAAGGTTTCTCTCTCGCGGTCAGGTCGGCCTGGTCAGATGGGATCGCTTCTCGTCATTGGCTGGGCGGTTCTCAGGCAGGTGTTGTTAGTTTGACGTGGCTGTGCGGGTCACACGCTGCCAGCTTGTCCCTCTCCATTTATGACCCAAATAGTTCCACCTCGCCGCACACAACCTAGACAGAGTCAAACAAGGTCAGAGTCCATATTCTCTTCACAGATATGACAACAGGTAATAACACTTGAATAGCAGCTCAAATGAGTCCGTCTACACGTTCAGTCGCAACTGACACGGCGACTCGTGACACTTTTGGCTGTAGAGAATCCCAAAGGACATCAGATTTGACACGAAACAAGTTTCAAGTAGCTGTCGGCGAGCCGCTTGTGCACTTCCTGTGCTCTTGTGCAACCTTTAACTGTTGAGGGACTTGACACACATTGTGCAATGCTTTTCACTACTGTGTGGATTACCTTTAATTATAACATGACAAGTGGCAGCCATCTTTGTGGAATTTTCTAAAAAAAAAAAAGAAAATAAACACGGAATGAGCACTTCAAACGCCGGCCCGACTCATTTGGTTACTTTGGTGACCCCGTTTTTTTAAATGGGGCGATAAGTCAACGCAACCATACAAAACATTAGCAAGCAAGGGGAAAAGTGATGAGATTTGAACATCCAACCTCAAAATATCCAAAAGGTCACTACACTGCCCTGATACAAATAAAACGTCAATCTGCTTTTGCAGCTGCAACATTTTTGTTATTTTGATTGCGTTTCTAAATAGTGGGTGAATATTAATAGTCACATAAGGGGAAAAAAAAAAAACACCAAAACATTTCGCAAGTGCTATTAGACAAGCTTTTCCGGGTTTGACTCAAGTGTTAGTCCGGAAGGATAACAGCATTAGATGATAATTTAATAGCTTTGGTTCCAATCTTAAATAATAACCCCTGTCGTGCAGAAAATGCAAACGACGCGCTGTTCATAACATGTAACGCGTTAGTAATAAACATGTAGTAACGACACACCATCAGTAAACATCATGGTGGCTATTCTGATGCTAACTCGGCTAGCAGTGTGGAGGCTAATGCACTCACCAAAACAAATGGGCGATTAACGAGATTCTGACCGAGTTATGACGCACAATAGACTCCCGTTTGACTCCAATTGGGGATTCTGAGGGATTCGTAAACGAACCTCGACTATTTGGTACCACGCTGCGACTGCTCTAGTCTCTAGTTAGCCACCAGCTAGGCCATACATCGGACCAAGTAGCTCAACCCGGCGAGACAGAACCCAATCGAACCCAACCCGGCTCAAATCTCCACAACGAAGCTCCCAAACGGGATTAAAACCCCTTTGCATTGATTCGCCTCCGATTGCTGACTTACCGTGAAGTGCTGCCACACCGTTTCGGCCCACGAACGGTTAAATGTGACACATTGGAGTGATCCGGACAGGGGCGGGCGCGGGGGCGGAGGGGGGGGATTCACTTTGTTGCTTTTGTCTGCACGTTGGGCCGAAGCAGCTCCACACAGCGTCCGACGGAAGGAACAGGTTTTCGTGATGTCAGCGGAACGGCAAAAGGGGGGGAGTGTGATGTATGGGTCAGTCATTTACACGACACCACTTTGATGTTCGTCCCAGAAGCACTTGTACGTGACTTTGACTGTGAATCTTTATGTGGGATATGACCACGCTCGCCGTTGACGTCATTTAAAGACCTGCAAAGGGGGTTCTCGCTCGTTCGTTTCAACGTGTGCTGCGTTCAATGTCAATTAAAGAGGATTCGCTATCCAGGTTCCATCTTAAGAATGCGTTGGTAGACGCGAAAGTGAAATATGTTTATTTTTATTCGGTTTTTTTTTTTAAATAAAATGTGGTTGAAAGAATGAGGGACTGGGTTGGTTTGGAAATAAATGTTTATGTGTCAGTTATGTCCTATTTGTGCTAGGGAGAAGCGATCAATCAAATGACCCAGCACGCGATGGGACGTAAACTCACCGCGGTGGCTCGCGTTTGCTGCCCCTGTTGGACGCTTTGTTTTTTGGGTTTAGCTTTGTGTGTTTGTGTGTATGTAGCGTCGTCAAAAGATCGCGTGACAGATGGGGCTTTTGTGTGAAATACGACTCGCTACCAACATGACCTCCAGCGTCACGCGTCGAGCGCTGCGTGCACTGGGAGTTGTCTGCTGAAAATGCATTGTTGTGTTGGGGGGTGGAAGAGCCGCCCGGGCTGCTGCAGCTCTTCACTCCGGCTCGATCGCTCGCTCGCTCGATTATGAATAACCCTTTAAAAGCTAAAACTAGCGTGGAGGGGATTGTCGGGACGGAACCAAACGCCAAGCATATCCATGTCTGCATTAGCATATGAATCCAAACGCCGAATTGGATGAGAACTCGGCGTACAGAAGAGAGCCACTTAGCAGGCCGTGTCGCCATTGCTGGCTGCTGGCGAGCTAACTGTTTGACAAGCAAAGGTATGTGTCTTTCACTTTATTCCCTGCCGTGCAAAATGCATCTCACAGCAGCATTACTTTGCAAATTTGTGCAAACATTGCAACCCTAAAAGGCTTTTATTTTGCCCTGACTCCATTTTTAGTAGGCTTGTTAGCTCTTCGTGCTAATGCCTGCTAGCTTGTCAATGTTATTGTTAGCCGCTCTGCTACTTGGGAATCTAATTTCTTTTCTTTTTTTTTACTGGACTATTGAGATTTGTCGTGCAAGTGCAAACTTGCGCAGTGCCCATCGTTGTCCACCTCCTGCTGCAGTGCGATCTCTTTACGCACTCAACTTTAACTTAGAAAACTTTTTGTGTTGCAATAAAAGACACACTCAATGTGTCCAAGCCAGTACACACGATTTTGTTGCATGAATGGGAGCAGCTTCCTGTGAGTATATCCGATGTGTTTTTTGTTCAACAGACACAGATTTCACACAAAATCCATTTTTTGTTTTCCTATAAGATTTTTCTCATGTAAAATGGCAGCACTGTTTGCTATTAATGAATGTTTATGAATGCTCATGTGGCTGAATGTGTTTTTCTCTGCAGAAACACGGAGCAGCGAGATGAAGAAGAAAGCCCGGAACCACCGAGTCTCGGCTCCGCCGAGGCCTTCGTCGCCTATCAAGCCCTCGCCCAACAAACAGATCCTGACGTACGCCCAGGCGCAGCGAATGGTAGAATTTGAACTGGACGGCCGCATCCATCGGCTCAGCGTCTTCGACCGCCTCGACGTGATCTCGGACGGCGACCCCATGTTGCGGGAGATGCTGGAGTGCGCCAACAACAAGGAGAACGCCGACAAACCGCAGCAGCAGGTTCTGCTGAGGTCGGTCCGGTTAAAAAACAATCAGGAGAAGAGAAAGGCTGCGCTCGGCATCGCTGCTCACAAAGGAGGCGGCGCTGGCGGCGGCGGCCATCCCGTCGCTGCAAATCCCGGTCCAAAACTTCCGGAGGCCAAATTTCGAACCGTGGAGTACAACCTGCCCGCGGTTCCCAAACGCCCGTCTTCTTACTACAAATACGAAGAGAAGACAGAGGAGGAGCTGGACGAGGAAACGGAGTACGACATGGACGAGGAAGATTACGCCTGGCTGGATTTGGTCAACGAAAAGCGGCGAAGCGAAGGCGCCAGCCAGGTGTCTTTTAACGTCTTTGAGTTCCTGGTGGACCGCTTTGAGAAAGAGTTGTACCTGGAGGGCTTGGATAAAGGCAGCGAAAAGCAAGCGTCGGTGGACGAGGACACGGTCTGCTGTATCTGCATGGACGGCGAGGCTCACAACAGCAACGCCATCCTCTTCTGCGACGCCTGCAACGTGGCCGTGCACCAGGAGTGCTACGGCGTCCCCTACGTCCCCGAGGGTCAGTGGCTTTGCCGCCATTGCCTGCAGTCGCCGGCGCAACCCGCCCGCTGCGTCCTCTGCCCCAGCGAGGGCGGCGCGGTGAAAAAGACGGACGACGGGCGCTGGGGCCACGTGGTGTGCGCCCTGTGGGTCCCCGAAGTGGGCTTCTCCAACGCCACCTTCATCGAGCCCATCGACGGCGTGCGCCACATCCCGCCGGCCCGCTGGAAGCTCACCTGCTACCTGTGCAAAGAAAAGGGCGTGGGGGCGTGCATCCAGTGCCACAAAGCCAACTGCTACACCGCCTTCCACGTCAGCTGCGCCCAAAAGGCCGGCCTCTTCATGAAAATTGAGCCCGTCAAAGACCTGACCGAGTCGGGCGAGCCCACCGTCTCGCTCAAGAAGACCGCCTACTGCGGAGCGCACACGCCCAACGGCTGCGTGAGGAGGAAGCTCACCATATACGACCGGGCCAAAGCCAAAAATGGGCTCGGCGCCAAATCGGATAAAAGCAGAGGAGCTGGACAGTGCAAAGGCAAGCATAAGAGGAAGAGCAAGAAACCGGAAGCTGATGTTGAAAGTGAGGCGCCGTCTCCTCCTGCTATGCCTACGTTTCCTTCTCACAGGTTAATTTTTTTTTTTTTTTACTCCAAACTTGTTTTTGCGCAAATGTCAAGAGATCGATGATTAGTTTGCTGCATTGTGTCCAACAAATTTCATGTACAGTAAGAAAAAAAAAAAACATGCAATACCACTCATGTCCACAAGACGGCAGTAAAGTACATCATTTATAATGCAGACGCTATAGATAGATAGGTCAACAAATCAACTTCACTTTATTGTTTCACTAACTTTTTTTTTTTTTTTCATGTCCATGGCCAGGTTGCAAACCATTCTGAACCAAGTCTCGGTCCAGAAAAAGAAAGCCTTCGTGGAGCTGGTTCTAAATTACTGGACCCTCAAACGTCAATCCAGGAACGGGCTCCCGTTGATCCGACGTCTGCAGACGAGCTCGCAATCCCAGAAAAATGCGCAGCCGGTTTGTTCATCAGTCAGGAGGACTTTTGGGTCAAGCCTTGTCAAATATGGGCCTTTTCTTCTTCCTGCAGAAGCAGACCGAGGAAGATACGCGGGCGCTGAAGGAGCAGCTGAAGGAATGGCACCGACTCCGGCACGACCTCGAGAGGGCCCGCTTGCTGCTGGAGCTCATCCGCAAGAGGGAGAAACTCAAGAGGGAAGAGGTAATTGAGGAGAAAGAAAAAAAGTGCCACTGGGGTGGAAAATCACAATGTTTCTCGGTTCTTTGTCAAAAGTTAAAGTTGCAAGAGAGCCTACTGGAGATGCAGCTCACGCCATTCAGCATCCTGCTCAGAGCCGTTTTGGACCAGCTGGTGTCCAAAGACCAGGCCAGGATCTTCACCCAGCCGGTGGACGTGGACGAGGTGCCCGATTACCTGGACCACATCAAGCGCCCGATGGACTTCTCCACCATGCGCCAGCGCATCGACGCCCAGAAGTACTGCGACTTCCAGCGCTTCCAGGAGGACTTTGACCTCATTGTCGATAACTGCATGAAGTACAACTCCAAGGAAACCTACTTCTACCGGGCCGCAGTTCGACTCCGGGATCAGGGCGGGGCGGTGATTCGGAAAGCGCGGCGGGACGCCGAGAAGATCGGCTTTGACGCGGTGAGCGGCATGCATCTGGACCAGGCCCCCCAATTGAAGACGTCGGCTTTTTCGTGGGAGGACGGTAAAGCCCGAACAAGCGGTCCACGTCTATTTGATGTCACGGTAACACTCAGAATTTCTTTTTCTTCCCTCAGTGGATCGCTTACTGGTGTCGGCCAATCGCAGCCATTTGCCGCTGGACAAGCAGCTGCAGCAACTTCTGGAGAAGTTAGACCTGACCTGCGCCATGAAGTCCAGCCCGTCGCGCAGCAAACGCATCAAGCTGCTCAAAAAGACCATCAATGACGTGCGCAGCGACATGAGCCTGGCGCGGGTCCAGTCCTCCACTCACCACCACCGGAACCGAAACCGCAGTAGCGGCTCGGCCTCTGTGGCGCCTTCGTCATCGGCGGGAAGTGTCGTCCAGCCCAAAGAGGAGAAATGGAAGCTCAACGGACATTTCCCGGACGACGAGGGTATGCAGTGTATTTTAGGAACATGTGCTGTACTTAAAATGCATATTTATTTATTTATTTATTTCTATCAGATAATAATAATAATAGTAAAACAAATTATAATAAAAAATAAGAATAATTTTGGACCCTTAACGCAAGCAGTCACTATTTTGTTCCCCCCCCCGCAGACAAGTCTCTCCCGCCTAAACTCGAGCCCTCCGACGCCATTCCGCCTCTCATCCACTCGGACGCCAACCCCGAACCCCCGACCCTCAAACCCATCGACGCCGCCCCGGATCGCGAGGGCAAAACACCCGGCGAGGGCGCGACGTACGACGGCGAGGCGCCAAACCCGCCGCCATCCCCGCCGCTCCTCAACGGCCACTCCCGCCGCATCCTCCCGGATCCTCTATTCGACGGCGACGTTAGCGTAGTGGCCACTTCCACTTTGGCCGAGCCGGCGGACGCCGTCGCTCGTCGCAGCGCCGTACTCTTTCGTAATTCCAAAGCCGCCGCTCCGCACGAGGACGGCAGAGGGCGAGACGACGAGGACGAAGACAGCGACGAGGAGCTGGACGGCGGCGACGCGCAGCTGGCGTCCAAATCTTTCCTGTCGGTGGTGATTCCCAGGCTAGAGACGTTACTCCACAGCAAAAAGAGGAAGCACCTCGACGGCCAGGACGAGCACAAAGAGGACGGCGAGTCTCCTGGTAAAAGACTCGACATGGGTAAGATCCAAACTACTCGACCGCACGTCCTGCGATGGCTTTGGCAACTCGCGTCCGATTTTTGCGTCCTCTCAGGACTGTCGCGAGGTTTCCTGGAGGCCGAGGATGAGCTCGGCCATCCCAGCAGACCCGCGGAGCCCCGACGGCGCTGCGCCTCCGAGTCGTCCATTTCCTCATGCAGCAGTCTACCAGGAGGTCCCGGGTAACTCAAACTCGCTCGCCGTGTCAGCAATCTTACAAAATCCCCTCTAAATATTTTTATTTGTGTCTCCAGCACCGTTCTCAGTCTTCCAAAGTGCGGGAAAGGCAAACCGGCCTTGTTGCGGAGAAACACCGTGGATGATAAGAATGAATTAATTGCCTGCATCGAAAATGGCAATTTTGCCAAAGCCGCACGAATTGCCGCAGGTAAATTTGCCTACTACTGCGTGTTGATATACAAAAAAACAATTCTTATTGGCGATAATCATTTTTACGGAAGGCCATCCTGATATTTTGCTATTTTTGGCAGATATATATAAAATAAAAATATATAGTAAATATAACAAAATAAAAGAATTAATGTAATGTGAAAAAATAATACAAGCATGTTGACAAAAAAAAAAAAGAGTAGGACGACACAAGGTTGCGAATTGTCAATAGCTTCCAGAGCCAACTTGTTGTGGCACTTGGCAGTGACCGGTGTCTGTCTGTCGCCGTGGCAACATCCGGACCCCCCCCCCCCCCCCATTGGAAAAACTCACATTTGGCTCATTAAGTGAACAGAAAACATGGCTGATGAAGTGCAATAACTGTAATGTGAATTTCCCGCCCCCGATGGTCTCTGTGCTCCTGCTGTGCCTCTGCCGTGTGTGTGTGCGTGTGCGTTTTATTTTTTGAAACCCACCTGTATCCTGTTTGGTGTTGTGTTCCCGCTTCCGTAGAAGTTGGCAACAGCAATATTTGGATGCCCGCTAGTGCTGCAACAGTTGCACTGGAACCCCTAAAGCTAGTTTGGGCCAAATGTAGTGGCTACCCCTCCTATCCTGCCTTGGTGAGTGTTTTGGACCAAATAACACACATCATAACTTGAATATTGATATATATTTTCCTCTGGAAAGAAAAATTGACAAAACTTTATCTGTAACACAATTTCTTTCAAAAAGATGTGCCTCTGCGCCACAAAGGTCGGGCAATTCTTAAAAGCTATCGGTAATTGCAATGAATCGAGCTGATTTGCACCTAAACGCTTGGCCCTCTAGGGGGCGCAATTTAACAGTTGGTCGTCGACTCGACCTATGCATGCCAGACTGCAAGCATGTGCACATTGACGCCGAACTAAATAAATGTTCGGTTTACGTATTTTGTTTCCCCTCCGCGTAGATCATCGACCCCCACATGCCGCGCGTGGGCTGCCAACACAACGGCGTGTCCATCCCCATGCCCCCCATGGACGTGCTCCGCATCGGAGAACAAATGCAGTACAAAGCCGACGAGAAACTCTACCTCGTGCTCTTCTTCGACACCAAGCGCAGCTGGTGAGCGACCATTCACGAGCTTCCATCTTACAAAATGTCATTTGAGAATGAAGGCGAAGAAAAAAAAAAAAAAAAAATGTCTTGTCTTCCAAAGGCAGTGGCTTCCTAGATCCAAGATGGTTCCCCTGGGCGCGGATAAGACCATCGACAAGATCAAAATGATGGAAGGCCGCACATCCGGCGTCCGTAAAGCGGTGCAGGTGGCCTTCAGCCGCGCCATGAATCACCTGAGCATCGTGCGGGACGAGCCGGTCAGCGACCTCAGCGATGTGGACTGACGGGCACAAGCGGGGAACCTCCTCACGTACCTCTGTCTTCTCTCGGAGACGCTCATGTTTACCCACCGGCCCGCTCATACACGCTCCTCCCGACATGCTGCTGGAATGAATGACCACCCTATATCTCCACCCGTTTCCCTTCTTCACATTTCAAGATTTCGTTCCTTCCGAACGGCGGCAACTATCCTGGTGGAAATTTCCATACGGCCCCGCCTTTGTATGTAAACTGTAAATATGTATAGTTAACTCGACACTAACTTATTTAGCAGCTTTGACCGATTTTGCTTTGTATGGAGACTCGATTGCTTTGAGCAAGAAAAAGAGGGGGAAGAGGGAAAAAAAAAAGAGCAAATTGTTCAAACGAGTGAGGGGTGAATTATGTGTATGAAAGTATTCCTTTTTCCCCCCATTTTAAATTATTGAACTTTATTATCAAGCCTCTATTTGGTATTAATCCTTTTGTATGGAATAATTTTAGTCTATTTTTGTTCCTATATAGTATATTTATATGGTTTGGATACAACAATGTGTCTGATATTGTGAACAAATGAACCAAAAACTTTGCTACCCAGATTTTCTTTGTAGGTTTTCAGTGAGCAACTTGTTGCCCCAAAAAAAAATTAAAAAAAAAAACATTTTTTTTTTTTTGGTGATGTTTGAAAATTCTGCTATAGTTGTAGGATACCTGCCTGCACTAACTTACTGTAAATCATTTTCATGACTTTATATTTGAGGAATTAATGTTGAAATTGTCCAAGTGGCACATTTTGAGTGAGGGAGTCTTGCCTTTTATTTTTTTTCATAATTATGATTTTCTAACTTTTTTTTTATTTTTTTTTTATAGATGTCAGAATACAGATTTTTTTTTCTGGGTAGCATCGGTTATGCTAATTTCATTTTGTATTTAACCTTAGTTGTTTTTATCAAGTCAAATCAACACAAAGCAAAAAAATAAAAAATATCCAAATATGAACACAGCGTCATGGATTTTGTTGAAATATGTGTTTGAATTGAAATTGGCCAACTTCTTATGCGCTCAAGTGTTTCATGCACCACAGAGCTTGAAAAGAAGTACATGAAATATGATGGAAGGCTACTTTATTAATCATGAGGACTTCTGAGGCTCTGTGGGGGGGGCTTTCATATCCTCAAGTAGAGAAATATCAGAAATGCAGACGTTCTCTTCACATTCGTATCACTCAAAACACATCTTTTACCAAGTCTTCATAATTGATCTCATTTTAATTGTATATTTTAGTTAGGTCGGTTATTTTTTCTTTTTTGTTTAATCTTCTAAAATGAGACGACTTGAAAAGCGCCTGAAATAAAATGCATTTTTTTTTTCAAATCGTTGAATTCATTTTGTGAGCCTTTTATCTGCTGAATTTACATTTTCATCTGTATTTTCTTCAAATATTGTTACAAAACGTCCTGGTTAGTAAGTGACCCCTGGAGGGAGTGCTGTAGTTCCAAGGCTTGCCATCGGGTGGCGCTGTGTCCCCGTTGAAGGACCTTTACGTCAACGTCGGTTTCCTTTGCACACACCTGATTGGGACTGTTAATCAGCTCATATGACGTCAAACAGGTAAGATGAAATTGCTAAATTGATGCAAATAAAACTTATTTATATTCATATTTCCACTGTACTCGTTAGTGAAAACATACGCGCGTATGCTAAAACTATTTTTCGAACGTTGGTGCTTTCGGTCTTGTCAAATTTGGCATTTGTTTAAACACTCAAATCGTATTCACATTTTTAAACTTTGTTTTTTTTTTACATTCAAGTCACGTCCAAGATGCAAATGCGAGTTAAAACATGATGAAACACGCATTTTATTTCCAATTCAAGCCAACCCGGCGTTTGTTATTTTGAGCCAGAGGCACTTGGATGAGGGGAAAGTAGCATCATGGGGATTAAACAAGCGAGTAATGGCCCTTCAGTTATAAGGGAGCCACCTTGAAGATGTTTGAAAGACATCTCCCATCTTTATAAACAGCTTCCTCTAATCAAGCCATGTCCACATACACACTCATAGCAACGTCTATCCTTTCTGTCTGTCTTCACCTGAGACTAATTGTGGAGGCAGGTAAACACCACAGTCAAGTGAATAGGAAACAGAGTTGAGCGTGAATATCAATCTCTCTCTCTCAGGGTCATCAAGTGACTTTGGCTGGAGTCGAGGTTGGCTTCATTTGGTTGCACGTCCAGGTCCCCAAAACATCCAGAAAGTCTGCAGAGCTCACCTCAAAACAAAACAAAAATAAGTGGGGTAAAAGTACGTAAACACTTGATGCATTTCCTTCCTACCCAAGCTTCCTTCTCCCCCGATTTCTTCTTCTATCATCCCTCGCTTTTTTTCTACCTCCCTTTCTTCTTTTTCCTTTCTTAAAAAAGTCAAACGAACTAACGTATGGATCTGTGTGTGACAGGACAGTCCTTGCGTCCGCCTGCCGTCCTGCTCCCAAGTGTCACCTGTGTGTGTGAGTCCAAGAGGAAAAAAAGCTCCCACACAGGTATGTTCCCACCTTAAAATCCACATGGGCACCAAATTATTGTTTTCATTTATTATATTTATTTGGCTTTCTCTGTGTTGATTTTTTTTGTTTGTTTGTTTCTTGGTGTTTATCTTGTGTGTGTGTATTTTAACATGCATATATGATATTTATTTTGTTGACAGGCTAACAAGAATCAAATAATAATCAGATCATTTTATGTTCGCAGAGATAAAGAGTGGTTTGGATGGACACTATTGGGAAGGTAAGGATCACATTTTTATTATGTTGTTTTATTATGTATTGTTATTATGGTCCGACCGATATAAAGATTTATAGGAGAAAAAAAATACAAAACAGGCCAATTAATTACAAATATATAAAATAAGATTTTATTTTAATCTGCTAATCTTTAATGCTTTAATCTGCACCTGCTAATCACTAAGAGTGGATTTTAGGGAGGGAAAGTCGTGTAATGGCTGCCATTTTGTTCCCACCCTAAACGAAACTGTTCAAAGAGAGAGCTGATTTATTTATTCATTAAAAGTAAACCCTTTTAATATACTTCCTGCCAGTTCTCGGCGTTGCCTGTTTGTTCACGCAAAAATGTCTTGACTTTTTAATTCAAAGTGGAAGCTAAAGTCTCTAACCTTGCAAAAAAAAAAAAAAGTACTGCCGAGGCGCGTTTGTGCCTGAAAGTTGGCGGCGTGTGGGGTGACTCGTGAAGTAAACGCACTCTGAAACTTGGCCTGCTCCTTCTGCATTAAACATCACGCAAAACCATCCACTTTCCATTTTGGAACATGCACAAAAAATATTATCCTACGCCGCTCGCTTCCAGCGCCTTTCCTCGATTTTTTTTTATTTTTTTGTCTCCCTCTCTCTCTCTCTCACTGCGAGTCCCTGATAGGTCCAATCTCCAGTGGCTATGTTCAAAACACTGGGCCAGAATAGCACAGGCCCTGGGTAGATAAATATTTATGGGGTGCGCATACGTCTTACCACAGAGGAGAAGTAGAAATAGTGCATTTCCAAGGTGAGCAAAACAAACAACTTCAAAAGAATTGAAATGCAATTTATGTAAATTTACCCCCCCCCCCTGCCTCACAGTCGCACGCCTTCTGCGGAGATCGTGTCGACCTGATTATTGTGTCTTTTACACCAAACGGGAAAAGCTAAAAAGGTGCACGTGGAAGGAGATTCCGGATGCCAATCAAGTCGCCGGGTAAATTTTTTTTCATTGATCAGCGCTCATTGATCAGAAGCTGGCCTACTAATGGGGGAGATGAAAGCAGTTGATGAAATCTCAGAAGGGGGGGCGAGAGTACAGCCGATGGCCCCCTGGGGTGTCATTTATTTACTGCTAATCTGTAACCGACTTGGTCTAGGCCGATTAGCGGCTCATTTCAGCTATCAAACAATCGGAATGCTTATTTTGTTTGCACAAATATGCGCTTATGGTTTGGGGTTGGAGATTTGCCGCGGATGGTTGCGTAAGCGTTGCTCCTTGGGTAATAAGTAGGGGAGGGGCGGGGGGTGAGTACATGTGGCCTTTTTTGATGTGAAAATAATTAATAGAGGTAATTGGCGGTCAGGAAAGTAAACAAATAAAGCTAATGACTTTGTGAGCCTGGTGTGGGGGCGGGATTTGCCTTGACATGTTCCAAAAGAAAATCTACATTTAAGTCGTAGCACTTGTTTGTGGCACTAAGCCGAGTTCGAACACGCCGAAACACGGCCGCATCCCGACTCTCGCGGAAAAAAAAGAGAGACTCCCCGCCAGCCATCCTCCGCTCTCATCACCATTCTGCCGCATCCCAAGGACACTGTTGTGATTGACGGGGCTTAATGTGTATCTTGCCAGAATTGGATTTGATCCTGGGGGCTCTGCCACAGGCCCCTATGTTAGATTTACGCCCCCCACCCCCCCTCGCTCCCCATTCCTCCCGTCGCCCCCGCCGGCGGCTCCTATCTTTTCCCCTCCCTTTCTCTGTCGAACAAATAGAAACAGAATTACCTCTTCTCTGGAGCCGCTCCCGCGCGAGCCCGGCTCGCAGCATTGTAGCGAGATCATGCGCGGATCTGTGTCGCTGAATGATTGTGCTTGGCCCCCCGCTTGTGTTTTTCCAGGGGAAGTGTAGGAGAGGATTTGTGCAAAGAAGCCGGCTCGCCTTGACGTGAAGCGACTTGAATCGCGTGTTCGCTTTTTTCAGAGAACGTACAGGCGGGTTTCGCGGCGTGTGTCTCAGCTCGGGGCAGCCGCAGCACAACAGCCAAATGCTGCTTCGCCTTGTTTGCGTCTCCGTCCTTCATCTTGTTCTTTCGTCAACCAAAATCTGAATAATCAAAAGATTTAATGACAGTCCAACCCATGCCAGTATGTCTCACGTGCACACGGTAAAGACGTCGTTTCCCCTTCACCGGTCCCGCCGTCAATTCCTAAAGCGCCCGCCTTTAACAACCTCATATGATATCGGACTCGTCCGTCACAGATCCGCGGCGGTAACATCCTTTAAAACAAGCCGAGAGCCCGCCGCCGTCCCGGGTTATTCATCTGGTGGAGGGGCTGACATTAGCGCCGCATCCCGCCTTATCTCTCCCTCGCGGCGAGGGAAGCAAATGCAAGATAGATTCCTATTCCGCCCGAGAGGGGAAACAATGGTTTTATATCTTGTTTGTGTCCGTGAGTGCGAGGACGCCGCATACACACATAACGGAACAGGCGAGGTATACCTTGAGCTATGTACCGTGTCATCACCCAGCACTTTATTAGCTACGCCAATTGATGCGATCCCATACAAGAGATATTTCCACACCTCTTCTTCCTCCACCAACTCGGAGTTTGCAACTTTCGAAAGTCTCTCGCCCCCGGCAGCCTCGCACCGACAAAGCGCCCTGAACTTGACCCAAAACATAACTCAGCCCCTTGTCAGATTCAGGGCCACGTTGCGCACCTGCAAGCTTCAACTTGGCGCCGGACTAAAATTAGACGCTTCTAGCATCCTCTCGTGTCTTCCCGGAGCGAGCAAAGCGGAGATATCAAGGCTGACCTCCAAGTGTGGGAATAATTACCCGCGGTCCCCGCCATCCCGTGTCCCGCTTAACTCCGGCAAAGAGAGCGGCCAAATGAGACACGCCAGCTTTTTAACGGACTTTATTTACTTTGCCGTGTTTACCCATTAACGTCGCCCCCAATTTCCTCTGCATAGTGTGTGTGCAGGCCTGCCTCAGGGCTTCTCTTACTTAAAAGTCCTCGGAAACCGCATCAGTAAGGAAATTCACATTTTGGTACAAGTATCAGTACCGGAGTTTTTAACTTAATGTCAAAAGGTGCAATATGAATGACTTGTCGGTGTCTCATCGCCGTTTCGTTAAAATTGGTTCCGGCTCGGATCTTGCCGCGACACGAAAGGACCGAGCGACTCGGCGCTAATGAGACAGCCAGACGGAATTTTGCGTTTGATTTCACGTGTTGAAATGTTCCCGCTCGCAACGGTCGTATGATCGGACGAAGCGCTCTTTAAAGGCTACCAATTTGTCGTCTTTCTATATCCGCTTAACATTCTGAGGATCTGTTGGCACGAAGTGTCGGGGTTCTCCAAAATGAGCATTGCTCCATTTTAGTCCCCCCTCCAATCCCTGATTCCCCTTTTATTGCTTTTCATATCATCGTCCGTCTGCTCAAATACAAACACACCTGCCCAGCAAACAAAAGGCAATTTTATTTACAGAGCACCTTTTTTATATAGATAATAATAAATCATTTAAATTAAAAGCATTTAAAAACTCCAATGAGAGAAAAAAAATGTTAAATATAGATATTTCTTAAAACTTTTCAGTACGGGGCTGAATGCTAGTTTGAACTTTTGCCACATCTTTTCATTTGCAAAACCAAACGACGCAGCTGCTGCGTGGTAAGAAACGCCACAATCGACTTGTGAAAGCTATTCCCCTGCCAGCCACGGTTTTATTATTCACTTTGTAATTTCAAATAAATAAAAAAATATTGCGTTTGACACCTCGGAGCTGTGACAACGGAATCTTTTTCTCTTTTTGCACTGAGCATTTCTCACAAACAACATCAACGGGGGTCTTCGTGTCGTTAGCGCATCATCATGTGATAAATTGACAGGAAGTGATAATTCCCCCCCCCCATTCGTTTAATGAAGTTAAGAATTACCTTTTTGTGTACAATCCTGCTACATTATCTCCAAGTCCTTGAGCACAGTCATCCGTACCCGCGCTCACTTGATGTATCACCCGGCACGGCCGCAAAGTAATGACCGGCGCCCGTGAAAGCGCTTACAAACATTTCTGCCAAAACCGCTCCCGACGATTTTTATCTCACAAAAGTGAAATCAATTAAAGTCTGATGTATGTATCACCCTGGTTGCGCTCCGGGCACGTGACGCCACCGTTGTTGGGAATGAGAGAGGAAAGGTCCGTTGAAGGTCAGCACAGAAAAAGCAGCCGTTGCTTTGCCGCTTGTTTGCCTGGAAAATGAGTTAAATCAACAAGGTGAATTTGATGGAAATTGGATCAAACCCTCAAGGGCGGCCCCAGTATGAATTCCATATTCGTTTCATTGCCGCGTAATTCACGACTACTTTGGATCAGGACCACCTGTGCAAGAAGAAAAGGAAAAGGGTATTTTCTGTGTTTTTTTGTTGTTGTTGTTTGTTTGTGTTTTCACCAGAGTAGATTTTTGTCGTGACAGCAGTACGCCGCTAAGAGATGGGAAGAGACAGGCGAGGGGCGGAGCAGCGGGGAAGAATAAAGTGAAAACAGTTAGGCGCTCAAGACGCCACCTGTGATCCGACGTGAAAGTAAAACCTCTCGTTCCCAATCGGCTCCTCATCCCCGTTTGGAAGCTCCCGGGAGGACGGCCGATTGGCGAGGCGAGGCTATTTCGCGTGCTTTCCCGCCCGGGCCCAAAGTGATAGAAAACACGTCATTTGCTTTGATTCGGCCCCTCGGCAATCTTTCGCCGTTATTTAACTTCTCGCCGGCGTCTGACAGCAAAACAACAAATCTCCGGTTGCCATGGATCTCCTCTATTTATAGTCGGCAGCCTTTCGATAGCTTCTTAATTTATCACCTTCGCTTGGTAGAAGAAAAATAGATTTAAATTTTCTTTCTAGCAGATCAGATTTTTTAGATTTTTTTGTTTTGTTTTGTTTTTGAGTTTGACCTATAAAAGCTTATGACGTTTCAGAAAAAAAAAATCCAACTGTTGCTGAACCTAAACCTCAATTCATTCACTCCCATTTTGTGACTGAGTTACTAAACCATAAATACTACAGTTTATGGCATACTATATGATTATGTTGTTACTGATTTGACAGAACAATGGGCTCCTTTCTATTCCCGCTGCTTACATATCTAGGTTGGTATGATCCAAGGATACGTCTAGGAATAGCAAGTGGGGGAAACTCCCCCCCCACAACAGTCCCAAAATAGGGAGCATCATTATGCTATTCGTCCCTTGCCTGCTGATAATCAATTCATTGTGAATCGCACTTTTCTGCCTAAAAAAACCCCCAAAAAACAACAACAACAAGAAAGGCCCTCGCGCTATGCTTTGCGTCGACAAGGTGTCATGCCGATAACACAGTTTGTCTTTGTATTCTTGTCTTTTTTTTTTTCAAGCGACTTCAGCTCACACGCGCTTTATTGTCAGAAAGTAATTTGGTCTCCTCACGGAAAAGCAACAGCGAGCGAGAGCGAGGTTTGATGCCTGCTCCCACGCCACAAAAACGTGCATCCCTGTCACGCGTCTGTAGCCGCCGCAAACGCTTTCATCCTTTCCCTCACCGTCGGGTAAAACAGTCCATCTTGTTTGCCTTTGCCTTCCAGATGTGATTTGTTTGCTTTATTTGCATACTCTCGCCAGTAATCGGAGTCAATAGTTATATCAAAGACGGAAAAAAACCCGATTGCGCTCGGTATCGCTGTCCCATTTCACCTTTCATTTTGGTAGAAGAGGAGGAAAGTGGGCGGAGCCATACACGAACGCGATCGTATAGCCACAGCTCTAATTACTTCCACACTCCTCCCGCGTGTCTTTGATGGATTCTCAAGAGCATAAAGTGCTGGATCAGCACTTTCCATCCCTCCTACCTTCCCCACACGCCTCCTTTTGTCAGGACAGGGCTTGTGTTATTAACCTTCCGTCTGCTCATGCAAATACAACACCGTAGTCCTTCCACCTCACTCGTCGTCCAACAGTTGAGCTCTTATTTCTCCTCCGCGTTATCCCGCGGCATTTGTCAGAGGTCGAAAGCGAGAAGAAATTCAAACAGGGCGGCGGAACGCAGACGGATCGACCGGACGGCGCGCTTCAATTACTGTCGGATTTCACTTGAGGATACGGGAGAAAATAGAAAAGGCCCAAACAGAAGGGCGTGTTTGGAAAGAACAAAATGGAGACAGAGCCGACTCGATGATGGAGTGCGAGTTGAGTGTTGACGGCGTCTGTCTGTGCGCAGCAGAAGGGGTCACGGGTACACTTAGTTTTGATGAATGGAGGCTAAAGTCTTGGTCCACACGCCGCTTGTTAGGGAAGATATCACAAGTTGCTTGAAAATTATAATAACAATAATAATAACTAGAAATTGCAATTTCTGGAGAAATCGTGTGATCTAGAATCCAAAAGATAAATGATGATAAATGATGATAAATTAAATGAATCAATAAACAATGATGAAGTTGCCCCGTTAATAAAATTATGATAAAGATGAGTTAGGGAAAAAAATCATGATAAAAGCGCATATTGAAAAAGTTGCTCAATGCGGGGCTCAAACCCATGACGTTGAGGTTGGAAGTCTGATGCTCTACCTACTGAGCCAGTGTCTTACTATTGATGCACTGGAATCCAATAGATAAATGATGATAAATGATGATAAATGATGATAAATGATAAATGAAGATAAATGATGATAAATGATGATAAATGAAATGAATGAATAAACAATGATGAAGTTGCCCCGTTAATAAAATGATGATAAAGATGAGTTAGGGAAAAAAAATCATGATAAAAGCGCATATTGAGAAAGTTGCTCAATGCGGGGCCGAACCCATGACGTTGAGGTTGGAGGTCTGATGCTCTACCTACTGAGCCAAACAGTGTCCTACTATTGAAGCGCTGGAATCCAATAGATAAATGATGATAAATGATGATAAATGATAAATGATGATAAATGATGATAAATGAATGAATAAACATTGATGAAGTTGCCCCGTTAATAAAATGATGATAAACATGAGTTAGGGAAAAAAAATCATGATAAAAGTGCACATTGAGAAAGTTGCTCAATGCGGGGCTCAAACCCATGATGTTGAGGTTGGAAGTCTGATGCTCTACCTACTGAGCTAAACAGTGTCTTACTATTGAAGTGCTGGAATCCAATAGATAAATGATGATAAATGATGAGATGATAAATGATGATAAATGATGATAAATGAATGAATAAAAAATGAAGTTGCCCCGTTAATAAAATCATGATAAAGATGAGTTAGGGAAAAAAATCATGATAAAAGTGGTATTGAGAAAGTTGCCCAATGCAAAGTCGCCTTCACATTAATAATAAAGTAGAATAACAATAGTGTGAAGGCCTTCGCCTCCACACGAATAATAATATATTATATTATACTCATTAGTCTCCCTCAGTCACCCTCTTCGGAGCCCCCCCCCCCCTCCCGTTTTGCAATGACCAATGATGACATCTCACGGCGCCTCTCATAAAACCCATTTTCATACCCGGCCGTATAAAAATGCCAGCTGCACTTTCAAGTGTTACCGTGTCGCTTGTTACAGCCGACACAATGAGATACACAGTCGTTAAAGGTCTGCGATTCGGCAGTTAAGGGCCTTGCCGAGAGCCTAAATGGGCCTGATGATCCTCCGACCAAATGTCATTCCCATCTATCTGGCCACACGTGGAGCAATTAATAGATCTGCCCACTTAAATATTTCACATGCTCTTGATTTTGGCACCATTATGCGCTCGGTTTAGAAATGTTGACATTTTTTTGGGGGGTTCGGAAAAGAGAAAAAAAAAAAGCTCTTTGAAAGACACACAAAAGCTATGTTTGATGAAATTGTCAAGGCAGGCATTACGAACTACTGTTCTCCCAAAACATTGTTGCCATGGCGTCAGCCTTGACTTTTTTTTGCCAGTAATTTACAGAAGAGCGCCTTAGCTTCCGATTAGCAGTCACTAACACGGTGGACGTTAAATCAAATGTCAGAAGCGCTGGCCGGGTGGACCTTTCAAATAAGAGAACACACGTGGAGGTAAGCCGCCGTCGCCGACACACGCATACAGTCGTAGTCACTGCGGATTTCGAGCGGCCCCGGGGGGGGAGAGAAGGCGCTAAAAAGATGAATACATCCAACTGAGCGTTCCTTTTTTTGTCCCCCTCGCCGTGAAAGGTAGAGCACATCCACTCTGCCATCTAATCTTGTCGAGTTCTCATCACAGGCTTTTCATTTAAACACCCCCGAGGTGCTGTCAGCACTTCTCCCGATGGGCAATTTGATGAGTTGTCATAGGAACACTGTTGAGTAGTATGTTTGTGTGTGTTTGTGTGTGTGTGTGTGTGTGTGTGTGAGTGTGTGAGAGAGAGAGAGAGAGAGAATTTAGTTCGATTTTTAAACCCTTTATGGAATAAACGAGCCACTTTATGGTTAAATACAACCCCCTCATCTTAAGAGCAGCCAATATTCCATCTGTTAGTTTTAAGGCCTTGGTTTTGGGATCCAATGCCAGTAGAATACCTTCTATTTATTTTTTAATTTGCATCCTTGACCTATATTTCAACGCGGTAGACTCGTCTCAAAAGTTTTTCCGTAGGTTATTATTTGTTCGGAATAACATGCTTGTAAGTCACCTTCCCATCCTCGGCTTCCCGTGGTTGTCCATTCGCTTCACGTAGTGTTTGGATCAGGTGTTGCGTTTATTTCCACCAGGAATGCCAAATTGTTATCAAACACATGCTCTGCCGCTTTTCGTCATTACCGAAGAACAAAAAAAAAAAAGTTGCTTGGCCCCGGCCTATTATTTCCAATTTCTCCAGGAGAAAGTTAATCTAATGAGCATTATCGGCAGCTAATGGGAATTATAATTAGTCAGATGCGGCAGATTATCTGCACGTAATTAGCTGTGTCTGTCAGCTCCAATTAGCATGACAGAAATTAGGAGACTTTGGAGTCGGTTGTGCCGCTGATGACGATGATGAGAGAGGCGAGAAGGGCGAGGGGGGATGGAGAGATGGAGGCGGGAGACACTTTACTGTTTTAAATTAGCCCAAAAATGGCGGATTTTCAACACGCATCCATTTCGTGGTATTACAGCAATAACCGTAGCTGTAACCGGGGATGAATACTGGGATCGTTAACTCTCGTTACAACAACCCTCAAATGTGTGCTGATTGATTTTGGTGCTGTAAAGCACTTAAAAGCTGCCATAGCCCATTTAATGAACAGTGTCAAATTGGTCTTTGGGGTGAAATTTACCGTAGTCCGCTGACCAGGCCCACAGTGACCCGTCTGGAGTAGCGGGAAAATTCCTGCCGGGCTGCTATCGAGTCGCAGGGATACCGCTTCGATCCCCTTCCCCTTCGTACTCTGCCAAAAGTAAATTTGAAACAAAGCCGCCCTTAGAAAAGTCAACATACCGACATCGTCACGGTTTTGTCAAATGGATTCAGGGTACACTCAAAAGCACACAAATAGCCCGCTGCTAAACAAACCACTCCCTGAGGTTTTTAATCAACCTCGTATCGCCGTGCCAACCCTTCCCGGGGAGCAGTGTCAATGAGCACCGCCGCACGACACGGCCCGATGCACAGGCAGCTAAATAGCTTCTGATGGAGAGACTCCCCCGCCCTTCGTTACATTTGCATGGATTATCTTTGTCTATTTGACCAGGCTGCATGTGTCAGCAAAGCACGCACGGTAAACAGTTGCAGTCCATCGGCCGGGGAAGCCGCACACATGATGCTAATACGCCTGCAGTACTTGAGAACACCCCACCCACCAAAAGCATCAAACCGGCTAGCTCGAGTCTAAACCCAGAGGTGGCGACGGAGACGATATATATTCCGACGTTGACAGTCAATTTAGGAGGATCTTAAGCTTCTCTTTGCTGGAGATTATCGATCGGGCTTTGCTCATATTTACCTGACAGACACTCAACGCCGTAATGTGTCCAGGAGACATATATCAAAAGTGTTTCATACCCCCAAAGGAATGTTAGCGGGGAAGATTAGATTTAATACCAGACATGCAAATGTATCCCGTCCCAGCCATCAATTTATGCCGTCCATTTAACGTTTTGAAACGTTGCCAACAATGTAAAGTAGTTCCGAGCTGTGACTGCCCTGCTTATGTTCCTCTTATATCCCTTAGCAGGCTAAAAAGTCCTTTTTTTGCGTGGACATACCACATTCATTGTAAAAAGAAAAAGCCCAAAAATGTCAAAACACCATCTCCAATCATTTCAGGGTAGACAAGTTTGAAGCGAGGGGTTGAAAACATTTGTGATACAAAGCCGTCTCTCCTGACGGTGAGACGGCAATTCCGATCGCTATCCTGCGCGATACCGCCGCAAAAACGCTCCGTCACGCTTGACAGCCTTCTTCCCTCCTTGAACACGTGCTTACATTTTGGCGTGGGGAGTCGAGCCAAGTGCTGCGCTTGCCCGTTGCATTTCATCGAGTTGTCTTTTCAAATCAGTAAATTTAAAATCGTACCGTAAGCCGTAATCAGGCCTTGGAAAAAAAACCTGGACCTTTCTGATGGTAATCAAGTTGTCGGTTCTCTGCCGTTTCATTCCCTGCCATGTACGGTAATTTAGGAATTCTGACATACCGACCTTAAACCAAATCAGGTGATTCCTGAAATACACGGAATTGCGTAATCGCCCGATATTTGGCGGTTGTTGTCAAACAGGCGCAATCTGTTCCCAACACAATCCCTAAAGCTCCCTCGCAGCTCCGTGGGAGTGCGGTGAGTAGATGCACACACGGCGTATTACAACACGTTTTTTTCGGCATCCCAGCTCAAGGCGACTTCGCATCCCCGCAGACTCACGCTATGTCAGTACGCTCGCCGTCCGTCCCCGCCCCCGTCTGCCCATGTTGACGTCTCGCCGCTCTGACAGGCACGCCGGAACTGACAGGGTGATTTGTACTGCGGTGCAAACAAGCCCGGCTACATCAATTCCCGCTAGATGGAGGAACTCGTAAAATGCCTCGCAATTCCACTGTGCCTTTTACATATTGTTTTGGCTAGAAAGGTTGAACCGCATAGCAAGCTCGCAAGTTCAACGACTTATCTTCGGAAAGTACTTGCTCTCTCGTGAGACGCCAATGTTTTTATTCCTGGTACGGGGTCAGGTTGACCACGCATGGCAGAACCCAAATCGGACCGAAGTGCCAAAATAGAAACCTTTGGAAGCTGATTATATATTCTTATTTTGGCAGGAACTCTAAAATAAAAGTTCTGCCTTCGTACTTTTGACACTTGACTTTTAACACACCAGTAGACATTTTTTGGCATTCGAATACGCACCTTGAAAGCCACACTAGAATTCATTAGTGCGGATTTAATTAAATATCCTGCGTACAAATCTGTAATCAACAGCCAAATCCTCATTCCTTGGCCTCATCACAATTAGCCGTTAGTGGAGAATGCTTCCAATAATCCCTTCCTGTTTGCATTGCGCCGCTACATTTTTTACGAGCGTTAACTTTTAATTAGCGTGCGGCGGTTTTGATGCATATCCTCCGCGTACTGATGTTTGTCCAGCTGGCGGAGCGGCGGGGCTGGCGATCGATGATCGCCTGCCTGCGAGGGTGGGCGCGGTCGGAGCTGCCCCGCCCCGGCCGAGCGTGTGTCTTCTGGGCAGGACGTGTGGATTAAGGGAGGCCTGAACTTGAAACGAGAAAGGACAGAACAGTCAATAACACACTGATTAATGATAATGGCATGCAAGCCAGGGGGCTAATCTGTCCAAGATCTTTTTTTTTTTTTAATCTAAGAAGCGTGGGCTAATAACATCGAGGACAGGAAGCGAAAGCGAGGAAGCCTGTGAATGCTTGTTAATCGCTTCACCTATCATAAATGCGATGCGTGCCGGTAATGCGCCGGCTTTGGCACGACTTGGACTTTGACACTGCGGTGCAATCCGGATTTGGAGTGGGTCCAGTTGTATTGTCTTTCTTGATTATTGGAGCTTTTCAAGATGGTTCTCTACCATAATCATGAAAAGCTTACTTCGGATAGCATACCAAATTCCTTCTGCCAAGTTGAAGAGGTGCTGATCTATAGATTTGCCACAAGCGTGGGTTAATTTATGCCGCGTCGCGACTGTGTCCAAAATCATAACAGAACGACGGGAATGTTGACAGTCGCATAACGGATTGGATCATGCCTCGGGTGTTTATCCCAGAACCTTGTCATCAGTCTTTAGGATTTGCTCTCTTCTGGCCTTGATGGGTAAGGCTCTTAGTCCTCTTGATCTACATAGCATCATCAAGAAAGTCAGATCAGCTTTCAATGAGCCATAATAATTTTGGCCTTAGTTTTTAACTGTGTAACTGTATTGACGTTTATACATCAACAGTAATTTGTTACTTTCATTTCTGTAATGGAGACTGTTGATTTATTACAGAAAGCCTTTTCCTGCTTTGGGGTCCGAAGTGTCGCATAATATAACAAATGGACTGAATAAATATTATTTAGGTGAGAGGAAGAAATGATATTCACCTTTGATTTTCCCCGTGGAGCAATTAGAAAATAGGCCATCTCGAAATAAGTCGGCAATCAAGGACTCAAGGACTTTTCTTGCTTTATCTTTTATATTGTCCTGCCATCCTTCATCATGAACAAGAATCAGCTTTCTCGGCCCTGAACTTCCTGCTTGATTGGCCCAATAGTTGATTCACTTCACTCACACACAAAAGGCATCAAGTTGACCGATCTGCGCATAGGAGCCAGAACCGGGCTGATCGATGAGGCCTTGGGCTGAGTGGTGGTCGGGGGGTGGGGAAGTGGAGGGGGGGCAGTCACGGTGGTAGCAGTCTGGACAGGTAGGCTGACGGACGTACAATCAGTGGGCCAATCGATGGCAACTTTTGCTGAGCTCAGATAAGAACCTGCTCGGGATGCTCAATGGCCGTAGCTGACGCTAGCTTTGGCTTGTCGTGCCGATCGTCCTTTCGCTCCTCACATCTTCAAATCATGTCTTTGGCAAAACAGAGAATGCAGTGCAGCGTGATAAATGCTTTCCTTATATGTGTATTAGCGTATATCAGCGGAACCATCAATCGGGCTTCATGCTGTTTTGTTTGTTTGACCATCAGGCACGCGAATGGCGCTGACTATCGATTCAGTGTACTGAAAACAATGGAGCCAACTGCATGTTTGCTGTTGTCTTTCAATTTACCACTTTCAAATGCATGTCGGCCTGCGCAGGGAAGATTTCCAGTCCAGCTGAAAAATAAATCAGACTTAAAACCCCTCTGGTGCCCTCATTACGGCAGGCTATTGAACCTCAATAGACACCCGGAATGTGTCACGGGAGTCGTTGCCTTCAGGCTCACCATAAAGCTTCAAGTAAAGCAATAAAGCTAAAGTTCGGCTTTGCTTAAGGTAAAAGTTAAGTACTTTAGAATCCGCTTATTTCTCGTCTTTGGCATTTAGGCTGTAGGACCTCGTTGCCATCAGATCAGATCCACACACAATTGCGTTAGCTCGAAACGTTGCAGTGACACGCATATTGCTAGGCAACAGAACAATCCAGAACGTATGATCATATCATTTTCTTTTTTTTTCCCCCCCGTTTAGGATTGTGCAGTTTAAAAAACAGCAAGCGGATCTGTCGAGCTCCAGCTCGAGGCATCGGTGTGTGTTTGATCGACCAAGCGGAACCCACCAACATGGCTTGCAGATGTGCTAATAGCAGAGCGACGGGGAAAGCCATCAGACTGACGGCAAAGAACAAAAGTAATTAAAGTGGAAAGGAGCCCGGAGCCAAAGCGCAATGGCGGCTCCACCTTCCAAAGTAAGTGCAGTTTCATATCCAACAGTTACCGCAAAATACATTTCATAAGCTGTGAGCTAGCAGTCAGTGTTAAGTTACTTCAATTAGAAAGAACAGAAAACAGCCGCAGGACACTACAAAGAGTGCTCTTACTTCAAATAATGTCTGCCAGATTGCTAAATTGACTCTCTGAAGAAAATAGAAGTGGACATCACAGGACCGCCAAATTACTGCAATTTGTGAAAGCGACACGCCGCTTGCAATCTGAAAATACCTCGACTGTATTTCACGAATGCGGGACGAGAAAAAAAAAGCTCTCACCGCCCTTCGTGTAGACTTCTTGCCGGAACTGCCACATGGGTTTTTGTATGTTAATAATCTACCGACCTATAAAAGTCTATCTGACCTTATAAAAGTCTTTAGTTGTAGCCGTGCAGTTACGATCAGAAGGAAACAAACACTTGGGAATAGACGAGTAGCCTGACGACCCAAAAAAAATAACCCGTCTCGGCATACTCAGGGGATCATCGCATGTCACCAGAATACGATGAAGTGCCAGACATGAGTGACAGTGATAGCCACTATGGGTCGAGGATGCACCCCCCGCCCCCAATTCCCAAGGCCTGTCTTTTCTATCCCCGTGACAAGATGAGATGTTGTGTAAGTCGCGCTGAGACCGTCATTTTTTTCCGCGAATGAACTTGCCTTGCCTCTTAGATTCAGATTGCCGGAGTACTTTTTTCAGTCAGGAACAGTTACTACTTGCAAGCAAATGTCTTATAATGGATAGTAATCATACGATAAACAGCCCTTATAAATATAGAGTAGACCCACAAAAAAGGTTACACGGTTAGTTGTATAAAAATGACGGAATATGTTGCGTTAAGCATTAAAAATATGCAGAGGGACCCGGAACCTCGGTTTCACACCTGGTCAAGAGCTATGTAAAGGTCTGTCGTAAATCACCGGATCCGGTCCCCCAATTCTGCCATCGCCACGGGGGTTCAAAGACTCAGGGGATAAAGAAAAATAAAATGAACCCAGTGCTAGATCATAAATCCAGTCTACAGTGAGCTGACAATGCAAAAGGGAACCGGCGCTTTTCCCTCAAGTGTAATTTTGAACTGCGGCAATTGTCGCCGATTGGTTTGTTAGGAATCGTCCGGATTTCTCGGCCTAATCCTAAACTCCCCGAAACGGCGAACTTTTTTGTTTTCAATTACTTGAGAATGTTTGCGATATTTCCCATCAAGTCTATTAAGCTCCGTCTTAGCTTTATATAATGGCGGCCTTATCAAAGAAGAAAGCAGCCAGCCTCCCTCCTCTTCCCTTTGCGTTGACTATCTCCGCCATTTATTTCGCCGGGCGGACAAGCCAATCTTGTTTTGTGCAGCTGTTGCCATCCACCGAAGCTCGCCTGGCTTACTTGTATCTCCAACTTCATCAAGCTCCTGATGAAACCCATACTGGCCCTTCTCCAGATAAGCTAAGGCGGGCAACGAGATATATCCATCATTCCTCTACTTAACACACAAATGTGCTTACCTGTATGTGTGTGTCGGGTCTTGATATATGGCCAAGGTAACGCCACAGTCTTCCTTTCAGAGAATTTGTGCATGAAAAGCAAGTAGGGAGAAAAATGTCACTTCTTAATCTAGATGGAGCTTTCTGTTGAATTTCCTTCTTAATTCCCAGAAGGAAATGTTGAACAAAAACAACACCATCACTATATTTTCTTTTTGGACACAATTTCACATTGAGCACATTGAAATGATCGCCCGCCCTGTTAATCATCCTCGCGGCCTCACAAAATGAAATCTCATTAATCCGGTAACCTGCCACACATAGACACACACATGCATGTACTTCAGCTCGGTACTTTATCATCTCACAATTGTAAAACTCGTTTGTTTGTGAGCCAAGAGACCCAGTTGAGCTCTACCTGGGAATTGTTGCTCATGTGGTGAAGGACCAAAGGTTGCTAGGTGGAGCTAATTGACTTGCTTTACCAACATAAAATATGATTGCTTGTCATGACAGTGTGGCCAAAGTGTTGCATAAATATGAACAGAAAGATAAATTGCACTCTGGGTAATGCGTGGGCAAGTCTTGCACGTCGGCTCCAGATATTAAAAGTGTTTGGCTGATGTATTCTCCTCGCTGTCTTTCGGTCACAGTGTACACAAGGTCATTCCGTTACTGATCGATAGCATGTATCGAGCCGTTCAATCGATTTCAACAAATGAAATTAAGCTTCCGGAGAGGCTCAAATGATCTTGCGGCGATTAATAACACACCGCCAAGGCGTCGGCGCTCGACACATCACGCACAAGGATTTCCTTTGCCTTGTTTCCTCGAGGTAATACCCGCGGGAACGAAGCGCCGCTAATGGTGTTTATCTGCGGGAGCGCCATTTGCCGTTAACAGCGAGCAGAACAAATGGTTTTGTTTACAGAGCTGGAAGTATATTGCTTTTGGATTCCTGTCATTTTAGAAAAGCCCCCAAAAAATAAAGTCTTTATCGTCACTCGGCTTCTAAATCTAAAGTGTTTGGTGTTTTGTGTTCGCTCGCGCATACCACGGTGGTAAACAAATTATTCGCCGCACCGTAGTTGTAAATACGATTTTGGCGTTTCTCAAAAAAACGTCGGGGTGACGATCGAGCCTGCTTAGCGACAAATTACGAGACGACTGCGAGGCCTCTTTATTGCTTTGAAACCAAAATCAAGTCTCATTGTTTGCCCATCTCTCTCGCCTATTCTGCCCCAAAGTACACAAGTTGTAATTCAAGATAACGACGCTAATAATTGCCCAGATCATTTTCATGATCTGTGCTTTTGCCGCTCTAAGTAGAGAAATGGTTTTCCGCTTTGCTCTCGGCTCAAGAACCATTTGTTAAGGTGTGTTTATCATTCACGGTGACCTCGGTTAAGTGTCCTGAGAATTATATTTAAGGCCGCCGCTCCCAGTCGGCAATTAAGTACAATTCATTACAGCAGTCACGCGAGGCCTACGGGGGGGAAAGGTAGGAGCAAAAAAAAAAAACCAAAGGCGAAATAGATGGAGGAGCGAGAGGACCGGCCGAGCACTGTGAGAGAAATAAGAAAACCGCCACTAAGCCACGCCCCCGAATATCTCCGTACTTACGCCACACTCGCTCTCCTCCCGAGTCATTTTGCATTCAGAATCCGATTTGTCACACGTTCTGAATCGGGAGTCGTGCTCATCATGTCAGCGCATCAGTCTGGAAGTGCACTTCCTGTTCTTTTTAACGCGTTGGCTGCCAGCCATTTTGAGAGCCTGCAAAAAAAAACCTCAAAGTACATTTCCGATGCTGTATCACGCTGTTTGGGTTTCTGTTCTAGCCCAAAATTTGAACAGCCTTATCAGAAAATTTAAACGCAAAATGCAAACACTTTATTGTTGCCGTAATAACGGTGATTGCGCCGTCCCGATCCATTTTCTATTTGTCATTTCTCACGGCGACAGCTACGGCCATTAGCTTGAAATATATGGCGTCAAGTTGTCCGAGTGCTTTAAATACCGGCAGCGTCGTTGACTTTTGACATTGCACTCAAAGGAGAGGCGCAGATAAATCCCACTTTGGTTTTAGTTTAACCGAAAATATTTTCTCCGTAACCCACACATCAACCCTTCCCCCCCAAACAGTGATTTTTTAAATTTATTTTTATTCTTTATTTTTCCCATTTTATTTTGTGAGAGCCGAATAACAAACCCTAAGTGCTCTTTTATCATTTAATTTTCAGTCTCGCCGAGCGGTACCACACTCTCAGTTTGCGACGGACTTGATGACTTTGCCGTACATTTGCCTTTTCCTCAAGCGCTCCCGCTATGAGGTCATCCCTTCTCCCGTAAACTGTTGTGACAGCTGTTGAATGGACTTGCCATTACATTCGACAGTCACGTTCCCCCCAGCTGGCTCACTAATAACCCCTCCATGACATTTCATCTATGGCGCTACACCATCAGGTCAACATCTTCTTTTTGTCCACCAAATATTTGACACGATTCAGTGGCGATAGTTTTTGTTTACGTACAGACCCCCTCCAAGAACATCCTGACTCCCTGCATATGATTCAAAAGTGTGGTTAAGTAATAGCAGCAGGTGTATTTTGATGCGCGCCGGTGTCCAAGCACTATGTTTGCGCTAAAAGCCTTCCTGCTGTGCAACAAGCCACGGATTCATTTCTCCGCTGAATTATTATTATATTTTTTGTGTTTATAAACTTGTAACTTCCATTTTAATGCTTAGATTCTTTCCTTAGAATCCATACGAGTTCATTTGTGTAGTCAAGATTCCACTCAGGTCGCTATTCATCTCCGATAACACTCTCTCCGGGTCGGAGGTTACACCGAGCCGCGAAGAGATTTACCGAAATAACACACGGGAGGGTCAAGTCTACTATTACGTCGTTGGCGGGTCGTGCCGCGTGGACCTTTTCAATGTGCTTGCGTGTGAACAGATGAATCGATAACAATCCATCCTGCGAACCACTTCCATAACCTGAGAGACCAGCGGATCAATAGCGAAGAAATCGATGCTAAATGAAGGAGCATGTTGCTAATTAACCACAGTGCAAAAATCAAAATAGGAGATGCGTCCCAAAAATATGAACAAGCTTTCTGTGTTCAATTTCATGACTGGTACCCATTTAGAAAAATGTGTTTTTCTTCCATAACCTACTACTGTGTTTTATTTGCTACTCTGAAAATTATTGTCTGACCCCGCCCCTCTTAAATGTAAATTTTGCATCATTTCAAGTGTTTTAATGAGTTAAATGATCTTTGCAAAAAGGCACGCGCCGCCACAGCTCAACACAAAGCCGGCGGCACATAATGAATTACAAAAGCGGCAATTAATAGCTAATTAAACCGTATCAATCACGCCGGTCAGGTCGAACTAATAATGATTAATGGGTGAAATCTTCAAAAATGAACCAGAGCACATTTCTATCGAGCGCAAGTTAAGACACTTGAAAAGGGGGAGATATCGGACGACGTGGAAACGAGTCAATTGAAATTCCTTCGCTGATTGGACGGGATGCATTGGCTCAGACATTTGCGCGCTAATTCAGTATTCATGAGGAAAAATAAGTAAATCATTTCTGATCCGGCGCTGTCCGAGCGTATGTATGCTAATTGCTAGACTTTGATGGAATGCTTATCAACGGTAAATGAAAAAAAAAAAAACATTCACGCTAATAGCTGAGAGATGCAGATCGGGAGAATCTAGCCTTAGCAAAGAATCATTGTAGCTCGTTAGAAACGGCACGCTATCGGAATATATGAAGAGCCAATCATTATTCATTCAAATAGAGGTCACCCGCACGCCGCATCTTTTTTTTTTTTCCTCTAGATTATAAATTTCTTCTCCCTGTCTGTCCTGCTCTTCTTCCGCCCACCACCCCCGCAGCGCTTGAGAAAGTCTACTGAATTTAAATGGGATAAATCATAAATCTGATTAGGTGAATATTCTCTGTGATCTGGAGGGCAATATGGGGAGAAAGGTGATGAATTGGAAATGATGAGAAGACTTGGCTCATTTTTATTTTCTCTCCCTCCTCGGCGTCACTCGGCCCTCCCATCAGGAGTTTTCCTTGAATAATTTACCAGCACGACAATAATGGGAAGTACTTCATTAGAGCAAAAAGCTCTCGCGGTGTCGGCAATGTCTCTTAATTGAGAGTCCTTGGATAAATCCGAATAGGGAGCGCTACAATTTCAACAGTCTGGAGATTTATTATCGCAACCTTTCATTTTAAACCGCCGCCGAGGTTGCGGCGCTGGCGGGCGGCCGCTAACTTGCTCTTAATGGCGACTCAAGGTGGACCGAAATGCATTTCCTCCGCCTCCAGATGTTACTTTTGGCGCTCAAGCACGACAAGGCCGCAATCGGAGAGTCTGTCTTACGCGTAAAAAGCCGTGCTAAAAGCTCACCGCCGAATAAATATACCATGCAAAAAAAAACGTTTTAGGGTAATCTCTCATTGTCTTTGGAAAGTTTGCCTCACCCTGAGGCCGCAGACATATAATGGCAACCTGTAAGTCAACACGAGCACTTTTAGAAGGGATTAGTTTCCGACCCCGGCTATCCCACGTCCGAAGGAAGTCGCCCCGCGGAGCCGTGTCTGCTCTGTCGGACCCGGAGCGACGACGGAATAGCGATGTGAATAAATGGATTCCCCGCGGTCTCCATCCATCTCTCCGCTCATGCCAAACAACGCACATAAGCTCCAAAATGTTTCCCCCCCAATCTCAGCATTACCCCCATCCTCGGTATCTCCCGCCCCGATAGAGAATATCGTAGCGACCGATGCGTTTGAGCCACAAACGCCCTCTATTTCTCCATCTCTCACTTTCACCACGCCTCCATTGGCGGCTGAGCGTGTGTCGGGATGCTATCGCGCCCCAGGCAATCAGAGATACAGTCATATGTCACAAATAGGTGTCAACTCTTATTACAGTATGGGGGGGGCGGTCGAAGGCGAGAGAAAACTCACTTATCAGGAAGGACATAGCCAGGGCACATCTCTTCTTCATGCCTTAGCTGGCTATTAACTTGTTTCCTTTCGGAGGCTGACCGTATTTTACCTGTAACACAAATGTAATGCCGCTTCCTGTCCACTCTGTCGCACGAACCTTCTTTCACCTGTAAACGGAGTCTTGTTTATTCAGTATCATCGGAAGTCAGGTAGCCAGGGAATAATTTGTCTTTTTTTTTTATTTATTTAATACTTTTTATTTATTGAATATATTTAAAAATGTTATTTTTGAGGAATTTTACGTTTGGCTTTTGGCCTTGTACATTTAGGCTAATGGGTCCACAGAGAACATATAAAGAATTTTTTTTTTTTACTTGACTTCCCCGTTAGAGGGAATGTTCACTCACTCAAGAGACACATTTTACATAATTGGACGGGATGTGATGTCCTAAGAAAGTCATAGAACGGCGAAAACCCATGTTCTCGCATCATCCGTCATACATGGCTCATGGTACATTGGCCTCGCTAACGTGTCGTGCTACACTTATAGCCCCCGAGGTCGTACTTATGCAATCGCCGCCTTTGAAAGACATTCCGCAGTGTCGTTAGTACCGCTTCGTACGTAACAAGTGCCTTTTAACAGCTTTAATGCCTTTTGGTGCCGAAACGTTCACTTCAGTCTGTAAATTGGACACGTTTTCTGTGTATGTATAGTAAATAAAAATGACCTTAAATAGACTATTTGTAAGTTTTAAGTCAAAGAAAACTTTGTGTTTTTACATTTCCTTCCCTCGCTAATCATTTTTTTGTTTACGCAACATCTTAGCAGGAAATTTCTGTTTGTTCAACATTTCCCCACCCCCCCGCACCATTTACTCTTACAATCATCACCATTATCACACAGCGTGTCCCTGTTTCTATTTCTTTTCTCTGTGGTTTTTATCTGGCGCTCCATCTTTGACCACGCGTCCCCCTCCACCCCACCCTCGAGCAGAGGCGGGGTGGGGGTGGATCTTACACCGGCAAGATGGGCAAAAATCAGCCAGCCAGGAAGAGTCAGCCATCAATCTTCCTTTGCTGTCATTGCCTTATTCGCCCTCTCCTGCTCCCCTTCACTATCATTTCCTCTGTCTGTGCTCTATCTTCCTCGGTCTGTCCGGCTCGCCCACCACCCTTTCTAATCCCGACTTCAGTCAAGGTTGGACATGTGACGGCTGTCCGGCTAGACCAATATAAGCCTCGTCTCGCCCGGCACTTTATTACTCCTCTGTCTCGATAGCATCTTCAGGAATCTTCATTGTGATTTTTTTATTTTTTTTTCGCACTCTCTGTCCCCTCAGTGGGCGTCTTTTTGTCTGGGTGAGACGTACCTTTAGTTCAAAGCCAAAAGTGGAAATCCTCAACAGATGGTTTCAAAATGCGGGGCCATCCAAGCTCCGCTTTTGTACTTGGCGCTGGCAAATGTCCCTTAAGCCTCTTTTCAAGGCAAATATGCTGTTGGTTCAACTCTAAGACCCTAATTTAAAAAAAAAAAAGAAAAGAAAAATTAGCCGAGATCTATAAAGATAAAGCCGCAGATTAGATGTAAACCTTGTTAAATACCTAACGGTCTTCAAAAAGGGAATCGAGTTATGGCCTCTTGTTCAGTGGCTAATACCAGAGTGTGGGGATCACAGAGGGGGGGTGCTTTAACCTCCCCTGTCAGCCCTAATTAATGAGCTAATTAAGGGCTCAGGTTGAATTAAAGGTAGACACCTTAAGTGCCCTCGGGCTGTTCAGATAAGTGGCGCCGGGACGTAACGTTACAAAGACGGACGGCGGTTTCCGAGCGGAGGTCAACTCGGACGGCCGTCGTTCGATGGCGATGTAATTTGGAGCGCGCCGGGCGACAGTCGGTGAAATGCGGCCGTCGACAAGGATTCGCCCGGAAAAATCATAGCGGTTTGTTTGCCATTACAGGTCGGTGCTGATAAGCGATCGGGCGAACATAAGGAGAATTGAAGAGGCTCTTTTGGGCAGTTTGCTGTGATTACATTACATAGCCTGCTGCAGTCGTAAAATCAGCCGATTTAAAGCAAACATAAAACGCTCCCCCGGGGATCATTTTCGCATGATGGATTTTTTAGTGCCTCTCCTTCTCCCCGCTGGGGCTTCTATATGTTTTTATTTTTTCTTTATTTTTAGTGTTTTCAATTTCCCAACTTTCTTTACTTGGGAAATACAATTCCAAATATTGATTGATTGTCCGTCGAGGAGATAAAGGCGGCAGATGCAGTCGTAAATGTGCTACTACCAGATTAAAAACAATACGAGATGAGCACGGGTGCCGCCGCCGCCACCGTCGTCGTCGTTTTAGCACAAATGAAAAGATTGAAGGACTCGGAAAACTCTCCCGGCCTCTCGTGTCATAACCCGTCATTTCATTTCAAACGTCCATCGTAACCTTTCTCGTAAAGATAACGAATGCAATCAAGTGAAATCATTCCGGAACGGCTTGGGCGGCCATTAGCCAGAGACACAGGTGGCTTTTCCAGCCCGTCGTTACCCTAATCCAAAACCACCGCGGGGCAGCCCGCAGTCATTTTGTCAGGCAAAGAAGTGATTCACAGTGATCTTTTTCTGTCCATTGGGCAGAGGTAATTAGCTCGTTTCTCTCGCCGTGCTATATGAGCCAATATCATAGACGACATTCCTATCAGTGACGCCCACCGTGGGGTGCGTTGGCCAATGTCTCCCGCGAGATTCATCAGCTATACGGTACGGCAAAGTCACATTATTGCAAGGAAAGCTTCGACATTCAAGATGCAGTCGGCTGAACAAACGGTTCAAGGCGCATATTCTTGATGCACAAGCTCTTGGAGTTCCTATAACTCGCCGGCTGAGTTTACTGCCGAGTTGCGACCAAAGTCAGGCTCCGGTTGTCCTCCCAGTGCGTCCTCTGATGTCACTCACTAGTTTGACTCCCGCCGGTCGAGCTCTGTCGGACCGGCCCGTTTCCTCTCTCTTCCTGGGGTTCTTCACATATGCCTGAGTGTAATCTGACATTTCCTGGCTCGGCCGCAGGCGCGATCTCAAACACCGCCCCACCTTCACCTTGAGTGTTTGCACTCCGCTATGAACTTAACGTTGCCCAAACACTCTATCTAAATGTCACGGCGAGTTGTTGAAATAGACCGCCGACAATCCAGTCCGCTCACACCAGCTTGTCCTCCCGAGCCGTCTCGACGCGGCCGTAGTCCTCACGGTTCTCTTCCTCATCTTTTCTCCATTTTTTTTTCAGGCTCACTGAACTGAGGGAAAATGACATTTAATTACAGGAGAGCAGTCACGCAGTTTGGCTAATTACAATCCCGGGAGTTCAGTCATCATATCTAATTAACTTTCACTTTCATGAAAGCTTAATGCAGCTCCATAGGATGGCGCCGCATGTGCCGCACTTTCGCACCATTGACAAATGTCTGACAATTCATTTCTGTTTTGACTTGGCTTCTTCTCATTTACAAGCAGCGGAGGGTTAATGGCTGTTTTTGGGGGCCTTTATTTCACATTGGACCCTTTTTTATGACTACTAAAGAGACTAAAAAAAGATATTCATAATTGATCGAAGCCGGAATTATGCCTAAATAGGAATGAATATAATCAATCACTTGGATGGTGGTGGTAATTCCTGGCCGTATCGATTGCTCAAAACGCGGCGCGCAGTCTGATTCACATTCATTATGACACTCTCAGAGGACAATCAATTCATTATTATGCCTGCCCTTGACCACATTGTTAGTGTGCTTACTGGGGCATAATCCTTGGAGTGCATGCGAGTGCTTGTTGGAGTCATTTTTCATATGCACACCGCACTTGACAATATATATCTCATCTCACACAACACATTTTTTTTGTCTGTGTGTTTTTATTTGCACCTGTTGGAAAGGTTACCTAGTCTGCTTGTAGTGTGATTTCTATTTATTGGGAAAAAAAAAAAAAGATTCAAGCAGGGGCGGAGCTAGTACCGGGTGCTGCTCTCCAGCCACCCCACTGGCCACACCCACATCTCAATAAGTATTGATACTCGGATTTATTTTTATTTTATTGTCATCACTGAAAGAAAATCGAACTCTCCCCCCGTTAAATACGGCCATCTTGTTTGTATGTGTTATGCTAAGGTGGCTATAGGCGGGCCAAGCTAATACCTACAATTTTTCAATCACTCGTGGCATCATGGGATTTCCTGGGTCACGTCAAGCTTGTCTTATCAATCTATTGACATGGCACCTGTGGTTGCACTGGTGTAGGAGACGGTCGCCACTCCTCCATGGACGAATACTAATAGGGATGCAGATAGCTCTGGCTTTGGCCGTCTCAGCAGACATTGATCCCCCTGCAGACTTCCAAGGTGGTGACAGATGGACTGTCACCTCCGAATGAGATGAGATTGGGACACGTCCCTTCACATCTTCCTCAGTCACTGCACTCCACTGAGTTTGGCTCGGAGTGGGTCTCCCTTTGTGTTGCCGCTCCGTAGTTGCTTCCCCTTTCCCCCCCACAGCCTCTAGTTGGAGGGTCTCCCGCATATTCAAAAGGTTACAGCTTGAATCCCTGCACCTGCCATCTGTCATTTTTGCTGTCAGTCCTGACAGTAACTTGTCGATCTTTACTAATGGTAACTAATGAAATGAGGCAAGGGGGGGTCGTTACTATCGTTGTGTCTTCTCAGGAGCGCTGAAGAGGATTTTGAAGAGGTGATTTGTTAGCTTGCCGGTTTACGCACAAGACGACATTCAGTCTTGGTGCCAATCCGGAGAACATTTTAGATAGATCCTGCCAGGCTGGATTTTATTTTAATATCACAGAATCGGTCGCAATTCTTTTTCTGTGACCTTAACTGTCAGTGTAGGACTTTGGGCCCTGACAAGCATCACACTCAGGCGGTCTGGCAACAACAAGTACGCTATCCTAAAAAGTCTCTTAAATCACCTCTTGTACCGATTCTTATCCCCAGCAGATCCCTTTGACCGTGTCTGCGTGGCGTGTGTGGGTTTTAGTCTTGCAAGGAGAAATATCTTGTTCTCTCATCTGAAACTTCAAATGAATTTCCTTTTGAGGGCTTTTCTCAACATGCCCGGATTATTGGATTAGCCGGCACTCTACATTTGGACAACAGTCCGAAAGCCGTCGGACATGTCTTCTGATGAAAAAGGAATAAAACTCGGCACGTCCAGTCGTACCTTGAAAGCGATTGGGTCCGAAGCTTTTTAAATCACCTGTTGAGCGGTTTTGACTCGCCATTCCTCACATCTCCCAAATCCCACTTATCAAGCGCCGGCCACGGGATCGTATCGAGAGGAGCTATGCAAATGACCGGGAGAGAGAGAGAGAGGCCAGATCTAATCTTTAGGTTTATTCTAATTAAAAGTGATTTACTTTCCGCACCATCCCTGCGAGGCAGAGGTGCTTAAATGTCCTGCTCTCTGAGGAGATGGCATCCTCTAACTCAATTAGTTAGCAGAAGATGCACTTGGATAAAGTTTACTCTGTGTAGAACTGCTTAACATGCAATACAAAGCTAATGTGGCGATGCAGCTTGCATCGTGGAATAGTCAAATGTCAAGGTTGAGGGGTTTGTTTACTTTTAAAGCCTAAACCAGACGCCGCAGATTTTATGCAAATCCCGTGAAACAAAGTATTGTCGAAAGTTGCTGTACCAGAAGATTATTCAATGATTAGTAAAACGTGCACCCCCCCATGCAGACCTTCATTGATATAGGCACCATTTACCGCTGTCACCCAGCACCCCTCATCAGCAACACCACTTAGTGAATAAAGGTCAGGCAATCAGGCATCTGGAAGGACAGCTAATTTGTCATCCCTCGACAAACGTGTCAGAGTCCGATCTTGTCCGCCGGGCTTGATACCGCAACAAGCCGTAAAGGTTAAGAGATTCAAAGAACAGCCCCCACCACGCCGCCCAGCCCCTCTCCTTCCCCCACTTGCCCCGTTTCCATCTCAACAAGCATCGGGTAGCAGAGCAGCAAATTCAATTTTGGATTTGATACCGTGAGAGTTATGGGGTTTCTCGGATCTAACTCGGAGGGGTGTTTAAGCATGTCGTTCGCCATCGCCGCCTCGCTCCGTTGAACCCGCTAAGATCGAGGTGTCGCCGTCTCGTACACGTCGTTGTCAACCGGCCATTGACCTGACAAACCTCATCCTGTCTTTAACACCGACCTATGGAATGTGAAATGAGCGTTGAAATGTCTTAGTCACCGCAAAGGGTCGTCATTATCGATTATTTGTGTGCTAGCAGGAAAACAGACAAAGCATTAAATATGGATTGAGGTTTAAACACCCATGGGATGACGGCATGCACCTTTTGATCGTTGCGAGGAATAAATCTGTGTGTGCCCACCTTAGGCCTCACTATCACCCCACCATCCTTTTCCCCACCATCCACTAGAATACATCATGCAAATAATTTACACAAGAAACAAACACAAGCAGCTCTTCCCCACCCCAAAGGAAGACGCCGCCATCCCTAATGAGCCCAGTGACATTTGAATATTTATACCTTTTTTTTTTTTTGGCGCTGAAGAACTAAGTCCAACTCTATCATTTCATGGCGCATTCTTTCGAGAAGCGTCCCAGACTCGAGAATCAAATGAATCGCCGAACGATGACGCAGCGGTATACCCACAGAGGAGCTGGCGCTTGCTAAAAGTCTAATGACATTCCAGGTGGGCATTTGAAGGCAGGTGGCGTATTAAAAAGCCCATAAAAGGCCGGGCGGCGGGAAGGGCGTTTGGGACGGGCGAAGACGGTGGCGGTAACAAGAAACAGCACGAGACAAGAGGGGTGTTAGTCGTGGGTCAAGTTGCCTGGGGGCTGGGGATTTAATGGACTTGTGTACAAAGGAAGGAAAGATGCAGGTTGCGGCGCTTGCAGGGAAGAAAACAGATGCTAGCTTTGCAGCGCAGCTTGTTTTATTCCAGTGCCAGCCTTAGATTAGCCTAACATGTTTATTTTCTTTGATCATTTTTGGCCCCTGAGAGCTACCATACCAAAGCGTAACTCGAACCCTGAACTCTAATGTCGCGGGTGATTTTTAGTGGTTTAACAATAAGATAATAACCAAAAGGTGCATCCTCTAAAACACGCTAACGCTAAATATAATTTCCGCTAAAAGTAATCATTATAGCTATCAACAGCAAACATTTTCGTTATGTTTGTCTCATGCATTTTTTAACAACACTGTCACTTCTCACTGGTTTTCTGTAATGCGAGCGCGAAGGAAAAGCAGCCCTGGCTGTCAGTAGGCGGATGATCAAGACGATGATATTAAGAGCTCATGCCAGCCCTCTGCAAGCTGGGCTCGTCTGGGAATTGAAAGTTGGGAAAAAAAAAAAAAATCCCACGTAAAGTCTGCGCGGCTACTCACTCAAAGCTAGCAGGTCAGGTTACATGGCAAAGACCTTGCTAATTAATGTGTCAAATCGTGTATGTTTTCTGGATTCCAATTGTCAATCTAAAGAAAAATTCCGAATGATGTTGGGTGTCTTGCTACAGTTTGTTTATGGTTGTGATTTTTGTTAGATCATCTTCAGTATGTAACTAATTGACATATAAATGCTCTGTCAGGCAGTCTCATGCGTCACTCTCGCCCACTTCTTTATCCCTCGAGGCCCGAAAGTATGCTCCTCAGTTCACTCCGTAATGAACACGTCTATCACCCGAGCTTACCGAAAAGTCATTCTGAAACAATTGACGCCTCTCGTGATACAAATGATCTGATGACAGCAGGCCAAAGCAACTGAACGGGAAACAAAACAACAAAACAGAAACATTTCTCTCCTCCTAATGCCGAATCAGACCTGGTCTGAGCCTTGAGAAATGTTCTGCTACTCTTTGGGAATCAACCACTTGGTGGCACTAGCAGCCAAAATCAATGAGGGCCAACTCAGTGTATGGAGCTGTGTGCAAATCACGCTTCGAGAACACCACACGACCGTGGAATGGAATCAAAATGAATCATTTGCTGCATTAATTTAATTAGAGGATGAAAATTCCAGCTTTGGAGCGGCTTTGGATGAAACGCTCACCAACCGCAATATTAGGCACACAGAAATCACTCGTGTCGGATCAAAATTGTGCCATGTGGCCAATGCTAGAGGTGTAACTAATATTGTGACCGCCATATATCGTTCACATCAAAGAAGAAGCTATTTTTGTGCCCGAGATGTTTTTACATTCATCCCCCCCAGTCGGTTTGCTTTTGGTCGGTAGAGCAATTAGGAGCGTAAGCCATTCGGAGCTCAGAGGGGAAGCCACTTTCTGATTCAGGTCATGTCTCCGCCTAAATGTCATTGGCCCGAGTGCAGCGGGTTAATTAAAGGCGTACGCTCGACACGGTAGCCTGCTTCAACCAGATAGTTGGAGGAGAAAGGGACTGGCCTGTCCTGAAATCCAATCGATTATTCATATTCATTTCCAAACAGATGCATGTAATTCCATCTTCGATTCAGTACACAAAGCGTAGCCGATCAGATTGCCCATTTTTGAGCCAATTTAAGCAAGTGTGCTTTAGATTCTGCAAAATACGGTATTCACATTGTCAAATATGACAATGCCACAAAGATACATATTGCCGGCCCACTCTAGGTAATAATCAGCGCTCATTTGTCGCAATAGCGGGTAAATACTCCAGTGTGACTGGGTCGTCCTGTCAGCGGGACTCTGGCGGCGGCAGTGGCCCCCGATAATCTTTCACTAATTTTTATTAAGTGGGAAGGAAAAGGGCAAGTCTTGGCAGCAAAGCACGCACGACATAAATCAACCACCAGGGGGGCGGCGGTTATTATTCACACGACGCTCCACGTACTGCTTTGCTCGTTAAGGGAAACGGATGCCGCGCCGTATTAAACGTGTCATAATTAGCAAACGGTGAAAGTAATATCGCCGTCCCTGGGAGATTTCATTTCCGCTCTTCCGCCCGGTTTGATTTTGGAAGTGCACAAAGTGGAAGCCCCGAGGCAAAGTTTCTCCGTGGCGCTCGCCGCCGTCTCGCTGAAGAAACTCCCAGATAAGACAAATGGTTGAAATGACCTTTGAAAACATCACCATCTCTCAGCCGGCCCGAGAGAGGCGAGGGACGGAGCTATTTCGACGAAGTGCCGGGTAAAAGTGGGTTCCCAAACCGTGCCGGATTTGTCTTGCTTCTCTGAATGCTTTCTGCTCCATTTACACGCTCCCAGTACATTCGTCTCTGTCTCGAACTTGAAGTGAAGAACAAGAAATGAAGGAGTCTTAGTTTTAAAAGCTCTCCGAGTCACTCGTGGCAAATTTCCAGTTCATCACCAAAGCTCCTCGGTGACTCATTAGTGTTTCGGTTGACTTTTCGAAGCACCTGTTGCTGTCTTCCCGACAAATTATCTTACTGGCACAGTAGACATTTAAATGCATTTTTTTCCTTTTTTTTTTTTTTTTTTTTTGCTCAAATGAGTTTTTTGGTAACCATTTAGTAATACCGATCAATTCGTTCCATTCCAATTGATTTTATCACTGAATGTAACATAACAGTATAATACAAGAGGACTATTTACAGATTATGTGAAGATATCTTAGCAATGAAAAGGTTTTACTCACAGTTGGAAACGCTTATTTCTGGCTAAATGGCCACAACAGGGTGTCCCTTTTAAAATTCAAATGCGCAGCGACTTGCAAATTAAACGCGTCGGCGCGCTTGTGTGTTCGGGGGACTTCACCGAGGAGATGGAGTCCAGTCTGCGGCACCGCTCGTGTCCCAATTAGCCATGCGGGGCTTTGAATGTGTTTAACCTTAGCGGCGCTTAATCATGTCATTAACAAGACGGGGGGTCGGGGAACTGCCTGCGTGTTGCCACCTTCCTGCTGCAACCCCCAAAAATAAAAATTTATTTGTGAGCCATCAATTGTGACCTCTAATTCAAGGAGAGTTTTGGCTACCCAAGGCGTTTTATTTAGCCGCTCTAAATTAAACTCTGATGATGTCTCACCACAGCTCTCTACCGATGACTTTTTCGGCCGCAGTTCTATACTGGAATTCTAGCCCGCCGCTCGTAATTGCTCATCAAATCATCGCTTATATTTCAAGGAGCGAGAGATTGAAAGGGACATATGGAATCGGACAGCTCTCGTGAAAATATAACCGGGCGCCGAGATATAACCGTCGGTGTGCATCGGCGGTGTCTATTAGCTAAACACGCCTGAATCCTATTTGGCGGTAATCAACAGAAGCACCGTGGAAGATAAAGATCAGCCGCAGGCATTATTTTCCCTTCAGACTTGAAGAGTGACAGGCCCATTATGGCCTGCACGGGATTTATGCGATGATCGTTTTTGATGGCCCGGACGTCCGTCGTCGCCCGTAATGTTTTCTATGCTAATGAGGCTTCTACTCCTGCCACGTGACGCCATCTTTTTTACGGGAAAGCGATTGTTGACGGCTCCATTAAAAGCCGCAACAATATTTCCTCCTCGGTTACCGTCGCTCGTCAGCCAAGCGTATTTATGTCTTTTGCTCCCCTATAACCACAGATTGGACTTCCGGATGTTCCGCTGGGAGATATGAAGCGACCTTGACGCAAAGTCCGGCGTGTGAAACAGCAACATAAGGTGGCGACGAGGAATCCAAGAGTGAAATGAAAAGCCGCCCCTCCGCCTTCATTAGTGCTGCGAGGCCATCCGCACTTGTCTAATGACAAACTACCTTGTTGTGCATTGTAAGTACAGTGTCTTGATGGATCGGCTTGCATTAGTAATGACCTTTTCCAAAGACTACATAGTCACTAACTTGAATGCTGCTGTGTACTCTTTTTTTTTTTCACACATACACGTATATATAAAATAAGCACAAAAAATATCTAAATCTATATGTGTCAAATAATGTATAACCTTTCTAGAATATTGAGGCAATCAGGGAAGTCTCCTGTCACTCCCAATACTCGCGGCCAACAAACGCCAGAGACTTTGCGGCAATCCGAAACATTTCTCTCTTTCATACTTGGCTGACAGCTGCCTTTAACAATAGATGGGATGGATGTGACCCTTGGGGTTTGTATCTTTTGACACGTGTTTTTCACAGTGGGACTCGTGGCGGTAATTGCTTCCGAGGGGTCCCTAATCCGTTTTTACGCCACACATCGCACATCCAAAGCGGGAAACATGATTTATATTTGACACATGTCCTCTTTTCATCTTGGCTCTTTGTGATGAAGTTGTTTATTTGGGCTAGCTTGGACTCTCGGGGAGATAGAATGACTATCTTATTTTCTCTTCCCATGCACAATACACGTTTTTTTTGTTTGGTTTCTATCAATCATTGCGGAGATTCAAATGGCAATTAATAATACAAATACATTTGTCACATGAAGCCCGTCGTTTCTATCGCAGCTATAAACACTTGAACATAATGAACACTTGCGTTTTTTTTTCTTCGACTCGTCGCATGCATCTCAATGCCGAGGGGGGAAACAATTTCTTGCCGATAAAACAATATTTCTCAGAATGCCTTTTTGAGCCAAGAACCAGCGAAACAGACCCACTTAAAGAAACATCAGTTACACTCTTGAATGCAAAACGGGTTCTTGCAGTCTCCCAGAATCTCGTCTTCAATCGGTCGCTGGCGCTAAAATTAGCATCAAGTTTTTATCAGGGCTGTGAAGAATTTCCTCCCAAACTTCTGCAGAATGTGCGCCCGTCTTCAAAAGCCGGAGTCGTGTTGTCGCACAACACAAGACCATCCTGACTGCCTGTGTCAGGCTGTGAATACTAATACAAGTTTTCTTGTTTGATGCTTCATAGAGGACACGCGGAACACATATTGAGCGCTAACCTTTTCTCTCTTTTATGAATGACGGGTTATGCGCACAAATTCCCTTAAGGCCTTTCTCATTAGCTGATTCATTATCGCGGAATTAATTGTTGATGAACACCACGTGAGAAACAGCCGATAAGCCGCATGCGGTACGTGGGGTTCAAAAGTCCATCGACTGATCAAGTCTTCTGGCAGCCGCTATGACAACCAAATCGAGTTAGCAAATACATTTTGCTAGCAACATAATGCCGTTCAAGCAAAACGGTCGACTGAAACTAAGCCGTGTCGGTTCTCGTATTGCGCATGGGTCACTATGGATTCTTTCGGAACAAAGCCATTGTTAATGTTATTAATGACCGCACGGCTCTGCACTCTGGGGTCGAAGCGCGGGGATTTATTTCATACAGAATCCCTGTGAAAGTCTTCAAAGTGGGAGCCAAGAATCATTGTTCTTTTGCTCCCAAGCTCCCCCTACAGCTACTCTGGGAATTGCATATTGGCATCCACAACGAACGGATGCGCTAACACAACTTGTCTTCATTATAAGCGGATTGTCCAGATGTGGCAGTTTAATTACCATATCCAAGTCCTTCTCATTTAATGGTACTTTCCAAATTTCTGGAAACCCATTTGCATATCAGATTCATTGCAACTTGAGCCGGTTGACAATCTAATCTACAGCTTTGTTTGTCGCCTCCCACCGCAAAGCTAGATTAATAAATGAGAATTCATCGGAAGGCATATCTGCGATTAAAGTAAGGCGGGAGGGGGAAAAAAAAAATCGAAAACAAAAGCATCTCCCCGACAATACATGTTTTACAGCTCACCGACAGCCGCTCGAATTAAGTGATGCAAACACGGCAAATTGAATCAATTTGCCGCCTCTAAATGGATGTGATGCGCGGCGCCTGAACGCTCGAATGAATCCGAGAGAATTTCTACGTTTAATAATGTTGTTTTTGTTTGTGCCTTTCTTGTCCTCGCTCACTTGATGAAGCTTCCAGAAGATGGGGCGTGAAGAGGATATCAGATAACAAGGCGGCGTCGCATGCTCCGGGAACGAAGCGGCGGGCCGTGGTAGAGCGCGACGAGGGCGGAGGGCCGAGGTGAGTGGAGCATATCAAACAGATAAGAAGTCATGTGGAAAATGCGGGAAGCAAAACCATGCATAAAATTATCCCAAAAAAAACTCTAAATTGGAGCAACATCCTACATTGACAGGTTAGCTAGTGTTGGCTTGCCTTTTATGCTATCAAAACAATGTTTTAAACTCAATATGCCAAATCAAAATCATTAGCCAAAAAAGCTAACAAAAAATGTTTACTTTGCATTTCACTTTTTGAATGTTGTGTCTTTATGTGCTGTGGTTGAAAAAGGTTACAAGGATATTTGATCAAAGAAGTAAAGTACTTGTCTAGTATCCCAAATCATCTCTCCCCATTGAAATGAATAGAAATGCCCTTAATCCATTCCAGTGACCCTATCAAACTCTTTTGTAACGTGTTTGTAATGGGAAAAATAGTACTCTACATTCTTTTACTTCTTCAAAATGTTCATTAACAACACATTTAAGTAGACTGTAAAGAAGTAAACAAATGGCAACGCCCTGGCCAATGTTGCGTCATCATACCCCCTTAATTCAATGTCATGCTGATTTACAGTACAGTGTGTTCCTATATGTTGACCCCACACTTGTGTCAAATACTCAAGTATAGGACATGTACCTGAAAAAGTCGAGTAACAGAATATTTGTTTTTCGTTACTTGCCACCGCTGTCATTCTTTTGACATATTGATCCGGAATTGTGCGTCTCAGCTGCAACACGTAATGATCAACACGGAATACAAAGCTTCCCGACAGTGCCGACACATTGACAGACCCGTGATTAAATCAAGAGAGGCGGCCACGTTGTTGACGACAATGATGATAACGCCGCGGGCACTTATCAACGTCGCCGCCAATCTCCCGTCCGCCGCCGTTTTCCAAGACTGTGTCAGCTGGATGCTGATGGGGTGAATCAATCTGAACAAAAACCAAAGCGTTTATCATCAAAACCAAATGAGCGTCTTGCGCCGACTCGTGAATAATTGTTGCCAGGCGTTATGCTTTGGCTGTCACTCGCGAGTACGCCGCCTCGGCTGTAATGCATCTGCATTAAGGCGGCCGCTGGCACGCTGTCACGTACGCCGCACCGTAAGCCGTTAAATACATAAATCGGGTTTAAATGAACACACACCCCACTTGTCTCGCTCGCTTTAGCGAGTAATTCATCTCCCAACTCTGTGATTCTGTTATGCCGTCAAATTGACAAGTAATCCATTGCCGGCGTCCTTGTTGTCAACGTTGAGGTCATCGCCGTCTCGCATCGAGCGACTGTACAGTGAACCCGAATATCGTAATTTACAAAGCGTACCCGTTTGTACAGAACATATCAGGGGGACACTGTACCGTCTTTTTTACAACAGCATGTGGACTCACAAAAGGAACTCTGTTGTCAGTCTTAATCCCAGCCTGCACCTTGCCCGGATGATAATCCTCCCCCTTTTTTCTGCCAAATCACTCTGAATCCTTTGTCGCAAACTTTTCAAACCTGTCAGGTCTCTTTGCAAGCTCTGTGAACATAAAACGTACATTTTTAACCCCCCCCCCCCCCCCCCCTTAACAAGAGCACTCAGGCTTTAAATAGATTACAGCCCATTATCCCCAATTACATTTCAGAATAAACTTGGAAATGGAGAGTAAATCGCTTACCTGCTCAAATGTCTTTCATGGAACGTTTACAGAAGTCCTCACTGGCTATTTGTCTTAATTAATACACGGGAAGGGGGCGGGGTTATAGCAAGGTCAAGATCAAAATGTAAACACACAAATAGACTTTTATCAAACTGCACTGAGTCACCTCAAATATTAGGATATTGGGAAAACTTTTGAGTAATTCGCTTAGAACAACAAGAGAAAAATATCTTCAAAAGGTCTTTGAATGCGACACTTGAAGTCTTTCGCTCAGCTGGTGTGGCCTTTCTGTTTTCCTCAAAAACAACGACATACAGCCGAGGTCTCCCGTGTGTCTCAAAGTGCCCGCGGCCACCTCCGTGGCGCCGAACGTGGGGTGCAACATCTTGTCGTGTCCATCACCGCCGCGGCGCTTGATAAGTTACCTCTCGGCGCGCGCTTGACATATACGAGCGCCGTTTTTATACCCTGTCAATAAAAGTGATTTACCCGGGAATCAATACGACGCTTGCCCGTGCGCTGACAGTCGGCTGTCCTAAATTTATACCCGCCAACATACAGTACATTTTTTGCTTTAACATTTACGCAGGCAGTCAATGACTGCAATTTCCCAAAGGGGAAATTCTGGATGACATTTACATTAAAGGAAAAAAAAAAGTATGCTCGCTGAGATGTTTCTCATAAGTGTTACGCCGTCGTCATTATTCCGAAGCATTCAAGTACTCGACATTATCTCCAAACATGTCTTTTCCCTAATAAGCCGGGATGTCAAAAATATTATAGTTTCAGAGGGAATTTCCCCCGGTTCTTTTATTCAAATCTTGCCTCATGGAGATGGTAAAAAAGGGAAAAAACATCTGTTCTACGGCTATTATCCATCTGTTGGCCCTTGTTCCTCCCCGTTTTGCTCAATGGATTCCTCCTCTTTGTCTACAACATGCAATAACCATCATCTTCCGTGCCAATGAGCCATGTCGTCGGACAGCCGCCTCAAAATGGCCGCCCGTCATCCGTTCTAACCGTCGAACAGGCGATGAGTGGGTGGGACCCCTCCGTTTGGGATACACTTGACCTCCAGGGCAAAGAATTGATGAAGCTTGGTGGATACATGCCCACATGAGAAATTCTTGTTTATCAAAATGTACTTTCCATTCCCCCGAAAGAGTATTTCTGCATCCATATTTACCGGCGGAATTAAATTCTTGACAAGCAGGTTGGGTCTCCGTTGGCCAGCAACGGCATCTTGCGGGACCGACGTGACATTTACTGGTAAATTTGCATGCTGCAGCTCATTAGCTAATTAGAAATCTACATAGCCCTCAGTAAAGCGCAGTTAACTTTGTCCTCAGGTGAAGGATTCCCCCAGCGGCCTGTTTAACAAGCTTCCGAACTAAACCGGACCAGAGCTAAAGTGAAATTTGGCGGTCGCAAATAGGCAGTGGGAGTCAACAAGTATTATTTTTATCACGGCACTGGCAAGCTCTTAAAAGACAGGTTTTGCTAAAAAACACTGAAACCTCCGTCATTAGTTGTCACGTGTCCACTCGAGCTGTGAATCTCGCTCTTGGTCTAGCAGCAGCAGCACTAATATTTACATCATCGATAAAAGTCATTGTAGTGCGGCCCACTCTAAATCTGAGGCCCGCTACTGTCGCCGATGACAGAGGGAAACATAAAGCATCCCTCACAGTGATGGAGCGCTCCTGATGCTTTTATTGGGCGGCTAGGAAAAAAAAGGCAGCGCTCGTCACTTTCGGTCCGACAGTGCTGTAACGCCGTTTGATTCCTCCCGACGTTGAGCATCAAAAAATTCCACATGATCTATGACTTAAGTTTAAAAGGACAGAGTCGGAAATCATTATTGACGTCGCTGATGCTTTGTCAGGTTGTTTTTGTGATTTGCTTTTGATTTTGTCTATGTTGTTCTCTCCTTTGATTTGGATTTGACTTCAAAATACAGCCCAATAAGACACAATTGTGTAATACATTTATACGACATAACTTTTTGTAGTTTCGATAGCTAGCGAGATTGATAGTGAGCTAGCTGGGTTGATAGCTAGCTAGATTGATAGCTCGCTAGCTAGCGTTTTTCTTTTTTTTTGCAGTTTCAGAGAGTTCATGGACAGTCGAAACTAGACAAAGGTCAAGGCGTCGAAACAAAGGACTTTGCAAAGCGCGAACATGCCTGATAACCTTTGTCGGGCTAACACCGTGGGTAGTAGCCGACGGTGGGGAGAGTCGCGGCTGCCAAATTCTCCGCGGGCCAAAACGAAGAGAAGTCCTTGCCATCTGGGGCGCCTGAGGCAAGGCTGAAAACAACTCACTGAATCCCCCCCTTCATTTTTTCCCTCATTTGCGGGGTACTCATTTTTGAGATGAAAAGCAATGAGTGGACACAATGAAAAGGTCGTCTCATCGCTTTGCTAACGTGGGGAGACTGCATGCAAAATGTGACTTCCACAAAACTTCAAGTTCAACTTTGCCAAATGACTCGCAGTCTTAATGCAAGAGAAATATATTTTTTTGTATCTATCTTCTCCCGATTTACATGAGGATAACAGTGGCAAGGATAAATATTTTTAGTTGTGACGGGGAGGGGGCAAACAGATGTCTGTTTAAATGTCATGTTTGTCACCGAAGCTGCGCTGACATTTCCCGTCCCAGACTTTCACCTCTCGGATTTGTTTGGCCGTGACTCATTTAGCCACGATCGGCTCGAGTCGGAGCTCCGCTTGTGAATAAATATGATCTAATTGATAGCTGACCTCTCACATCAACAAGCAAACGAGACCAAGGCGAGGGAGACTTAACTGTTTATGCATGCATCCGCATCACGCCCCCTCTATCCCTCCCTCCCTCCCTCCCTCCCCCGTTGCATGTAAACCGCCTTGGGTGTGCGTGTCTGATTCCGACTGCATATGCAGTTGGGACAGCTGGTGGCCGCGGATATTGATAATGGCATCGGGGACGCTCAGCTTCTTGTCTTATTAATCACACCAGGCTGAGCGGTGACCTTTCCCCGAGCCCACTGCTTGGGGCTCAGCCGTATCCCGTGCTTCCTTCCCCTGCGCACCCCCCTCTCCCTCCTCCCATGGGAGTAGGAGCCTGACATCACTCACCCGGCGTCCGCTAATGTCAGCCCCGAGCCCGGCCGCCGCGGCTCACCGGCCCTGCCCGACGCCCCGGACACGGCCCGGGATGACAGAGACATTGATCATCCGGGAAGCAAGCGTTGTCTGGTGGTGGCCGAGTCGAGGGGGGGAGCGTACATGTGTGTGCGTGTCGGAATATAACGCCAATTGTGACTGGTGAGCCTAATTACAACTCGCATCTGGGTCCTAATGAGCAAATCAACACCTATTATCGATCAAGGATCAACTGGCCTCGAGCCGCTCACCGATTGGCCGAGACGATCCACACGGGTCGCTCGGTTACGACTAATTACTCATTCAGAAACCTCGCGCGAATCAGTTTATTAGTGCTAAACGCTAGCTTGGCACATTGGGAATTTGGATGCAATGAAGAGAAATGAAGAGTTGAGGTCACCTCATCTTTACAATCATAATGGCCAATCTTTTCTTTTTAGGCTTGGCAGAAGCCCATTTGGACAAAGCTATGTAATCGTGTTGTATTGACGCAACAAAGAAAAACGATGTATTTGGGAAGGTGGGAGCCAAGCTCGACCGATATCCTTATAGTTGTCTATCATTTATCTTGTACTCATCAAATAAATAAAATTCACATTGTAATTAAGTCTTGATATTAACTGATTCAAATATTCCTTCATTAACCCCCCGCTAGGGCAATTTAATTGCTCTGTTGATTGCAAAATCAGGGCTCGCTCGCAGATGACAATCAAAATTGAGAATTAAAAACACTTTCCCAAAAGCCGCCACCAAGATTGCTCAGGTGGGAGAGACTAACAAGATAATAAATAGCAAATCAACTTGGAGTGGAAAACACTTTGGTACTCGTAGCCTGCCTGAAATTGCAAAATAAAAGATATAAAGCATTAAAAAGTGAGATATGTAGATTCAAATATAACTTTAGCAACATATTTGCGTTACATTTTTTTAAATCCACGAAAATGTTTATACAGCAACGGCCGCGACATATCTTCCCGGCGCTTTGCTGTCCATTCCAGTCCAAAGAAGAAGAGCAAACAAAATCATCCAGAATCAAAGTGATTCAAGTGCAACGAGATGTCAGAATGCCTGGGCTGGCTTGTTAAGTTGTCAGCCTTTGTTTGATTACCTTTAATTGTGTTTGACGCTGTCGGCACTTTTTCGGAATGCAGTATGACAAATCGCACAGCAGCCGGAAAAATAAATAAATGTGTTTTTCTAGCATTGGGAATTTGTGCAATGAAGACAGAAAAAAAAGCAATATTGTATGGAAGGAATCCGCTCGAGCGGCTCATGCTAAACGAGGACAAGAAAAACAAATTAAAGAAGACATCAAAGTGTACGTTGATGAGGATGCGCCGACATTAGCCAAAAGAATTCCACTCAAATTATTCGAGGATAAAAAGGCTAGGACTGCAAATCAGCACTTATATTTGCGGAAGAGCACGCAACTTTCAATTCCTCCTTAACGACCGCGTTTGGCACCCTCGCCGTGGTCCGTTAATGAGGACTCGCTTGTTGATTTGGTCCTCCGAGAACAAATGAGTTCAATTTTGTAATAATGATTTCTGAGGTTTGGCCTTGATGACTTTGCCTCGCTTTGTAATAAACTTTTCTGCTCTAATTTATGGCTTTTCTCTGCCAAAGAAAAACACGCGTAATGTCACTCAAACACGTCAAAGGTTCTTCAAAGTATTTATTCGCCGGTTGAATCGACAAGCTAAATTCATCTTCGCGCCGGACCAAAGTGCACACGTGATTCTGTGTGTGTTTACCTATGTTGTCTACCATTGGAGAGATTTCTTTGACGGCACCCAAGCAATACAGATTTGCCAATTAACCTCGATGTCACTGTAATTACCGAGTCACATCAGTAAAATGAATTAATTTCCCAAAAGGACCCGGCAACAAAATTAGCTCTTCCCGATGAGAGCCAATATGTTGTCTGATAATTAGGCGAGGCAAAAGTGAGTCGCTGCCATATTTATGGCCGCTCTTATGTGTAACGTATGTAATCGGCCACTAGGGGGAAACGACGGCCGATCGGCTACTTCCTGTTACGGAACGAAGCAATTTTTCAAAGCTCACTTTCAATCAACGCTTCAATTAGTATGTAAATTGCTAATAAAGCTCATTCGAGTCACGCCGGGTTACCTCAGGTGGCTCCAGAGCAAATAAACCGTCGTGAAAAGTGTCGAAAAAATATTCGTCAGTCTCCGGTGTCGCATCAATCATGTTAAGATATAATTAAAGCTTCAATCTTGTTAGATGTGTGATTGATGTTTTGTTTAATCAGTTCAATAATTCAGCCTCGGCTCATTAATTAGCAAAATAATATCGCGATAATGAATCAATTTGAAATATGTATCGTTAGGGTTTATGGATGCGTCGCGTTGGATCTCCGGGGCGTGGTAGACTCCTCCCCCGTCGTAAAAATACAAACAAAAATCTTTATTAGCTCGACTTCCTTGGCAGCGATCGGCTTGGTGACCGGTCCGGGATGTGTACCGATACAGGACAAGTCTGATTTAAAAAAAAATCACCATTTGGAGCTCTCTTTGCTTCAATATCTTTTAACAAGTCTGCAGTTAACGCAACACAAAGTAATTGCACTTTTTTTTTTTTTTAATAACTCGCAAAGTAATGGCATTAAACATACGCGAATAAAAATAAAAGTTTGTGATGCTTTTCAGCATTCACAAAATAAGACTATAACGCTTCATACGTGTTCAGGGAGCCGTACCGGAGCAGAAAACGAAATAAAAACAAGTAGTGTGTCTTGTGCCTAAAGCCAACCTCATTATTTTCTACGGATAAATTATTTAGGCAATGTTTAATAGCTTGTAAAAAGAGGCAAACCGCTGTCCTTCGCATTTGTTTTGCATCCAGGCTTTTTTTTTAAGCAATCGCTTACAAAATAAATCTGGCTAAATGTTCATTTCAAGGTTGAAGAAAACAAAATTGCAACGACCGTAGTATACCTGCCAGGCCACTAGTTGGCGACGTAGACAAGAATTTGCATTTGAATACCATAGACAATATAATTTTATATATATATAAGATTTGAGGAGGTGCCGCTTTATGAGCGTGTGCATATTTATTAACGAGCACCGATAGTAATTCACACGTTCGATTGCGTCCTTGCTGTTTAAGGAACAAAAACAAAATTTAGTCGGGCTCGACGTCGCCAGCAAACATACGTGCGACATCGCTGTTTACATCACTTATCTCCTCGTGGCATTTGGAAATAAAGTCAATTTCTAGCACATGACATTTATTTATTTTTTTTCCGGCCGCTGATGAAATTAGGCAACGGCGAGGAAGCCAGCAGCGATGCCTTGCTTGAGCCAAGGACTGCGTAAAATAATGAGGAGGCCAATTAAAATATGAAATGGGAAGCCCCATTTTTCCAGTTCATAGACACACCAAACAATTATTGACCTAACATATCTTTTGACGAAATTAAATGTTAATTTGACACTTGTGTAAGTTTTAATTCATAATCAAACAGTGAAGTTGGAATTAGCATGGAGGCTCAACATTAGCGCTAAAAAATCACATGTCTTCACACATCTAGCAAAATAACTGATTTATTCAAGAGGTTTTCCCCGCACGTGTCAGTTAGCGGAACAAAGTAACATTTGTCGGGCTTCCCCGACACAAAACAAAACAAGCCCCGCAAAGACCCGCTTGCTTCTGATGAAGTAGGACGGCGGACCCAATGGAGACAAGTCCTGGCGCGAACAAACAAGGAGAGAAACGGATTCGTTATCAAAAGGACAGAGCGGGCGTGCAAATAGATGGCGGCGACTCCAATTAACGACGCTTAAAAAAACCCGATCAAATAAAAACAATTTTGGCCGCTCGTCACTAATTTGAAGCTTGAACCAAATTCAAACGTGTGTTTGGCGCCGACGCTCTTCAGGGAGACAGATGGGACGGACCCCTTAACAATCCACCGTGCCTTCTTTCCGCATGACTTCCCGTTGCAGTCTGCGGCGCGTTTTAGTGCCAGAGCATCTCGCGTCGCACACACTACACACACAAGCGCAAAAAAACCCAACTACTCTTTCATTAATCATCTGCATGTGTAAATTAGGCATGAAAAGGGACTGTTTGGAGCATTAAAAAAAAGTTGGAATGTGGCGCTTTAAGGGCACCCCGCGGTCATAAATGGGATGATGGAGGCAAGTTAACGAGCTTCTGTCTGTTTCTGGACAGAAGGGCCCCACTCGAGTGGAAATGTCACCAGTGCTCACTCAACGTGTTTGCTGTTGATTATGATTAATTGGCGTCGTTCAGAGTTGCAACGTGGCAGTTTTGTAGTTGAGTTTTTATTCCTGTTTTTTAAATTCACTTTGTGTGATTATTCAGTTTAGTTTTTATTCTGTTTATTTTTCTCACAAACCCTTAGTTTTTTTTTCCTTTATATTCCATATTTGCCAAAACAATCAAAACAGGAAATTTTCACACTAGCCGAAATTAATTGTATGAATGAAAATGAATCCAGTTCCTCTTCTCCACTTTTGCGTCCACATTCAAAGCACAGCTTTATTTATCTTAGTTGCATCCCGACAAGACTATTTGAACACCGCGCCTCACCCCTAAGATTAACATTTCGCCAAGCGGCTTATTAGAGCAATTCATCAAATCAGTGGGCAGTGCTGATTAAATCAACGTGGTAATAAATGGAATGATCTGAAGCCTTCTGACACGGCGGGTCCTCGCAGCCCACCTGCCTGATTAGGAGGCAATTTATCCCATCGCTTTCCACACAGCCTCGCCTTTTAATTGGGCCAGCAACGAGAATGTCATACTGTTTTCCTGATGGCCCATCCTGCGGGGTCTTGATGAAAGATCTCAGAGCATCAATTTAGCTTCATGATGAGACAATTGGCCCGTTAACGGACCTTGGGCTGTGGAAATCTGGGTTGCTTCTCAAACTTTTTACAGTAACAGTCCCCCCCCAAAAATAGTTAGCATACTTGGTGCAAGTATTCATTCGTAGTAGTCGTACGCTAATGCACAGTTGTTAGTGTGAAGGCAAAGGCCTTCACACCATTATTTTTCTACTTTATTTATTTATTTTTTTCTTATTATTAAACAACTTATTCCTCCCACTTTTTGACACCTAACTACTCCCACATGCTTTAACCGATTCACCCCATTCTAACTTTCACACGTTCCAAAAATTCACGGCATGTTTCCTACCATTTTTTTTGTTCATAACATTTACCGTTTTTGCGTAATTAACAAATTTGTTCCTTAAAGTCTCCCATTCATTCTTAATGGCACATTCAACACGAGCCATTTTCCCGAGTGGGTTCGAATCTCACATTGGCCGTTATTTTTCATTCATTCATTTATTTATTTAATTTGAACACATCATTTTAATCATTTATTTTATTCAACATCATCATAATTAATTTATCATTTTTATCTTTTAATCATTTTATTTCTCATCATTTAGCATCATTCCACCACATCAATAGTAAGTCACTGTTTAACGCAATAGGTAGAGCATCAGACTTCCACCCTCAATGTCGTGAGTTCGTGTCCCGAGTTCGAGCCATTTTCCCGAGTGGCTTCGAATCTCACATTGACCGTTATTTTTTATTCATTCATTTATTTATTCAATTTTAATACATCATTTTAATCATTTATTTTATTCAACATCATCATCATAATTAATTTACCATTTTTATTTCTCAGTAGGTAGAGCATCAGACTTCCACCCTCAACGTCGTGAGTTCGAGTCCCACAATAGTGTGAAGTGTCTTCGCCTTCACACGCAATTTCTCCAGAAATTGCAAATTCTAGTTATTATTATTATTGTACATCCGTAAGAATTGCAGAATGTTGACAAAAGCGAGCATCGGCTGGCTCGCTATGAATAGTCAATTAAGTACAAACTTGTTCCAAGAATGACCGCGAATAAGGGGAAGAGAGGACGGCTGTTGGAGGCTGAAGAAAAGCCGTCCATTATCTAGCAGCTAATTATCGAGCCACTGTTATTTCCATTTGCCAGATAGTTCCTGATTAAAGGGTTTGGTCAATCAAATAGATAACAGGGATTAGAACCAGCAGGATGAGAGCGCGAGAGAAAGTCGGAGAATGAGCCAGTACACTGATGCCTCGCTTGGATTTGATGCAGGCTTTTTTAACAAAAGTGCTGCTAAAAACGATGGCATTGCTTATTAGCGTCGATATATCCCGCAACTGTGGGGTGAAACTGATCTTTTGATGGTGAGCGTAATAGCAACATTGTATTTGCTTTACTCGGTGAGGTCGACGCTGCATCCGAAGCCATTTTAGTGAGCTAAAAATAATAATGTAGTTGTAATTAAAAAGTAGATCTACAGAAAAGCAATATACAATATTAAACAAGTGTAAAGTCCAAATGTGGACTCAGTAGATAAAGGCTAATAAACTCAGGAAAATACCCAGCGACACCGCATGGAATATTAATGACCAATATCACAACCGCCATTGCAATAAAGGCACACACAAACAATAATAGTCTCTGCTGGAGGATCGACAATAGGAATGTGAATGTGGATAATCTGCGTCACACCCCTTAAATGCTCTCGGAGACATTCAGCCTCTCTGAAGGGACAATTATGTCTCTTTTACAATTCAACCTAAAATGCTAAAGAGGTTGTTAAATAAATTTAAATACATTTAAATATTTTTTTTTCCTTCAAAAGTAAGATTGATCGTGTAAAAAAAACAATTCAGCTAAGTGGCTTGCTGCATTTATTTTGTGTAACACTCCCCCAAAAAATACAAAAAATAGCTGTGTTCCTCAACTTGTAAAAAAAAAAAAAAAGAATCAATGAAGAAAGAGGCTGAGCAAGAAGAACAGGTACATTCTAAAAGTATGCTGACTAATTGAGACAAATGAACAGCAGTACAGAGCAGCGCCGGAGAGACAGCAGCGAATTTATCGAGTCCGTCTTTTGCCCTTTTTCCTCTGCTCGCCCCCCCCCACCCCCTCCCAGTTTGAATAACAACACAAAACATCACGTCTTCCTCTTTGCACACATTTAGAATCTATAAATCATACCGGATCACTGATGTTACTTAAAAGGAATTTGTCCAAGTTTTGGCTCAATAAAGGTTGAGATTCACTTCCTGCCTCAAACTTACTTCAATATCAGTGATACATTTATTATTTAGGAAATAACAATTTTCTTCTTCTGTCCATCAAAATTAAATGAAATGCTATTAAATTTTGAACAGGCTTCCTCTACATCCGCATTATTTGCATCATCATGAGTAATGAAGCATAAAGGCAAACCATTATTCATTTATGGCCATCACATCATGCCCATCACCATCTTGTGACGATACAAACGCATCAGAGGCTGTGTGAACTTTGAATTTGTGACCTCCGTACAAAAACTGCTTTGGTTTCTTCTGACGTCCCCAAGAGTAACCACAGAATCAAAAGGCTTCTACAGACGGCTCTTTTTTTTTTTTGTCCACTGCTGCTTTGCCAGTTGTTGAGTAGAATTAATTATCACCTCCACCAAGGACATTGTGTTTTGCACCTACATCACTCACTCGATTAGCCGGATTACTCAAAAACTGCTGGACTGGCACCGGTTAAAAAATGATCCCGGTACCACAGAGCCTTGATTTAACAGGAAAGTGGTCGGCCATCCCTTAGAACCAATTTGCTGTTACCTTGATGCTACTCCAATGGTTCACAGTCCGTAAAGTCGACATTCCACTGTACAAAGTGCAAATTCTTGCCGGCACTCAACTCATCCGAGGTTGTCTCGGTCTGCGGCGCGACTGGATTGTTGATAATTCCGCAATGTGAGATGAGACCCGGACTGTTTTGAAGACGCATTGTAATTGGTTAATGAGTCGGAACGGAAAAGCTTCTTGATCTCATTTCCAGTGCTTAATTAACCTTGGAGTTGGGAGATTTCCCCCTGGTGCTTGGGACAATGCCGGGGGCATTTGGCTCCGCCTCTTCTTGCCCGTGTCACTCTCTCTCTGGGCCATGTGACCATTCCCCCCACAATGACAACAGCTCATCTGGCGTGTCCTTCACGTGGCGACAACACTTTATTGACTAAATAGAAATATGCATAGGCGCCACCTGCGTATGCATAAAGATGACAAAGTGATTCTCTTTCTGCGTTCCATTCAAGTCCGGTACAAAAATAGCAGCGCCGCTGCTCTTCCCCGCCGACTTTGACTCTTTCCCCAGGCCAGCCCAGTTCTGTGGCCCCGGGGGTGTGAACCCAGTTCTGACAGAATTGATCTGGGGTTCATCATCAGCCTTCCCTTGAGACTGGAATGACACCCAGCTTCACTTTCATCCCGGCCTCCTTCTCTACTTAATTTATCCTCCCTCGGCTATTTCCCACCTTTTCATCTTTCCGTGTCTATACTTTCTTGTCGCATTGCTCACCTCTCTCTAAATCCAAGGCGTCTTGTTCCGAGCTCTGTAAATACAAGTCGGTATTGACTTTGTCGATCCCCTTCTTACCTGCAGAAGAAGCCGAGGCTTCTCGACAAGCACCGAAGACTTAACCCTTCGTTATCTTTGCACACATCGCAACCTCGGAATTTGAAATCTCCAATCCCGGGCCGCAGAAGCTAGCGCTTGACTCGCGCAACACCTGCGGCTCCTCGCTGTCGCCTCCGGCTTCAAAGCGCATCATTTACAAGTCATCGGGCACCTCTCCACCGCTTCTCTCTCTTCGCCCCTCTTCCAAGTTCCAGGAGCGAGGCCATTTTTCTCCATCGCTTTCTCGGCTCTCGGCTTTGGTCTGGCGCCGTCTGCCAACAAAGCGTCCCGCATCCTCTGGCGTACTCCTCCATCCCTAGCTCCTTTCTGAGACTGAGCCATATGGTCCCGGGCCTCGCCGGTCCTCAGCCTGGGGTCAGTTGCGGTGATGCCACAGAGGAAGGATCTCAGACAGGAGAAGAAGATGCGGCGTGAAATTTGTAATTATCGTCCGCATTTGCGCAAAATCTGTGTGACATTATTGCACTTTATTACCACAGCAGGTGGAGTCACGGTGAAACAGGTGGTAGTTTGACATTGACATAATGAAGGTGGAAATTCATTTCCATGACCCAGATTCAGCTACTGAAACAAAAGAAAGTGTTCTCTTTGCGAAATCATGCGGAGCCAGCCGTATGGTAAATACATTTTTGCCTCGGGGACGTTCCAAAAATCTCTCAAGCGGAGACTTCCTTGTCTATTACCTTAAAAAACAGACAAACCTTTTTTAATTAGATCTCCAGAAAGAAACTGTAAGCCTGAAAGTGAGACGATAAACGCACCAATAAAAGTGAATGTATGCTGACACCAAAAAAAAAAAAATCCTTGAAATCAGGGGATGACATTGAATAAGCAATTAGACCAAGACGATACGAGCACGTCGGTGTATCGCCGCTCTCGGCAGATTTAGGAATCGAAACCGAGCGTACGGAGAGGCGGAGTGGAGCGAAACAGCAGGCATCAAATGGGAAGAGGTGTGAAATTGAAAGCCATAAATCCCTACAGTTGTGGGAGCCACAGCGGCCGTAAGACGCAAACCTTACTCGTGTTCCCTTTTTTAATTGGAAGCTAGCCGATTGTTGCCTTTCGAGGTCGCTCGACAATTGGGCTCAATATAAGCGACAATTTCGCCGTCATAACCGCGCCATCCTCATGTCGCTTGTTTGCATGGCTTTGAATTTTCTCCGGGCCATAACTGAAAGAAAATACTACTGACTACTGTTTGAACTTGTCCAATATTGCTCGGTAAAGTTGCTATCGCAAGAACCAAACAAAGTAATAGCTCGGCATCGCCGCCAATTTCTCTTTATGGCTTAAGGCCACGCCCTCTCAGGATGATGCATGAATGCGGCTCAGCGGCACGGCAACCGTGTTAATTGACTCGAGCATATCGTGTCTCCACTTAAGACCTCCAATCCCTCGACTCGGCACCCCTCCGGGACCCACGCTGGCCCACCGCTAAAAATAGCAACTTATAAACTAGCGCCGCTAAATGCACTTGCTAATATCCCCCATCTGGAGAACTCTTTAAAAAGTCTGATGAATGATTGCAGGGCCTGCATTTGACAGTGGGCTCTGGCCAGCAACCAACCCCCCTCACACTTCTCCTCAACCAAGCTCCCGGGCAACAAACCATACATAGCAAATGTAGCTCTTTAGCAATATGCTAATGTCTAAAAGCACCCAGCGAGACTGAATGAATATTCCGCTCATCTATTAAGCGCAGGTTGTGCTTAATAGATGGTGTGCGGTATGCTGGCGCTCCTGCGAACCACGCCAAGTGGCAGGAACTCCCGGGGATGATGGAGCGAAGGCCGGCCTCGACGTGACAGCTTTTAATAATTAATGAAAGAACGTGGCGGGTAGAGAGGATTAGAGAGCTTCGAGAAAGAGCGAAGACCAATCAAGACCGAACGTAAAGGAAAAGTGAATGATCTGTCGCCGTTTAGCTAATTGGCCACTTCTTGCTTTCCGTTTCTTTCTTAGCGAGCTGGATATTTGAACAGAAAAGGTCTTTCATCTTGTTTGTCCTTGGTTTTTCTTGGCACCACATGGAGATTTACAAAGTAGTACAGTTCCATTCCCAGCTCCTCCAAATGAGGGTCAAAATACTTCAATGTATTCTGGCAAGGTTACGTCGTGTAATAACTTTGGATTTGCTCCAAGGAATGGTTTTCCATGGCATGAGCGGCATGGCAGTGATTCCATCAACAACAAAAAAAAACCATCATTCATTCGTCGACGCTTTTACTATTGCAAGGTAAACCTGCTCTTGGCTGATATTCTCTGCGCTCTGGCAAACGCCGCTCCGTCAAAGCGTGAGAATCCAAAGAATTATTTGCATAATTCCAGGCCGACCTCCAGACAGGCAGCTCGCATTGTCAACAACACGGACGATGCTAAGAATAAGCTAGCCGACTGAAATATCACCCCATGTCAGTTGTTGTCGTTTTGGCGTCGCGTCGCTACTTAACAAACAGCAAAGGAAACAAGATGGAGCTAATTCACTATTATCTCGGAATAAACCGTAGAAGTACACGTTTTTACCCATCATCAATCTCACGGCTTCACATGCCCTCCCCCTTGAGTCCTCGGCTCTGTTTTTGGCTCTGTCTCTCTGCAGGTAGGAGGTCTCCTGATACTTACCACTGGGCTTGCTCACTTCACATTAATGCAACATCCCTCCCCATTAAGAACTCCATCCAATGCCGTATATAACCGTTCTTCCACACTGCGGATGAATTTCCTCACGAAAAAAATTTCCCTCCGAATCCTGTGCCAGATCAATTCCATATAACCCAAACGTGATTTCAAACGTGACACGGTGCCAGGTTCATCAAGGGCGACGATGTCGGGAGGTTTAGTAGCATATAATCAGGATGTTCATTAGCGAGCGGTAAAGATTTGACCGTGGATTTAAATGGCGCGTGTGCAGATTTCACTGTCTAACCTGCCATGTGGGAAATTTCATTACGTCGAGGTGCTGTTCACTAATGAAAAACATGTCAATAATGAAAGAGCCAGACGCTCAAGTATTGAACAAGTTGCGCTAAAGATATGACGGTAAATTTCCAGAGTGATTCATTTGTATCGTTCCCCCCAATATTGTTCAAGCTGCCTCACAAATATTTCACTTTATACTCCAGAAGACGATGTGGTGGTATTCAAAATGGCTTCTTGTGAATTTACTAATTAACGCAAACACAGCAACTCCAAACAAAACAAGAAAAGCCGTGTTGACAGCTTATGCCCTCGTATTCTGCAATTTCTTATTATCTTTCTAACGCTCACCCTGAAATCAATTTCAAAGTCTGGCCAGTGAAACGGGGTCTTGCGGTTTGGGGGCGGGGCGGCTTGTACAAGCTCGGCAGTTTGTTCTCTACAGCTGGGGCCGGGGCGTCCCGCTTTTGCGACTATTCCCAGTCCGGGCCTGCCTCTGAGCCTGCCTGCCTGCCTGCCTGTGATTTGTGGAGCCCGCTGGGGCCAGGAGCCGACTCCCCCATAGCTTGCAATCTGCAAACAATGAGCCCCGTGTCCGTGACGGATGGCCTACATCCCTCCCCATTTGTCTGCACTTTATCCCCATCACAGAATCAATTGTTCAACCCCAAAGTTTGCTTAACATGCACTCCCAGCCAAGAGGGCACCGAATTTAGAGATCAATGTTGTCCCGAAGTGGAGGAGTAGATGAGAGGGGGGACTTTCAGCGTGACTTTCAGGGTCCTAATTAGGGATAGGACAGCTCGCTACCTCTCTGGGTGACATTTAACTGGACATACTTGATAAATGTCACAACGCTGGATACAGCCGCAGCAAATGGATGCATCAACAACGGCTTCATAACCTTTACTGATAGTCCCTGCCAGGAATTCAAATTCTTTATCCGCTCTCCCTTGCATCTCTAAACACCGCACCCTCATAATCAACATTGTGTAGGGAGAGTGCCTTTCGCGTTCAGCCAAATTAAGTGGACCATGGAGAAGGGGTGGGACGAGGGAGGGCAGGTGGGGTTGTCTCCGTTGCCCTTGCAACACGACGACGTGTACACGGCTTGCGTGCCAATGCCAAATGATGTTGAGAAGGGGACCTTTGGAAGCAATCAGAGGCAATGGAGTGCTCGTAGACCTCCCTCGTATTTTGCCAAACTTAGACGAGACACGCCATTGGAATTAATCAGCTGGTGTAGTCACATTCTGTTATGTACTTTCCCAATGTTCAATATTTACCTACATTTTCAAACATACATGCATATCTAGGTTTTTTTTTTGCATTAAAATAAATGCTTCAAAAACCAAATAATCTTTCCCCATCAAAATGAATAGGAATGCCATTAATCCATTTCAATCCCCTACAAAAAAAAAAAAATCTGATAAATGTTAACGATGAACAAATTTTAACATTGATGAAAAATTATTTAACAGACAACTTGTCGCTTTTTTAAAAATTTTTAAATCCAATCTGTTCCGGTCCCATCGGAAGGCATAAACGCTCTTTGATTAGAAGTGACATCTTGGCAAGTACCCGAGAGAGTCGATGAGCTCACATGAGGCCGAGTGCAAGTCAACTGACAGCACTGTGACATTTTTAGGACAAGGCAAAAAAAAAAAAGAGAATAAAGGTGGCCTATTATGTTGTCACCATTGTAGGAAGTTGAAACAAAAAAAACAACACTTTTATTTCCGTTAGTGATTAATTTCAAAAGCACAACCCCCAAATGGTCATGCACCAGCACTTCTTGTCTTTTGAAGTACGTCTTTGATATGGAGAATATGTACATAGATTTATCTCAATGTTTTGCCCCTCTGCATATAAAGTAAAATCATTTATCTGATTAAAGTGACTCTAAATATAAACCCTTGATTTGTTTCAGGGATTCTTTTTATCCAACAGGGTGCTCTCCTTGGACCTGTGCTCCTGAGTGATTGTGTGTGTGTGTGCCCACATTCCCATGCAGCAGAGCGTGTGTGTGTGTGTGTGCGCACCTGCATATTCACGTATGTTGGTGTACTCCATGCTTCACATCACGCAGCCTTAGTTGCATTGCGGTGGCTAATTGCCTCTCCTGAGGAATAATTAGATGACAAAAGCAAATCTAGCGGTAGCCTCGGAAGCAAAAAAAAAGGTGGGGTGGGGGAGGGAAGATGTATGTTATGTCACGAGTACGCGTTGCCATTTGTTTGCGATGGAAATCTGCCAGCGGTGGCGATAAGAAGAGAGGACATAGCAGAGGCCGTACAGTCGCAGGCCGAAACCAAAGAAAGACGGGACGACAATTAATTACGGCTAATTAGATGTATCCGTTATATTTACTGGGCCAACCATAAATCAAATGGTCAAGTTATTTTTAGCCTGAAAGATGTGTGTGCACGCATGCGGCGTATTTGTGTTCTCCGGCTGTGTTGTTTCCCCGTGTCGCTGCTTATTTACTGTTAGCGTTCCAGGTGTCCCGAGCTGGGTCGCTGCATATTCCCTCCTCCTCAAAGATTAATAATCTATTAGTAATCCATTTCACTAATGAGCAGAGTGGAAGAGGTGGATTTAGTGGTTTAAGCAGAGACGGTCGAGCGCATACATTCATTTTCAGCCAATCAGATGGGAGGCGCTCGGTTCGGGATCGACAAAAGACATCAATTATAATTTGGTTGATTCTGTTGTCTGTGTCGGGTTCCGGCAAATAAGCATTCAAGTTATTCACTATCAGTCCGAGGAATTTCATAATAAGATTCAGGTAACTGCTGGTGCAACAATAGGAGCTCCCCAGGGAACCATTCCGAGCCTCTTTCTATTCCCGACCCACATAGTTTGCTATATCATTTGTCAAAAGTTTTAAATTTTTGGGATGTCTACACGACAGAGCAGTAGTAACACAATTGCCGCATTAGCATTTATATAGCCCTTGTCAAGGAGCTGACTCAAAAGGTGCCGCACATGGTTACAATGCAAAGTCAAATACAGTCACAAACATCACTCACCGGTCGAGTCGTATTGTTTGCTAACTTTTGTGCGGGAAGATGCATTCAACAATTTCATCCGTTTAAATCCCGCCTTCTCCAGAGACGACTTCTACCTGTCCAAATGGGCCAAAAAAAACTTAAGCTTACAGCTCGGCGGAAACATAATGAAATTGGCACGTGACGTGACATCGAGAGGCCCGATCAGTGACAACATGACGGCCCACCGGAGAGAGGTTAACAACCTGACAAAGCCACGACGTCTCTTAATGACAAGCAAAGCGCCCGCTGAGGACCACACGAGGAGTGGAAAGGACTCTCGAATGTCACCAATGGCTCTGATAGACTAGCAAATGTATCACGTAGGTAATTGTTCTAAAAATACCTCCAAATTCCGAAGAGTGAATTTAGAGGTGACTCTTAAAAGGATCCTCAAGATGGGCTCCTGCACTCAAAGCTTTTCAGACTTGATAAGCGTTTAGCTGTCACGCTGCGCCGCTGTGCGTTTTTTTTTGTTTTTTTAATCGAGTTCCAGCGGGGCTCGTGGCACCTAAAAAGCCGTTACGAAGGGGCTGGCACATCAAAATGAGCCGGTAAACACAGAAGAGTCTTCACAGCCGCCGCCGATCCAGCACGCCCCGCGACAATCTACAATTGTGTGTTTCAAGTCTAAACGCGAGATTTCCCCAGTGTGGCGCCCGGCTCGGCTCCCGCCACAGATCTTCTCTCCACTGTTTAGCAGTCGCACCGTGATGGAGCCTGACCAAAAAAAAAAAATGCTCAAAATTGAACACTAAGTGTGTATGTGTGTGTAGGGGGGGCAAGTTGCTACCTCCACCTACACGCATGGGTGAAATCTGACACCTTCTTCCTTTTTTTTTTTTCTTGGGCCTCCCTTAGGGAGCGAGCCCTGCTTCCAGATTGCCCCGCATGATGGATGTGCAATGTGAGGAATGGGCCGTCCCGTGGGCCGGGGCGTCGTTTCTGGGTTAAACAGCATCCTATATCAAACCCATCTATACCTTCACAAGCGGGGGAACCTGTTTACTGGGGCGGGAAAGCACCGCAATCCATTTCCTGTCAGACTCTCTCGTTCTCTCATGGAAGCAACAAAATTTGGACAGCCACAGGTTGGGGAGGGTTGGGTTCCAACACGGTGGGATGTGAGGAAACCGTGGTGATAGCTTCAGGCTTGGAACCGGATTTTGTTGTCATTTAGTAAATACTTTTTTTTCCTCCTCGATAATTTCATAATCAATTGTTTTGTGCACAAAACACTGTGCTTGACGTATCCTCAAATGTTTATTTTTTTTCTCTAGGTCTCACTTCCATTGTCTGGCCCTTCACAAAGCTCACGGCCAGCATGCAAACCAATCAAGAAACGTCTTCTCGTCCACAGGTAAGGTCACCAGCAAGCACTTCACTGTTCGAGTTCCCACACATGACGTCACTCTTCGGAAAGTGCGCTCAAACTTTTGATGACGATCCCCACGAGCGCCGTCTTTTAACCGATATGAAACGGGAAGTTCGGCGACGTCCCCCCCGGGTGTCGATGAAACGGACTCCGGGTTCCGGAGTGGTTTAATGCACCAGTAAAAGGGAAAAGACCTGTGAAGTGAAGATGATATTCCACTTTGCACTTTATGTTCAATTCCCGCTAATGCGGTGCGGGCTTACCTGCGCGCCATAGGTGGATCAAGAGTCAATTAGCGGGGCGAGCGGGCAGCCTTAGCCGAGAGGCCTCAGGCGACAGTTTGCGGCGGGCTGCCGAGACCCGGCGGGGGGGGGAGCCTAAATGGAATGCTAATACGGGGCACACAAGTCAGGGCTCTCTAATTGGGACACAGCTGCTGCAGGGACCGAGTATCCCGTCAAGTGCCGCAGAGGTAGACCAAGCGGCGGGTCGCGGCCATCGGGTCGGTCAGGTGCACTGCTGAAAATACTTCAGGAAGGAAAGACTCGACTTTGTTGTTTGTCGGACGAACGGAGTTTTAAAAGAAATCTGCTAATGGCCAAAAGTCTCAAACTGATTTGTTTTTTTTCTCAGCTAACAAATGGCAGGTGGTTAACAGTCCATCACAGTTTTATTAGACAGTTAATTTGATGCGTGGGTGCTCAACACCGAGGCAGCTGCGATTTTAAAAGCCTAGCGTGACCGTCAAAAGATTTATTTTCTTGTATCTTAGCCGAGGTTTAGACTTAATTGTCAAAGTTAGATTTTTTTTTAGAACACAAAAGACGGATGACGGCAGCACGTCTGCCTTGAGGTTGGGGTTCGAGTCTCGGTTTATGGTGTCAACGCGCTGGAAACGATGATGTCACTCAAACACGATTTGTAGTCTGATTTCCTGATAGTCATAAATGTGCATATTCGGAGCGACGGGTTTCATATTCACGTCGTACCGGCGGCGCCAACCACGTTGTGTGTTTGCACTTTGGAGTGGTAGGGGGCCTGTCCTCCTTGTAAGCCAACTAGCTTTTGCGCTGGAGGCGAAGTCGTGATTAGCCGCGCGGCGTTTCGACAAGAAGCATCCAGCTTCAGCGCCATACGCAATCGTCAGTCATCTCTCGCCTCGTTTCAAGTCGGCGTTCTGTCTACACGCCGCCGTCTTCACTTTTCAAAGCGCTCCTTCTCCGGCTCTTCAAATTAGCCCGGGAATAATGCATGAGCTCGTGGCGGGAGACGGACAGGAGGCCGCCTGCCTCAGAAGTCGGCCCCCGTCGACGGCGAGGCGATTGACATTAACCACCCGAGAGGAGAACCTCAGGTGGTGAGGTGTCGGGGGAAGCCTTTGAACGGCCTGGCCTATCGTAATGAGGCCTTCTCAAACAGTCGCACCTCCAGACAACCTTCAGTACATGCGGATAGAATGTAAGCACTCTATTTTGCTGCCGCTAAATGATGACTCTTCATGAGCCATGCCCACACCTGCCGCGATACCAGCGGCAGCCCACCGAATCTATTCCGCCTTCGTGTTTTGTTAGAGTGAAAAAAAATATTTGGCGGATGAATAACTCAACCGAGTCGGTCCGTGGAAGGGCACTTTGATAGCAGTCGCAGCGTGAAAGGGCAACCGATAACATTTTTGCGAATACATATCCACGCGTTACATATTGATATGTGTCAAATGCCGATTCTTTTCAAGCGAGGTCAGGCGAGCCGGCGCCATCGCCGCCGCGGCCGACGACACTAATACCCCCGTGCCGAAACGGCGCGGCGCCGCCAGCGCGGGCGACCATGCGCGTCGGTTGCACTCGGTTGCACTCGATGAGCCCGAGTCGAGCAATTGATGGGTAGTGGGACGGAAATAGGAAGGAAGGTTTTTTTTGGGGAGGGGGGGGCAGATGGTGAATAATGTTCCACTCAGGCTAATGCAAATGATTCTGTCACATAAACATCAAGACGCTTGGAGTGAAGCCGTGCTTTGGAAAGGCAAGCTCGGCTATAGACGCCGTCGCACCCCCTCGTGATGCCGTTTTGTCTCTCTTGCCACATTATGGCCCCGCTGTAAAAAATGCAGCAATGCAGCTTTCATTAGTGCACCGAGCAAAGATTATGGCTCAATGCAGTGCTATAAATTATGTATGGTCTGCTATAGCGCAGTCTTCACCCCCCCCCCCCCACCCCAATTTAAAGATGACAATTTCCATCCAGAATATTCCCAGAGCTTTGATGTAAAATTCTATTATTTTAATTTTTCCACTTTGTCACCAGGACCACAGTGGAGGCGGTTTCATCATTAATTATAAAGGACTTTTTTTTTAATAGGGCAATTTCCTCTACAGCATATATGCAATTGCATCTTGTCTCACCATCTGGAATGAAAAGCACGTCATTAATGAAAAAAATACAATACAAAACACAATTTGCCAAAATACTATAATGCTCAGTTTGATCATCAGCGTAGTGATGTTTTTTTTTTTTTTGCCACTTAGTCAAGTATAGTAGTGACGCAACTCCCCGCCTGACTCACCAAACAATTTTCGTATATCTCAACGTTTGATAAATTGGCGCGCTGTTGTCTGTCTTTGTTTGTTAACCGCGCTCCCATCTACGCCCGAGTTCGGCAGGAGCGTCTGGTGGTTGAATACAGCGCCGCGGGCGAAACATGGCGGCAGATGGCGGGCTTAACCGCGTCGGCGGTTACAATGAACGTGGAATTCATGACAAAAGGCAACAAGACGGGTTCTCGCTCGGATGCAGGTACATATAATTAGCTGGAAATGCTCAACGGTCCCTCATCATTCAGCGCCGATGATTTGACAGGAACGGCGGAGTGGGTGGGCGGCCATCTGCCTCAAGCCGAGCGATAAAATGGCCTCCTGGAATGTGCTCAGCTTTAAACGGGAGAAATAAGTGTGTGTGTGTGTTTGTTTCTTTTTAAAGATGACACCAAAGTGTGTTTATAGAATCAGACGTGGCTTCGAATGATAAGCGGCTCCTTTAATCGCCAGGTGTAGACTTCACCTTTGAAGCCATGGAGACGGAGCCAAAAGCCCGCCCGGCGTCTCGCGCCCTCGACTCTTGTCGGTTCTGAACGACATCCGTCGGCGCGCCAACGCTTAACGGCCTTGACGAGCTCGGAATTCACACCGCTCAGAATATCCCGTTTGAGCATTGGCTTTTGGAGCAGCCTTTTAACAGCCTCCCTTTTAAAAGTGTCGCTCTGTTTGTATTGCTCATTTTCAGCACATTTCGCCGTACTTTCAGCAGTTATGAGCCGGTGATAAAGAATAATGGGAGGTTTTATTTCACATAGCATTTTACGTCCCAGTGACCCCCCGTCCCCCTCCAACCCCCCCTCCCCCTGGGGATTTTTTTTGGCAGGCCGGCGGGTTTTGATTCCGACTCGCAATCCATTCATTTTAATCACAATGGGCGCCGGCGCCCAGCCGAAGGACGGGGCGGGGTTAAATTGATTGGCAGGTATTTGCATATACTGTACGCGACAAAATGTCACGCCCGGCCTTGGTGGTGACCTGCGTGGGCCTGTTGGCGAAACAAACTGATGAGGGTAATTCATCATGCCGCCGGCTCGGAGGGGGGACGGGCGGCGGCGCGCCCGCCATTGTTAGCGTCGTCAGTCACCTGTCACGCCACGGTGGCCACGAGGACGTACGAGGAGAAAGTGGAGGGCTGGCGAGATTGCAGATGAGGATGATCTTTTGCAGCAATATTTACCGCTGTCATCCATAAACATTTTCGCTCTCCTCGCTAAGAAAACGCCCTGCATGGAAACAACCACCCGTTGATCCCTACCCCCGAACGTTATTCAAGGTCGCCGTGGCCCGACACAGCCGGTGCATGCGTCATTACTCCCTTCTCGTAAGAACTCTCCAGCGGTGCCGACTTTGCTTCGAAGGTAAACATTCGGCCGTCATTGTCGTAATTATGCCCGGGCGTAAGTCCCCCCATCCCCAGGCTGAGAGGAAATGTAGAAAAACGGGGTGGTGGTGATGGTGGTGGAGGGGGGGTGCAACTCATTAATAGCGTGGCTGACTTGCCGTGATAACGCCGCCTCCAATTCCTGTGAGAGGTTTTACTTTTTGACCAATTAGCTGCCGGAGCAACCTATTGGCCACCAAGTGATCTCAGCCGGGACTTTATCAGAGCGCGCTCTATTAAATCCACTCTCCGGCTGAGGCGTCGGAATGGCTGTCTCTGATGTCGCCGCCAAATGCCAAATCATAATCGTTGTTATGACACATTTTTATGCATCTATTCGGTATAAAACCCAACCGGTGCTTGGGTTGTGTGCGTGTGCGTGCATATATCTGATTCCTTGTGTGTGTGTTATGGGCCATTTTTAAGCAATAAGGCTGGCTGAATAGATTATCATAATGCACAGGGGTGGAAGGTGTCCCGAAACTGAAATAAAGCTTTCTCGTATTCACCCAACGTCTTCGAGTGGGTCAAAAGGCCTGGCAGCAGTCGCTGGCTAATGTAATCAGGTGCCAAGTAATCCTAAAGACTCCAATTGACGTCCCCGGTAAAGTAAACTTCTCAGAATCTTCTTGATGGTTTGCAAATAGCCGTGGTCGTTCCAATTAAAATACTAACTGAGGTAGCCAGCGAGTAAACGTGTTAGCTCGGCAACACCAATGACTTGATCGTCTCTAGCATTTTTTTTTTTTTTCCAATTTCCCGACAGGGTCACATTTCTCTCAAACACGGTACTTCTCAAAGATCACGCGGCGCTAAACTGCTCTCATTGTTGTGTTTGCTGTGCAAAAGCACGTTGATCCCCTCCGAGCGCCCTGATAAAAATCGACAGTCCCTCCTGCGTGGTGCAACCCATTGTTTCGGGGATTACGGGGGATTAAGGGTGGATGCCGGGGACCCGAGCCTTGAGCCGTGTGACCCTTCCACTCATCATTATGAGACAGATACACAGCACTCATACTCGAGAAGGCCGAGAACGGTGTCGCCTTTTCAATAATTCATGGCTGCTGGCAGCAGAGGGTGTATGGAAATGTGAGGCCCTTTGGAGACACTTACTGGGTGTAATGGTTTAGAGATGGACTCATTTAACAAAGTCTTTATCGGCAATTCGATCAGGACACAAGTCACCGTTCCAAAGTTGCATTGATTGGGTCATCCAACTTTGTTGTTTACTAGTGTCCAGTGGTGCTTCTGTTTCATGCCAGCACAAGACTGGCGCTTGGTAGTTTTCCCCAGTCGGCTAGCGGCTAGATAAAAGAATCCTTAGAGAGGAGGGGGCTTTGAGCTTTGCTAGGTTGCGTTAAGCCTCAGCAGGCTCTCGCAAGGCTTCTGCTTATCAAAAGCTACATCCTGCGGATTCGGTATCAAGAAAGAAAAAGTTGGCCCCTCAGTACTTGTCATGTAATATTTCTGTTCAACTTTGCAGAAGTTACTTAAGGACTCTTCTATTCTTGCTGATATTTCCTTATTCCCCAGTAACGGAATTATACGATCCCATTTTGGAAAATGCGTCTCATAAGGGGAGAAGATTGATGACACGGTTCATTTAACGCCGAAGGTCTTCGCAAATCTCCGCTTGGATATTTTCAGCTTTGATCTTTGTGATTGGACTATATTTCATGGACCACGAGGCACACCGTATTAATTATGTAACATTGTCGGTACCCGATGTCAAGATGTCAATTAAGAGTTCCTCGCTATAGCCAGGCTTTGAACCGGAGGTTCTTAGGAGGTTCTCAGAGTCCGTCTCCCCGCCGCCCGGCCTCCCTCAAGAGAACCGACGGGCTGTTAGTGCGCTAATCGCTTCAGCCTCACTCCATTATCAAGGTGCCTGGGCTCAGTAAGCGCAAGTCCATCATTTCTCAGACGCTCTTTTGGGGACAGTGTAAATAAATTGGTGAGGGCATCAAGGAAAGGCTGAAGTGGGGAAAAAAAAAAACAGCGGCCCACCCGGGATCGTACTTTATCATTTTAGCCAAAAGGGATTATAGTCCTAAAAGCATTCAAGTAGAAAGCCAGCTCAAGTCAGAGTGATTGAAATGTACACTCCGAGATTGGAAAGAAAATAGTCAAGATGATCATATCTGTTATTTTGACCGACCGATAAACCCTGGGCTATCAAATTAAGATGAAAAACTTTCATTCAATAGAATGAGCAGTTTGTCCAGAAGGCGAAGAGCTGGTTAATTAAGGACGTATTTGAATTTTTCAAATAACCAGATCCTATGATATACGAAAGGACTCATGGCCTTGATGAAATATGACGACTGTTTGTTTTTTTAGCCGTACTGTAAATCACACAGCTTGACACGCCGCCGCCGCTAATAAAAGCCCGTCTCAATGTATAGAAACTCATGTGGTGAGATGCTCACAGCAGGTGTCCCCTGGGAGCAGACGAGCCGCTATGAAGCTTGTTGTTAAGCTAATGAACACACGCGTGCACTTAGCCTCAAACAACCCCTCGCCACGATGTGGCTCCGCCCCGGTTGTTATTCAGGTCGGATATGCGTGATCATTCATATGTTGTTTGACTCTGTGCTTGGTTTTGAGAGTGACCTATGGCCCTTCAAAGACCAGAATGTGGTGCTAGTGTTAGCGAAGGTTCAGGTTCGGCGCTACGCCCAGGCGCCTTGGCTACAGTCGGCGGCCGTAATGGAAGCTGACAGCATGTAAATGAGTTTTTAAAGGAGCTGCTGAAAAGCGCGTCATTTTTTCTCATTCGGCGCTCTCGTGTGTCAGGCCGGTCGCCATCTGTCAACCTCGTCGAGGAGACGGAGAGGGCCTGCGGTTGAATTGGCGTACGTCTCGATTACCGATCGATATGCCGTCAAGCATGTCTTTTTCCTCCGTCTCTACCGTTGTGTCTATGAGAGATCAAATCAAATAGCAAAACATATTTGCGTATCGATTCCACTTCCTGAATTCTTTGCATAACTATGCGTGTATGTTTTAATAGTGTTCGTGAAAACAAAAGAAGAATTTGCTCATTTTAGATATGCTGATACAAACCTCCTTAATGAACCGTTCACCTGTTGAGCCAAAAAATAACACAAATAAAGAATGGACAGGAAAAAACAAATGACTTTGTTGCTGTAACCATGACAGATTATTGTAACTATTTTTTTTGGCAGCTGGGCGGGGGGCATCCATAAGTAAGCAGCTGCCTCGGCCATATTATCTATCGATCCTTTTTTTCAGCACTTCATCAAATTCATACTGTAAAGAAAGACTCCTAGTGTGAAATATGAATTAGGTGCCAAATATGTCAATAATGTTACATCTGTGGGGGGGGGGGGGAAAGGCAAGCAAAAAACAGCAGGATGGCCCATAAAAAAAATCCTAAATTAAATTCTTGCCAAAATAAGACTGATTTAAAGTCGTTCAATTTAATTAACCGGTTTAACCTCCGTGGGGATTCTTTGACATTTTCCATCTTGGTAGTCCAACGTTTGCTGTACGCTGTCAGAAAAACAAAAGCTCAAGGTATAACACGAGCTTCTTAAAAATAGTCATAATCATATTCATTATTTGCATTCAGCTATAATAATGTCGGCTGAAAAAATAGACAGATACCGTATCCGAAAATAACCACATCCTTCAAATGTATACAGTGGAGAAATATATTAAAGCATATGCTATATGAGTTCCTGGTTAATTAAGAGATTATTAATTTTCGTTCAGGAATTAAATAATCACAAGCATTTGTGGTAATCGCATCTCATGAGCAATGACGGTTCATTTCGACAACTTGTTTGGTCGCAATTATGCCGACGCTGGGGCTCAATATTAGAATCAGAACAAAGCCTGTAGGATTCGGTTGCTGTGGCAACTGATTTCTTGTCGTAATTTGTTAACATTCACCGTCGATCGTCTTGGGATCTTGTCCGACGTGCTTGAAATCAAACAGATGACTTCAGTTACCCTGCGGGACTCCGGTCGAAGAGCACACGGATCAAACACCATCTCCATTTTCAAGGGACATTTCATTCAATGTATTTAATTTATTCTTAAAATATTTCATGATTAAAAAAAGTACTGTATGTCAATGACCGCAATATCTCCGCCGCTCCCTCGTTCGATCTCCCCTCTCGTTCCGCTCGCCGACGTCGAGGCCCGATTGTCGCGCGTGTCGGCGTGAGCACGGAAATAAATTAAGAGATCAAAAGCCATCGAGGGGAAACGATTCAGTATTCCACATTGTGTACGATACAATATCATAGCAAATTAGCAATCTTCAATGGCTTCCACTGACTACTATACACTTAAAATGTAAGTCGGCGGCAGGGTCAGTCCTCGGGATTTCTTTTTTGCTGGACAGTGACTTGGAAATGAAGATGAAAATAAAGCAGCTAGTGAGGTGTGAACCGAAAAACCCAAGACTACGAGCGCCGGCGGTAATGAGAACAACAGCATTTTGCGCACATCCTAATTGTCATTGTGACCACAAGTCCAATAAGCTTCTCTACAAAGGTACAACATATAAAAACTGTTAAATATATAACTTTTAGGGACTTTCAAAATACATTTAATGACATTTCTTCACGCCGTCTTTTCATTTGCGTTTTTTTGATGCGCCTTCTTGCGTTCCGACCGTCGCATTTTTTGTATTTATTTTTATTTTTTATTTTTTGTTCTCAATACACAGTTATACGTTATGTAGTACCTATATCTCCAGTTCCAAAGTACAGTGTTGGGCTCGGTCCGAGGAAAGAAAACAGTCAGGAAATGGTCAAAAGTACTCCTTTGATCCGTGTGTGTGTTTGTGTGCCAGTCCACGAGGTGTCCACGGATTGCTTGGTGGGCACGCAAGCAGCGAGGGTCTACTGCGTCAGTCCTGGCGCATTTGTTTCTTTTGCTCTTTGGTCTATAAAAATATGGGAGGTCTGCTCCAGCAGAAGGCCTATTCACAGCAGCGAGCGCTCACTTCTCTAAATGATCCTTGCGCCCTGCTGATGTTCTAGAAAGGTGAAGAAATGCGGGGAATTCTCGTCTTCAGTCAAAGCAATTCTGAGGACTTCCGATAGGGCGCAAGTCACCCGTGACATTTGGCAGGGGTCCCACCCTCCACGGCGAAGGGCGAAAGCTGCTAATTGGACGGAGCAGGCAGAAGTGGAGAGCAGACGACCTTGTTGACCCAACGACACCCGCCGGGTGGGAGAAGTCAGAAAGCCCGTGGAGTCGCTCGCAGGGAACAGTGTTTTATTGCGAGTCATTTACCCAATGTCCTCGAGGGGACAGGGGGGTGTTCCTGCAAACACTCCCGTTCTGGTGCTCTGATGATGTTACGAGACCTGTCACGAAGGACGAAGAACAGAGCAGACGAGATTTTGTTAGCACAGTCAGGAGTCGATTAAAGTGTTTTGACTTTTCAGCAAAATCTTGAGATAAACCTTGCTATATCATGCAAAAGCAAAGTATAGTCGGAGCTTTAATAGCAAAGCACAGTCAGCCCTGTTATGAGTTTTTAATGACACCCCCCCCCCGGCTAATGACACTGGAGACGTTTTATTTTGTTGGACCTGACTGCAGCGTTCAATGCGGTGGACCACATTATCGTGTTGACCTGTTCGCAGCACCAGGTTGAGCATTGGAAATGCTTTAGATATTATTTGGCAGCGGTTGCTCTGAATTCCACAGCCTCACTGTCGTATGGTGTTCCACAGGGTTCAATTTTGGAGCCCCTGCTGTTTCCTATTTTATGGTATTATATTTTAGTCCGATCTATTGTATATCTTGCTTTCTCCTTAGGGGTATTTTTGTCCTGCTTGGAGCACAACCAGACTTTGAAAAGAAAACAGACGTTAAGGTGTTAAATCTCATTTCGGATTAGCTCCCTTGGCCAACAAAACAACATCATTTTTATTGCACTAGATGACATTTGTGTGCGTCTTTGTAGTTCTGCCATGACCGACTAAAAACAACTAATTACTGTCCGACTTGCAAATAGGAATTTCTCAGTTGAAGGTTATTTCCATTACAACTCGCATTCATTCTCCACCTAGTGTACAAGAACAAAGTGACTCTCGCGGAGAAACAATTAATCTTAGGGCAAAAAGACAAATCTGGAAGCGTCCGCAAACCATCTGGCCGCTCGCAGTCGCCACACAGCCAAAATAATAGTGTCGCCGTTCAAGATCTTGGCAATGTCACTGAGGCTTGAATGTAATAATAATGAACTTGAATGGAACAGGCCATGCGAGAATCAAGGTGTTGGATGCAGACCAGGCACAGAATAATAATACGCTGAAAGAATTTCTTGTCATGACGTTTTGGGAAGAATTTTAACGATTAACACAGCTAATTATTAATGGGGCAATTGTCAACATTATTTTGCTTTGTCGCTATCTCCCACGAGATAACTGCAGCCGATCCTGGCGGTCCTACTGGGAAATCCTACAACTGCAGTCAAGGAAATGGAATGCAAATGGCTAGCGATGAAATGGTCTTGTTTTTTTTGTAAACTACCACATAGTTAGACGAAGCGGTCGACCATGGTAATTTTCTCATATTCCCACAATGCTCCCCTTTTTGCTCTTACTCGCGCCACATACACAAACCGGCATCGGCATTGTGGAAAACAGCCTCCCATAAATCTCCCCTACACACAAATCTCATCTCGGGGAAATGCGAGTCCCCTATTAAAAGAGGAACCAGCGTCAGATGAATATCAGATGAATTTGCCCTATGAATAAAATTCCCCGGCCCTAGGTGATAATTACCTCGGGTTTATCAGCAAACTGCCATATTACTCTATTTTATATCTTACGAGGGCCAACGACCAGATGCCATTCTCGGGCATGCACGAACGATGAGAGAGAGATGAAGTCCCGCCCGTAAACCGACTGACAAACTTTAAGGCATCACCAAGAGTGCCGGCTGCAACGGAACGTAAATAATCCATGCGTGTTTATGTCTAATTTGTGCACACTGGCTTGAGGGCATTCCACTCGATACATGTCGATATTCATCCAAGGAAGAGGAAAACATTGGATTCCGTGCACATCAAATTTGTAGGGTACATCTTCCTGTTTAGAGGCGCAGTCGAGTGTAGCAAAGTATACATTCTGCTCTCCATAGCGCATATTGTGCACTGGAGTGAAGGTGAACGCAGGCACATCTGTTGGCGCTAAAGACAACTCGATTTATAATACATAGTATGTAGTCACTCTCCAGCTGGGATGGAAAGCAAATTCGCGTCAACATATGGCCGAGACTTGACATTTCCTCTGCGTGTGTACTCTGGCCGACTCCCTCGGAAATGTCAGCGCACACCGACCCGCGCTAAACGTGTTAAGGGTCTTATGAAAGGAAATGCGTCACACTGACAGAAGTCAATGCATTTAAAATATATATATATAAAAAAAATTAAAAAAATAAATTAATATAGAATTAATAATAAAAAATAAGAAATAAAAATAAACCTATATCACTAATTGCTCATTTGTCATTGTAACGGTGGCGTTCTTGTTGCATCTCCCTCCCCCGTAGAAGACGGCCCGATGAATATTCATGAGCCGGTTAGCAATAAGCCACAGGTTAATGAGCGGTGGGAAATGACTCATTACACGCCCGAAGCAGCAAAAATGTTCACACGCGTGTGCACGCAAAACGCACGGGCCACCAGACGCTCAACCCACGTGCTGCTATCTGCAGAGTTATGTCACCATCAAACCTTTTTTTTTGGTATTCCTCGGAACATCAAACAGATGTCTGTACGATATGATTAGAAAGCTCGCTCTCGAAATATGACCTCTGGGAGCAATATCCGATACAAAGTGTCCGATACTTTATGGGGCCTATCGTTCTAATTGCATTTCAGTCTTCCTTAACTGGTGCTAAACAGATCTGCTCTATGATGGGCTGTGCAAGTATCTGAGCATGGATTCCTTCAATGTCTATTTTTAGCTGCAAGCCTACCGAGGGCCTCGCTGCCTGGTTGGGAAAGAAACAGCAGGATCAGATTTTCTCTTAAAAGCAAATCATAAAACTGCCAGCAATATTGACTGGTGGAGGACCCTGCTTTTCTGAAGCTCAACACGAACGGGCATTTTTACGACTTTGTCCTAATCTTTTTTATTGCATTGTAAGTTAAAAATGTCCGCGTGGCTACTCCAGCGTCGCGGTAAGGCGCATTAATATCCGCCCTTGTCTGGCGCCTCGTTTTTATTCCGAATAACAGATGCCATCGGAGTCAGGGCTCGCCAGTGCAGGCTTAAGGCGTGCCAAGCAAGAGCGGAAACAAGCTGGAAATGCAGATGGAGCCATCTTGTATCGGAGCGCGTATGGATTTAGCCTAGCTTAACGCGCACGCTGGGAACTGGTGGGCTAATTACAAAACCAGCAACAACAAAAAAACAAAATACAGGTTGTTTCAGTTATGAATCTCCCTCCTGTTGTCAAGATTTTTGGATGGATTACTTTTGGCATTCTTGAGTTCGGTACCTTTCCGCCTCCGCGAGGACCGCGGCGCAGGATAGTTAGCTTCCGGGAAATGGGCGGACTTGTGATAGTGGCGTTAAGGTGGCGGTGGTGAGTGGTGTCTGGCTGCCTGTCAAGGGGGTCGTCAATGCTCTCCTCAGTGCAACAATGTGGAGGGAGAGTCCTGTCGCGTCATAGAGCCTGTAGGGAGAAAAAAACAAAATCACGTTGATAAAATAACAACATGTAACGTAATCAACACTGTTGTTTTTCTTGAGCGGCGTCGCTGTATTATTAGCCCGGCTTATCAAAGTGTCACATTTAAGCGCCTTCAAAAGCGTCGCGAGCCGAGTAGAAAAATAGTTACGGGAGTTATTGCGCTCGCAGAAGGGAGCCAAGGGAGGGAATTAAACAAGTAGCTCAAAAGATTGATTTGCTTTGCATTCACTTGTGCGCTGTGTAATTGTCAGGTGGTAACTCAAACGTAATCTTTTGCTTTTGTCTTCGGCGGCGGGAGAGTCGAGTCACACGAATTTAAGGACTTGATGAGACAAGCGAAAACTTACTGAATAATTGACTCATCTTGACTTTGACTTGTGAAACTCGACGGGAACCACATGACAAAGTCTTCATTGTGATACCTTACTGATATTTTTTTGTCTCCTATTCTGTTTTAAATACTTGACCGCTTATTAAACCTCCAAATTATGAGCGCCCAATTTGATTTCGATTGTATTTCCAGACAGCTCCCGTTTAGTCTCTTTTAGCTTCTCTAATTACTCTCGCATTTTGTGAAACTTCAAAAAAAATTAGGCTACTGTACAATGAACATAATGGTCCATCGGCCTTGTGTTCATTTGCAGCCGTCTGCTCGTCGGAATAAAGACAAGCTGCTTGCGGCTCGAGCCCGAGCCATCAATCACGTCCTACTTTATGAAATCAATTATCTGTTTTTGCCAAAACGAAATGGCTGAAACACGCCATGATTGGCAATTTGAGCTGGAAACATTTGCTCTTCACACTATTTCACTGGCCGGGGGAGACTTGAGCAATCCTCCCCACTTAGTCCATCAATCCTCTCTCCAGAACATGAGGAGACAGCACTTTTTTATTCTCGGTGCATCTCCCTCTTGCCCCTCGCTAACACTCTAATGTCTTCCCCAAGTCCCCCAAATGGAGGGTGAGCTGCGCTGACTCGGCTCCCTCTAAAAGCAAGCTGGGAACAGAACCGGGTCTTTGTCTTGCCATCTCTCTGCATGTCTGGGGCGACCAAGCAGCTGTCTTCTTAGCGGTGATTCTGTTCAATGCGCAACTCGGATGTGCCCGCAATACCCAGAGGGATCAATTACACAAGTTGGTACAAACCCAGAACCTATGCTGAAGGGGGAGCGTGGGGAGATCCCGTCAGGATCGTCTTCAATCGGTTCCACGGAGAGACGAACATGCAGATGATAAATTCGTGCGATTGCGTAAATATCCAAAAAGCAGACAGACAGCCGTTTAAGTCCGCGGTCTTCACGTGAAGGGTCAAATACTCGCCTGGACCAGGTCGAGTCTACCTGTACTTCACTGCGGACGCATAATTATCTTCTGCCCATAGAGGTATTGAGGATCGTCCCTCTCACCTGAGAGGTGAAAATGTCATGATTGCAGTCACGCCGCTGCTTCTCCGTTGCGGAACGTGCCGGCGATTCTGTGCGGCGGAATCGGCAGCACTCCACAATGCTTAGCGGAAGGAAAATTGGGTATTGACTCGACCTGCCACTGCGAGTTCCTACCGTGGGACATTTCCAACAGTGGAAGGATTCATTTATATTTCCATCACTGAAGCGGCCAACTGTGATTCTCCCGTCTTTTCAAGGACAGCTTAGAAATGATTTTCTAACTTTCTGAGTTGACATCCGACAATGAACCTGTACCAACAAAAGACGCGGTCACAACCGTATTGACTCGCCTCATTTCCATAACGTACCGGTGTTGACGATTTAAGTGCTTACTTCGAGGCCACTTAGAGCGACAAAAAACGGCACCTAATGCTCACCAGTACGAAAACAACTTAAGTAAGGTCGAATACTTTTTCTTTTCCGCCGCCACCGCAAGTCCTTCGTTGCTTTTTGTCTCGTCCCAATTGTTTGTCTTATTAGGCTGTCGCAAAAAAATCCGCCGGATCACCTGCGGTGATTTAGCTTTTTTCTCCTCTAATGGCGCAATCACTCTGCCTCCATCTCACTGAGCACCCGGCGTCGCCCCCCCATGCAGCAGAAAGCGAGACAGACAAAAAGAGAGAGAGATAGGGAGGCTTGTGTCGTTTCATCTGCCAGTCTGAAATGGCGGAGGGCACAATGCCGAGCATTCTCCGGGGAGAGCCTCACAAAGGCGAGGACGGAAGATGATGACTCAGATGGCATTTGCCAAAAGAGAGTGCTTTAGAATATAGGAAATAACAATCCGTACTATAAATAAGGCTACATTAAATTCTAGTCCCAAAAAATTCCGACCCGTAACATTGCCTCTGTTTGATATTTGTCCTTTTTGTCAGTCATTGCAGGTGAAAGTAACCTCGTTCAAAGCCTCACTGTCAGGGTCCATAATAAGCGCGCGCGTATCAATCTTCATGTTGTACCACGATCAATATTGTGGTTTTATTGAGAGGCCCGACACAAAGCAGGTTGAGACTAAGATGAATGAAGGGGTGGCGACGGGTGGGAGGGGGCGGAGCCTGACGTGGAAGAAACGAATGCACGGAAGCTATTTAAAATAGACGGAGAATATGTTTGGTCAATCAAGACACGCAAACTGCTTCCTGACATTTATCCAAAATAGCCCTTTATAGGGCTTGGGGGGGGGGGGGGCTGAGTCAGATCGGCTTCGTCATACGACCCCCCTCAGGGTTGAGCCCGCTTGTCCGCATTGATGTTTTCACACAAACACCTGACGGACAGGTCGGACATGCTCAGCCGAGCGTGCACGAGGCGCATTCAGCCTCCGGCAACGTCCAAATACGGGGCCAGTGTGGGCTTAAAGTCGGAAAAGGCCTCGGGGAAAAGGGCATTTGTTCAAATGAAGTAAATGCTTTTGCATGTTATTGTATCAAAGAGTCTGAAAGAAACACGGCGGTGGATGATTCCCGTCTGAAACTTAGCTTTGATGCTCTTTTAATGGGTATTTGGGGAAAAATCAAACATTCGCCCGACTTTCCTCGTCGTCCGTTTCGTCCCCGACACGGAAATTTTGAAAGGAATTTTAAACGGTGACCCATGACTGCTCGCTGCCAACTACTAAAATCCCTGACAGCGAAAGCCGCTTAAATATTCACGGCCAACTGGGGACAGTCGAGTGCGCGCGGCCGTCCGGCCGTTTGACGAGCTGTCGGCGGGCTTAAAGCGGCCAATGAGCCGAGCGGGAAATACCTGTCATCCCCCCCCATGACTGACGTCCTCGAGCGGGATATGAAAAGTACAAGTAGGCCGAAACGTATCTAGCGTTTCCGTACTCGCGTGCGGACTCTGTCAAATATAAAAAATGGACGCAGATATGTGGCCGGATAGCAAACGACTTTGTTGGCGAAACATCGAGCTGCTGTCACCCCGGCCGACGGCGAGCAGGTACATCCGTGTCGCGGTCGGAGCTAAGTCTCAGCGGTGCGGCGTAAACAAGTGAGTCACTTGACGACTAAATTATGATTTAATGATGCCCCGGCGGGCCTCGGCCTTTGCCCGTCCACGTTTGTAGATAAACTAGCCGGCTAGTGTTTCCGTGTGAAAGAAGTGGAAAAAGAACAAGATGTTTTCCCATCGGCATGTGAATTTCACCTTTTCCATATATTGACAAGAAAAGTGCCTCCCACTTTCTTCACACCATTGAGTGCTCGGCATTATCCCGAAAGGTGTCCTGCGTCGTCGCTCACGCGATCATTGTTCAATCACAAACATTTCTGCCACAGCGGGTAATTTCGAAGATGAACCGAGATGAGGATAATCTTAGCATTCAAACCTTAATGATTGTTAGGTGTTTACAAAAAAAAAGGAAATAAGAGGAAGCATTTGAAGAGATTTTATTTGGAAGATGGGGGCGGCCTGAGCTTACCGTAGTTGTCTTGACTCGGCCTCCTGGCTGCGTACAAGTCCAGCCGGATTTATTGACTAACAGGTCGCAGCCCTCGTCGTCCAAACACGGCACCATCTCGCACCACTGCTTTTTCCGAACAATGGCGGCTGTGGAGAAAATAGAGAGAACGATTAAAGTGGCGGTGGTGGTGGGGGTGAGCGAGACAGCCTAAGATTAGCATAGAGAGAAAAGCGGAGGGATGCGTAAGGGTTGAACATGATGGAAAAACGATGGCAAGGGCGAGATAGAGGATGGGAAATACTCAAAAATAAACATACCACTGTAAATGTCGGCGGGGGGGGTGCGACGATTGGACGAGATGAAGAGCAATGAAGCGCGCACACAATTGAAAGATATGAAATGAGGGGCTGACAGTGAGAGATGAGGCCAAGATGGCCGCAATCAGACAGATGGAGAGCTCAATGCATTCAGTAGAAAGACAACAAATAACACCAAATTGCGCAATTTATGCGTCATTATGCCATTCCTGTAATTCGGCTGCACATGGTGGAAATTATAACCTGCTCCAAATTGGGTGTGATTTTGTGCAAGAAAAATTGTATGGTAGTCTATGGTAGATGAAATGAGAAATATAGGACTTTTTATTTTTATTTTGGGAGCACATAATATGAATTAAAGAAATTCTTCCAAAGTTCAAAATGTCGCCGTACAAACGACACCTCAAAAAAAAAAAAAAAAAAAGCACATCAGCCTTTTTGAAACATTTTTTTCAAAACATTCAAAAAAACCTGAGAGCACTTTGAAGTTAAATAGACATTGACAAACGTCTTTTCTTAGCGGTGCACAAAAGCACCGCCGCGTCTAATGGCAAATTTGAGCGGAGAAAAGGATGAATTGAAAGTGAAATTGGACGTCATGAACGAAGATCCGCATTTACACCCCCCCCTGCAGAGATGGCAAAGAAAGTCGAGCAATAGCCGCACATCCGAAATTAAGCCAGAGTAGCCTTAATTGCTCCTGTTGGCAACTTTAAAGGTGCTGGGAAAAAAACAAAGTGTGATGAGTGATTCACTCTGGCACACTGACACGGAAGAGCAGTTTGAATCATTTGAAAAAAAAAAAAGCGATCGATCCATTCAGCGCCGCGGGGGGCAACCGACACCGATGTCGTGCTGGGCGCTTATGTGTTCTCACTCAGTTTTTTTTCTTTTTCTTCTTCTCCCCACCAGGCCGTTGCCATAGCTACGCACCCGTGTCATGACAAAATAGATAAGTGATTCGAGAAAGTGAATATTGAACTGAAATGCTGTGAAATATTTCGATTTGGAAATATGTACTTTTCGTGGCTAGCGGTGAACAGTTGAAATATGCACCGTAGTCGTTTACAATAGCACAGAGTCGGTGTTAGCAATTTCGCAATTTGCTCCGCGGTGCCTAAAAGAAGGTTTCATCAGCGTCGAGGACATTATTAAAGCCTCCGTCGGGGCGTTTATCTCCCCGCCAAATGGTCGCTCACACTCGTGTCAACAGCCAGCATCTTGGCCTAATAAATTCCGTCTCATCCCATGCCAAGGCGGTGAATGATGGGCCTTGCGCAAAGGGGAGGAAGGGGGGGGGGAGAGCGGCAGACAGATCTGATCTCGCGTGATGAATGCGGCCGGTGCGCCACTCCAAGATGAAGCGTTTTGATAATTAGAAAGGAGACAGATTGGTTGTGACCCAAGCAGGTGAGCAACATCTTTGTTTGGAATCGTATGGGACGCCGCCTTGATTCGCGATAAAGCTGTTTTGAGTTACCACCGTTGTCATAAAATATATTACACTTGTATCTCAAGGTGTCACTGAGAGACAGGACAGGCTAGGCTAGGCCAGGACAGGACATGTGCGATGATGCATTCCTGAGGGAATCGCACTTTTCTACCAAGTCCATTTAAATAATGCGCCATTTCCGCAACACCTTTCTATGCATGGGGAAAAAATAAATAAAAATCACACCGTCGAAATGACTACAAGGCAATATTTGCATGTATACGTTTATTGAAGCCATGATTGCTTCAAGGTTGCAGTTTCTGCCACTCGTATTGGTTAGCGCAGAGCAGCAGCATCAAATCAACATTATTCATCATTCCCCTCCTGCGATGAGCTGCTTGTAAATTGGAGCTGGCGCATACAAATAAGCATCCTTGTGTGTGTATGTGTGTTTTCTTCTCCTCACTCATCATCAATTCACTCCCGCACACCTCCTCCTCCTCTTCCTTCTCCTCACTAATGCGCCGCCATGTTGCTCAAACTCAGACGAGTCAAATAACCTTTTCAGCCAATTCACTGTGTCTTCATTTTACCTGAAGTACGATGAATCTGCCAGGGTTTTTTTTTTTCTTTTTTCTCCCCGAGCTCCTCGTCCTACTGTAAGAGTAAAATGTCCCAGCGGTACATGCAAGCAAGCAAGCAAGCTGAGGCACACAAAAGAGACTGCTCCCTCCCATCATTCTCCTTTTATTGGTTGAAAATTGGCAATTTATTCCTACTCGGCTCTGCTTGAGCAAGTGATAAACATCAACAAACCATATGGAGAATCCGGAATATTTTGCATGGACTCTTCTGACTGGGCAGGCAGCACCGATGCTAATCGACTTCTTCAGTCTTCCCGAACTTCACTCACTTTTTTTGATTCCATTCCTCCAAAGTTTTCTGTCACACAATCAACTTTTTACTGGCATTGCTCGTTCAAGTCAAATATTAGCCCGAGCCAAACTAAACGGAAAAAATATGTCGTAAATAGATCATTTTCAGCCCGATCGAGTGAAATCAGATAATTCCCCGTGGCGCAGATTTGTGCTGTAGCGGTACTTTATCATACCGTCCAAGAAGTTTTTTTTTTTCCCCCGCCTGGCAAGGACAAGGCAAAGTCGTCGGCAACACTCGCCAAGTCTTTCCTCACGCTTCCTTCTTCGCAGTCAACAAGGGAGGCGCTAACATCATTTCACGCCAAAGACCAATAAAGAGCGTGAGAGAACGAGAAGTCTCGGTACGCACGGTTCGATCTTCGGCTTATTATTTAGCAATTTTTTTTTGTGCGACGCCATTGTGGTTTGGTAACCGGCGCTTTGTGTGGCGTGACATTGCTTCAGGCAGGTGTTTATTTTACCGCTCGTGCGTATGTGCGCGGTGACCATCAGGTAGCGGCGATATCGTTCCGTTGCAGATGCGCGCTGACATTTCCACGACAACACTAAACCCCCCCTGATTTGTTGACGGGCGCATTTTGCGCACACGTGAAGCGGAGGCCCGGCGGCTCGGTGAGCCAGAGGAGGAAATGTCAGCGTGAACAAGCACATGTGGGAAATGAGATCATTTAACACCAGCGTCTGCAGAGACGGCGCCGCATCAGCAACGAGCGTTGCACTCTTGACATGGCGCTTTCGCATCTACGGCCACGTCGACCTCGTTGGACATGTCGCTACATATTCCACCATGGAAATTATAATGGAAATAAAAGTGCGTTATTGTAAGTAAAACGATCAATAAGATAAACTAGAATTTGCAATTTCTGGAGAAATTGCGTGTGAAGGCGAAGACACTTCACACTATTGTTATTACGGGCTTCGAACTCACGACGTTGAGGGTGAAGTCTGAAAAATAACGGCCAAGTGAGATTCGAACCCACTAGGGAAAATGGCTCGTGTTGAATGTGCCATTCTCTACTTACTGAGCTAAACAGTGACTTACTGTTGATGCGGTGGAATGATGCTAAATGATGAGAAATAAAATGATTAAATGAGAAATAAAAATGGTAAATTAATTATGATGATGATGTTGAATAAAATAAATGTTTAAAATGATGTGTTAAAATTAAATGAATAAATGAATGAATAAAAAATAACGGCCAAGTGAGATTCGAACCCACTCGGGAAAATGGCTTGTGTTGAATGTGCCATTAAGAATGAATGGGGATTTTAAGGAACTAATTTGTTAATTACGCAAAAACGGTAAATGTTATGAACAAAAGAAATGGTAGCAAACATGCCGTGGATTTTTGGAACGTGTGAAAGTTGGAATGGGGTGAATCGGTTAAAGCATGTGGGAGTAGTTAGGTGTCAAAAAAGTGGGAGGAATAAAGTAGGATAATAAGAAGAAAAAGAAGAAAAAGAAAGTAGAATAACAATAGTGTGAAGGCCTTCGCCTTCACACTAATAATAATAAGAAGAAAAAGAAAGTAGAATAACAATAGTGTGAAGGCCTTCGCCACTAATAATAAAGTAGAATATCAATATGTTAAGTAAAATGAAATAAAAATACATACGATAAATAACAAAATAAAACAAAATAAAATGAGATAAAATTGAGACTCAATCTGTTTGGCGTCAAACACATCGTGCGACGACAATCCCGTGATGCGTGCGACGCTAATGAAGGCGACTCATTTGAAGATGATGGCGAATGACACGCTGACATACTTAAGTTTGAACGAAAACATCATTCTCCGTCCCCCGCAGGCCGCCACACAAAAGTAACGTCATTAGTTTGCCTGGCGATTCGCCGATGATGGACGTACTCACGGAGGATTTTGCTCGCACGTGTCTCTGCCTTTCGAGAGTTTGCCTCCCTAATATTGTCCGCTTAGCCTTCTCCACCTCTACATCCAAACTAATCCGCCTTAAATTATGCATAACCTTTACTTGGCTGAGGCCCGTCCACCGATAAATCTGTTTATTCCCTTTTTCCCCACCCTTATAAATTGTGCTAAACAAATTCCAATTAAGTGAAACTGCAATACGGCGTGAATAGTAATTTGCCGGCGAACCGTCCCCGAAGACGATAAGACCACAATCATCTGTGTTTATATCCAAGGCAGCTTATGGCAGTTTTTACTGAAAATATCTTTAGTGCTTGTTATCGGGTCAGCACTCCGCACCGTACCTGTTCCTGTACTCCATTACTACGATTGATTTCTTTCTTTGACTTTTCACATGACATTTCTAAAGGAATTGCACTTGTCTCCTATCAGCAATGAATGATAGCAGAGGGCAGAACCCAATCAACCCAATCCGGACCCGGACAAGTCAGTCCCATAACCTCCCGTGACCGATAACCAAACCAGAGTTATGGAAGGCGAGTTATATATTTAGAGTAATGACGGGCCGAGCACCTTTCCTCGTCCGAACCGTGACCTCCTCTCTGTTCATTTGCCTCCATCGTGTTTTCTCGTAGCAGGAAGCCATCTATTTCGCACTCCTCCGCAACTCCTCCGCGCTCTTTGCCAGAAAAACTGCAGCGTAACCCATCAAGATCTGCCTGCGTGATAGATTTTTATGGTCTTTAAAAAAAAAAAAAAAAAAAAAAAAAAAAACACACAAAAACTCGATGCCAAAACTTTTCCACTTATGCTTTTGATGCATTGGACAGAACTAAAATTGCTCGGTGCCTGTTTCGGTCGGCGGGGGAACGAGGTAGAATCGACTATATCATCCCAACAAGTCGATGTAATACGAATATCCCGTCATTGGTAGCCGTCTGAACCTAGCATCGTCTCCCTCGTATATTCCCGCGTCTTGTGGACCGCACTTTTGTGGTGTAGCCGACTTGCGGAGGCTGACATTTCAGAGGATCAGCGTAGATCAATAGCAAAGGTCAGGAAAACAAGAACCCCACGTTGGTCGCCACGCACGGTACGGAAGCTTCGCCCACGGTTCTCCGTCGTGGCTGTCTAAGCGGGTTTTTAAGTTTTAGTTGGCGAGGTTGAGGTAAACACATGTTGTCAGTTGGCAAGGCAGCTATTCTGAGGTCCATCATGTGGACTGAAGGGGAGGGGGTGGGGGGCAATCTGAACCCTGGATTGTAAACAACAAAATCGATAGCTCATTTGTCATTAACGTTGGAAGGAAGCAGCTTTTGGGAGAGATGCACTTTTCCCAATCCAAATGAACCAATCATTCTTTGTTCTCCCTCGGGTGGTGAGGAAGTCTCCAGTTTTCCATTCCTTGCCAGCATTTTTAATCAACCTCGCTTGGCTCACCTCTCACAATTATTATTATTATTATTTTTTTTTTAAATTACCTCCCTATAGCAAAATATAAGCGGTTACATTTCCTAATTTAACATGTTTGATATTTTTACCAGCTTCGACAAAGTGCTGGTGGGTTTTTCCGAGCGCTTTTTCTTGTTCTTTCCGGCTTTTTCATTGACACATCTGTAGTGAAAGGAAGGAGTGGGTGTCGAGTGGGAGGGGGAGAGCGCTTTCTGCCGTTCTGCACTGATGCTGTTTTGTAGTTAAGTGGAAGAAGGGCCCGAATGTTTCTGCCACATGGCCGCTGATGCTGAACGGCACTGGCAGGTGGATTATACCTCGTGCCGCTCTGTCCCCGGACAAATTTACAGGTAGCCCCCAAACACGGCACACGGGAGAGCTGGCCTATCTTCCCGTTCCATTTTTTTGTTGTTGTTAATGCACACCAACTGCTGGTCAGAGCCAAAAATCTGATAATCATCCATGTTTTTGTAATGCGTACAGACGCCATTGAAAAGGTAAAGTGGGGGTACAAGTAGAGTTGATCTTTTTTTTTTTTTTTTTTTCCCAGTGTAGATGAATGGCAGATAAGCGGCCACTCAGAGGGAATCAGCCAAACTCGAGCGTTTTTGAGTGGGCAAGTGCTATTTTAGGGCACACAAAAGCAAAGCCGTGAGGGACCAAGGGCCATTAGTAAAAGGAAGAGACTTTCAGGCTAGAGATAAATATGCCGCTTTAAAAACATGCACCTCTTAAAAATAGCAACGTCTGACTAGAAAATGCGGATAGAGCGGCATTATAACATAAGTAATGGAAATCCCAAATTATTACGTCCGTCTTTTTTTCGGCAAACCGGATTATCAGGCGTCGTCTCAACGGACGGGTCTTCTTATTGGAAATTTCCATCATCGGATTAGGAGGCGCATTGCTGCACATTAAGGGAAACAAAAAAGTACAGCAGATGAGTCAAACTTTTATCCACCTTCAATCCAAATATTTGTCCATCTTTTTTTTTTTTTTATTGTGCCTGATTTGCTTGTACTTATTGCCTATTGTGCAACTCAGTAGCTCACCTTCCCTTGCTTTTATCCACACACACGGAATAAAGTCTCCTTCCTCCCTCGCTATAAGTCAGGCCTCTGGTGGCCTGCTCCCCGCGGGCTCGGTGTAACCGCCCGTATTGACTTTGTCCTGTCTCGGGAGATGGCGGCGTCTCCCGCGGGACCGGCGCTCTCCATGCGCGTATCACAAAAACGAGTCCTCACTCTACCTTCACACACTTAGGACATTTTTGTAAAACCAATGTGCATTGTGTTTATTTGCCGCAATTCTCCCGAGGACCTTCACGTTCACTTCTGCACGAATTATTTTGATTTCCAAACACTTGTCAAGTCCCCGGGGAACAACGCAAACAGACAATCCCGACGAGAAAATGGAGAGAGTAGAAAACTGTCCGACACGTTTCAGCCACCTTTGCCCCTTTTCAAAGTGCCCGCGCCTTTGTGTTGTTCCTTGCCTGACAAAACCTCTGGCCTCACTTTAGCCTGCCAGAGATTTGCAGGAATCCACACACAACCTGACGTGAACCTTCACCCCCGCACGTCTTAACATCTATCAGTCGTGATGTTCCTTGGGCGCCCTCGCATCATTCCGCCGACTCCCGTTCCAACAAAACGATTCGCGGATGGAATCGTTCGGTGTTGCCTCCAACCCGCGCACCAAATTTCAAACGCCCGTGCCGTCATGACATGTTGACACCGGCGTCTCCGGTAAATAGCCCGGCTCACCTCTGTGAGTGTATTATTAATAGAGAAGGACACAAAGTTAATCTGATGAAGTGAGATGGAGAGGCAAGAGAGGGAGAGAGGGGGGGCGGGCGAGCGAGCCGACTGCATTAGAGCACGTGTGATTTATTCGCCCCTCTAGGTGAAGGAGACCCCATTTGTATTCATTTGCCTTTTATTTTTATCCCGGATTCATCTGGCCTTCACGTGCCTGTCGCCACCACGCTAATATTATTTTGGCCATGTGCGGCTCCATAACAGGCTCTTATAAAAATTGCCCCAGTGCGGCAGCAGGATGCACGGGAGGAGGGAGGGGTACTGGGTTTATTTTATATCATTCATCTGATTTGATTCAGTTTATTTTTTATGGGAAGATTAAAAGTCTCCCAGGGACAAGACGGTGAGAAAGGTGGGGATAATGATGTCTGTCCTATAGAAACGGCGAGACGGGGGCATGCAAACACAAACGCTCAGGCACATTTTTTTTTTTTTTTTTTTTTTTTACAAGCCTGCCACACACACAACAGACGGCCTGGCTTTTTTTTTTTTTTTTCCTTTTAAGGCTGTCAAGGTGAGCCAGTGGTGCTCCAAGCCAAGGGCAAAGACAACAGTGACCACCAAGCTCCTTTTTGCAGAGCAATTAGATGGAAGTGGAGGCTGATCGCAGTTGTGTCAAATAGAGGAAGACGGAAACAAATAAAATAGTAATAAATAAAATAGATAAATAATTCTTAAATTAATTTTTGCTGCACTCTTGATGCAAAACTATGCAAAAAGATAAAGGAAATAATACTAATAATGAATAGGTAAATAAATAAATGAGTAAATATTCTTAGATTCATTTTTGCTGCACTCTTGATGCTAAGCGACGCAAAAGAAACGAGAGGGCGATTAATCTCCAGCAAGAGAGCAAAAGCACATATTTCCCTCGATGGCAAATGATTCTTTTTGAACATGTGATGATTTTCTCTCAACAGGATGTGAGCATGTTTTTTAATGACCCCTCTTTCTCTGTCTCTCTCTCTCAGGGTTCTGTTCGCCATCCGTCCACCCGAGTGCACCCAGCTGCGCAGCAATTACAGGTGGGTTCGCAGACGTGCACAATAACCAGACGCATGCATTATTGAACCAAGCCGCTCCGACACGGAATTGCTAAGCCGACCAATAAAGGCAAATTACCAAAGACAAAAACAGAAAAAAAAACTCGGCGCGCCCCGATGACAAAACGCCATTGCGGTAATGAACAGCATCATTTCTTAAAATGGGAAGGGAAGCGGAAAGTTGCGTCCATCAACTTGCGGGTAAAAGCAAAGAGGGAAGAGACGGAACACAACATTGACTACCTAATTATGCATTTTATCATTTCAGTCACAATAGAGTGCCTCCTTTTTTTTTTTTTTTGCCCCTGCACAGCAGTGCGGCTGTTGCTCTGCTGCTTCTTTAATAACAGAGATAAAGAAAAATCACTGGCACGCTTTATTTAGCTTCAAGCGCATTACTTCCCGTCTACGGCGCACGTGTGTAACAACCACGCTAGCCTGAAAATTAGCCGACGTGCGCCTAATGGTACGTCACGAGGCAATGGGCCGCAACCTTTGTACGAAACAACGCGGTCATTGCGGGAAATTGTCTAATTGGCCTGAAAATTATTATTTGTTATTTACATATAACACATTTGCTCATATTTACTCTCATCTATACTCGGCGCGGTGGAATCCGATTGCGGCGAGGGGAACTCGACAAACCATTGGCCGGCCTTATCTCGCCTTCCGTCAAGAAGTAGCAATAAAAGTCCATTTGCGGTCCCGCGGGGTCGCCGCTCTCGCTGCGTCACGAGACCACGCCAAGACACGAAAGATGGAATTACTGGAGAACAAGCTGTCTTGTCGCATATTGCAGCCAGAAGGAGAAACGTTTAGATGTGTGCACGGCGCTCTGAGTCAAGTCTTAGATGCTATCCGATGACAAGCTAATGGTGGAATTATGATAAGAAAATGAGGCCTCCGTCTGTACAAACAATTTTATCTTCTTTTTGTAATGTTGGCGACCAGACTGTGAACGTTTCACGCGAGAACATTGTCCATTCATCGCTCACTGGAAAAAAAAACAACAACAATGCCGAGCCACATGTATCGAACCGCCATGACAGATTTGACGTCTTCCATATTCACACTGGCGCAATCCATAATCTGTAACGACGGCGTGCGTGTCACTATTCATTTGTTCAATTCAGACAATCGATCGTTTTTTGGGGCGGGTACAGAAATGGGCCGCTATGTGTCGACGTGTCAATTTCAAGGTACACCGCCTTGCGATAAGAAGAATATTGTCAGGCATTGCCATGGCAACCGCAGATTATCTACTTTAGCCCACGACAATGTACGCCGTTGGAGTCGGGTATTATCGTTACAATCTTTGTCACTTCATAGAAGGGGGAAAAAATAGTCTTAGTTTAAAAGAAGGGAGCAGGTAAGGTGAACTCGCACTTAAAAAAAACAAAAAAAAAACGATTTGCTTCCCAATCTTGACACCACCCAGCCCTTTCCCGCTTCGGCCCTGAGGCGCCGGCACAAGCAGTAATTATTAATTAATTGTTTTTCGCCCGTGGCCAGCCGGCCGGGCGAGCGGACAGACGCGGCCCCTCGGATGTGTGCTCACAGCAGGGGAACTGTTCACTTCCAATTAGACCGGCAAGGTGGAGAGCACGGCCCATCAAACACTCAAGTGCTAGTGAGCCGACTTCTGGGAAACAGGGAGCGCTTCGGCCTCATCACCTTACTTGACAGGCTTCGTTTCCGACAAAGAATTGCACTCAGCTCGAAAACTAAACGTCATCGGCAATGAAATGAGGACCGAGGCGTCGCTCGTTTAGATGGCACGCGGAGGCTTCGGTAACGACGGCGCCGTCAAGAAGCCCAAAAAGAGCGGCAAATTGTCCGCGGGAATATTTAGCCGGTTTTGTTCTCGTTCAAGATGGATTAATGAAAATAAAAGACACGCGGGCGGCAATGTGAGCCACCGCGGGGCATCAATAACCCCGTGATGTCACCCAGCACCTGCGTCCACTTCATCACCTGGTAAATTTATGCCGGCCGAGACGGAGCGCCCGGGCTGGGGAGGATATCAGAGTAATGCAAGTTCCTTAAAAGGCCGTTAAATGTTGTTCAATATAGTTAAGGTCAGTTTCAGGTAGAATTTAAAAAAAAAAAAAAATTATTTTAAATTTTAACTAGAATTTGCAATTTCTGGAGAAATTGCGTGTGAAGGCGGACACTTCACACTATTGTGGGACTCGAAATCACGACGTTGAGGGTGGAAGTCTGATGCTCTACCTACTGAGCTAAACAGTGACTTACTGTTGATGCGGTGGAATGATGCTAAATCATGAGAAATAAAATGATTAAATGAAATAAAAATGGTAAATTAATTATGATGATGATGTTGAATAAAATAAATTATTAAAATATATGTTAAAATTAAATGAATAAATGAATGAATAAAGAATAACGGCCAATGTCAGATTCGAACCCACTCGGGAAAATGGCTCGTGTTGAATGTGCCATTAAGGATGAATGGGGGATTTTAAGGAACTAATTTGTTAATTACGCAAAAACGGTAAATGTTATGAACAAAAAAAAAATGGTAGCAAACATGCCGTGAATTTTTGGAACGTGTGAAATTTGGAATGGGGTGAATCGGTTAAAGCATGTGGGAGTAGTTAGGTGTCAAAAAAGTGGGAGGAATAAATTGTTTAATAAGAAGAAGAAGAAGAAAAAAAATATTAATAAAGTAGAATATCAATAGTGTGAAGGCCTTCGCACAAGCATCCTTTTGTTGCATTTTCATGCTTGTCATAATCCAAAACACAAACCAGCTCAGTGTTTCTCTTTGCGTCTGTGTAAACCCACAAAGAAACTAATTTCATAGCAGCTACTCTACTGGGAGAGCGAGAGAGAGTGCGAGAGATCTGCACTCATATTAACACAATGCAAACAAATAGAAAAAGGGATTTGAGATGCTCATTTGGGAGTGCGGTTTGTTCTCATTCTCTCGCAAAGCCGCTTCCAAACTCTGCTACAAGCTCACGCAATAATAAATTATTCCCGACAAACAGATGTACAAAAATTATTGTTTTTTTTATTCCCCCAGAATCGTTTTAACATTCCCGACGTGTCCAATCTGTTTTCAAAACGAATAAAAGAAGCAAATAAGCTTTCAAAATAATATTTACCTCAAGAGTATGAATCGTAATAAAAAAAGCGTTTGACAAATGCAAATGTTGACTTTTTAGATTGAAATTCCACTTCTCTGTTAGTGAGGTAGTCTTGGGGTAAGAGATGTTCTTAAGTCTAATGGTGAACACTGGTATTACAACTTCAAACTGCCCGTTTTATTTTTGAAAATTAATCAAATGGTGTCTAACGTCGCCTCTGCTTTATGCTTGTTTTATTATCTACTTCTACACCAAAGCTCTTCATTTCAACGCTAAATGGCAGACGCAAACACAGACGCACAAGCAACCCCACGCTGATATAATAAGAGTGAGATTGGTTCATTTTATAACATATCGGCAGCAAATTGAAGGGGGGGCGGGTAAACGCTGTTTTTTTTTTTTTTTTTTGCTCGATGATTAATTATGAGAATGGAAAGAAAAGCAGACGCGAATTAAAGCAAATCATGCACGCTAACACCAGAAAGCAATCGAGCGTGCATTTCAAAGGGGAAAATGCAATCACTCTGCAAATGAAAGATTATCTCATCCCTCTAGCTTGGATAGAATAGCAACCTGGAATTCTGAATTGGAAGCTTTCCAACAAGACAATATATTGAGGCGGCAGGCTGTTCGACTTGAATGAGATTAGATAGATAAATATAACAAATAAAAAAAAGGAAATAAAAAATAACAAATAAATAAAAAAGAAATGAAAATAAATAAAAACAAATAAATAGGCGCCATGTAATTTGTGTCACGTTTGCAAAAGGAGAAGGGGTCTACCTCAGGGCTGCAGTACCCATCTGCCTGCCCCCTTGCACCTCCTTCGACAAGACCGCAGCCCACGGCCATCAGCTTGCACGTGAATGTAAAATAGTGCAAGGGGAGATTTAAAATAAATAAATAAAGGGGTGGTCAAAAGTCATAAAACAGCATAGAATGGACTGCGTGCTTTGCATTACACATTCTCCAGCAAACCATCTTTTTCTAGTCCGGCTCCCTCCGGAGTATAGTTCCATTTCCGTGGTAGTGGCTAGCTTGCTAACTGGCTGCTAGAGCTGACATGACATGTTTCCCCAACAGACCCCTGTGCCCATTGGCCCCTCCTTCCCCCCCGGGATCAAATCAAGCCAGTGGCTTGATGCAGTATGATTGCAGCACTGGTAATGTCTAAAAGCCCAGAGAGAGTCACTCTGAGGCATGCTGTTGTTTCTAGCACCGCCCGATTCGCGGACAACATGCCAGAGACGAGGATCACACTTGTAATACCGCTTAATGCATCTTAGCGTTTGTATGGAAATGAGCATGCAGTCATTCACACGTCGGAGCAAAAAAACAAAAAATAAGTCTTTGAACCGAAAGACCGTATCAATAATAGATGACGTGAGATTCCTTAGTTCCTTCCGAACGTTAAAATACTTTGGAAGAGGCTTTGCTTTCAACACGGCGGTTGGGCAGACGATGCTGTGCAGCGTTCCAAAAATAATGTAGCTTTGTCCATGTCAGTGACGTACAGTGACAGGGGGAAGAATAAAATGTTCTTCCGCTACATGGCAGAAGGTCCAATTAATCTGTAATCTCGGCATTCGTGCGAGAGAATAATAGATCTTTTCATATTGTCGGCGAACAATAGACGTCGGGGTACTTCCGGGTGGCACAAAGCAACGTGACTCCCACTGACCCGAAAGGGATGACAAAGCGAAGTTGCGCTGGTGGGATTTAGCGACAGCTCCGTAGCATGCTATTCATTTCACCAAGCAATCGCTAACAGAGCGACACTTATCGAAACTCGGATTCAAATGACCTCGTCATTACCCGGGTTCTTTGTTTACTTGCGTAACGGATGACACCATTCCGCTTTTTTGGTGCTCAAACACGCAGCTGACAAGTGACTGCCAGATAAGAGCGGCGCATTTTGCTTTGCGAGCGTTGAGGGCAGAATAGAAGCGCCGCGTTCTCCCTCTGACTCTTACTCAAAAGTCATCAAGCTAGCACAGAGATAAAGGGGAGGAAATTACAGATAGGCGCCGTCGTCTTCAAAAACAAGGGCGAAGTGAGGGAGGGTTTCCAAACAGACGCAAAAAGAAAACTCAATCCCCTTTTCAACGTGACCGTCTTTGTCGCCATTAAGACACGGTGACCTGGAAACGGCAAGAGCTTGTACGCGGCGGCTATGGATTAGCCCGGAATGACCGAAAGGACACAGACGGGAGGTGTCGGCAAAAGAAGACCTTCAATGACTCGGGTGGATTAGAACTGATTGAATTCCTATTTGCGACATTCCGGGTCATCGGTGGCGGCGCTGATTCTCTCTCACTTTCTAACTGGGAACAAATAAGACTTGCACATTTGCATGGCAATAATAGCAAGGCTTGGGGTTTTTGAAATATAACCCGCAATAAAGTTTTTATTTCGACGGGAGGCAATATCGTCGAGCGGGAAATTGTAAATTACAAGCATCCTCGCAAAACAGCGTGCACACAAAGTTTGCTTTTATGTCCGCGGTAGGCATCGCCGTGCATACATTTGATGTTTTTCCTATTCCGGTCAAGCGCTTTGATCAATACCAGGAAGTCGAATGTTGACGAAGCATTGATTCATCGGTGTAAGAGTTGTCAAAATAGATGAAATTCCAAACCGCTGCTATCTTGCTGAGGGAAGCGTCGCCACAAAAAAAAATATATATATAGCGGAGTCATCGTTTTATTCGACAGGTTTGTACTCGGGATGAATGTTTGCTTGACTTCTATTTCGGCGACTTTTAATGTGCTCGGAATGAGTCAAACGCCCTTTCGAACTTAGAAAAAGGAGGTGAAAAAGCAAAGTTGTATTATCCAAAGACGTGATTTTTCTTGCATTGCCTTTAACTGACACGTCTTTCTTTCGAGGACTGCACTGCTATTAGCCTTGGAATTATATCAATTTTAGATCACGAGCTAAGAAATACTCAACTCGAGAATTTAAACTTGATACTTCCGCAATGCCCTTGAATGACATGTAAATTGCTTCTTTTCATTTCTTGCTTTCAAGTGGAACCTGACTTTCCACGTTTGATAAATACGTTGTACTCGCGTTCGCCTCGGAACAAGCGCGTTAGCCTTACCATCCACGCAGGCGGGTCTGGCTCTCGTGGTTCCCGCGATCTGGCCCTTCTTGCAGGCACAGCGGGCCGTCTGCCTGGCGATGGTCCGCCGCGGTTGGCTGCTGTCCCTGTCCAGCGTCACAATTTCACATGTCCCCGCCGCCAGCTGGCCTGCGAACGACAATACACGGCAGGAAGCGAGGTCAGACACACACACAAGCGGACACGGGGGCAAGATCCAGCAATCTGCTTTTGCGACGATCCCGTGACACTTTCTGTCACGTCACCCGGACTGTTCGGAAGTTAAGCTACTTCGCTGCTAGCGTGAGTAACACGCGGTCGTCAAGTGGTAGCATGTAGCGTTGTCGTGCTAGTAAGGATACGGACCGCTCAAATGACTTTCCATAGCTTCAATCAATCAGTGGCATCGCTTTGAAGGTAATACAGCTATTAGCCATGAAGGAACCGCATGAATACTGATGAACTTTGTAATTGCACCGGAGCAACCCCCCCCCCCCCCATCACACACACTCCATGTATTCAATCAGGTGACCTTTGGCTCCGTAGCCAGGCCCTCGCTGCTCGCAAATTAACCTTTGTGTGTGTATGGAAGCCCCGAGGCCCCATGCTGGAGAGGCTTACCGGGACCTAATTGTGATTGGCAAGAGAGCGGAAGTTGTGATTAAATCTGGACTCCAGTCGCCGACACTCGGCCGCTCGGCTTAATGAACTGAGCCGCGAGGGGTCACACCTGGGGTAATGAGGATCCATCAGGATTCATGCACACGGCGCCCGAGACCGTGACACGGCGCCTGTGCATAAAGCGGAAAGTTTCTCGAATTAGGGTTCCCTCGCTACTTTTAATGGCAAGATTAAAGTGCTCACCTGCTTTTCGACTGAATTCCTAGAGCCAACTACGGTGCCACCCGTGAACATTTTGAATAAATAAACATCCCCTAACAGCTTGGAAGAGTTTGAACTGTAGAATAAGGAAGATAGATAGCTAGAGAACCTCAAGGATTTTCTTTTTTTTCAAGACTTTGAAAGCCTTTTCTGCTGATAAATTGTTCAACTGTGTGGCGTTTTCACTTCAATAGGCGTAGGTTCACCTCAAAAAGTGGTGCGGTGCAAAGTCGTACATCGGTCAAAACACGATTTGGCCTTTCTCAGTCTTTTGCTGTCATATTTCGAGGTGTCACAAAAGCAATCAAATATTAGCAGAAAAGTCACAAAAACAGAATCCACCCCGAACTACTAAATAACCTGCAAATAGTTTGTTTTGATGTTCTCTTTTGGCATTGAAAGAATTCTCAAATGGTCAGACGGTTCGTAGCGTCGCGCGAAATACGTAGACGACCGTGACAAAGACTCGTGAGACTTATGCAGACTGAACACAAGATCACTTTGTTCAATAATGCACGTCAACAATATCAAATGCGCCGCGTCTTGGGAGATCAAGACGCTACCTTCCACCTTCATCGCCGCCCCCTTTCCTGTTTACTTAACTTCCTCCTCCGCCTTCCTCGTCGCAAGCGCTCTGCCTTCTCAGTCTGATGGCGGATAATGACTTGTCATCTAAACTCCAGCGCGGCTGGCGACGTTTTCACGTTTAACTTCCCGCTACCCACCGACTCGCCCACGTTTCATCAAGCAGAGGCCTTGCGCCGGCGCTGTCAGAGCTCCGGCTGTCAGCGAAGCTAAATTAATATCCTCTTAATGCTGCGTTGCACTCTGTCCCTCCATGAGTGCTTCTATAAGGGAATGAAAACAAACATTTTCGTGTGTGGGCATGACTGTATCTGCGTGTTTTGATATTTGACGGCAATAAAATCAGCCTCATTTGGTCACCATTAAATCTGAATCTCCAAAAATAGAAACATTGAAAAACGTCGTTCTCTTGTAGAGTTGCGACATTTCCCGGGCTGTAATACAAAGTCGTTTTTATTTCAATGTGACTTGAAGAATGAAAATCTTTTTTGAATGCAAGATAAAAATATAAGGTCAGTGTGCGAAGTGAAGTCCAATTCCCAAACAAATGATTGATGGGAGAAAAATGTGAGGTTTCATTTTAAGGCCACATCACCCAGCCGTAATAGAAACACACTCGTGTTTAGTCATATCCGCCCAAAAGTTCTCGCCGTGACACGTCCGTGTCACCCGTATTTGGTCATAAATCAAAGTAATGATGAAATCTGGAGCCGATGGTGGCCCTGGGTAGAAAGATTTAAGGATGGCCGGAGACACTGAAGCTCATGAGAGGTGATTTGTCACTTGAAAAACAAACAACAAGAACAAAACAGCTATTAAAGAGCTATTAAAAAGATTTGGAACCGGTGGCTGTGCTGAAAGGCCAAGGTGAGCGATCGCTAAAGCCGGCCCGACCATCAATATCAACATGGCCCGATGATGGAAATTTCCATTGATATGTACGGCGGGCCCCTTAGAGATGACTTTTGATTTTATCCCCATGAATCAAACAAATTCTCTCCGTCTGGGGTGTCAACCCGTAGCACGCGCGATGCCGCAGAGAATTGCGGCGAGGAATCAAAGATTTTAAGAGCTTGTTTCAACTTAGGTGAGCTACAGTGCGTCGTCAGATATATTCCTTACGCTTTAAAACTAACATTCCCCAGAAGGCTTTAAACTACAGCCGAGTTGAAACGGGCAAAGTCGGGTTAGGGTTAGCGGATTTGGTTACGCCGTCGAAACAAGACGTTGAACGGTAGAAACCGTCCGACATCACCGAGCCTTCTCAGAAATGAATCCAAAGCTGCGAGCGGCGCCGCTACGATTTATCATCAGACTTATCAGCTTCAGTTTGTCGAGCGCTTGTCAGCTCGGCCGGCCAAAACGGCTGATTAAAATGTATGTGTGGCCACCCTCCAGTGAAACCAACGTGGCGTAATACGACGTCACGTTATTGACCCCCCCCCCCCATGCCTTATTATTTCACCTCCCACTCCTCAGCACATTACGATTGCTCTGTCATCGCCCGGCCGTCTTGACAAATGGCCGGCGCGGCGACAAAGCATTTGTTTTCACCGCGCCTCCCGTTTGGCCCAAAGGTCTCGGCACGTCATCTCAGGACGCACGGTCGGGCGGTCATTTTTCAAAAAACGCTCTAATTTGACTGCCTGGGAGATCCTGGCAAAAATTTGATTGGATGATAATATTTTCTACTTCCAGTGCATTGAAGTAGACACATTTTTGTGTCAATGACTTTATTTTTCCTCTCGGTGCCACAGCTTGTGCGTGGATTTTAATTTGTAACATATGGACACGTGTAAACAGACATCTTCTTGTCAAAAAGGCGCAGTCACAAAATGTCTTCCCCAAATAATCTCCACTTAACCCAAAAACATTACATGACAGCTCGATGTAGTTGGCATCTGTTGTGCTGGGGGAGGAGCGCCGAGCGAGCATGTAAACGTGAGCCACGAGCCCGAGCCAAGATGCTGCATCACTCCTGCGTACTGCAGCTGCTCAAAAAATGAGCCAGGAGCGAGCGTCTGGCTGGCTGCGACACTCTAAATCCTTTTTTTTTTTTTTTATCCTGCAAGCACTGCTTTTGTCCTACCCTAATATATATATATATATATATATATATATATATATATATATATATATATATATATATATATATATATATATATATACACAGACCGTATAACGTATTATTATTCACGCTATTTTGTTTGAATTATTTTTTTTCATACTAAGCAGTTTTTTTTTAAATCCTTATCGTGTTATACTGTCGGTTCGCGCTAAATGAAAAGCAAACAAAACGTCCGCGCCTGTGACGTCTTTTAAAATGCCATTAGTTTTTTTTTAGTTTTTTTTTGCCATTTGTTCATCCACCCCCCCCCCCCCCCCCCCATTCAATCTCCCATAATTGCTTCCCGGCTCTGTATTATTTGATTTGAATAGCAACAGTTTTGATATCTTTTGAAGCCTTGAAATTGTCAAGTTTCTGGTTAAATTACCAACCAATTGCTCTGTGGATGATGAATCTAATGTAAAGCTGAATGACAACCTGATGTTTTATTACCGAGCAATGAAAAAGATTTACCCCCGGTGGCACTTTCTACTGCCTCATCAGTCACTTCAGCTCGGCGCCTCGCCCGCAATCTCCCGATTTAACGTATAGACGCCGCCACCGACTGTCCATCACTTTCGTCGACTGCCTTGAACCTGACTCCGAGACTAGGCCCGACGTTTTAATTCACACGTGGCGGCAGAATGAAAGGTTAAAGATAACGTCACCAAATCTCGACCGGTGTGTTTGATTGCTGTTGGAAAGAAAGAAAGCTCATGTCACACTGCCTCACATTTATTTTTCCCCCTCCGGCGCTGATCGATTGACTGAGAAGCCATCATAAGACCGGCCTTGAAATTATTCATACCGCCGCTGTGAGTCAGAGAAAGTTCTGTAGACAATCCTCACCAGGAGCGCAGTCTAATCACGACGAGGGGGGCGCGCCATTTATTTTAAGTTACTCCTTGTGCAAAAAATCTTTTTACTTCACTTCCCTCCAAAAGAGGGGACAAAGGAAAAATATTTGGGCTAGCAGCCGGCGCGCAGGAGTAGACGCGCTACAACATCAGCACATGCACTTGGAAAATAAGCGGCATATGAATGTCAAACACAGCCGCATGATAGAGTTTGCTCTCGCCCTCCTCTGACTCATCTAAATTCTCCCGGCTAAGCCGTCGTTGCCACGCAACAGCAGTCACAACCAAACTTAAAGAATTGCTTGCCTTTTCTTGTTGTTTTGTTCTGCTTTCCCCCCCAAAAAATGCTCCACTTTTTTGTACAAAGGCTCGCTGTAAAAAAAATAAAAATAATTTACAATACCGTGTATAGTCAGGACAGAAAATAAGAGGTAATAAAAACATAAAATAATAAAATAACAAAAACACCTGCTGGTTCGTGCTGATAAAATCCCCCCCCCCAAGTGTCTGCGATATAGAAACAATCTGATCGTCTTTTAGTCAATTCCATGACGGCATGATTGCTTTTCTGTGATCTCTCTTCTGATTTTGTTTGAGTAAGGCCCAATATTTGGGAAGCAATTGGTCTGAGATCTGTCGTGTGTCCCACTCGCAAGCGCGTTTTCTTTTTGATTGCCTTTGAATCTATGGAGAGACGGCGCCTTGTTTCTCCGACAACTGAAAAACACAAAGGTTTTAATTCCTCTCTTATCGTCGCCATGTCTCCATTTGATTCACCGTTGAATTGACTTGTGCTCGGAATAAATGAGACTCATTCTCGCTGTTGTGTGACCTTGTGTAAAAGCACACGCCGAATGGCTTTCTCCCGCGGGACACCCCGCCCCCCCCGGTGCTTTATAATCATGAACGCCGCTTAATAACACTGGCGCGAAAACAATGAACAATCATCTATTAAAACTGCGAGGGAGAAAAAGGGGGAAACAAATGTCCCTTTGTAACCCCACGTACAAATATGAGCGCCAACTTAGCGTCGCAATTAAGGGCACTTGCCTCCCTCCGCTTGAGGGAGGCTCATCGCAGCGGGGCAACGTCCTGGCGGCCATTTTGCATACTAAAGACCTTTGGGTGAATGCAGGACACTAAGGGAAATCTTAAACTGTTCCGGCCCTGCTGTTTTGGTTAGCAACAGAACTGTTTATTATTTGTGAACTATATGATCTAGAAATTAAGATAACTAGTCAGTTTTTTTTTTCCTCGTGGGAAAAGGGAGGCTATTTGTCTTAACGGATGACACACCCGGCGGCTAATTAGGGCACGGGTTGTCTATTGCGAGGAGGGGGCCGCTATTTGAGGAAATACGGTATTTCACGCTGGCCTACTTCAGCGGCTTCTTTCAAATTCTACGCGAGAGGAATGCAGAGAGGAACAAACGGCAAATCTCACATTAGGCTCAGCGACGCAAAATAAGAACGGGATTTATGTTTGCTGCAGTCAGAGCGCCGCTGAGACTTGAGAGGCAGCAGTGCACCTCTTCAAAAATGCAACCGCAGCTCGAGGCCACCGTGCGGAGACGACAACAAGCGTGACTGGTCATGTCGAGCTACGCTGACCTCGGCCTTACAGACAGAGGGAATAAAATGCCCCCTTTCTCACTGGGGCGACGTTTCAACCGACAAAGCTGTTTCTCCTCCTCTCGGCGCCGCAAAACACACCAATTTGAATCGTGTAATTGTTTAACATTGACCGCTTGTGTGTGATTATATTTTTTGTCCTTGTGTGTGTCTTTGTGTAGCCAGGAAAACATTCCACGTTCTGAAACCACGGAGAATCTGTGAAGGCTCGTTCTGTAAGGCTGCAGTGTATAGTCGCAGCCTGACCCACTTTGTACAAATGTATTCGGATCAACTCTCTATTTGATGCAAGAGGTTTTTCCAAGGTAAGTTTGTGTTAAAATTCTACAAAAAATAATGACAAACCATTTTGAGATGATTCAAATTCTGAAAACTGTCAAACTCTCACCGTTAACCGTTTACATTTGCTAACTGGGGCAGATCGCTTGTTATTGCTAGCTAGCCGTCGCGACTGAGTTTTACATAGCCATGTCAAGACTTTGAACTGAAAATAATGTGGGACTTTGAGTTGGGAGAACAAATTACTCAAAAATACAGCCGAGGCTCAACTTTATTAAATAGTAATGGAACCACAGGTTAATTGTCCCTTCTGGGATCCAGTTAGAGTATTAAACTGTCGCAATACAGCAGTAAATGAGCAAAAACAAATTATCGGTAGAAAACAAACCAGCCCGATTCAAATGGATCTTTGACATCCATAGAAAGTTAATAATATTCACTCTTGCGACACAAGGCTGAGATTTTGTAGCGGTTCAGTATCCTCGGCGCCGGTGTATGGGAGTGGCCGAGTGCATGGCTCCTTTCACCGCAGCCCCATCAGCATGCAGGCTGAGGTGTGGTCCAGCGTGCTGATTGAATACAGAGGCTGCCCGCCCCGGCGTTGCCTTTAATCTCTCCCTCCCCGTTTAACTTGGCCTCTGTGCCGCCGCTCAGCTGGGCCATAAAGACGCACACTTCCTATCTTTCTTTTTGCTTTTTCAGTCCACTTTTTTTTGTCCTTGTACTTTGATATAATTAGTATGATATAACACTATTGTTATTCTACTTTATTATTATTATTTTTCTTATTATTATTTTTCTTATTAAACAACTTATTCCTCCCACGTTTCTTACACCTAACTACTCCCACATGCTTTAACCGATTCACCCCATTCCAACTTTCACACGTTCCAAACATTCACGGCATGTTTGTTACCATTTTTTTTGTTCATAACATTTACCGTTTTTGCGTAATTAATAAATGTGTTCCTTAAAATCCCCCATTCATTCTTAATGGCACATTCAACACGAGCCATTTTCCCGGGTGGGTTCGAATCTCACATTGGCCGTTATTTTTTATTCATTCATTTATTTATTTAATTGTAACACATCGTTTTAATCATTTATTTTATTCAACATCATCAGGATCATAAATAATTTACCATTTTTATTTTTTTATCATTTTATTTCTCATCATTTAACATCATTCCACCGTATCAACAGTCAGTCACTGTTTAGCTCAGTAGGTAGAGCATCAGACTTCCACCCTCAATGTTGTGAGTTCGAGCCATTTTCCCGTGTGGGTTCGAATCTCACATTGACCGTTATTTTTTATTCATTTATTTGTTTAATTTTAATACATCATTTTAATCATTTATTTTATTCAACATCATTATCATGATCAATTTACCATTTTCATTTCTTTTAATCATTTTATTTCTCATCATTTAGCATCATTTCACCACATCAATAGTAAGTCACTGTTTAGCTCAGTAGGTAGAGCATCAGACTTCCACCCTGAATGTCGTGAGTTCGAGTCCCACAATAGTGTGAAGTGTCCTCGCCTTCACACGCAATTTCTCCAGAAATTGCAAATTCTAGTATTTTTCCTGGATTTACACCTGTGGCGTCACAAGCGGCTAATTGTCATATCTCAGAGCAATTACGGGAGAACTCTTTAGAGGGTTGTGCCAATTTGCCAGTGCGATATTTTTTATTATTTTTTTATTTTACTAGCCAAAGGGGAACGCTCACGACGGCGTTTAATAAAATCAAGCGGCGGGGTTCTGCGATATGTTTTGCTTACTGTTATCTCCGGCAATAAAGAATGCCTTTCTCGTTATATTTGTGCAACTTGTTGCACCGGGAGATTTTTTTTTAAAGGTTGCATGCTCTTCAAGACGAGCGCAAAATCCTCTGACCCGAGCGCGGAGAAGAAAAGGACGACGATCCTTGGCTGTTTAATAATTCACGAGGCTTCCAGTAAATATAGGAGGCGACCCCCTGTGCTCACTCGCAAAACAGCCCTCGTAAGCGCCTCTCCTGGAACTTTACGAGTATGGTCCAAAAGAGGTCTTCAGCGTTTCGCAGTAAATTAAAGTGGACAGCTTTAACACTTTTATACATATTTAAAACAGTCCATTAGATGATTGACCTCCATAAATACAAAGTGAGCAAGTCAGCAGCGGCGAGCCTTGGCAGGAGTCAACAGATAGGACTGAATGCGCCATTAGAAACAAAAAAATAAGTTGGCAGGCACACCGGATTTTTTTTTTTTTTTACCGGCTTGGGAGATGAGGTGGCTAAAGGAAAAGAAAAAAAAAAACAGTTTTAATTTGGATACATGAGAGGAAAACAGATTTCGATGCGCAACACGGCGGCCTCATTAAGCACCAACACTTGGGCTGAGGCTAATTGCTGCATTAATGTTTTAGAAGAGACCCTTATTTCCAAATGTGGGGATCACGTAAGCTACATAACCCAACGAGGGGGAAAACAATGTTCGTCGAGCACGTATGTGCTATTCTACCAATAATACGAGGGTATGAACGGAATATTAACTTTATTTTCTAATTACTTAGCCCAGTAACCAAGCATCAATTCAAGGCCAAAGTCATTACTGCCGCGTGTTAGTGGGATGCAAAAAAAAAAACCAGCTTTCAATGTAGTTTGGCGAGGCTTTAAAATTTTAGGACGCTTCGCCCTGAAGGTGTCGATTACAGACAATTTTAGGTAAACCTGAGCCAATGGAATCTCGTGGATCCAAAAGCCTGCTTTTACTTAAAAGTGGTGAACCCCCTGGATGCATTCCAGGCCCACACACTTTTCTCATATTCAGTATTACAGAAAGTCCTCGAAAACAAAACATCTTATAAACCTCTCTTGACAGCATTTCGGGCAGGATTTAGCTGTTTCTTTGAGTTAATAATCCAAAGATGGAAAGGGAAAATGAACTTTTTGAAGAAGGGAAGCAAAGAGACAAAAGAGAGATAGGAAAGCAGGGAGAGAAAAAAAAAGTTTGGCTATTCAAGTCAACCAGATTGCTCCTCTCTTGCCAGTTGAATAAGCGAGCGAGATGATTGGATCTCTCATGAACAAAAGCTCCTTTTCCCTAATCATCAATAACGCCGCCGACAGACCCACGACTAATGAAGCTCCGAGCTCATCTCGTGTCAAACCATTGTCGAGCGGGCCTTTCATTCACGTAGAAGTACGCGCGGAGCCATTTCGCCACGTCTGGAATTAAAACACCCAATGTGGCGTTTGGTTTGAGCGACGTCAAATTGCAGAAAGGCGCCTGCTGCCGAGTGCGGCACGTGCGAGGCTGTCAAAACACAGCGACAGGCTGTCAAACACGATGCGGTTGTTGTCACTCGCGCAACACGGCCCTTCCTCGTAATTACAAACGATGACTTTGGACAATGACGTGATGAGACGTAGGCCTCGGGCCACAGTGACCATCAAAACTTGACGTCCTTATTTAATCATCTAAAGTCGTCTCATCAACATTCTATCGCAGTTACTATTTTTCCAAAGATTTGCATATAACGCGAGCAAAGAGTTACGTTACACGGGGATTAAACTTCAACATGTCGTAAGCATGTTGTACGAGAGCCCGCGGACACTCGAGCGAGCGTTTTAAGGCATAATTAGCGACGACGATCTCTTTGGAAGTCTTAAAGACGGCGTATAAACAGGCTCATTTCCAGCCTATACGCTATAATATGCTTTGTGCGAGAGGCGAGAGAAGAAAAATCAAAGCACATTAGATGTCAGTAGGGAACGAGGACATTAATAGAGCCATTTCCCCAAAGGCTGGTTATGGCCGGCATGTATAATTGGGTTACAGTGCGCTTACCCCCAGTCGGAGGAGCCTTCGTGGATTTTAGAACGTGACAGATGGTTGGGGGGGGGGGGCTCACTTGTTGTCTTTCAAGAAAATTGGATATGCTTTGGTTCTTTACGACTTTTGAAAAGTTGGATTCAACCCAACAAGAAATCAGGATTGATTCCCAAAGTGAATCAACGAAATTTAGGTATTAAGTTGACTCATTAGTTGGGGGGGGGGGGGGGGGGGAAAGTCTTATCAGCTTGGTAATCTGTCATCCGTTGGCCAAAAAGCGTGATATATGTGCGCCATCCCAGCAAAATAAAGCTTTCAAAAGTGGTTACTCGCCTCATTTTTCATCACCGGTAAAAGAAAAAAAAAAAAGCTGCTGAACAATTTTGGGGCCCAAGAGTACCTCCGTGTAGCAGGCCGTGGGAGGGGGGGGGGCAAAAACTTGTTCACGGTAATTCTCCTTGAGACATGCAAATACATCAACCGTATCCCCACGTATTGCAACAAAGCGCCGAGAAAACAAGGCCATAAAAAGGCAAAGTGCGCCTTATATTTCACAATCGGAGCGGCTTTGGCCAGACGTTGCCTCATGAATATTTAGGCCGCGTCGCTATGAATATGCATTAGGACACCGGAGCGCCGCTATCAGCGCGTAGATTTATGAGCTGGTGTGCGGATAATGATGAAGGAGGGGATAACCTGGCTGCTGGGATGATGAGGAGGAGCACACACACGGAGAGACGCGCATTCGCGTGGCCACTCGTACATTACGTGCGCTATTACGAAACAAGCGGGGAACTTGTGGAACTCGTTTTTTTTTCTTTAACGCCTGAGGGTTTGTGCGGGTAAATTAAATTGACTCTATTACGTGGCGGTTATTAACTTATTCATCGCCACTTACAAATTGACATCTATAGCCGTCAATGGTATTGAATGATTGCAAAACAAACCTTAGCAAGGGCGCAAGGGCTCCCTCTGTGGCACGTTTGCATTAACTTCAAATATGAAGGTGACGCGTTGAGATGAACTCTGCATAATATGTGACGGCTGCTAATTAAAGTTCATTTGTCATGCACGTGAGTCACGGCGGAATGCTCTGAACTCAGCTAACTTGGTTCCAGGCAGCTGATGTCAACATTCCCCTCTACAAATGTCAACGGAAATTAAAATGTGACAAACATCACGTTTTTGCCTCCCACTTGCACATTCGTATTTTTTTTGTTATAGAGTCACACCTGCGCCATTTAATGAGCGCCAGATATTCCGCTCACAAGAAAAACGACATGACCGTACGCGAGGTGCTCAACCAGCAGGATGACAAGGGCCTGATGGTGTCGCAGTCACAAACGCGTTACGTTTGACTGCAAAAAAAAAAAAAAAATAGTTCACAGCAGGCAGAACTCAGCATGGAAATCCATCCCGGCCTGGATTCTCGGCTCCTTTTGCCAAAACTGGATGCTCAGTCAGAGGAGATAGCGGCACTCACGATAGCAGTTAGCATAACAAAAGAGAAGGAAATAAGGACGCGAGGAAAGGAATAATAAAAAAAAAAAAAAAAACAGAAGGGAAAAATGGTGCATGTCAAGTACGGAAAGGAAGTTCTACATTTGTGACTGTGTGTGTGTGTGCATTAGTAATAAAGCCAGCGGGGGCTAGAAGCTGGAGCGCGCACACAGTCAATGTGCTTTAATGGAGACGATGTGCTCACTTCGGTGCGGCATAAATGATAAATTATTCATTTGCTTCAACATCAGGCGGCCGCTGTTATTACCAGGCGGCGCTCGGCCATCATTTACACATGCAGATGAAATGGCTTCGACTTTTAAGAAACTGGTCCAACGCAGTCAAGCCCACGTGTGGGCCAATCATTTTTTCCTTTTATTTATCATCTATTTATTTTCCTATTTTTTTAAAAGTTGTATTATTATTTTAGAGCACGCAGGGTGAGTTGTCATATCAGGAGTAAGTCACCCTTCGATTTTAATATTTGCTTCAAGGTCTCGTGAGATGAAAAACTCGGTTCAAAAACCGTGTTTTATGGTTTCGCCATATTCTCGCAAGTGCAATTAATCATTCGGGCCTAATCATAAAGCATCACATTTCATAAATGCTTAATTTTGTTTTCTTGCTACCGATCAATACAAGCCGAGTGAGGACCCCGAGGACTGTCGGACTCTCCGCGTTTTTACTCGGAACCTCGAATCGAACTGTTCTGCTGGGTGGATACCAAGCTCCGGGCCGGCGCTCTGTTCTGTTTGACTTCCCGAAACATGTAACGACTCTACGGAGCGTAACGCTGAAAGAAAGCAGCGCCGTATCGATCCGGTCTCGCGTGGAGGACACCTTCCGCAGTCTTCCATCTCGTCCACGTGTCCCTCCCCGGCCTCGCATTCATCTTTTTTTTTTCTGCTCCCACAGCCCCAATTTCTCCAGCGGAGGCGCCATTGGTATGCAGGTGCCGTCTGATCCAATGCAGAAGCCCAGTTAGGGGGAAGAAGAAAGGAAGAAAGGAGGAAACGTCCCTGGCTGGATTTCCAAAGGTAACAAGATCGTAGGTGCTCTTTTTAGTTTTCTTGTCCAAACTTCGCTTAATTTTTGACTGCTCGTGTGTGTGTGCACGAAAAAACCCCCAAAAAAACCGGGTATATTCGCACGCTGTGTCTTCTCACAGCTCCACAGGGCGACACGGCAAGACACATGTACTCGCGCGGGACTATTTTAAGGACGTTGGGTAAAAATACCAAGCGGCTCTCGAGTCAAACCTCCGCACGCTACCCACAATGCGGCCCCCAATGAAAAAACAATCATGGCCGCTCGCCCGAGCCCATACGTGACCTAACTTTTTTTTTTTTGGGGGTGCATTCAAATCGCTTCTTATTTGTATGTGAATCCAACTAATCACGAGCCAAACGTTATATAACCTGCGACTTTCCGTGTGACTTCTCCGCAATCAGGTTCCGGATTAACGAGGAGAGTGATTAAAATGCAAACGGGCGGGCGGGAGCGACGTGCCATTAAGAGTTGACCTTTCACCTCGTCGGAACAGGACCGTTTTACAAGCACCACATATTAAACAGTCAAGGTGAGCCAATGCATACATTATTTTGAACGGTTCTCCAGCCTGGGGGAAAAAAAAAAAAATGTCCGGTACCAATTGAGTGGCATTTTCGCACCTGCCGAACTCTCATAGCGCGGTTGTTAGAAAATATTTGATAAACAATTTTTTGGGGAAGTAACTGACACTTAGTTGCCCTGTCGACCAGCTCCAATCTCCAACAGGAAGGAAACAATTTGCAACAACCTATGACTCGCCTCGACTCGTCTCCCATCTCTTGCCACTCTATTTGTTTGCTTTCAAATACAACCGTGCTCGGTGGACAATTTGTTAGATACAACAGCAAAGGCCAACGTGTCCTCGTACACGAGAGAGCGAGCGAGCGGGCGCAGACTGCGCCTTGTCTTCTCTTGGCTCGACATTTTACCCGTCTGTTCTTTTTTCCACCTCATTTGCCGTCACCGACCGGCCGTACTCTGCCACCGGGTTACTTCATTTGCAAGCTACAACCGAAGGCGCATTGGGCTTCTCCACCAGTTGTTATCTGTATTCTTGGTGTGTGCGCGTAGACATGTGTGCAAAGAGACGGTAAATCTATAAAAGACCCGTTTGTGGAAGTGTGTTTGAGGCACTCGGTGTCAATTATTTCATTAGCCGCTGAGGATCCCCGCCACATGCATGTTCTCACGAGGTGCCAGCTCAGCAACCAGTCAAAGTCCATCAATGAGGGAGGCGTAAAAAAAGACAAAAAAAAAGTGCTTCTACCTGAGCCAGAAAGCAAGTCGGTTCTGCTCCGTTAGCCATCCGGCACGCTTGCCGGTCAACTTTGTGATGTCAGCACTTAAATAACCGCAAAAGTGTGACAACCCAATGACAGCCCATGTTATTTGCACCTGTGTGCATTTCATGATACAAAAAGTCCGCGGACAGACTTGGCACCTCGCTTGGCGACGCTGACATTTTAACATAATTAAATTGGCTGTCGCAACCTTGGAAAATAGAAAACGCCTGGCTGAACAATCAATGAAAAGATGGTTTCTGAGTGCCATGTTCTAGATAATGACGGTACTTATTTTAAGCAGAGGGTTGACAATAAAGGTTTATTTTCACTCAACCAAATCGAAATTACCCACAATGTCAACTAAAATGACTGCGATGACGTTTTCTCCTTGCTTAAAGGTGCGTCAATATACGTTTTGTGACTTGATGTGTTTTGAGGCCAGGACTTCGAATGTTTGCTTGATCGTGGCACCCCAAAGGCCCTTTGTACAATATTTTGATCTAAGCAAGTATTTCCCTTTCCCCCGAATCCCACAAGCCTTATTTCCTTTCAACTCATTGGATGTGGTATTAGCGTCTAGCTTAGGTGGCGGCGCACCAGGTATAATTTCTTGTCTGTTCAGCAAGGCAAATGTGCCACGCCGGCATATTCCCTCTGCTGAATATATGTGATTATTAAAATCAAATGATTTTTTTTTTTTTTACCCTCCCGTCGCGACTTTTTGTCAGCGCGTGTGCTTCAAACAGCCCATCTAAAACCATCGTCTCTGTCGCCTCATTGTGAATTTCTCGGTTGATAATAAGCGCTGAAATATGGAAGGAGAAGCAGCGGCGTGGGCAAAAGGAAGTTTGCTGATTTGAAAGAGAAAGGCGGAAAAAAGTGAGTCAGGTCACATCGATGCATAGCAAAGAGGACAAAAAAGCGCATTACGTCTCAGATGATGAGAAAAGTTCGGAGCGGCCCGAGCTGTTTATAGCCATGCGCCCATCATAAATTATTGTCTTTACACTACGCAATGCATGCATTACTTCTAAGTGAGAAAGCCACCCCCACAACTGTAACGACACAATGCAGCAAAAAAAAAAAAGACGGAAGCTTTTCGTATTCATGAGTTTGCTTTAAATAGTCCCTGCAGGTACAATAATAAAGTCCGTCTGCCCTGTGTGGAATGGACCGTGATGAAGATAAAGAAACAAGATCCCCAGCTGTTTTTCATTCTTTGTCGTATATCCCAGCGCTAAAAGCACCAAGTGTAAAATATTAACTAAAAAGTTGCTATAGTTACTCCATTTGGATGGCTGGAGTGTTCTTTTTTTTTTCTTTTTGCAATTGAAGTTCATCATCTTAAATCGTATTCAGTACCGTAAGGGGAACACAATAGGAACACAATCGACATTCCCAAAGTAATTGCTGTCATTAAAAAGGCTTATGTGCGTTGGATCTCATTGGATTAGACACTCTAGCCGTACCTAATCAAGTGTCCTGTGGGTGCATGGCTGTTAACTAACGCTGTGATGAGTAATGGAGAAATATCCTTTGCCACAAATGCATCAATGTGAGCAAAACAGCAATAACAGGCCCTTTAGTGGTCCCTTTCCTCGGATAAACATATATCCGGTGTTTGGTTAATTGATTTAAAGGAAGTTATAAAAATATCATGCGAGCTAATAGCCCTCTGAAAATTTTATTTTCAACAGTTTTCACGCATGTTCTATTAAAATCTGCAGAATTTTTCATGGCCTCGCCACGGCAACAGTTTTGAATTCATCAGTCGTAAAAAGTAACAATGAGGCCCAGACTTCAAAAATACAAAAAAAGATAAAAATAGTGGCCTTTCTGTCAGAGACAAAAAAAATAATGTCGTCGTCCCGGCTGTTATTCGCAAGTGATTGATTCCATTTTGACGCTCTGTCAACGATAAGCCGCGGCGGTGCGGACAAATGAACGGCGCCACGCGTGACTAACAGGCATGTCACCACCTTTGCCGCCACTCGACGCGCTGACGTTAGACAATAAACGAATCCCCCTTCTCCTTACGACCCATCATTTTATAGCTTGTCCCTTTCACTCGGATAAATCCATTTCGCATTGGCGAGATAGCAATTGGAAAACCTCGCGAGCAATTTATTCAAGGGTGCGACAAGCTAACGGGATGTGTCGCGCCGTGGCTTTTTCTATTTAGCGATTTTCATTACTTGCCATTCGGTTCTAATTCATTTTCTATTGGTGCGCAACAACCGAATGTGGCAACAAAAGGCAGGAACGAAGCTGGGGAGATCTTGTTTAGCAGCCAGCTATCCCCAGAAAGAAAATAATGATCTTTATGAAATTGCTTTAGACACAATCCGACAGGCGAGACAAAGCAACTCGGCTCGGGCTCTTTGGAATCGATAAAGCTTCCATTAGTTTTCTAAAGAGAAACACGCCATTTCGCTCTGTGGCGCACCGCCGCCGTATCGCTAATATTACGGCCCCCTTTTTGAGCCCAAGGTGAGTTCACCCGCTATCGCCGAGCTAATGTCAGATTAAACCCAGATTTCTGTCAGATGGAAATAGGGAAAAATGTTCCGAAGCGGACGATCCATAAAGCATGACCGAGCTTGTTATCACCGACGCCACAGTTGCCGGGCGCAAGGGGCCTCGGGTGCCCCCCCCCCCCCCAAAAAAAAAGAACGCATTGTTCCTAAATGCATTCAAACGACTGCAGATTCAAAGCCGATCAAACTTCTTAAGTAGCTATCGATTAGCGAGATGAACAGAGACGCGGCGATTGATCCAGCGCAGGAGGGGGAATGACCTCATCGTTACCTTTTGGCACGGCAGGGGATGTGCAAAGTGAAAGCAAAGAAGGGCAAGCACACTTCTCAGCCGTCATTTCCCCGGGAAGGCGTGGACGCCACGCACTCCGCCGCCGCGGAATCGATAATCTGGAAGGTGAATAAAACCGACCGAGGGTCCATTTTGTTGCCCTTCAATCTAAATAAATACACACACGGGGCTTTAGTGGGATTGGCCCGATGACTGTGATGGACTGATGTGACGATGGACCGAGGAGGAAACTGCTGATGTGAGAGGTTCTTTGTCTCGCCTGTTGACAAGCAGATAGACAAATGACTCGACTAGTCTCTAACCTCTGAAACCGCTCGCCCCTCCCCCTTTGTATCGCATTCACGATCTATACAGCCTGCACTGACCGCAGCCCGGATGGTCGATGTCTTCTTCCTGACCGACGAGTCGAAACCGGCAAAGTGGTTCCTCACAGCCAGCTTTTCATTAGCGCCCTACCCCGTCATCTTTTATTGTCCCACCGCGCTGCCAAAACATAATCGATACGACTTTAGGAAAACAGGGTGCAATAGCGCACACTTTTTTTTTTTTTTTTTACTGTCCCCGCAATCGATACGGCAAGTGAAATACCGAGCCGCGAGTAGACCGGATAGTTCATACAAGCGCCCCGAGACACACGACACACAGAAGTCATTTCAAGGTTTGATTACCTTGAAAACGCCGCCGCGGGTCTCGGAGCGATGAATCCAATGGCGTTCATTAACAAAGCCTTGAAGTCATCAATCAATTGGCCTTATCGATTCCAGATGATACCGCCCCGATTGAGATGCGTCACGGAACGCCGACGTAGCGGCCGAGTCGTCGCGGCGGTAGATTTGCGTTGCTTCTGTATGCCAACGGAGTATTACTGCGGCTTTAAATACAAGTACATTATCATTCCGTCTCTGGAGCCTGCAAATATGCTTCAAGGCTGAGATCTGTAAAATCCCCTTTTTTTTTTTTCTACAGATGAATAATAGATGTGTAAAAAAAAAAGGGAAGAATGACTGACGCCGCCGACGCTGCTCAAACATGTTTGGGTCGGAATGGCGCAGTTTGCTCTTGACTGCTCTTGATATTTCTCCTCCTCGTCCATTGAAGGTAAGTCATCGACCGGTCGAGTCACTGAAAAAAAAGATACTGGACCAGCACTTTCAGAGGTTCCAAATCCAGGTCCAGAAAGTCAAAACCCTGCCAAAGTTTTGGCTTTAGACACCGGGGTGCTTCTACTCAACTGTGGTCTTTCTGGATCTGGATTTGTCACCACTGACCCACTGTAAGATGGCAAATTCCAAACCTTACACGAAGACCTTCATTTGATTACTGGACCCGTATCGGTATGATCATTTTTCTTTACCTCGTAGTTAAAACCAGACGCCCGGGTTTAATGAGAAGAATCGGCAGCAAACCTGCGCCAGACTACTTCTCAGTTCCGTTTTAGTAAAGCCCCCCCAAAGCAGCTTCCCACTTCAAAGCGAGGCAAAAAATGGTGTCTGCTCCAATGAGAAGTTGAATGCGAGTTCAGCCACACATCATTTCTCCTTCAATCATAAAGCCTTTCCCTCCACTCCACCCCGCTCGGCTAGCAAAAAAAGCTCACAGTGTGCCCTGACACCTGCAGTTATTGATCCTAAAAACCACAAGGCTAGGTGTAATGGGCCAAAGCGACAGAGAGATGTGTATTCATACACTGCGGCTGACACCAGGCAACCCGCGTCAGTTATGATTTAGCACATACGGAGTGACAAAAAAAAAAAAAAAGATAGGAGTGACTGTGTGGTGTGGCGGTTCTACTCACAGCCTCGGGAAGATTTGGGTCAAGTAGTGTCAAAGGCTTGCACGTAGTATATAAAAAAACAAAAACGAAAGGAGGTAGTTGACGGAGACGTGACGTCGGAATCTTGACCCAATGTGCTTGGTTCTGGCTCGGTCCCTTCTGGACCCAGCACTAAATTGGGTTACTTATCACCCAATAGTTTTAAGAGTCCATTTAATAAGATGGCCGACTAAACCATTTGCCATTTAAGAGCGATGGCACCTATTAACCTTTAATGTTTAAAAGCTGTACTTTTTAAAAATGGCACGATCGCTCCCATTTCATGCCGAAATGGTTCATAGCTGGGGACTCAACAGCATTACTGCAAATCCCTCTATGGCAGATCTGGAGCCAGCAGAGTCTGGCGTCTAAAAATATGTGTGTGTTGAACAGGGTGTCAGCAAATATACAGATGGCCAAACTGCGACATGCTAAAATGAGGCTAAAAAACAAGTCTGTCTTTGTGGATTTCAAGGCAATCCTGTTCCTCCATTCCCACCCCAACCAAAGGCCCTCCCATGTATGAGGCCTTGTCTCTGACCTTGTTCATTCACAAAGGCAGCATTCTTCACACGCACGCAAGCTAACACTTCCAAGCTATTCAATGTTAAGCTTGTAAAAACAAAAGAGGAATCTTTCTCTCGCGCAACATGACAGCGCCAAAGGTCAAAAATATCAAGTCGACATTGCTGCTGACTGGAAGGATGCTTGATCGCATTACAATAGCCCGGAGGGACGGCTTTGTCGTACTCTGAGGTGGCCACAGGATGCTCTTTTGACCCCAAGCATGTCATAAAACATTGCGAGGTCCAAAGGTCCAGCACAGAATCTTCAACGCCACCATTTTGCCTCGTACGAGTTTGTACGTCAAAAAAAAGAAAATGCTCCGAGAGAATCAACGGGGGGGGACACAATCGACTGCTTTATATTTTCCGCCAAGTTCATCAAGTCCGGCGACCGTTTGACTTTCAGGAGCAGGAGCTTTCGATGTACTCGCCCCACCCCCACCCCGAGAGATTACTCGGCGTTGAAACAGAAGCAATAAAAGTAATGAAATCAATCAAATCCCATCAATCCATCATCAGCTTTAAAAAATAAAAATAAAAAAAGGAGCTAAAGTGCAGCTTGTCTGCAGGAACGTGTCAACCATGCAAGCGTGGACGTGATGACGGCGATGATGGCCTGGAGGAAGAGGAGGGGGTGGGCGAGTGATGATCTTAATTGCTATTCAACCTTGTTGGAGAATCAGAAGGGCGGACAACAGAAGGAAACATTGGCGTGGCTTGACCTCCATGTTCCCCTAAAGCTAGACTCTAGTGCCATCTATTGAGACGGATTAAAACAAAGCACTCGCTGCTTTCTTTTCATGCCCATGTTGGGACGTGTTCAATATTCCGCCTGTGATTTCAAATAAAAAAATAAAAATATATATATATATATATCAAGCTTGTGAACGTCTAATCATATGAATGTTGTTTTCAGACGCCCACGTACACTTTTGGTGGCAACTTGACGAAGAAGCGGAGATGGCGCAAAAAGCGCCGAGGTGGTGGCTTTACCTTCTTTGAGCAGACGAGAGTGGATGAGGAGGATGAGGAAGCAGCAGATCGCCGCTCCGGTGAGTGCCCACGCAACTCGGAGCAGCTGCATGCTGGCGGAGAGTACGCCGGTGGCGGTGCAGGAGATAGGGGCGGGGAAGGAGGGGGAGGCGTCCAAACTCAGAAAATCACACTGCCTTGTAATGCAGCAGTCTTGTATTTCAAAAAAAAAAAAAAAAATCAATCCAAAGCGTTAGTCCAAGTGTTGAAAGCCAAACAAACGCGCACTGGCGTCAGTGCGTCACAGCGACTCCAAAACGGTGCCCATCGTCTTTCACTTGTTTGCCGCCCCCCGAGGCTGTTCCGATGAGATCGGCAGCAGAGGGTCCTTCGAGCGTGCGCGCGGTTCTCCGAGGCGCGCAGGAGATGCCCACGGCCAGCGCTCTCCAACGCGTGTCAGGCGCGCGTCGCCACCACCACCGCCGCCGTCGCCACCGCTCAGGCAGAGACAAACACTCGCCACCAAGTCTCCCCCCCCTTGCAGCCCCTTTCTTTTTCCACGTCTCTCTCTCTCTCTCTCTCTCCTCTCTCTCTCCTTACAATGCTGCCGTACATCTCCCTCCCTCCCTGCGCTCTTCTCTTCCCTCCTCCTCCTTACCCCCCCCCCCCCCCCCTTCCCTCTCCAACCAGTCCAATGCGACTTCTTTAGGCGCGATAAGTATGCCTGTCAGATGCATCTCCTCAATAATGGCCACGCTTGATAAGACTTGGGCAATTGGCCGGCTTATGTGACAGCTCAGGCTAAACGTATTCAGCAAATAACACGGAGAGAGTCGAAAGCGTTTCCATCCAATTCGCTCGTCGTGTCGTCACTCAGTTATTTCTGCACTTTTGCATATTATTAAGACTAGTTGTGAACGCTACCAATTAGTTCCATTAGAGTAGCAAGTCGATAAGAGTGGAGGCCAACACTTTGTCTTTTATCTAGAGTGCACAAATGGTCTCATTATTGTACCTTACAAATTGGACACAAATTAAATTAATTATCAAGATGATTTTTTTTTTTTTTTTTTTTAGGGCAAATGAAGCCACCTCTTAAATACACTATTTACCCCTCAGGGCAAATTATTGCACCATTTCCAGGATTAGTGTTGACATGTTCAATGTACAAATGAGTCACTGTTTTCAAATCAGGAATTCAGATGTAGAAATGGCATCATTTTTTTTTTTTTTTTGCATTTCTGCATTGGCGAAGCCTCCGTGTTTTGGCAACAGGCAATATGAATTTTCATCGCTCAGTTTGTGATCCAAAACGATTTATCGCCAACTGAAAAGCATGACATATTTAGCCCCAGATGTCATCATATGATGGCGAGAAAAATTCTTTAAAAAAAAAAAAAAGCATTTAAAAAGGATGCCTTGAAAGCAGCGTGACTGAAGGAGGATCCAATATAGAGCAAAGAATCCAAACAATAGCTTGCATAATCCCGCCCCTGCAGTGCAAAACAAATGCAATTGTTTCCTCTTATTTATATCCCGCCATGTTGTTTGAAGCTAAAAGAGAAAATGCAAATTTGCAACAATGACACGCACACAAAAAAAGATTTGTAGGTCAGCCATTTTTCCACACTAACACTCTTTAGGGGGGCTTCCTCGTGTGCCCACTTGTGTGCATTTCTAATTGAGGCAGATGACAAGTGATGGCAGCACCCACACCGCAAAAGTGAGCCGAGAGCCCCCACCCCCCTCGCCCCTCCCCTCGCAGCTCCCAGCACTAATTAGCTGATAACAGTCTCTGCTATCAAGTGCCAAACTGCACGCTTTCCAGTTCCGCCACCATTGCGCCGCACGTGTTTAACTTGTGATGCATCCCGAGACTTGACCCGGACAAGGATTTGGGGCTGGGAATTCTGCTCCGGCGTGCATGTCAAACAGGATCATATGGACCGAGCATATGCCAGCGCACGCCCCGGCGGACCGGCTAAATATAGTACATCGACAGAGTCAAAAAGTTTCAAGCCGACGAGAACCGTTCGCACGGTTGACGTGACTTGGCACCTGTTTTGACACTTAACGTGCGCCAACCTGTTAAAACGCCCCACCCCCCCTCAAAAAAAAAAAAAATTGTCACAGCAATTCAAAGTGACACCAGCAGTTTGTGTAAATGAGAGGAAATATTTATACGCCGCCTTCGCCAACACCGAGCGGCAATTAGGCTTCCCACCCCGTTAAGTTATTCATCAATGTGCAGATTGTCGTCGGCGCTGGCTTGGGATGGAAATTCAAACATGTTAGTTGAGGGAGTCGTGTGTTAACGCTAGTAGTCATTGTTTCCTTCGGAGTAGCGTCTTCTATATACAAGATAGGCGACGCAACAAACTATCATCGGAATCAGAGACGAGTAAAAACCGATCAAATATTTTCAAAAGATGAATGGTCGTAAATATTGGTGAAAAGACCATTTGTAATTTTAGTATTGACACATGAAGTTGATGCACAATTTGTGTTTGCGGGCCACATAAACTGATGTGGCGGACCATATCTGGCCCCCGGGCCTTGTGTTTGCTGCCTGTGGTCTTGATATGATCTTTTATTTTGTTCTAATCCTTCTTCCTACACAAAGATAAATTTCGGAAAATCCCTCTACCCCGCCCCTCCCCTCCCTGCCGTATGAATTAATAAAGCTCGTCTCACCTAGTTGCAACTGTCCCCCGCTGCTTCTTCCTCTTCCTGACACCCCCTCGCTGTTCGAGAAGAGGCGTTCCCCGCTTTGTCCTTTTGCAGGTCATTGGCCGAGCGCCAGGACGAGCCCTCGCCAATAAAAGCCATGAGTAATGGCCTCAAATCTCGACATTCGCTGTGTTTCCCATTATTTCCTATAGCCGATAAATCTGCGAGAGGGCTTAATCAGAGAGAAAAGCCAAAACGGAAGGCAAATGTCCACCGAGGTGTACGACACAAATTTAATCAGAGGTAAAAAGTTGAGGCGTCCCAAAAACGCGAGGAACATTTGTGAACTCTGAATAAACACATTTCCAAATGGCGTCGAATGAATATTTTATAATTTGATTTAGTCAAAGAAAGCCCAGAGACGCTCTCGGGAGACCGCACGCATAACGTTGTTTGAAATCAACAACGGCTTTGTTGCAATATGTTTGGGAACTATGCCGAGCGGAGGGGAAAAAAAAAATATGCGGTCAGCATCCGGGAGTCCATAACTTGACTTCTTTTACGACAACATAAAGATTTTGAAGCCGATATATAGTTGTAAACTCCTTTGCATGAGAAAGGCGCATTGATTAGATTTGCTCTCGCAATATTTGATGGCTACGTTTTTCCTCAAAGGAAAACCCACAAAAAAAATGGAGCCATTGGAATTGAATGGGAACACAAAATTAGGTTACTTTTAATGCAGAGGATAAAGAATATATTTCCCTGCGAGTATATCAGCGGTGAAAAATAATTCCAGTTCTCACGTCAAACGTCTCAGTTGATTGACAAGATGGAATCCACTACGTACGTTCTGGGAAGTCCCTTAAGCGTTCCTGACAACTTTCTAATCCCCTCGAAGCGCTAATGACCAACGTGCGAGTCATTCAAGCCACTCCTCTTCATATCTCACATCTCTGCGTGTTGCTTAGCCGAGCCTTTAATCTTCCTCGCCATGAGATAAATTCACAGAAAATGTCTCATCACTTCCATTTATAAATGCAACGCTTTTCCACAGACCACATGCTGCGGCATTTGCAAAATAAACGTTAGCGGCAACGACGCTTTAAAACTTGCGTCAGCCCTTCATCACACTCCCGATATTAAATACGCGCCTTATTAATTTGTAAACTACCCGCAACGTCACGCCGTATTGTTTAATTGGAATCAATGTCACTCACGCCGACTCGAAAAACAAACTTCTTCCGATGGTGAATTATTTATCGTCTGTAAACACACATGGGCAAACACGGCGGACATTTTATTAAGTCTCATTACAGGAAATGAAATGGCCGACGTGATTAGTTAGCGACAAAGGGCTACGTTGCCACAAAAGTGCGCTCTATTGCGTCTCTAACTTTTCACTCCGCCCACAGACGTCGGTGACGTATGGAGACAAGTGTGCGCCATTTGCCAACAAGCACTTTGCCTTAAGAAGATTGTGCAAATCTATCTAATCAAAAGACACACAAGTAATTTCCGGAAGGAACCTAATGGACACGCTGCACTGAAACGCCAAAACAAGTAAGTGATGAATCTGAATGTACAATCTGACACAAATTGCACCAAAACGTCACTTGGGACACGAGCACCACAAAAACATTTTGTAGGAAACAAAAAAGATATATTTTTGTAAAATAACACTCATGGCACTCCATCATAGTTTTGACCTTGAAGACTCTCATGCTTTCCGTGCAAGTGAACCCGAAAGACACCTGACTCATCACTATTGATCACTTTATGCAACGAGGGTGTCAAATTAAATCTGTTAGGCGGAAATTAAAAATCAATACGCTGACAAAATTAAATGGATCACACTTTCTGGCCTGCTCGGAATCAACCCCCTCCCTCCCCCCTCGTCCGTCCGTCCGTCCGTCCACGATAGGACGGCAAAGAAACCACCGTCGTCGGCCTGTCTGGGCGAGACCGAGACTTTTTGCATACGAGGCGGGAAAATGCGTATGGAAATGAAGGAAGAAAGGTGACACGCTGATAGAAGCAATAACATGAGCCTTTGCCACAACCAAAGCGTTCAAAAACAATCGAGAAAATGTGGACGGGGTAAGAAAACAACAACTCGGTATTGATTTGAACCATTATTCCACCAAGTTCTTCTGTAATCTGATTGAAGAATGACGATAAATGCCGAATTGCAGTTTTTGTCCCCCTTTGTTTACAATTTATTTGTAGGGCTTGTATTGAAAGATGACCAAAGTTGTTTGCTAGCTTGATGGAGATGGAAAAGCCAGCCGGATAGCAACTTAGTCAAGGCAAAAGGTAGAGCGCAATCAAAAGAAAAGGGCAGTTTCCTCGAGGTTGCGACAACCTTGAGTCACCCCGCCCGCCACGCTTGTATTCACGGAGAAAGCCGTAAAGAAATGTGATCATTAGATGGAGGGCACGTTGGCCTGGAAGAGACAGCGGGAGGGTAAAGAGAAAGTCGAAATCATGGAGGTCACGTGCGGGAAGGCAAATTTATTGTCTCGCAGGACTCCGGCAAGACGGCGAGGAAAGTGCTTGGAGTGACATGAAGGGCGAGAGGATTTTCTCTCTCTCTTTCACTCGCTCGCTCTTATAATGCTGTAGCAGCCCGTCAAACGCTAACACTGTCACCACAGGCCGCTGATGGACACATTATTGGATCCTCGCAGCAGCCCTTTGCTCACTTGTACTTCTTCACTCGAGACGTGTGGCCTTCGCCAGAGGAATCGTTTGGGAGGGGTTACCGCCAGCCCGGGCTCACGATTCAATTGTGACGTGAAACCTAATAAAACTTGCGTTGTGTTCTGCTTACACTTGACGGCCGAAGCTGTCTGCGGTTTATCTTTATACATGAAGCTTTAGGAGACAGAACAGATGGGGTTGTCTTTAGTCAGTCTCTCTGGACGGCCTTGGCCGAGCAAGATATTAAATCCTTGTCTGGAGTTGAGTTTCCTATAAACGGATTAGCTAGCGAGCTAGCTTTGATGCGTTTGTTAGCATGAAGCTAAACAGACTTGGCAATAACCAGCTTGAGAATTATTTTTTGAAGAATCGTTTGGCTGTCAAACGTCCGCTTCTCCTGCTACCTCGTATATCTTTAATCTGTTTGAATTCTTTGGCCGTATCTTCAGGTCAGTTGTATCTCGAGGCATCGATTTACATTAGAGGTGGTGAGATTGAAGAGCGGTGTATTTTCGAGCCTCTCCAGGTGTTGCGCTGCCTCTAAAATCTCCCCGAAAGACGAGGGGATAAACACTAATTCCACGCAGGCTTTGTCTCTTGATACAGTGAAAATATGGCTTGAGACTCCATGATCCTCCGCGATAGAGATGTGAGGGCACCATCTTCCTACTTTTATGCCGAAAAACATCAACAATGGCATCGAAGCGACTTATCTGAAAAAATCTGATCTCTTTCTCTGGCTCTCTTTAGGGCCATCATACAAACAATCTCCTGGCAGCCAAAAAAAAAAAAAGGGAGATATGAGATTAGTTTTACGGGTTGCTGGCTGCCAAGTGCTTCATGTTTATTTGGTATGTTTGCAAGTTATTGAACAGAAGCCAAAAAGAACCGGCGTCATAAAAAGCTTCCTTAAGAGCACAGCCATCAAACGAGGCTCGCTAGGCTCCCATCGCTCTCGTGTGTGCATATCAAGTAGCCCTCCCAAAATGCTTAGAGGGCACGGACGATGTTTCACGGCGCATTTGCATATTTATCCACCGTCAATTTTCCGCCCGTTTTCTTTTTTTACCGCGTGAGCTGTATTTATTGACTGATTTAAGCGCAGTAAGCGCAAAAAAAAGCTTAGAAAATGAGCCGAAGCCCGTCTTTTCTCTTAAAGAAGGCCATTTGCATTACACCCTCATTACCCGCACATTGCCATCCTTCCGAAAGCCTCACGTCTCAGCATTTTCTATACGGACACACTAAATGGACATAAATAGATGCTCATGGGTAACGAGAAAGGGCCACCCTTATAGTAAATGTCGTTAGGCCTTAGAAAGTGAAAGGAAACACTTTGAGGACTAGTTGGCCAGGAGCAAAAGAAGGAGGCCATCTGTGCAGCCGAGTCGGGTGTCTGGCAGCCGTCTCAGTCCAATCCACCCTTCCCTGCTTGTGACTGACCACCATTGCCCCTCCCCTTATATCCCCCCCAGCCCCTTGTATCCTGAACCACCTCGTGTCACATGACGGGCGGAAGTCGCAAGCCGCTGGCATCCATCCGAGTTGTGTTGGTACAGTGGCTGCGTGAGGCCCAGACTGGCCGATTGGCACGAATCGAGTGCAAGGAGACCAACGCGTCTGCACGGCATGGACAGCTTGTTGTGGAGTTTCATGTTGCTGCGCATACTGCGCCGTGTCATGTTTGTGTGTTAAGCGGTTTTCACAGCTTTTTCAACACCTCCAAATAAGTAATACATCAAAAATACTATACATATATTTGCTGGCTATGGTTTTTTTTTCCCCCCTCTTTTTTTCCCTTGCTGGGTTTAAAGTAACCCACGTAGGGTGACATAGCTAACCCAATACTGGGTCCAAAAGGGACCAAGCCGATTTTATTTTATTTTATAGGGCTTTTCTTTTTAAAAAAAAAAAAAAAACAGCCAATCATAATCCAGCCCCTTTTATCCTCAACTCCATTTTCTGCCGTCGCTCTGATCAGACACTTGACCCGTCACAGTTTGAAGCCGCCATATTCCCATTTGTAAACAAGGAGGCCTGCCATCAGTAAATCAATATGACCCCACCACCACCACCACCACCCGCAACATTAGCAGCTGCGACGTCAAACCTCTGCCCGGTGCGGCGGCCCACATTCAAAAAGAGACGGGCGGGAAGAGCAATTTTGATGAAGTCCCTTTCAAAGATTGGCAGCCGGTTGAAAGCTTTTGCTGGCCTCTGCCTGCTCATTGATTCTCCCTTGATTTCTGGCCCGTGTCACAACCCTTTTTGCTTTTAACTTTCCATTTAACTCTCTTGCACTTTTCCATTGTTTCACCCAGCCTCTTTATTTATGTCTCCTTCCCAGCCCGTTCTAAATCTTTCCTCCCGTTCGTCGCGTCATCCGTCTCGCTGTCCATACACCAAACATCAGTCGCGAGGGCGTACGGATGAGTAATGCGGCGCATTTAGCGCAAGCGCGCCGTCCTAATAACCTCGGCGAAGCGCCGGCGGCGTGACATAATCCGTGCCGCCTTGAGGGAAAACGCATTGCGCATATTTGGACAGATTAGCGCTAATCAATTAGCATACGGCCTAGTCCAAATGAGCATGTAAAATAACCTCGCGTCATAAATGCCACAGGAAGTGCTTAAGAAAGCAAAGAATTCGTCAAATTTGACTACAAAACGTGAGAAACGGGACCTCGAACGTTCAGAAGATGCTCGGCCCGTGAGGAGTCGTCAAACTCTGGTCACGAACAAATTTATTTTTGTCCCGCTTTAGTGTCGCCCATCTGTCTCGTTTATACGGGTGCAATTCGGTAGCTATCAAACAAAATCTCTTTGATAACATTTTCACCGGGATAAAGGCCCGTAAAAAAAAAAAAAAATGGCAACAGTTGTGGAATGATGATGATGATGCCTAAGAAGTATTTTCTAAAAAAATCTCTCCCTCGAGCTCATCCTTCTTCTCCTGGCCCAAACCCGGACATCCTGCTGTGAGCCTTGACCTGCCCCTTTATCATCACAGAGCCAGGTGCACCCTGGGAGCTTCCTGCTTGCTCTTTATCAGCTTTTCCTGTAAAGATGCAAAAAGCATGTTTGGCGCGTCGCTACTCGTGTTAGCCGGGGGAATCCATCAGATATTATGGAACTGATAACCCCAGAAAAGCACGTGTTGTGAGCAAATATGTATCCAGGCATGAGTGTGTGTTTCTCCCAGGGAAGGGCTGAGACTTCAAAAAGAGCCGTGGAGCTCATGCCGATCCTGTTTACATGTCGGGGCTCGGACGGTTTTTAAATCCCCGTCCGCACCACCACGCCATCGTATTCCCTCTACGGGAAATTATGCTTCAGTCAAAAAAAAGTAACGCGAATGACGTGACTGTTGCTCAAAGGGAAGAAACTTTTTGACTAGACTTTCCCTCTCATCAAGCCGATCACAAAGAAGATTGATCGGTGCCGCTTAGGGACTTTCAAGTGGATTTTAACGACGTTGATGTGACGTTAATGTGCTTGACAATATCCATCCACCCCCCACCCCCCTTATATTTTACGATAAACTGGTTCTGGCAAGCTTCAGGATCCTCTCGAGCGGCATCCATCACAAAAGCGGAAAACAAAAAATATCTACGTGGGCTTTTTATGTAATCGGTTTGGGAGAAATATGTCTAAACAAGCCATGTAATTTAACGGGACGTGGCAGTCGCCGTTGCCATGAAACCTCGTGAAAAATGGCTCCAACCACGCAAACCTTCTCCCCCAGTCTGCCCCGTTTTTCAAAATAAAATAAACATCACTTATGCACGGAGGGACACCAAAAGCCACAAGTGGAGGAACTAAATAGTTCACAAGTAGCTGCCAATCAAACCACACGAGCCGGAGAGCCAAATTGCTCTTCTTACATCAAACACCCGAGTAGAAGTCGCCTCGGATGAAGCCATTGATGCCTCCATTAGTTATATCATATATATTGTTTACTCTATATACGTATATATTAGGGTATTTCACATTAACTTCAGGAATACTTTTTAAGCCTGGTCGTTGGAAGCAATGTGGATCTCTGAGGTCATTGAGATAAAGCTTCACTGACCCCCCCCCACCCTAAAATTGCGGCGACTTCATCGCCGTTGAGAGTAGGCCAACACACCTCGCAATGATCCCACCTTCGCAAAGACCTCCAGAGAGCAGAGTCCTTCTGCCTCAGTGATGAAATCCATCACATTTCTATGATTGCAAAAGGGGTCCGGCTACCCCCCCACACCCCAGAATCACTCAAGTGCGTCCTTCAAATCCAGAAAGTGCAGGAGAGCAGAAATATACGTGTAACCCCCAGTGACCTCATTCTTTTTCTTTGGCTGCGCAAAAACGTCATTCACCTTAGTGAGACGGAATCCGATCGATATCGGTTTCGAATCCAACACGCACGGGTTTTCACAATGATCTCCGCACCCAAGACTTTTAAATCCAACTTCATATTTCTCGCCGTCATTTCCTCCTAAATCAACCGCCCGCTTGTAGTTTACAACACAATGTCACCGGGCCTTTAATAAACTTAGCTCAATAATCACATCACATTTTTATTCTATCACCTTCCCCACTCGCTGGCTGTCACTTTTATGTTTGATTTTGATTAAGACTCCTCTAATAACTTTTTAGGACTGGACTCGGTCAGGACACGTCGTTGATGTATGAATGTGTTAGAAGATGAATCGATTTGGCGCGTAGGCCGACCCGCTTGCCTTCCGCGCCACCCATAAAAGTACATCCCGCTTGTTTTATGGTCAAAGTTGGGTTTGGTCCTGTCAGATTGAAAGCCACTTTCAAGCTGACGTGCCCAAACAGATAAATCAGTCCTTTTTTTGATTGATGGACACGATGAAAGGGGACTCGGCTATTCCGATAACCCGCGCCTCGCAAAGCCCCCGCCGCAAGTCTCCCGAGTGTCCAATGAGCTCCGCCTGATCCCGCTCTCACTTGGCGCATCCTTTTAGCGAGAGGCTCACAAGTGCAATCACGCTCTTTAAAAACCCAAACAGCACTCGCCGCGGAAAACCATTCGACCGGGCCGATCCTCTCAGCGGCTCTTTGTGGATGCGACTGCGGAATGCAAAACTCTGCTCGGCTAAAAGGGATAAAGAGATGATTTTGGATATACCTCCCATCTAGTTTACCCCAAATGTGGTTGTTTGGATGGAAGCTAACCTGTCTACTCAGCAGATTACAAAGTTGTTTAGCTAGCACTTGCCTTCTCTAATAGCTGGCCCGAAATGATTTTGAACGCACTCCTGCTGTTTATTCCCAAACCAACTGAGTAGCTGGAGTCCTCTTAGTTTTTTTGTTTTGATTCTGTTCACAAAACTAACTCCCACCGAGTTCACTCCGGAGGACTTTTTCTTTCCGAGCGACTCCGAAAATGCCCCCCCGACACCAACCGCCCACGAGGTTTCCTGAGGGAGCCACTTATGTGTGTTTATTTAGTACAGGGAGCAGAGTTCCCGAATGGCGCGACAGAGCGGCGGAACCCGTCTCGCTCACGCTTACAAGAGGCGAACCACCTGACCGTGCGATGGCTTGGCGGTCGCCGTCAATCATCGTAAGCCGCTGCAGCGCAAGTGAGCTTTGCTTCAGCTAATTCTAAAGGCTCGACTTTACTTACGATATATATATATAGGTTTTTTTTTTTAGTACTTTTATGACGCAACCGTTAAACGCTGCCGGCTCTGGGTTTTGTATAATCTCTGCGGTTTAATGTTGTGTTTAGGTGTAGTCGTCATAAAAAGCTTCTGCTAAAGTGGTGTTAATTGCTCGGAAATGGGGATTGTTGTAAACGAAGACAACTCTTGACTTAACGTAGCGTCCAAACGATGGAGACCTTACATCACTGGTGTCAAACTCAAGGCCCGGGGGCCAGATACGGCCCGCCACATCATTTTATGTGGCCCGCGGAGACAAATTGTGCATCAAAGATTTTTTTTGGACCGGTTTTTAACTAGTCTGATATATAAACGAGTTTGACACCCATGGCTTACAGTAAGCACGCAATGTCACTCTAGTTTTTTATTTTATTTATTTTCTCCGCTCTCCTTTTTACAGCTTCTATTCAAGAAAGAAGCTTCAGGGGTAGGAGAAAATAGAGTGAGCATTCAATTCTGCCTGAATCATCCCATGGTTTTTGCTTAACCCTGATGAAAAGAAAAAAAAATCTATGGCTTATTTTAAAGGCTGCTGCTCGAATCGTGCCTAAATTTGACATGCCCGCCAGGTTACGCAACCACGTCTTAGCATCGAGAGCGAGTCGCTAAGTGTTGCCGAGTGACCTGCGAGGGAGGCAAGCTGTCGGCCGCCCTCACGCAAAGGTCGAGGCTTTCCGCGGAGGCTCCGCTGTTAACACGAGCACAAATTATGCTCGTTTAAGGGGAAAAGATGAACTTTGTCACTGGAAGAGGTCCTGGAGGAAGTTACTCAGGCCTGAAGTGACATTAAAAGCATAAAAGGAAAAACATTGATGTCTTAAGAGTGGCCGTTTAATTCAAGTCCGTGATGTCATTTGCTTAATGGGCTATTTTAGCATACGGATAAAACGGAGCGATAAATCTGACGCCGTTGACCCTTAACAACTGTACGACACAAGTTGTAGCAAAAGATGGATGTCAAAATATTCTGTGCGTGTGTGTGTCGCCAGACTCATATGAGTGACACACAGCAACTGAGGCTGATACCAAACAGTCCAATTCACAATGGTAGCAATTTGAGAGAAGGTCGTCCCATGTGCGTCACAACCACACGCACGATGTTGCCAATTGGGTCCCCGCTGAGACGTCGTAATGAGCTCCTCAAGCCTTGAGAAGCAGGCGCAACTCACATGTTCCGTCGTCATTGTAACAATGGGAGGGTTTATCAGTGCCAAAGCCTCGGGAGGGAAGGAGCGCGAGCAGAGGCTAGACAGGAGATATTGTGTACAAAAGAGACGAGCCAGGCTGAGATAGCGAGAGAGCATGATGGAAATATGAAATAAATCTCCTCCAGGATGTAGTGCGTGAACCGAGGCACGTTTCAGCGTGGAGAAGAGGCCGGATTATTCTTTCAGGAAAACAATATAAGATGTGATTTCTTATGACATCATATGACATATGATTTTCATAGTCACCTGTGGCAAAAAAAGGGAAGCGTGGAGAGTCTGCGTGTCGTCAGTGAATGGGCTCGTTCGCGTCTATGTCAATCTCCGATTCGGTAGAATAATGTTACGATACTATAAAGTGACATCCAGCTGCTAATTTGATTTCACCTCGTGTCGGGCGGCTTTTATATTATAAACCAGGAATAGCTAATGACCGCTAATAACTTTCTTGGACATATGGCGTCGGCGGATACTATACAGCATGTATGGCAGCAGGAGTCAGCTGCTGGCATGAGGAATCAGGTCGGCCATTATATACGTTCACTGATCGCACGCGCAGAAAAGCCCTGCAGGGAAACCCATGTGGGTGTCGCTCACCACCTGCACCGCTCAAAGAAACTTAAATAGAACAAGTGCAAGATCACATTGGGAGCAAATGCTTCGAGCCAGGCGGGGTCTCAAATCAAATCTTTAACCGTATACCGCGACTACAGCAGCGGCCGCAAATCAGTTCATTGTTTCCGCATCCCAATACGGCTGTTGGAGCGGCGGCGGTAGAGATAAATGAGGGCAGGCGGGTTGCAATTTCCATATCATTCTCACATCCAGAGAGTGAAAGCCAGAGGAGAAACAAAACCACTAACAAGCATTTTTTTTGGGGAGTACTGGTAAAACCTCCTTTGCTCGGTTCAAACAGAGTCACAACTGGCTAATGGCAGGTCAAGCCAAGTTGGTTCAAAGGTTCAGAAACGCGTGGCAATTAGTGCCAAAAGCTGGAAATCACAGTACCGCTGCAAAAATGGTGTGTTCTCACAAGAAAAATAGTCACAAAAATAGAGCCTGGTGATCTCGATACCAAATCAAAAGAATCCAATCCGAGGCGTGTAACATCGTCTCTGGACTGATGATAGCCTCCGGGAGCGCATTTTGGAGTCGCTATGAAATGCGGCGAGGCACTAATGAGCATTTCTTAGTATTAAGATGCAATTCGTGAAGAGATTGCTTTTTTTTCTGGCGAAAAACGGCAGTCACTCGGGTGCTCTGAGTCACATTAAAATCAACCCTGGTGTGATCTCATCACCGACTCATTCAGAGGTGATACAATGGCGAGCGATGACGACTCGCGACGAGTCGACCCAGGGCTTATCAAATTGTAAAAGCGGTCGAGGTAATGCGGCGCGTGGCGCCGAGCCAAGCGTCCGACCGGCCGACCCGCGGGCGTCCCGACTCTCCCGCTTACTCCTTAAACCGACTCGGTACTTGATGACACGCGGGGGCAACGAGAGTGCAGCTGTCACGAGGCCGTAAATGTCCTGCGGATTTGGCTCGCAGACACATTAACTTTGAATTGTGGTTGTCAGCACGGATGCTGAGGTGTGCGGTCAGGAAGGGGAGGGCGGCCGCCTCGAGTAGGACCGAAGAACGCCTTGGAGGTCTAATAACAAGTTTGAGAGTGGTGAAAGTTTGGGGTCTCGAGAGAGCTAATTGATTGAACGGAGTTGACTTCAGCACAATTGTCACGGCGTCGGCGCCGTAGTGTAGATCAAGCTTAGGCGCGCCACCTTAACTACCTCTCAGGCCGCCCATTGTGACAAATGGCTTCTGTCTCTTCTAATGTAATATTTGTTTGCGCTTCAGAGAGCCTCCGGGCTGCTACCGTCGGCAGTCTGCTTCCTGGCGTTAGTTGACTTTATTCCCCGGCCGGCTGTCAATTACCCAAGCATCTCGATGTTGTCGTCTGTCTGTCTTTTGTCATGTGGGATCACCTGCCGCCCCCCCCCCCCCCCCCCTCACCCCGACTATCTACGGCTCCCCTGTCGACCTCTGGCTCCGTCTGTCTCGCGCTCGCCATTTCGCCGCTTCCACGGGCTCTCTGTCGCTTCTCTGGCTGCTCATCTCGTTGTCTTCTCATTCGCTCGACACCCCCCTCCACTCCCCGACCCGCACACGCCGCCGTGTCTTTGCTCCAGATGCTAGCTGTCTCAGCTCCGTGGGCCGTGTCTCTGTGATGGGCCCCTCCAGGAATTCAAAGCACCATTCTGGCATTTTCTTCCAAGCAATTGCTTTTTGTAGTAATAAAGGAAAAGAGGTGGGAGGAGGTGACAGTGGGAAACGGGGCGGGGGGGGGGGGCTTAGCTTTAGCATCTCTCTCTGGATGGACTTACTGGCCCAAGGCAAAACATGCACAAATGTGCATTCCTGAATCCTCTTGAGAGGGAAGCACAGAGCCAGACTTCTGTCTAAATTCTGACCCAATTAAGCACAAGCCTAGCTCAACTTAAAGGACTAGTTTTAAGGTAAAAAGTAAGTCACTTTGACAAAGCTTTCTGGATTATGTTGCCATTTGCGAACATCAAATTGTCCTGTGTCATTGATCCCGTAATATTGTCGCATTTGCATGTTGTTTTCCATTAATATGAGTCTGTGGCATTTTTAAAGAGTCACACCAATAGCACATTAATTCCTAACGGGACCGCCAACATTTAGGGCTGCAATTAACCACGTCGTCACTCGTGTAGGCAGACTTGAAAAACACTCTTTTGCTTTGGTAAAGTAAATGTCAGCGCATATTTGCATGCTATTAGCGACGGCGGCAATTTGGTAACGAATGCACGGGCATGTCTTAGAGACGAGTGTGAGGTGAGAAGGGTTTTTGAACATGACCGAATTTGGAAGGGCACGTTTTAAAACTCAACTAAACATGTGATTTGACCCAATGAAAAATAAACCAACACAAAAAGATTGCTGCAGATTGGATGCTCCTCATCAAACTTTAACCGCCGTCCATTATTGAAAAGTTGCTTTGGAATTCAACTGGTTCTTAGCGCCGAAGACGTTCCCCGAACGGCGCAAGCTGTTGGCGTCAGCCATAAATGAGCGTGTCCTGGTGCAATGTAATTGCCTCATAGCGTGCTGACCTCGGCACATTTTAAAGCTGATGGGATGACGGATGGGCCGGCGCCTCGCCAGACACCGGGCCCGAGGATCACTGCAAGCCTTCCGGTCGGAACGTTCGTGTTCAGGCCCATTTCATCTCAGCACGCAGATAGAGATCCCAAGCCTACTTAATATTTCATACTCCAAGTTGCAAAATAGTCATATGTCTTACTTGATTTACAAAAGTCGAGGCCTTCCGTACGCGCAATGCTTCATTATGCGATAACGACAAATACGACCCTCCGCCTCATCACTCTTTAAATTTTGCAACAGCGCCGTCTAAAAAGCTCTTCAAATATGTATACGCACTCTGGCCCAATTTCCCGGGGTTCCATAATGTGGCGTTTCCCTTTCTCGCAGCAAGAAGACATAACAAGTTGACTTCTTTATGAATTTACCTCCCCGGGCCATCGGCGGGGCCGCTCTGCTACTCCCTGACAGCGGCTCTTCTCTCAGCCCCCCCTCCCTGCAGAGGAGAAGGCTCCGGGCTACGCTGGAAATAGGATAACATATTCAAATATGTGCACGTGTTCACCTACAAGTGAGGTCAGCCTAGTCCCGTTTTTTTTTTTTTTTTCCCTTTTCCCTCGCCGACTGGTGAATCAGCCCCGGCGGAAGCTTCTCAGACATCGCAGACAAAAAGCTAGTGTTTTGTCTGGAAGCCAGCGATCGGAAGTGGATGTATACGCTTGGTCGTAGCTTCTGCTATCAGGACACGTCGGAGCACTTTGGCGTTTTAATAGCAAAGCAAACGGGAAGTAGGCGTAGAATATGATATGTATGCAACATGCATTTATGGAGCTAATCTTAGTAAATCTGGATCACCGAGGCATGCACACTCACGGGACACTTCATTAGGTACGCTAACGTGCTAACGTGTCCCGCGGTCACAACGTGGCACACAAGACCGCATTATAAGGAGCTCGATGCATCAGCAGTCGCCGCGGGTTTCCGAGCGCCAGGAAGCGCATCCTAAAGCATGCTAAACTGCGGCTAACCCGACAGCTAAGATTAGCATACTGATTAGCTCGCACAGCCCGAGCAGACGACAGGCTCATGAATAAAGAGCGATACGCGGGAAAAAAAAATGTACAGCCGAGAGGTTCCAGAGGAGGGAGCTAGAGGCAGATTTTATTTTATTTTTTTTTTAAGAATGTAATCAGCGGCTAGTGAAGCATTCTTGTGTGATTAGAGTTTCAAACAGCCTCTTACAGCTCGAGTAGTTAAATTGTTGAGCAGCTGCCATTTATCTTGCCAGTGTTTCGCTCTCGTCTCTCGCTGACTGATTCTCTTCTTTCTGGCTTTGCTCCCTGCTCCCTTCTCACCATGCCCTCCTCTTCCTTCTCAGCAGGGGTTCGCCTTTCTTATTCTTCGCCGGGCCTCTTTTCTATCCTCTTTCCTGCGGATCATCCCCCTTTAAACGCCCTCATTTTCCTCCAGCGGCTCGCGCGTTTTTCTCTTTCCAATCAAAAGACATCAAGTTCCTCAGTCTTTTTTTTTTTTTTTGTCTCTGGAGGGCCAGAGTGGGGACGTTAGAAGTCGGATGTTGATTCGAGGTGACGGGCACCGTACGAATGCGAGCTGGTATGAAAGAGCTCCCGCTAGCCGCTTTGGTCCTCCGTCGCAACGGCAACATTATGTTTCTTTTTTTAGATGACTGAAAATGATTTTCTTTGCGTAACCATTCAATTTGTTCTCAGCGCAGCGTGGGCAACTTGCTGCGTGGAAGCTTTATGACCCACAAAAGCATTTGATCCGCCTACCTTGCGATTCAAAAAAATCCAAACCTCCGATGAGCCATTATAAAAAGCCTCCAACCCCGTACACCGCCGTTTACAATCGTAAACTTTTACAAACATAAACGCTTTGAACAATGCCACTGACTTTGCACATCTACCAACTGCAAAAAAAAAAAAAATCAAGGCTGATGGGGAAATGCTGAGCGAGCAGAGACCTCAGTCAATAGCATGCCGTCGTCAGCTCAGACCTTCCACGCTGGAAGTGCCTCAAAAAGGAAATGAGTGCAACGGGGAAAACTGGCGCTAGTCTGTAGAGGAGGAAATTGAGGAAGGTCAGAAAAAAAATATAAAGGCACTGAGAAGAAAGTTGAAGAAAAAAAAAAGAAAAGTGTCTTCAGAAGATCCACTTGAATTGATTGGGAGCCAAAGTAAGAAGAACAAGCCAAGAGAAGATGAAACGCGGACACTAGGGAGCTAAAGAAAAAAAGAGTCAGGAATATCAGTTTCATTTCAGCAAGTGATAAACAAAAGTTTCCCTTCCCGTTGCTTGAGGTCAGCAAATAGTACGAGCTAAAGATGTTATGAAAGAACAAGGGGGAAGGGCCAGGGGGAGTGGACGGACGCCGAGACTTGCTGACTGCAACAACCAAGCGTCACCATTGATTGACCCAAAGCAGGGGATCAATCGACACGGCCGTAGACGGCGTAGGAGAAAAACAAAAAACAAAATAGGCTCCCGCTTCAGATCAGACCCTCAGTCTTTTAGAAACCGGGCCTCTCCATTGATTGAGCCGGCATCGGTGTGATTGCAAAGCAAACTCAATCTTCTGCTTATCTTTCAAGGAGAAAAGCACACGTGGCTGCTTCAGACTGGCAGAAGAAGAGGGTGCAGTGCCCCCTAGGCTTCAAGTGTATGAAATACCCTCACTATTTGCATATTTGATGCGAAATGGCTTCAAACTATTCAAGTCCGTCTCAACCAATTTTTGAAGCGTCACAAGCCATTGTAGTCCAACTGTACCCCGTGGAACAGTTTGAATGGTTTCCATGACGACCAAGACGCAGATATGGGTGGTTCTCCGGAAGTGTGGTCCAGAAGTGTCACATGGGAGCCCAAGAATATTTTGCAACAATATTGTAAAATCCGACGATTGATTGTAAAAGAACGAAAATAATGACTCATACAATTGGACCACGCTTCTGGAGAACTACCCACATGCTCCCAACTTATGGTTGTGCGTCTATAGCATGTTTGGAAAAAGAATTCCGAGCGCTTTTGAATTCCGCACCCAATCTCTCATATCTCCAGGTAGCCAATTGAACTTGCTTTCATGAAAATGAAAGGACAACGGAGATAATGAATACTTAATGTGCTTCAAGACAGGATGATTATATTCATCATTAGCTGAGGGGCTAATGGTATACTCCCCCCTTTCCACAAGCAGTGGGCTGGAGCTCCGCATGCCATCTGGATCTTTCTTCACGCGTGACTCACATGTAGTCGCAGAAGAAGTGGGCTTCAGAATGGCACACAGGCCCTGTGTGGCCAAGTGTGTATGCGTGTGAATACATTTGCCTAATAAGGTTGAATGAACTTGCTCGTCAGGAGTTTGCTCTTTGATGCATCCTCTGGAAGTCGCTGTTTGGTGCTGATAGCCCAATGACTGACACATGACTGTCTGACCTCAGCAAGTCTGCCACAGCAGCATAGCCCCCCAGGACATGTTGTGTGTGTGTGTGTGTGTGTGTCTGTGTGTGTGTGTGTGTGTCCAATAGACAAGCTGAATTACATGACACTGCTTATGTGGCATCGGTGTCCACATTGCAGAAGCAATCAAATCACAAGACACTCGTCATGAGAAAAAAAAATGTGTTTTGGAGCAATCCATACATGAATATATATATTAGTGTTGTATGGGGGCCCCTGGTTATCATGCGCCTGTCCGTCATTACGCACATGGGTGTGGGCCCAACCCGGCGCGCACCAGCACTTACCGCAGTAGAGAAGCAAGAGCGCGGTGAGGAGCACAAAAGCCCAGAAAGTTGATGACATCCTCGGCCAGCGACTGGCGTCTTTGCGTCTGGCTGAGCGGGTCAGCGATGCCATGAAAGAGCACGCAGAGGATAAAGACTTGGGGGGGGGCACTTGAGGACCAAAAAAAAAAAAACAGCTCACAATCCAAATGGGGCTCTTGTGAAGCTCATTTCTCCGTGTTATTTCCTCTTAAGAATAGAAATGTCTGGCTGAAGAAGGCGGGAGGGAAAAGGTTGATTTGTTCCCGCGGTAGTCCGATTACCGGTGCGCAAAAGAAACATTACATCCTCCACGCCGGTCGGGAAAAAAATGATGTCCTTTAGTTGTCGACCCCCAAAAAGTGCACGGAATCTCAATTCCCGACGAGGGGGACGCGCCGGCGGCTGATTGCGCTGAGTGGATGCTCCAAGTGTTCAATCATCTATACCGCAGCGTCGTAAAAGATCCTTTCCACCTGTGCTGCCTGCTGATTTTTTCTTTTCTTCTTTTTTTTTTTCTCTCCCCCACTCACACACACAAAAAAAGGCACCACTCCAAAATAACAGCGAGGTCCTATGCAACCCAGTGATTAAGCATCGAGGGAGCCGGGCAGAAAGTAGATCACAGCGTGCATGCTGGAAGACGGTGAACGGATGAGATGAGCGAGAGAGAGAGAGAGAGAGAGCGAGTGAGAGAGGAGAGGAGAGGAGAGAGGAGAGCGAGGAAGAGGGAGGGAGAGAGTTAGGGCGCAAAGTGCGCACCTCCAATGATGTCCAAAGTGAAATGCTCACATAAGATAATCAATATGATGTCACGTAATTAGCCCCGGCTACGTCACAATATGAACCGCTTTGACGATTTGTTTATTGACAGATTGCGTGCTGTACGTTTGATTTTTTCGCATGTATACTCCGAGTGCACGGGGCACATTCGGGCTGGAACGGGTCGTTTCATTAGGCACACCTGAGACAGCCTCGTCCACTGTTTTCAAGACATGCATTTGATATTTTGATTATAATTAATATAAAAAAATAGAAGGATAACCTCAAAATATATAGTAAAAAATACTATTTAATTAAATAATATTAAATAATGTCTATTCTTAGTGTGTAATTAATACAAATAAATAATGTAATATATAATATATATATTATATTATAATAAAAAATATAAAAATATATTATTAATCAGCGATTATTAACAAAAATGGATGACGAGATCCCATGTTGAAAGTTGTCATGGAAATTACGATTGCACGCTCGAAGCCGACCCCGCCCATTTGGAAACCCAACCTAACGTCTGACACACGCCTTTTTTGTATAAACAGCGGTTGAACTTGGGTATCATTCCCACCAAATGAACGATTAATTAATGGACATACTCAAGTTATCCCGTTTAGCCTCAGCGCCGTAATGAGCTCCAAATTGGGCGTCTTTTAAAACAGACTATAAAAGCACACTAATAAAATGGTTAATTGCAGTATATGCCTTTCCTTGTAATCCGCTAAATCTGTGTGTAATTGCTCCGTTTGACTACTTTCAAATCCTCCGCGAGGACTCATTGGAGAAAAGCAGCTCTGGTGGACTCTTCTCGTTAAAACGGAACAACTTCATCAAGTCGGCGCCTGCCAGCCATTTCTATTTATTACGCCCATCATGCCTTGATAGAACCTTGTGACTTGTTTACCTGTCACTTCGTTTGTCCCTTGCCAGATTGTCGCTATCGGAGCTTTTTGTCTTTTTCATTTCCAACCAATCTGTTTGTTCCGGGGATTTGGACTGGGGCCCGATTACCCGAGTTTGTTCTGTGCATCCGCTTGATTGTTTGATTTGGAGCTTTTTTTTTTTTTTTTGACTCTGAGCTGCCTCTCTGCCAGTTGAATTCCAGTTTTAATCACTCCACTCTGCATCTTGTTTTTTTTTTTAGCAGGGTTGTTAAACTTTTCCTAGTTGATGTTGCCCTCCTCCAACACACTTGATTCAAACGATTCGGATTATGAATCCTTGTGGAGGATTCTAACCTGTCGGTGATTCATCTTATGTCATGTCCTTCTCAAACTCAATGAGATCGATGGCGGTATGCAATGAATGTTGTTAATGAAGCAAATTGAGAGTGAAGAGGACCACAGACACGAGGAGAACGTCCAAAAATGGAAGCCTTGTAAAAGTGCCATCTCGTCTATCGTCAGACTTTTTGTGCTACAAATAGCAAAGCCGGTGCGGAGCTTCGTCTCTCACGGCGGAGCTAAGCTTCAGACCTGACCTTTCCCGCCGTCGCTCGGCTTTGATCTGGCCAGACACGAGCGTCGCCACCATCTTCTTCTTCTGCTCGGCTAGTCCACCAAGGAGCGCTTTGAACATGGCCGACTCGAGTGATTTAAGCGAACAAAGCCACGGTGGCACCAGTCGCGTCTCTGATTTACTTTCGGCGGATTAAGAAAATTTACGAGAGCTTTTGGGATATTTTCCCGAGCAGGAGAACTTTCAGATGCAGAGGAGCAAGCATTAGTCTCACAGTTCAATCAGTCTGTCTTGGCTCTTGCATTTCTCCTGAAAAAAATATTTTTATTTTGTTATCACGAGGCAAGAGCTGTCTTCGTTCACCCACCTTCCAAAATACTCATCAGTAGACCCAAATTAAGCCATGTTGTTATTCCAGATGCCATCTGATTCTTGCAAATCATTTTCATCCTTTGGAAATTTAGCACGGCATGATTGGACTAATGACGGCAGAGCCAGAGGACAATATTTCTTCCAGCAGCAGGGCTAAATGTTGATCCCAGGTAAACAAGCGCGTGGGAACAGAGCGGCCCACCTGTCCCCCCTACCCCTCCTGCCGGTTTTGGAGGCTGTCGTTTACAAATGGATAACAGGTGCCTTTGCGTGTATTTGCCACTCCGCCATTTGGCACACTGCCACGGGACACATCAATTGAGCAAGTTATTTTAGGAATTAAAGAGGAACGACTCAGTGTGTCCGATTTTTGTTTTTTTTCTTTCTTTCTCGACATCGTAGTTCCTTTTTTCCTCAGTTTGAGCTGCCAACATGCAATAACAGCCTGTCACCTGCCTCTCAGCCCCTGCAATGCCAGATATGAAGTCATATCCGATATGAGATAATCACCATAGCGACAGGTTAGCTGGGATTTTTCAACACGGAGGCGTCCTTTCTTTTCCCGTCGCTTTCCCGCTTATGGTTTGACGGCGGTGAGCAAGTTTGATTGATGTGGTGTGCTTTTCTGCGTGAGTCAATAGGAGCAGGTTGCCACTCGCTCCGGCATCCGTCGCAGCTGAGCACCGCAGGTAGTCCAACTGCATGGATTGTACCCCAAAAAAAAAATAAAAAATGTAAATGAATAGCGAGCGCTCGCAAATCATGTCGGAAATGACTTTGTGTTGCTCCATTCGCACCTGATGAAAGAACTTTTATTATCTTATTATGGGCTGCGTGTTGCACTGACACGATGGCTACCGTTGGGGGGGGGAGGGGGGGCGGCTTTTTCCTTTGACAATTATTTGCAGGCAATTCTCTTTCTTCTGAACAAGGCGCCATTAATTGCCTTTGCGGGGCTTTGAAATGAAGTATGGCAAAGGCTTTAAGTCGACGACTCCCCAACTCATTTGCATGGTAATTAATATATTTGTGTGGAAATCCCCAACGCGTCCGTACGAGCTTTTGGGGAAATGCGCCTGGAAGCCAAAGATGAGCGGCGTTCTAATCAAAAGCTGCAGTGTGTGTATGTGTTTTCCTGTTGCTTTAAATCTGCCAGGCACAGTCTGAGGCCCATAAATAGAGCATTTGTGGAGCAGGAAGCGGCTCCTTAACCAGTGGGCATTGTTTCTCGGTAATGTGACTCGGTGTTGGTAGAGGAAACGTGAATGACGTGAAAATGAGCTTTGTGAGATTCACATGCGGCGACGGGGGCTTGGGGGAGGCGGGGCTCGATTCGATTCTTCAGGCGGTTGGTTCGTCGTGCATATCAGATCACATGCAACCACCTTGTCGTTTATAAGATCAGTTCAGGCGAGCATCCCGTAGGCCGACTCAACTTATAACACCAACGTAGTCGTGCCTAAGGGTTCATCTCTAGTATCCAAACGGCGTACATTTTTACAATTTGCTCCGCTGTCCGTCACACAAGCGCACCAACACCTTCTTTATTCATCGGAATAGGAATGCAGGACGTGAGTCAGTATCCTCAGGTTATTTCTTTAAAAAAAAAAAAAAATGACAGTAAAAAAATGACAAATAAATGATAAATAACAAAAATAAATGAATAAAAATGATAAATAAATAATAAATGTAGAGTGGACTTGCCAAAAAATCGGGATCTTTGAAAGCAATGGACCATCGCTATCATCTTTCCCACGTGCGTTTTTGAAACGACACGCTCGGCCTTCCAAGTTCCAATCAAACGGAAATCCTCACTTTATTTCAATCGCTTGACAGCCAAGCGCAAAAAAAAAAAAAAAAGCACGGCCAAACAATCCCGACCGATCTATTTTGATTCGGCGGGTGAGAAATGCCAGCGAGCCTGATTAGCCGTATCACGCAAAGAGGCGGCTAATCTCGTTTTTCCTTGCCGCGTCCCACCGTACGCCCCCAAATTGCTTTTACTGGCCAACTTTGCGGGTGCCTTCCGTTGACAAATGCCAACCCGCAAACAAAGCCACAGAGACAACCGACTCTACAAAGATTTGAGTGGAAAACAACTACAGCCATTGGCATAGCACCCTTGTTTTTTTGTTTTTTTTTATCTTTGAAATAAGCCCTCAGCAAAGGAGCCATCTTGGCATTCCGTTGCAAGGCAGACACAATTAATAGCACTAATTACAACGCGGTGTCATTTAGCCAAGCCAGTGTCTTGTTTTTTTTTTTTTGTGGAGGTCCTAAATCGCTTGGGCCAAAGTAACTGGAATGGCAGCACAAGCAATTAGATCAATGATACCTGTGATTAGCTCAAAACAACATTCTGGCTGTGTCCTGTTGCTTGCCAATTCACGATTGCTGACAATAGAGTCGCTAAATGTGATTTAAAAAAAAAAAAAAAGGAGAGACATGCAAAGATGGACTCGCACTAGATGACTTGTTCTATGAGTAGGCCGATGAAAGGCAGTTTTTGTAATTGAAGGGATTTCACTGACGCCGTGAAATGATTTTCTTCCATCGGCATCGATCGACATTCCCAACGCGTTCGGCGCCGCATCGGCAATCCTCTCACAACTGTAAGCCGCTGACCTTATGACTGTGGCTGGGAATTTATGCAGCGCATTATCACTGATTCCCATAAAGATGTACTTTTAAATTGGCCCATTTTTATGCTGCGAGGGGGGCTGTCTGATAAGACGGCCGATTTTCCCAGCGTGCAATTTTAGACTGGATATATAGAAGTCGTCGGTTCATTAACTAGTAGCTCTTCACCGCTTCTGATACAATTGCACGGTCGCCATGGTAACGACGCTTTTATGTGATTGTGAAGCCATTATTTGAAAAGTATCATCAAAACTATGACCCGCTTTGAAATGGACTCACGCACTCAAGATGTTCCATGTCGCCTCCTCCTTCATCATCATCTTAGCGAGTGGTAGGCAGGTCCGTGGCGTTTAACCTCCAGAGCGTCGCTTAACCCCTTTGAGAGTCGCCGAGGTCACGCGTGGGTCGTTTGTCCACCTGGCTGTCAAGCCGGAGTCATTAGAGTCACGAGGTGGGCTGTGAATAAGTGTTCAAGTGTCCGGAATGACATGTCGGGTCGTCGCCGTAAATGACTGATAAGTAATGTCGCCCGCCGACTACCTCTTCTGATGACTGATGCGTCCGTCGCATGGACACAGATGGCCTCCTTCACTTCTCTTTCAAACCATCTGTCTTTGTCTACATTAGTGTCTTTAACCCAGGTTTGGAGTTTCTCGTAGTTTGGGTACTGTACGCCGAGCCGAATGTTTTTAAAATAAAGAATCTCAATAGTTCAAATTAATTAGGAAAAAAAAAAAAACGCTGCTCATGTTTTGATTTCACCAGGTCATGTTTGTGACTGATATACTGAGCTCAATTATAAATCTAAACAGATGGCATTGTGTTGCCTGTGGCGCAGCAATATTTGTGTTCATAAAAATCAAATTTTCTTACCCCAGAATAAAATATAAAAGCACCATTGTCAGGTTGTTATCGATTTGCTAATTGAGTCCGTTAATCATTCATATAATTAACCGGCTGGTACAGCCATGGAGCTAAAATCGCTACAAGCCATGTAGGAACGTTTAAACGATTCATCAATTTACACCACCCATCGGACAATATTTTCCGCTATTGATGACTCAAGGAGAAAACATGTTTATGGTGACGCTTCCCTAGTAAATCATGAGACTGGTGCTTATTTCACGTTATTAGAGGAACCATGACAACCAAGCCATAATATTTACCAATCAGTGGCCGTGATATAAAAAAAAAAAATGCTTAGATATGACGACTGCGCTTTGTTGAAGCATTTTATGCATTTCTTCTCCGCTGATGAAGTCTACAGCGATCGCGACCTCGCTCATATTTTATTCCGTTGATATTGTGCGGCAAGGCCACACAGCAGCATGTCGCGGCTCGCGTATCGACAGAGCTACTCCAATGAACTAGTACGTTAAACAGTTTTCTGATCAATATTTAATGCAAACAGTTGCGACTATTTAGCCTCTAAAAGATGGCGAGGATTCTGCTGAACATTCTCAGGACTTGACAGCATCATGCGGTGCGCGGATGTTGCTTTTAGCGCAAATATGATTATCTAAAGCCCCGGCTGAGCTGCTAACATTAACACCACTGTTAATCTTGTTTTCTCAAAAATGTTCCTGGAATTCCAAAGCGTTTTTGGCACAGCGGCGGGATAGTTTGTTTACCCCGCCTTCCAGCATGCTGGTTGGTGCGGTGCTATCAAATTTACGTATACTTTATCAAATCCATATTGGTAACAGTGACAAAACTTTGATGAGTTATTTTTCGTTTCGTTGCCTCTGGGCTGCTTAGGGTAGTCCGGCAAGACGCTGTGAGAACGTAAAAAGCCGACACACATGCTGGCGCTCGGTTTTTGAAAATTCCAAAAGACTCTTGAATAGTCTCACGCTGTTGTCATATTTATGAATAAAATACGATGACACCCATCACACTCAAAATCACCATACGGCACCTACGCCACAACTTAGACCTGCTTTTGGCTCGTCTAGCATCGCATTTCTTCCTACGATAGATTTGGAATTCCCGTGATACAGCAGCGGAAGATTTTTTTGTTTCTACTTAGAACAAATGATCAAGTGGCTCAAAGCCTTAAATTTCCTTGATTAAACCTTCTTGAAGGAGCCCGCTTTCATCAGGAAGCATCCAACAGCAGGTTTCCACAAAGGCATTGCCCAGGGAGATTTACTAAGCAGCTCTCCTCACAAATACAAACATGTCAAAGGAAATACAAGAAAGCGGCAGATGAAATACAAACACAGCTGGATGTTTGCATCAGATACTGGAGGCTGTGTCTCCAGGTACGGCTAATTGGCTTGATGAAAACGGATGCTGAGTGGTGGCTGTTAAATGAGAGGAGTGGTCGCTGTTGGCTCGACTTGAATGATGCAAGGAGAAGGAGGCGGAAAGATTCACCGACTCTCCCTTTGCGACGATGATAACGCTCGCTCTTGAGTGACAGGGGTGTAGGACAAAATGGCATCTGCAATTTGTACCCAGGAGGAAGATGAGGCCTCACAAACAGATAAATACTCCGAGACTAAAAGCAAACATAGTCGCCGAGAAATGGGCCAGTCCATCACCGACGGCTCCGTGTTGATTCAAAAGATGCCCCGATTTTTGGGGTTTGTTCGCAAAAAAAAAAAACATTCTTTGTTTTACATTTCGCTAACTGATAACCTTTCTCAACACCGACGTTGCCATTTCCCGATTCAATCAGGAGCTCATTGACAGAAGCATGTGGTCAAAACCACATGCACAAATCTCCGACCAAATAAAATTAGAGTAGATTCAACGGCGCCGAAAACACATCACCAAAGCCGGCAGATGTAATTAACACGGGTTAACATACAGTTCACAAAGGGCCGCCTTTGGCTAGATAACGCCGCACAAAAGGTAAAAGCAGTCGCACAAAAGCATCACCGGGACCCCCGCCCCTTTACGCATTCATGCCACGAATGAAGCGATCGATTCCTAACTCGGTGGATTCGATAGTAACCGCATTAATCCGCCGCTGGGCACAGTCGGCGCGTCTAGCGGACAGCCACTCTGTCAGCCGCTTCTCTGCTAGCCTACTCGGTCGGGATCACTATCGGTAGTAGTGCGCCAGCCAGCCGCAAACAGGGAATGAATGAGTCAAATGAAATGTCACTATATTGTTATGCCTGCCCTTTGCAAAGTGCCTGGTCGCGGGAGTCAAATCAAACTAGAATGGACGGTAAAGTTCAAGCACGTGAAACGCCGTGTCGTGTCTCCATGTTTGTTTGAGCGTGTGGGCATGAAATTGAGATTTACCTCGACTTGTTTTCCACTCAAAGCGGATGACAAGCAAATTTTGTAGGCTTTGCGGTCATAAAAATCGGATATTTCAGTCGTAAACTGCGAAGTAGCGCCGGTTTTATAAGCATGACCGTAATGAAGGACAGTGAGGAGAGGCGAGCTTGTCTTTAGAGGCGATTAATCAACAACGACTGATTTAACGATCACCTTAGCGTCGACTACAAGAAAAAAACGAAGTTGTCTATTTCCAAGGTAATCTGCACGGAAATGTTGTTTTGCACATTTGATGATAAAATGAAAGCTGCACTTTCTAATGTAAAGGCCGTTGGCCATGGCAACCGTCGAGAAAACATGTTTACCATCTCGTTAAAGTACAGACAAGTTTGCTATTTAACTTTGAGGCCGGGGAAACACACACGAGCTTCGTTAGTTATTTTTAATGATACTTTTTACTTTCAGCTCGACAAGTTTGCAACTCCGGCCAGTCTTTGTCTTGCTATAATTCAATATAATTCTATTATAATCAATAGCATTGATATATTTCTTGCTTTCTCTCATGACTTGCTTAAATCAAATGTAGCCCAGCGTGGAGTACCACCTGGCTCTATGACACGCCCTCTAATTTTTGATGAACACTTTGCTTGAGTAGTCCGACAAAACCCCCCAAAAATCCAACGAGCCCCATTCAGGCTCATTTGGGATGCATCTGTGTGGCCTTGAAAGACTGCCCAGCAGGGCCAATTGGTCTGGATTCCCTCATTGGCATTGCCGTTGTGATTTTCTGACAGCTTTGGCAGCTACATAAAAATACGACGCGTGGAGAACAGAGCCAACAACTAAACGACATGACGTGAATAGAACATTCTGTAGTATTTTTTTTGGGTGGTCTTCTTGATTGACGTCGACATCGGTATTTGTGTCACGACTGAAGGTGTTGCGGAAATATTACATCAGCACTGCACTGCAGCAACGGTCAATTCCGGGATGGTTTGTGTCAACATTGACGTTATCCGTGCCAAATTCCGTCTATATATCAAGATAGCCAATGAATCCATTCCGGTGGATTCTTTCCCGGCAATAAACATTGTAATGGATGCTGTAATTTGTAACTTGGGTTTAATTCTGTGTTGCAGTTTTGGCTTAATTTAATGTAATTCCCGTTGCTTCCTCACCATCTCCTCACTCAAATAGCCCCCCCGGGGAGATTTGGAGAGATTTATTTGTTATTGATTTGAATTAGGGCGCTTGAAAACACGGCTAAATAGATTTTGATGCCCCGGAATAAATGCAAAAAGAAAAGCAGATGCTTTGAAATGGGTTTGATGACACCAGCAAAGCCGCTGTTCAAGATGGATTACACTCCAAGATCATCAGCTTTTTGTGATACGCATGAGTGGACTTGCGCTAATAGCGTGCCTTTGCGTTTAGATGAGGATTAGCCGCGCTGCTATTGCCTCCACGTTCCTTCGTGTAACATGAACTCCGTCCGGTGTCTTTCCAGGAATGTAACCCGACACAATCTCCAACTGTTCTTTCCTCGGGGGATGCGCGGATTCTAAATTCATGCCGCATGAAACATTTAGCAGCGCAACTGCTTTTTTTTGCCGTATCCACCCTTAATCTGTGTGCACGGGTAAAACGGGACTCTCCTCCTCGTCGGCCATGTGGTATAACAGCTGGACGGCATGATTTGATACAGATGCCGCGATAAACAAAAGGCGATTGAAATAGCAAAAATAAGACATTTTCTGTCAAGACTTTTTTGGGATTGTAATTAAGGCAGCTTTGAAATGTAGGATTTGCAAAGTCAAGGTAAAAGATTCTTTGAGACGACGGCTACAATGCATTTGGAGACATCTTTGTGACAATTTGATGAGCGCCTTTATTGAAAACGTTCGTGTGTGGCAAAGTAAAGAAAAATCACATTTTTCTTTTTTGGTTGTGTTTGCATTTGTGTGTGTGTGGACTCCTATCACAGAGGCTCTGTTTGATTGGTTCCAGCCCAGCGCCACCTGGGTCCATTTAGATAATCCAAGTCTCGGGACTCATACATACGGATGCAAATGCAGTGACAAACGATAACACGGGCTCAGATGAACAAACCTGAAGTTTTGCCAGTTGAAAATACTTGGAGATCCCGCCGCCTGCCGATTATGAACCCGGGCCATGTTTGTAAAGTAAACCAAAGTTAGCCGATGAGGCTTTCGCTTACTCTTGGCAGCGTGAAAATAAAAACGTGAAAAAACATCCCGGTAGTCAATAAACACGCTCCAGGCGCGTAGCATTAGCCGAGAAGCCATTAAAGTGTGTTCCGCAGGCCTTGGTGGAGGTCGGCACTGCGCCGGGAGCTGGCTGATTTTATTGTTGGTTTATTTACTGCCTATAAATATTAAGGAGGAGAGGTTAAAGCAACACTTGCATGTTTTGTAAAACCACAAAGCAACTGAAATAGAGCCAAGGTTTGGGTTCCATTGGTGCCACAGAACATTAAAGCCTCAAGTGAGCCTCAAGGGCTCTCAGGGCAATCGGCATTGAAAAGATTTTCATTAGAGAAATAAATATATTGCACTTTCTTGAGAGCCAATTTAAAATGACAGTGTCTCTTGGGTTTCATGGGGGGGGGGTCATTCGGCCTTCGTTCCCAAAGTGGTTCCCACACTGCTATCACGGATTGTACAAATGAGTTGTAAAGCCTGCCCAATGTAAATACGCTACGTGCTCCATGACATTTTGTGAAACATCTTCCGTAATTGGAACTTTTAGGGCACGAAAAAAAAAGCTCTAAATTGTATCACTGAGCACAAATGTCACATTAGATGTACAATCAAAACCATTCAACCTTCTTGTCCCAATACTTTTGTCATCTGGGTTAAATTACAAGTTACTTTTATTTCCTTTGCACTTCACATGCTAGCAAATTCCTCCCTCCCTCCCTCCCTCACTCAAGGCTGCTTATTTCTCTCCGAGGTCGACACCATCGATACTAATTGCGCAAATAAAACACAACTGCACAGTACTTGTCGACTATTAACGGCCTGGCATACATCGGAAAAGCAATCTGGGTTGTAACGACTTGCCAAAAACAACAAAGTCAGTCATGATCGTTCGCGACTTGTGATTACCATCGCATCTGGCTATTGCCACGCCGTTTTGTAATTATACCATGCAAACGGAACAAATATGCGCAAATGGAATACCATTCCAAATGATGTCATTAGGAAATTGCCGTTCTCTTAATGACAGGGTGTGAGAATATCCAAATAAAGGTTTCCATCATCCCCGCTTGGAAATATTCCCGACACACTTGTCGACTTTAAGTCGCTTTACCTTCTTTGGCTGCTCCTCAGATCGGCCGGATGCAACCCGAATAAACTCTCCGCTGTGCGTGTTTGTGTATGCGTCGCCGTATTGAGTGGATTAACACAGAGGGGGTCAAAGCTTGCCCGCCCGTATCTTGTTTATCAACATCTGAAAGGCAGATTTGGACACACAAGAGACTGTGTTTGTGTGCGCACGTGCCACGCAGGGGGTCACGTGTCGAAGGGTCATGAGGTAGGTCGCCGGCGTTTGGCAAATAATAAATAACAGACGGCAAGCACACAAAGGAAGCCGAAAAATATCTCAAGTCGCATTTCGGTTCATTTGCTATTTTTCAAGACCACAGCGAAGAAAGGTAGATGTTGTTTAATGGGTCTAAAGGCAGTAGTTCACAATCTTAGTTTTTGTATCTGTGTTGTGGTATCGGAGCATTTTTATTCAGTATCGACCCAAATCTTTGGACCATTTCAGTCAATGTGCATGCTCTCTTGATACTACACGTGCGCTGAAAACAGTAAAAATAACAATAAACATTGTAAAAAAATAACAAAAATTAGATACGTGCAGAAAATAGATGATTGACATGTTTTGTGATTCCTAAATAGGAATTTAGAATCCAACAAACTGAAGCGTAGGAAGAATTTCAGTTTAGCCTCTAAACGCTATATCAGAGGCATCGACCATTCTGTGCTAATGACGGGAGGTTGGAATGTACTTTAAGATGACAACACGGTGCTCATTAAGTTGAGCATAAACTAACAGTAGAATTCACGGGCTGTTTAATTAGCCAATCAAGACAACGCTGTAGTGCGGCTATACCACCTTCATGCATTTTACATGTTCAACCATCAAGCCTCATAAAGTCGCCGGCGATGGAAATGAGCAATCAGTCAGCGATAGCAACACATCATTTACGAGCCTGTGGTGGTAGTAAAGGGCTGATTTGCTTTTCAGCCTACTTTATATTTTTGCCTTTTCATTTGTGAGACTTCAAGAGAGGAAATGATTCATTTCCCGCGCGGCGCTTTTGCTAAAGCAGTCAAAGCCGTGTTTGTATACCTTCATTACTGTGTTTAAATGATCAAAATGAATGTTTTTATTCACAGGCAGTCATCCTTAAGTAATGATCCCCATTTTGTCAGACTGTTTGACAGTCAAATTTCACTGCAGCCTGTAATGTGTCTTTATGGTTTGCCGGATCCACTGGCATAGCTAGCTTAGCTCAGTTTGGGTTACCAGTTGAGTGTGGTTTGTTTTCTCCTCCCATAGGCCTTGTTTATTCAGTGCCAGAAAAAAGAAATGTCCAGATGCCCAATGATATGTTTCAACCAAGCATGAAACGATATTGAGGGACAGTGGGGAAAGAAAAGATGGCTGCCATTATAGAGATGACACACACATGCTCGCAAAGTCGCACAAAACACTTGATCCGCTTAGCATACACACGGGCGGGTCAGACGAGTCCAAGTTTGGCGTGTTCCAAGAAGAACGGGATTTCCCATCACTTTGCGTTTGTCGAACACGGGCACTTGGGATCATGACGCTAGCTAGCTTGAAGGCATGCACACACGCATTGGCGCACATTCCATCCTTGTCATCTGTCATTTGTTGCCTACTGGCCAACCCGAAACGCTCTGAGCGTCAGAACTGTTCTGCCAAAGCTTATTTAGAGACAGCACATCGCTCACAACAATTTCGCCGCTCCAGCGATTGTGAGTGGGAAATTGCCGAGGCCTTTGAGAAATGACCGGTCAGGGTAACCTTGGATGGAATCTTTAAAAGTACGCGGAGGTGTGCGTTATAGGTGCAAAGAGATTTGAGATTTTCTCAGCCTACGGTGAAGGTGAATGAACGCCCGCTGTTATGAAATCAAAAAGTTGAGTCAGAAAGAAATCGTCTTTTTCGGTTTTGTTGAATCCCGTTTGTGTGTCAAATTTACTCCAGCCATCTTGCTGCAGTACATCTCGAGCTACTTTGCTGCTACGGAATTCATCAAAGCTAAAAAAGACAGATCAGGTCAAATCTCTGCTTATTATACATACTTGAAAATCATATAATGCAGATTGACCCGATTACGCTGCATTGTGCTGCAACGTGAAGGACAAGTACTTGAAACTAAATACACAGAAAAGGTTTTTTGAGCTGGCGTAGTAGATATCAGCTCTCGGAGCAAACCGAGAGTTGTACTCGTATCCGCTTCCCACTCGTCGCGATTATTTGTCTGCCGTTCTTCCAAGACCAACTAAGAGTTGAGTTTCGAGTTGTCAGGCTGATTTGCAGTGACAAAGTAAAGCTGTTTGTGCCGCAGTGTGGGTGGCAAGATGAGCGTCTAGTATCTTTGTTTTCGCTGCTTTCTTGGAAACAAATTTGCACATTAAGAAGTACATTTGGCATGAAACACAATTTAAAAACAACAAACAAGCCGGGGCTGATATTGAGTATCACCGAGGAGCAGCTGCCTTTGTTTTACTGACGACTGACATGTTTGGGTGGTGAATACAAATCACGAGGCTTAATCTCTTCTGATGCTCCGTCAAACACTTACACACAGTCTTGGCCATGCTGTCGTTTTGTGGATTTTTATGGGTTTAGTCACATTCAATACAACTATACAGATTTATTCCTTTTTAAAAGCACCGACCAGCTTACCATCAGACCTTAGTGAGTCATTGTGCCACTCTGACCACCACGATGTCTGACTCCGCCCCTCGCAAGACCCAAAATAAATTAATTGGATCAATGCAGTTGAATTTCAAGCACCCGCGGGAACAGTCCACGCACTACTTCCCGGGTTCTCCTGATTCACTTGCTTGGCGGAGTGGTCTCCATGGGGACGGTCTCCTAGCTACATGCGCACAGGTGCTCACTTGTCCCATCCTGTTTCTTCCATGACTGATCAAACGCAAAAAAGGAGAAGAAGAAAAAAAAAAAAGGGCTGTCAATCACAAGCACGCCCCTCCAATCTGGACTTTCTTGCCAGGTTCTCCCCTGTGGTCCCTCCAAGTTTTATGCATCTGCCTAACACATCAAAGCCAGTGAGGACAGCTGTGGGGTGGCACATCTAAACCGCCTTGGCAGCAGGTGAATTAATCCACTGTGGCATTTTTAAGCCCGCCTCCACCCGCTCCCAAAGTGTTATATTTGTACGGCGCCCCGTTTCCTTACCACTTAATGGGTAGCAGGCAGTGGCATAGACAATGTCATACTGTCAGCACTTGGAAATGACATTGTTGTGTTGTGTCTTGTTTTTTTTTTTTTAGTAGGAGTTGACAGTAATAAATTGGGTTGTCTGAATTGAATCCGGGAAGATTCATATTCGAGATTGTATAGTAGTCCAATAGCCGGGTGATATTGACTAGTCTTTCATCAAAGTGGTTTTGGATTTTGTAATAGCCATACTATGTGTAAACTCTGTTTTCACGGATTGCTGAAATCAGACTCAATGATGTCATCAGTAACTAGTTGACTTATCTCAGTTTCCAGATCTCGGTCATTCGCGGAACAAGTATTTGGTGCCTGTGGAATAAAGGGTTCAAGGGTCAGGGCGTCAATTACGTCCATCACAGCAGAGCTCAGTCGGGATACCTTAAGGCAAAAATCTGCCCCATAATCATTTTCAAAAAGTCAAAACGGCAACAAAAGCCGGAAATGTACTGAATTGATCGCCATGGTACTCCCCGCACAAAAAAGCATTCGCACAACAGAGAATGCTTTGAAATTGCCATTCAGCCTCGCCTTGCTTATATTTTGCCCGTTCTCTTGCTTTTCAAACGCCGAGCTTTCACAGCGGCCCTTTGGCAACGCGGGTTTGATCTATGTAAGAGCAAAAATTCCTTGGGAGATTTTCTGACTACTTCTATAGAGGCTTTTTTGAAGACGCACTCCCGGTTTTGGCCTCGGATGTCTTGTGCGGGCCAGTCCCAGAAGCCGCGTGACAGTAGAGAACAACAAACAATCCGGTTAATCCGAAAACGCCTTCTTAAACTTTATCATCGGCGGCATAACGCAGAGGAAAGGTTTGCTTTGAAGGCGGACTCATCATGGCAGGCGTAGCAGACATGGAATTGGACTCGCCAGGTAGATACAAGAGTTGCCTGGTGACAATGTTTCCGGTCAGTGTCGGCCTGCAGGAAGGGCGAATAAGCAAACGAGCAGATCCCATTTGACTGCCGGGATGAAGCGCTGCGCTTTGCCGTCTTATCTGCATGAAGCTACGCAGGACATCATTCAAAGCCGGATTCCTGGAAGGAACTCGGCCGCATGCGCCTCGACATTTTATTGGCTGGTTATCTCACAGAGGAAGCGATTATTCAAGTGAATGCATTTGAAAGTTGAACAACTAGGAAGCTTGGTGTGTTTTTGAGCATAGAAATCTGGATCTTATTTTGTTTTACCAAACATTTCACCTTCAATGATCTTAATAAAACAGAAAATGGTGGTCCCCGTCGCCCCCATTTCATGCTCTTTTGTTGCTCCACCATGCATCAAGAGCTTAATGGCTCTTTGCTATTTGGCACAGCGACACCAACGTGATTCTTCTGGCTTGGAATTTCAGTTTCCCGCGGATAGAGAGCCCTATGGCTTTCTGGCTAGCGACGAAGATGGAAGCCAGCTGGCTCCTTCCCGTTCTGGATGTGAACTGACGGCAGAAATATGGTCTTGGGGGCTGCCAGAGGAGAAAAGGGTCGTGGGAGAGATATTGACAGGCAAAGGTTGGCCAGTAGCATTCAAGCACTGTGAAAAGCGACTGCATACATATTAACTGACTCTGATCCAGTGCGAACCCCAACTGCAAAATGTCAACTATGAACCTAAAGCTACTCCTAAAGCAATCATTTATATGTAACCTTTTCGTTAAACTATACAGCAGACTCGGAATCAACAGCAGGCGAAAAAGTGGGCGTCCGTGTTAGCAAAAGCGACTCGTTAGCTTAGCACACATTCCAAAACAATGACTTTGATTTGCTATCCCTAGAGACATCAGTCATTTCTGGATATTTGCTCACGCATTCCCAAGAGCGTAGTCCCGAAAGATGTATTAGTACCTTCTGGTTATTGTTATGATAACAACGCACAGATGAAGTGAAGGTTATTATGACTCAAAGGGCGAAATAATCAATTGGTTCAAAATGGAGGTCGACCCGTACGTTTCATGCGTCCTTTCGAAAATCAACCCGTTGTTTTCATTTGACGGTCTCGCTACATTTACAGTTAAATAATTGCAATTAAGTCGACGGCGAAGAAAGTAGGGCCCCTCTCTCGCATCTCATTTCAAAGTCTGTGGGTGAGATTGCATAAATGACTGAGCGAATGGCTTCTCCATTCTGCGAATCCATCAGAAGTAATGCGACTTGATTGAGCATCCGCTGTGGCTCTGATTAAAAAAAAGCCGCGAGATGGGCTTCGTTTAAAAAATAAACGCGCCCCTCGCCGAGATGTCTCTAAATCTGGTCACGCACAATGATTACCTCGCTTCCACGGGTGGTAACCATTAAGGCAAAAGTTCCGGGACGTAAATGGACTCTTTGTGGCGATTCGAGGAGTGGCGCCAAAAGTCTGATCAAGAAAGCAGTGGGTGAGTTGGAGACACGTGGAGATAGGTGTGATTAGATATTGCCCACTGAATAATAAGTTAATATCTCAAAAAATCTATATAGCTAGAGAAGGGAAAAAAAAAAAAAAAAGAGTCCGCCCAATTTCAATATTTCTGGAGGTTTCCATTTATTTAAACGAAAGCTTTTAACATAAGTTCCCTAACTTGTTGGTATATTTTTGCAAAGCTTTCTTTCACAAATTAATTTACATTATGGCAAATTTCCCGAGCACAGCGGAGCATATGGCGAGCGTATCGAAGCCTCCGACGGTTCAATTTAAATTGATGATTGTGGCTCAAGGAAAAAAATACAAATAAAATGTAAAGCTGGATCTCATTAGAGGTACGCAATATGGCCCCTCGCTGTTTTTCAATACACTTTGAACACCATCTTACTTATGATCAATTTGTTTTTGTTTGATGAAAACTTATAATTTGCGTTTTTGTACTTTGATCAACATATGTTGTTGTTCAACCCCAACAAATTGGCACGCATTCAAATGGCAAAGAATCGAAAGCAGAATCGGAAAACAGACGCTTTAGATTGTCCTTTAAAAGTCTTGCAAACTTTGAATGTTTACTCAAAAAAACTACTGTCGCCAATTAAAAAGTTAATTTTTACTAGGCAAATGATTCAACACATTTTTTTAGGAGGGTTTTCCCCGGGAGAAAATATGTTAGGGGTACTTGTCACGTTTTATTTTGCATTACCTTGTTATTATTTAGTTGACATGTTCTATGGCTTTGTCCTCAATGCTTCTCGCGCCAAGTGTAGGATGTTTGTTTAGAAGTCGTCGCGAGTAGATCAGTAAGAATTCCTCGTTTCACCCAGCACGGGGTCAGAGTGAACATTACAAAGCAACAGCATGTGTGTTGTATAATTGCAGCGGAGGAACAGATTGTCTCGTGGCCGTTTCTGCGGGAAGCTTGTTCCGAGGAGCGGCTCTAATCGCCGTTTTTATAGGCCCCGCATCGGATCTCTCGCTCAGTTTGCGTCTTTAGGGAAAGTTAGCGCGACTCCCAGGGAGATCGCCGGCAAAGCTTCACACAACGGCGCGGCCGCGTTCGGTTCGGGCTCATTTGTTCACAGCGGCTCGTCGTATTAAATGCCGCCGTCGCCGCCGGTGCTGGTGAGCTGTTGCTTCGTGCGCCAAGCGCATTACACAAACTACTTTGGGAAGGGAATCGAGTCGCCCGAAACACCACAAAGCGAGGAAAACGGCCTGATGTTTGCATTATTAGGATCCTGTAAAGTTTAGCACGTTTTTGTGTTGCTAAATGATGTACACAAATAAATCGTGACCCCCGTAAACAACACGCACACCCAAATATGGCCAATGTATATTACGGGAGGCCTTCGGCTTGGCTGATATCTCATTTTCTCACCGTCTGACCTCTCACCTTGTTGCCGGGGGGAAAAAAAAAAAAAAGTGAGCGCCGCAAAGCAATTCAAATACTGAGCGTGCATTTGTCCGCCATCCCCTCCCACAATGTCACGGCTCAGGTTGTAGCGTCTAAACGCAACATCATCCCGCTCCTGACATGAAGTTCACTCGGATGCCTTGAACAGGTCCCAAAGCGCGGCTGCAGTTTTGCCGTGGATGAAAAATTCATAGCGGTCCCTCGGTGAAAATTCCAATGCAGCTTGATCCCATTAATATTTATCTGACCGTCACTATTTGGTTTGGAAATAGGGGAATATAGTGGGGTTTCTTTTTAAAAGAAGGGAAAAGGTCACATTGTCGAGATAAATATTGTTTTGTGTGTCCAAAATTGAATAAACATAACCGTCGCAATGCATTAGTTAGCATCTATAACGTCTAATATGTTAGCGGTTGTTTGTTATTTGGGAACTTTATGGAAGTTGAAAACTAGGTCAAGACAAGGGCTGCATTCAGAACACATTTTTGTCCAATAAAATAAGATAAACTAGGACGCACAGAACATTTCCCTTTCAGCAGTCTGACCTGTAAAATCCACTGTGGATTCCAAAATATTTATTTTTTAATTTTTCGAGTCCAACTTTTTTACAAAATCTGCTTGGTTTCTGACAAAAACTCATCCCAACTGCCCCCCCCCCCCCCCCCCCCTAAATAAAAAAAAAGATACATTTTCGGTGACCTAAGTGTAAGAAACGATGACAGCTATTCGGTAAGAGGCCAAATGTTGAGGATACAAATGCGTGACTTAAAAAAAAAAAAGTGGTCTGAAATGAAGACGAGTGACCTTGAGAGCCGTCTGACAGAAGCCCGCTAGACGAGTATGGCTCATCATTCACCAAAGCAAAACCTCGTGTGAAGCGTCGAGGTGAAAGAATCAGGCTAGGTCCTGGGTGGCCGCCACGCGCGCTGACACCGAGCTGCCGAAATGGAGCAGCCGCCGACACTTTCGCCGCGGGAGCGTTCGGAGAACACGACAAACTGTGCATCACAAAATCCTGTTCTGCAACACCTTGTACTTTAGTTTACAATCTACCCAAAACGTTTAGAATTAGTCTTTTAGAACTAACTGTTAGAACTAACTTTAATTCATCCGTTTAGGTCGTTTTTACGTCTCATTGGATCAAATCGTGACCCAACATCCCAAATCCAGCATTGGCTTTGTTCGCTTTTAGACCCGGCGGTGGGTTAGCTAAAGTATTTCTATTTTATTTATTAAAACAATGTAACGAAAGATTTTTTTCAAAAGGGTTAAAACATTTCAATAAGGAACTTCGCTTTGGTCTACATTCTCATTGTATTTAAAGCACTTTACTCACAAGCTGTTGCAGTTCAACAGTTGCCAACAATGATTTTTACCGGTTCGGATTTTATAAAGCCGAGAGACGTACACGGGGGGCACGGCAGTCATACTTGGACCGACTGTGCCGGTGAACACAAGGGTAATGATGTTGGACCGCTTCCGGTGTTGTTTGGTGAAACACTCTTCAATTCCACACGGGGCTTCTTTTCCGAGGCTTCTTGCAGATAATGAATGGTGTTATTTACCGAAGGAGGCAGCCAGAGCACTGACATGGCCGAGAGGCAGCCAGATGCGGTGCAGTGTGTGTGTGTGTGTGTATCTCGCAAAGGGGCCCTCAGCCAAAGTAGCCAGCCTCTTCTAGGCAGAGAAAGTCGCACGCCTACACGGCATCTGTCCTCTGCCGACTAAAGAAACCCATAAAAGAGCTGAATGGTGATTTGGCAAAATGGCTTTCATAGTCGGAACCCTTTTACATGTTCAGTCGTCACTTATCGATCGACGACTAGTTCATTCGAAGCGACAATAGCAGTCTGTTCATAAAAGTCACTTAAACCCCTCCGACCCGAATGGTAATGGTACTCCGGCTCGGCTATTTATCCGAATAACAAGCTAATAGCCACTAACGGACACACACAAACATTGAAACATACTCGGGCCAACGACACAATCTCATTAAATCCAGTCAAATAAATCGAGACTTAACAAGCAATACGCAACTGTTTGTTGTTAGCGAGTTACTGTTGAATTTTATTGTTTTGGTTCCCACTAGAAGGTCAGAAGGCGTTTTTCTTTTTTTTTTGTGGGCGGCCATTTTTTTTCTTGATCTTTCCGTATGCAGGCTATATATAGATAGACGAAATTATGGCGGCGAGCTAACGAGAGAAGTCAAACTAGCCTCCAAAAACAACGTTGTTACGGTAAACGGCTGCAACATTTCCCGCCAACCGCCTTCTCGTCCGGTTAAAATCACAGCGAGTAATGAGTGATGAATGACATTTTGGACCTCGCGGCCTCAAAGCTAACAGCTGCCAAGTACCTGTCGGCTTCATACACGGGGGGATTATTTTTAGAAAGCCTCTCTCATCGGCGACCTGTCTGATTGTGCTAAAAGCTAGCCTCTTGGACATCTATCTTTGGAAATGCGCCTGTATATTTTTTTTTTTTGCAAACCTCTTAAAGTGTCGCCACTTGGGCTATTACTACATTTGCCCCTTTATCTCCGCCATGTCCTCTTCACCTTACCTCCTCTTTTTTTAATTTTATTTTGGTCTCCCAAAGTCATCCTAATTAGCGCACCCCCACGGTGAGGTTGTCTGTGCCCGTAAGCCACGGCTGCCTTGTCTTTCCCATGCCAGCTAATGAAAGGGCACGATCTGCCGCCATCGCTCCTCACGTGAGCGAGTATGATGACAACGCCGATTTGAATTTCGATTAATCGTTCGCACCGAGTCGAAGTATTTATCGCCCCCGGGGGTCTCCCTCTACCGGTATATCTGGACCGACCTCTGGCGCCGACGCATATACAGTGTGACTTTATATTCCACACGTGATTGAACATGCTTTGACAGGGATATAGCGGCTGGCGGAAGTGGCTATTTGCTTTGCAGTGACAGGCCCTGATGCATTCAAATCAAACTGGCATTTTTCTTTTCTGCCGCTCCCGCAACCTTTTTTTGCATGACAATGCTTTCCTGCCTCTGCCACAACAGTAAGTAGATTTGACTCTTGTCATGCTAGCTTGTTTTTTTACCCCCCCTCCCTCCCCTTCCATCTTCGGCAGCTGCAATTTTAAAGATGCCTGTCTTTTATTTATCTCCGAATTTCCTCTGGGAACAAGACTCAAGACAACAGAGGCTGTATGGGGAACGGGAAAAGAAAAAAAAAACAAGAAAAACAAGAAGCAAAAGATGACATGATGGAGGTGGAGGAGATGCTGGCGGTGAGAGAAATAGTTCAAATCAATATCAGGCATCTACGGGGATTTAAAATGGTGCCCAGGGACAGTTTAGAAGCAGCACATCCTCTGCCGATTGTGTGTCTAACCCAGGGGGCAAGACCAGTCGGGTCTGCTCGACCACGGCGCTCGACAAATCAATAACCCTGCTTTGTGTGGCTCCGCATGTGTATGTGTGCGCGCCAAAAAAACATCATCCATTTACAGGCATGGAGTCTAAAGAAATGTCCTGAGGAGAATGCAAAGTCAGGCTTATTAAATGGAACAAGATACAACTATTTACACATTCAAATAATTCTGTGCTGTTTTCATGCACGGTGAACTAAAACCCATTCAAGGGAATCATTTGAGCATAGGTAGTTCCGATAATAGATGAATAGATTGGTGTTTATCGTCAAAAATAATAACAACAATGATAATAAACTAACAAGTGTAGTCATAAATTGTATTCCATATACGTAAGAGGTTTTACAGTAAACTAAACTTGAAAAGCCAACGATCGCAGCAACACGTCTTTTAATGAGCGTAGACGATTTTAATTAGTATACACCAACAGCTGGTGTACTTGAAATCTCCTTGCTAGGAAGAAAACACCAGCGCTACGTTGTTGTTTTGCCATCCACAAAGCTTAAATAAATAATGAAAAAAAAACATTTTTAGTTCGGGAACAACTGCGTGTTTTGCCTGTTCCGGCAAGTTACGAAAATTGGGAATGATTCATCGGCTGCGGACCACCAACGATGCGTCACGGGTAACGCTTGAACACGGACGATTACGCGCTCATCTATCTTCGGGACCTTGCCGGTGTCACAAGGTGAAACGTGACGCGTCTCTCTGGGATTTACCGCGATACCGTTCTTGTCCAGTTTTAGAATTGGAGACGTAAATACCACACCTGCATTATTGCAGGTAATATCTTTCCGAGCCATTTATTTTTTGAGAGATTGTAACCCCTCCCACATGATTCAAACCCATCTAAATGAATGTATATTATATAAATATATCATTAAATTAACAGGAAGCCAATTTCCAAAGCAGGGTCGCACAAAGTTGTCAGTACTGTCATTGTCGTGCAGATCCCATCGACACGGACATATTTAGGACTTTTTTTTTTTCCTTACTCAAGGACAGTCAGCGCGAATGTCGTAAGAGCTCTCGAGGGAAGCGCAACCTTCTCTTTTGTTATTATGAGTATTTGTGGGTTGAACAACATCTCGCATTAGCCCCTGCCCTTCCATTCTCAATTGTGTAATTATATTCTAAAGGTACCAGTAATGGCTGCCACTGAATGTGGGACATATATGCGCAATAACAGAGCAGAAGGTCAGGAAAAATGACGCACAACGGTTATGAGTGTACTATCACCTTTTGCGTAGATATGTGTGACCTTTCCACCAACTGATGCTTCAATTACAATGGCAGAAGGCCTCGGGCTACGTGATGCTTTAACCCTTTGATTGACTGCCGCAATTCCGCTTTCAAATAATATCCACGTTGATGACAGAAAGTGGCCGCCTAGAGTAATGGGGGACATTTCGAATAACATTTAACTCAGTGGTTCCTGAAGCAAAATATTGTGCAAAAATTGCATCAGTATGCTGATTGGTTGTCTTTGACAGGAGGTTAACAAGCTCTACCAAGGCTTGCAAGTCTTCACTTATTGTAATTAGATTTCCTCCAGTAACGGTTATTTCCATATTTCCATTTGTGGCAGAAATGATGACGGGAGTCCTCCCCCCTTCGGTCTCATGATTTGACTTCACCGTGACAGAAGAGTGATGAATGAACTAAAAAAACAGAAGCCACAAAATAATGGACAAAATAATAAAGTGCGCTGATAAATAGGGTTTAGCATATTTCTTTTTTTTGACAAAAGTTTTGAGTTGGCATCCTTTGAAACTCAAATAATTCTTGAGTCGTCGGTGGAAAATTCTCAGTTCAAAGTTACAACAAAAAGAATTTTTTTTTAGAGTGCGTATGTGGGACGGCAAGCAAAAAGCGGCAATCCTGGCCTTTGAAGTGGATTCATATAAAAGCGCTGCTTTATTGAACCTAACGTCTTGCTTGGCGCGCAGAATATGTCCATTTTTGCTGTCTTATATCCATTTAGTTTTGAGAAGGAGCAGCCGAGAAACACAAGAGACTAAAGAGTGTGAAATGTGTTTCAATGTGAGCACAAGGACTCCGTAACACACAAACTCAGTCGGAAAGTTTGCCTATTTGCTTTCTCTTGCCTCACTTACCAGATGGCCGTGCTTTGTGGCGTGGGACTGCTGTGGCGCAGTCCATAAGGCAGCTGTCGCTCCATCGCCATGTAAGAATCCTCCCGTGTTGAGTTGTTGTTGTTTGGGGGCTTTGCTTCCCTCCATGTACAGAACAACTTCTGCGCCCTTAAAATTCACAAGTAGGGCCGTGGAGTTGAGGTAATTGATTCTGTCATACAATTTTACGTTGATCTGATGGAAGAGAGGAGGAACAAGGCTTTTCTGGAACCGGGGATTGTTACTAACATGGCGGTCGTTGCGCCCATTGTTGCCTTGGATGAGATGACAAACTAGTTTGAATCTCTCGGTTGAACTTTTGAAGCATCTATCTTGACGCTTCAGAAATCGGGCCTTCAGGGATTTGCTCGATCCTGTCAATCAGCAGCTAGCTTAAGTCGCTAACGGGCGGAACGCGGCTGTCAGAGCAAAAGCCAAACATTCGAACGCAGGCAGTGTTTTCATGAAATTATCTTTTACGATACCATAGCTGAGAATAAAGCGAATGAGCCCTTTTATTAAGTCCATCTTTTTTTAGCCCACCATTTAGTAGAGCCTCCGTGTTTCCATTTGTCATTTTTACCTCAAGTTACAAGTGAAGCAACTAAATCTCGGCTGACATATGTTCCGTCCGCTGAAAGGTAGTCTAATCATCCTGCTCTTTTTCTCCACCCTATAATTGATCATATCGCATGTGGCCGTGATTAAACACCCACTCGCGCTTGGAAATTAATCACGCATTGCGCGAACTTAGCATTAATCACGAGATAACCCCCCGCTCCGTCTCAATTCCTCAGTCCAACTGTAATGGGATATTCATCCATTGGACAATTAATAACGACGACACGCTAGCCCCGTTCTCTTTGTTCCCTCCGGTGTTATTTTAAGTTGGGTGATGATTGAGGGGATACAACAAGGGCTTCAATTGAGTTTATTAACATCGGTGCTAGAGGTGAGGCGAGTGGGGGAGTCGGGGAGGGGAAGGCAAGAAAGGTATGATTAGAAACGGAGAGAGGGAAATAACTTAGAGACACCTAAAGGTGATGGAGTCATCGGCGCAGGCTCCCGCCGGAGAGTCATCGATCTTCTTTATCACTTGAAGATTTTTTTTTTTTTTTTTTTTTATATCTTTCTGTTTATCTCTCTGTAATAACCTTCTCCTAGCAAGCAAGTAATTCATGAGACACTGCTCTCCGCCCGTCGCCACGCTTAGAAATGAAGGGGAAAAAACCGGATCGCGTGGCTTTCAAACAATGCGAGGAGACGATTCCACCACGCCGCTCTTGTCAAAAACCAAACAGCCGCCGTCGAAAGCTCTTTTGGAGGTCAGAGTAGACTGATGGAAGGATGATAGCTTTTTAATGTTTGCATTTTCCATTTTTCACTCAATCTGACGTATCGCCCGTGCTACAAATGGGTTTATTTACTCGACTTGGTCAGAACGAAAGAAATGACTTCAGCGAGGTGTCAAAAGTGTCGTCGCGAGCAGAGACGGACGATGGAAATTCACAAGCAGGCTGGGCCAAGACAGAAGGATGAATTATTTGCACAAAATGAGGTGTGACAAGGGAGACGGTTTCACTTGATTGTTCAAAAGACGTGCGATATTTCAAACGCTAACACAAATGAGTGCCAGCTGAGGCGGGTTGGAAAAACAAACGTTTGAGTGGACCGACTCAATCTTTTGTTGAGTGTATTGCTACCTTTTCTTCTCCCCTCCTGGTGAGGTCATCTGAGGTGAAGATTTCATGAGAAAAATGCAATGATGTCAACGTGTCTAATACCATGACATCATTGGTTTCAGTTCTAGTTCTCATTGGATTATTCAAGTGTACCCAATTTTGTGGCGAGCAATAGCACGTCTGTAAAATTCCTACCGCTTCGTCCTCTCTTAATGAATGAATAAATCATCGGTGTAAATGAAGTAGGTCAATTTGTCGGCATTGAAGTGTGTCCAAAAAGGTAGAGGGGGGAAAAAATGCAGGGCGATGATGTGCTGTTCATTTTGCTCTCAGTGAGGATCAAAAACTTTTGGGACGCGTTTATTAATACTGGCAAACGGGCAGATTGGCATCGGCCCGTTCTCGCTTTTGGAAACGATGCCGCAAGCTGTGAATGCAAACTCTGGCGAGTCTCGTGGGCACGGCGCGCCAAAAACAGGATGTTTCCTGGCTGAGGCGGACGAGACAATAGAACAGGAGAAGATGCCAGGTCCTTTGAAGCTCTTTGGCAGTCTCCGAGCGATCCAACGTGAGCTCCAGGGCGCCTCCGGTGGACAAACATTTTCCCCTGAGGGGGAGTATCCAAAGAAGCTAAAGTATCCAAGCGCCATGATGTCTTTCTAATAACTGCTAAGATGTTTTCGGGAGGTCATTGGGCTGAGTCGAGTTGACTTATATTGTTAGATGACTGCGCACGTTTTATTTTCCCCGCGTGGTCAGAGGCGATGCTAATTTCACTTTATCAGATCACACGAAGACCGTAACCAGATGACAATGCTCTTTTCGTCACTATCTACCGTGTTGAACATCAGTCCTGGCTGTAGAATGCGGACTCTTGGCAATGGTTAAGTTGCAGCCAAGTGCTTACGGGAGCCGTAGCTTCTTTTTTTTTTTTTGTTATCCCAGCAGGAACGCACCCCGGTCACACTTGAACAAATCAAACAACACAGAATAAACCTTTTCAAAGTCAAAAATCCTTTTAATTCGATCTCGGCTTTTTGAAAAGCCTCCTACCTCTTGAAGGTGCATATCTGTGCTAGGCGACTTTTAATTACATTTGATGAGAGAGGGGGGGTCATAAAAATCCAATTTCCCTCAGTGGCCTTTAATAGTAGCTCTGCTATAACAAGCTGCCATTGCATATGGAGAATGAGCAAAGCTCATTTCGACCAAGCGACAATCTTGGACACCGTTTGTCATAACTAATGAAGGTTAGCACATTTTGGCATCCTTCCATCGGGATAACCGAGCGGAGCCGCCATCCAGCCGTCCCTCTCCAAAGTTTGATTCAATATTCCGAGCAGGCCCTCCCCATTTGTATGGCAACACATTCCGAGCAAAGCGTCTCCTCCTGTTCATCACCCGTCATCCTTCACTCCCAGTCTATTTCGCTCCTGGCCCCGAAGCAAATAGGGTTCATTACATTTTTAATGTTGTTTGTAATTGCTTGGCACTCTCTACACGTCAACAAAAGAATTCCCCCCCCCCCCCTGTTTGTTTATGCCTGGTGAGTGGGGATCTCAATCAGTCTGGTAAGTGTTACAAAAATGATCACCCCCCCCCCCCTTCTCAACCCACACGTTGCAGTTTTAAACACGTATTTCAAACTAACATGAGGACGTTTTGTCTGTGCAACAACCCGACAAGCAAACGCTGACACATTTTAGTCTGCTGATAACAGCAAACTCAAAAGTGCCTTCATGCTTCTGCACAATGCTCCTTATTTGAACAATAAATATAGACTAGAAAAGAAATGGAAAGACTTGTACGTACAAGAAAAGTGCGCCTTGTGTCTTTCCCAGGCTTGCACTTGTCAAAACACAAAAAGCCGCTCAGTCAATCGCTAGCATTTCATCTGCGATGAACAAAAGCTAATCCGAAGTAAGAGTCAAGGGGTCACAAAGCATGACTTGATATCAACATAAATCAGATACTCTGGTATTGTAGATGAAGTGATGATTTCTTCTGATGCCCTGACCCAGAACCAAACTCTGCCTGCTATGAAGCCTCTATGGATCTCCAGCGTAGAAGGGCCAAGCTGTGTTCTTTCCACCACATTACACATGCACACGGCTCCGGCTTCACACCGAAGCAGACGACCCAAAGGGATTGTGGACGTCGGTGCACGGATGCGTCGCAAAGTTTTGATGTTTCTACAAGCGGCTCGGGCTCCTTTGCAGGTTTCAGGCATGTTCACCCGACCATTGCGATAGTCACGAATTTAAATCCGTCTCTGGTTGAATGTGGTGGTCATAGGTACCAAATATCTTCTCGGAGAACAGAAGTTTTTTTTTCGAGTCCCATTTTCAACTCAGGCCGTGACTCATGCACGGAAGCGACTGCGGTATTTTACGGCGGCCAAATAGAATTCCAAACTTGTGAGGCAGCCGCTTGATGATCACTGACATTGAGAGAGTGACCTCTTTGGACCCGCAGCCGTTAAATCTTCCAAAAAAAAAAAAAACGATGAGAAGAGTGAGGCGGTTGATGATGTCGCACTCCAGTGAACATGGGCGAAGAGAAAAATAAGTATCCATTTCTCCGAGGGCTCTAAATCAGGACGGGTTCGCCGAGACGACTTTATCGTTCAATCTGGCCGCCCGCTCCGGAGGCGTTAGCGAGGTTAGACAAGCGAGAGACGAGCACGCCCGCCTCGCTAGAACAATAATCATCTCGCCGAGCCGCCACCTCGCGACCTGTAAATTGATTAAGGGGAGCGCGGTGGCAAAAAAAAAAAAATCCCGGGCGCTATTTCGCCGCGTCTTCATTAGACGCTCTTTCCAATGCAAAGCGGAGATTATGAAAGGGGCTGAGGGGGTAATGGGAAAACTTCAAACTCATCGGTGCCATTGATATGAGCTGCCACAAAGAGAAGACACGTTTTGTCTCGGGACCGTCTGTTTCATTAAGAAGAATCTCTCAACTAAATCAGAACAGATAACTTCTTTAGGGGATTAAATAATCGAGAGATGTGATGGACGCTAACCAATGGCCGCCTCCGGAGACCGCCGTACCTTCAAGTGTCCGTGGATAAAACCCTCATTTAATCTCCGAGCTACATATTTACGTTGAATCTAAGAAATAAAAAGGTACATCTCAGTCTGTGCAAGATTCCGCTTAAAGGTATCCCTGGGGAAGCTTGTGATATGCTGCTCCAGTAAATATCAAGTGACAGCCAGCTAGCAGGTGTACAAAGTGCTAGCATCTCGTTACTGTTACTGATCGAGCTTTTAATATTTGTATGCATTTATGGGGGTGGTGTGGATTAATGGTAGGGTCTCCCAAACCTGGAGGCTGTGGGTTCGATCCCCGTCCATAGTCAGTAAAAAAAAATGTCTAGCCTCTGGAGAGCAGTGTAGAAAAATTTGCATTTGACATTTTATTCCATAAAGAGAAAAAGGGTCTGTGATAACGTTATTATTTTGCAAAACCACCGGGAATACCTCAAAGGGTGATCTTACAACTTGTGACATTGTCTTGCAGACACGAGGCTCGATAGGCTATTAATTAGTTCTCAATGCAGTTTCTCCTTTGCCTTATCGGGGGGGGGGGATCCCCGTAGGGACGAGCGAGCTCCGTTCGACGCCACATTTGAATGAGCAGCAAGTATTCTTTAAGGGAATTCTTTGACTTATCGACTTGTTTTCATTTGGTAAAAATGGAAAAGACAGACGACGTGAATTTGCTTTTGATAAGTTATGAAATGTGAGAAATGAAAGTGTTATGTAAGTGTAATTTCTAGTGATGCTCAACACTTTGCTCTCTCTAAGGTGGCACAAAGATGTTTATTCCCACAGCACCCACGCAGGCTGTCACTTTCGAGCGCGCTGCTTTTTTTTTTTTTCCCCCCCCACACTGTTCGTATTTTTTACCCTTTGTTCTATACATTTCCTCGCTTGGTTTAAAAACGGCAGCAGTTGGTAATTTTGGATTTGGTAGAAAAGGAATGCACTTTGAAAATCAGCATTTTTTTTTTTAGTGACTACAGTACTTCTCATAATTTGTAAATATGAATGTTAAAAACATGAGCATGAGTCAGTCCAGAAACGTTGGACCTTTTCTGTCCCCTTAAATATTGTTCAAGTAGCGTTTGAGCACCCTCGTTTTTGTTTCTTTCATCCCTCTCTCAATAACTAATTTACATATCCATAAAATCTAAAATAGTTTCTAATTGCATTCCTAGCAGCCTTTTAGCCTTCGAGAAGAAGAGAAAGAAACATGACTCAGCAGAAATGACAAATCAAATTGTTGGTAAGAATCCAAATGTAAAACAAACGATCTGTTTTTCCAAAATGTTGAGGCCTCAATTGCCCAGCAATCCTAGAATGACCCATAAATTGTATGACTTGCGGCTCTCATAGTGTCATTTTCCGCCTCAGCAGTCACCTTTTATTTTCATTTCCAACTAAATAAGCCGGGGGGGGGGGGAATACAGAGTACTTTATTTGCAGGCAAAATCAGAGTCCGCAACTAGCTAATGTTCCAATGTAGCTTTTAGATTGAAGGTCCTCTTAGGATGAGAACACTTTGACTTGTGTTCATCACGAGGACAGCATCTTAAAAAGGCATGTTTAAGTTTGCCAAATCAACTCCATGATTTTTCCCTCTCCGCCTTTTCAGCCACGCGGTCGTCCCGTTTATCGCGTTAATAAAGTCAGCCGTGCGCTAGCTAGCGATGATAGCGAGAGAGGACGCCGGCGTGTTGGAGAGCAGCTGAGCATCTACTGTGCTTAAGAAGTGTATTAACCTTTCCGCAGATGTCATCATATAATGGGAGGCACGGCGTGGCGCACGCTGGCATTTGTCTTGGATAAGGTGCAAGGCGACGGCGGCTAAATGCCAGCGGTAATGAAGCGGCTCTTTGCCGGGGCCTCTGCTTTTCTCTAAACTGTGTTTAATGTCCATCATGGCAGCGTGTGTGTGTGTGATACTCGATTAAGGAGAGACCAAAATGAGAGGCCGCGGCTCATTTTCATGCACAGTTAGCACTGATGCTGATCGCGGGCTACACGTCAACTCGTTTTCAAGCACCCCGAGATTGTGTCGTTAAAGGCTTCTGCTGACAATTCCCCAATTTTTTTTTTTTTTTTATGGACGCTCTTTTCATTCAAAATCTACTTTCATGGGTGGTGGAAATGAGAATGGCGAGTCTCAAAGCAGCTCAAATCAAAAGATAGTTGCTAGGCATTTGCATTTATTCTCGAGTGTGAATTGCACTTGGTTGAAGAACCGCCGGCCTCGGAGAAGCGCCGCTGTTGTTAGATATCGTATCGTACGGATGATGGCAAATGAATTTATTTAAGCGCCCCATCACTTGTGTCTTTGACATTCCACTTTGCAGTGCCAACAGACTCGAGCGCGCCGGGATTAATTAGCTTTGCACGTCACCGCGTGTAAACGGAATCATGTATCGACTAGATGAGCTGTGAAACGGCAAGAAAAGCCATTTTTCTCGCAGACGCCGAGATGCTTGAGAGGAAATGATCATTAGCATCCGCTAGCAACATTTCTTGATCTATCGCGTTGAAGAACCTGATTTCAAAAATGGCTCCACCGCTGTCAACAAATATTCAAATATTGATCCTCGGTTAGCGTGCTTATGTACTCTCTTAACCACTCAAACCTGTAGGAAAAAAAAAAACTTGGCTGAACATAGACGAGATCAATATTTCATGCTTCCAACTGTATCAACATGTAGAACACTGCAGAAAATCGAGAGCACTAATTAAGAGATGATCACAGCAGAAGAAACAAACAAAAACAAAAAATGTTTTTAGTACATTTAGCCTTTCGCGTTGGCTAAAAAAAAAATAAAAATCTCAGTTGGAAATCTGTGTATTTACCGCATGAACTCAAAAGTGGATAAAAGCTGCTCTGGGGACGTTCAAAAGTTCAGAATGTCGGGGAGAAAAATCTTTGGTTTATCGAGCCCGACTCTCCTCCGGCGGTCCTGACGGTGAAGCTGAAGCCGAGTATCGATCCGGCGGTGCAGAGGAGAGGACCCCGCAGGCCCGACCGCACACGCACAACTCGTATGGAGGCTCCCTGGAAGCACTCTTGCCACTTCTCCACGCAACAATATGATCTTGTAAAACCATCAAAATGTTTACTAGAAAACGCTTTATGTAAAAAATATGCCAAGTATCCAATCCCCTTTGCCCTGTAAACTTGTTTACGGTTCCTCGCCCTCAACTGGAGGACCTGAAAGGATTTTTATGGCTTTAAGTCTATATTTTATTCAATCAGTGTGGTCTGGCAATCAGTATGAATCTTTTAAAAGTGTCAACCCGGGTGAAGATCAGGGTCAGGAGACAAAGGCCAAACCCTTTAAACTGACCAAAAATATCTTCAATAATTGGACATAATCTGTTTCCGCCAAATGACAAATGTTGGGTGGCCGTTTACACTCTCTAAGGGCTTTTTTTTTTTCCATGTTTGTGTTTTTCATAGATAAAGTGGAGTAAATGGAAGGCCATCCTTCAATCCTTGGATGCCATACAAAACTCGCCGCTTCTCCTGTTTGGGGGAACAATATCCCGTCGTGGCTGCCAAACACCAATCCTGCCCTTTAGGTGCAAGAACTTCCTGAATGCAGTTGGGCCGAAGAGAATAGCGTCCTCGGCGTGGCTTCTCTCAAAGTCACAAAGGCGACAAAGTCCCTCAGCGGGACGGGCTCTTTGGCCACCAGCGCAAGATACTGTTTACTGGCCACATTTCACAGCTGTAAAGCTCTGTCGCGCCCGCCGCAGCCTCGATGACAAATCGTGCTCCGGTGCAGCCATACTTGGAGAGGAAAAGCAAACGGGGCGGGGGGGTTAGTTAATTCCCCCGCCATCCTTGCCCGTTCCCTTCCTGTAGCGAGCGAGAGGCCAGCTGGCTGGTGGCGTCAACAATGAACAAACACAACAGTGTGCAGTAGCTCTGACAAGCAACCTGCAGCTTCCGTCGCAATTTGAGCATTTTTTGGGGGTTGCAGAGCGGGATATTGATAAGGCTGGAAGGGAATTTGCTGCTGTGTGTAGATATAGATAACCTTCCTCCCTTTGGCCGCGTCACGTGTCCAGGTTGTGTCATTCATCTCGAGATTTCTTTAACCTTGCTGCCAAAAGCGCACGTGTGCATGCTGACATATTGAAACAACAAGAAAGTCTCAGTGCGCTCTAGTCACGCTCACGTTGTAGTACGAGGCCCGTAGCGTGAAGCATGCGGCGCCCCTTCAGCACGTCACTGCGCTGTGTAATTGTGTGCTAGGAAAGCCACTTTGTAGCACTCCTCCCGAGCCTCATTGACTCCGTAAATATCATTAACAAACCCTCTTGCGCTAAAGTGTGCTCGCGCACACACACGCACGTGCGCGCTGTGTGCGCCGCAGTCCCACGGCTACAACAAGTGCTTCCACCAAGCAGCTCTAAATGACTATAATTAAGCCATTTGTTGACATGTTTAACCCAAAACACAAGCACAATTCTGAAAACGCAACAGAGGCACGTCATCGGATCGTCTCTGAATGCATGTCAGCGGAATTTTCAGGCGATAAGGTTGAGACATTGAGACTCCACGTGATATGGCACAAAATAGAGGTAAGGTGCCAGCTCAGCCCAGACTTCAGAAAATATAATAGTGCTCCATTTTGTAGGTTTTGTTCCTGGAAAATGCCATATTATATGTAAGAATTTGAATTATTCCCGCCTATGACGCGTGGAGCTACCAACAGATGCTCCAAATGCCGAACGCAACATAGCAGACGTTAGAATGGACGAGAACGTCACCGCCGTGCTTTCAGACGGCCTCTGCAACCTTTGCTCGCCGCGTTCGGCGCCGTGCATGCGTAATGGCGCCGATGTCCTTTAATGACAAACGTGTCGTTGTAACGTTGCGCGGCGGTGGCATCGGACCAAGTAAATATTTAATAAGGCATTACACTTAATGGCCGACTGGCTGCTCGCTGATGAGCTACTGGAACGCGTGGCGTAACGAGCCGTTAGCGGGAGGATCCCACCCACACGGCCCCTCCCTCCCTCCCTCTCTCCCCTCAGAGTAAAACCATTACATTATGCATGAAAGGATGCAATGAGAAGCAGAAAATTGCTTCAAAACAGACATGTTGCACCACTAATGAGATTTATGATGCTTAAAAGTGCCCATAACCTTGAATGGATGGATAGCGTGGATAAATTGAGTCGTTGAGGGTACAATTACGTAACATCATCCTCGTGCTAACGTCGCTATCGAGAGAATGCGTATGCGGGGGGGGGTAGATTGGTAGAATGCACACGTCAAGGTAATCCGTCAGTTAGCCAAGTTTCGCAAGCATCGCCCATCCGGTGACCTTTTACCGCTACGGCCAATCAATAAGCACGAGCCGGTTGAACAACGGAATCGGAAACGGGATGACGCGTTGACATTTTAAAGGCAGATGCTTAACAATGATTAAACTTGTTGCTTTTTATTCTGATGTGTGTCAAATTTCAAGCCAGATGCGAGCGCAAACTTTTTTTTTTTTTTTGGTAGCGCCAAAGACAAACGTTGGCCATCTGTTCCGACTCCGCCTTTCGAATTTAATACATGGGACGAGGCGCTGCGAGCACAGCGTGAGCCGGCAACAAATCCACACTCAAATGAAAGAAGATTAGAAATGTAGGCACCCTATCCGTTTTTATTACACCGCGAGACTTCAGACGGGGATTGCGCTTATTAAAAAAAGGGTTCTCATGGGCCGGCCTGCTGAAGCTCCTTTTGAAGCTGCCAACCTCTAATTTGTCACTTCTCTCTTGCAGCCTGCCAAGACGACCCCTTGAGCCCTTTTCTCTTGCTCTCCGTGGAAGCTGCTTCTGTTCCGTCTGGGAACCGACTGGACTGACAAAACCAAGCTATTATTATTATTATTATTATTATTAGCGACTTTGAGTGTCTAAAAAAGCGCTATATAAAACCGATATGTTATTATTATTATTGCTGGACCCTATGAAAAGTTAAAAATCCAACTGTTACAGGAAACTGAAAAAAATGAGATATCAGTGATCGCCAGCTCAAAACAAAGTGGGTCATATTGTGATTCGCGGCACTAAATATGACAAGTTGGTTCCTCCTTGTGGTGCTTTGACATTTTTCAATATACTTTGAGTTCACGTTGCTCCCTTTTGTGATACGAAAGCACTTTTGCGAGCCTTTTTTTATGATTTATTCATGAAGTCACTGGCATTGAATGAAAAACCTTTAGTGAGTACTTAGTGAATTAAATGTGAGTTTTTTTGTAATTTTATATATTGGAGTTGTAATTTGAGCTTTGACCAGCAGGACCGGATGGAGTGCCAGGAAGGCTGTGGAAGTGGCCAAAGTGTTGTTTTTCTTTTGTACAATGACAATTAAGCTTCTTCTGTTGTTAAAAGTGTACTCTCTATGCTAGATAACAGCTGTTGATTTTTTTTCAAAAACATCCGTGAGGTAAAAATAAATAATAAAACATCCATGTTCTAAATCTTATTTGTTCATTTCATTTTTTTACCTCGTGGAGTATACCTATTGCTTTTTCCCCTAATGAAGTGGCCTGTCATTAGTTACACTTCATGAACACTTCAATAGGTAAAATAAACAAATAAATAAGAAAGTGTTCTGGAGGGACACGAGAGGTCTCAGTTGAGCGCTTGAGCCTTACATTTTATATTGTAAGCGGACAGTCAGCGAAGCAATCCCCTCCACGGTAGTCACATGACAGGTCACCCGGTGGCGCTCGTGTGCAAAGCGCCGTTGGACGAGCAAGAGAAGAAGAATATTTGAATAGGCGAAAGTGACGTCACGTCTTCAAGTTAATTGGAGACAGGTGTGCTCAATAGGAGTTATCAAATGCAGGTGCCACCGAGCGGGTGGCGGGCGGTTTGTCAGGTAAGCTAGCAAATGTTTGTCGTTTCTTGCCGTTTCTCGCGACGGACGCCACGTTTGTTTGTTGCAGGGTTTTCCCGCTCAAGGGGAATTGTCAAATGCAGGCGCAACCGACCGTGCGGCGTTTTCTCAGGTAAACGAGCAAATGTTTGTCGTTTCTTGCCGTCTCTCACGACGGACGCCATGTTTTGTTGCAGGATTTTCACACTCGCCACGGTGACGTTAACTGAGGCCGCAAGGTGAGTTTTCAAATGCGCCCCAAAAATGTGTGGTTTATTGCCTTTTCTCACAAGCCTTTTTCATTTAATTTGTTGCAGGATTGTCGAAATCTCGTGAATCTGCAACGTCACCGCGTTCACCGCGACGCTAGGCCTCGAGGTAAATTGTAGGCCGCAGGCCATCGAGTAAATGTTTGGTGTTTTTTACCATGCCTTTGACTATTTATTGCAGGATTTTCGCTCTCCAGGGAGTGTTTGAGGTTTGGCCACGGCACGCCACAATCCACTTTGCGCCGCGTCGTTGCGCGCTTTGGTCGTTTTTTCGCTACAGTATTCCAAATGTCTTTCGCGGTTTTTGTTTTTTTTTATGCTGGCCAGCATTTTTTCGTTAGTTTGTTGAAGGTTCGTAAATGGCGCCGCCGATAAGCGCGCGTTTGTCTTACCTTAGAAAATATTAGTTTGACTATCGTCAATCAAACAATTCTGTATTTTATATTATGCGTGTGCCATTTCCGTGTTATGCAAACTGAATGTAACGAATTTAAGTAATGTCCAAATCAGACCAAATCTATTCCAAGATGGCGCCCGCCCGCCCGGGTCCCGTTGTGCAACAAACATTTGCGCGCGTTATTTTCGCCCGTTTTGGACGCCGCAAACGTGGATCATCTGTCCGATGTGAGGTGAGTTGAAGATGATAACATTTAAATATTAATTATAGTTAGGATAAATTTAAAACTTCAATATAATGCTAATTATATATATACATATTTTTTTCAAATGTAAAACTCTACTTAGTATGTATAATTGTAACAAAATTATCATGCCACTGGCACTCTACTCTATTTTTGTTGCAATAATTTGTTTCTTTTGTAGCGCTAAAAAAAAAAAAAGGCTGCCCAGCCAGCATCCTTCTATACAAAGCAAACAAGAGGCTCTTGAGGAGGAGTCATTTGAGTGAGTGATGTTGAGGACACTGAGGAAGCGTAGTCCTAAATCAGGTGAAAACTCGTTTTTGTAAAGTTTCAGCTTCCCAACACGCAATTAATGGCTGTGTCGGGTTTTAGCTTCCCAGTATACAATTAATGGCTGTGTTTTTGCAGGCTGCAAGAATGGGATGAGGAAATGTATAATTCCTCATCCAAAGGAGCAACGCCCCTATCCCAAGGAGCAACGCCTCTATCCCAAGGAGCAACGCCTCTATCCCAAGGAGCAACGCCCCTATCCCAAGGAGCAACGCCCCTATCCCAAGGAGCAACGCCCCTATCCCAAGGAGCAAGCGCCCCTATCCCCAGGAGCAAGCGCCCCTATCCCCAGGAGCAAGCGCCCCTATCCCCAGGAGCAAGCGCCCCTATCCCCAGGAGCAAGCGCCCCTATCCCCAGGAGCAAGCGCCCCTATCCCCAGGAGCAAGCGCCCCTATCCCCAGGAGCAAGCGCCCCTATCCCAAGGAGCAACCAGCGCACTGCAAAAGTCGACATGTGTGCGGATCATGTGCCCAGGAGGGGACAGTGTGGTTGCCTTTGGTTATGGGTGTTTAAGGTTGCAGCTGTGGCCAGTGTTTGGGGGGGGGGGTTGATGGTTGGTCTTGGTTAAGAGGTGTGCTGTGGTTGTGGCTTGTCTGGATCCAGCGTTGTCTTGCGCTTGGATTGCCATTGGCGGCTCATTTGGTCACGTGGATGGCGAATTTTGCCATCTGACTTGTAACATTTAGTCTTTTTCAAACCTGCCATTGTCTTACTTGCTGCGTTCTCTGTTCTCCCCCTTCGGTGTAGGGCGGCGTCGGAGCGAGCCGGTCCCGGGTGTCCAATTTTGCAATACGACTCGTGACATTTTGTCTTTTTCTAACTTACCACTGTTGTACGTAATCTAACCCTAACCTACCACTGTGGTACTTGATTTCTCTTTTCTCCCTTAGGTGTAGGGCGGCGTTGGAGCGAGCCGCTAACATTGTGTGTCTTTTTCTAACCTATCACTGTCGTACTTCATCTCACCCTAACCTACCACAGTGGTACTCGTGTTCTTTTGTTTTTTCCCCCCTCCCCTCGGTGTAGGGCGGCGTTGGAGCGAGCCGGTCCACGAGGAAGCAGGGGTGGCGGCGGGTGCTCAAGACATAATGACGCAAGCAGTGCACAACTCATTGCATGTTCTGCCTTTTGCGGGCCGGACGGTGAAGGGGTGCGCACGGCCCGGCCAGACTCCCCAAGACTGTCACCAAGAGTAGCTCGCCGCTGTGATCTACAACTCGGGGTGCTCTTTGAGTTTCCTGACATTGTTTCTGTGACTGTCTGCAGTTGGCGACTGGGACCCGATCAGAGGTGGACCACTTCCATCGCGCTGAAGTATCGTGCCTTGACCGAGCTCTGGGCTCTGAGAGAGACCCACTTCCCTGGAGGTGTCAACGCGTAAAATGGAGGTTTCTTTCTTTTTTTTTTTAAATTCACACCAGCGGTGTTCAAACGTCAGTTTGAGGGCACCATACTGAAAGAAATTCTGAAATCTTTGAGACAAATTCATAAAAATTAGGAAATGTTGCCATTTATATTTTGTGCTACTGCGCTAAAGTGGTGTTGTCCATTTTGAAGGTCATTCATGCGATGCGTTGATCAAGCGGCTCCTCGGCTGCCGTTTGGACACCAATGGTGACGTGCGTAAGGCTGCGCGGGTATTGGAAAACTGTCATATGGTGGTATGTTATTGACATGCACTTTAAAAAGGAAAGTTTTTTTTTTGAATGTGGCAAATGAAACAAGCTCCATGTTTTCTTGCCTCTTAACTATTTGTAATGAGTTTAGAAGATGACAAGTCATTGATGCAAGTTAAAGATAAGTGATCTAACGCATCTCGTTGCGATCAAATAGTTCATTTCCGTCCAGGTTTTTGCACGACTTTGCTTAATGCAATGGTTTGGCCCAATACTGCCATAGCACAGATTTTCCAATATGTTGTGCAACCCTGATTGAGTGCAAACGCGCAGCGATAGCAAGCGACTGCGCAAGCGAAAGCAAGCGCGCAAGCAAAAGCGACCGCGCAGCGACGGCAAGCGCAAGCGACCGCGCAGCAACGGCAAGCGACCGCGCAAGCGACGGCAAGCGCAAGCGACGGCAAGCGAAGGCAAGCGCAAGCGAAGGCAAGCGAAGGCAAGCGCAAGCGAAGGCAAGCGCAAGCGACGGCGCAGCGAGACCTTTGTGCTTGTGTCTTGCTAGGTGGAAGAGAAGCTGCACGAAACCAAGAGCCGGCGGACGGAGGCCACCAGACCTGGCTGATGATTGATCTCCCCAAAGGAAGCGGTCGCCATGTGATGAAGAGCAGCCTGATGCGTGACTGGCCAAGGCTGGCCAGAGGTGACGTGTCAATCGAATATACAAGAGTAGCGTACACACTTGGTTGTGAATTTGATTTCCTTATTTGTCTGCCTTTCAGCGGACGGGACGAGCGCCAGCCTGCACCGAGAGGGAACGGGGGGCAGGTAATGAGTAGGTCCGCAGAAGTCAACTGCAACCGCGTGCCACTGAGCACCGTTTGTCTCTTTATTGCAGTCGTTGCCAGGCGGAAGATGAGTCACATCGGCCCGGAGCGGACCCGAACCTTCCTACAGATGCGGCGAGGCCAGGAGGGCAAAGTGCCCAGCCAGCGTTTAGGGGGGAGTATGACTGTTTTTTTGTCCTTTTGCGGTTTCCCTCCCTCCCTCCCTCCCTCCCTCCCTCCCTCTCTCTCTCTCGCTCTCTTTCTCCCATGCGCCCGGCAGTACCTGCATGGCCTGGTGCAGCCAGGGTGGAACGTTGCTATACCTTGCCCTTTGTGGAATAACAGGGTATAATGTATGCCTGCCTGGTTCCCAGTGTCGTCGACGGTGTCGAGGACGAGGAGATTCTCCGTGACGCCCTCCGTGACGTCACGTTTTCCTTTTTTTTCCCCCCCTCCAGGGGCCAAGCTATCTCTCTCTCCCTCTCCCCCCCTCGCTCTCGCTCTCTTTCTCCCATGCGCCCGGCAGTACCTGCATGGCCTGGTGCAGCCAGGGTGGAACGTTGCTATACCTTGCCCTTTGTGGAATAACAGGGTATAATGTATGCCTGCCTGGTTCCCAGTGTCGTCGACGGTGTCGAGGACGAGGAGACTCTCCGTGACGCCCTCCGTGACGTCACGTTTTCCTTTTTTTTCCCCCCCTCCAGGGGCCAAGCTATCTCTCTCTCTGTTCCCCTCCGTCCCTCCCTCCCTTTTCGTGAGGGGTTAAACCTTTCATAAACCGGATCGCTCCAATGCGGGAGTTCCGTCTGAGACATGTGCCAGTGCCTCTCGTTACCTGATTTAAACTTGCTTGAGTTAAGGTCGGGGGGCGGCTGCTAGTAAAATTTTTCCTCTTGCCGAAACCGCCACAATATGTCTGCCTTTCAGGATTGCCGGGGCAGCGGATCGGACCAGCGCCTGCACAGAGAGGGACTGGACCGCGAGACCAGGAGGTAGGTCATGAGTACGTCCGCAGAAGTGAAGCGACCGCATGCAACCGAGTGCCGTTTTTCTTGTTGCAGTTGTGCGAGGCGGATGATGAGTCCAGATGTCGCATACCGGCCGGGAGGGGACCCGAACCCTCGGCGGACCTTTCGCCAGTGACGAGCGGCCCACACGAGATGGCGGGAGATGTGGCAAGGGCAAAGCGCCCAGCCAGCATTTAGGGAGAGTATGACTTGATTTTCCTTTTACGCTTTTTCTTTCTTTCTTTCCCTCCCTCCACTTTTTCACTGGGTGTGCACACTGTGTCTGCATGATGCCTCTTTCTGGCTCAGCGCTGTCATGTTGCAATATTGTTGTTTTATTGTTTTTGTTGTTTTTTGTTAAATACAGAGTGAATTGTAAAGTTTGTACTGTAATTGAGTGTTGCTCAACCTGTATTGAACTGAATTGAAGTGGCCCATTTTAAACATTGGCAGAGTAAAATGACAAAATACAAAATGGAATTGTATGAGATATCATCAATGATACATCTGTCTCAAATATGTCATGTTAAATATGCAGTGTCAGGCTTTTTATTTTAACTGCGCAAAGAAAAGCTGTATGCATTCTAAATTGAAGACAAAAGCCAAGTCGCCTGACATATTGATGCAAGTGACAGAACTCAAGTGTAAAACCAGACTGCTTAGTAAGCAGCAAAATTCATATTTTGCTAACCTTGCAACGTTGTAAAATGGCCACTGAAATGTGAAATACACTCCATGTTTGCAATCCAAAATGTCGGCAAACACCCTTAGATGCAAATGACCAGTGTAAGCATAAAAACAGTCTCTGTTGTAATCAAAAAGTCATCTTTGGCAAGCTTGCTTTAAAAATGGCCACTGAAATCAGAAATTGTAAGGGTAAAAGCTGTTTTGATTAAGGCTGAGCCCCTTTTTGTTTTTGAATAGTCATGAATTATGGTGGGCATGAGTGTGAATAAAGTCAACTTTGGTGTGGTTTTGTTGGTGTAAATTAACTCAACTTTGGTGTTAGCCTTCACTCACAATGTGCTTTGGTTGATGCTGCATATCTTCAATATGAAAATTATTGCATGTTAAGTTACAAGGCAAGATATCATTTACAGTTTGACTGCAAATATGGTCCTTGTACACCTCAGGATTTGTAATAGAAAATTGAATATGAGTCTGGCATGTAACTACCAGGACATTGGCATTCACTCTAAAGCACAGCTGCTTATCATGACCAGCCTTGGCACATGTAATGGGTGGTAGTACTCAGTTAAAGGCCAAAGCGCAACCTGCTTAGGTGGCACGCAAAAGTGAGGCAGATGTAATTTTGGTACCGCCATCTTTGTCAAATTAACCTTTTCGGACAGGTGAGATAAATCTAAGTGCTGCCACCTAGTGGCGGCACGTTTGCGTCAACGTGTCCGACGCTCCGTTTAACTGCGAAAATATTTCACTTTTAACTTGAAACAACGACACTATTACAAATGATAGGAGCCTTAATTTGACAGCTGGGTTAATGCGACGCATCTTTCGTTGTTTGTTTTGCCCAAAGCAACCTAAACAATACGTACACATAAGCACTGCCGCTATCTCGCCAATGTGCATGTGTGTACAAAGCAATGAAATGAATTTGCATGATGGACTTTTAAAACATGCTATTAACGTGCAAGGTATACTGATGCAAAATGTTTGTATTTTACAATTGAAGATTTCTCAGGATGAGCGTTGCCAGACTCGAACACGAGGCTGCGTATTACCCGTCTACGTGCCGAACCCCTCGGCCATCGGTACCTCTTACACTCAAGTTCCTACGACTCCTCATATCCTCAGCACTGCAAACCTTTGTGCCGGTAAATGACGGGATTTTTATTTTTTTTACCTCATCAAATATGTGTCAAGCATACCAGCTGGTGTTTTAGAACAGTCTCGAATCGTAAAGAAAAAAGAAAAAAAACTTACTAAAGTTTTAAAATCTTATTGCCACATATATTTTCCTGCTACGTTAGCACGTAGCATCTATATTTCGCAGCGCAGGAAGTAACGCAAGGAGCGCAGTGAGCAGGGGGGCGCACCGGGCGCAGCGGGCGCAGCGAGCGCAGCGAGCAGGGGGGCGCAGCGGGCGCAGCCAGCGCAGCGAGCAGGGGGAGCAGCGGGCGCAGCGAGCAGGGGGAGCAGCGAGCGCAGCAAGCAGGGGAAGCGAACCCGGGAGCTCCGGTGTTCAAGCGCAGCGACGGAGCCGTTCGCCAAGCGTGGCCAGCTCGGCACTGACCCCGATTTTACTTCGAGTCATTCTTATCCGTATAGTAGTAGTACCCGCGCGCGTAGGGTAAGTACAAAAGAGTGAAGACGGCCACCAACTTTCAGGTCGAAATAGCCCAATGGTTAGTGACACGGTCTCTTACCGTGAACAGACCTGGTTCGATCCCAGGCGCGGCCGAAGATCATGACCTCCTTTTGTTAAGTGTGAATAGTATTTGCATATATAAGTATTTATTTATATGTAAATACAGAAGGTGGCCCCGCCCACAAGTGGGCGGAGCAATGCAGCGGGCCCCGCCCCCGGCACACAGGGAACGCCCCCCAGGCAGTGGGCGGGGCAAATCCAGTAGCCCCGCCCCCAGCACACGGGCCCCGCCCCCTCCCTTCGATCAGGGGGCGGGGCGAGGGGGCGCGTCGCCCCGCCCCCTCCCCTTGGATAGGGGGCGGGGCGAGGGGGCCGCGTAGCCCCGCCCCCCCAGAAGTCTATATAAAGACAGTAGGGGAGGGGGCGGGGTGAAGCCCCGCCCCCTCCCCTACTGTCTCTATATAGTGCAGGGGGCGGGGCGAAGCCCCGCCCCCTGCACTATATAAAGACAATAAAAAGTCTATATAAAGACAGTAGGGGAGGGGGCGGGGCGAAGCCCCGCCCCCTCCCCTACTGTCTCTATATAGTGCAGGGGGCGGGGCGAAGCCCCGCCCCCTGCACTATATAAAGACAATAAAAAGTCTATATAAAGACAGTAGGGGAGGGGGCGGGGCGAAGCCCCGCCCCCTCCCCTACTGTCTCTATATAGGGGAGGGGGCGGGGCTTCGCCCCGCCCCCTCCCCTATATAGAGACAATAAAAAGTCTATATAAAGACAGTAGGGGAGGGGGCGGGGCGAAGCCCCGCCCCCTCCCCTACTGTCTTTATATAGACTTTTATTATTGTCTTTATAAAAGCTTTTATAAAAGTCTATATAAAAGTATACTGTCTTTATATAGACTTTTATTATTGTCTTTATAAAAGCTTTTATAAAAGTCTATATAAAAGTCTTTATAAAAGTCTATATAAAGACAGTAGGGGAGGGGGCGGGGCTTCGCCCCGCCCCCTCCCCTACTGTCTTTATATAGACTTTTTATTGTCTCTATATAGGGGAGGGGGCGGGGCTTCGCCCCGCCCCCTCCCCTATATAGAGACAGTAGGGGAGGGGGCGGGGCTTCGCCCCGCCCCCTCCCCTACTGTCTTTATATAGACTTTTTATTGTCTTTATATAGTGCAGGGGGCGGGGCTTCGCCCCGCCCCCTGCACTATATAGAGACAGTAGGGGAGGGGGCGGGGCTTCGCCCCGCCCCCTCCCCTACTGTCTTTATATAGACTTTTTATTGTCTTTATATAGTGCAGGGGGCGGGGCTTCGCCCCGCCCCCTGCACTATATAGAGACAGTAGGGGAGGGGGCGGGGCTTCACCCCGCCCCCTCCCCTACTGTCTTTATATAGACTTCTGGGGGGGCGGGGCTACGCGGCCCCCTCGCCCCGCCCCCTATCCAAGGGGAGGGGGCGGGGCGACGCGCCCCCTCGCCCCGCCCCCTGATCGAAGGGAGGGGGCGGGGCCCGTGTGCTGGGGGCGGGGCTACTGGATTTGCCCCGCCCACTGCCTGGGGGGCGTTCCCTGTGTGCCGGGGGCGGGGCCCGCTGCATTGCTCCGCCCACTTGTGGGCGGGGCCACCTTCTGTATTTACATATAAATAAATACTTATATATGCAAATACTATTCACACTTAACAAAAGGAGGTCATGATCTTCGGCCGCGCCTGGGATCGAACCAGGTCTGTTCACGGTAAGAGACCGTGTCACTAACCATTGGGCTATTTCGACCTGAAAGTTGGTGGCCGTCTTCACTCTTTTGTACTTACCCTACGCGCGCGGGACGTACTACTATACGGATAAGAATGACTCGAAGTAAAATCGGGGTCAGTGCCGAGCTGGCCACGCTTGGCGAACGGCTCCGTCGCTGCGCTTGAACACCGGAGCTCCCGGGTTCGCTTCCCCTGCTTGCTGCGCTCGCTGCTCCCCCTGCTCGCTGCGCCCGCTGCTCCCCCTGCTCGCTGCGCTGGCTGCGCCCGCTGCGCCCCCCTGCTCGCTGCGCTCGCTGCGCCCGCTGCGCCCGGTGCGCCCCCCTGCTCACTGCGCTCCTTGCGTTACTTCCTGCGCCCCCTGCGTTACTTCCTGCGCTGCGAAATATAGATGCTACGTGCTAACGTAGCAGGAAAATATATGTGGCAATAAGATTTTAAAACTTTAGTAAGTTTTTTTTCTTTTTTCTTTACGATTCGAGACTGTTCTAAAACACCAGCTGGTATGCTTGACACATATTTGATGAGGTAAAAAAAATAAAAATCCCGTCATTTACCGGCACAAAGGTTTGCAGTGCTGAGGATATGAGGAGTCGTAGGAACTTGAGTGTAAGAGGTACCGATGGCCGAGGGGTTCGGCACGTAGACGGGTAATACGCAGCCTCGTGTTCGAGTCTGGCAACGCTCATCCTGAGAAATCTTCAATTGTAAAATACAAACATTTTGCATCAGTATACCTTGCACGTTAATAGCATGTTTTAAAAGTCCATCATGCAAATTCATTTCATTGCTTTGTACACACATGCACATTGGCGAGATAGCGGCAGTGCTTATGTGTACGTATTGTTTAGGTTGCTTTGGGCAAAACAAACAACGAAAGATGCGTCGCATTAACCCAGCTGTCAAATTAAGGCTCCTATCATTTGTAATAGTGTCGTTGTTTCAAGTTAAAAGTGAAATATTTTCGCAGTTAAACGGAGCGTCGGACACGTTGACGCAAACGTGCCGCCACTAGGTGGCAGCACTTAGATTTATCTCACCTGTCCGAAAAGGTTAATTTGACAAAGATGGCGGTACCAAAATTACATCTGCCTCACTTTTGCGTGCCACCTAAGCAGGTTGCGCTTTGGCCTTTAACTGAGTACTACCACCCATTACATGTGCCAAGGCTGGTCATGATAAGCAGCTGTGCTTTAGAGTGAATGCCAATGTCCTGGTAGTTACATGCCAGACTCATATTCAATTTTCTATTACAAATCCTGAGGTGTACAAGGACCATATTTGCAGTCAAACTGTAAATGATATCTTGCCTTGTAACTTAACATGCAATAATTTTCATATTGAAGATATGCAGCATCAACCAAAGCACATTGTGAGTGAAGGCTAACACCAAAGTTGAGTTAATTTACACCAACAAAACCACACCAAAGTTGACTTTATTCACACTCATGCCCACCATAATTCATGACTATTCAAAAACAAAAAGGGGCTCAGCCTTAATCAAAACAGCTTTTACCCTTACAATTTCTGATTTCAGTGGCCATTTTTAAAGCAAGCTTGCCAAAGATGACTTTTTGATTACAACAGAGACTGTTTTTATGCTTACACTGGTCATTTGCATCTAAGGGTGTTTGCCGACATTTTGGATTGCAAACATGGAGTGTATTTCACATTTCAGTGGCCATTTTACAACGTTGCAAGGTTAGCAAAATATGAATTTTGCTGCTTACTAAGCAGTCTGGTTTTACACTTGAGTTCTGTCACTTGCATCAATATGTCAGGCGACTTGGCTTTTGTCTTCAATTTAGAATGCATACAGCTTTTCTTTGCGCAGTTAAAATAAAAAGCCTGACACTGCATATTTAACATGACATATTTGAGACAGATGTATCATTGATGATATCTCATACAATTCCATTTTGTATTTTGTCATTTTACTCTGCCAATGTTTAAAATGGGCCACTTCAATTCAGTTCAATACAGGTTGAGCAACACTCAATTACAGTACAAACTTTACAATTCACTCTGTATTTAACAAAAAACAACAAAAACAATAAAACAACAATATTGCAACATGACAGCGCTGAGCCAGAAAGAGGCATCATGCAGACACAGTGTGCACACCCAGTGAAAAAGTGGAGGGAGGGAAAGAAAGAAAGAAAAAGCGTAAAAGGAAAATCAAGTCATACTCTCCCTAAATGCTGGCTGGGCGCTTTGCCCTTGCCACATCTCCCGCCATCTCGTGTGGGCCGCTCGTCACTGGCGAAAGGTCCGCCGAGGGTTCGGGTCCCCTCCCGGCCGGTATGCGACATCTGGACTCATCATCCGCCTCGCACAACTGCAACAAGAAAAACGGCACTCGGTTGCATGCGGTCGCTTCACTTCTGCGGACGTACTCATGACCTACCTCCTGGTCTCGCGGTCCAGTCCCTCTCTGTGCAGGCGCTGGTCCGATCCGCTGCCCCGGCAATCCTGAAAGGCAGACATATTGTGGCGGTTTCGGCAAGAGGAAAAATTTTACTAGCAGCCGCCCCCCGACCTTAACTCAAGCAAGTTTAAATCAGGTAACGAGAGGCACTGGCACATGTCTCAGACGGAACTCCCGCATTGGAGCGATCCGGTTTATGAAAGGTTTAACCCCTCACGAAAAGGGAGGGAGGGACGGAGGGGAACAGAGAGAGAGATAGCTTGGCCCCTGGAGGGGGGGAAAAAAAAGGAAAACGTGACGTCACGGAGGGCGTCACGGAGAGTCTCCTCGTCCTCGACACCGTCGACGACACTGGGAACCAGGCAGGCATACATTATACCCTGTTATTCCACAAAGGGCAAGGTATAGCAACGTTCCACCCTGGCTGCACCAGGCCATGCAGGTACTGCCGGGCGCATGGGAGAAAGAGAGCGAGAGCGAGGGGGGGAGAGGGAGAGAGAGATAGCTTGGCCCCTGGAGGGGGGGAAAAAAAAGGAAAACGTGACGTCACGGAGGGCGTCACGGAGAATCTCCTCGTCCTCGACACCGTCGACGACACTGGGAACCAGGCAGGCATACATTATACCCTGTTATTCCACAAAGGGCAAGGTATAGCAACGTTCCACCCTGGCTGCACCAGGCCATGCAGGTACTGCCGGGCGCATGGGAGAAAGAGAGCGAGAGAGAGAGAGGGAGGGAGGGAGGGAGGGAGGGAGGGAGGGAGGGAAACCGCAAAAGGACAAAAAAACAGTCATACTCCCCCCTAAACGCTGGCTGGGCACTTTGCCCTCCTGGCCTCGCCGCATCTGTAGGAAGGTTCGGGTCCGCTCCGGGCCGATGTGACTCATCTTCCGCCTGGCAACGACTGCAATAAAGAGACAAACGGTGCTCAGTGGCACGCGGTTGCAGTTGACTTCTGCGGACCTACTCATTACCTGCCCCCCGTTCCCTCTCGGTGCAGGCTGGCGCTCGTCCCGTCCGCTGAAAGGCAGACAAATAAGGAAATCAAATTCACAACCAAGTGTGTACGCTACTCTTGTATATTCGATTGACACGTCACCTCTGGCCAGCCTTGGCCAGTCACGCATCAGGCTGCTCTTCATCACATGGCGACCGCTTCCTTTGGGGAGATCAATCATCAGCCAGGTCTGGTGGCCTCCGTCCGCCGGCTCTTGGTTTCGTGCAGCTTCTCTTCCACCTAGCAAGACACAAGCACAAAGGTCTCGCTGCGCCGTCGCTTGCGCTTGCCTTCGCTTGCGCTTGCCTTCGCTTGCCTTCGCTTGCGCTTGCCTTCGCTTGCCGTCGCTTGCGCTTGCCGTCGCTTGCGCGGTCGCTTGCCGTTGCTGCGCGGTCGCTTGCGCTTGCCGTCGCTGCGCGGTCGCTTTTGCTTGCGCGCTTGCTTTCGCTTGCGCAGTCGCTTGCTATCGCTGCGCGTTTGCACTCAATCAGGGTTGCACAACATATTGGAAAATCTGTGCTATGGCAGTATTGGGCCAAACCATTGCATTAAGCAAAGTCGTGCAAAAACCTGGACGGAAATGAACTATTTGATCGCAACGAGATGCGTTAGATCACTTATCTTTAACTTGCATCAATGACTTGTCATCTTCTAAACTCATTACAAATAGTTAAGAGGCAAGAAAACATGGAGCTTGTTTCATTTGCCACATTCAAAAAAAAAACTTTCCTTTTTAAAGTGCATGTCAATAACATACCACCATATGACAGTTTTCCAATACCCGCGCAGCCTTACGCACGTCACCATTGGTGTCCAAACGGCAGCCGAGGAGCCGCTTGATCAACGCATCGCATGAATGACCTTCAAAATGGACAACACCACTTTAGCGCAGTAGCACAAAATATAAATGGCAACATTTCCTAATTTTTATGAATTTGTCTCAAAGATTTCAGAATTTCTTTCAGTATGGTGCCCTCAAACTGACGTTTGAACACCGCTGGTGTGAATTTAAAAAAAAAAAGAAAGAAACCTCCATTTTACGCGTTGACACCTCCAGGGAAGTGGGTCTCTCTCAGAGCCCAGAGCTCGGTCAAGGCACGATACTTCAGCGCGATGGAAGTGGTCCACCTCTGATCGGGTCCCAGTCGCCAACTGCAGACAGTCACAGAAACAATGTCAGGAAACTCAAAGAGCACCCCGAGTTGTAGATCACAGCGGCGAGCTACTCTTGGTGACAGTCTTGGGGAGTCTGGCCGGGCCGTGCGCACCCCTTCACCGTCCGGCCCGCAAAAGGCAGAACATGCAATGAGTTGTGCACTGCTTGCGTCATTATGTCTTGAGCACCCGCCGCCACCCCTGCTTCCTCGTGGACCGGCTCGCTCCAACGCCGCCCTACACCGAGGGGAGGGGGGAAAAAACAAAAGAACACGAGTACCACTGTGGTAGGTTAGGGTGAGATGAAGTACGACAGTGATAGGTTAGAAAAAGACACACAATGTTAGCGGCTCGCTCCAACGCCGCCCTACACCTAAGGGAGAAAAGAGAAATCAAGTACCACAGTGGTAGGTTAGGGTTAGATTACGTACAACAGTGGTAAGTTAGAAAAAGACAAAATGTCACGAGTCGTATTGCAAAATTGGACACCCGGGACCGGCTCGCTCCGACGCCGCCCTACACCGAAGGGGGAGAACAGAGAACGCAGCAAGTAAGACAATGGCAGGTTTGAAAAAGACTAAATGTTACAAGTCAGATGGCAAAATTCGCCATCCACGTGACCAAATGAGCCGTCAATGGCAATCCAAGCGCAAGACAACGCTGGATCCAGACAAGCCACAACCACAGCACACCTCTTAACCAAGACCAACCATCAACCCCCCCCCCCCAAACACTGGCCACAGCTGCAACCTTAAACACCCATAACCAAAGGCAACCACACTGTCCCCTCCTGGGCACATGATCCGCACACATGTCGACTTTTGCAGTGCGCTGGTTGCTCCTGGGGATAGGGGCGCTTGCTCCTTGGGATAGGGGCGCTTGCTCCTGGGGATAGGGGCGCTTGCTCCTGGGGATAGGGGCGCTTGCTCCTGGGGATAGGGGCGCTTGCTCCTGGGGATAGGGGCGCTTGCTCCTGGGGATAGGGGCGCTTGCTCCTGGGGATAGGGGCGTTGCTCCTGGGGATAGGGGCGTTGCTCCTGGGGATAGGGGCGTTGCTCCTTGGGATAGGGGCGTTGCTCCTTGGGATAGGGGCGTTGCTCCTTGGGATAGGGGCGTTGCTCCTTGGGATAGGGGCGTTGCTCCTTGGGATAGGGGCGTTGCTCCTTGGGATAGGGGCGTTGCGCCTTTGGATGAGGAATTATACATTTCCTCATCCCATTCTTGCAGCCTGCAAAAACACAGCCATTAATTGTATACTGGGAAGCTAAAACCCGACACAGCCATTAATTGCGTGTTGGGAAGCTGAAACTTTACAAAAACGAGTTTTCACCTGATTTAGGACTACGCTTCCTCAGTGTCCTCAACATCACTCAAATGACTCCTCCTCAAGAGCCTCTTGTTTGCTTTGTATAGAAGGATGCTGGCTGGGCAGCCTTTTTTTTTTTTTTAGCGCTACAAAAGAAACAAATTATTGCAACAAAAATAGAGTAGAGTGCCAGTGGCATGATAATTTTGTTACAATTATACATACTAAGTAGAGTTTTACATTTGAAAAAAATATGTATATATATAATTAGCATTATATTGAAGTTTTAAATTTATCCTAACTATAATTAATATTTAAATGTTATCTTCAACTCACCTCACATCGGACAGATGATCCACGTTTGCGGCGTCCAAAACGGGCGAAAATAACGCGCGCAAATGTTTGTTGCACAACGGGACCCGGGCGGGCGGGCGCCATCTTGGAATAGATTTGGTCTGATTTGGACATTACTTAAATTCGTTACATTCAGTTTGCATAACACGGAAATGGCACACGCATAATATAAAATACAGAATTGTTTGATTGACGATAGTCAAACTAATATTTTCTAAGGTAAGACAAACGCGCGCTTATCGGCGGCGCCATTTACGAACCTTCAACAAACTAACAAAAAAAATGCTGGCCAGCATTAAAAAAAACAAAAACCGCGAAAGACATTTGGAATACTGTAGCGAAAAAACGACCAAAGCGCGCAACAACGCGGCGCAAAGTGGATTGTGGCGTGCCGTGGCCAAACCTCAAACACTCCCTGGAGAGCGAAAATCCTGCAATAAATAGTCAAAGGCATCGTAAAAAACACCAAACATTTACTCGATGGCCTGCGGCCTACAATTTACCTCGAGGCCTAGCGTCGCGGTGAACGCGGTGACGTTGCAGATTCACGAGATTTCGACAATCCTGCAACAAATTAAATGAAAAAGGCTTGTGAGAAAAGGCAATAAACCACACATTTTTGGGGCGCATTTGAAAACTCACCTTGCGGCCTCCAGTTAACGTCACCGTGGCGAGTGTGAAAATCCTGCAACAAAACATGGCGTCCGTCGTGAGAGACGGCAAGAAACGACAAACATTTGCTCGTTTACCTGAGAAAACGCCGCACGGTCGGTTGCGCCTGCATTTGACAATTCCCCTTGAGCGGGAAAACCCTGCAACAAACAAACGTGGCGTCCGTCGCGAGAAACGGCAAGAAACGACAAACATTTGCTAGCTTACCTGACAAACCACCCGCCACCCGCTCGGTGGCACCTGCATTTGATAACTCCTATTGAGCACACCTGTCTCCAATTAACTTGAAGACGTGACGTCACTTTCGCCTATTCAAATATTCTTCTTCTCTTGCTCGTCCAACGGCGCTTTGCACACGAGCGCCACCGGGTGACCTGTCATGTGACTACCGTGGAGGGGATTGCTTCGCTGACTGTCCGCTTACAATATAAAATGTAAGGCTCAAGCGCTCAACTGAGACCGCTCGTGTCCCTCCAGAACACTTTCTTATTTATTTTATTTATTCGTTTATTTTACCTATTGAAGTGTTCATGAAGTGTACCTAATGACAGGCCACTTCATTAGGGGAAAAAAACAATAGGTACACTCCACGAGGTAAAAAAATGAAATGAATAAAAAGGTTTGTGACGTACTATCCATGGTCATCTTAATTGAAATTGTAAACAATGTACATAAGGATATTGACACATTTTAGGAGTCTGCAGCTTTTATTAGAATTCAAAATATGCACGTAATTCACTGTCATTAAAAAAGGTCAATAATGCAATTTGTATCCAGCTGGCAGGATGCATTATGCTGCAGAACAGAGGTAATAGTTGTCGTCAAGGTAGCATACACACATCTACTATTTTTCCACACATACTGCTTCAATTTACATGGCCAGTTCAACAGTCACAAGTCGATTTTTTCAGTGGCTTTCGTGGATTCATGTTGATACTTCATACGTTGGGTCGAAGCGTTGGTCACAAGTACTCACTGGGAGGCAATTGTTCTGTTTTTTGTCGCGTTGAGTTCACACCAACTGCATTCTTTAAATAGCCTCGGAAGAGAAGGCGGGCAGGCCTGCTTCGCCGAGCGCAGGGGAAATGTCAGTGGCTTAACAGTCCCCATGCTGCTAAGCTACTTTGCAAGAAGGAATAAAAGCCTCAATACAGCTCCTTAGTAAGAGCAATATCCGATTCAATTGGCCTTAGCCAATTGTGCAAGTAATTTGTCAATGATTCCTCCTCAAACGTTGTAATACTTTGGGAGATTGACATTTTTGCTTTCATCTCATTTGTAAATTTAAAATGGACGCAGGAATATAATATTTGTAGTGGCGTCCTACATTTTGTGCAATTTTAATGTACAGTTTCCAATTAGTTTCTGAGTAGACAAATTGGGCTAAGGCAGTTCAAAATGAGCAAAATTGTTTTTGGGCAGGGTTCCACGGCTAATGCGAGGTTTTGCTGTATAATGATGTAATGCTCCCTAAGGCAAGGAAGGACAGATGAATAGCAAGAAGTTCCCTGCAACCATTGTTGCTACTAATGTATTTTTAATTTCCCATGAAGTGACTGGAGGACTCATGCGACCACTACGCCATAATTGGTTGCCTGCGCGAACATCGCTCAGCTTAACAAGAGGCGGGAAGGATCAACACGCATGGGCACAAACCTCGGGGTGTTACGTTGCACTTCATCGCTTGGCGGGAAAAATACATTGATGAGAAAACAATGTCTGGGTGGTTGCCACTAATCTGGAAAAGTTGTCAGAAAAGACATGCTTCAAAAAAATAAATAAATATATATGACAGGTTATCATATAGATGATTTATTTACATTTTCTATTTACACTTTTCTTCATTTCAAAAATTTCTGTACATTTTTGTCCGTTCGGGAACCCTTCTGTGAGCAAATGTAAGGGATTTATTTATTTATTTATTTATTTTTGTTCAACTGAGGGGAGCAAGACCTACTATGGGGGATGTCATTGCAGGAGATTCTTCAATGATGGTTTGAAGTTCAGTGAATTTGTTGTAGGCTGAAGAGGGAGGGCTGCAACCATTTCCTCACTGCAGGGAAGCTTGTGAGAGCACACTGGCATTAAATTAACACTAAATCCATAGAACTGAAAGAGGAACATTTACAGTATGTAAAAAAAAAAAAAAAATCACAGTCAGATTTTTTTTTTCCCCCCCCCACAAGTTTCAACAAAGTGTTCATCTTTCAGTTTGCAGTGTGGAATAAGGCAACAAAAGCGACATGTTGATAAGCCCCGCCCCCATCCTTTTCAAACAAGGCTCAAGTGTACCTAATGGATCAGTATCAAAATCATAATGTAAACAAAATAAAGGATATGACATGAGGATTTCAATTGCATTTGCCTTCCAGAAGAACAGCACATTGTTTTAAGTCCACTTTGAACTTCTTTCCAAAGAGTATTCTCCCTACAAAAAAGTTTCACGTCAAACATTTTCGTTTCTGACGGTACCTTTTCTCAATATTGGCGAAGCTCTCTGGACGCAATGGTCTGGATGGAACGGGGTGGGGATTCCTTGCACACTTTGCCCTTTTCGCCGTCTTCTGTTGACTTGACACAATAGTCAAAAAAGGTCAGCAAAAAAAAAAATTCTCCTGAATGTCTCCCCATGAGTAGAATGCGAATTTTTGAGTCAAATAAAAAAAAGTTCAGTGCTACATCCAGTCAGTTTCTCAAATCTCCCTAGGGCAATGTGGTCCTTCCACGGAAGAATCTTCAGGTTGGAGGGCGGCGCCATCATCTCTTATAGTGGTTGGGTGCGTCGGCAAAGGCGAACTTCAACCGGTAGGCCTCTGCCAGCAGCACGCTGACTTCCTCGTTGCCCCAGTGCATGGTGGGAAGGTTCTGCAGGAGAATCATTAGGCCCTTTTGGAAAGAAGAGCGAGCGCATTTAGATGGAGGCGGCCATGTACAGTACACGACTGAATGATCGTTTAAATATTTCACATTGTATTACGGGGGGGGGGGGATGTAATCAGCAATAAAAGCCCTTTGGAAGACATTATTGCCTCCAAAATTGATTTTCAAATTAATTTTGTTTGTAAAAACAGATTTAATGCATACATAAAATAAAAAGTGTAATTATTTTTGCACTGACTTATAATGGGCTTCTTATCCCATGCTAAAAACCTTTTTGTTCAATACGGCACACACAGAATTGATAGTGGAAACATTATCTCCCCAGGGGTGGTAATTAAGTCATTTTTCATGCAGACACACAAAACACTTGCCGAATATGACCCATTATTTGCTGTTTACATCTCTACTTTTGCAAATGGAACGACTAATTCCACTTATTTAAGGTTAGGCTAAGAAGAAAAGTAAACATTGGTAAACGTCGCTGATAGGTTAAAACAACAGAAATCAGCACAACCCTTAAAGTCACACAATCGGATTGAATAGGAAATTTCAAAAGTAAACAGGTGGGAGTAAAAAAAAAAAAAAAATAAATAAACAAAAATGTCCAACCAAAATTCATGCTCCGCTGCACGTATCGGATGTTTACAACGAGGAGGCACTTTGTATTATGGTTGTGTTCGCCATATTAAAACAAACTTGTTCCATGATTGTTTTGTTTTTTTTCTTCCTTGTGTTTTTAATGAGCTGAGACAACCTTAATGACTTCGCAACCGGGGGCATTTATATTCTGAGTGGTGCCTTTAAAAAAAAAAAAAAATAAATAAATAAAAAAGCCAACTTTTCTCTCACTAATTAAGTTGCCATTCATTTTTTTTCCCCTTTTCGCCCATCAGGCACTTTGCTGTGTTTCACCTCTCGCATCGTGACTAACTTTAAAAGGTGAGCGGGAGACAGGGAAAAGTTTGGCGACATGTTTGCGTGGGGTTTAAAAGCGACGAGATAATTAAGTAAACATGAACGGCGGATCACGGGCCTTTCGACGTTTTAGTGAGAAGACAAAAGCAATGAGAAACTCATTAAACCAGGGGTGTCAAACTCTTTTTTTTTTCGCCTGCCTCATTGTAGTCATAGCTTCTTTCGGAGGGCCATTATGACTGTCAACCCAAATAAAATGTATGACTGCTTGTTTATGCCACATAAAAAAACTTGGACCTTTTGAGGGGCTGACCTTCTACGACCCCCGGGCAGCGTTCACAAAGACACACTTCCTCTGAAGAGTCTCGACTGGAAGCTTTTGGAGAAAAGAGCGGAAGAAGAGAAAGGGCGCCTGATGGGCTTTCAGCCGAGCCTTTTGCTCATCTGTATTCCGCCGAGCGCCACCATCCGCTCGCCGCTTTCGCCGCCGCGCGAGTATTTATGCTAATTCCCCGTCCTCGCACGAGCGCAATACGGCGGCAAATCGTACATAACGTTTACAATTAAAGAAGAAAGTGTTTTGGCCCGCCGACGTCTTGCCGTACGCTTTCGACTGAGGGCTAGGCGACTGGAGCGTTGTTAATCGGAGTCCTAAGTGAAGAAAGTGGATCTGGGAGACATTAGAAGTAGTGCGTGCCTCACGTTGTGTTGAATGTTTGAATATTGGACGCTTTGCCCTGGTGGTTCTGGAAGCCCCGGGCTAAACAACATGTTTCGGCCTCCCCCAAGGCTCTTCGCTGCGTGCGCTTCATCACTCAAAGAAAAATATCTCACGTGTTCACTTGATGGATATTTATGTCGCGTTTATGGAAAGTTGTTTTTTTTTATAGCAACTGCACGAAGCTTAGCATGTGCTAGCATATGTCTATTAATCGCCGGCGTGTAATCACCATCGATGGTGACTGAGGAGCTTCATTAGGACCATATTTCAGCTCGCTTACCATCTGCCGGCTATCACTTTCAACGAGGCTATCGGCTTTAATTGCACGCGTCTCGGCTTTCGGGAAGGAGCGCGCTCGGGCTCAAACGCGCAGGTGGCGTGGCGTCACCGGTGAACCGCTTTCATATTATTCCCAAAAAAAAGGTGTTTGCAAACAAAGTGGTCGCATCTAATAGGTGCCTCCTCCGTGAAGTGTTTCTTAATAGCTTGTATATTCCCTTGGCCCAAAGTAAAAGAAATAAAACGTGTTCATTATGTGCGCGCGTGGCTTCCCGCTGCTATTTAAGAACGGAGATTCATTTGTCCCGCAGCACTAACACATTGATCCGACACGACTGTACGTGGTGTGTTACACGCGCACACAAAAAAAGGCAATTAGCTCGCCATCCCCTTCACTTGGCGAGCCTTAAAGTGCTTAATGGCTATTGATATTGAGGGGAAAGCAGATTGCCAATAGAGTCGGCGGCGCTGAGGCTCTTACTTTAAGAGAAGAGACGGTTGCGTTTGCTTTTATGTTGTCGTGTTGCGAGCTGAATCGCGCCTCCCTCGCTGTCACACATTGGAGCATTTTCAGTTTTGGTCTTGCCGACACCTCACAACTCATATTTTACGTTGATAATGCGTTTTTAATCAAGAGGTGCATACGCAGCTTTAGCTATGATGTTCCATGCATTTTATTATTTGTATTGATTATGCTGGATGGATGGTCATGCTATTTTGTGGATTTTTTCAATCTCGGGCTTTATTTAGGGGTGCAACTTTTAAAGAAAGAGTGTTTAAAGTTTAGTCTAAATTTTGGTGAAGAGAAACAAGTTTACAGAATGTCTAAGTTTTTATGATCCTGCCTTGGCACCTTTAGAAAGCAGTGTATGTTTTTAAATAATGATAAAAAAATGTTTTAAAATTATTTGGAATAACGCCATAGTGATTTGCTTTTTCTATAATCGAAAGGGGGAATTTAGTCAATTAAAACAGTAAATTTGTTTTTATTTTGTTTTGTTTTAAAGGCCATCAACTAATCCAGTTAAAAGGAGCGCCCCCATGCGGCGCAGACCTCCGCCAAAGCAACATGTTCAGAAGCCACATCAAATAAAGCAATCAAACCAAAAAGGGCCATGTCGCTAGCGAGATGAAACGGCGCTAAGTGAAGTGAGGATACCGGCGCTTTAAGCCTTTCAAGGTGCCTCGACGCACATTCGGAAGATGTGCACTTGTAACCAACTGGTGTAAGAAGTGCACTGTTTTCTCTGACGTGCATCATTCCACCCCCTGACCTCCCTTGCACACACACACACACACACACGTGCGCGATGGCTGTCACCCGCGTGCGCACACTCCAGGTAGCCGGCGCTGGTAATGGTGTTTTGTGGCATCCTGAGGTGTAATGGGCAAAGGCACTGCTCCGTCAGGGCCATTAGCTTTCTGTAGCTCATATAATTACACTAAATGGGCCCTCTGGCAAACAGTGGGCGCGAAAAGAGGAGTCGGCCATGTGGCACGCGAGGAGAGGTGGCGACGTGAAAATGGCCGGGCCGAGTCACGAAAAAGACAGGTGGGTGAAAGCCCCGACTGGATGTGTCCTTCCAATGGCTAATGAGGCAATGCTTTGCACATTTGGAAAATACTTCTTAGCCTTTTATTGTGCGATTGTTATGACACTTAGAATTTCATTTTCTCAAATAGATTCCGGGGCTTAAATGACTGCAGGTGCCCGATATTTCGGGGCTAGAGCAGCCCGAAGGAGAACGGCAGCGCATTAAATGCCACCCAGCAAGTCCCGAGAAGCGGGCTAATTAAACCTGTTCTTTGTAGCTTGTTGGCTCCATCTTCACACACCCGCTCGCTCACACACAAAAACACACCGAGGAGCAGTTGCCAGGCAACAAGTCGAGACTCCATGAAGTCCCTAAATCCTGGACAGTTGGTTCGTTAACATGGGCACCTTAACCCCAGCAGGAAGCCGGCACGTCATTCAAAGACTACACAAACATTTTCGTCTGACATATTTGCTCGACCTGTTTTCATCCAAAGACCTTTAGCACTCTGGATTTTTATTTGAAATTTAAATCAATTTTTTTTGTTTCTACATCAAAATGTGTCAGCATCTCCCTCGATGTTAGCGTGTGTTTTTTTTTTAACGTGTCTGACAAGTGGAAAGAAAACGCTGCAATATGTGCGGCATTATTTATGGGCATGTCGAGGTCTCTTGAGTGCGCCTCGTAGGAGGGGGGGTATGACGAGCACATGCGCTAGCGGGCACGCATCCCAGGTCGGCGGTTAGCCGTTAGCGCGCTCGGCCACGCGGAACGCCAGAGGGCGGATTGCTCGGGGAGGAAACCCGCCCTCCCGATTTTCATTTAGCGGCTTAACCGGTCCCAGCCAACTCGGCAGAGGAGGTTTCACGCTTTTGGCGGCGTACGACGCCCGATAACCGCCGGCAAATTATCATTTTAAATGATTTTCTTCCTGTCGGTTAATTAAAAGCATTAATGTGAATCAATCATTCACTCGCACCAAGTGGGGCGGCGGCGGCGGGCGGGCGGGCGGGCGCAACGTCACACGGCGCAGATGCTCGATATTTGTCATTGAAAACAATTAGCTCGCACTCAAAGTTTGTGTACAGTGAAGAAAGACGGGCTTTTTTGGGTGAACAAAAACAACTCCGGATTTAAAATTTGCATTAGCTTGGACTTTTATTTGTCGCTCATAAAACCACGCTCCCGTTATTTAAGTTGCTGTTTAAAATTCTATGACGGCCTACTGAGGCACAAAACCAAGTTGGGTCTGAAGTCGATTGGAATTAATTTTTTTGTCATCTCCCCTTCCTGTTTACTCGCCGTGTTCTTTTTCGGTGACAGCCTACTTAGGCGGAACACTGAATTAGCTGCTTTGTTTTTGACAAGTAGGGAAATTCATTATGCACTTTTTCTCTTTGCTTTTAAACAGTTTGAATTTTTATTCTTCCGACTGTTTTCTTTTCGAGTTTTATACGCGAAGATTAAATGCCTGCTTCAAGACGTAAATAGCATAACGTGTTTCCGTGTCAACTTCCACCTCAATCGATTTATCGTGCCGGCCTCTCGTTTGCTTCTGACGGACAAAATTAGTATCGGGAGCTGGGGGAGGGGAGCAAAGCAGTCGTGGCACGAGTGGGCTGTGCGAGTTGATAAGAAGTTGCTCAGCAGGCCCTTAAGAACCTGCTAGGCCCACGTCTGAACTCGCACACTCGCCGGATCAGAAACAGAAATCTCGGCGAATTAAACCGCTAAAGCCGAGGGAAGAGCGGGAACTTTTTTTCCGCTCCCCCGCTGACATTAATCTGCGCCCGAAAATACTTGGTGTTCTTTTTGGGGCGGATCAATTTGCCAGCGGAATTTGGTGACGGATCAAGTGGAAGACGTTAACAAATGAGCACGGCCGTTGTCAAATGCCATGATGACATTTGGCCGGGTGCGTTTTGCCATTTTGAACGGGAAGCGCGCACGGCTAGCGCCGCGGTCGTAGCTCGCCGGCGCAGTTAAAAGAGTCGTGTTTCCCGGCGAGCAGGCCAGCAATGTCACCTTCTGGCAGCTGTCTAGCGCCACCCTACTTCTGAACCTTACAGTTAATGACCATGGCGGTAATGGAGAAGGATGCGGACCATGAACAACTCTACAATTACAGCCCGGTGGATTTCTCTCGCGCCTTATTGAGCTCCGCTACTAATTTGATATTTATATTTTTATATTTTTTTTTTGGGGGGGGGGGGGGTCCCTCTCTTACCTGAAAGTCTCGCTCCTCTAAAATCTCTTTCCGCCACCTCACCAGGAAAGCTGCGCAGACGTAGAGATGGAAATGGGAGAAGCCCTCCGGTTCAGCCTAAAGTGGAAGGAGATGAAAAAATTGCTGTTGATTCGACGACATCGAGCAAGTCAATAATGCTTCCTTCCGTTTCATTTTTGACACATTTAAACCATTAAGCTAGCGAGAACATTTGCTGCCACAATCCACAAATAGGCAGAAGAAGCAAGTGACACAATTCTTCTTTTCTTTTGCACGCCTTCTTATTTCAAGCTCTCATTATGTTTGGCAGTTTGCTTTTTTTTCCCTTTATTATAAGCAGTGGGGATTTAGAGTAGCAGAGAGAGAGAGAGAGAGACAAAGGATGAGATGTTTCTTGTTCTTATTCATTTTCCTCCCGAGCCCTATCACATGAAGGATAATTACTCGGTTCTTTGAATGCGAGTCACTCTCAAAACGCGTGTGGCCCCTTTAAGGACGTCTTCTGATATTCAAAGTGGAAATGCGTTGAACTCGTTCTGGAATTCTTGTTTTCCACAAAAACGGGGAATTAAAGTGCGTCTCCTGCACACTTTGTTGGTCTGACCTAGCGAGCAAACACAGATGAGTGACACACCATGTTTATCAGCGGGCCAAAAGATTTGTCGTTTTAATTTTCTTTTCTTCTCCCGAGTGTGGGTTTTGGAGTTCACGGCTGAGGGCACTGGTAAACTTCTACCGACTATAAAACTGAAATTCACTCTTATCTCGCTCCCTGCAAAAAAAAAAAAGTCTTAAAGCTTCGTAGGATGCTTGCTAGGCCAGTACTTGGCAAGGCACTGATTTCTCTCCCTTCCATGTCTAATCCTTTTTTTTTTTTTTTATTATTAAATACCCTGCTGACCTATGCAAGTAATGCATTTAAATAAACAAGCAAATGTCTCCGTTTGATTAAACACAAAAAGGTTTTGCTCAATTATTAAAACAGTTGAATTGCCGATGAATCGATTCATTCGGACGTTTTGAATACATCTTGAGCTTCATGAATAAAAATAATGCTTTGAGAATATCTTGGGGTATTTTAAGAAAATCAAGTGCGCTTCACTCCAATAAGTGTGTATTGTCCAAACGCAATACATGCAAAGGCAAAACATCAGGGCCGACCATCCCGACAGATTAATGTTGACAGTAATAAATGTTAGCCGCATTTGTATCATCCATCACTCTTTGTCTGGTTCCGCATCAATTTCTCTCCCTGACACACTATCCCTCCCTATTGTCCTATCGCGTCGCCGCTGCCGCCTCGTCGTTTCAATGACGTCCGTGCCATTATGAACTAGAAAATAAAGTTTGTCTCGCTAGTCAAGGTGACTCAGTTAAATGCGCGCATCTCCTCTGTTGTTACGCCTCGCCGCGGCCGCCATATTGGCGGAGACGCGCTCGACCGGCTGATCAAAGCGGCGAGGAAATGGGTGAGGGTTGAAAGGGGGGAGAGGGGGGGGACGCAAAGTAAACAAAGATGCGACTGGGAATGCGGGACTTCTGCAATGTCACAGCGGCTTCAAACCGTCTCGCGCCCGGATTCGCGGCATCTGGCAAAAAGCGAGCGGCGTGACACGAAGCTTCATTGATATTCCCCGCCGACCCGAGTGATGTAAGATCATCAAGCGCTGATGCAATAATTACGTGGGAAGGACAAAAAAAAAACGCTGGGAAAGCACTTTTTGAACGACGGAATGACTGGAATGTAACGTCACACCCGGGTGTCGCTCTTCTACGGCAAAAGAAGCAAAGACACATTTTCGCACGCATGTAGCGGTCACTCAACGACCAACAAAATGTCGGCGTGATTCAGAAGCTGAAAAGTGTCACAGTATCTCTTTACCAGCCATGCTAATGCTGCCACACAGTGTTACTTGCTAATTTCATGCTCTACGCAACAGGGATAATTTGGTCCCTGTCTGCCTACCCGCCCGCCCGCCTGCTGGGAAGGAATAGTGAATGTGCGTACTTTTTTTTTTTTCTCCGCTACATGATTCCTGTGTATGTGTCTGAGTGTGTTTTTAATGTCACTCCCATCCCTTCTCTTAGCGGCATAAAAAAAAAAAAAAAAGGGGGGGGGGGTGGAATAATAAATGATCATTTACAGGAACAGAACTAGGTAAATAGGAAGATGATGGCAAAACACAAAGAGAATATGAGCGAAACGCAGAGAAAGAGCAAAAAGGCTGGCTTGCGTTGGAGCGAGCGAGCGAGCGAGCTCGTCCGAACAGATGGTCACGCCGCAGAAGGAAGACCACAGCGGACACATTACAACACTCAGGTTAAAGCCTCCCTTGGAACGCGCACAGATGCCGAGAGGCAAAGGGCAAGAGCTTCCTATTTATCAGGGGGCATTTGGAGTGACCCCAAAAAACATGTCTGTGTCTGTCCAACAGCCTCGCTTTGCATTTAGCTCATTCGGACGAGAAAAAAATAAATAAACGGGGCTGCAAGCTGACAAAGGTCATTAAATCACAAATATGACTGAAAGTTACTTTTAAAAGAGCACGCCTAACTGTTTTGGAGGTTAGCATTGGTGCTATTGCTAACAGTTGGAGATGTTTGGCACTTTTTTTTTTTTTTTTTTACTGGCTACATTTATCACTTACAGGCGCAAAGCTGAGAGTTGAAGAGACAAAAGCGGTTGATAGCTGCTGTCGTGCTGAAAGTTTTATGAGTGGAAATGGCCCAAATTCCCCGACTACAGGTGACAGAGCCTGCCAGAAAACAGGTGTACTATGTGTGTGTGTTTGTGCATCGCATCCAAACAAGTATTGTCAAATATCAAATATTTAGGGGTTGAATTACAAGTACACTGTGTGGCTGGGCAACTCACTCAACCGTCATTTATTTTCCAACTTTCAGAGCCCTGTGTTTTTTTGTTTTTTTTTCCTTCTTCTTCCCCGGCTTCCGATACAGCAGCGTGTCTCCCGGTTGTCGTTTTCAAGTGCTTCTGTAGTCTGCAATTACCGTACTATACATTTCTCTTTCAAGTTGATTATACCTACTCGTCGCTCTCGAAAGTCACAAAATGCCCGTATTGACTAAATTACTGTCAAGGCAATTCTATTGTACATATTCTGATGATAATACTAATAATACTTACTAGGTATTAATTCCATTCTTTCCAATGCCACTATATTAAACGGTATAGGCGTCTTTTTTTTTTGTCAACAATTAGCCTCACTGGTCCCAATTGAACAAATGGTGACATGAAAGCCAATAAAGTGAATTTGTATTTAATTGCAATGCTCTTCCCGTCTCATCATTTGCACTCCTTCACCTCTGCGGGGGAACTCGAGCGCTAGCCGCACAAGGAGCCGGGGCGATGAATCAATAACAAACATTAGGCCTAATTGGCGATGTAAAAAGGAGGTTAACCACCTTGCTAAAGTGTAGGCGTTGCTATTAAATCAATGAAGGAAAAAATAAATGGAAAAAAAGGGTTGAAATGTGAAAAGGGCAGCAGAGAGACATGTTTGGAACAGGATGAGGAGTTTAGCCTCTGTCGAGTGTTACGCCATTGGAAGGAAAAGGTGATGACCTGGTAGGTGTCCCACAGTCGGATGGTGCATCGTAGCGGTAGCTCCCGCATCAAAAGGTTGTTCATCCAGCGGAAGGCAAACTGCAAGTACTCCACCTCGTAATGCTGCATGTGATGATGCACCGACTCTGCAAGATGGAAGAAAAAAAGACATGCTGATTTTGGGGGAGATTAGTGCAGGAAAAGAAAAATGACTTCATTCCCGCAATCCAATCCAAACACACACAACAGGTATTGATTACGGCATGGCGGCTTCGGAGTGTTGATGCGGAGCGAAAGGCAGCTTTGGTATTCATGGCGTTGTCTTTTTTGCTGAATCAGCGCAGCCTGTCTGGCGATGGATGACCAATTGTGCTGCACTGTCTGAAGGTGCGATGGAGGTTTAGGAATGGAAGTTTGAAAAAAAAAATGCTCAAATCATTGGGCAGGCTGGTTGCTGAGCTTGCTGGCAAAAAGTATAACAAAATAAAAATTAACATTTTAAAGAATTTGCTGATTTGTTTCATTTCTTTGATGCCGATAAATGCCTTTATGTAAAAAATGATTAAAAATACCGCTCTTTATTCAGCGGCTGATAGATTTCGCAGCAATCAAAACCTCGACACTCAATCAACACACACATACACACACACGTGTGCGTCTCATAATAGAGCTGTAATTACTGAGCTGTCAGAGTTTGCGAGAAAAGGCAGTTGGGGGGGGGGGGGGCATCGTTTTGACTGACAAGCACAAGCGCAACACCACAACAAATATAATTTGGATATCCTAAAATATACAACTGCTTTTTTCCCCAACAACTGCAGCGTAGCTGCCAGAGCACACAACATGGCCGCCCTATTAACGGCGGAGCTTGGCCGGGTGCCAAATAACTTTTTGGACAAAGTTAAATGACGCTAATGAACTGGCTCCGTCTCGTATTAGCGACTTGAGGAGGAAGTGCAGGTTGTTAGATTGCCGTTTGTCATGACGAATTATCACAGTGGGCGAGGAGCTAAAATTAAGGCTAACACACACATACACACAAACTTATGGCTTTTTAACTCTGGGCTGCCGTCCAGCTGGCACGGCGCTCAGCACGCTGGGTCGGCTGGTTACTGCGGGCCGAGCAAGGTGGAGGATGACATCGCTCATGGCCGCTGATTGACTGATGAGTCTTGTCTTCTTTCCTAGCGAAGGGGGGGGGGGGGGGGGCGCCCACGGCTCGTGGCCGGACGGTCAGAGGTCGTATGACGAGCGAGTGTTTCCCGCCATTGTGCTGATGATGGCGTTTCGGCTTGACTCTCCTTGGTGCGCAGTATAATTGCAACCACACGCTCCTTCCTTTTTCTTGTCTGACCTTTATTTGCTTCGCTGATTGCTGACAAAATGGAAGAAGGTGGAAACAAACTTTTTTTTGTGGGGAGGGGGGGGGCGTAGTAGTAGCCCAGTTTACAGTAGATCTTTAACGTGTATAGCCGTCGATGGCAGTATCGATTTTTTATTTTTTTTCCCGTGTCACTCTTATCTTCCAAAATACTATCTCAAGCCAACTAGGAGGCTTTGAAAACAATCCACGCTGTGAGTGTGCCTTTCCTCTCATTTGCATAACTAAATTCACCTTTGGGCAATTTGCATGTTAATGAACTCGGTGCTAATGCACTTGCTTGCGACAAATACACAGACAGAAGATAAGGGAGAGATAAAGAGATCAGAGAGGCGTTTTACACGTGCCGACAAAATGGCTTGTCTTTGGAGGAGGTAGGATGCCCGGGATGGCGTCGAACAAGGCAAACAGGAGTTTGCGCGACTCGTTACAAGTGGAATAATTATGAGGGGCGGGCAGTGAGAGAGAGAGAGGTAAAAAAAATATATAATCCTGTCGCTTTTAATCGAGAGCAATCAACTCCAGGAAGTAAACTGCTACTTCTGTATTCACTCGTCAAAAATGTTCACGCTCTGTAGTAAAATAAATTGAGGTCTAACAATGTGTACGCGGATTGACAATGCTTGTGTCAAAAGGCAAACTTCTTTCTGATAGGTGCTGGGGAATCAATTTGGAAAAGATGACAAGCTATTGAAAAAAAATATATAATTTACAGACGCTCAGTCGACAGCAAAGCGAAAGGCGATCGCGTAACACAAGATAAAGACTATCAGTGATCTCATTAGGCGCGGTAATGTCAAACCAGCGAGGTAGAAAATGTCCGTGCCCCGGCTTGTGATGACAGGGCACTTATGGAGTAAGACAAAGCGAAACATGCCGAGTCATATTTTTCCAGCCTTTTCGCTGGTGCTGTGCTCTCAAGTGTCGCAAGGACATTGTTCTGCTTTGTCTTCATTTATTTCCTTTTAAACCCACATTCACGCTCCAAATGCAAACAATCTGTTTTCATTAACACGCATAGCAAAAGCGTGACCTGGACACCCGTGTGCAAAACTCAAGGGGGGGGGGGCTGAGTTAAGTCCTCACCTCGCCCTTCCTGGTGACGGCATCGGGGGACATTACAAGGTTATCCAATAACAAGGCCATTATACAAAGTCACGCTCCAATGAGACCTGCTTGATGTATACGTACTTTTTTTTTTTTCTTCCTAGAACACAAATGGTCCTTCGCTGGGAAGAATTTCCCCACATCGAATCTGAGAACGTTTCAATGGCAATGCATGAGACTAACCATCAATCCTGCTGACCAGCTCCTCCAAAGCCTTGACCTTCCTCTGGATGCCCGGCTGTGCAAACGTGTAGTTGTCCTGGGAAGAAAGAGCGGCGGTCACATGGGTCAGGTGTCCGTCACATGACCTTGACGCAACAGATGCAGGTGAAAACGTAAGCTTATTGGCAGAGTGCCGATTCAATCAAACGGAATGCCATGATAGAAATACTTGTCATGTCTCCCGGTAATTTGCTGGAAACCACTGCTAAAATTGTTTCCCTGGCGGTCGGGAAGCTATTGCAGATCCAAAACGGTCAGAAATTGCACCATTTTTATTTTTTTTACCTTCTCCGACGGTTCATTTGTCACGGGAAAAAAGCAGCAGCCATTACAGGCTTGAAGTGCTTGCCAGGACTCGTTTTGCGCGTCACGTGCATCGCTCGAGAAGTCTATTAAAAAATCAGCGTATGGCCTTGAAGACAAAGCGGAGAGCTGATTGTCTGGCGGGTTGGCAAAAATTGAACATTAGACGGAACGTGTACATTTGCAAAAAAAAAAAAAAAGTCAATTACACGTGTAATAACTGCATGTGAAAATGCTAATAAACCTACGATACACTGTAATAATGTCACAATGATCACGAGAGCGGCCAAGAATGATACGTCAAACTTGCGGGATGTGCACATGAGAAGGGCCTGTAAGCATTCTGTGGGCGACTCCAAGCACATACACACACACACAAAACCAGGATTAAGTTTCCTTGAGGGGTCATTTCAGTATGGCCGGAGAACAGCTGATGTGGCAAACCATCCAACAAGCAGAGAGTGATGGAAAGAGAAAATGAGGTGAGGGAAGGAGGGGTGATTTAGTAATAAACAGCTCAAGTTGTCCTTCAGGATCAGCAGAACGAAGGTGTGCGCATCCCCCTGAGTTTACTGGTTGGCTTCGCACCCCCCCCCATTTTTTGTTTTTCAATTTTTATCATAATTATTCTTCCCTGAATGAGTCTTGAAGCAAATTAATAGCATGGTTGTAAGAAAGGGGAAGAAATACCCATTAGATTTTGTTATCATAAGAAAAGTATCAAAAAAGCTTTTGGAGTTCCGCAGGGGTCTGTCGACGAGCACTTGCAGTTTAACCTGAAATGTATTTTTACAAGTCAAATGACTTGCTGTGTTGATCTCAATTATATACTGAATTTTTTTTAATGTCTTTTATAGTCCACATTTGGAGTTAGTATCACAGCCCTAACAAAGACTGGTCAGTGCTGTTGACAAAAAGACATTTCCGAATGCTGGGCCGATTAATCCTGCAGCTTTGACGCCTTTGCAGGTTAATGTCAGGGGAGTCGAGGAGGCGACCCGTGTCGTCATAACAACAAGGGCTTCTTTAGTTCTCGTGACCTAAAATGATTTGGAATAAGAAGATAAATTCCCAAGAGCTATTTAGTCAACCTACTAATTCACCAAGCCTCCTCCATCTATTAATCTGAATCACATTTGCCTTTTGTAATTCGGCTCTATTTTCCAAGTCGCCTCTTCTTCTACACCGGTGTTAATTTGGTGCGCTGCGGTGCAAGCGTTGGAGAATAATTACATTTGCATTATTGAGGCTGCTGGCTTTAATCAACTACCCTTCTTCTCCTGCTTTCACCTGCTTGTTGTTTCCCCAGCTTTCAGTCACCGCCGTACATTTCCCAGTTATTCATTTCTGCTTTATCTCTTTGACAGAGTTCCTCAATTTGGACTTTATTTCAAATTATTCTCCTTAAATGAATCCAATCAGGTATCAGATTCCCATTTTCTCACATTAGTTCTTGATTACCTCACACACAGTCTTCTAAAACGGGCGGCACTAAACAAACTATGAAGGAAGCTAATCTCGCATATTTCCTTATCGATACGCTCTTGACTTCTCCGCAAATCGTGGGCTGTCATGTAAGCGGAAGTGCCCACCCACCAACCAACCAATAGTTGTGCAAGGTGTCAAAAGCCTCTCCACTGGCTCTCAGCTGAATCAATAGCTCCTCTTCACCTCTAAAGTCCATTCTATTAGAGACGACAATGGCCCCACACTGGACTCAGATTGCCTTCCATTGTGGCGCCCGATGTCTATCAGCGAGTTGGACAGCGGCGGCGCAACAATGCGGCGAGCGGACGTGGCGTTTGTGTTGGCGAGCGGCAAAGAGACAGATGACAGGTAAAGATAAAGGCTTTACGATAATAGATGCCGCCGCGTTGTGTCGAAAAAAGCAAAAGGACAGTGCAGGCAGTTATCGGCGAGACGCCTGATGCATGTCTGTGACAGAAAAGGAAGATTATATAAAACAGGTTGAGATAAAAGACGAGAGTGGAGACAATATCCAAGAGGGATTAAAGGATTTCGGCGAGCGATTGATGGAACGGGTTTCCGAGATGTGGATTGGCTCGCTCATACCTGTAATGGGCTCGCCATTGCCGGGATTGGGCGAGTCGAGGCTGGGCACCACACATCACTTCCAGAGGGACCAATAATATTGTTTTGTAGCTTCTTGGTCTTCTGTATTATTATTACTTTTTGCACCATTTATTGGCTAGCGAGTTCACCATACGTTCGAGACGTCAAAGACTATCATGGTACCACAAAGCTCTGTTTTTTAGCTCTTTTGGGGGTATTTTCAAGTTCCAGACGATAAACGGAAAGATTTAAGGCAGGCAAAAGTGGGCAAGGTGTCACAGGGACTCCTCTGCTTGGGTCTTGCTACCTTCTGCTCGACATTAGACGGCGGAGCCCTGCTCCTTCTCCGAGTCCCCGTCTCGAGCTGGTACCACAGAAACAGATGGTTGCCTTGACAATGAGCGGGCACACATGGTTTTGCCTGCGCTCCAAATGAGGCCTTGGATGCAGCTCAGACAAGGAGCAGCGGGAAAGAGAACCGTCACGCGCCTTTAATCATGCTACATTTTATGTAACATATTTGTCAGGTCGCTCGATGCTGGCATTTATTTTACGGAGCGCAGTGTGCCTAATTGTAGTCTGATCTCCATATCAAAGTAGAAGGCAATTTCCATGCTGTGCCCTTTATTATTATCCCAATGTGACCGTCGCCCCCAAAAAAATCCAATGTTCAATCATGGGCTGAATAATTCTTTTAAAAGCCACTGCTCACTAGAATTAGCATAAAAAACAGGTGTTCGTCGGCTGGGTTTGAAAACTAAGCACCCTCTGGGGCGTGCTAACTGTGTAATGGACTTTTTGAACTTTTTGACTTGCTTTCCCTCCCCAAGAAACGGAGGTGAGACGCAAAACGGCCACGTATGCTGTCGGAGGCGCTTTTAGCCGCCGCCTGTGAATTTCACGCCGCAACTTCGTAATGACGGATCGTAATTGGCAAATTACCTTGAAATATTTATACCGACGGACAGCGACGACAGCGGCGTTTTTAATGGATCGGAGATGTGGAACCATTGTAACACGTTAAATGAGTTAAGTTGTCTGCGAGCTCTGTCCAATTTAGCACAGCCCAAGAGTAATTAGACCCGGGTGGACTTAAAAATAGCTCGATCAAACGGCGACGTCGACTAATCTAGATAAGATCTGTTCACATTTTGCAAATATTTTATCCTCTAATTGACTCATTCTTGGATTCTTCAAGGGTCTGCTTGGCAAGAAGTAGAGTCCTCTTATTGGATTAGCGTAAAGAGCAGACTATTTGAACGTGAGCGGAGAGGATTAGGAAGTTCAAACATGTTTGCGGGGGAAACTCGACGTTGCTACTGTCAGCTGCCAGTTTGACGTGGAAAGGGGCTACGCGGTACTACGTGCTTATCTTGTTGATAGGCTCGGCCCCGGGATCACGCTCTGGCGGCGCTGTTTGTCTGTTTAACTAGGCCTTCCGTGTCGGGCCAGGACAGACGAGTGCGGGATGCGTACGTCTGCCACTCAATCTGACACTCATTGGAGATGTGCTTTAATCCGTTTGAACAACAAAAAGCTTTGACAAACGTTGTTTTGGGATCATCGTGCGCGGCGTTAGAAACGGCTTAAACCGCTAATATTGCCAATTCAGAAGCAACTTTTTAGGAGGTAAAAAATGTGATTTTCAACAACAAAATTATGCAAAGTTTTATGGATGAGATGGGGGTAAAAATAAAAAATACACCAAAATTCCCCCAAGGATTTTCAAAGGCATTTTTTTTCGAAGAGCACAGTGATGCAATTAGCCCGAAACAAAACAGTGAGACAAGTTTCGGCGGATGTACGAGGCGCTTTAAAGCCAATGAATAAATGTAATTACACAGACAAGACTCCCTTCCTCTCTACCCCACGAGACGGCCACCTTTAGGACACAGCGTCGTTTAATAGAGAATGTGAGCGGCTTGGAGACGAGGTCAGAGAAAGGATCGCCAACTAATTACGCTGCCGAAGCACTCAGCCTCCGCCGGATTGTTTAAAAAGCATTAGGGAAGGTGGAGGATGCAGAGAAAAGGGGAGGGGGGGGGGGGGGCAACGCGGTTTCCCAGATGCATTGTACGTAATTAGTTTGGAGCCAAGGTCACAAATAAACACAAGCGCCGAGACGACAGCGTCCGGCGCACACACTAAAAGCGCACTCCATTCTTCTCTCTTTACTTCTTCGCCTCGCAACTTCAGCTGGCTCGCCGCTTGGCTCCCTCCGGAACCACACGGGCACAGTGACTATTAATTTTCAAAATGAATCGCCGACAAATTGACTGTAATGAATTAACGCTCGCGTGCGCGCAATCGCCGTTGATAAAAGACTATGGAAATATCACAATTTGTAATTTTGAAGTGGGAGTGTAAAATTCCAGTTCTTGAAAAGATTTTTTTTGTTTGTTTTGTTTTCCCAACCTTCACCTTGAGTGATGTTCTTAAAACTCAAATTGTCAATCATCAATTTCAGGTGTCAAGTTGTTTAAACATTGGGTATCAACGTTACAGCCACATTCTAGAATGAGCAGGAAATAAAATATCTTTCAGGGATAGGAGAAAACAGTGCCAATGAGAAAGAAGAGCTCAGCAGCTCCCGCCTACGTCGGCAGTATCAATAGCCCACACTAGAAGATCTTCCCCTCGGGCAGCATGTAGGTGGAGACACTTGGAAATTCAGCGTGTACAGTAAATTGGTGCAAAAGTATGGAAGTGTGTGAAGAGAGTTCCCCAGCCCTTATCTTTTCAACACACAATGACGGCTACGCTTACCTGGATGCCGTCCAGCAGTTTGCTCATGCACCAGAAGCTGTCAGCTTCAATGTTCCTCAGAGCCTCTTCCTGGAGACTGGACACGTCAAAGTTTTCCACTTCTTCCTCTGGAGGAGGGAAATGAGAGAGAGTGTGAATGGAGGAGGAGGAGGGAGGGAGGTGTGTTAGCTCGTAGAAATTCAGGTTTACTTGAGTCGCCATTATAAACTATTATGAGAAGGTCTTGAGAGAAAAAAAAAAAAAAACGACACCGTCAACACGGGGGAGCGGAAACAAGAACGGACAGGCTGGTAATAGAAACGGTGCTTAAAAAGATCACTCTGAGGCAGACCTCACAAAAAATAAAAATTCAGGCAAGACTGATTCAGTTTGACTTTGCAAATGATTAATTAGTTTTTTAAGGTGTATGTAAAATGATAACACAGGGAAGAAATTCTTCAAGCACAGTCAGCCCTCTTGGAACGGGTGACTACAACAGCGGGTGGCACCGCGTCATTAACGCCACTCGTGTGTGACGGACAGCGCGGGGCTTTGACAGAATTCTGACGAGCCACTGACAGCCAGTGGAGAGCAGATGAGACGGGACTGATTAAGCGTGATCCAGAGTGGACACGAATGGAGCACACAGGCCAGACGGCAAAAGAGAAGGGAAAATTTTTAGGCAGGTGATTTGGGGAGGAAAAAACGGTTCGGTATTTTTGCGAGACTGCGAGAATTGTACAACGTGTATGACGGTAAAAAAAAAAAAAGGGGGGGGGGCGGTCTGGCAGCTCTGTTGGTATCCTTGGCAACCTGGGTGGAATGTAGTTAGGTTGGTAATGGGCATGCTCAGTCTGACAGAATGACAGACAGGGAGCTGGAAGCAGGCCACGGCTACAAAGCCACTAACAATTGCACCGTATGTAGACTCCAAAATGGCGTCCACAGCTCTTTGATTTAATGACACTGCAATGCTATTTCAGAAGACCCCCCCCCTCCCCCGACTACCCCAAAGTCTTGACACATTGCTGTGTCTTCCAGTGGGGGCGGCTCAGCTCCAAAATGTGAACCTTGACGGGAGCAGATTAGAAAGGAATGGCTACCAAGAGTCCAGCGGTTGCCCGGGAATTGGGCAAAGCTCGCCGCAACGGAGACCGAAGCCAAGAATTCTGCCGGGAGGACCGCGAGGCAACAGTGACCCCTGCGACGGCTGGTGGAAAACCAAACCCGGTGGGGGAAGAAGCAGTTGAACCTGATGCCATTAGTTCAATTCACATCCAGCCACTTCAGAAGCGGCCTCACGCTTGATGAGGCTCAAAAGGAAGCTTTGCGGCGCCGCCGTTTGAGGATTTAACACAAAACAGCTAACTTGTCACGACGCACTTGATCCGCTGGCAAAGTGGAAGAATTGCCGGTCGTTCGATAATCTAACAAGCGACACATTTGGATGGAAAAGAAGAAAAAAATACCACGACTCCAGCCGGGTTCTATTAAAATACAAGAGCTCGACTACTTTGGATTCCGTATTACGTGATAGCAAGCGAGAGTCATTTATATCCTCGAAAGCTCAACTTCCAAAGACATCCACTTACAACATTGTTCATTATAACCAATTTCCCACCCAAGTCTTTGACATTATCCCGTGTCTCCAAGCTGTTAGCCTTCTTTTCTAGTTGCTGTCTCTACTGGACACAGGTTCAGTTGTCTGCCAAGCCCCAGGGCTCATTTCCTGTTTGTCCTGGCCCATGTGTGTGTAGAGAGAGAGGGGGGGGTTGGTCAGGCAACATGTCCATCGAGACCAACTGCTCGGTTGCGGCCAGCTGTGAGCACTTGGCACAGCCTGGCACGCGGAGCCGGGTCACACCTCGGGAGACGGAGCGTCGGCGCCGACACGCACGCTCGCAACCGGCGTGGCCATCTGGCCTCTGCGGGCCACAAGGTAATGTGATGTAAGATGATAAAAGACCTAATTTAGCCTGATGTCACCATAAAGTCACGTTTAAAAAAAAAAATCAAAATAAAACAACAGCATCCTGTTCAATTAAAACAGCTTCAAATTAATCCCCGGCAAAGCCGTGTAGCAAACCATCGGGGAGCGGCGCCATTGTTTAAACAGAATCTCCCCATCCATAAGATTAAAGCAATTGGTGCAGTCACTAGTTATAATTTACAGTGGCGGCTCAGGATTAATCCAATTAATTGAATGACTTTCTATTAAGGCCAAGATTCTAAACATGTTACTTTCTCCTTGCCACCTTCAAAGTGCAAAAGCTGGAGGTCTAACACTTGCAGATGAGACACACGTAGGATGCTTGCGAAACACGCCAGCCGAGGGTTACGCAAGGCGACTGCGGTACAATTAGTGCCGCGGCGCCATCGTTAATGAGAGACGAGGCTTTTTCCAGAGGTGGCGTTCAAGCTGTCGTATCATTAGGAGGCGAGTCAACTTGGCGAGATGCGGCGTCACCGACGCATTGACTCACAGACGGGATGTGGGGAATCGCGGCGGGAGGTTGCCATGAGATTAGGCTGACAATAACGTGAAGATACAGAGGTGGGGGGGGGGCTCGAGGTGTGTTTGTAAAGTCTTCCCAAACTTGAGAGGATAATCTCGACTCTCCAGAGAAATAAGCCGATTAATTTTATGCAGAGCGGCATCTCCCCAAAAAAAAACCACTGCCAATTGACCTTTTAGCTAAAACAGTAATCGGACGTACAGACCGGCCAATCAGAACGCTATATTTTAAGTCCACATTGGACTTAGCAACTGTAACCAAGGGCGGGCGGGTCTTGATATGAGCTCAGTCCACATTGTCAAACTTATTCCAAGTATCAACTTGTACAAGTAATAAAGAAACTCTTGAGCCATAAAATCACCGCATATCACATTTTGTGTGCGGTAATGCCTCAAGCCCATGCAACAAAATGGCAGGCAGGCGCCAAAGCTCTTCGCGAGATAATGTAAGTCCTTGACATGAAATGCAATACAGATATTAATACGGTATCTGTACATAATGACCCACTCACCCCGGGGTGAGATTGTTTCTTGGGAGAAGACGCTCGCTCCAAGTGTTTAATGTCGAGTGCGTCATGTTAATTGAGCGGCGAAAATATCTCCCCCCACCCCCACCCCCCCCCTCAAATATACTGGCAGATTGGAACAACATATACAGAAAGGCAGAAATTAGCATTTTGCTTCGGTTGTGGATGTTTGGTGTTACAAAGTTAATTCCGTTTTGAAGCTCATTTCCATCTTAAGCAAAGTAAATCAGACTCCATAAAACAGCGGACACATTTGGGAGCTGACAAGAGTTTTTTTTTTTTTTTTGAGATCCTGCCGGCGAAGTCCATTAAGTGATTACCGTGTGTAATCTGCCGCTTTAGTTTGGGAATAAAAGACATACGGTGACGTTATGCGAAGCAGCGGACACGTTTGAGGACCGGAAAAGTGAAGCTGAACGGCGATGAAATGCCTCAGCACAGTTGGATTCGATATGTCTGATGGCCTGTTGTTGTTGTTGTGTAATATTTTTTTTTTTCTGCACCATCATTGTCCATTTATGGCAACACATCTATGCAAATCCTCCTCGGTGAAAATTTATGACGCAAGCGACCCAACTGCCACGATTATGTCAGTTGCATCCAATTGCATCAGGTCAAGCGCGACGCATCCCAAAAGATTAAAAAAAAAACAAAAAAACATGTTTTTCTGTCCCAATCGAGTAGCGGTGAACAAGAGCGCCGTGAAAAGATCCGAAGCGTCTCGGCGAGTTTCAATTTAAAGCTTTTTATAGTCAAGTAATTAACTTGATCTAAAAATATTCAATACCCCCACTTACGATTATTCACAGTCGATAAATCACTCTTTGACATAACTATTTCGACTGCGCTCTGCTTTTTATCAGAAGGAATGAGATCATATCTGCTTACAATGCGGCAAAGGAGCCGGTCTATCGAGTTACGGATTTATAAATCCTCTTGTGAAGCCGCTTGCCGTTTGAAATAAACTCCAATGGCAATTTTTTTTGGTCTTGATTTTTGAAAATCTGCCGCGGCATACACAACTTCAAGCTATTACCGAAAGGAGTTGCAAATGGAAGCCGACAGAGCGGGCATCGACAACGCGACTCGTATAAAGTGTTATGAAAAGACAGACATTGCGGCGATTGATGGGTGAAGACAGAGACTCGAGGGTCAGAACCGAGCGGCTGATTCAATTTCGGCCGGTCCCAGTCCTATTACTTAACTCCAGAAAGAGGGTGATTGCATTCTAAAGCCTATAGAACATTGCGGCGAGGCAAAGGCTCGGGCTGTGAGAGTAATACAAATGGGGGGGGGAGGCTAACTGTCTGGGAGAAGACAATGCTTTTCGCAGAGTCAATAATCTCATTGAATCATTAAAGATGGGAGGGATTAGAGGAAGTAAAGGTAGATAAGGAACAAGTAACCTGGAGCCGGTCGGCGCCATTGGAATACTATCAAGACCAGGCAAGAATAAATCAATGTATAGTAAATAAAAAAATAAATAAAAAAAAGACATGTTTTAAAAATAAAAAAATAAAAAAAAAAAAGAGCTCATTCACATTCAATAGAGTTTCTTCGAAGAAGGCTATTATAAAAATCTGGTGGCTATGAAATTAATGTACAATCATCCAAGTCGACGGCTCGGTCTTAGCGCTTTCATCAAAATAAGTTCCAATTCAGTGAGGTGTAAAGATTTTAAATTTGAGGGCAAAGGGAGCACTCGGAGAACTCTGTCCTCAAGATGCATTAGGCGGGCTGACAATTATTTTTTTTTTTTCCCCCATTAGTCAATCAGGCCTTGTGCTCGGCTATTTCGATGGCCTTGAATTTTCCTGTTGTCAGGCGACTTGTGCTTCATAGACGCTACGTCAAGCGCGGCCAGCCTTGAAAGCGCTGAGCCGGCGGTTTTCCCAGCTGGTACTCAATGTCGCTTAAAAACAGAGCAACAAGTGACCGTGTGGTTGGATTACCGAAAAAGGATGGCGGACAAAATTACGAGACATTTTAGTCGGGTGCAAAAATAAAACTTTTAGGGAGTAAGTGACAGATTGTGTCTTTTTACCGAACAGCTATCTCACAAGGTCATGCAAAGTATTATTATTACCTGGAAGCAATTCGCTCCTATCTTGTGTGTCATTAAAGTGATGTAGATGGAGCTACAGTGTGCCGGCGTGTGTCTGTTGCGATATTTGCACTTCGAAAGACAATTTATTCAAGGTCTGCGATATAAAAAAAAAAAAAAAGGACAAAGGGGGAAAGACGTATGATGTATGTTTGTTGGGCTGACTCAGCCATCGCCACCCTAAGTATCCGACAATTATGTCGACTAATGTCGTGAGAGCTGGAACAGACAAAAGGCTAACAAAATGGCTGACAAATTGGAAATGAGAGCGGGAGATGCTTTTAAAATCAAGCAAAGCAGCTAAATTGCTTCACACTCCAGGTGGATAAACAGCAAATGTTCCGTGTGGTCTCTTCTAACAAAATACTCATTGATAATTAAAATGAGACTCGTGTTCGTGGAGCTAATCTTCTATGAAGCCAATTTTTTTTTTACTTGATGTTGAATGAATATGATCTACGCCTAAGCAAAAAAAATAAAAAATAAAATGCCGACAACAAACATTGACAACACACACAAGGTTTGTTAGTTGTGCGTGTTGTTCCGCGACTCATCAGCGCACGACGGCGCACACGCGGGGAACCGAGACGCGGCGTGATGCTTTGAAGCCCGGGTCTCGGTTCACGCCCACAGAGGCCGGCAGAACAAACGGGAGGAAGGTAGAGATTGAAAGAGTTGAAGGGGGAAAAAAAAAAGCAAAGACCAAAAGATTTCATGATGAAAGTGTGGAGCAATAAGTCGACATCGCTGACATGTGAAAATATTTGCCTCTAGGGATGCACGGATACAATAAGTGTTTACATTTTGATACTTAAACACGGCCGATACAAAATACCGATACTTGCCATTAATTCTTGCAATTTGGATGCAAATGCGCATTTATTGCAACTTCCCTTCCGTATTTAAAGATTGTAACGCAGCTGTTGTGCTCTATACCGCAGTGCTTAAATGCAGAAAAAATAAGACCGACTAAAAGTCTTAACAAGTGGGATGGGGGCATCAAAATAGAGAGTCCAAAACCTCCAACCTCTTGCATGCAAGCCAGCACTTAACATGGGGGCCTAATGTGTCTCTTGCATGCGAGGTTCCCCGCAGAGCATCCCGACTTCTATTTTGAATGGATTGAAAGTCAGAGAAAACAGATTAAGGCTACAGAATAAAAATGACTTCATAAAAAAATGAACATCAGTGTCAAAAGCTTACTCTTATTATGAATATTGAAACAGGGTTGCTGAACCCTTTGTGTAATTCGATTTTTTTTTTTTTTTTTGTTGCTTCGAGAGGAGTCAATACGCTGTAGACTGAAATTAAAAATAGATTTAAATCTCTCAGCTGCTCGGGGAAGCCAATTTCAGACAAACTATTTTCACGGGAGAAATTTCACTTGAAAATAGGATAGAGGGAGAATTCCGAGTTGGCCCTGAAGCCGTTGAAAGAAATACATGAGAGCCCCGGTGTAAGCTGCGGTGATGAAGCAGCAAATGAACCCTGAGTCCTCCCAGCTAGGAAAGGTGAAAGGTGCCAGGGGGAGCCACTTGCAGCAGAGGGTGGCAAAAAAAAAAAAAAAAAAAAAAAAAAAGAGACGGCCGACACCTTGGTAAGAAAAGCGAAAATGAAGTCGTGAGGGAGCTACTCACCGATGTACTCAAAGACGTAGACCACAAAAAAGGGCGTGACCAGGTCGTTGATGCCTTGGACGTAGCCGCTGGCCGGGTGGCGGATGGCCCAAATGAAAAGGATCCGCTCGAATATCTAAACGAAAAGCGGAGCGTCAACAATTGCCTGTTCATTGCCAACGGGGTAAAGGGAAAAAAAAAACAACCCATCAGTCTGTGTAAATTTGTGAGGCATGCAAGGGGGCACTTGTGAGCAATAAGAATAATATGAGGCATGCCAAGCTTGCAAAATGAAATGGAATTAAATAGGAAGAACATTGCTTTGCGCTGGGAGCCTGGCGGAAAAAACACTTTTGATTTATTAGCTACAACATTCGACCAACCCGGCAAAAAAACCAAAAACAAAAACAGAGAAACTAAGCAGATTTTGTTTTTTGTTTTTTTAAACCGCAATACTTGTTGATGTTTGGCCACGGTCGTTCCTGTTCCTGTTTATTTATTTTTGCTCACCATCCCCTATTTGAGTGGTCCAGCATTTGCTGTCAGTTCGGGTGAATTAGAGGCGAGCTGGATGCTGGCTGGCTTTGTTTTGCTCGCGCACAAATGGATTTCCACGGGGGAACACATACATCTCACCGGCACCTTTCCCGCATCAGACCCATCACGCATTTATTTATTTTTTTTTTTAATATATAGGAGAGTATGTCATGTTGCTGTCACTTTCTAAATAACCTCATAGCTCATTGTGTTAGGGAAAACAGACATGGTGATATGGCTCTTTTTTTTTCTCTCTCTCTCTCTCTCTCTCTCTCTTTTAAATAAGTCCAATCACAGTTAAAGCAGTCAGGGGTGATTGTAAGCTGTAGCTCTCCCCTTACCTGCCTCCACACGTTTATCAAAGCCCCATCCATCAAACAGGGAGGCGCTGGTGCCAGCAAAAAAGGGGAGAAGCGGGTAATGGCACTTTGCTTTTCATGCCGCCTCAAAAGCTGACATGCATATTTCACACACAGAGGAGCTTCAAGTGAAAAAGGCAGCAGCCCCTGCCCACGCAAGATGTGTTACGGGCAAATAAGCCAACTTTGGGGGAGGGGGGGGGTGTTTAAAAGACACGTCGCGACAAGCGCCTTGAAATGGAAGCTAATGTTGTCTTTTGTTTGAACCCGACTTTTACCCCTCAAAGCGTATTCAGGGCTACGTTTGGACTAAGGCCGAATTTATTGAATTTATTGAAATCTGGCCATTTATCTGATTTGGGGTGGGGCGAACGCTGCATGTTCTGAGCTCCTCTTAACTTTACGTTTAGCCATGTAATATCGAGCGAGCCGGGACTTCCCATTTTCCCTCCATTGTTGACCGCTTAACGAAGACGAATAAATCCTAATCTCGTCTGGGTGGGAAATATTTTTCGACGGGGAGCCCGTGACTGACTCTCAGTATCCTGTGAACTGTTTGAAAACCAAGCAAACACTTAGGAAGCACTTATGGAATGCCGGCAGAACCGCTTCGATATCCCGCCTGGAATGGAACAGACTGTCGACTGCCTAAATTTCAGCGGAGCCCCGCGAGGGGAAGGCGGAGGGGGGGTTCGGGGAGGTTTTTGTGCCGCAGAAAACAAACAACCGAATGAAATGAAGCAGAGGTGATTTTCAGGTGGCACTGCAGCGAGCATAACCATATAAAAGGGCCCTTTGGAGTCTGTTGCATATACGGGAAAGAGGGAGGGAGGGAGGGAGGGAGGGAGGGAGGGAGTGAGGGTATTTCAAATCACTGCTTGTGGCTTTCATTTTGAAAGCGAAAAAGGAGAGGGAGGGGAGGGGGGCTTGTATGATATGGATCATCATTTGATACTTTCCAGCCTTGACTCGTATGCTTGACAACTGAGGGGCAAAAGGTATTTGCGACTACTAATGCGCTCCAACTTGGCTTTATGTACATGCAAAAAATACACCCGTGCATTCGCCTTAATGAGTGTTGGTGTGTGTGTGTGTGTGTGTGTGTGTGTGTGTGTGTGTGTGTGTGTGTGTGTGTGTGTGTGTGTGTGTGTGTTTCGAGATGTGAGCGCCGCCCTGGCTACCTCATTAGCCACACAAGCCTTGTTTTTATTCCCCACGTGGCTGCAAGTTCTTAAATTAGTCTTTTGCGCGGGGGAAGTTCTGATCAAGACCAATATATAACGTTTAAAAGACTTCGCCTTGGTTTTAGATACGATCATTGGTCAATTTAACCCCGTCGTAGCCTTCCAAAAAAAAAAAAAAAAGTTTCACCAAAATGATCAAACAAACAAATGAGTAAGTCATAAAGTTGGTGCTAGGGGTAATGGGGGCTGATCTCACCTCTTGGACAGAAGCTTGTTGAAAGAGAGGAATAAGAGGATTAGTTCTCGGTATGTCAATGTGAATCTGCAGAGAGAGAGAGAGAGAAGGGAGAGAAAAAAAAAAAAAAGACAAACTGAAGCAACGGGCAGGTTAGCACGGATCAAGCGACGGACAGTAAGTGTGCGATTGAAGGCACACTAATTTCAGAGTGTGCCCTCGCGGCTGAGCGGCATGGCAGGCGGACAGAATCATCAGAAGGGAAAAAAAACGGATGCAGGTCAGCGGCTGGAGGCAAGCCCACTGGGACAGTCCAGATTGTGCCTGATTTTTCTTTTTGAAGGATGTCGTGGCTTGTTACAGGCAACCGAGTCAGGATGGAAGTACTCATGGTCCTGTCCAGCCTTACCTCTGTCACCTTTGGCTGTAGCACCAAAGACTCTGGACTCATCCTAGGAATGTCTATTTGGATCTGACATGGAAAAAAACATTTTAGACACAAAAACATGCACCCATTAGCGCTCCTCTTCAACGTTCGCAGCTATTCAGAGTAGGAATAAACTAAAATAAAAATTAAAATCAACTCATTAAACAGGTCTGGACAAAAATGATGAACCCTAATCTTCAAGCGGTGTGATATTCCTGTGACGAAAATGGAGAAATTCCAAATGGCTGACGAAGCAAAAGGGGGCGACAAACTATAAATGAATTAAAAGAAAAAAATTCTGCCATGTGTTGTTAAGTGCCAGAAAGTTACACTCCTTCTCAGGAAAACACAAAGCGGTGCTCAACGAGTTTGGCAAAGTCAAACAGATGCTTCGAGACACCATCCAAGTCATCACCAAAACAAGCCGGCGAGACACTTGGGCGAAATTGGATGAAACACGACGAGGTGTTTCCCTATAGACAAGCCCACTGTGATGTTTGTTATCGGTCCGAATTCAACTAGACAATAAACAAAGAGAAAGGAGTTGTTTTCAAAGCCAAAGAACAGTGTTTGTTTTGGTCAAATGAGTGCCTGAGTTGGATCACATCGCCTCACTTAGAAGGAGGCCAAACCGGGGGAGAAAAAGCACTTTTGCTCAAATAACCCGTTTCGCTGATCCTGCTACACACACTCAAGACTTGCTCACACACACACACACACAATTGTAACTCCTGTTTATCCCTTCGAGGAAATCTATGAATACAAGCGTACCTGTCGGTACGTGTCCTGATGGTGCTCGTCATTGCGGGAGTCGTAGTACTGCTGGATGAAACCAAAATATTCCTGTCTCTTTCTTTGAAGGACATTCTCTCTCCTTTCAGCGTTGGCAGGCAGGTAACCCTGAGGAAAGTCACATGGTATATATTTGGATAGGTATAGTCACATCTTCTGCTCAAGTGCAAACTGCCTCTTGGGTGTTCTTAAATCACTATTAATCCAAAACTATAGAATTCTTTATTGAGATTTTGATTTATTTATATCATATAGGTATTTATAATCCATTTTTATACTATATATTAATTTATATCTTTATTATTATTTTTTTTTCTTTATAGTGCTTTGAACAAAATCACTAATCCGCCCACTCGTAGCTTTCAAAACAGATAAAAACAACTTCAAATATTTTTATTTATATTCCGACAGTGTCCAAATAATAATAATAGGCAGTAGCAAGTTGGAGGCTACGCTAAGTCGAAGCGCACAAACACAAGCAGCATCCACTTGGGACTCATTAAATTCTTTTAACTCCTACAACTGCCATTCATTTTTTTTTTGGGTGTGTTCTCTCTTTCATACGTGTGTGTCAGTATAATAAAACAGTATATCTTTTATGTCTTTATTTTAAAGCTCCGACCTGCTTTCAACTGTCAATAAAGTGCCCGTCTCGTCTCCCAGGTATGAACAGCGCAAACAAAACTGAAGATGTGATGAACTACAACGCGACGCTACTTTGGGCTCTCCAGTCGTCGTCGCTTACGCGTATAAAGAGACAGCAAACTCACGACCGCGCCGCCCTTTGAGACTGTAAATAATTTATTTTCAATCTTTCCAACAGAAGAGCTCAAGCATAATCCCGTGTCCACATGAATAAACGACAAAGTACATTGCAGCGGTAACTAAATCAGACAAATTAGACGGGCGGGATATGAAGGCCATCTCACAGTTTATGCCAGTACGTCGGACCAATTACGAGCTCCAAATTGACCGTTAAAATTATCTATGACTCTCTTAAAGCACTTTGACAGATGGAAGGACGTCTCCACCCCGCAAATGATGTCATTACGCAGCCTTCAGACACCGTAAGCCTGCTTTGAATTGTTGATATGATTCTTAGCTTCATTTTTTTTTTTTTTCTCTTATTGTTCAGTTAAACAAACAAGGCGGACCCGGACCACATATGTCACGCAAACGGGCCGGGTCCTAATTGGTTGACTGCCAGATAAATGCAAGGGGAGTGAAGGGGGAATCACGAAGGCCGGGGTCGGGGGTCACGGCGGGGCGCTCGCGTGTGTGTATGAGGTTAATGGAAAGCTCAGCGGAGGTCGGCGATGGCGCGGCTGCTTTACGGCTCGATGGGACCGAGCACCTGCGTCGTCGTAGTTAAGTTTTAAGATGAAGCCGCCGCTTTTCAAATCATCAAATATTTCACACGGTAAAGTGCATTACTCAGAGAACTGGTGCGGTGCTTAGATTGAAGTGGCTAAATTGGAATTTAGTTGTGGTCTGCTAGCTTGAAAGGGTGTAAATGCACGAATGTGTGTTATCCGCCCACATCAAAAAATAAAAAAATCTCAGGCTTTCGTTGTCCTCCTCGGAATGCATCTACGTGCCGAAGCTTCCATCTCTCTAATGGATTTTCCACTTGAAAAGCAGAGAACTGTAAATACATGTTGGGGAATCCATTCGGGGACTTTCAAATGAAGCGGCTTCTTTTTAACGAAGCTTTTGCACCATCCAAATTATTTTTGACTCAGGGAGTGAAAACAAATGGTCCCGCTCAGGGACAGGGTAAAAGTTGAGCAAAAACTTTGTGTGAATTTTTTCTTGTCTCTTGACTGGAGGCCTCAATATTTATTTCTTGAAACTTTGTGCATTTTCAAACACACAGCAAACAAGAAAAAAAACACGATTATTGAAATAATCCCCCCCCTATTGTTTTAAACAGAACTACATCAGGACGCCATCTACAATCATTTTCCTATTAAATGCTCTCCGCACCGATAATGTAGCATATTTAGACGATATTTACCGCTGCTTTTATTTGCCACTACTGGGTGCTTTTTGTAAAATTCATTGCGGGGGTGTTATTTGGACATGTGTGGGAATATATCATTGACGATTTAATTGACCGGGTAGAGCCAATCCGATACGGTACAGCGGCTTGGGCAAATACCCAATTCCATATCTGATTTAGATTTGCATACAAATACTTGACGATTTAAATACGATTTAAGACTGCTTGGTGTTTTCGAGTCCTGAATCGAGATAAAACCTGCTCGAGCTTTTTATACCGTGCGTAATTTGACCAACTGAATAATATATATTAAGTGATTTATTCAGCAGGGGGGTTTTCCGACGAATAAAATAAAAGTGTTTTCCACCGACCGTAACCAAACTAGCAGTTTAACGTCATTATCTGTAAAAATCAGTCTCGCTGCTTTATGATACATATCATATAAACTCACCGTCTTATCACAGTTCAGACAGCTGGTTAGCTTCTTCTTTTTTTTTTTTTTTTGCACCCCCCCCAATGAGTCACATTTTGCAGCCACACTCCATTAGCAAATGTACATATTGCCACGGGCCGCCATTCTTTCACAAAATAGAAAAGTCATTAAATCCATTTGCCTTTCACTTGAGGCTCGGACGCCGAGCGCTCTTTAAACAAATGGAATGAGATGGCGTTGTTTCTGAAATAATGGGAAGTTCAAGGCGACGCGTTTTGGATAGCCTGAGGGGAGGGGGGGGGCGCAACCTGTGGAGCCCCTCGCTTGCATAGTGAAATGAGGTGGAGCAACAATACGCTTGGCAATATTTCCCGTCGACTACTTTTTTCATTTCCACGCTGAATAATAACAACGTTGCGCTGCGTATCGCTTGCTGTGATGCGGCTGTAAACGCCGGGCCGCTGTGGTGGGATTGCCCGGCTCTCAAGGCGAGGGGGGGAAATTTGTTTCTCATCTTTGTCAGGTACAAAAAAAAAAAAAGCCTAGTGGAAAGGTAGGGGGGGGGGGGAAATAAGACGGTGCATGCTGGTGAGCAGAGGAAGGGCAGAAGGGACATCAGCGGAGTGAAGTTTTATTAGGTGTCTCTAGCAAGTTTATGGCATCCAGCGAGGCCTGCGAGCCCGAGTGTGTGTGCACAGATTGAGAATAGATTACCGCCTTGATCCCTCCTATCCATCTTGCCATCCGACGGTGGCGCAGACAGGACAGAAAAGGCAGTCAAGTGTTATGACATTCCGGAAGATACGAGTGCTTTTTGGATGCCGAGCTTTAATCCCAGATTTGGATTTAACCCTGTGATAATTCATAGCCCCGAGATCAAGGTCTCTATTGAAATCCTCACCAGGTGGGCTAGAAAACTCATATTTAGCTGGTTGGAACAGTGACGAGAAACATTTCAAATTCAAATAAACCTTCAAATAGTCACCAGCAAAAATGGTATTTTCCCATTTTAAAATATAATTGATAGTACGGACAAGTTCGATACATATTTTATAACGACAACATTTATTTCATCATACCTTCTACCAATTGTTGTAACTCGTTATTTTATGAAATAAATGATTCATTTGATCATTTATAATAAATCCATTTTTAATCCATCAATTCCCATAGAAAACGGTTGAAGACTGCATGTGAACACAAACAACGACGTTATCTTGAGACATCGCACGTGGCTCGTTGCCTAAAGCGATTCCTGTACGGCATGTTTAATAACGACCGTGTATACTGCAAACATGCGTCTCTTCTTTTTAATCGAGTAATACAACATTAGAACAAAAAAAAAAGCTTCAGGCCATTTTTCCCTAATGTACTGACTAATAATGACAAAGCTTTGGACCAAATGGGGAAGAACTTGCAGACGAAAAGGTCAAGTCATAATTCCATTGCCTGCTGTGTTGCTTGTGTGCCCGAGCCTACTTCGTACTTTCGCTAACATTCATTTCTCCACAGGGAAGCCCTTGCGAACGTGAGGACGTTTGCCATACTGTGGCAGGACGCCCTCAGTGATCTAGCCCCACCCGCCCCCGCCAGTCGGCTAGCGTCACGCCAGCTAGCTAGCGCCACACAACGCAGCCAGGCGCTCACACCTTTAATGGCATCTTTTCTGCGGCACATTAGCTATTGTGCGGTAATTAATGGGAGAGTCACGGTGCTCCAAAAGCCCGTCATCTCTCGGCAGACTCACAGCCGTACGACACAACAATGGCTTAATGAGTAAACACACAGAGTGTCTCATGAATAAATTATTGGTTCCTCGCAATTAATTTTCCCTATTCAAGTTTTTTTTTATAAAAAAAAAAAAAAAAGCAAACTCAAACTGTTAGCGGTCTTCATAAATCAAAAAAAAAAGGGAGCAGGGTCGGGAGAAAGATGATGACAGCAACTTTATGTGCCTGCCTGCGTGCGGGTGTGTGTGGTGATCATCTGTTATGTGTTTATTATTATTTGTACAAGTTTATTAGCGCAAGCGGCTGTGTGTGCACTTTTGTTTGCATAGTTGTGTTTCTTCCAAGATTACAGATAAACAAACGCAAGTTTTGCTAATTAATCGAATTCAAATCGACATCGCAGTGTAGCGGAAAGCAATTTTCATATCGCAAAGGCTGCAATTTTGGGGGAGAAAAATCAACCGTCGTATCAATTTATGGTTCACTGGTCTTTCTTTTTACATAAATCTATAAGCCCAAAACATGAATCCAAACTTACCGAAAGGAGCTTCCACGCGATTGGACGGACTTGTCGCGGGATTCCAGACCAGCTGAGTTTCCGAAGCTCTTCTGCGGAACAGCAAAAAAAAAAAAAAAAAATTAAATAACAGCCTCGAGTCATTTTTGCAAAAATAAAAAATGTTGATCAATATGGAGCAGCCACAAAATCATTAGTGGCTCATTAAATTAAACAGTCAAATCTGGTTCCTTTTTATAAAGATTTGGAAGACCCCCAAGACAAACTTTTCAAAAAAAAAAAAAAGGGTAGATACCTACCTAATAAATAAAGTAAATAGTTCCAAGACTTGCATTCAAAGCAGAGTCGAGGAATTGATAAGGCCTTTACGCAGAGTGAACGGTATTGATTAGCGCTGCCAAACGACTGCGCCCGGCCTGTTCTTCAAGGCAAAACGCAATGAAGTCCGAGACAGATAGCGGGATGGGAAATAGAAATCAGCTAAATAGCAAGAGGTTGGATCTATTGGCCAAATTGAGTGAAATGCATTAGAGCTTGCTTGCTCGATGGAAGCGGCCATTTGTTTGCGCTACTTCCGTCTAAAAAAAAAATAAAAATAATAATTCTCGCTTACCTTGCCTGACGAGATTTTAATTCTGTAAAGATTCACTAGTGATTTACTACTACTTCTTGGTTTTCTTTTAGATAACGGGCTCTTATATTGTGCGGTCAATCATAAAGTTAAAGGAATAAGTTTGAAAAAAAATAAAAGCATACATGCATCAAGTTTGTCTGCCGTTTGAAATCGCAACCATGAGAGGAATTTGGTGGTGTGAGGCTAAAAATGCAGTTCAACGGCAGAATCGCTCACGACATTTTTTTTTTTTATTTGAACGCGTCATTAGTTTGCCGCCAATGACATGCGCCTTTATGTGGTAGGGGGACAGCCGCGGGGAAGTTATGTACCGTTTTCGCCCGAGCCGAAGTCATTAAGGGTGGAATCGTTATCCTACAAGCAGCTCTGCATTCATTATTCTTTTAAAAGCTAGTCAAGGGTGTCCCCTTCTCTTACCGTGCACCCTTTGAACCTTCATTTGCACTGTCAGACAAGGAAATGAGTCCATGAATCTTGTGGACTCGGGCTTAATTAAACTATGTTATATTTCTCGCACCTGGCATTAATCTCACCATAGGAGGAGGGCAGAGTCGGTTAATGGTACATCCTGATGGCACCGAGAGTACGGCACTCTTGGATGATGGCAGGGGGGGGATTGCAAACACAGCGGCAAAAAAATAATAAAAAATCCTATCCTCCGCTCTCCGGCGGGGGTTTTGGATCAATGCTGAATCCAAATCACTCAGCCCATACGATGCGGTTATAAACGTTCATATGCTACATTAGAGACAGAGCAGGCAGCACTCACACGAGATCATTTGCAAGCCGCTATACACGTCGGGAAAATAATTTCTAAATACGCGCGACATGCCGGCGCGCATCTGGCCGCCTGTTCTGCCGAAATTGAGAAGAGCACAATTCAATTTCCCAGAAGGCAGAGACGTACAGGACACGCGGGGTGGAAATGCGCGTGTCGTTTTATTAGCGCCAAGCTAACTCATCTCTCCGACAACTCTGAGGGCGCCTCTTGTGCATTATGAATGAGACGGCCGTGCCCCGGCTACCGCTGGAATACATTTCATGTCATTTTTGAAAATTAATCTGTTGTCGTGGGTGAGAAAGTTTCTACAACTGTCCCGGAGGCGGCGAGGCTAGCTGTACTTGTCGGGTTTGATGAGCAAAGTTAACAATGCGTGGCGGCGGACCAAATTTGCCAAGTCTACCAGCCCTTTTTTTTTTCTAATTTGTGTCGGAACGTGCAAACTCCACTAATTGCAATTTTCAAGGCGTCTCTTTAAGCGGTCTCTGTAGAAAGAAATGAAGGGGCAGCTCACGAAGGCAGAGGAAGACTTTACAGGCAATTTAGCCCGCAGACAATCATTCCCAAGTACAGCGAGTGGGGGGAGGACGTCAAGGCCGAATCTCCCCGGTGGGTCCGCTAAAAACGTCACGTTATTGTGGAATTAGCGTGATTCGTATGGTGGATGTTTATCTTGCCGGCAGACCCCAGAAGGTTGGTCAACTAATGCGTAAAAAAAAACAACAACATCTGTAACATAAGCAATCTACAAGGCCAAGGGGTTGACTGATATGCATTACGCCTGCGACTGGTGGAAAAACACAACACGCGTCCGGTTAGAAGACCGGACGTCAGCAAGGACGTAAGAAGAGCTGTCAGTCAGCGTCGGCTGAGCAGCGAGTTTGACGGGCGCGGGAGGTGAGGGGGTTGGCGGGCCGGAGCCATGCACTATTCAGGCATCATTCAGATGGAGCGGGATCACTGGGGCAAAGCAAGGTTTTGGCACACTTGTGCGAGTATTGCACACACCTGTTAAAAAAAAAACAACAAAAAGAACAAGCCTAGAAAGCCATATAAATAAAAATCTCAAGCTTTTTTTTTTTTTTAACAACTCAGTCTTGTATTACAGTAGAATTAAATAAGAAGGGCAAAAAAAAATTGACTATTTTTTTGTCTAGAAGGGGGTTGCTGTAATTTAGTGGCGGAAAACCAAAACAAGCTGAATTGACTTGAAATTTCTCAACCAAATTTAATTTGACGATGATGTAAGGCACCTCTTGAAAATAAAAAGTAGGTGAATGTCATCCATTGTTGCCAATTGTGAGAGGTCAAAAAAACAATGTTGTTACAAGTGACATCTTTACCATCCGGTGTGTTAAAAAAAAATTTAAGAGCGCCGCCTATAAACCTTCAATGCAGCGACATTCTTGGACCACCTAACTCATCTGGGAAGGACGACGCGCTGCCGCCAGGGAGCAGAAGGCTCATAAACCCACAAGACTTGTAAAAAAAAAACAAAAAAAAACCTCACCCCTCCATCCATCCCGATTATACCTGCTCAGCCTACCCGATTGAGTGCGTGCGTTAGCCTCGCTTTTAGCTTCCGTTACGTTCACTTGGCAATGTAGTGACATGGTGCGCGGCAGCTGAAGAAGAGTAGAGCGCGTAATGAATTATCCTCGGTGAGATCAGAAGATAATGAACAAGCGGCGTGCAAACGTGAGCGCCGGCTCGCACGATTCATTCATCGAGTGACTGACAATGAAAAAGCCTCATCAAATGACACAATCTGAACGAGTTCGAGAAAAAAACGCACACTGAATCATAACCGTGGCGAGGCGTCAGATATGATGATTGCGGCCACTGTGGATTAAGCATGAGCTCATAATTCGATATATAAAAATAAAAAAAAAGATCTATTTATTCAAACGAAGCTCTTCCTCGGTTATATGGGCTATTTATTTGGATTATTAACATTCCAGGCACACGTAGCCTTGACTAGGAAAAAGGGCTGAATGATTTAGAAACATAATCTAACTGCTTTTTTTTTTTTTTTTTCCTGGAATCAAAGTGCTGCGTCAAAGTAGAACGCCGCGTTAGGGCTTCTGCACTTTTACCGTGCCAGATGCCACTAAAAAGGCCACGCGCCCGCACACACACACACACAGACACACAGACACACACACACACACACAAAGCCCGCCATCATCAGCACTGCATTAAACAGAGTTACATCACCATTTTGGCACGTGCTGACCACATCGTGGAGCAGATGCAAATAGGAGAGAGAGGTCTTTTGGCCAGTGGCTGCCGCAAAAGAAAACCAAAGCGCTGCAGCACCCCCAACAGAGCAAAGGATGAAGAGAGAGAGAGAGAAAAAAAAAAGGGTGCATTTATTTTAATTGATACGCGGCACTTTTGCTACCGGTTGCGCGTGGGGGCCGAGAGGGCGGCAAAAAACGACAAGACAAACGAGAGGACCTGATACAACAAGGACGAGGGAAAAGTTAGGATCAGTTGAGAGTGGAGTGATGAGGAGGAGCGTCGCCATGGCAACAGCTGCATTTATGCCACCAAGCAAGAGCTGCTCCGACTCTCATACGAGCAAAAATCACGTGGCTTAAACGCCGGCGACTTAAAGCCGGTCCGAGTTGTCCCCGGCCCACAAGCCACCACCTCCCTCCAGTTTCCTGGTGCTTTCCACGGCTCGTATCACACGGCAGACAGGCTCGCCTCAGGACATGGGGGGGGGGGTTAGGGTTACTAGGCATAATGAGGCGCAACCCACCTGACATCAATCAGCCCGTTTCTGCACAGGTCATCGCCCTACGCGTGACCTTACATGCTAAGCAGACTGCCGTCGCCAACGGAGTTTTACAAAACATGAAATGGTCCGAGGCATGAAGAACACCGCAATGCTTAAGTGCGTTGACATTTTGGCACGCGCCTCAGAAGACAGGCAGCCCGGGTGACCAATTTGGAAGGACCGGCGGAACTCTTGCGCAACACGGTCGGCTCGCTGATAATGTTTCCTTTGCGATAAATGAGGACAAAGAGCATTCTCACAAAACAAAGGCAGGCGCCCGAGCTAATTAAAACATGTCGTTTCTGCTTCAAACTATTCCCGACACTTTGCATGTCGGGTGCGAGCGCGTGACTCATTAGTTGCTAAGCGCTAATTCCTTTCACGTGCTCCTTTTTTCTCGAGTGCTCTCCAGGCGCCGCGCAGAAACCACTCGAGGCGTGACGACGAAAGAGGCTTTGAGCGGAGATTTTGCGAGGAGTTCAACGAGTACGCCGTTCTCACAATAGACCGACGGTTGCTGAGCAAATAGCAGCTGTGTGCGGAGTACAACCGAGACTTAGACTCGTCTCTTACCGAGATCTGTATTGGGGCCAGCCAACAACTGCTTGAACTTATCCAGACGTGACGCTTCCCTTTCCGTCATGGCCGGAGTGCCTGATGTGTTCTGGTCGGCCATGCGCGCCACGAGCGGGATGACCGGCCGGTGTGGCAGAGAGCCCTGTCTGTACAGGGCTGCGTGCTCACCTGCTGCATCTGAAAGAGAACATTTTATACATTACATCATATCCATACATAGTACACAAGTCTGCTATGAATGAATAAAAATGTTGCTTTTGTGTGTGTGTGTGTGGGTGGGGGGGCCATTTCAAGCTGGCAGGTTCTTTTCAAAAGAATGACCCATTTTACATTAGAGGAGGAAAATGCGCCAAAGGCAAGATTACGCACTACATTGCAGCATGCCATCCAAATCTCCTTTATGAAAACGATGCATGTGACCATTTTTCTTTTAATGTCGTTTCGCTCCAAGCGCGTCGCCTGGTGAAAATGATGATAATTACTGGCGGTTGCCCCCCACCCTCACCCCCACCACCACAATGCGCGTGATTGTGTGTGAAGCCACCACGCCATCGGGTACAAACTTGAAACACGGCGTATTGTTTGCCCACCTGCTGGATGCACCCGCCATTTATTTATTTATTCAGGTTTACATCTCTAACATCGAATTTTTGCATCATGTAGGTGTACAATATCTTGTCTTACATATGCGTATCTCTGTGCGATCCGACGGCGCGTGCCAGCTCGGGGCCGCGTCGTCTCCAAGGAGATGAGAAGTAGCGCCGGAGAGCAGCGGCCTGTTTATTTAATCATAACATGGCAGGCGGGCAAAGCGGCAGCCCGATTGTACATGTTACGATCTGTACTGTATTGATAATTACTTTCTTTTAATACCGTTTTAATAACACGTTGCAGTGCTGCAGAGTCCAATGTAGATCGCAAACCTTTGAAAAATCTTTGTTGACCCTCCGTGCCTTTATTCAGAAGCATATCAGTAAACCATTACGAATTGATTTAAATTAATCTGTGAATCTAATGTCAAATTTTATTGCGCAGCCACACCCAACATCACATTTTTGTTTCTCAGTATCATTGCACTTTTTAACAAGGTTTCCAGTATTTTTCACCCCCAGAACATTTTGGTTCAACTCTTAACTTTGAAAGTTCTGCTATACGAATGCCTGCCGAGCGATAATTGCGCCCCCAAACAACAAGCTCCCCGCTTCCGAATCATTTGAAACGCCATAAACGCGAGCGCAGACGGCGGCTGCCGAGAACGCTACAAACATCAGACGAGTTCAATTCTGGCCTGTCGTCAAGTTGCTCCGGCACTTCTCTCTGACGATGCGCTGCCAAAATCATTTGCATCATCTAATGGCATGTCTGCTGCTCACCTCAACTCCAGTTTCAATGATTTTTTTTTTCCTTCTCCCCCCCTTCAGCCCTAATTCCCCCCTCCCTTACAACTAAACGTAATGATATAATAATGAGAATATGAAGATCACTCCAGTTGACAGCTTGGGTTGTAAAGACGCCAATCTAAGTAAGAGGACTTTGCACATTTTGGCTTGATCTGTGGCCTCTTGGCTTGCAAATCAAAGCATCACAGAGGACTGAAAAGAAAAAGGCAGGGGAAAAAGAGGCGCTAACCTTTCGGTGATCCGACGGGAGCTTCGCTGTGGGATTTTACCAGGCGACCTTCAGTGTCGAGGCTGCCCGGGAAAGCGAAGGAAACCTCCGGACTGGTCAAGTCTCCCTCCTCGTCTTCCTCATCCTCCTCATCGTCGTACGCCGTCTCCTCCTGCGGGTCGTCGTCCCTCTGGGGGTCGTCCAGCTTTTGTCTCTCCTGCAACTTGCTGTGATTCTCAATCACCTATGCAGAGGATGGCCAAAGTTTGACGTGTCGCTCGCCGGGCGATCGGAGAATGCCAGGGTTACCTTATTGGCGGTTTCCATGACGACCTCGATGTTGAGGTTCTGCGCGGCCATGGCCAGCAGCTCGTCGTCGTCGTCACCGACGTCCCAGGCGTCACTTGTGATGCTCTCAAACTCCTGGAACGTAGTGGCCTTCTTTGGTTTGCCCGGCGTGGAGGGAGATGGCCTCTGGCCAGCTTTAATCAAACTGACAAAAAACATATCATGAGGATGATTATTGGGGCCGTATAGAGCACATGATCGTCTCAACATGGAAGTCAATCAAATCTCAGAAACTCTTGTTGCACACTTAAATGTCATCTTAGGGGCCACTGTGCACCCAGGAAACAAAAACAAACAAATAGTCTGGAAGCCTGATTTCATTAGGTCATACAAAGCAGCTCAACCACAACTTGATTTTCTGGTAAGGCCACTTCCTCCTCCAAGACAACTGATACCAAAATACCAAGCAATTGTAGGACGAAAGAAGTCAATGCACCACACCTAACCCACACACACACTAGTTGCACTTACTTAGCGTGAAGAAGTGGGTCAAAAGGGGGATGCTGTGCGCCATACACATGCTGAATGCTGAGGAAAGTGACACAGAAAGACACCGAATGAACTGTCAGGGCGTCCATGCACATGCTGATCTGAGATCGTGACTATAAAAGCCAGTGCAGCCTTGTTATTGTAAAATCTGATCTGATTTGTGCTGTTGTGAAATGACAAGTCTGTGATTGCGATAGCCGCTATTAGCATCGCATCTTCGGCCGGCTTCTAACGTGTGATTCCCGCAACGAGGCGAATGTGTAGCACACGCAAGCAGTGTGAAAGCCGCGATTGTTATATTTGCCAGCTTGACAAGTTAAACCTTAAGGCTGTATCCCAGCAAGTGTTAACTGAACGTGAATTAGCCTCGCTAGGCTAATGTAGCTATTCGTTGGGGAACACGTCACTCACTCACCTGCCGGGAACCTTCGCCGCATTCCTTTTCCAGAACTGCTTTTTGTTTCCGTCACCCGACATTTTCCCCTTCGGGTCCGACCGGTCCTAAACAAAGACGCCCGGACACTGTCGCTACTGGCAAACCGTCAAATTCAGCTTTTATTTACACTGGGTTGCTTCCTGTTAAACTCAGAGCGCCGCCATGTTGATACTGGCTCGTCGCGAGTAAGCGCGTCTGTGATTGGCCGCGTCTTCGCCGGCCAATCAGAAGTGAGACCTGTTTGAGGAGCGGATGACGTCGTTATTCAATATTGGAGCTTTGTTGATAAAGCAAAAAGTGGTGTCAACAATCAAATGGGAGACCACCAGCATTAGGAATTTAGCAGAAAAAAAATATTTTGAGTCAAAATATACAGGCCAAAACATCATTAATGTATTGTTGCATTAGTAAAACGTAGTAATAGCACAGGACTCAGTGTTGTTTTATTTCTATTTTGCAGAGTTAGTAGGTTAGTATTTTTGTTGTTGTAGGTTTTAGGAGCCCAAAGCAACTTTATCACATTATTTTTCCACAGGGGTCTCAAATTCCAAGCGGGACTATATTTTGCAATGGTATTACACCTCCTGAGGTTACCATATCATGGGGAAAATATAAAAACAAATGTTTTATAAGTTTGGGGGGGGGCCTAGTGGCAGGGTGCCTCGTTGCCTTGGGTCATGAGAGCTTATTGTGCTGATGTGTAGAATTTGTTTCGCTGTCAAACTCAAGCCAATGAATACTCACTCGGTCCCTTTCCTTAGTTTGGTTTATTCTACACAATGGGATACACAAGCATTAACAACACATTATAGGGAGTTGGTTTATGAGTCTGATATGATAGTGGCTCAACAAGCTGCACTCTGAGGTGTAGAAACTTTTTTTTTTTTTTCTTCCTGGTGTGAATCACCTCTTGCTTGTACAAAATCTTTGAGCCAAACGAGTTCCCCTGACAGCATGAGACAAGACACACAAAACCGCATGTACTGAGAGAGCTCAGCCTGTTATGGTGGCAGCTGCAAGCGTTGACTGAATAATGGATAATGGCAGTATAGTGTTGTTGTCAGACCTTTTCCACAAGTACGGGCAGGTACAGGTGGCTCTTTATCGGGATTTTCTTGCATGGAAGGATATTAAAAAGAACTGGAGGAGAAGTTCTGGCAGCACTTCCCCAACGGGTAAGTTGACTGTATGTACCTCGTAGGAACTTATATTTATTTTGCATATTTGTAATTGTATGACATCATCCATTATAACAACCTCTACTAAAAGTTTATGACATTTACGGGGTGTGCACACTGATGCAACCACATTGTCTCACTTGTTTTGTTTTTGACTTCACCTCTGTATCGTATTTATTTCTCAAATCACAAAAACCTGTGATTTGAACAGGGGTGTGTCGACTTTTTCCATCAATCCAGCTATCTATCCATATTTTTAAAATATTTTTTTTAGATACGAATCTTAATTTATTCGTAGTTATTAATAATCTTCTGTTTTTTGGGGCACGCCCCATCAAAGCAAACACGAGTATTAGCAGAAGGGTTAATGTTTGCTCATGTAAACGAGTTCCCCAGCCCAAGATCATTGTAGCGTATCCGGCGGGGCAATTATCGTTGGTACACTTCACTTTAAACCTGGCCATTGACCTTCTTCAAAGTGGTATCAAGCGCCCGATAATATGCCGCCATAAACACTTCTTTTTATTGAACCAATGTTCCAAGTTGGTCACATCAAAATGTCTCCCGGTGATCGTTGCGACCGGAGCGTGTCACCGGGAACTTGGAGGTGGGACTCAAAACTGGAGACAAATTGGATCAAAGTAGTGGCATGGCGCCTTAATAGTCTTTAATGGGGGTAGTTCTACTCTAATTTCTTTTTGAGGGGAAAATTGGAAATGTGTGATATAGCGTAAATACCTTATGGGTATGTTAGCAAGGTTCTGGCTACATGATTTGAAATAAAGAATTCAGCAGTGCAATGAGTCTAACAAAGGTCATGTGAGCATGAAACATATTCACTTTCCATTAATGCCAATGGGATTTTCTTTTTTGCAGCGGTCTTATTCTAATTTGTAAAAAACATCCCCGAGGACATTTGTCTGCTTTTTTCAAGATACAGGATACTGTACTAGTTTTATGCCCAGCGTTTTGGAAGTAATCCTGTTTGGTATGCAAATGATGAGGGGGGGTTGTTTTTGTCACATTGAATATCCCAAATGCGTGCATCCAAATGACACGGCTGATGGATGGAAAAGCAGATACGGGTTTAACCAGAGTAGGACAATTACTCGCAGATTGTATCATCGGGGGAATCGCGTCATACGTTTGACACGACAGCCTGACTTTGGCCTGTTTCTCATGTTTGTCCTCCCCTTCAACCAAACATCCAGCGCGTGTAAACATCAAGAAGACTCGTTATGAGTCGTAAACATCACTCGCGCGTCGTGGCTACGGTCCGCAACGGCGCTGTTGACATTTAAGTGGATTTTCTTGAATCAGAGCAGCTGTCAATCAAATGTAGGGGCGGGTTTGGGAGGTGGGGGGGGTTTAGCCTGAGTTTTTATTTTAACACACAATCCACAGCTAACGTTCGTATCATGCCGTGAACCTTCCGAGGATATTGAATGGAAGCTACCACCTGGTAGGGAGAGCTTTGAAAAACTCTCGAGGCTTCAAATCACTATGCGAAGTGAGCGACGTTACCTCGGGGGGGGGGGGGGGGGGGTCGAGATATTTGCTTTATACAGATCCGGTGCATTCTAGTTGCATAATCACTTCGCTTCAGTATTACCTGTTTTGGCAACCACAACAGGTAGAGTAAGTTTTCATTGGACTTATTGTCTGTAGCCGCGCAAGTTTAACCACATTGTTTGGCTAGGCCGTGTTTTTTTTTTTTTTAGGAACTGATGGAGCAGGTCGATCTGGAAATCTCTCCACGACTAACCAGCTGTAGCTTAAGCACGCGAGCGAGCGAGCGAGCAACCGACGGCGCTCCCGTTACACCTTCCACCTTGCCTGTCCTCTCGTCTCCATCTGTTTGCCTAAGCGCCGGTCGAGCGAAGCCGGGCGGCCTGTTTGACAGTCCGCTGCCAAGTGTACCCAAGCAGATCTAACGCTTTTGTAATCTAAAACCGCCGCTCAATGCACAGCCCTGTCCGTATGTAAAGAGACGGCCGCAGAGGGATATGGTCTTTGGAATGCCAGACAGCTGGAGATTGGGTAAAGCGCCGGTTTATACCGCATTACGGGCCTTTTTTTTTTTTTTTTATTGCCGTGATTGTATTTATTTACCTGCAGCAGCTGGGGTCAATAGACAGAGGAAGAAAGCTAATTACACAATGAATCAACGCAAAAGGGTGGAGACCTTCCGGCGGCGGTGCATCGCTATCCTCATCATTCACATTTTAGCACTTTTTTTTTTTGTATGGATGTCCGCATCACTTATCTTGTCGCTCGCACGCACGCGGCTTGGAGGCAGATACGTGAAAAAAAGGAAAATGGCAAGGACTTCAGCGACACAGCGAGCGGCGGCTTTTCCTTCAACTTGCGCCGGCTTGCTCTCCAACACGTTGCTGGTACCAACACGCAGTGGCGGAAAAGGGATTACATAGCCATCCACTGTGTACAAGCGGGGGGCGGACAGGGCATGGGAGTGGAGTGGAATATCAATATGTTTTTTTTTGTGTGTGTCAGGCTGAAGGAAGGTGTGACGAGACAAGCCTTCTTTTTTTTTTTTTTTTTTATGTTTATGTGAGGAATTTTGTCAGGCGGTGTAGCTTAAAGCACATCAATTGTGAGAATGCCGAACGGCGCTCTTACGGCGGTCGCAATTACTCCCAAATGTATTCTGAGTCCCATTCCCAGAACATAAAGGTCCTCTTTGTTTGGCTGTTATAAAATAGCACTTTTGTCTTTCTTAATTACCGTTCGATCACATTGGAGCCGACATTCAATGCGACACGACAAATTGCCGTATGTATCTTTTTACGGGGAGAGTTACGTCATATGCTTTTTTTTCTATTAGGGAATCAAACAACTGGATTTTTTTTTTTTTTTTTGGTGTTGTCTAACATTGCAATGATCTGGCTCATGTGACAGGATGGGAACAAGAAGCCTGAGGATTTAAATCAAGTGCGGTCCCAATGAAGACAGATTAGTGGATTACATTCATTGTGAGAGCCAACGTGGAACGCGCCAACGCCTCGCTTACATCGATACCGCACCGATAGCTAGTCCCGTTTACAACCTACTTTTTCAGTCTGAGACCAAGAATTTATTTTTTGCCATAATCTCTCTCCACGGGCACACAAACACATCCCGCTTCCTCAAAAAACTTGACATTGAGCGGCGAGGCGACCTATTGAGCTCAAAAGCGCCACACTGAGCGGCGCGGCGTGAATAGGAGACTCGCTGTGGCCCGGCGCCATTACTAAGATCCTTTCGGAGCACAAAGGGAAGGATGTCAGAGCGGAGCGGAGAGGATCTGGGCCTTGTACGGCCGAGGGGCTTAGAGTGTAGCTTAGAGGACTTCGCTCGGCTCCGAACTTGGGCAAATGTGCATGTGGAGGGGATGTGTTCTGGATGTGTGTGTGTGTGTGTGCGCTGATGGGATTATTGTGGTGCGCATATCCAAGTGTGTGTAAAAAAATATATACTGTATTCAAATTACTCACCCAAAATCAGCTCTTATGGAGTGTGATGTCACTTGTCGCTAGGCAGAAAATACTCCTTTGGCGCTTTCCTCTTGAGTGTCACTTTAAGACAGGGAGGAGAAGCATTATCGGCGCTATCGGAAACATGATAACAACGGGCGAGATAACACGTCACTCACTTTAACTTATCTTGTATGTTTACTCTGATTATTTTCCACCATTAATCATCTACGTTTGCTTATCATTTCCACTCGCGTCGAATTAGGCGTCGGCATATGCGTGCGGTTTTCATTTCGTTGCCGTATAAATTGAGGAAAAGCGTAATTGAGGGTAATGCAATCACATACGCGGCGACGGAATTCCATTGACATTATGTTGAAATTGCCCGAGTGAATGTCGTATTACCGCCGCGCCGCCGTCTCCCTCAAGGCCATCACTCTTCTGCCTGTTTGTCAAAGTGTGAATATCGATGGCCGTAAACTTATTCATGCCCGCACGCCGCATCATCTTTATTTGAGAACGAAATGAAATCCCATTCCTGGCCAGACTCCCCGGAGAGAAATAATATGTCGCGGCGTCCGCCCGCCCGCCATCCATTTGGCCATATCAACTTCATAATTTGGGGAGGAATAAATACGCCAGAGTTGAAGAGGTCACTTTAACTCCACGCCAGTGACGTCTTTTCCCCCATCACTTAGTCAAGCTGCTTCCGAGTTGGGAAAAATATAAAACTTATCCCCAAAACTCTATGCAAATGAGCTTTCAAGTCCCGGAAGAGCGATTTTTTTTTTTTTTTTTTTTTGCTCTCAACATTTTGCAGGAGTTTTTAGGAACATCTGGCAGAGTCTCCCTTAAAATAATGAATTGGCAAAAAAATTGGCAGCGCGACGCCGCCCTTAATTTCCACGCTCGCTTCCTTTCAAGTTCAACATTAGTCCTTATTAAATTCTTTGATGTAACCCGCCAGCAAGCGAGCCTTCCGTCTGGCTCTCCACGGACTTGCGGAACGGGATCGCGCTCTACTTAAAAAATTCTTTTAATGACCAGGGCTGCCTAACTGATGGCATCCCTCGGGTTTTTTTTTTTCCCCACTACCTGTACATTTCTTTTGCTCTGGGCCCGCCCGTCCATCACAATCCAAGCAGCAGATGACTAGACAAAGGGGCAAATGTGAAATATTTCCCAGCGAGGTGGGAATACGTAGGTGTGAAAACTCATGTCGTGTTTATGAAACCGTGTTATTGCAGCTCGCAGCCACGCCGTGCACGTGTGTGAAATTATCGCCGCGCACAAGACGGACACCGGCGACCAGACCAAGGCCACGTCGAAGCACCTTCAGCTCAATCCGCACGCGTTCACAGGTATTGGGAAAAACTTTTCAGACCACGCTGCTTCAATGTCACGGGGAAAAAAAAAAAAAAAAGAATGAATGCGAACGTTCAATCTTCTTAATGCTAAGCCCGCAAACGGCTGGGCAGTTATAAAGGCAATACATTAACAAGAATCTAAAGTAGCTACTTTGTAGATGGGGAAGTCGAAGATATCAATCAGCCATTAGATCGTCGCCAAACAAGATGATCGGATTAACGTAACTCATTGGAGCGACTACCCAAAAGAAAGGACTCAGCTAATGTATGCATTAAAGCTCGCCATCATATTTTTTTCGCAAAAAAACTTGGCACGTCACATTCCCACTTAGGGCTATAAGAAAGATTTGCCGCCCACTCTTAAAACATTTATCCAACTCAAACTACTGATAAAAGAAATGCTCAGCAAGTCAGCCGAGCATTAAAAACGCTCGGCGTGCACATTTTTCAGCCTGTGACGACTGTAAATATTCCGGAAAAGTTTTGCCGCGGGAGATTTTGGCAGGTTGACCTTGGCGATGAGGAAACAGTCGGCGTGGGAATGTTTTAACCCAAAAAAAAAAAAAATCCACTATTGTGATTCATATCTGTGAGACAATATAGAGTGGAAAAAAAAAATCATGATGACTCATGTCATTTATGACGACGCCTACGCGTTGATGACACTGATTGTGATCGTTTGTTTTGATGCAGTTTTCTACGTCAGGAGGGCGACGACGGCTCATCAGTGGCGATGTGACGACGTCACTTTTTACAGCGACAACCTGGAACTTTGCAGTCACTGGATCCAAACCATCAATGATCAAGTGTCAACGCAAAGTACGAATGTGAATGCAAAGTCTTCCCGTTCGGCAAAGCGGGGAGGCTAATACTATCCTTGGAAAACATGGATTTCTTTCTTTTGTCGACGTCCCCGAGGGAAGTCCCGAGGCAAATCTGGGAAAGAAAAGCTCAGGCGTATAAATGGCGGCATTGCAATTGAGATCCTGCTTTATTTTCTAAACTGCACAATTCGCAGATCCCCATAGATGGCGCCATTGCATTCTTTTACATTTTGAGATTAGCACAGTTTTTGAGTAGAAGATAAATATTAAAATTAAATATGTTTGTGGCATCACAAAATCAGAAACCTTTTTTTTTTTTTGCATTTTTGGTCAGGAACCAACCGACATTTTATTGCTGACAGTGCTTTTTCTTTCCTGTGACAAACGAGATTGAGAATGATTTTAAAGTACGTAACTGATGTTGACGGGTGCTTTTGTCAACACGTTTTATTTCTGGATGGATAGTCAGTCGTATTGGACGAAACTTTACTCTTAAAAGGACTGATTGTTAACGTGCGTTCATTCGTTTTGCAGGTGACAAGTCTTGGCGGGGCCCGCCCGCTCTTGAGTGCTCTACCGTTGAACGTTTTCCAGCGGCGTAATTACATTAGGAACCACAACGTGGAGGACATTTTGAATGTTTTACTCGCTTGATTGGATTCCGTTTGAGTCGTGACCGCACCTCAATCCCGACGCGTTCATTTGCAATTCCCGCGACGGGCTCGTCGTATCGCCGTTTGTCGTGCGTGAGCCGGGCCATTCCGTGGGCCATAAACAAGCCATTTAGCATTTTCCGTCTGGACGCTTTTTGCAAGTTTTATCACCAAATGATGCAGCGCCTCGCGATTGCTTCGTACACCCCTCATTATTTCTCCGGCAGGCCCGTTTGAAAGGTTCTCTTGTTAATGAAAACTTCATCAAGCTGATGTCAAAGTGCACATTTGTTTAAAAATCAAATCAAAAAAGATTCATCTTCATACGTTTCTCCCCGCAGCCAATCGTCCCAAGAGCCTGCTGGTCTACATCAATCCCTTCGGCGGGAAGCGGCAAGGGAAGCACATTTACGATCAGAAGGTGGCGCCGCTGTTTTGCCGAGCCTGCATCGCCACGGACGTGATTGGTGAGCGGCTATCGTGAGGTGTACCTTAAACATTTCAATAAAAAATGACTCTCGCCGGCCGCCCGTGTCGGCGTGAAGAGGCTTGCGAGAATATGATTTGGCTTATGGCGGCCATTAATCATGCCAGCACCTTAATGGAGGCGCTGATAGCTGATAAGCTCGGGTATCCAAACACATCTATTATTCAATAAGTGTTTGCAGCGGCTACACGTAGTCGGCGCTATTGATGGGCCGTCGGAGTGAATACGCTTTGCTCTGGAGTACCGGCAAGCCCGCTTGCAACTCTTTTATTTGTGTTGTTATTAGAAGGGCGCCACGCAGATTTACAGTTGGAATTTTTGTTTTATTTTTCTGGGCTCCGAGACCCCTTTTGGGGGCAGGGATGATATACGACCCCCGAATTAGGTTTTCTTGTTGTTGCTGCTGCTGCTGCCCGCACGCTTCCACTTTTGTCCCGTACATCAATCTGTGCAACGTGGGTCTAGTAAATACTTCAAATTGCGGTTCTTTTTCTTGTCTGCCGGTTATTGTCTTTTCCTTGTCATCGGGCTAATCGGAAATGACTATTTTATTTATTTGTCTCCATAGTTACGGAGCGAGCCAATCATGCCAGAGATCATTTGAAAACAGAAGCAAATTTGGAGAAATATGACGGGTGAGTCCTTGACAGAAGATGATGCTTTTAACGTGTCAATGGGAAAAATATCTGCCTATTATAAAACATTTAGCAGGAAACTGCACAAAATGTTCTGCCCACTGCAAATGTATTGTAATTATAATTTCATTCAAACGTGTTCCAGCTTACACTGCAAACAATTATAATACAAAAAGTCTTCTGTTTATGTTTTTAGAGTGGTGTGCGTGGGCGGAGACGGGATGTTCAGCGAGATCCTACACGGGTTGGTCGCCAGGACCCAAATGGAGCGCGGCATTGACCCCAACCCGCCCGACGCCCGTTTGGCGCCGTGTTCCCTCCGCATCGGGATCATCCCTGCAGGTGAATCCGCGTCGACACCGGCGTCATGAGGCGCTTGTGAGAACTGACGCGTTCAGGGGCCTACGTCTGTATCGGATGACGGCTAAATAACTCGATCGCGCTGCGTTCCCGCATTACCATGGCAACAGGGCAGGCGCTCCCACCGGGGGCTCGAGTAGGGTCGGTCACCCCAAGGAAAAAAAAAACTCCCATACTATTATAACCCTATTTTGTATGACGTATGAAAGCTATCATATTTTTTAGCTCACATTGTTTTTACAACCTTTTTAATGGTCAAAGACGATAAAAAATATGTACATTTAATCGTACCCGATGGGGCTTTTTTGGAACATACTGTGACAAGACATTAAGTATTTTTCTTTTAATGTGAACATATGGCTGCTCGTCTAAATACGAAAAGATAAATGGCCCCGAACGTACTTTTATGGGCTTGTCGAATGGGTAGTCGTCTTAAGTGTACGCTTAACATTTGACTTTGACAGCTTGGGAATGTTTCTGGTCGGAAAAAAAAAAAAAGAAAGTCATTTCGATATGTTACGCTGAGGGATTAAAATGGACGCCTGTTATGTTGTTATTTGAACAGGCTCCACTGATTGCATCTGCTTTGCGACGGTGGGGACCAACGATCCCGTTACGTCCGCCTTGCACATCATCGTAGGTGGGTGCGACTTTTCCCGACTTTTTTTTTTTGTCACGGTTGAATAACAATCGCGGATGTGAAGACTCACCTTTGTCAACAGGTGACTCCCAAGCCATGGACGTGTGCTCGGTGCACCACAACAACACGTTCCTCAGATATTCCGTGTCGTTGCTGGGCTACGGATTCTACGCCGACATTCAGACTGACAGCGAGAGGCAGAGATGGCTGGGCCCGGCTCGCTATGACCTGTCGGGTAACAAAAACAACAATGGCCTCTGTGAATGAACTCACTTATCTGAACTGTCTTGCCCCGCTGCCCCAAAAAATATTTATATATCCGATAATATTCAGCCATCCAAAACAGGGTTTTTCGAGGTCAAGCGCAAATCGGTAATCGGCATCCTTTTTTTTTTTAGCAGCTAACCTGATAAGTGAACCGCATCCCGGGATGCCAAACAATGCGGGCTCTCACGCTATTATCATTTCAGCCAAACGAGAGCAACGGCAGCACAATTAGCCACTCCAAATTGTCTTTTCAGCTCTGAGAGAAGCCGACAGAAGGGTATCGGCGGCAATTCTCAAGGCGCGCTCTTGTGTTTTGTTTTTTTTATTTCAGGGGTAAAGACCTTTCTGAGTCACAATTATTATGAAGGCACCGTCTCGTTCGTTCCGGCTGAGGACAATGTGGGCAACCCCAGGGACAAGGAGCAGTGTCGGGCCGGGTAAATAAAACCAAACACAATACAAGAGCTGATAGCAAACAGCAATCATAGAAGGACAGGAGCTCTGATGTCCAATCTTAATGGAGGCAAAATAGAACACAATGCTTGTTAAGGCTTTGAATGTGACCACAATGTAAAAGCGGGTCACACTTGTGTTGCAGGTGCCGCGTTTGCCACCGCCAAACCTCGTTACAGGAGACGAGCAATGACGAGCCGTCAGACGCAGGTAAAAAAAAGGTTTTGGAATCATAGATGAAATCTAACCGCCATTATGAAAAACTTACGGAAACCGAACCGAGGAACGGAATGAAGCACATTTAAAAAAAAAAAAAAAAAAAACTCATTTGCGTTCACAAATTATGTTCCTCATTTCTACTTTTATACTTTAATTAGAATTGTTTTGTACAAAGGCCTCGGTGGGCTTGTTGTCACGAGGCGTGTTATCACCTCGCAAGGCGCTTCGGCGGAGTGACTTTAATGAATCGTTTAGAAGTCTGCGATCACGTTTTCGCCGCCGCTCGTTTTGATAAGCTGACAAACAAGGAAAAAAAAATAATAAAGGAGGGGGTGATTCTCAGAGGAACGTCAGTGTCTCGTCAATGGAGGTTTATAACGAGGAAATGGAGCTCACTCTTCCGTTTGCTGGACTTCTTTATTTGCGGTGAAGTTCACACCAAGTGGGAATACACACTTGTCAATAGTACAGACTCGGTTTAATCCACTAAAAGAAGATACCCGCACACTCTGGAGCTGACTTGCGTCTCTCCTACGTCAACAATAATTACTTGTCACTGAGGCTAAGCTTCACGACTTTATAATTACAAAAACCGAGTTATTATGATGTCAAGATGTGTCAATTGACTTAACGGCACATTTCCACACTGTAATTAGTTATACTTAACGCAGTTCTACGAGCCTTTTCCAGTTAGTTACTTAGTTACTTGCTCTTGTCGCACACTTGACTTTTGTCGGACTGTCAAGTTGATTACGACTCATGAGGTTCTCAGGAAATGGAAAAGGTATCAAGGAGAGCGACACAAAAGCTAACACAGCAATGACTTCAAGGATGTTTAAGTGCTTCCGAGCGGAGGCGGTTTGAGTTTGAAAGGTGCCTTTTGCGTTGGATACAGCAAAATCATTTACTCGATAGCATCGCGCTTGAGTAAAAAAACAGCCACGGAAATGTAAAACTCGATACGAGCCTGCGCGCTAACGTCGATGCTGAACTAATATCCGTATCGCCCCTCCCAACATGGCCGCCACGTTGGCTCCTTCTTTAGTCTGCTCTAGTCTACTCTAAATCTGTTGAAATAAAACTGCCATTTTGTTTTTCTGTCTAGTCTTTGACACCTGGACGGAAATCCGCGGGAAATTCATCGCCATCAACGCGGCTAACATGAGCTGCGCGTGTCCCCGCAGTCCGCAAGGCCTGTCGCCCTCCGCCCACTTGGCCGACGGCACCGCCGACCTCATCCTGGTCCGCAAGTGCTCCCGCTTGGATTTTTTCAAACACCTCCTCCGCCACACCAACAATGAAGACCAGGTAGCCTCCTGTCAATCATTTTAGGTCCGCCCGCCCACTCGTTGCGCTAGCGGCTGACTCGGCAAACGCCGGTTCACTTAAGTTCGAGTGCCCTCACCTACGTGTCGTAAATAACCTTCACCCGGTGGGCCCGTGGAGATGCCGCTAATGGCTGCATGGGTGCGATGTGGAACATAAGAACCAGACTAAGGCCCTCTCAGGATAGCGGTGGAACTTGGGCGATTAGTAATTATTACCTCAGGAAGTGGATCAACTGTGCAGCTGCCTTGGTCAAATGTGCTTAAAGTCAACACAAAGTCAAAGAGTGAAATCAATATTTGGGTTGCGAGGCGTTATATGGTTCAATTAATATCGTCACGTCCATTTTTTTTTTTTTAAATTGTTTCAGTCGTCGTGACGAAACGAGAACAATTGCAAAACAATTCTCTGGCATTTTCTAACTCGGTGTTTCCTACTCGAATAAACGAGACAGGCCGACGATTCAATTCGTATCAGTGGCGATGTTCGGTCGAGCGGAGAAAAACAAAAAGTGAAAAGCCACTAAGCGTATTCATGGCCTTGTCACAAAGACTTTTAGGCCGAGCGTCCGGCGTGAATACAAAGCGAGAGCGCCGTCATAAAGTGAGTTCGATGTTCAAATAAACGGCTGTCACTTTTTTTTTTTTTGGGAGGTGCACGGACAAGAGCGGGCGACAGGAAAGAAGATGAGAATAGAGAAAAAGTGGCATCCCGTGAAGTTGGAGAAAATTGTTTGCGGGGCACGAGTGAACCTTTTGGCGACGCTGACTGAGATGAAAAGGGAGACTGACTTTTTAATGCGTTCTCTCTCGTTTTTTTTTTGTTTTTTTTTCACCCCGCCGTCTTCTCGCTCCTCTGATGCTGATTTGCTTTAATGCGCCTCCATTTTACCTTCCTGCTGTTTTTGTAAACGAGCAGGAAAGTCGGAGAAACTTTTTATTAAAGAATCACCGGGGATGTGTTATAATATAATGGGGGGGGTGAAATTAACTTTTTTTTTTTTTTATCTGGGATTTGTAATTTGTCCGCAGTTCGACCACTCGTTCGTAGAGGTCCACCGGGTGCGCAAGTTCCGCTTCCAGCCCCTTCACAATGAGCCAGTGTCGCTGGAGGACCTGAGCGGGCCCCAAAAGACAGCGGACGAGAGTCCAATTTGCTCGCGCAACTTCGCCTACAGCCACTGGACGTGTGACGGCGAGATCCTGCCTTACGTCGCCGTCCAAGTCAGGTGCTGAAACTTCAGAATATATGAAGGTCAAATGAGGGAAGCGACTTCTGTTTCACACGTTATTGTCCTCCACTTACGAGGCGCTGTAATGATGCTAATTTAACAACCCTCCCCGTCTTTAACATGTACTCCCTTTTAATTTAGGGGGGAAGTTTGTGCGTCTATTTTATCACCTAGCCGGCGTGAAAATGGAGTTTTTCGAAAGGGCTGTTGTTTTGAGTCTGATTAGCTCGTATGGATCACAATTGTCGAAGCGTGTCCGCCCCATCTGTCATGTCAGAGGGTGCGCCGCACGGGCGATAAAACCACATGAGATGGAATCGTTAAACGACGTGTGCGTTTGTTGTTGTTGCAGTGTCCAATGCCAGCTGATCAGACTGTTTGCCCGCGGCATCGAGGAGAACAACCGCAACCAAACGCCGCTGTGGCTTCTGGAAGCAACAGCACACCAATCTGTGGACTGAAAGTTAAGCGGGATAGAACTTTGGCGGGGTCATTATTAGCAGTTCCAGCCTGAAGGAGCCATAAGCGAAGATGAAGGCTATTTCCCTCTTACGGAACAACAGAGGAGATAAATTTGAAAAACGAAGTAATTTCCTTTTTTTTTTTTTTTTTTGATGACGACAAAAGAAGAAAAAAATGTTTCATCTGAGATCCAAGCGGGACCAGATGTGAGTCAGGAACTCTTGTAAAGAGCCCATCTGATAGACTAACAAGGCCCCGATGATGTATTTTGGATAATAAGGTAAAGTGGTTGCTAAGTGGAGTTTGTGTGTCTCAGCGTTGAGGAAAAACCTGTGGCTCCACTGCGGCTAAAAGCAAAGCCAAGCGCTGCCTCGTTTCGGCTGAAATGAGTCCAAATGAGACATTTTTGCTGTCATTAGAGACTTTTTTGCTCAGATGTCAAGCTGGTCTTGATGTCTCTGCGGAAAGGTTACGGAAAATTTGAAGACTATTTTTAGTTAGCGTTTATGCTACTGTTGTATCTTCACGTCTCGGACCCAGAGCCAATCAAAGGTTCTTTTGCTTTCCCGATGGAAATAAAGTGTTTGACCTTGAAGTCCACTGACTCCTATTGAGTAACTAAATAACCAACACATCATTATTTATATATCGTGCTTTCCCAACAGCTGCAACAAAATTTAAAACAGCAGGGGGCACAAAATTGAACCCTGCGGAACACCATATTGAGATAATATACTCCGAAGGGTTAAATAAAGGCAATCCTAAAACCTTGTTGTCGGTCAACTGTAACAAAACATGTGAAATAAAAATTGCTTGCCAAAGTAAACAACTGAGTAGCTCAAAAAGGCATTAAGACTTTTATTTCCTCTTCCTGCTCATGTTGCCCATCTTGTTTAAAAACGAGTTTCTCCAATCCGGTGCAAAGTAGGAGATATATCACTGACTGGACAGATCATTAGGTAGGCTTGCTAAATAGGAAAACGGAGTAAAGTAGTACACTAAGCAAATAAGAAACATCCTGGCCAGTCTCATTAAATGTGTCATTATGTAGCGTCCGAGCGGACTAACGTGTAAATTTCAGTGACAGATAAATAGGATGGAGGAAGACGAGGAGCTGTATTGATTGCACTGGGCCTCCTGTGAGAGCGCTAGATCAATGATGCTACATCTTCTTGGTCAGGAGCCACTATTCGCTCTTTGCACACGCCCTGCTCCCCTCCCTTCAACCTCTCATACACACTATAATGTACTTGTAGATGCTAAAGGTCAGACTATAAAGATGAGCCTGTGGTATTTCTTTTTTTTTTTTGCATTATAACTGGATTCATTTGTCTTTTGGATGTAGGCAATTCCCTAGCAAAAAAATAAATAAAAAATCAGTGCTTGCTATGTTAGAGGAAAAGATGGACATGTCCTAATATTAGACATGATTGCTGTGGAACCGTATTGATTTTGGATGACAAATGACTGACTGAAAAATATTTTCAGAATTGGCTCACGTCAAGGCGAGATATGTTAATGGTGCGTAATAGCGTTCTTCAGAGGTTATTGTTTTACATCAAAGCAAGAATGCCATTGACTTTGAATGATGCCCGCAAAGGACATTCCAAATGACAGTAAAAGGTCAACTCGGAAGGTTTATGTTCCTTGTTGGCTCAATAGCCAATCCAAAATCCTCAGGGGGAGGACGATGACTACAAAAAAAAATGAGCAGCAATGTTTGCGGTTTGAGAAATATTGAGTAATGTTCTAAAGCAACTATTATTTTTACCTGAGTACAATTTTAGGCTATTCCATCATCAGGGATTATTGTTATTGTAAGAGGACAATCATGTCGGAACGGTTCAAGATGCTTCGAGTAGCCAAGGTCAAAGTTATTATTTATTTGTACCTCTCCACGAGCTCGCCGAACCCTGAGAGTGAGCGAGAAGCCATTACCTCAGCTAGTGCGTCGTTCGCAAACATACGAGAGCCCGCTCATGACTTGTTAATCAGAAAACAAAACGAAACCGCCCGGGCAGCCAGACAAACACACGCACGCACGCACGCACGCACGACGCGGGACTTTTGTTTTCCTGCGCGGCGTCAAAGTTATTGCGCTGCTAATGGTGCTTGAAGTAATTACACTCTCTATTGTTGCTCGCAGGCCGCAACGTGGTCGTCCCGGAGTAGCGCGCACACGCGCGGGCAGACTAACATTCTTGCCCTGAATGGCGCCATTAGCCAGAAGGCATCTGCTGTAGCTCACTCACCATCCAGTGTATGTGGAATAACTCAGCCTGCATAAAAGGGTCAGCAGGAGTAAACATTGTGATTATGACTTATAGCTTACTGGAGCGTGGGTGGGAAAGACTGACTTTTTTTTTTTTTTAACCAAAGCAACAGTGGAGTCCAAACAAACAAACAAATATCTCATTGCTTACTTATAGTGGTGGAAAAAGTGATTGACTAATTGTCTACATTTTCAAACAATCAGACAGACTGTGCCTCAAGTATTCCAAGTCTTCCAGTTAACCTCGAACTTTATTCGGTCACACAAGGTAGATGTGATTCCCGGCTGCCTGTTGGCCTGTGTCGAGGCGGGATGCAACACAATCCAATATTAATGCACCTCAGCTCGGTGCGACTCAAATGTCTCTCGGCGTGAGGCACTTTGTCCTCCAGGAAAAATCCCAAACGATCTCGCCGCTCTCTATTCACCCTCACGGCCCATCCCGGGGGATATTTTGTTCAAGTCCTTTGCTGCCTTCCATCGGTGTGATGTCACAGGCTTGTTCTCCCATCAAGGACTGCGAGTGACTGAGAAGTGACGCGCTGTGCTCCGGAGCGAAATCGCAGCGGGGGATTCGGACAAACAAAAGTGGTCACCTTCGAAAGTGGCTGCCACTGAGGGATGAGTGTGCTGACTGACAGCCACGAGAACGATCTGGATGACTACAAACAAGATGCAAACCATTGGCAATAACAGACATCAATCGTCCTTGACTTGTGAATAAGTTTAAAAAAAAAATCATTTCTATGGCAGAGTCAAATGTTCGTCGACCACTTTAGCCCCACTTCAACACAAAGTGGAAATGGGCTGAGTAGGACACGGTTGAGAGCACAAAACAACCACATGTAAGCCACTAGGAGCAACAGCGCGTGTGTCAGAAACGTGCAGGCATCTCTCACAAATTCACAGGACTTTCACAAATAGCCTTCCCGTTCTCCAATAGGTCCAAGAGTGCCCCCTTCAGGATCACAAAGTGTTTCCACATCCTCCAACACAAACATCTTATTGCATCTTCCTCCATAGGAGAAGCATCCTGTCCTTTTTTTTTTTTTTTTGACTCTTTGCTGAACAAGTGTGGAAAATCCCGAGGTATCGGCACCACGTGAAGCCATTACTAAACGGCAAACACACTCGACGGCTCTGCAAACAGCGGCGCTCGCGGCGCCGACGTCGTGGTGCTGCAGAGCTAACAGACAGGAATCATTACGTGCTTCCGCCGGGACCGACTCTCAACCATATTTGACGAGCACACAGATGAAACTGCATATGGCGCACAGGTGGGGGAGGGGGGGGGTCAAACAATGGCGGACGTACGTATACATAATCGGCAATATCGGCCGATGAATCGGTCTCACCGTACTGCTTACATCACATTCGACAAAATAGTGACATATACATTTAATCGTTCATTTTTATACGTTTCTATTCCGACCGTATGATTTCAAAGCTGCACCCGACGTCACTCGCTGTGTTCTTAAACGTAATTAAAAAGAAAATCGACAGATTCCACCAGATCGGTAATGAGGCTGCACAAGGTGGTTGGATCTTATTACCCCAAAATACAAAGAATAAGTGTGACACAGGTGTCACGGTAAAGGGGACGCCAGGTGCCAGGAGGTGTAGAATCCGGGCTCAAAACACAAGCCAATCTAGAAGACACGTCACCTTTGAGAGAATACACACGTCTGACGCACACACGCACAAGTCACACTCCTTCATTACCATCCTCACAGCAGCCCGTGTTCTAGTCAGGGTGCGAAGAACTAGCTCCGTGACATTCAGGGATATAGGATGAAGGCCCTCGGAGGAGCCTTGCAGGTCATTAAAAGTCAAGGCGGATGGCACGTCGTGCCTGCAGCCAGCGTGCGAGGACCCGTCTTATCGTCACATATGTATTTGCCGCTCGCGGAGTTCAAGGGTGATCGGCTTGAGGGTGCCCGGAAAAGAAGGGGGGGGGGGGAAACGGATGAAGGAGTGAGACAATATAATAATATATTTTTTGTCAGGTATGGATGAATACTAAAATAATCTTATGTGGGAGAGGAATGTGAGAAAGGACTGAGATGGGTGGAAATGTACCCAGCTGAGATGTGAGAGCGCCCTTGTCTCTTTAAAAACAACATCAGTCGACTAGAGAGCAAATTTAAAATCGATTGGGACGGGGCTCAAACTTTTTAAGTCCAGGAGAAAGTCTTCCAAGAAACCGACCTCTCTTAACAAAAATTCACCGATCATTCATCAGTGCCAGATCGCAAAATGAGTCAGACTGCATTGAGCCAATTTTCCGAATGCTCATTTGACTAGTCGCAATGGGTTTGAAAGAAGAGGAAAAAAAAAAAAAGATTATTTTTCCGAGTAATTTGATTTCTAGAAATCGTTTTTTTTTTTTTTTTAATGAGTGATGATGTCGCATGCTAGATACTTGGATCTATTTACAACACAACGACCTGGAGCAGAACTTTTATTCCTATTTTATGATCGTATGAAAATCTGATGCACTGACTGACTCTATTTTTTTTTTTTTTTAATAATCCAGCCCGGATGTGAGCACCATGCCGAGACCGTCAGCACGTTGCCATGGCGTCGGCTGCCGCTGACGTGATCAACCGAGTATGAAACCAACATGGTGACGGGAGTGGCACTAATTGTTAGCTTTGCCACACGAGGGAGAGCCGAGGCATCATTAGGCGAGGCGTCGCAGACACGCTAGCGAAATGTCAAGGGAGGTGCGGGTGGCGTTGCCGGGTAAACGCGCACACACTCTTCTGAACTTTTTTTTTTTTTTTGCCGCACGCTCAATTTGCAGCATCGTTTGCAGCTAAGCGCGGCGTCGGAAGCGGAAAAGGTCAAGGGCACCGTCTTGTTGTTTGTTGCTAACCGAAAAGTACGATGATGCTGCTCAATTTGAAAGAAATGCTTCCTGGGCCACAACATTGGGAGGCAAAGACAAATATGGCCATCAGTGGCTTGGCACACGCTCACAGAGGATGGAAAGAAAATCCGGAAAAGGGGGGGGGGGGGCAGATGTTCCGCCGCAATGGCGGACACGGCAGCACGACGTGTTTGGCGAGGGGCCGTCGGGACGGGAAGGTGCCCGTGTGCCCGCTCACTCGCTGCGAGGCCAAACAGGGCAGCTGCGCGAGTTAGCTAACAGCCTGTGACCACGCTAATTATGAGCCATTCTGTGATTATGAGGCTCTACAGTGGTTCTGCACCGGCCACCAAAAACTTTACGCCGGCTAGACTTGAAGAATAAAAAAAAAAAAAAAAAAAGGGGCTGAACAAAGAACTTGCTGAGAACTTTTTGAGCGAAACAAGCAGCGTCCGTGGGCCGCAGCCCTGTCGGCGCAGAGAAAAGTGCCTGCGAGGTGTCTGTAAATCAGAATCATTACAGCGCTAACCTCCGATCCATCTTCATCCGAGAGCGCCGTGAGAAAGCATGGGCAAACAAGCGGAGGAGCCCGCCTCAAGTCGGCTGTGGAAATGAGGTGGGGCGAGGCCGAGGTCCGCTCGCTGCTCGCCGGCCTCCCACGCCTGAATCCGAGCCCCGCCCAAGGTTGAAGGCTCCCCTTGTGGATGTGTGTTGCGGCGCGGCAATAAGAGGTGACTCGTGGGCCGATTGTGATTTATGTGGTGGTGGGTTCGGGTGAGCGGGACGCGGGCCAGCGAAGGGGAGAAGATGGATCCAAAGTGTGAGCGAAGGAGACAATCTGATTACGGCCTTATACCTCCTTTCATCTTCATCTTCGACACTCACTCTTCCAACAGGCACCTCCTCCCTACACTTATCCTACGCGCCACATGTTGCCATGGTAACACGAAGCTCCAAACACACAGAGATGAATACGTAGGATGTGCCACATTCCAGACAAGATATTTCCTTCTTCCCACTTATAGCTTCATGCTAACAAACAATGCAAAACGCCATCAACGGGCTAACAAATAGCATTTGTCTTGCGGTACATGTAAACAGAAAATACAACAATATTCACTAGCGCATATTCTTTATCCTCTGCAAAGAGTACATCGGAACGATTTTGATAAATAGCATAGTTGCTTTTTTTTTTTCTCCTTAAAGTTACAATTAGGATTTAATATGTGATACATATTGCATGGACTTTTTTTTTTTTTTTTTACAAACACAATTAGTCTTTATTACAACAAAAAAAATGATTGTGGTATTATATATCAGGCTTACCCTAACATAATGTCTAATGCAAGAGTATATCTGGTCATGAAGCGCTACGCTCCCGAGAAGTCAAGCGCACACAATCTTAAGTGCTTTTGAGTTGAATCAACAATAGAAGTCAAGCCTGTGTTTGATATTTGAGAGGAGAACGTCCACTATGTGGAGAGAAAAGGCTAACAATGGTTCCATTTGCTTCTGGGCTGTGGAACAACGGCAAAGAAAAGAAAAATGGTTTGACACGTCCACAATTTACACTGTTCCAGAGTGATGGGCACACGATGTTAAGAAAAGACAATCAACACACCTTCCCTGACTGATATGAGACACATTTCATATTATTTGTATTTTTTCCCACATGTTACAACACTGCCATCCAGTGGCGGTATGAGGAAATGGCAAAGAAAAGCCCTACTTTTGGTAAATGACTTCATTAAAACAGGGGGGTTGAATTAAACTTAAAATAAACAGCAAATATGTTGGTGGGGAGGGGGGGGGGGCGTATGGTCAACTGACGAGATCAATTAAAAAAAATTCACATCCAGAAACAAAACGTAAAGTTGTCAAGTCTAATTTTCAACTAATTTCACCAAACTTAATAAGATGGTGAAAAAGGTCCCCAGATAAATTTAGACAATAATGTACGAGTCGCATTGGGGGCGACATAAGTAACAATGTAGAAGTCCCATTAATACGTTCCATTATGTGAGGACAAGCACGCTGACTTGGAATTATTCTCTAATGAATGCAAATTAGCTTAATTAATGACCTCATTAACATAACTTCTTGTGTTCGATACATCACAGAGACACGCGGGACATTAAGCAGCTCAAGTGGCCCCTCGTTTATTCTGGTCCCGGCTAATCTATATTGCATATTTCTATCATCCCCGGACGGTGTCGACCTGTCATCCCGATAAGAAATTTGCCTCCCTCGTGGTTAATCTTCGCAGGCTAATGTTAGTGTTTCTAATATTAGCGCCGAGAGGAAAATGATCAGTTAATGGTTGGGGTCAAATGACTTATTCTGGAAAGGTGAAATATTTGAGTTATTTTTAATTGCAGCTATTTTATTATTTTATACTTTGTTGTAAATTATGCAGTGTATTTTATCATCTGAATAGCAATAGTTTGACTTTTCATGATTGCAAAGGCTAGTTCCCCCAATAATCAAAACGCAAATAAATAAAGAGAACTGCAATACACTGACTCCCACAGCTCTGAGCAATTACATATTCAGTCATTTATGCGCCAAACAACTCATTTTATAGTTACAAATGTGAAAACAATAGTCGAGTAGCAGCAAATATTTGACACAATGGAGCCTTTCCAATACAATTTTAAGGTCATAGAAAGTCATAGGAAAATTGTTTTTTATTTTGGTGTTTGAAAGCACCACTCTAATTATAATTAACGTCAAAAAATAATGTACAAAACAAGTGGACAACTGACCTGGGCTGAACTAATGATGACTTGTACAGCAGTGCACTTTAGTGGCGAGCTGTGGTACTGTACGAAAGAAAATGACAGTTCCGTTAAGTTATCATTCTGGGACTAAAAATCAACACATTTCACAGCACAACCACTCATTATATTAATTTGTGGCACCATTATAATGATATATTCCGTAAAGAAAAAGCATAATGTATAAAACAAGTGGGGAACTGACCTGTGACTTCGAATGGCTGAACCGACAACTTGTGCCCTCCTGTGGCAACATGTGGTACTGCAGGGTGAAAAAATAAATAAATAAATAAATAAATAAATAAATAAATAAATATTACTTCTATTTTGTTAGCATACTAAATAAATTAGAAGTCCTGGTATTAACTCAAACAAAATTGAGAAAATAGACATTTTGTATTCATTTAGACTGAATGGTGTTAGACTTGAGTGACGTAAATAATAATTCAATTTACACACCTGTTAGCATGTTCGGTGACAGCCACAAAAGGACACAGGAAACAAAACATACCTTAAATCCGTTTACTTAAAAAAAATGTACATCACATTATGCGTTACAATAAACGTATGTTTTTGAAAACCCAGCGGTTTTAATTGACTTCACTGTACATTTGTATCCAAATTCAACAAACCACGATAGCGAGTCCAAAACAAGGAAATGAAGGTAGTCATGTTAATGAACGTCAGCCTAGCACATTATAATACACCAGACAGTATCATTTCAGCTCCATAAAACAGAACTGAGATTTAATTTTACCTTTTGAGTCACATTGAGGCCATTTGACACCAAGCGTGGCGTCTCTCAAAGGCTTTGGAGCCTCTCGATGCATGTTTCGGTCTAAAGTGCCTAGAATAATTATGAGCGCAAATGACTTTTTTTTTTTTTGTTACTTCAAAAACAGCTCACAGTGTTTCAGTGAGTCATTAAGTCAAAAGGATATTTCAAATAAAAATCACGTAAAAATGTCGAATCGACTACTAAGAAAACAAACAAACACGGCGTCGAGCGGTAATTACCTCCTGGTTTCCTATTGGTTAAAAAGCAAATCACGTGATCCAACGAGAATTCAACTACAGCAGTTGTCAAAACTCCCAAAACGGGAAAGGAATTCAAACTGCAAACAAAACGAAATAAAATAAAATTACAAGCCAGTGTAAACATGAGCTTAGGCAGAACATGGCAGATAAAACATTTGGCAAAAAAAAAAATTAAAAAGAAAGAAAACAACATGATACATTCTGTGCTTCTCGTATGAAACCAACAACAAAAAGGCTTCTGGTAGAAAGCTTTTAAGACGACATCCAATCACATCGTGCTAACAAGACAAAAACAACAATAAAAAAAATAAAATGTCACTGTTCAAACCGGTCAATTGCATGTGTGGCAATGTCATATCCAGTTTACTCGTTTCCAAAATGATTTGTGCAACCTTGACATTTTTGAATGTCCTTTTATGTGGAACCTTCGGGTTTAGCCATGATTTAGCATCATAAATATTCAAATGTCAAGGCTTTTTTTTGTGTGTGTGTGTGTGTGTGTGTGTCTGAATCTGGAGGGGACTAATGACCTCAAAACACTCAACAGAAGCCAAGTTGAGTTTGGCAGTACATTTCCACACCTCGGAGGAGTTAAAGACCAGCTTTACTCTTACACAAAAGCACAATTTCTCTGCTGTTCAATCACCTCATTGAAAATGTCCAGTTGAATGACTGTCATAATAAAGTGCAGGGAGAAAATAGCAGTCAATGGAATAAGAGCCTATTTTAGTACCACGTTGTGCTGAAATGAGAGATGTTCTCTGTTGTGCTCAGTCAGTCATCAGTCCAAACGGGTAAAGAAAAGGCATATCTGGACCCGAAAAAAAAAAAAAAAAAAAAAAGCGACAAAGTAGTTTGACATTTACACAAAAACACCAAAGCAAAGCGACCGACCGTGAACTAAGACAAAGGCTTTGTACGGTACACACTTGAGATCAGATAAAATGCTCCAAAAATGGTCAGTTGAGAATTTCTCCTTCAAGCTCCAGTCATGATCGTGAAGACTCACATCACTGGAAGATGATTTAAAACAAAAAAAAAAACAATTTTGTCGCACATGCAACACGCATACGACAGGAACGACACTGAGGGACGCAGTCAGTTGAACGGGGGAGGACCAGCCTCCCCTCGCTAGCATTGTGTTAAATTAAAAAAAAGAAAATAAAATGCGCCCAGGGAGAAGTGGGATGGCAGTCGCAGCTTCGACGGTCGGCGTCTAAATTTCGGCAGAGGCGGCGGCAGCGGCTGCCGGCGGCTTGCTGGTGGTGATCACCTTGGTGTACTGCGTGAAGATGGCCTCGAAGGCCTCATCTCTGTGGATCATGGCGCCGAACACCAGCGGCTGGAGGAGACGGAAGAGTCAAATCTATCATTCGCAAGCCACTCTTTTTTTTGTTTTGTTTTTTTTACTTTGGGGTCATTTTGGAACCTAAAGCGTTGAAATGAGTTCATGTATTATGTTATTCATATATTTTAATGTCATTTCTTGGTACCTTCTGAGTGGAAGGAGTTGCGATTGAGATGCCCATTCCACTTCCTGGTAGGACAGAAAGCACCTTGTACTGGAGGAAACAAAAACAAAAAAAGAGGTTAATTTCATCTTTTTTTTTTTTTTTTTTTTTTCCAAGCAGTCGTCACCTTTTGTATGTCAGTAATGTCCACCAGTTTGATGACTTTATTCTTCTTGGAGGAGCCCGACCTGGAACTGGAGCTCTCAAAGCACAAGTAACTGGAGGACACAGAGAAGGTGGCATCATTAATTGGTCTTTTCTGTGTGGCACTTTGATGAGGGGGGGACAATTTCCTTGGAGACATGTTCTACTTACTTCTCTGTGACGTACAGCATTCCGTTCCTGATGTAGTCGGTGGGCATTTTTCGGTCTCGGTTTATCAGGCAGCACCTCCAGCCGTTCTCGCACACTGCCGAAGCATTAAAAAAAATCAAAAACCTGCACATATTCTCAACCTGCCAAGCCGCAGTGGCAGGCTCTCACCTGGCAGAGGGCGCTCTGACTCAGACAGGTTGAAGACCTCATGGAAAGCGCCCTTCTTGGTGCTGTGGGAGCGGCCGGCATCCTCCTCGCGGCTCACGCCGCACGGCACCGCGGCCAAGCTGCCTCGGGAAGCCACGGGCTGCACCTGAACACGACAAAAAAAACAAACAAAAAAGACAAAAGGGGAATTATGAGGGGGCAACAAGTCGTTTAAAAAGCATCTCCGTCATCTTCATACACGAGCTTTTATGGAATTATTATACGGAAGAAACAAGGTCGAATAGTCATTTGCGAATTGTAGTTTCGGGACACACAATATCGAGTGACCTTTTCTTTATATTGCACTGAACTCCCGATATGATTTTAAAAAAACAAAATAAACTAAAAGGACAACTAATAAACACTAAACTAAAAGTAGCAAGGGAGGAACTATTGAATTCCCATTGACACGGTAGAGGAACCAAAGGGAGACAGAGCAAAGGCCCTACCTTCTCTGTGGCAGAGAGCTGAGAAAGAGAGAGAGAAAAAAAAAAAAAAGGACAGAGGACATCCTGTGACTGAGGCCACAACACACATGCCTGTGATACCCAGAGACGACCACAGGAGGGCAGTAGCGAGAGGCAGATGATTAAAAATATGAATGATGTGCAAAATGTAACAATAGGAATGAATGAACATTCTGATATTCCACTTTTTCCACATACTTGGACTGATTTTGTGCTCATAACTAACATAATATAATAATAACACGCTCCTGAATGATGTAACCCAACGCAGCCGGATTGTGACGCAACCACAAAGCCTTTCACAGGTACACACCTGATCAAACGTCAGCTTTTTTTTTTTTACATTAGCCGCCACAGAAATGAGAAGTGGGAATAATCCCCGTTGACGGCATTAGGCATATTTCTTTTGCACGGCTAAGCCCTTTCAGATGGGGGGGGGGAGGGGGCGTGGCCTACCCTTCGAGACACGGTGGCGTTGGTCCTTTCCTTGAGCTGGGGGTCGGTGGGAAGGCTGTTCCACACGATGTACGGCGTGTCGTACTTGTCGCGCAGCTTGGGGCAGCTCTTGAACAGGAAGTCTATGATGAAGAACTTGATGCCGGCGTAGAGGCCTGAAAAGAAGAATAGCGATGACAGTGTGAACGGGTCGGAATAAAGCGCCGCTTGGTTTTTTTACCCATCATGAAGCCCATGAGTTTGTACGGCAGCACGCAGGAGGTGATGAAAGCCACCCACAGGCAGATGTACAGTTTGCGGGTGCTCTCTGGCTGCACCCACATGAAAAGGCTGCAGGGAGGGAGAAAAAAAAAAAAAAAAAAAAAAGAAATAACAGATGTCGACTTTCACGACGGCTCGGCAGGAAGTCTCAGTAGAAAGCGCAACTAGTTCAACTCACTTTTTGATCTTCTCTAAAACGTCCGCCATCTTACCAAAAAGGTTCTGTGAAAAGAAAAAAAAAAAAAACTAGGTCAACAGCTTGCATTTCAAAGTTACAGCAGATATGTCACTTTGCAAATTAGCTGCTCGATAAAGCTTTCGTTATTTACGACGCACGATATTGCGCAATCGTTTCGTTTGCGGCAGCACCTGTGCTTTTTGAGCAACGTCAAGGACCAGCTGAAACTTCTCGGACACGGTCAGGTCTTCCTTTGGGGGATCCTGAGGGGGCACAAACGCGGCTAGCATGTTACATCAACAAGCCAGAGGGGAAATGTATTTGTCACAAACAAACCACGAGGCTCATATCAATAACAGCAGCTAGCGTGCTAGCTTGTGACATCACACACGGGAAAAACAGCACCTACCATGGGTTCAGAGACCTCAGGCACAATGCTCCACTGTATCCTCCAACCTCTGCAGCAAAACAAAAAAAAACACATTAGCTTCGAAATGTCCTTTTCAGACTTATCCTCAACGCTGAGGAGAAACTTCAGCGGTTCTCTAAGGCGTTACCTAGCGATGAGGTAATTTAAGGACAAGCGCAAAATGGCCAGGAAGAGGAACATGGGGAAGGCCCAGCCATGCCAAGCAGCATTCATGTAGATCTGCAATACAATACGACAAACATATTTTAGGGTAATGCAAATCAAAAAAAGAATAAATTGCCAGTGATGCTCACAATGAAGGCGATAGCTGAGGTGTAGACAGAGTGCCAATTGGATAAGGCCGAGAGGTTCCTTAAGAAGTTGGTGACAGGCCGAGCTCCTCGCTCTGAAAGGATAAATATGATTCAACTGAAATCGACCATATAGAATATTTTTCAAAGATCGCTCTTGTGAGTACTTACTGAGTCGCCTCATGTTTTCTGTCAACCTGGACGGGGGAGACAAACACGGAAACTTAGAATGCACAAACAACACAATTTATCCTCCGAGCGACCATAAATCTGCTTGAATAACAAGGCAAAAATCAATAGCGGACAAAAGAGCAGCCATCTTCTCGTTACTCGGCGGCTCCCTTCCTTCCCACCTTTTAGCACTTAGCGGTTCCTCGGCCTCCACGGTGCTCTCCTCGGGTTGGAAGCGGAAATCTTCGATGTAGACGCCGAAGCGCTCGTACAACCATTTCTGCAGCCGCGAGCTCCACACTTCCTTCTGCTGCTGCTTGTCCGCTACCACGCAAAAATAATAATTCTGTCGTATTTAACTTTTCACACTTAAAGGTGGTACGTACAGAAGCACACGCTAGGTCAATACATGCTAAAAATAACAAACGGCATTCTTGCTATTGTGCATGTCCTTCTCTTAATGATGTCAAGAATAACCCACACTTCCCAAACACTCCCTTTCCTTTCCCGCTTTCTATCTCACACACACACACACACACACACACACACACACACACACACACACACACACACACACACACACACACACACACACACACACACACACACACACACACACACACACACACACACACACACACACACACACACACACACACACACACACACACACACACACACACACACACACACACACACACACACACACACACACACACACACACACACACACACACACACACACACACACACACACACACACACACACACACACACACACACACACACACACACACACACACACACACACACACACACACACACACCTTGTCATTTCCTGTTTGGATGGACTTTCCCTGCAAAGCTATTTATTTCTCCTCCCTCCCTCGGGGGCCTACCTGTTCCATTATTAGATGGTGACTGTTGTTTTCGAGGAGGTTGCGGCGGGGAATCCTCCAGCCTGGGGGAAGTCAAGGGGAAAAAAAAGAAATGTGGAAGTGGATTTTTTTTAATCTCACTTTCAGTTCGCATCTCCTAAATCCACAAAAAAAAATAAACTTAAATCAATCGTAACATCAGGTGCCGCTCCCGCTCGTAACATTCCGGAAATTTTCATACGCCGTATCTAGGCCAGCTCAGTCGGCTGACGGCGTTAGTGACTAAATTTAACTAAGACTATTCTCTTCCCACATGGAAACTTCCCCGCGTGACCAGAACGGTCTATTTTTAGCCGTCAAGCTCCTCCGACGCCTCGCTCGCGATGGATGTTTACTCCAAGAGAATTCCCAACAGGACGGGAAAATCTGCTGAACTGTCTTGGACATTCGAGTTGATGTTTCCGTGGCGAGAACATCAAAGTTCCTTTCAATATCTTGGTTGAAGACTTACAATTCGAATATTTGGAGCAGATTAAATATTTTGTGCAAACCACTTTGGCTCATCAATCGGAGGTTGCTAATGCTGGCAATGTAGCGGTGGCCGATAAATAAGCACCACGAGCGCTAAAGTGGCTTTTAAGTATGTGATAAACATTAGCATTAGCCACAACATAAGAGGCCTTTCATTTTGCGCAATGGTGAGTTTTATTGGCCGGTTAAGAGGCTCGCATTAATATTAGATGCATTCCATTTGCGTATCCCTCACCAAGGCGTCGTATTTGCAAAACACGGCTAATTCGTTGTGCTTTATCTAGTTTTACAATTTAAATGATTTTTTCTTCAAACGGTGAACACATTAAAAAGCTAAAAACGGCTGTGTCGTGACATTTTCTTCTCCAATCTCAAACTGATCACAATCCAAATGGGTATAAATATCTCTCGTAGAGCAGAAATAATTTGCAAGCTTTAGCATTGTTAGCTGCCGTTGATTGACGGTCTTTTTACCTGGACTTAAGCACGTCGCCCATCTTCTGCTCCAGGTCGAGGCGCTTGCTTCGCTCCCTCTCCAACTCCTGCCGCAGGGAGTCCACATTGGTCTCCTCGCGCAGCTTCCTCAACTCCTCCTCTGGAAGACATTACCGAAAAGCTCATTATACAAACCCCCAATTTCAAGTTGGAGCGGACAACTTCCTTTTCAAACTGTTTCAATCCGATACATTCATTTTGGAATTTGACGCCACGTTCCTGCTACTCCAAATCACGTGACGCAGAAGCCCGGCTTTGTTTATCGTGCCACTTTCAGTCTTTCACCTTCAGCTCTGTCCCATTAGGTCAACCCACCGGCCTCCGACAGCGAGTGGTCTCGGGTGTCGGGACTTAGGAGAACAACACGGGCTGCGTTTCCTCTCTGTCCTTTGTCAGCCCACTAAAGGGATGCATGAATATTTAAGGACGGAAGGCAATAAAGTCAGAACAAAAGAGCAAAACCCCCCAGGGGACAACGTGCGGGTGCCCTTTTTAATATAATAAGGCCTTTGGGTTTCAAAATGAACTTCAAACATTTGATACTGATTCTGATCACGGTAGCTACTTCCTTTGTTGACGCCAATCTATGAGCGTGCCTAGAGTGGAAAGGTCGCCAAAGGGTTCAACGAGCTAAGCGGCTTAGCGGATGGCTAGCTTAGCGGTAGCTAGCTTAGCGGTGCCAGGAGAGCTGCGGTTGTTAGGTAAACCTATTAGGAAATTAGCGAACTGGAGTGAGGGAACCAGAAGTCGAACCTGCGACGATGTGCTTGAGAACCGAATCCAGATTTTTGCATCAGATGTTTTGCTTCTAAAAAAGAAATCACCGTGTCTGGACCATGAAAGCGACGAACTTACTTTTGTGGCTCTTCAACCTATCGACCGCTCCGGCGTAGAGCAGATCGAAGCTATCAAAGCTAAAGTCGTCCACCTTGCACACCCCCATCCGCCTCTGGAGCCGACCGCTCGTCGGGACGCCGGAGCTGCTCGGCAGGGAGGCCGCTTTGGGTCGATCTTGAAACAGAGCCACGGCTGCCCTTTTCGATTAGCACGTCCCAAAGTCTTTAAATGCCATCGTCTCGTTGAATCGACGTGATGGAAGACTTATTCTGCTCGCTCTCAGAAAGGGAATGAGGAACTAGAGGAGTTGAGGGGGGGGGGGTACTGGAGGTTGCAAGAGGTGGGGCCTGCCCCGTAAGAAGGCCTGGAATTTGTAATCCATTCCAAATATTGTTCTGATAACGAAGCAGACTTTTGCATCGAGCACGTTTCCAGCAAAGGTTTGGCTGGGCCTCAAAAGGGGAAAGTACTGTGAGAACTTTGGCATTCAAGAACATGGACAAAGGCGCTTTTCATGAGGTGATGCTGGGGGGGGTCATTAAGGTTCACGGAGACAGAGGGAAGTCTCAGCGCACAACTTGCCACGGCTATGACGCAATCGGGCTTTATTTTATCTCGTGACTGCCATTGGCTTCTTACGCTCTCCGAGTGTCCTAAATTCCACTTTGTCTCTTAGTTTCACTTTGCCTTTGTCGCCACAAGCTGCTGACTGCACTCCTCCGCGTGACACCAGTAATGTTGTGCAAGCTTGGAGCTTCACGTCTACTTGTTTCCACCAACAACACAAAAACAAAAGGCGACCCGGACTTATTGTTTGCCAGAAAGCATGAGGGAACATTTCCAAGTAAATTTGAGGAAGACTGTGCACTGTTGCACATTTAATCAAAGCTTTAAAAAAAAAAAAGAAAATGGTGGACCAGTGTACAAATTCAATTCATCTCTGACCTTCAGTTGCACTATGATGCTCCACCGCAGCAGTGTGTGTGTGTGTGTGTGTGTTTTCATCCCAGCGTGAAGTGGAACAGCAGCTGGGACAGCGCATTGATCGACCGGGTCAGTATAGAACGGGCGGCCTGGCGTGCTCCGCCGCAATGACGCGATCACTTTCAATCAGCTCTCAGAAAACAACAATGCTCAAACCAAGCCGATAGAAAAAAAAAAAACCAATTTGTAGCTCACATAAAAGGGAATCATCTTAGACTGCCCCGTAAATCTGCGGCTGCACATTCATATGCGGCAAGCACACGCGGCCGCGTCGGCAACTTTGTTTGCAGACGGCGTTTCACTTGCATAATTGACCAAATCTCGGTGTTGCGAGTCACATTGACGTTTTTACAAGGTGCCTGCACCGCAATCCACACGCACATGGGGGGGGGGTGGGTGGGGGGGGGGGGTGGACTCAAACAGGAAGACACCTTGATCAAAAAATAGAACGCAACGGTTGGAAAGAGGAAAGTGGGGGTGGGTGGCATGACACCAAGCGTCCAACCCGACCAAGAACAATTCAATAGGAACAGTCAGTGGGCGAGGAAACAGGAAGTAAATGCTAACCCAAGGTCAACAAAAGTCACAGCTTACACCTCCAAGTGTAATGAAATCCTTCCGGGCAAAAAAAATGAAGTAGGCAACATTTATGGGATCTCATGTCCACATGGTTACATATTAACCGATTAAGTTCCCTCAAAATAGCCCCCGGCCAATGGCGAGCAATGGCAAAGGGAGGGCATGGGTCACCGTGTTCACACACACACACACACACACACCGTTTCGAATGGAAACTTATGTGTCCCGGTGTGGGTCAGAACACAATACACCTCGGACTGGGGTTGTTTGTTTTAGCATGCAGCGTGGGTCCCGGTATTATTTTGGGAAGGAGAGCCAAAAGACGTGCGAAAGAAAGCGAGAGCGCCAACGCCTACAACTCTGACTCTGAAAAAGGACATCAAATTGTTCTTTCGGGAATAATTTAGCCATCACTACAGAGTAGCTTAATACTTTGCGAAGACAGGTGTGTAATTGCCTGCTGCTTCCACAAGAGGGCGACATTTTTTTTCAAAATATTCGACAAGGCTTGGTTCCTTTGCCCCTAGATGCCAAAAAATGGCACCGAAGCACTATTTTTCTCTTCGCCAGTGCGCAAAACAGCTAATAAGTAAGTTTTGCAGTGAATCATGGCAACTATGACATCTCAGACACAAAATCGAGCCCTTGAAAGCAAAAGCTTGGTGGCGACAGAGTACCCCAAAGAGCTGTGAAGGTCAGCAAGAAAGATGACAAGCAAAAAGAGAAGCTGGGGAAGAAGGAAGACGAGCCCACAGCGTGCATCTTGACAATAAATCGGACTCTTTTGGCTCCGGTAGGAAGCATTATGAGGGGCAGGAGAGGGGAGGACATAGCCTGAAGTGCTCTCTCGCTTTCACATTGGTTGCCTTAAAAGATACAAAGTGAAGAAAATGGAAGAAAGGACGGACGGTCCATTATAGAACGCTACCGACATGCTCTAAGGTGAGACGCTACACTGGGTCCACGTCAACATGTCACAAAATGGCTGCCAGGCTTCAATTCACTTCGACATAGTTTGTGATGACGCCAAAGTTCTACTTTTAAGTCACCATGCGGAATACTTACGCAGAAAGTGTTTCTCCAGTAAGGCAATTTCCAAGTGTCCTTTCACTTCATTCAGTCGTTCCGATTCGGATCTCTGGAAGTCCTGGATGGCCACTGCCATGATGGGAGACCCTGAGCCAGCCTGTGCAAAAAACAAACAAAAAAAAAAACATCCATACATAATATTGAAAAATACATCCCCATCTTCAAATGTAAGGCTTCCATTACAAAACGTCTCTCAGGATGGCTTTAGTAGACGCACACCGCGCCGCGCGTGACTCACACTAGCGTTTCCTCTTTCCTGGTTCAGATCCAGCCGGGAGGAGAGAAAGAAGAGGATTCCCGTTTTTTTTTAGCAACAGGCGCGCAACACGAGCGATGAGGGAACGTGCAAGGCGGGGAAAGATGGATGCTCGCGCAAACGACCACTGCAGGGTGATGCGCCGCTCGGCTCCTTTAAGAGGAACACACACTCGCGCACTGCGGAAGCTTTACCCTCGCCCAAAACCAGCGCCAGACAGGCAGCGACACGCATTTGGGGAGGGACGCTAAATAAATAGGGGGGCAAAAAAAAAAAAGAAAAGAAAATCCCCATGCCTGAACGTGATGTATACGGATGAAAAAGCATCATTTAATGAGGTTGCTGTGGCGGCGGGGTATTAATAGCGATTGTAATTTCCTTTTTCAATCAATTGGCTGCTTCTGCCTCAGCGGAAGGGTTACGTTAGGTCGAACCTCGCCTCGCCTCGCCGTCTCCGAGGTGAATATTCTCGAGACTTGGCACAATGCTGAGCTGGGTTTTCTGAGAGTGAGTCATCGGCATGGTGACGTAAATGATGCGCTCCCTGATGGGCTGACACACTGGCGCGAGAAAAACCTCAAAATGCCATTATCGGGATTCCGTCATTGATATTGGAAAACAGATCATCTAAAAATGAGCGTCGTGTTTTAGAGGAGCACCTACGGGGTCTCGCGGAGGCTCGTCGTTGGCCGGGCGCTTGGGCGCCACCTCGTCGCTACATTCGTTGTCGGAGGCGGGCGGCGAGTCTCCCAGCTCGGGGAAGTCGTCCCGCGTCCTCGGGCCTCGGAAGCGGATCTTGTCCAGGCGCTTGAGCATGGTCAACACCGCGCACCTGGGCTTTAGCTTAACATGGCGGACGGCAACCCTGTTGGGGGAAGACGGAGCAGAGTCAGCTTCTTCAAGTCGGCCTGCACAGGATGTGTGTGTGTGTCTGTGTGTGTGTCGGAACCCGTGACAAGCGTATCCTTTTAACCCGCCTGACACGTCTGTGACCGCATCGCATCAGTTGGCCTCATTTCCGTGGCGGGAGTGATTGCAGACATAACGGCTGCGTTGTGCTATCATACTCTATTGACTGTTGACAAACTAGTTCAGCCTGTCCATTGGAAACAAGGATATATAATATAGGAAAAGCTGGGGCACTAAATTTGACCAGAGATAAGCCGTAGCATGTTCCACTCCAGTCCTGTAGGTGGCAGTAATGAAACAAGAGCTCCAAGCAGTGAAAAAAAAAATAATTTAGCAATGCTCAATTCTTTATTTGAAATTGCCTACGTTATTTTAGGAAATAAATCTCATTTTCAACAATTCTCATTTTCACTCCAACAACACCTAACTAACGGCAAAAAAAAAAAAAAGTGTGTCCATTATTCGGTCCCAATCTGATGGACGACAAGAATAGTCCCGCTCATTCACTCTTCTGCTGCAACCGCCTCTTGATATGACTCGAAGTGACGCTTATCAAACTTTCATGTCCTTATATAATACAGCGGCTCGGAGCAGAATAGAAATATAAACGCAGAGACTTGCCGATAAAACGCGTGTGCCCCGAGTGAACCGAGACGCACCTGAAAGCAAACAGAGTCTAGTCGAGCGTTTTCCTATGTGATAGTAGCAACCTGTTCAGTTTTTAGAATTCTATGAACAGTCCCCCACCCACACAGGGGCTGCTGTGACTGCAGTGGGCAGTTGTTTCCTGATGAAGACATCTGAAAACGGACAATTTGGAAATAACTTGTCGCCATTTTATTCATGATGTGCAGTACACAAATCAGGCTGTGTAATCTTCTTCCTGTAGTGGCCTTGCAGGTCACAGACGGTGCAGCAGCCAATCACAGCCGCTCGTGGATTACATGCTATAAAAAGGCACACAAGAACTAAACCTGCCCTATATTATAGTGTCAAAAATAGAATACGGCGTATTGTACTTTTTTTTAAAGAAATGGCGGGCCCTCTAATGGAATCCCTCCGGGGTGCTACATCAACATGGCTGAGCAACCACAAAGTGTGAAAAGGCAACACCGGGTCCGTGGGATTATTTTAGTCACTCAGCACGACATTTTGTTTTCATAAATGAATTAGTTCTGCCAACTCGAATGTTGCGATTACATCACCGAGGTTACGTAAACAGCGATGATCAATAGGTTGTGAACAGCTGGTCAATTTCTCAAGTGGAATTTATCAGACTGGACAACCCTAGTTGTGTTCAGATACATATTGCAATATACAACAAAATGTGAAGTATGGGTCATAATAGTGATTGAGAGTGAATCTGTTTTTCTTCCAATGTCAAGTGGGAGTACATTTTCTCGGAATGTGACAGGGAGGCGTCCTGTCATTTGAAGTATCCGAGCTTCCCACGTATATTATTAAGCACAACAACACTTTAGAACTATCTGCACTTTTATTTATTTATTTTAAGATACTGTAATTGTACGAATTCATATTGCAATTGCATATTTGTTTGTTTCTTTGTAATAATTTTGTATCAGTTTTTTGTTTGAAATATTTTGTTCTGTTTTTCATAATTTGCCAATTTTTCATTTGTTTTGATTCTGATTTAGTTTTCAAAATATTTTTCCCAGTTTATTGGAGGGGGATTATAACACCAAAAAAAAGTTATACTGTTTACCAAAAACAGTACCCTCCCCTCCAAGAAACATTAAAAAGAATATTTCATATAACATTGAATACATGTCATTAATTAACTAGGGCGTCTTGGAGGTGGACGATCATTGTTTTGCTGCTTTTGAACCACCACAGAAGGCCAAACTAGCATAAATTATGGTCGGTATGATTCTATTCCCGTAAACGTTTCATTTTTAGTGAACAATTTCAACAATTATAAATTACTTTATTTTAATCGCGCATTAAGACACAGAAATTTACCGTCATTTTGACAGGTTCCTTAAACGCACCATGGCACGCGCCACAGATTAATACCCCCCTAAGTGCGCATTTTCAAATAAAGTGTGAATTTAAAAAAAAAACACACATTTACTTACCCTGCGCGCAAATCGTAGCAAAGTTTCATGAACACTGAGATTGGCCTTCGTTTATCCGTCAGTACACCTGCTGCTCAGGACGTCCAAATCCACGCCAGTGTTGCAGTGAGAAAAAAAAATAGCTGCTCCCTTCACTCAATACATCACGATAACGTCAAAATGGAGCCTCTTCTCTTCTTTTGTGTGTCCTAGAAGATGGAGACAAACAAATAACGGCGGTGTCGTCCCTCCACCCGGGAGCGAGAACTGCACCGTTAGCCTTAGCCCGGGGCTTGTAGCGGAGACGCTACCTTCGCCTCTTGTTGCTTTCGCACTGGTGGCAGTGAGGGAAGGGCCGCGGAAGTGACGTCAGAGGGGTCTCTTAAAGGGGCCTAGGGAGGGAGGGAGGGATACCCCACATGAATTTGTCAAATAAACAAAAATTAAATTGATATTAGTCATAAATGCACTCAACTGGCGTTAAAAAAATCACTGATGTTTTTCAAAACTTGTCCCATTAAATCCAGGGTTTGTTATACTCATTAGATCAATGTTACATCACAATGGGACGGGAGATAAGATCGTTCGAACGTATGGCCGCGAGAGGGCAGCATCCCGCCTTAAAAGTGAAGTGTAATGTTTTGTTTTTCCACGAGATGGCAGCATTGTATTTCTAATTTTTAAAGCGTCGCTCTATTTAGTGCGGATACGACAAGATACCTGAAACTAATTAAGCAAATAAATGCACCAAGAACGAACATAAGATGCACTTATATTATTTTCCAAACTATGTGGAGATATCGGTCGCCTTGGCAACAAACGTCCAAATAGGCTTGCAACTTGAGCCGGCCTTCTAACCTTTCACATAATAAGCTTGGCAGTGCTTTGTGGCAGCAGACAACATGCGTGCATAAACAGTATCTAGTCAAATGTGGATTTTAGGCCAATTTATAAATACTACAGACCTCATTGATAACTCCATACTGCATCTCCCCTAATCTGCAGCGTGAACTCTTGAGAAAAATTCCACTCATTAACATGCTTGACAATATCTTAGGGCTTACCTCGGAAAGCCGGCGGGCCTCGAGTGAGTGCTCTGAGCTGTGGAAAAAAAATGCAAATAATGTCGAACAGCTTCATAACCTTGTAAGGTAACGTTCTTATCTGCACTGATATTATTCTTTCATTTCTAGAATGGCACACACACACACTCAAAGTACAAATTCAACATATTTAATTTGACCAATGTTTAACTCCAGTGTCATAGAACCATAAAAAATAAATATACATTATGTTACAAAATATTTCCAGTGTCCAAACATTACAAAAATTACGTATTAACAATATTGATCACACAGGCAGAACACGGGCGGAAACAAGACGAAGGCACCTTTGTGAGTGGTAAACATAACTTCAAAGTTTAGCTGCGAGGTGGATTCTGGCGTTTGAACTGGAGAATCCCGCTGAGAACGGGCAAAATCTTCACGACAAGTGTGAGAAACGGCTTTATAGTGCTTCAACATTTCCATCCTTCCATTAGTGCTCTCGTTCTTTCAACTTAAAATCCATTTGGAAGGCCTCGGCGTTCATCTCCTGATTGTTCGAGTCGGATAAAGAAAAGAAATACAGATGGATTCCCGCCATCGTTTCCCCAAACTTGAGAGCTTTTTCGTTTGAGTTCAAAAGTGAAACAAAAAGGAGCACTTGTTTAGTTGCCTTCCTTGAAATCCTATCGGACTAATGTACCAACGTGTTTCCTAAGAGTCACATTTGCAATACATTCCAAGGGGGGGACGTCTTCATCTTCTTCAGTCTCTTCTCCCCCTTTTAATCCTCTGATGCATTTGGCACTCAGGTTCCATCCTCTTTCTTCTCTTTTGTTCCCTTTATCATTCCTTCTTTCCTTCTACTGGCTAATACTGATCTCCGGAGAAAGGCCACAAGATGGCGGATGGACGCGGGTCTCCCTGGGTCCCATCTCCTCTTCTCATAATGGTGGGCTGGTCTGGATGTCCCTAACAGGTCAGATCGAAGTCTCGTTACTGCCACTGTTAACATGCGGGGATTTCAGGAAAGGTGGGGGGGGGGGTGCACAGGGGGTGCAGGGAAAACAAAACATGCGGGGTGAATGCAAAGGGGTGAAGGAAGTGGTTATGCGGGATGTTATGAAAATACGTTAGCATTGTAGCTTAGCGTTGAGAAAAGGCTGGGAAATAACTAGGCAGTGATTCTTTCGCATACCACTAGAGGGCACTACTCACTCTGAGTCTGTGCCGTTGCCGCCGTTGACCGCCCCCGACTTCAAGTGCATGGCCATCCCGCCGTTAGTGTCCCGATAAACGCCCGCCGGCGACGAGCTGATGGCGATCTGCGGCCGCGGCGGCACGGCCGGTTTGACCAGTGAGCCGTTGTTGCCGGGGCGACCGCCGTCGCTGGAGGCCAGCGAGGCCCGGCGGGACGACGGCGCCATGATGTTGACTGACGTTGGAGACGGGGAGGCGGCCATGTTGTAGTTCGGTGGCGGCGAGGTGATGGTGGGCGAGTTGTAGTCGCTTAGCTTCTCCCGGAGACGGTTCTTCATGTTCTTGTCGGTCAGCGGGGGCGGGTAGCTGATCTTGTTCTTCAGGATCCCTGACAGAAACAGAAAGTTGTCCTTTTTAGTTCTTCACTTAGGACACAAGGTTAGAAAAAAAAAATCTCAGACCTTTTCTCTGTTCTGGCTGGTGGTTGCTGTTTGCTTGACCGGTCGGCGTCACGACCTCCTTGACGGGCGCCTGCTTGTCTCGGTCTTGAAGCGTCTCCAGCCTGTCCCGCTCTCCAATGTGGTTGATCTTGGTCTCCGGGTGCAGCTCCACGTTCACCTTGGTCTCCACACGCAGCCTCTCCGGAGCGCCAGGTTCCTCGCTGTCGCTGGCCGTGGTAGCGTCCGTCGGCCAGTACGGCGTCACGTGATTGGACACCGAGTCCACTTCAAAATTTAGGAGAACATATACTGCTTGTTAAATAGGGCTGTTTAAAAGATAATCCGAAATACTTTGTCCTGCATGAAAACACACCTCTACCTTTCGGTGTGCTATGAACCGGCTGCCTCTCGTTGTTCCACTTGGGCTTGACGTCGATGTCGTCGTCCTCGCTGTCCGACGAGTGAGACGAAGCGTAGGAGGAGCTGTTCTCCTCCAATGACAGCTCGCTGTCCGAGTCGGAGTCTGAGGCCAGGAAGGACGGGCGGTCAGATGAAACTTTCCCCTTGAATCTTTTCCAATCCCGTGACACTCACCATCTGCCTTGGAGCCACTTCTTCGGAAGAGAGGTCCATCAAGATCCGTGTGTCCTTTGGCCGTTCCGGATGACACGCTGGGCTTCTGGCCCGACTCCTCCCTGCTTGGACCCAAAAGAGACGAAAAAGGATTTTCTTAAGATTGATGTCAGTTTTTGCATTCCATCCTCTCCACCTGAATCTGGCTGGAGGACAAATACGTTCCTGGCGAGCCAACAGCCACGGACAACTATGCATGCGTGTGTCAGTCATAAATTCCCTTCTCTGCAGGTATGCTCCAATCTTATGCCTACATCGACCCCACTTGCTCGCCTCCGGTACCAGGCGGCACGCCACGTCCACCCAGCCCATCCGTTAACCTCGGGGTCAGCTCATATGACAGATTTATGAGCACAGCCATAATCTAATACCTGTTAAACCCCCCCAGTAAGGAATCCGAAGCTACTGAACGAGTGTCCTGACTCACTTTGATCTGATCGGCACAAAAAAGTGAGTTTGTGGTGTGTTAGTGATTGTGAGCCACACATGCGTAAGTAGAAGCGGCCATGCGGTCAGTGGGCGTGCTGTACCTCCTGAGTGCGTAAGCCAGGTAGCTGCTGCGGCTCTTTCCTGACCTGAGCGTGCTGTCCAGTGAAACGTTGGACTCGCCCACGGCCATGAGCCCGTCGTCCGTGTTGTTGCAGTTGAGGGAGCGCTGCGAATCACCGTGACTAGTTAGCAAAAAAAAAGCGTCAACAAAAGAGTCTAGAATGCGAGCGGTCCCTCACTGTGAGCAAGGATGCCCGTGTGGTGCCCGTCTCATCCGGGAGGCTTTTCTTCCCTGTGAAGATGTTCTTGAGATGCTTTCTCACATCTTTGTTGAAGATGATGTGGAAGAAGAAAATGAAGATGCCCTGGAAATAGAAGGGAATGAGTGAGGTGGTCCCCGAAAAACAACAAAGCCAGAAAACAGAAAATTAAAACAGCAGGGGACTCAAGATTGAACCCTGCGGAACACCATATTGAGATAATACACTATTTGGGATACAGTTACAGCAGGAACTCACCTGCAGACAACTGAAACCGGCAAACAGATAGTGGAAGGTAAGCACGTCGCTGTTGACTGCCATCAGGCCGAGCAGCCAGGTGGCGCTGATGAGTAGCAGCAGTAGGAAGGCCATGCGTAGTGCTGGGCTGAAGAAGGATTCGCATAAAAAGTCATTATTTTTAATCAGCAACTTTAAGGCCATATTGAAATATCAGAACTTACATAGCGCCTGACTTTTCAACCGCCTTCTGCCTGCGACCACAGGAAGCCTTGGCAGCCAAAATAAAGATCACAATGTTCACCTATGGATTAAAAAAAACCCAACATAAGCAATTCTGTGCTGATGCTTTGCCACCGCATTGACTATTTGAGGGCAAAAACACACCAAGACCACGACAAATATGGGTCCCGCGAAGCTCCAAATGAGCGTGTCGTGCACAGACAGCCAACAAAAATCAGGGTTTCCGTAACCTTGAGGGTCCAAGCCGACAGCCAAACCTAAAACACGAAAAAAACGATGTCAATACACGAAGACTCCCGGTTGCTCGTTCGAGACAAAATTTTACCGGTGATGATTGCCGGGATGCCCCAGCCCATGGCGTAGTAGAACCTCATGTGACCGTGGTTGATATTGCGCAACTCGGTCAGCATGCGGTAGATGTGCAGCCCTTCCACAAACATCCACGCAAAGGTGCACATGTAGAAATAGTGCAGGAGGATGGCTATGACTGTACAAACAAACTGCAAAAGAAAGAATTCAAACACACTTAGTCAAGCTCTGGACGCATCTGAAAAGTGCCAACAATGACCCATTATCCCCTCTGGAGGTCTTATCTCCATTAGGGTGGACTAAAAGCACTTTTAAATCCTACTCTAATGCCTCCCCAAGACTAAGTGTCCAACCTGAGAGAAAAAAAAAAAACCACCACCACACATGGGAGAGATTTATCAGGTTGAATTAGAATGCTTGCCTCAGGGTCTACCGCCGTGGCCTCCTTTAAGAGACAGGTACCAGTCGCGGCATGTCTCCAGGGAAGTGTGTGTGCGTGTGTGTGGAGACTTCAAAAGTATTCCGACATCTTATGATCCAACAGTGTGTGTGTGTGTGCACGGTGCCTACTGTAAACGTTCCAAGACATTATTTTACTTGAGACCGTTGTTTTTATTCAAAAATGATTTATATGATATCTATATTATATATATCACTACATTGGGGCCGGGGGGCGTCTCTACCCTCCTTTTTAGAAATATATTTTTTTCTTCTCACCGGATTGTCCGTCTGATTGATGCCGAGCAGGAAGACGAGCTCGGAAAAGAAGAGCGCCGCCACCAGGTTCCTGTGAATGACGTGCAGGTTGGAGCGCAGTCGGCGGAGCAGGCACAGCAGGATCAAGGTGAGCAGGAGCAGGAACAGGGAGACGGACACTGTGGCGTAGGTGACGATTTTCAGGGGAAGAACATCGCCGTGCTGTGAGAAGAGCCGAGAGACGTGAGAAAAGCTCGCCGGAATATTCCATTGAAATGAAAACGTGACCTCGGTCGCTACCTCTCGTTTAGACACGTCCATGAGCACGGCAAAGCTGGTCATGTGGTTACATTGACAGCTAATGTGGCTGTTGTTCCTCTCAAGCACCTCGCAACCTTTGGAGGACCAACCACCCGTCCCTCCGATCCTAAACGCACACACACGTGTTAACACGACATACCAACGTGGGATTTTCTGTGTCCAACGCACGCGATGGAGTGGTTCCAGAAGACGCAAACGGGCTTGGTCCTCTCCTCTGTCTCCAGAAGCGAGTACTCCAGAGTGATGGGAGGGTCCAGGACCATCGGGAGAGGGGGACCCTCGCTGTGGACCGTGGCGCTTACAATCGCTGTGTTGATCACCGGGCGGTTCGGGACTCTGAGAAAAAAAAAAAATAATCCAAAATCATTCTGATCTATACACGGTGAGAAGATGCCAATTCTGTCTACCTTAGACTTCTGCGATCCGGGTCAAATCTTTCCGGAAGCAGCTTCCCCAGGGATTTGTACACTATCACTACGGCAACCGGGAGATGGACAGCAGATTCCAGATGACGGCGGCTCCTGTCATATGAAGTGTGGCCCTCCACGAGGGGCGTCCCGGTCTGGGCTGCCGGCGCGGTAGTAGGTTCCGCTAATCGAGGTGAAGAAGCGACGTAAGCACTACAGACTAATCGAGGTGAGTGTTTTTCGTACCTTTGTGTCGCTGACCAAGTAGATTGAAGTGAGGGAAGTGAACAGAGGATTCAAGCTCTTCTGAATATTCTTCATCGATGTCATGGAAGTGGGGGAATGTTGCCTTCTGGGGGTCCGACACGTCCAGGTAGTCCACGGAAAATACTGCAAGGAAAGAAAATGGAAGCGTGGACAGAAGTTGATGAGGCCATCATGTCATATTATTAAAAATGAAAATAAATAAAAAAAATAAAAAATAAATGAAAATAAAAATAAAAAATAAATGAAAATAAAATAATTCAAAAATAAATAAATACATAAATAGATAATAATTAATTTGTAATATTACTCACTCATGTTTTCCGTGACAATGGTGAAGGGTTTTAGGTAGGTTTTCCTCACGTTCCGTGCAAGAGTGTTTGCATAATCCTCAAAATTCCGAAGTAGGTGGGCAGTGCCGCCGTCTGTCTTCTGGATTTGCTCCCAGTGGGCTTTCGTGTCCGGGTCCAGGATGGCACTTCCGGCTCGGATCAAATTCTAGTTAAGGGTCAATTATAAAAACAGGAAACCATCACACAAAAAAAATAATTGTAATTATTTTTTTTACAATCGTCTCCCTTACCTCATTGAATTCGGCGTCCTTGGAGGCTGTGAGGTCGAATCCCGCCTGGCGGCTCTCGAATCGCAGAACGTGATTCAGCAACTGGGCGGCCGTCTTCACGTCATTTCCATAGTAGCTCCTAGCGTCGTTGGTGGCGCCGTGGAGCAAGCGCACGATACTCTTGGAGCGCTCGCCGTCCATCCTGGAGGTGTTTCGACGTAACTCTTCATTCTGAACAAAAAGCAGGCCCTTTTTAAATAACAGTAAGTGGAGTTGGATATTGCTTCGGGTAATTAATTCTACATTTTGCCAAGTAATCACCAGTTTTGTGAGCTGAGCGAAAGAAGCGGCAGTGCAGTTGAACAGCTCGGGCGACAACCAGCCTTTTTCGTCGCTACAGTGGCGAATGGCCGTGCCTAAAACACAAAGGATTTAATAAGCACATTAAATTCCATGCCAAAAAAAGGAGCTTTAAGTGTCCTTGTTTTCATTCAAGGCTGAATGTCAGGGAACAAAGTCAGCAAAACGGTCCAACGACTCTGCAGTGACAACAAAGATGTTGTCATGGCGACGCAGCCAACGCGCTCACCTCAGTTGTCCCTAAGGCAACTCGACTCACTCACCGATAGAACCTTTGGGACAGTTCATGGCAGCCGGGCGTCCAAATTTGGTCTTGGGCCACCAAATGCCGGAGTCAAACGCTTTTGGGCAGCCTTCGTACACCACTGTGGGAGGAAGACTCTAGTCAGTACTTGCTGAGGATGTGACACCAGGACAAAAAATGTCCCAAATTCAAAGTCCCCGCACGTTCGCTAAGGTCAAACACTGAGCGCCAGTGGCATTCTTCTCCTGTCTTCCATTCAGCCCTACAGTATTGTACCCACTGCCAAGAAAGCCCAAACGGCAAGCTCGCCTCTTCTGCTTGACTGGCCGGCGACAAAGGCAGAAAGCGAGCTCAACTGCGGGATCGGCAGATGTGAGCGAAACCATTTGTGTTTTTGTTTTGACACCGGCCATTAACCCTAACCGTCTACGCCGGCAATATGAATGTTGTATACCTTCGCATCCGTTGGGTGTGACTTCGGCAAAGGGGTTATCGCAACGGTTGCACTGGCGGCCGATGACGCCGCCCTTGCAGGGACACTGGCCCGTGAGCGGGTCGCAAGTTCGAAACTCAGAGCCGACAGAGAAGCAGTCGCACGGGTAGCAGGTGTCTTCTCCTTCCGGTCGGAAGTGGTTCTCCTGCGGCGGCAAATGTTGACACACAATCAAAAATAATGAAATAAAAATCATCAAAAATCATCAAAAAATAATAATTTCCTGCCCGGTGATCATACCTTACAGCGACACTCTCCCGTCGTCTTGTTACAGTCGTTATGAAATCCCCGGCTGATGTCGCAACCGCAGGGGCCGCACACGGGACTGCCCCACCAACCTTGAGGACACGATTTCTCCACTCTGGTTTCACAGAAATCGTTGCTGTCACGCCATCGCATCAGGTTGACCTATCTTGCGTACGGACTTACTTGTTTTCGCAGTACTGCCCGTAGTAGTTGTGACCACACTCGCAAGTATAACCATGAGAGGAACTGGGCTTGCGAGCGCAGGTGGAAACATGCTCGCACGGGTTGAGCTGACAGGCGTCCACGCACTCGTTTCCAAAATAGCCTTCAAGACAAAGCGCAGATAAGTCGGGATATTTTGATTTGGTGGGGGTGCTAAGAGGTGTACCTGGGTCGCACACACACGTGTGCGTACTCCAGTCGTCGCTGCAGTGGCTGTTCTCGGGGCAGATGTTGGCGTCGCACGGGTCGGCCAGGTCGCAGCCTTCCTCCACGCGGATCTTCAAGCCGCGAGACATGATCACGTTGGCCACGTTGGTGGCCGTCTCGCCCATGCGGACGCCCTAATACAACAAAGCGTTATCATCCAACGTCGAGTTAGAAATCCAAGTTCACTCACCTGTATGCAGCCTACAAATCCTTCCCTGACGTGGTTGCCCTCTCCAGGCAAACCTCCGACATGAAGAGTTTGAAGCTTCAAACCCGGCAGGTCGTTCCCGATCACCACTGACTTCTGCTTAGGAAAAGCACAATTAAAATCCGCACACACATTTAAAACCGAATCGGCCCAAATGCTACCTTGTACATTCCGTGGTCCAAAGAAACAGCCGCCACGTATCGGAGCGCCTTGCCATCCTTCACGCTTCTAAGCTCCACCAGTAGGTGGTGCCACTCCCCGTCGTTGACCCGAACTTGCGGAAAGCTCAGCGACGCCACTATCTGTTCCATGAGCAGCACTTCCATTCTCACCTGTTGCTCGCTCACCTGTCCCAAGAAAAAGGATTAAAAAAAAACAAAAAGGAACCCGGGAATTACGGTTTCAGGATCGCCCACCATGAGGCTGATAGTGGAAGAGGTGCCGGCGTTGGCTTGCATCAAGGTCCCGGCCGGTTGCCGCGTCCGGAACATGAGGCCCATGTACCAGGGGATCGCGATGGTGATGTCCGGCTCGCTCCAGGACACCAACGCCTTGCCGTCAAAGAACTGAGGTGACGGCATCACTGTTGGCAGTAATAGAAAAATAAGCAATCGCAAAAAATCGCAAAAATGATAAAACATTTCTGAACCTTGTTCGCAGTTCCTTCCGCCGTAGCCGGTGGGACAGTCACAGCTGTACGTGTTCCACTTGCTGACACACACCCCTCCGTTTATACACACACCAGGTGTGCAGAAGTTTCTCTTTGCAGGGCAACCTAATCGAAAAATTATCACCACAAAGGTTAAAAAGCTTTCAAGCGAATGTAATTCCACCACGTTAAATGTGACCGACCTGCTGTGGTGCCGTTGTTGGCGATGTAGCTCGCCATGTCTACGGCCCTGTTATCGATGCTCAGGTTCCTCATGCAGCCCACAAAATCCCGATTTCGCACTGGGAAGTCCTCGGGTAAATTGGGGACGCCCCCGAGTAACAGCGGCCCTGTCAAGTCCAGCGATCTGTAAAAAATAAAATAAAATAAAATAAAAAATAAATAAATAAATAAATAAATAAATGAACAAATAAATGAGAAACCGCCAGTTGTGTTTTCTTCCCACGAAAAAAAAAAAAGGCAAGTGAGGTAAAGGTCTTAAACTTGTCACAAGGCTAAGCTGCTAGCATCACAGCAGCAAGAGTCAGATTGAGCATTGTAGGTCAAGTAAGACGGATAGGCCGCTTACTAAACATCAAACGCCGACGGCTTAACGGAGATTTTATGTGATACAATAACCAACAAAGAAAGCTTTAACCTCTGAATGCTCAGATGTTTGCATAAACGGTGCATTCTCAGGTCAAGATTGGCTCAGGCAGGATGTATCATGTGTGAGGAAGTAATCAAGTATTTATTTAAGTACATTCAGGTCTTTGTGTGTGTTGTGTATTTACTTTTTCTGTCCGGTTTGCGTTCCTTGAGCGGCGCACGAGTAGTTCCCAATCTGTTTCCCGAATCGGATCGCCATGGAGATGTCGCAGTCGTCAACGGCCACCACTGCCACTTTCTCTCCGGATGGTCCGTGGGGGATCCCCAGGCGCCCGATGTTGGGCTGAAATAAATTGGATTTTTTTTTCTCAAAATAAAATTGATTTCATGAAGTCTTCAACAGCTTCATTTTAACCTGTCGCCCAATCCTTCTTCTCTTTGACCGAAAAAAAGGCCCATTGTTACTCGCTCACACCTACAAGTTACAAACTAGGCTAATACCTCCAGCGGGACTCGGCTAATGTTGATCTGCAAAAAATGTGAATCAGCTTAGAAAACAAGGCTTCCAATCTATTTGTTTGTATTATTATTTCTTTTAAATATCAAACATGAGTTTATGAACAACTCTGGTCTTGGGAGTTTAATGTTTCCACTAATTAATGTGCAGGATTTGCTGAATTGCAAGAATACAGTCGCTATTTTTTGTTTATATGACAAGTGGCGCTCTAAAAAAGAAAAAAAAGTCAGCAGTCCTCTACATACATGGGATTAGAGTAATGAGATACAGGCGGGGCTGTAAACAAAAGAGACGGGTGAAAGAAAAAAAAAAAGGCAAATATAGAAAAGGCCAAAGCGGGCAAGTCTGGAAATGAGAGCCTGAAAGACAAAAGTTACCAACTCCCCAGGGTGTTTTTTTTCCCTCCCATATACTTTTCCACAAAGATAACAGGAAATGACACACTTTGTGCCGCCAGGAGCAAATAAACCAATCAAAAATCAGACAATTGAGGGGAAAGTGTGGTGAAGTTGAGGAGAAAAAAAAAATACAAGGGTTGTGCGGCCACCTGCAGAGAAACATGTCATGTCAGCGATTAGGATCTCAGCATCCCTCTTGAGCTCAGTCAAGCGAGAAGCAGATGAGATGAAGATGACAAAAGCAGTAGGAAGGAGGGGCAGGCGCACCGTAACCATGAGCAGGACTGGGGCAAATCAAATGCCCCCCCCCTCCCTCCCATGAGACTATTGACCCGACAGCCAAATGCAGGCGGTTGAAGATTCTCTCTCTTCAAGGTGTCATCTCCAGGGGCGATAGGCTTGCCGCAGCTATGACGACGCACTTGAACCCCCGCGGCGAGCCACAATAGACCAGCTTGGGTAGGGGAGGGGTAGGGAGGGGGGGGGGGGAGGACGCTACACGCCAAAATGATATCACAACATACTGCGGCCAAACCACAGCTACAGCTGCATCTTTGACACCATCAGCTTCCTGTCAACATGATGAACCTGCCAAGTCGCCTGAGGCCAGGATTTATAATAATAAAAAAAAAAAAAAGGAAGAACACAGATTGGGTTTCATGCAAAAACACTTCCACGGGCTTGTCAAAGAAGCATCAAAATGAGAGACTAAGAAGCTGGGAAAATGCGTGAAGACGAATAGAAGGAAGGAATTGCTTTGCACAAATGTGTGTGTTGAGCCAACGAGTGTGTTTACGTCCGAGGAAGGAAGCGAGCCGGCCGTGCAGCAGACGACCACCCGCTCCCGTCTGATAATAAAGGAAGAGTTTTATTTGATTTGGAGCAACCGAAGGAAAAGCCATTGTTTGGTGGGCTCTTGGAAGATTTTACACAGAGACAACCTGATAAGGATTTGTCGTCTCGACACACAGGTTAGCGTGTCAGACCTTCGGCAACAGGCTCATGTCCGCATTACCTCACCTGCCCCGTGGCTGTGTAAACCTAGAAGTGTGAATAATTCATACGCACAAAGGGCTACAATGTCCTACGTTCAAGACTATACGTTACTTGCTCGAGCTTCTACCCATCAGCGTAACAGATGGATGGCGGCCATTGTCGGCGGGAAGCTTTCAAAGTCGCGAAAGAAATGTTCGGACGGTGCAAAACAAAAGGTAGAGGTAATCGTATCCTCTTTGGAACGGCTAAATAAAAGTCATGGTATGATTTTACAAACTATGTGTCCAGTGATAGGCAAGTTCAAAAGATAGCAAGCTAGCTAGCTAACACGAAAACTTACAACTAATTAAACTCCAATTGTGAATTACTTTGGCAAGCGACAATGACTTTTAATCTAGCGACAGGCTATCTGAAAAGTTTTAAGACACTGTAAACTGTAAGATAACACCATATTCCCAATCTCTGTTTATGTTTGACTGCCATAAATGTATCCTTGATGGCGCTTTTGTCAGAGATAGGAAATATCATTGGGATGATCAAAAAACAGATAAGCGTCACTACAAGGTGAAACACCGATTTGAAAGCCAAGCAGCATTCCGAGAAAAGTCCACAAGCAACTTCCAAACCAGAAAACCACTAAACTACAACATCCTCTACGACATGCGAGTCACCAGGAGGGGGGGGGGGGGGTGAAAAAAAAGCACCAGGTCAAGAGGTCAATGGTTACCTCCTTCTGCGTAAGCTCCAGCCAGGCAGTATAGAGCGGGAGCCGCAGAAGCCCGCTGGAGTCCACCAGACTCCCCCCGTCCTAGCGCAAGAGAGAGACACCACATTAGATAGACGTGTGTTTATCTCTGACGACCCTCCTTCGAAAAAACAAAACTACCTCAGCTCTCTTCAAAGCCACAACTTGATGTCATCGTCTCTCCTCTTAACATACTTGTATTTATGTGGAGCTTATAAAGTCGTCACTGGGATGCAGTTAAACCACCAAATAAGGATCATTCTTTTCCTTGTGCTCTGTTTTATTACCCGGGAAACGGCAACTTTTCAACGTGACAACACCGCAAAGGAGGCCACTACCAATAAAGCACATACCGACGGTATACGGCTATAGCTAGCTTAAGTATGTTACGCCGTATTGTGAAGTCACTTCACATGTACAGTATGTTTCGGATGATTAAACGCCTGCCTGAAGCCACACGCAAGTGAGAGAGCGAGAAGCCAGCAAAAAGAAGAAGCAGAAACTTTTGGTTTGGTTGGTGATAAGACTCGGCTCAGCCCGTCTGGGAATGTTGTCGGCGTACTGTATATAGCAATGGGGTTGGGGGGGGGGGGGGGGGTAAAATTTGGACACTCCAGCTCTCCAACTGCTTGGGATGGCAACAACAATGGCAAAATCCTGGTCTGTTTCCACGGCGACCCCTCCTCCCTTAAACGTTTGACCTATTGTTTTTTTGAGTCGAGGCACCCCGGGGTTTTCTGAAGAGTGGCTCTAATAAAAAATTGAAAAAGGAGGGGAGGGCGGTCGCGCAATCTTTAACCGTCTCATCATCTGACCCACTAAATTACCTTCTGTGCGTGCGAGGGCGCTTTGTGCATCAATATAGGGGTCGTTAACACATGAGGGGACTCGTGGGACAATAACAAGCCTCTATTCAAACCTAGCGAGCGCTTTTGAGATTTCCATAATTATGATTAAGTATAAATTAGTTTCTTCATACAGTGTGTCCAATCAGTTTTTGGGTCAACCCTAACCCTAACCCTAACCCATTTGAAAGCCTTTAAGGCTCCCAGCATCGGATCAAAGTCAGCGTTATCTGCGTAGGGGGGGGGGGGGGGGAAAGCTTGGCTTACATGAATCTGGCTTACATCATCTTCAGAAGTCGCCTTTAGGGCTTGGCAAGACGATATAAAAATTCTGCGTATCTTTTCATCAACACTATTGTGAGCCTTCTGCTGTATACGTTTACAAAAAAAAGCCCTCCAGGAAGCGATTGCTTCTGATCGTGAAGAAAAAGATGGTCGGCCTCTGGGCGAACGTCGGTCGCTTTGTAAATCACTACGTGACATTGTTACGGATCCACCCGTTGGTACATGTGATTATATACTCTGGAAGAAGAAAAGGAGCAAAATAACAAAGCGAGGAAGATGAGGGGAAAAAGGAAAGCCACGTCGAACGGGGGCGGCAACTTTGTTGTTTCCAAAGCTGTAAAAGTGACTGTCATTCCACAAGTCCTGACAATGAGCACTAAAGTGACCCCGCAGCTAACACGGGATCGTCGTGTTCGCCAGCTATTCGTCACGTGTGATGAATGCCGGCCTGTCATGACCGGTGAAAGCTCCCCTGGTTTGCGACGGGTGTTCGTACTTGAGACAAAGCATCGGTGAAATGTGAAACCATGGTCAAAAAAAGTTAAAAGAAGCTAAAAAAAAAAAAATTCACTCAAAGACGCTGGCGAATGTGATTAACTCCCCGCCGCAACAATGAGGCACTCTAAAGTGGCCATGTTGGCTTTCTTGTAGAATTATTATTATTATTATTTTTGTGAGTAGCATATATTGAACTCCGAGTTACCTCTCATTCCAAGCTTACTTATTTGAACAATAGCTGCGGGCTCTGGAAATTTGTTGGGAAAATAACACCTGACTTGACGGAGAAGCTCTTCCGATATATTATTACACCGCAAAGTAGATACATGACAGCACTTGATTAAAAAAAAAAAAAAATGGCAAGAGGACCCCCGTGAGAAGAAAACTGAACGAGTAGATCCACACTGGCAGCTCCGTACCTTGTTGTAATAATGGAGCTGCACCGAGTGCCATTGACCATCACTGACGCCGCCTGGGATGAAGGGGGACACGGTGGTCTTGGTCTCACCTGGAAATAGAAACAATACAAGGTGAAGCAAACAAAATTTGAAATAGTGGCGCCCCAACTTGACGCCAAATCACTAGTTGGGAATGGGCGGTATTTGTCTGCGCTGTCAGCGTCTCTGACTTAAACAGGGGGCAAGGCACAAGGACTGATAAATTACTTTGTTTGTCAAAGGCAGGAGCGGCCCCGGGCAAGAATCCACAACCCTGACAAGAGTGTTATTTCGTGTGTGCGCGTGTGTGTGGTTTCAGAAAGCAAGCGGCCATTTGTCAACAGTAAAATCAACAACTAAATATCGGCATTCCACAATATGGCTCACTCAGGTTTAATCCTGAACCCCCCCCCAAAAACATGTAAACAAAACGAGCATAGTTACAATAAATTTTTGTAATTAAGAAAGAAAAAAAAACTACGTTTTAAATGGAATTTGGGAATTATATTTCATAATTGGGATGTTACCTAAAATATACAATATTTTGAATCGTATCAGGTTAAATGCGGCCTAACCTCCAGAGAAGGTGAGTTGAATCTGCTCGTCGATGATTTCCAAAGCGATGAAGTCGTGTTTCTCATTGAATCGGCCGTTGTAGAGGAGCATCGCGTTTCGTTCTCGTGTTGCAAACCTGGATAAAAACCACACCAACATTTTTTATTTTGCTTTAAAAAATATATATAAAAATCACAGCACAAAAATGTCGGTGGGCGGGGCATGAACGACGCAAAAACTACAATTTAGCTGACTAACACTAGCACTGTAATCTGTCCCAATACTTTTGTCTCTGTGCATCTTAATGATGGAATGTCTCTTTGAAGAAAAGTCATTAAGCGAAAGCAGGAAATGTGTAGCGTATGGGCTTTGGACAGGAAAGCTGCCCCCTCCCCCTACTGTTCATTACATGTGCCCGTAAGATAAAAAAGAAAAACGTCCAACGAGCAAAGTTCACGTGCGAGCCGTTTGGGAATGCAAGGTGAGGGCAGAGGAGTCAGCCGGCAGATGCCAGCGAGCCAGGAAGTCGGCAGGGCTGCAACCAGACGCTGATAAGGGAAACCCATCACAAAGACTTTCCTGTTTTGAGGGCAGCGCAAGTTTTTTTTTTTGTTTCTCACCGTCACACCACTGATCGACTCCCATTATTATTGCTCCAACTTTCCTACCTTTGTACAGGAAGCAAAACAACCAAGAATGTTCTATTATGATATCAACAGAGTATAACCAACCCCTTGTCTCTTATTTTTGTTTTGTTTCCATCAATATGGTTAATAATGTACAATAAACGGAAAAACATTGAAACCAGCTTGATCAAAACGACAAGCAACTCACATGAGCGAGACGGTAAAATGAAACCTTTGCCGCAGACCCCTGAAGGTGACGAAGGACAGTCCGGGGAAACTGCGCGTGGTCATCTCACAGTACGGTTTCTCGTACTCGCCGGGCAGACACCGGCACGTGAACCCGCCGGCTAGTCTGTTGACACATTGGCCGCCGTTCTTGCACACGCCTGGGACGCAGCTATCCGACGAGGCGTTCACTTCACAGTGATCGCCTATGAAAAGAGAAACGAGAATTAGTCGAAGGTCGTTTTGCAACGAGATAGTTGGGCCGAGACATTCTGAGACATTTTTGTCACACAGTCCAGACAAGATCAGGACCCCCAAACCTTCTGCAAGAGCCTGGAACCAGGTAATGGCCCTTCTCTCTACGGTATAATCCCATTTTCCATGAGGTAAATTATAAGGATCTGTTTCCCTGTTATGCGGAAACCCGAGAAGAACGCTGTCATCGAGCCAATTATGGGACAGTGATGGTTCCAAGTGTTGAACTGTGACCTCCAAAAGAGGAACCGTCACTTGGTTTTTGGTACGCAAAACATGCTTGGGGGTATGAGCGGGGACAGGGGGGGCAGTGACAGGTATAATGGGATAATTAGATCAGATAAGATGGAGGAAGAGAAGGAAGGACAGGTCGATGAAGGCTGTCTCTATTAGAGAGAGATACGGGAGAAGAGACTGGCGGGTATCAGGTGAACACGGGGAAATATTCCAGAAAAGTCCAGAAGAGTCTCTCACCGGTGAAGTCTTCCCGGCATTCGCAGGTGTAGCCGCCCTCGCGGCTTCGACACCGGCCGTTGTTCTTGCATGGCCCCGAGTAGCAAAGGTCGATCTCCGTCTCGCAGTAGTTGCCCGTGAAGCCGACGGGGCAACGGCAACGTAGCCCGTTGATGGGGTGGATGGGTCGGAACAAAACTGTGTTGGAGGCGATGAAGGGCGGCGAGCTGTCGAACTTGAGCACCGACACGCATTTCATGTAGTTCTCGCAGGGCTCCCGCAGACAAATATTGTCGTCGAACGGCAAAACCTACAAAGGGACGGAAATTTTTGACTGGACTCTCAAATATGTACAAACATCCAAATGGAAAATTACCTCCTGAGATGATATGAGCCTGAGCAGAGTTCTGTTCAGGTAAATCTGCTCTTGCAGTTCCTCCGAAGGAAAGAAGGTCCCCTTGCCGGGGCTTCCGCCGGGTTGCATAGCCGAGAAGGTGACGTTGAGGATGGAGCCCTGCACGTCCGTGTCGTTCTGGATGTTGAACACGAAGACGGCGTCGGGCCTGGTGGAGAGCACCGCCGCCACGCCGTCCACGAAGAGACCGAGCAGGGGCGACAGGAAACGCTCCTGGGACATGTTCTCCAAGCGCACCGTGATGCTATTGGTCAACATATCGTCGGTGATGATGGTGACGCGGAGAGTGCAGAGGGCCGAGATGGTGTGGAGACCATCTGGAAAGAAACCGTGACGCTAAATAAAATAGATCTCATTGCCCGCTGGGGAAAAAAAAATCTCTGGACTGAAGGCACAAGGTGTCACAATACAAAACAAAGCAATCAGCACAAAACTGCACTTGTGTCTTTCATGTCCAGGTGTGTCAGCGTATTTTCTTACATCTATCACATTACATTTGTGATGTTCCCGTCTCCAGAACAATACTTTCCACATCAGCTTTATGTACTATGTAATAGCTATGTCATGTAATTTGATCTCGTGCATCTGGCCGCATACCAATTACTGAATGTTGGAGGGTTACCAAAAGGCCTCGGTGACAAAAAATGGACAACAGGTGGCGGGGGCGGCATGAAATGGATCAGATTGTTGAGGCAATGCAATGAGGGGACGATTGCGGTTATGTCCACACTCTGTTGTGGGGGAACAAAAATTGTCCACACCGTAAGGTATTTGGAAGCTGATAAGTGCATGCCGGGGCAACAGGTGGCGCTATGATCAGTGTTTGATGAGGCGCCTTGACACTCTTAGGGTCAAAAAGTATTTTTTTTCCTATTTGGCCTACAACAGTAATTGAAGTTTACAAAGGTTAAGGATATAAACAAAAACAAGCAACAACCCATTGAAGCTAATTAACATTAAGTAGATGGATCTTCTCTCATTCCGGGGGGCCACCTGTGTTATTTATAGAGCCCACCAGCTGCTGACATAGCATAACACACACATGCAGAAGGGATGGGCTGAACCATGGAACGCACGGGTGGAAAAATATAAAGGTCACTTTTGAAGCATTTAAATATAAGAGCGGCCCGACGTATAGCGCTCTCCATATGATGTCATTGGTGACCACACACACATTGAATGCCATGAGGACAGACTTCTGTAGCAACTGTCTGTGAGTGACAAGTACAAACACACTCCACGTGTGCACGCATCCATTTTCTATACATAATGCATTCCCTGCATGGTTGTCTTTGACACACATAAATCTTTACAATTAACCCCGTTGGGATATGGTATTTTCCACGCCCGACCACCACAGGTGAAAATCCGTGACATACTTTAAATGTTCCCGTTTAACACGTCAAATGAATGTATGTGTATATATTTATTTATATCATACAAATATATATTGATGTATATATTTTTAAATGTAAATTTTGATCAATTGAATTTCATGCTTCCTCCACACACACAACACTGGTGGTCACAAGGGTTGTTTGACTATTAGCACACACACATACGATTATTGTTGACATTTATCACCCCGAAAGACAATAGTAGATGCGAGGCAAAAAATGTTAAACCCACAAGAGAGGTCCTGACATTATTAAAGGCAGGAAACGTGAACTCTGTTACAGCACAGTTAATTATTTTACAGAAACTAAGCAACAGGAACTTCCTGTTACGGATGTTTTAAACGCCTCAAACTTTCTCCGCTGGATTCCATTGGTAACATTTAAAAGAAAACAAACTGAAGTAGGAGCTGCTTGCAGCCAATCGAAGGCAGGAACTAGAAAGACACAATATGGACGTTTCAGACGTGAGAATGTCAAATTAAATGGTCATAAAGATCAAGCGCGAGGCTGCGTCTGAGTATTTGACTGGAAGAATTATGTCTGCAAGTGTGACCCATATATCAGCACACACAGCTGTTACTGTCCAATTTCCTCTTCAACACCTGCGAGTCTTCAGGGAGGCAACAAGAACACCCAAGTCCCTTCTCTAAATTTCTTTCTACTGTTGACTGAGATGTCAATGAATGCCCAACCATGCTGAAGTAGCGCCGTCTCATGGAGTTCATGCCGTACCCAGCCAAACTTTTAACCTTTCACTTGACAGGCGCTTGAATTGGACGCCCCTCGGCCGGTTCTGCGATATCGAGTGCCAGCTGAATGGGCCTCTCACAAGCAAATCTCAGACAAGCGCTCTCGGTCGGCCGCACTTTAAAGCCAAGCGCTCGGGAGGAGATCCGACCTGGCTAGAATGTCGATGTGAGCAGAATGGCGGCACTGTTTTGACTCAGACCGACGACCAACAGTATGATAATCAATGAAGGCTTCCATATTTAAAAAAAAAAAATCCAAAACACTAAACTAAAACATTTTGTATTTCATATAATACAGCTTTTATTTTAAATAACTTTTTCAAATTTATATTTAATTCTTAACCTTCTGCTGTTATTTTTTTTCTAGTAATATATGTGCAATTAAATTTAGATTTTTAACTGCATTTTTTTTTCTATAAAATGCCCTGTAAAAATGTCTTTTATATTGTAATTTTAATTGTGTCAGTATTTTACTTTACAATAAATTCATAAGTACATTTATTCATCTTTTAAGTTGATTAAAATAATATTTTAATTTCTTTATTAAATGCAATAATTAATTCTCTGTGCTCAGCCACTTTGCATGTGCAGGTGTGTGGTCAGCTCCCCCACCCCCCCATCACATTATATCAAGGTGAAGAGTCAAACGCTCCTTCCTGGCCCACAAAGAAGGCTGACCATTCAACTATAACCAAGAACCCGGACAAACAATGCAAAGACCGCAACGCCTAATCAGTAGTTAGTCACGCACCGCCGAGCTAAATCACCACGGTGACACGCAAATAAATATGTTCACACCGCTATACAAATGCACTAATCGGACCTGATCTGGTTCGATAAGCTTACAAATAGTAGCTTTGGAGGTGGTGGGGGGGGGTCTCATGATCAAACTTTCCCTCCCAGGTTGAACTGCAAAGAGCCATCCAGCCATGAATGGACTAATCGGAGTCAAGGATCTATTTCACTGACACCAGATCGAGTCTCCCGGCGATTGGTGGATTTTTTTTTCCTCGCTCCACTTGCTCCAAATAAGCGATTCATGTTTAAAACTTCATCAGAATTTCTTTGTTTTTGGTTTTCTACCTCCACCCTTCATTCCAGCTCTTTGTGCCTTCCTCTCCTTTTCTCCAAGGAGGTGTCTGGTTACAGTTATTGTTGGTGCTGGTTACTGATAAATAGGGTGCCTGGTTACCAACTGGCACGCCATTGGCTCCATTCAACAAAGCGCTTGGGAAGGAGGCGGAATGGTCGGGATGAAGGGGGGGGGTCGTCGTCACGGGAAACCGCGAGACTCGTGTCGAAATGTGCTTCAATAGAAAGTCGAGCAGCTCCTCAACTTGTTTTGGTCGGACAAAGCTGAGGAGACGCTGACCCTTCCGACACCCCCGCAGACACCTGCTGAATGATCCGCCATCTTCCTAGTCGAGTGACGATAGCTGGGAAGTGTCAAATATTTGGTTAGGGTTAGGGATAGGGTTAGACGGTAGCTGGGAAATGTCAAATATTTTGTTTGGGCAATTGAAATTTGAATTGTGACGGCAAAAAAAACAGTTAGGGATTCCAAATCATGCTAGTGGTATGGGTGTCGATATTGAACGTTCTCCTTGGAGTGATTCATGGCGGCGAACAAGATCAGGCCAGCCCGTGTTGCCTTGCAAAACCGCTATGTCGCTCTTGTAATGTGTGTAGCATGAGACGATGAGTCACCGGTCGGGCGAACTGGATTAAGATCCCAGTCTATGTTTGTCCAAGTGGGATGTGTTGCCACTAGATAAGCTCCGTGCTAGAGTTTGGATGAGATGGTGTCATTCGAAAAACAGCTTGAGTTGAAGAAATTATAAATCAGAAATATTTCATCTAATTTTTCACAAAAATATAAATACTATGTAATCATTCTGCTTTTATGAGAGGTCGATTTTAATTTGATTAATTGTTCGGCCTGAAGCTAAAAGGCAAAAAGTAAAAAAAGTGATTTTAAAAAAAAATGTAATTTGTTGGACACGACCCACACCGCATGTTGAACACCATTTGGAAGATGACACAATTTTAGCTCATGTTGTCAGCTGTTTGGCAAGACCGAGCCAGCTGGTAAATCGCGCAAGCGTGAGCCCAAACAATGACTCCGACAGTCATCCATTCAGTCATTAAGTAAGTTAGAGGGGCAGCTGGTCAAGTGGAAAAAAAATTCATCGATTTAATCGTGCTTATGAGTCGAGAATTTTGACGTAAACACACATGTCACAGCGGGAATGGAACTCACGGCCAATCTGCTATGACAAGAAGTCATACCCCCAATGCGTTGTGCCTTTTTGATGGGGGGGTGTTGAAAAGGTGAAGTGGAGGAGAGAACTACGGCACGCTTGAGTGGAGGGGAATAATTCCCTCTCACCGGGAACGTCTTTGAAGTCAGAGGGGGGGAAAGGGAATGTGAGGGTAAAAATAGAACCCCCCTACTTATTTTCCTTGCTTTTCTTCAATGAACAGGCTGCTTCTCTCTTATTCACACTCTTATTAGAGATGCGGTGGCCATCTTGTCACTTGCCGTTTTTATCCGTCAGGGTCACCCAAAAACTAAAAATCTTCAACCACATTTTACTGACACCTACAGGCCTGTAGTGGAACAGCAACTCAAATACACAACTTCAGTTAAAATCTATTTTTTTCAATATATTTTTTGTATATTTTTACATTTTATATTCATTTGCTAAAATGACGTACTTCACTCTTGAATTTACAGCTTCAAGCGTGTCACACTAATGTTCGTTCCGGCACATAAGAATAAAATTTAAGGATGCCATGTTGAGTCTGAACTGTTCTAAAACCATCCTTTGCATTGTGACAGGAATTTGTCAAAACTAATGTGCGAGTGGACCTGGACCGAGACTTGACAAACTGCAGTGTTCCTCACTGAAGGTAGCAATTACTGTCACCGCATGGCGTGGCTCATCGTAGCATCACAACTTTTCACTTGCACGGCAGAACCTAACAAGAACTTAAAAGATGGAAAACCTCAAAATCCATCAATAAACCAATCATCGCATGCAATGCTTTCCAGGTGTCTTCCCTACTCAAAGAGACGGGTGTCACCTCAAGCTTTCTTCATCAGCTCACTCAGACTAGCTTGATCCTTTCAAAGCGCAGAAGAACGGTAAATCTTTCGACTTCAACAACTTGCATAGACACGCCCCAAAGACGAGACACGTTTATAGTTTTTCACACGTGAAGTCCATCCATCAGGAAAAAGTAAAAAAAAACATTTCAAAAATTGATTGAAAGGGGTGTCATGACATGTCGGAATCCTTTTTTCAGAAGAGAAGCAACTTTGGAAACGGGGGTCATAATGTAACACCACCAAAAGGTAACTTCCACAAAAGTTGTAATCGAGGCAGCTGAACTCTCTGAGTCGTTGAAGACATTCCAAAAGGCGTCTTCAATTCTTAATGTTAGGTGTGGAGTTCCCATATAACCACAACTAGAACTGACTTTAGAACTGAATAAACATTTCGGAGAAGAGTCCAGTTGCATTGTTTCATCTTTTGCGGATTACCATGAGCTGGAGGACTGAGAATCCCCACGGACCAAAAGCTGCTATGTTCGTCTTGTTGACTTCGTTCGACCGGGCGACCATCCGATTCACCGAATCATATTTACCACCGCAAGGAAATTCTCATACTGGCACATCTTTTTAAAAAAGCTCAACCAAACTGTTCGTCATACGAGCATGACAGCACATGCACCCACGTTTTATAGCCGCTTCAATTATAAGGAGGTTTCTTGACATTCCTGTGGTGGAAGGCTTGGTGATACACACAGGCCGCCGCGTCCTCAATGTGGGTGGCTCGATCCGTCTGTTCGTAAGTCTACAGCACGATATATAATTAGAATCGGGCCACCGTTGTATTCTATCATGGACCTTTAATTTGAGTCAAATGCAGAAGAGAATCAGAATTCAGTGGGAGAGGTAGAAGCTATGATAGATCAGGAAGACAAAGAGTTCAAGAGAGAGCGTATCAGTTACACAGTGTCAAAGGTATGTGCCCAAAGATTCTGTCATCCCTTTGGTAATAACAGGGCATTTTAACGCATCAGCCCCTCCGCCCCTCCCTCCCCCCCAAAACGACATGAGTGACTACCGTGTGCAGGAATGGATGGGCATATAACGTACGAAGAATCGTGTGTGTGATCACTGCCTCGAGGCTAAACCGCAACAGCTCGCTTCTTGTGTTACATCGAGCTGACATCAGTGTGCAGGAACAATAACGGAAGTAGGGATGTATTAATGATAGGAACTTCGGGAGCCTTACTCGACTCCTACGATGATGCCGAAGAACAGAACCAATACGATTCAGATGGTCAGTCTTGAATCGGAGCTGACGCATGATCAGGCGAGGGACTTGGACAGTCGACAAGAACATGAGTGACAGAGTGCTTATGACTGTCTGGAAGTCAGGGGAAAGCTATTTTCCTTTAAGGAACCAGGCGCTAACTTGATATAGAGATGTGGGATGACAGACAGCAGCAGGCAACTCATTTTCAAATTTCACCTGGAGACAGAGAAGCATTGTATGGGCTGCTTGTGGGCCTTGACAAAATGTGTCAGGAGAATTGCGGGAATCTAATTTACACTGTGCAATGTCCAGATTTGAGAAGAAAAAACCTCAAGCGGGAGGATAAAGCCCTATCTGCTTTGATAGATGTGAAACTGAAGACATTTTTGGAAGGGTTGGGTGCTTTTTTGTGCGCTAGATAAAAGATGCAAAGGAATCCGTGTGTGAAACTTGGCCTCGACACCGCAAGGCAAAGACGTTCAACTGCCATCTGAGGTCGACCGGGCTCAAAAAACATCTCTTGTACACACACGAGTCATTGCTGCCGAAATAAAAACGTCACTTCAAAGTCGTCCAAAGGGGAACCTAATATATCTAAACGTAAACTCCAGTTCTGAAAAGATAAAATATGAGGCCTGCAGGGTTGGATAGAGGTTTCAAAAAGCTGCCTGGAATAAGATTCTGGAGGATAATCGTTCCAAAAAGCAATAGCATCGGCGAGCCCGCTGAAGGAAAACAAATATCGCCTGACGGGCGGCACAGCTGTCACCGACATTTCTCCGTCGAGATCAACGAGAAGATCAGCATTTAAGCTCCAATTAAAGACGGCGTCATTACACAGTGTCAGCTTTCATCCACAGCTTGATCTTTCATTACTGGTATACACTTAAAAATTAAATCTGACAGATTACTGGTCTGAAAAACCAGGTGACGCTTCAGAAACTTTCACTGTCAATGCCAATAGAAATTCAGAACCAATAAACAGTCAGTGAATGTTCCACTAGCTGTCATGGAAACAGTGGTCAGTAACTGAGCTTGTCCAGAGTCTTTCAACTGTATGGGTACTCCTCCCTTTGAGACAACAATCTCATCACCTCAGGGCAATGTCTGCTTGCCAAGAGTTGAAAGGTCAAAACAGTAGCGCAGATTCTTTAAGGACATTTTTTTGGATGGTTTCTTTTGAATGCCATAAGATTGTGTTCACGGATCCATGAACTCCAAAACCATTCAATTAAATCCTCATGTACTATTTGAGGATTATTTTTTTCCCACACTTGTCATTCAGTCTGCTGACATACTGTAAAGTCAGCCCCCGCCCTCCTCCTGCTCCCTTTGCCATTACTTAACATTCCTACAGCGAGTCATCACGCCACGTTTGTAATGTCACACTCGTGAAGCGCTTACAGACCCTTTTTTTGAAATGTTATCAGCGGTGAGTGAAAACAAAGAAGAGCACTGTGTCGTTTGAGTGAGAGCAAATATGTTTCAGGTTACGACCTTTTGGGATCTAAGTGGGGAAATCGATGTAGATGATCCAGACACATTTATGGTACTTTAGCAGAAAAGACAAGTAAAGAGCAACAAAAGTAGTAAAGGTATTGATATCTTTAAGACCAATGAAGGTAGAACCTTCTGAAAACATACCCCCCCCCTTCCCCACCTTTCACCTTTTCCCCCTTGGCCTAAGGCCCTTACGTTTGCAAACAAACAACGCCGCTCTTTGAAATCCCCACAGCAAACACGCTAGCATGACGAGACAACACCTCACTGGAACATCCACTTTCCGCCAGTCGGCCCCAAAACGAAGATTTCCTGCTGACCAGTTGACCTTTGCACAGAAAATGGATGCATCCGGTTTGTGGTGTTCTAATTTCAATCCTGGCCTGTAATTGAGCATTCAGAGTGACCAGTCCAGGTCACTTGGTATTTACACTTCAAACCTGCAGCCTGAAGGCAAACACACAATTCACTCTCGGTGTATTTGAAAGAAAAATACAATTGCTTTAAGATACCGGCATGTCGAGTTTGGTGAACTTGTTTGAGCAGACAAGTATGCAGTCAAAAGGCAGGAACAAGAACATTGGGATGGTTAAACCAAGGGAGGGGTCGGTAATGGTCCGTGAAGAAATACAGGAATATCTTTGACATTCTGCTGGTTCAGAATTTCAAAAATGTCCAGTTCATTCAGGACACACATATTAAATTCAAAGTTTTTTGTGAGGTGTTTGGCTTGACATCTGTTATGGTCAGCCCCCTCATTAGCAGGACCTACATCGGTTGGAGGTGAGAGGTTGTGTGCCGAGCAGTTCGGGGTCACTTTGATCTCACAGGTGGAACGCCCCAATGTCTGGATGTATTGGGTCAGAACATTTCTCTTGACGTCCAGACAGTAAAGAAAACAGGAACTATCTTTCTGAATACGTGCCAAAAATGCCAAGAATTGAACACTACACAACTGGCAAACCTCACAGCATATCGGGAATCTCAGATACCACCCAAAGAATTTTAATTATTTGTTGCTCTAACGTCTTAGTAGATCCCAAACATAAAGAAGAGAGTGAAAGTAGGGATTGTGGTAGTGGGAGGGGGGTGCCCATTGAGAACAGGGGAAAAAAAAAAGCCGAGCTATGCAACTCCTTGAGAAGGATTAAAAGACAAACCAGATGCATGGCAGTCAAGCCCCACAGGGGGAAAAGAATGGAGAGGGGGGGGGGGGAGGTGGCGCATGTAGCAGCACGTCATCTTTCAACAAGGCCATAGAGAAGAAGATCAGAAGACAGTAAAGCATCAATCACTGCTAATCTTCTAAGTTTACCACATCAAAATTTATACAGACTGCAAGGAGCTCCCACCAGGTGCATGCAAATATTCAAAATACATAACTTTAAAAACCCAGATAAAACAGAGCGGCAAGAGTAGAAGCAAGCAAGGTGCATTACAGTGAGGAGACCTCGGCAGATTATTATCGCCTCCAGAACCCCTCGAATGTGAAATTCGACGAGCTGAGATAAGGGCTTTAACAAAAAGAACACAGAAGCCTTGGCTAACGGGGCACTCTTTTGCTCTATCTCGCGAGTACAGATGGGGCAGTGTTGTGGCTAGCTCAATGTGTTAAGAGAGTGTATCTCAGGAGAGATAGGAAGGAATCGTGCTCGGGCGAAACATTCCCAGGCCTTATGAGCACCAAAACAAAAGCAGGAACATAAGTCCAATTAAAAAAAGTTAATTTCCAACTAATTCCTAGTATAGAAATTGTGCCTTTACCCTCAACCAGTCACCCAGAAAGGTCTAAAAGGCACTGGCAACAACTAATGGAGCCCCCTTTGGGACCATCATGAGGTCATCACTGTTGTCAGGGATACACAAAGAGCTGTCAGCTGTTATTGACAAACAGGAGGGCAAGGGGGTTTTGAATCAAGTGGGAGGGGGCTATAAGGTCTGGAACTATTGAGGTCAGCCTCCCTCACCCACCCCTGGACCCTCGATGGGTTGTCTTTAAGGGTAATAAAAAGGACAGTGTGTCTTTTGTTTGAGACAAAGCCAGGGAGCTAGTCACTTAGCAAAACAACACCACCGCTCAAACAAGGTGAAAGACTTCCACCACCTGATGTGTGCATTATACCACCACCATTGTCTCAGTTCCTTAAAGTTTCTTCTAGGCAGTTCTTGAATCCTGACCAAACAAGCCCCTAAGACCGAGCATGCAAGCCTGGTTGAATGTTTCCCATGCTGGCATTGCTCAGCTTTGGGAGGAAATAGATGACAAGAGTGAAGGAGATCTAGCTGGGTTGGGCTGTTTGCCAACTTTAGCAGAGAGCAAGAAAAGGGGAGGGGGGGGGGGGTTAACATGAAGCAAGACAAAGGAGGTTGAGCAAGCAGCTGTCAGCAGATGACTGGCTAGTTTATTCTATCAGGGTATTAGATTGATCCCATCTGACTGCCTGATTAATGAGACTTGCTACACTTGCTTGTGTGTGCTTGCCAACACCGGGGTTGGTTGAGTGGGGATGTCCACATGTTTGCACTTTGCAGTTGTCTAATCTTTAACTCTTCAAGCACAAAGTCTGCTTCTGGAGCTAAACAACACCGAGTTTCCCCGAAGGGCGAGAACCAAAGATTTGACACGAAATTACGACTGCAACAACAAAGCAGCTATGTGGAAGCCCTCCAAATAGCACATTTTACGACCTCAACCATCCACCTCTACACAATACACGCTTCACCCAAATGGCACAAAAGCAGCTGAACCGGATCACGCAAAGAGCCTGCAGCACACTTCCTGAACGTACTGTCAAGACAACAAAAACCTGCCGCCGTATCAGTTAGCATAATTGATTCGGACCCTCACCCCGCAGACACATTTGACATTGTTTCAAAATATCAACAGAAATAACTCTGACTTAGGGGTCTTACCGGTGACAGAGATGATCATGGGTGCCTCCAGCGGTCTGTCGTTGTCCAGGGCCTTGTTGAGACGCAGATCCCCCGTGTCCTCATTTAGCAAGAGCAGATTGAGCTCATTCCCGGATTCGAATGTATACCGCAATTTATCCGACACGTCCGGGTCATGAGCCGGTACTCTCCCGATTATTCCTGATGGAAAACTGTTGGACTTGTTGGTGATATAGTTGTTGAAAATGATGTCAAAATCCTTCAGTACCGGTAGGTTGTCATTCATGTCCATCAGACGAATGTGTACGGTGGCCCGGCTCACGAGCGGAGCCGAGGTGGCCTGGACCACTATGACATACTCTGTTCTGGTCTCATAATCAAGATCGATGAGGGAGACGAGGTCGCCGTTGAAAATGTCCAACTCGAAAATCTCTGGAAAGTTGCCTTCCACTATTTGGTACATTATCTGAGCATTTGTGCCATCATCAGGGTCTGTTGCGGTAATCCGAGCTACAACGGACCCGACGGGAATGTTCTCCTCTACATCAATGAAAAGCTCATCCTTTTCAAACACTGGCGCATTGTCATTGATATCCTGGACTACCACATGTATGGGAACAGCTGCTTTTAAAGGCGGGACTCCCCTGTCCACAGCAAAGGCCTTGAGGTCGTAAACAGGAACGTTCTCCCGGTCCAGCTTGCGAGCAGTTCTGATGATACCGGAGTACTGTTCGATGAAGAAATCGCCATCTCCATCATCCCCACCCTGGAATGTATAGCTCAGTCTGCCATTGGAACCGGAGTCTCGATCAGAAGCAGAAATCTGGAGGACGCTGGTGTAGATAGGTGCATCTTCAAACACGCTCCCCTGGTACATGTCTCGAAGGAACTGAGGAGCATTATCGTTAGCATCCTCGATGATAATCTCCACATAGGTGGTGTCGGATTTCTGAGGGATGCCATTGTCTTTAGCGATGATGGCTAAGGTGAAGGAAGCCTGGTCCTCATAGTCTATCTCCATTTGGGTCGTGATGGCGCCGGTATCCGGGTCGATTTTAAATTGAGGGACGCTGTCCTCCATAATGTATGTGATGCGAGAATTTTCTCCCGTGTCCTCATCCGTCGCGCTAATCACCACCACTGTGGACCCCACTGGTTGCTCCTCATTGAGCATCACCTGGTAGTTAGCGCTTTGGAAGACAGGCCGATGCGTGTTGGCGTCTGTCACGTTAATAAACACCTGCGCAGAGTCCGATCGGGTTCCATCACTGGCTGTGACTGTCAACACATACTGGCGCTCCTGTTTGTAGTCCAGGGGGAGGGCGAGAGTGATGAGACCACCACCGCTTTGACTAGTGATGGCGAAGCGATTCCTGGTGTTGCCGCTGGAGATCTGATAAGTCACCACACTGTTGACGTCCCGATCGAGAGCAGTCACCGTGAGCACGCTTGTCCCCACGATGGCGTCCTCGTTGATCTTCAGCGAGTAGACTTTCTCCGTGAAAGTGGGGACGTTGTCGTTAACGTCAAGTACCGTGATGGTGACGCTGGCAGAGGACGACATCACAGGGACTCCGTGATCTCTGGCCTCCACCCCAAAGCTGTAGAACTCGGTGGTCTCTCGGTCCAGCTCCTCACCTACTGTAATCCACCCGGTGCTGTTGTTAATGGTGAACGAAAAACCAGGAACGGTGTCTGTCAGACGATATTCCAGCCGGGCGTTCTCCCCCGAATCGCCATCGATCGCTTGAATGTGAATGACGGAGTACCCGACGGGGACATTCTCCAAAACAGTCGCTTGGAAAGGTGTACTGACAAACATGGGGGCATTGTCATTCACGTCCACCACTTGGACTACCACCATCCCAGTGCCGTTGATCAGAGGAGGCCTGCCACCATCCTGTGCCTTAATCCTCAGATTATACTCTCGAACCATTTCATAGTCCAGAGGGTTGATAACGTCAATCACGCCAGTTGGGGAATGAATGTAGAACTGACCTTTAACATTGCCGCTGATGATGCTGTAATGAACTTTAGCATTGTTGTCTTGGTCTTTGTCTGTCGCCTCCACTTGGATGACTTTGGTGTTGATGGCCACGTTCTCTTGGATCTGCACGACGTACCTCTTTTCACTGAATTGAGGGTAGTTGTCATTTTCGTCCTCGACAATGATGTGGACGGTGGCGGTGGCTCGGCGGGGACACGGTTCTTTGCCCTGGTCGTCTGCCTCGACTGTCAGCTGGTAATACGCCCTGGTCTCCCTGTCGGGCCGCTCTCGGATTCTCACCAGGCCGTTCCGTGGGTCGATCTCGAAGATGGAGTTGACGCCGTTGCCGTTGACAATTTTATAGACCATATTAGCATTGGCGGGGGCATCCTCGTCGTTAGCCCGGATGGTCATCACTTCAAAGCCCACTTCTACATTCTCCCGTATAGTAACCCGGTACTCTGTCTGCTCAAACACGGGGCTGTGATCGTTGGTGTCACTCACAGTGACGGTCAGGTAAGAATTGGCGTATCTTCTTGGCGTGCCATTATCACTAACAGTCACTTTAAAGACATGCGTGTCTTTGACTTCTCTGTCCAATGCCTGAATGGTTGTGATGCTGCCCGTCTGGGAGTCGATTGTGAAAAAGTCATTGGACCTTCTGTCAAACAAGGCTTCCATGCTGTACTCCAGCCTACCTGCCTCGCCGTCATCTGGGTCGGTGGCTTTGAGGGTGATGACCTGTGTCCCGGCTGGCTCATTTTCAGGCACGGACACTTGGTAGTTGGGGAGCTGGAATTGCGGGGACACGTTCACCTGCCGTTTACCTCTTCGGGTGGACTCCCCAGTGTTTCCATGAACGGTTTCCGACACAGATCCATGTCTAGGCAATTTTCCAAACCGCAATGTGAGCAGCAGGCTGAGCCGGCTGCCTCCAGAGGTGTGCAGGAGACATTCCAAATCCACTTCGGGCTGCGCTCTCATGCTCTCGGGACACAAGTTATCAGCTAGAAACAAAGCCCCGTGTCTAAACAGTGCAGCCAAACGCTGTCCCGTGCACATTGTGTCCAAATAGTCTCTTTTTGTTAAAGAAGGCAAAAGTTCTGCAGCATTGAATAGCAAATCACCCATAAGAAGGCAGGAAGTTTCCTTCAGGTTTAAATTGTGCTTAATGTGGATGTCAGGCTTGCTTTGAAATGTCTTTCTCCTGTATTTAATAAAGCAGTCCTGTCCGTGGACGAATACGTTCAGATGCGTTAGGATCACATCTCCAGAAGTCAATGAGGTGCTTCTGAAGTGCACGGGCGCGGGGTTGAGACGCGTGCGCGCACACTCCACACTTCGTGACAGTTCAATAATTCCACTGCGCTTGTCTATTTGGAAAAGACTCCGTGTGGATTCGGGAGACATAGCCCTGTCAAGTTTATGCGTCCATCCCGGTCCAGCGGACAGGTTTGCCAAAACGCTCCCGGGTAGTAAAGACTCCGTGAGGTGAAGCTGCAAGCACGCCACAGGCGGCGCGTTGAGCAGGACCAAAACCCAAATCCACGCGCTCCACAGCACCATGCTTGGCAAATAACAAATCCCAGTGAATTGCAGTGAATCTCATCCGAGGATGTCTTCCCACTCCCGGCGTCGCGTTCTACTCGTATCCTTCATGTTGGAAGTTTCATCGTGGAAAAAGACGCTGCGTATCCATCGTGCCGGTGGATCCACGGAGCGCACTCCAGGCTTACGTAGTTTGAAATGAGTACAAAATGGCTCCGCAGCTCACCCTTTTTCCACACCCTCCTCTTCCTTGAGGAGCAAATTAGAATAAACCTGCTGGGTTCCCCACTGGGATGCTTACAGAGGGGCGTCTCCCCCCCCCCTCCGCCCCTTCTTCTCATGGAGATTTAGGAAGTGTCTCTGACCGGGTGACCAATGCGCACAAGTGTATTGTTATGACAAAAAGTTGAGGTAGGCTTTCAATTCCTTAACGCACTTTAAAAGAACCTTGCTGCCTTTGTAACTTCACTGAAACAAATGAAAAAGTTCTTCAAAGTGCATTGAGGAAAAAGTCTAATCACTTTAAATAAGGCAAAAGAGTTGTTTTCTCTTTTAGGAAACTTACCGTCTAGATATGTCTGAAATAAAAAATTTTTTTTTAATTTTCTATGGTTGATATTGTTCAGAAATTGTAATGTGCAATCTTATGAGGCTCAAAGTGAAATATGACCTTTGCAATGTACATTTACCGTGCACAGTATTTGATTTCATCTAATTAAATATGAAACATGCGACAATTAAGTCCAACTCGGAGTTTAGCTTGTGAAACAGCACTACGCGATGGACAAAAGATGCACACCAACGCAAAAAAAAGTTCTTTTCTTAACAAGTTGCTTTATTTTTGCGTTACATGTTCTAAAATAGCATTTTATGCTTTATATCTGCATTATATTTACAAGAGAACTTGTTTCACATTTTGAGGCCATTTTCATGTATTTTATTTTATTTTTTTTAAATACAAGGCCGTGTCATCTGACTGGTTCTGGCTTCTTCTTTTCTATACTGAGCCGAGCAGCTGTTAAACGCTGACTTCGCTGGATGGTAAAGTCACTGGGCCCTAACTGGGTAATCTTACCACTTCCCAGGCACTCGTCACCTTTGTAGAGCACTGCGAACTGAGAGAGGGAGTTGCTAAACTGTATGAAAACAGTTGAAAAGTTGCATTGATTTCTTTTTTTTTCTTTACCTGTCCAGGCGTTAAAGCTCTGAGCGGCTGCGCAAGTGAAATCCATACAGAGCCGTCCATGTTAAGCGTCACGGTGCAGGGAGCTGGAAAGCAATCGAAATGATGTTGACTAAGTTTTTTTTTTTAATTGAAATTCTTTATCAATAAATATACACACTTAGCGGCATCTGGTGGATGAAGCGGAAATGGCACTCCATCATCTTAGTCCGGACCAGTTGGGGCGGAGGTTCCTCGGCGATCCAGTGGAAGCGGTCGGTCCGCAGGATGTCGCGGAAAAGAGACGGGTGATTGGTCGACGGCGCCTAAGACCAAAGGCATTTGAAGGAATATCGACCGAGTGATATTTGAACAGTCTGACCGCCTTACCACCACCACATCGCCAGTATTGATATCCTTGTCCACCACAAACCAGGCATCCCTCTGTCCCCCAATCCGTGCCCGCTGGCCCAGCGTCAAGGTGAACCAGCCCTTGTGTGTGCCCATTACAGTTCCATCCTCGATGGATACAAAGTTGCCAGGTTTAGGTTTGAGGTACTGAGGGCGAAAAGATATTGACTGACAAATAAATCATGAGCAGTTTAGGAAATCAGAAATGCTCCCTTACCTCCAAAATAAAGTTTTCAAAGTTCCTCTCGCCAATGAAGCAGATGCCCATGCTCTGAAATAACAAATTGGGATGAATGAAACACAAATGTGGTTTATGCGAGCTCTTATTTTGAGTCACCTCTTTCTTCTTCAGCACATGGTGAAAGCCCGCTTCAGCCGCCATCTTTTTCACAAAGTCCTTGGTGAGACCGGAAAGCGGGAACACGGTCTGCCGTAGGGCATCCTGGGAGATCTGGCTGAGAAAGAAGGTCTGGTCTTTGACGAGGTCGGCCCCCTTGTGCAGTCTCACGGCTGCAAAGGGGGCAGAGCGGTGAGGAGAATTAGGGTGCAAAAAGTGGGAATGAAGAAGGAAGGCGGGCGGGCAACGCGTACGGTTTCGGACGTCAAATCGATTTCTGAAGAGCACCAGGGGCCCGGTTTTGGGGGTCTGCTGGAAGACCTCCTCGTCTTCCTGCGAGGTCCTAGCGTAGTGGCCGGTTGCCATTGCGTTAGCACCTACATGCCAAAAAGCACCCAAAAAGGTCAGATTATTATATTTTTGTTACCCACCCATGTTGTAGACTAGAACATACCTAGAGTTATGATGGCATACTTGTGGAAATGGTTGAATTTGATATGCTTATTGCAGAGTATATCTGGGTTGGGGGTTCTTCCTTTCTCATATTCCTTTAATAAATTACTAAAAAAAGGTGCAGAAGACCACAATTAGACAGGCAGGAAAAGGCACTTATAACATGGATGTTGATGTTTCGAATATACCTAAAAACCTCATGCCAGTATTCCTTAACATATGACACTTGATGGAAGGGAATGTCCAGCATCTGGCACACTTTGTAGGCATCCTCACAGTCCTTCTCTGTGCTGCACACCCCACTTTCATCCAGGGAGTCCCAGTTCTTCATGAAAACCCCGGTCACATTGTAGCCTGGAATGAGAAACATTCAAGTTTGTATTGTTTGGTAATGGTAGTGGTGTACCTAATAAAGTGACCTGTCAATGTGACTTCGACCTACCTCTTTTCTTTAGCAATAGAGCCGCGACAGAGCTGTCGACGCCGCCCGACATGGCACAAACGACGTGCCGTATAACACCCATCTTATTCGACAAATTCCGCTCACAAACTTATAACATGTAAAAGAAATTGCCTTAAACATTCATCAGTCACTCGGGACGACGGCCATTGTTGTGGTCCTTTGCGGATAACTGTCCGGCTTGAAACCATACTGATGGCGGAACCTTTCTTTCAGATGGCGGGGGACAAAGCGCGTATCGCCTGACAGGTGTGTAATTTACTCAGTCAAGGAAGAAAATCACGTACTTGATTTCTTTTTTTAAATCATTTTATAACAAATACAGTAAATTGCAACATGGCATTTTTTTGTTTGCATCTGACAATGACAAATGTCAGCTACATTACATCCTTAGTGGCCATTCTGCATACAACTGCATCCAGAAGAGTTCCACACTTCTCCTCCTCTGGGTTGATTTTGTACAGCTGAAAAAAAACAAGACAATTAGAAAGATAAAAACATTCATTGGGACAAATGTATCCATTATCCAACAGTACCTTTTTAATTTGTTCAAGGTCTGACAAGGATGATATGTCCTCCACTGGAATCTGCACTCCATCCACTTTGGTCACCATGTCACTCACAAGGTGGGATTCTTCTTTGGTGTGGACCAAGACCACCAGGACGGTGCCATCACCGTCCGAGATGCCAAATCTTTTAAAGGCCTCCGAGATCTGTACAGAGAAATAATTTGCTCGGATCCAAACAAGCAGTTTGTATGAATGAAGAGCAAACTTACATTATTAGTAGGTGACAGGTTGAAGATGATCTCTGAAAACAAGCCTCTTGTCTTCATTTGATTATGTTTGTGTAAGTGCACAGCCTTATTTGCAGCCACCAGAACTTGGAAAGGACTCACCAGCTAATGCAAAGGGAAAATCTCATTTAAAAAGCTGCATGACACATATTTCAGCAAAGGTTTCAACTCACCATAGTTGGCTTGATCAGGGCACCTTTTATTTTCCCATCCATGGCGTTTTGCCGTAGCTCGGCGGCATTTTGCACGTCTTTAAAAAGAATTTGCGTGACATTGAGCTCGGGGTAAAGTTCCAGCGTCTGAGATACATGCATGTTTTTTTTTAGACCAATGATGAGCACAATAAAGAGAAATTGACATTGCACATGAGGGAAACATAGGGGGGGGGAAATACCGAAACACCGGAAGAACGCATTTGGGTAACTCTAATTTACAAAAATAATTTTGTTAAAATAGAAATTACATTCTGTGCACAATTCTAAAACCTGACATAAAATTACAAACGTATTTTCAGCTTGGTTACATGTTAATACGACGTCCAAACACATTTGCAACAAATATCTCGTACATGTTACCACATCGAGCCTATTTTTGTAACGGACTGCTCGCCGTCGTCAACAAAAGCGCTTCCGTTTTCTACCTGCAATCTAAACAATAGGCATCTCCTCTTACTTTTAGGTGCTTTTCAATCGTGCATATTCTAGTAATGCGGATAAAACGAAAAGTTCGCATCTTTCACAGATAGTTTCCAGTAGCAATTGCGTTTTACATCGCGTTTGGAAAATGGATAAATATGAAGGCTACATCTTCACCGCATTGTGCAGCACCAACTTTCTGGTGTCTTGCCTGCTCTTCTCTAAAATCACCCGAGAGCAACGAGAACCTTACATGGACGAGATTTTCCATGTGCCCCAAGCTCAAAACTATTGCCACGGGAAATTCAACCAGGTAGGGTAATTAATCCTCTTAAATGCTATAGTAACTAGCGGATTACTTAACGGAGCTAATCCGGAGACAACTGAATTAAACCACTTGATTTCCCCCCCCATCCCTAATTCGTGTTCATGTTCTTCTCTACAATGCAAATAAATAATTAGAAAGAGATGCTAGTACAGATAATTAACTGATAATTATGGACACTTGCAAACTCTCATCCCCCCTTTTTTTTTTTTTTTTTTTGGTGCAGTGGGACCCAATGATTACGACTCTCCCGGGCCTCTACCTGTTCTCCGTGGGCATCATCAAGCCAGTGGTACGACTGGCCGACATGACTGGCGACGTGGTGTGCTCCACGGCCATGCTGCGCTTCATCAACCTCCTCTTCAACTGCGGCAATCTCTACCTGCTCTACCGGCTCATTTGCAAGCTGCACCCGAAGGAGAAGGTGAGCCTCGAATATCTTTTTCAGAGTTGACTGTAAAAGAAAAAGCTTTTCTTGCAGACGCGAACGGCTACGAGGCGGATCCTCTCGGCCCTGTCGCTGTCCACTTTCCCGGTGTTGTACTTCTTCAACTTCCTCTACTACACGGACGCCGGGTCCACCTTCTTTATCCTCTTCACGTATCTCATGACGCTGCACGGCTGCCACAAGGCGTCGGCGCTGCTCGGCGCCTGCGCCGTCCTCTTCCGCCAGACCAACATGGTGTGGTTGGCCTTCTGCGCCGGCACTCTGGTGGCCGCCCATATGGACGAGGCGTGGCGGGCGGCGCATTCCAAAAAGTCTGACGACAAGTCGGCTGCCTTTCAGGTCCCGTTTTCCCTCAGCGGCGCCAAACGGGTTGTGCTTTTCAGTGTGGATTTTTTCACTTCAGCCGGGCACCTGAAGGCGGCGCTGCTGGCGGCGTGGCCCTACGCCCTGGTGGCGACGGGATTCTTCGTCTTCCTGTGGCAAAACGGCGGCGTGGTGGTGGGCGACCGCGCCAACCACGAAGCTTGCCTCAACTTCCCGCAGCTCTTCTACTTCCTCTCCTTCGCCCTCTTCTTCTCCCTGCCCATCACGCTGTGTCGTCACCGCGTGCGGCGCTTCTTGCAAGCCATGAAAAAGCAGCCCGTCCTCTTCCTCGTGGCCACCGTGGTCTCCGTCCTCCTGGTGTGGAAGTTCACCGCCGTGCACAAGTACCTGCTGGCTGACAATCGTCACTTCACCTTCTACGTGTGGAAGAGGTTCTTCCGAAGCCACGAGATGCTGCGCTTCCTCCTGATCCCCGTGTACATTTTTGCCGGCTGGCACTTCCTGGACTCGCTCAAGGCGCGATCGCTCTTCTGGAGCTTGGCGTTCCTGACGTGTCTCCTGGCCGCCACAGTCCCGCAGAAGCTCCTGGAGTTCCGTTACTTCATCGTGCCGTACCTGATGTACCGCCTGCACATGCCCCTGCCGTCCCTGGCCAGGCTAGCGTTGGAGTTGCTGCTGTACACGGCCGTCAACGCCGTCACCATTTACGTCTTTGTGGCCAAGACGTTCCGGTGGCCGGACAGCGCCGCCACGCAGAGGTTCATGTGGTGAACTCAATGGAGGAAGGCGCAATGAGACATTGCACGACATCATGTAATTCATTTTTGGTGGCTTTATTGTCATTATGGAGACCCATTAGCTTTTTTTATGTGTACTAGTCAAGGAGACATTTTCTATCCACTGTGTTGTTTTGAACTCTTTTCCCCCAGTATGTATTTCTTGCAAATTCAGTGTTTGTTTTTTTCTATTTCATTCTCAAATTCTTTTCATGAACGGTTTTCTTTTTCTGTCCAACGACATATGATTGCTGTCATCAATAAAAGGAATGAAATACATTTTAAAAAATCTGTGTTTGTTTATTAAGCGCTTATATTTGATTAAAATTCAAATAATAGTATTATTGTAATATTTTAAATATATGATTTATTAGATCAATTACAATATAATGTAGGTTTAATTTTACGATAAATCAGTACCACAATAAGCCACTGGGGGTGCTGTTGCACAGGAATTTACAAGAAGTAATTAAACTGGAGACGGTGTCGTGCCAAATAATCAGTACCAAACTGAGCCACAGCGAGGTGCTGTTGTACAAGAATTTACAAGAAGTAATCTAAAAACTGCGGACCGTGTTATGCCAAAGTAGGTACCCGCCAGACTTTGGCACAACACCGGCCTTCAAATTGGACCTTGTATTAAAATGCATTTGTTACAATCAGTGAAACATTAGCAACACTGATAAGTTTTAATTTCCGGTTATTAAGGTAAAGTTGTTAATGAAGCACGCAGGTAAGTTAAGGACATTCTATAGCTACCGTAGGTCCCAGTTACAGAACGTGCCATCTCAAAGGAAGAAAACAATTACAGCGGACAAGAAAATGTACTATTTATATAAAAAAAAAAAACGTGGGAGTGCAGCGGGTGGAAAGGCTAAATGATGTGTTTTGATTTATTTTTCCTTTAATGGCACAGTAATTATAAAAGCTGCCTACGGCCATTTCAGTCACCTGTCGGGAAAATAAAGTTGGAAAAAGATTTTGGAATCGTACTCGAAATAAATAATAGTATGATGTCATTATTTAAATGACACCCTTTCCTTTTGTATTTTTTATTTTGTTCAAATTCCAACCGAATTCCAACTCTTCGGGCGTCTCAGCTGCGCGTTGCTAAGCGACAGGCCGTGTCAGGAAGTGACAAGCGCACATAATTGCGCCCCTGTTTGACAGTGTTCATTAGACATCATGTCTTGTTTTTTTTGTTTTTTTTTGGGGTCTATGAAAAAAAAAAATTACACGACTTTTTGTCTACACTGATCACCATATAATCATTCCAGTCAAGAGTTTAAACAATTATCAGCCATCGGACAATAATGTGTCTCTGGTTTATTTTTTAATTCCTACCTAATGATAAGTGCTTTTGCTCTTCAGCTCTTCAGTCTTTGTGCATGTTGCTTCTGAAAAACGCATTCTCCCTCTCGCGTCAGATGTTTGATTGACAGCGATATTAGCACCTTTCTCTGCTTTGCACCCCCCCTCACACACACACACCACATCCTCCGCGCTCCTCCATCAATCGAGCCATCTCCTCCCCTGGCCTCAAGGGATGCTGGGAAAATGAAGCTATTTATGGCAACCCCAGGCACTCCAGCTTGGTGTAAATACACTTTTTTTTTGTCGATGTCGACTTCAATATGTGCAGTTTTATCGGTATAATAACGATAACACATTGATATCGTATTGTTTAAATATCAGCTATCGCTTTTAGATCAGAATTAGAAGTTAGTGTCGAAAGAATAGCACAATTTGACGATATCAGCTTCCGGTATCAAACTGATATCGCACCGGCGAATATCCGATACATGGCTGAGTATCTAAGATATTATTCAAGAATATATTTGACATCAGCGTGACACTGATACAAGATGGGAGTTATTAATTAGAATGACTTCAGCTGTCCCGACATTTGTCCGTCTGTCTGTTACATGACACTTTTACATCGCATGCTATATGGCTAATTCAGTCCAGGGTACTAAATTGACAGTCGCCCCGACGACATGTCTTAATATACGCAAGTGGCATGATGGTGACGGATTGGATTACGTGATTAAATCCCGCCGTGACACCAACTCGATGACATTTTTCCATTTCCCGTCGAGGCATTCGCTTGATGCGGCGATGAATAAAGCTCCTAGAATTTACCATCTGGAAATAAATGTAAGGTGAGATGATCGGTAGGCGATCCATATGTTGCCAAAATTGCAGGAATGTAAACGTGTGACATTGACGGAAGTCTAAGGTGGTAACGTGGTCAGCATGCTTAAATTCACACCTGGAAAAGGTATCGGCACTTAGGTATCGGGTCTGATTGATTTTGCTAGTTTGGTTCTAGCGTTGCTTAATCTTTGGATGCCATCTGCTGCCTCTCCAACAATTCTCCTAAATGTAAAAATAAATAAATGTTAGTCATGAAAATTGAATTAAACAAGATTCAACAGTAGTGCTGAGCTCACCTATTTAACTTTGCAATTTTGTGCCAATCAGGATGGCTCATCGCAAAAGTGCCTGCCGAGTTATTGCCAGCCCAATCAACCTCCGACGGATAAACGCAGAGTATTTTGGTACTTTATATCTCCCGGTGGGGGGTCACATTCACTCTAATTGACTCTCAAAGCCAGCGTCGACCTCATTCACAGATTAATAGCACTTTTTCATATGAATATTTATTTAAAAATCCATAGTTCAATACAGAAATAGTCATCTATCATATATAATGAGACAATCAGTATTCAGCCATGCTTTCTCCGATTATTAATCACTGTTTAAAAAAAAAATGCATTTCCACTTCTTCAAAAATAAGTGCAAAGAAATCACAATAGAACACTGACGAAAATCATTTCTCGAGAGAAGGCATCGCACAATTTCCAGAAAAGATCAGTTAAGGCCATTTTTGTACAATTATTTTTCATATCATATATTTCGGTACACACAGTTGTATTGAAAAAAAACCCCAAAAAAACGAACCGGAGCATCCTTTGTCAAAACTGTACATGCAAACATAGTGCACATTGTTCAGAAGATATGATGAGCATACGATATATTATTTGGATCGCTTTTTAGTAAACAAAAGTCTTTAGTGTGTTAAACACCTCACGTTATCATTTGTAGAAAGGCAACACGCGCACATACACACAAGTTGAGCTCATATCAAATCTTTTCAATTAACAGGCTTGGAAATTTTTGTATCCGAGTACATTCTTTTCACAAAACATGGAATTAGGAAAGATGAACGTGAACCTTTTTTGAATTTGTAGCTTATTTTGTCAATTTCAAATTTCAATTCGCCATCAAAATATAAACGACTGGCCGAGCGAGGCGGCGTCGTGCAGCTGGCCGGGTTAAGAAAAAAAAAAAAAATGTTGTGGCCTTCCTGGAAGTGACAGTAAAAATAAAGTCAACTCTGAACCCCCGTGGCAGCGGATCAAAAACAGATCGTATTTTTCCGAGCGCTGTAATGAGCTCCTTTATGCTGACCTGCCGTCCTAATGATGTGTCCAGCTATGCCTGGAACGCAGTGGGCGACCAAATACAAACACACACACACGTGTCGGCCATGTTGGCACTGCTACAATAGAAAAGTGTCACAATTTGGCAGTTCACACTATTTGCTACCATAATCAATACAAAACAATAACGGGCAATGTTAGCAAGATATGTCATATTGGTCCCACAGCTTTAAATTCAATTGATATAGAAGGAGGATATCACATTTTGATCATCAACGTTCCATATAGTTCAGACATCGTTCACTCGCTTCACATTGAAGGAAAAAATAGACATTTTTTTTTTTGGACAACTAACAAGATGTGTATATTCTTTGCGTTTTTGACCACTGGGCTCTTTATGCTCAAACAACGTGAGAGGAGATGTTGTCGTTTTGAACATGAGAAGTGATATTATGACGATATGGTAACATAAAAGACGCACGTACGTTTATACAAACCCCCGAGCATGTGGGCATTACTGCCAAGGCCGAGAAGAGACAGAAAACAACTGTGTTTCCATTCATTAAGATAATAACGGATTAAAATAAAAAATGAAAAAGCAACAAAAATTTAATTTTGATTATAATTTTTTTTTTTTACATTGGTAAACAGGACCAATATGTATATATACCAGACTGTATGGATTAAACTTGTATTTCAGAAATTAATAAATTCTAATACATTTTTAAATTAAAAAAAAAAAACTTTTTGTATTCATATATTACATTTTTTTATTGGGGAAAAAAATACACTGTTTTTTTTATCCTAAAACAAAATCAGAATTTGTTGTTGCACAATTAAAACCTTTTCTCAAAAATAGGCAAATTTTACAAAACATTTTGTCTGTGGCCATAATGTTTAGAAGTGTAAAGCTGCCGATTTTCTAGTGCAATTTTCCCAGATTATGACTAAATCTTCCGAATAATAACTCAAATATGTCAACCGTGGCATTAACTTCAGAGGTATAGTCGTGTTTAAATAAAACATTCATACATATTGGCAACTTCAAACTAGCACATCAGTCGAAATGAATGGAAACACAATCGAGAGGGGCGGGAGATTGTCCGAGGAAGACATCACGTTGTCGCACACTCAACCCACCTCGAGACAGACGCATGGTTGGAAGAGGTAGTGCAGGGCCGCTTCTATGCATGCACGTGGTCCAGGCCACACTCATGCAAAAAAAAAACAAGCTTCATAAACACCAGTAGAGTACGGTACGGCACGGTACGGTACACAAGGGCTACCGGGACCTGCACTGTTGTGACCTGACGCGCATGTCAGGACAGAGAAAGAGAGAATATCACAGGCTTGATAGTGAAAATAGAAAAGTATGAACAGTAAAAATTCTTACTGTAAACAGTGGGTTAGTTTGAGAGCAAGACAAACAGGTTATAGTTATTTACAGCCGAAATGAGCTTTCCGTAAGATTCCTTCAAAAGTAACTTTTCTTGTCGTCATCCTGGTTTTTTTTTTCCACCAGGCTAAAAAATACAAAGAGAACATTCCAGTGGAAGTAAACAGGTAGGATTTCTTCATACGAGTCCAATCTCCCGGCCCGGCATGCAGCTGTTCCAGAATACGAGAACGACCACCGCGATAGAGCGGCTTGGAAAAAAACGCAGGGCGTAAAATCAAACTTTTCTTCATATTTGGGTTTGGATGGGCTGTCCCGGAGGTGTGTAGGGAGGCGGGGCGGGCGCCGGTTTGATACCGCGGGTCCTCATGTAGGAGAGGAACTGGTCTGGAATCTCAGCCAAGACGTCTTTGGCTAGACGGGCCATGCTGAGGATGTGGTTCCCCGTCCGGTCGATGTAGTCTCGAAATGGGACGAACTGGAAAGGAGAATAAATCAAGTATTTAAAACCATCCAGCTGAACCGGAGTTGGGTCATGTGTTAGTTGGCAATAAGATTTATTTTTTTAAATGAGAGTGGTTGTTGGGAAAAATGTGGTACATTATCATTAGATTCTATGGGTTTAATGCAAAATGTTCGCTGTATGGCAGTTTGACCTTGTGTCCAGGGAGCTTCCAACCGTTATAGAATGTTGCTATACATTTGTGTAAACCCCACCCATTGTATTTACTCAATAAAAAGTGGCCAGCCTGTAGAAGGGCACGGTTTTTGAGCAACACTTGTTGTTGTTTGAATACCGTCCCAAAAGCTTTGCGGCCATTGAAGACAACTCTCTGCCTCTGTAAAATTCTTTGTGAATGTTGAAGACCCAACAGTGGTGGTAACAATCATTATAAATAAATAAATAAATAAATAAATAAAACACCCAAAAAAAAAAGCAAATAAAAATGACATGATAATAATAATAAAAAAATAATTGGATTTGCCCACTTGGCATTTGCTCGTCGCGTTAAGTACAGTAAATAACTCCATTGCGTAACTCTGTTGTCGGTTACGGCCGCCCTACATGAAGACGGAGCGACGAGACGATTCAATTCACTTAATGAGCCGCTGTCACCTACAATTATAAAGACCATAAAGGAGACCAATTTGTGCTGGAAACCTTTTGGCCGCCAGATGCCAACTTCGCCGTGTCTTATTAGTTTGCCGATAATGAGAACTGCGATGGTGAAACTCAAACACGTACCTGAACGATATCTCTCTCTGCATATCTTCCTCGGGATGAAATTCGGACCTCGTCGCCATCTAATTCAATCATGGCTGATGGAAAGAAAAAAAAAAAAAAAGATATAATCACAGCCTTTGTCAATCAAAGGCTTTTCTTACCGTCAAATTCGGCTGGTCCAACCCCCACGATGATGATCGACATGGGCAGACAGGAAGCCTGAGGAAAAAAAATAATAATATTCATAATAATGGACCCTGAAGTCCACCGACAAAAAACGTGTTGACCTCAGCCTACAGAGATGATGTTATTTTTTTTTCTTATTTCTCTGTAAAAGGTCACATATCAAGCTAGCCGACCTCTAGACTCAGCCATGCGTTCTCAATTTTTTTGTTGTTCCACCATATATTTCACAAGCACACGGGCTCCCCTCAGGAATACATCGACTCGACAGTGATGGAGGAGATGGATTGAGGGGGCTGGCAACATTGCAAAACAACATTGCATCATCGTTTCATTCACTTGGAGATTTTTATGGGGGGGGGAACATTCCAGTTCTAGTTTGAGCAAGTTCCCTTACGTTGACTATGGACTCCTTGGTCTGGGCCATGTCTGAGATGACGCCGTCGGTGATGATGAGCAGGACAAAGTACTGCGATCCATCCTTCACAGATGCAGCATACCTAAAAAATAATAATAAATACACTCAGATTTGCAAGTGAGGTTTAAAAAAAAAAAAAAAATACACTCAGAATTTCCAAGTGATGTTTTTTTATATCCACCTCATTATTTATAATAAAACAGCAATGAGACATTTACAAGTTTTCGAACAAACAGTTGTTTTGTTTTCTTCTTGGCTCCCCGCTGAGTAAATGTCATGTGATTCCCACCTCGCCTCGTTCTACTGTGGAGGATGTTAATCTGCCGAGTGTCGATTCGGCAGCTCAATAAGGCTTTTCCTTTTCTCCCGTGTTCATATGACCTTTCGACTAAAAAGGCGGATTGATGATTTAAAGCACCTCTGAATCACTTCAAATTAGGACCCCTCACTTTTTTTATGGGGTTCAGATTGGATACACAATATTTTGTGTAATTAATATTTACTTATTTGTCCTGCTCCAAGTTGAGAATGCAAATATGAGGGAATTTGTACCTGGCGACGTGGTTAACCACGGGGGAAAAGTTAGTTGGACCGTAAAGTTGGACCGACTTCAGGCTCTGGTAGTAAGCTTCCATCACGCCATCGATTCCTGCACAGTAAGGATTCTGAGGGTTCCCGTTCTACGTAGAAAAAAAAAAAAAAAAAAGATCAAGGTTTGTCCTTATTTGCTTGACTGATGACTTGATTTGTTCTCACCAAAGCAAATTCGTGGGAGATCCGTCCGTCCGGAGGCAGTTTGGCTCCAAAACCGAGCGCGGGGAACATCTTGTCGCTGTCGTAGTCCTGAATGATCTCTCCGACCGCTTTCAGGGCCATGGCGTAAGCGTTCAGCTGGTAGGGGCTCATGTAGTGGAGTGAGGTGGGCTGGGCTGGGTTACCTGGACATGACAAGCAGGTCAATTCAAATGAATTCAAGCCATTTTGAAGCTTCAAATTTGCTTCATGAACCAGTTGTATTTTTTGGGTCAAACCAACAGTGCCATCTAGTGGAGTCAAAAATAGTCATGAAGCAAATTTGAAGCTTCATTTGCCCATGATGATCAGGAGTCGGAAAAAAACGACTGCAGGGCAAGACTCACCGTTAGAAGCTGTGAAGTCAATGGCCACTGTGAAGTTAATCTGCGTCCTTGGAAGACAAGGGCAGGGAGGAGAATCATTAATCAACAACGGCCTCTTTTATCACCATGTAAACAAAAGTCTCCATCGAACTATCTTGGCCGAGAGTGCAAACAGAAGGTCCTGCAGTTTTAGCGGTTAATAGCAAAACTGGGACCAATGGTTTAGAAATTAGTGGAGCGGCTGGATGTGGTCAGCCTGTCATGTTTTTTTTTTTTACACCAAGCATCAAATCTCCCCTCTCCAATTCTCTTCTTCTGTTCACTGCCACTCCATCACAGCGCTCACATGTCATCTCGCGGTCGGAAGAAGCCGGCGGCTTCATCCTATTTGTCACCTCAGCGGGCCAGAAGAAGTGGCGGGCGGCTCTACAAGCCATCAGTCGTGCTGACTGGACACTCATTGGTCCGGAGGGGGACGTCAGGGATGGACAGTGATCAATCTTGTCAACTTGTTTTTTTTAAAAAAAAATACAGAACTAACCGAGAGGCGGCAACTCAGAAGATTAGGAAAAACACGTTCCGGGGAGAAATAAAATTCTGACAGGGATTTACGGAGACAATGTCTTAATGTCACACTCTTCTTGAGGAGCTTTGAGAAGCTGTCGTGAGGCAAATGTCGTCAATTGTCATGACGGGGACCGGAGGGTCTTTTTTTTTTTTTTTTTTAAGAAAAGGTCTGTCATAATAAGACACAACAATTCACTCAAGGAAAAGAATAAAGCCTTTGCATCCTCAGAACACCTGCGGCGTCGCTGGACGGGCAGGCCCCATAACGGTTGCTAGGCAACAACAGTCAGCAAAAGTAGCCAGCATTTACCTTGGCTGCCGAGCAATGTTGACTTTAATTACGGCTCGCGATTGCCGTCTTTCTTTGTCAGATTGGGCAGGTGTTTATTCTATTTATTTATTTTTTTTTAGTGATCCAACTTTAATTTTATTTTTTGAGGGAAACATAACAAATGTCCAAGTGTCCGTATACGCTTTAAGAAGTTTGAGAAATCTAATTTGACTTGACGGGCTTACATGAGCTTTTCAAATTGTAATTCTACCCCCCACCGCCCACAAATCTTTGTTCTCCCTCTGGATGCCTGCCTCTTCTTACAAATGACATCTCCTCACAATATGTTCGCTTTCCTCCCGCTTCTATTCCGGTTTCAATTCAGAAAGCAAAATAAGGGGAGAGAGGGGGGATTGGGGTGGGGGGGGACAATATCTGTCACCATGAGTGACAGAGCAGCCATCAAAGGCGCAACTCGGAATGAAAGATATGGCCAACAACTGTTCATTATCACCCGAGACCTGGTGAATAGAAGCTTCTTTGTGAAGAACCATGGGTGGTTCCAACGCTTTATCGGGCGCCGTGAAAAGAATGAACGCGGCGACTGCTGCAGATTGAGACGGAGCCTTTTCCAAATCAGTCATTTATGCTAATGCAGCCAGCCGATCACGCTCCTAATTAGGTCCAAATGAGCAATTAGCTGATTGGGTTGAAGCACTGTAAAGAGCTGCCAATCAGAGAAGAAGCGAGCAGTAGGGGGGGGGGGCGAGGGAAGGCGGCACTAAGACGAGATAGAAGGGAATTTTAAAAATAGACACACATTGGGGATTTCAGAACATGGCTTGAGTGATTTTGCAGTATTTGTGTATGCAAGCGTGGTCATGTTTGTGTGAACAAGTCGGCCTCCATTATGCCAGTGGACCATTACGCTCCATTTAGGTCTCAAGCAGTGATACACCACTTGGCACTTTATTGGGTCGCAACAAGCGCTGGTACTTGCGAAGAGCGAGGGAGGGAAAAAAGAAAAAATCTGGTTTGTGGAGAGAGACCACATTTCTCCATTAGGAGTCGGAGGTACGCACGTGCCGGGTCAGGGCCGGAAAATGAACAGCGAGTTGCTCAGTGACATTCACTTTGTGCATCCCCTGCCATGTGATTCAATAGCGTATTGATTTCTTTCGAGGACCTCCGTTGTTGGAAATCAACGATAAAGTAGGCGAGATTGGATTCAATTGAGGTGGAACAAAAGTAATGAGACACCCACAGTGGTTTGCAGCCAATAAAAAAAAAATAAATGGTCACATTTGGTTGATAGATGAACAACAAGATATTAAATGATCTCAGTTGGAGGTCCGCCTGACTTTGGCCCGGGTCATTCTGGCTACCGCTCGCAAGTGAATATTTGCGAGGCATAATTATATTTGGCCGACTGCAGATGGCATGCCGTGGCGAGGTTATTGACCGGCGGCCGACAGAGCTCATTGCGGTTTTGGAACGGGTCGACAGACTAAATGTACTTAGCATATTTTGTATTATGTGTGTTCGTGGACGGCAAATGCACAGAAGACTGACGAGGACCACACTGAAGTCTTTTATTGACAATGCAAAAATAAATATCCAATAACTAATACAAATATAGCTAAGTCATTCAAATGCATTCACCCAGAAATGCATCCTGTCATGTTTTCAATTTTAAGGACGGACTTTCGTCATCTCACGCCTTTTCTGGACTTGCCATTGGTGCCATGGCAATGTCAAAGTGGATCAGGACTTGCTGGAGTCTCGGAATCCTGGACATTGCGCCTGTTTGTGGAAAAGCGTTCACACTGATTTAACTTCCGTGCATACTACCTTCATTGTCATTTACAACCATCACCGGAGAAGCAAGAGAAAAGAAAAGTTCAATAAATGGTAATTATAAGCAAAAAACAAAAAACAAGACAGAGTTTGAACATTAACACTGCACTTAGCATAGCAAAACAAACAGCTGTACATTAAATGTATTGCACTTACAAGTTAAATACAACTGAACCACTAGGGGAGGTAGAGGGGGCCAGCGGGGACACTGCCCCCCCCCCCTGAAATATGCTTGCATACCCCCCAGGTGCCAGGGCAAAAAACGACTAGGTAGGTAATATTCCAATTGCATGCAGATATATGTAAATATCACTTACCAAGCAGCTTAAAATTCGGCCATCTTGAAATCTTTGGGAAATCCACGTCAAAAATAAAATCGTCGTGGTGACTTCTGAGTCAATACGAGTTTGTCTTTCAGGCTATTTTGCTATGTGCGTTTAGTCGAGCTCTGTCGGCCACCGGAAGACGAGGAGAAGCGGGACGAGGCTCATTAAAGGGATACAACCCCAACCATTTTGCAGGCGGCGTGTTTCAAATAAAGACGCGGTCCTTCACTTACCCGCCCTTAATGTAGTCCAGGAAGGTGACTTCGATATCCACGAGGAACGACAACAGTGTTACCTTGAGAGAAAAAAGAGGAAAGGTTAAATCCGTGTCAAAAATAAACTTGAATGTTTATTTTTTTTTACCGTTCCAGAGTTGAGGTATTTTTTCTTTTTCTCTTTCTTCTTTGGATTTACCACCTGAAAAAAAAGAAATATTCACGTCCTTCACACCTGACCGTTTTAAAATATACATGCAAGCGGAAACAACAAAGTTGAATTCCAACAACCAAGGTTGTACGCTCTTATAAATATAACGACATGGTCAAAGTGAGGAGAGAGGAGAGAGCCTGGGGGGAAAATAACATGTGGAAAGTTGAGGATTTATGTGTTCACATTGAGTGTCACAAGTGAAGGTGAGGAGGAAAATATGGCTTGAACACGCAAAGAGAGTTTTTTACAATTTAAAAATTGCATTCCGCTACACGGCAATATCGGTTCGAATTCGATTAAGTGTTCAGCCCTAGCGGAAAGCTCATTATCGCTAATGGTCGTGCATTCACCTCGTAGACGTTGAATTGGCTCTGCCCTCGGGATAATTCTCTGTAGCTGGTGCTGAATTCTCCAATAAAGTCATGACTGCGGGGGGAAAAAAAAAACAAGTGACTCCGACAAGACGTGTGCGGGATAATTCATGCGATGTAATACTCGGGGCTGACTAACAATTTGTAAAGCACAAAGAGTTCTATTGAAATTTTCAAAAAATGTCATTGTGCTCTCTCTGAGGAGATAAATGATGGTGATGAAAAGAGGAGTTTCAATAATAAAATACAAATCCTTGTTAAGCTTTCAATTTGTGAACAAGCCAGGAAAATGTTACTATAACAAAAAAAATATCTGAAAGCTTTATATATTAAATTGCAAAGAAATTAATAATAATAATAATAATAATAAAAATAATACTAAATAAATAAATAAAATATATTACATTGGAATTGATGACGTGACTTAATTTTCTCATAAGGGCAATATTTGTGCAGACGCACAGCTCACAATGGCGGAAAATTCTCCTGGAAATGTAATCACCCGTCCCAACCCCTGAGACTTATCTGTGATCACATATTCATTTGACTTCATGATGAACTTTGAAGACACGTATATTACCTCTGTGGTGCAAAATTTACCTGCCGTCTCTGTCCCAGTCGTACACCTCGACCTTGATTGTTCTGTGTAAAAGAAAAAAAAAAAAATAATAATAATAATGAGCACTTGCTTCAAATCTAAATGAGATTTTTTTTCTGTTGATCCTGATAAAAATCGTTTCCGCAGTGCTCCAGGCGCTGCCGTTGCTGCAAAAAGGCGCCACCATTAAATCCCGCCAAAAAACAAAACAAAGGCATCCTTTTGCTTGCTGCGTGGCGAGCGACCCTCATTAAAACGAGAACCCATGTATCATCGCGTATCGCGTGACTCCATTTGATAGGAAAAATGCTAATTTCTTTTGGCGGCGCCGTCGCCGCAGCATCTATTCGGCAGCTTATCTCCATCTCCAAACATCTGCCGTCATATACTCGCTTCGTATCGTAATTTATCGATTTCCGTGCACCGCCGCCGCGGCTTACGAGGATCTACTGTACGTCGAGAGAATATCCTGCCAGAGGCCGATATTATTATTGTGGTTATCTCTCAATATTTCACGAGGTGAGGAATAAAAACAAACAAGGATGAAGAGAGAGTAGAAGCGACAGAGTGAGGACGTTTATTAAACGAAAACCGAGGGTGCCTCTAATGAGGCTAGACTTTGTTTTTACTGTAACCGCCGCGTGACTCGGCTTCCTCGAAACAAATTGGATCTAATTGAAAACACCAGAAGCCGAAGCCTTTCTTCATCCTCCTCGTCTTTCAATATAGGCGAGCGAGTCGAAACCCGAAGCGGATCTAATGGTCCTCGGAGCTCGGCGTAGGCGGCCGGATGAGCATCATTACGGGGAAGTAGGTGTAATAAAGTCAAGGAGCGGGGTCCTCATAAACCTGGATATTATTTTAAAATAGATATTTTTCTAAATCTCAGCCGTGTTCACACCCACAACGGCGCATATCTCGGTTTTGAAGGCTTGAAGTAGTTTCTCGCGCCGCACAAGCGGCTTAGTAGTTTCCGAGATTGGATGAGTTCTTATCTCACATCACAGACGCGACACAGAGGGAAGGAGTGGGAGTGGGTCCACTTTTGGTTTCCCGAGTAACCCATTGATAAGACCTAGCTTGACTCCACCGCGCAAATAATCCTATTGTGCCCACAATTGCACTGTACTAAAGCGCTGCGGTGCACTCCTTCACGACTGACAAGGTGTACAAAAAAAAAATGGACATATTTCCCTTTATGTCACACTTTTCGTTTGTAAAAACGAACATTCAGTGAATGCTTTGTTGTTGTTTTTTTAAGTTTGTTAAATAGCCCACTCCCCAGATCAGCACCAGGGACAGCGACTCTCTAGTTCATCATTGGCTGTGAAACAAGTTCACATCCACCACGGCGCAAAATGCTCGGCTTGCCCTGATTTTCAATAATATTAAGGGTGTTTTTTTTTTTTTGAAAAGCCCACAAAATCGCAGTCCCACTGTGGATGACATTTTTTGAACAACTACACTCCAGGACAAAAAGAGTCAAGAGGTTAAGAATTATGAAAATATGATGTGCATTTTCATGTTGTAAATGTCATCTGATATCAGCTTGAATCAAATAAATAATGCCATTTAATAACTTGACATTTGCCTAATTAAGCAATGCAGATTTTTCAAATAGATGCCGCTGGCATGCAAATATGTTTTTTTTGCGCTCCGCTGACTAACAATTTCTTTGTTGTCAGAAATGAAGAAATAACAAGGTGTTTCCCGACAATGCATTGGATTACATTTATAGCTGAGAGAATGCGGTCGTACCTGTCGTAATCGCCGTTGCAAAGAGCCCGGACGGGGATTTTAAAAGCCTGCCACACTGGGTTCAATGTGGTCTTCACTACTTCTGTTTTGTGGCAAATGGTGAACCTGCAGAGAGAGAAGGGCTATAAAAGATTAGCGGGGTGCTAAGTCACTTTGGTTACATATCGCACAACTCCAACCCGCTTTAAAAAAATATATTTTCATCCTCAACTCACGTGCCGTCCTCGTTGCTCCTGTAGAAGACCAGGAAGGGGTCCGACTTGCCGAAAAAATCCTTCTTGTCCAACTTATTCCCGCAAAACTGCATCATGACGGACTCCTAGTAAACACGCAACAAGGACAAGGCATAAATTAATTCAATTAAGCAAGGAGCATATTCAATCATCATTCCGTCCGCTCACCCTGCAGTTGTTCAGCTCCTCGGCGTTCACGATGATCGTGCCGCATTTCTTGCCGGTAATGCCTCTGTAAACAAACACACCCATTGAAAATAAGAAGAAGAATAAAAATCAAGGTTGCAGGAGATCTTGAATACGCTCACACCAACTTTTACCGAGGATGATTGATATTTGATATAAAAAGTCAACACTTATATATATTATATATATATATATAATAATTAAATAAATACAATTTTATATGAATTATATTATATTGTTATGTTATATATATATATGTATATAAAGTGCAGGTTGAAAGCAAGTACTGTCCCTTGAAAAATGTGAATGCACTAGTTTACTCGAAACAGACACGCATTCATAGTCGACGTTTCGGTGTGGTCACAAAAGGCGCTCTGTTGCGAGGGCGTGGCGTTTGCGGGTACGCTGTCCAGGAAAAGGCGAGGCAGAGGGAGAATAACGACATGGAAATGTGCCTACCACACACACACACACACACACACACACACACACACACACACACACCTCTCGAATAAACATCGCCTTGAAGGAGAACTTGACTACTTCATTAAAACACCCAACAGTACACACCCAAGGACGAAAGCAGTCGAAAGGTGTCGTCGTCCTCCCCCCCATCCCGTCTGCAGTTGAGTAAATAAAATCCCTCTGGCCTTTTTGTGATGAGAGCACAGGATATGACAAGCGTGTAGCGGTGACAGCAGCTTGTTGTCAACAGTTTTTTGTGATTTTTTTGACAAGCTTTTGTACTGTGGCACCTTTGAGTGCCCACAGCGACATGTCACCCAGAGATTCTTGCCATCTTTCACTGCGGGTTTCAACAACTATCATCTGTTTTGTTTTTGTTGTCGGCTAAAATCTATGTGATGGGGGACGACTCGTTTGAAGCAAGCACACTGGACCTCTTTTGGAAAAATGTCTTTTAATATGTTTAAAGTGTGTGGGAGGTGCAAAACTATCAAATCGTTTTTTTTGTTCTATATTGCAGATTTTGACCTTTTGCAAATATATCCCTCGAAAGTAAAAAGTAAACTAATAAAGAAAAGTCAAGAGTATCAAACAACTTAGTTTGTGCCGCTAAAGACGGATTTAATTAAAAGCAAGGAGCGACTTTAGCTAAGTGAGTAAGTAAAGTAATAATTACAAATATTTCCACTCGGGTCATGTTAAAGAAGACATTTTCGACACATTTTAGTTTCGACGCGACACGATAAAGCGCTGCTAAGAATACTTTCCGAGTGTGAGCATGCGAGAGGGAGGGAGAAGCAGTGAATCCTCTAATCAAGAGACATGGATTTGCAATCAGGGGGCTAGCTTGAGACAGGTAATTACGTTTTGGGCTGCGCAAGCACAAGCCAGGACAACGATGCTACCGTGTATCTTGTAATCAGCGAATGGGAGCGTAGAGAATACCAACGTGCTTATTTACCCCCCCAAAAAAATTCTTCACATACTGCAGAACCTCGCTTGACTTCCAAACCAGACAAATGTGTGCTCTTGCTGGTAATTCTATTTTTGCTATATTTTATTTATTTAAGAGACTACAGAGACTGAGGGGCAGTGAGTAGCCCAACCCCGATCTGGGTGAAAAATAGAAAATAATGTCATTGCCTCCTCTGTGACAACGGCATAAGGACGTTATACCGAGTGGGAATGTTTTCGGTGATGAAAATGCTAATTTTCCAGGCCGGTGTCTCGAGAGGCGCTCGCAAAAACACGAGTGCTCTCATGCAAATTTGCCCAAACAATGAGTCGGGGTGACACATTGGAGTGGATCAGACGTGAAGAGTCAAAAAGGGGCCCTCGCGAGATCTATTAACGTCGCGTTCGAGGCACTCGACTGTCGTCTGCACGTAGCCGCAATAACCACATTAACATTGAACGGTCAATAAGTTAAGTTTGAAAATTTTTGACACCTGCCAACGGTGTTACAATTGTGACCTCATGCACACCGGAACCAACCGGAAATTGATTGAACAATAAAATTAGCTCTCATTAAAATGGTCAGAGATTACCCCCTGATGTGTTGAGCAGCAGGTGTGCGCACGAGGCCCAACACACACACACACACACACACACACTCGGGAAAAACATACAGAATTATTAATAGACTTTGACATTATTGGTTATCCTTCCCTCAAATCAAATGTGGCATTCAAAAACATGAACGGCATATCAAGTCTCACCACCTGTGTGACTTGCTTCATCTAATTTAAGACATGTCAATCATCTCAAGACCAGCACTTTTTTTTTTTTAGCAATTAGTTTGACTGTAATTATTTTATTATTTATACAATTATTTTCGTATTATTTATATTATTATTATATTAAGTATTGTTGAGGCGGACTCACCCGAGAGGCTTTTCTAAGCGGCTGCCCAAAGATCCGACGGCTTCGCCTAGCGTACAGTAGGCCTGGCCCAGAAAGTCCTGACAAAGAAGAAGCAATTTTAAAAAGCGCATTTAATCAGTATTCAGGGCCAAAAAAGCAACGAAAGAAACCAAAAGGGCTTGCTGCCAGATGGGCCCAAATGCTTTCGTGGGCCCCTTTATGTTCCCTATTGGGAGATAATATTGGCAAGAAGATTGAGTCTTCCTCCCACTAGCCCTCACAGCTGCCCCGCTCAATTAAATTCCATTTTTGCAGTGCACATGATGAGACTTTGCATTGGAAGAGACAGAAATGCAGGCGAGGACGACGTGGAAAACACAGAAAAAAAAGATTGTGTCTCATTCACTGCCAACCCATTTTAATCTTTGACCTCTATAACGGCACTGAGCTGAGGCACGTTTATATTATGTGACGAAAAACAGACGCTCGCTGACCAAGAGTCCAATTTCCAAATCTATTTTTAGCTCCTGAGGTCGGCTTTGCGTATTTCAGAGCGGTTCTTACCCGGCTCCCCAGGTGTGCCTGCAGCCTACACCTTCCATGTTAAAACACTTCTAATGGATTGGCTCCGTGGCTTCTGCTTCCCCCCCCCCCTCCCCTTCGGAGAGCCACGCCATCTAAGGAGGGCTACCCGGCGAGTGCGCCGCCTCCTCCGAGCCGTCGTGCCTGTCTCTTCTTGTACGGGATTATTGATTTCGAGATGATGTGATGGCGAGGGGGGGAAGACAGATTGAAGGAGTGAGATGGCGAGAAGGAGAAACAGAAAGACATTGATAGAGGAAAGAGACAGAAAAGCCACAGTGGGGAAGAAATGATGGCTTGGAATTTGATTTTCTATCATTACCTTCGTGTTAGGAGAAGTATTACAATGATCTATCACCGCAAATTAGGTTTAACTGCAGTTGCAGTTAGTAAAAAAGAGAGACAGTGCGGCAAGAATTGTCATTTTCCCAGATAATAACAACGTCAAATTGTCTTTCACGAAGACGGACAAATTGATTATTGAGATTGCGTCCAAAAAGATACGGTAGACGTATACATATAAAAATGGCGGCTGGTCGGCTGAAAACTAGCGAGTTTACTTCATAGGTGTCAAACTCGAGGCCTGGGGGGCCAGATACGGCCCGCCACATCATTTTGTGTGGCCCGCCAAGACAAATTGTACGTCGACTTCATGCGTCAATACTAAAGTAAAAATTGAGTTCACTTTTAAAAAATAAGAATTAGTCCTAGCAATTTTTATTTCCATTTATTTTTTGAAATATGTTGCCCCTCCGAAGGAAACTATGACGATGATGCGGCCCGTGACAAAAATTTGTTTGGCACCCCTGGTGTCGGCAAAGTCACATTTATCACACTAACACGGGCTTTTATTGTTCCGCTAATATCTTCTCGTTTACTTAAGAGTCTTCATAGGAACCAAAAGCTGTGCAAAGAGTATTTTCCTTGAGTACATAATAAACACACTCAGTGTAATGAGTAGATTACTGTTGTGTGGCTGAAACTAATGGGCGTTATTAGCAAGAGCGGCCTGTCACCCAAAAAAAACTCCCAAAAAAACATGATTAGATCAGAAACAGAGTACTCACGTGTTTCGACAAGTTGGCGCTCTTGGAGTCCACGTCGTACCTGCGTAGTGAGGAAAGCGGGCGTGATTACAATATGATGGGGGGGGGGGGACAAGAGCTCAACACGACGGGAGATTGCAGACGGATAACTGGGTCAAGCAGCTTGTCACCAGCAATGGCACCAAAAGTGGTGGGGATGCACTTGGCGGTATCACCCCACTAAACTGACACTAAACGGACTAATTGGATGTCACACGTATGATTGTTGGGTATCGTCTATATTCTGTGCAATGGTCGGGTATTATCCACACCTCGACCCGCGCAATACCTGCCAAGAGAAAAATTTGCTGGGAAATAGCTCGCAAAAGTGCAGAGGCTACTTGAAAGGATTGGGCGCAATCAAACAGGCCATTTGCGGGATAATCGGAGATCATTTCACAGCTACATTCAAAGCGAATTGCCGTTTGTTGGATAATATTTTGTCGGGCACAACTTAAAATTTGGCCAACCAAGCACAGACTTGAATCATTTTTTTCCCATCTTAAATAAATCTTAAATAAATAAATGTAAAATATAATACTTAATTGAATTAAATAAAGATGTCATTATTATAAAATAATATTTTATTTATTTATTTTATTTATTTAAATATATGCAGACAATCTTTTTAAATGCATAAGAATCTGATTCGAATGCTTCTCCCTGTCTACTTTGATATCGCAGCCATCATACTCAGGTCACGGTTGTTATGGTTACCCTCGCTACACTGTGCATATAGCCCGAAACATGACACACGAGGTACGTGGGAATACTTTACACACATAAGAACGTCTCCCCACGAGGCCTCGAGCAACAGAGTGTGACAGCCGAGGTTAGCTGATATATGTACGCTACGGTAATCCATGTATACACAAAAAGAGACACGCCCCTGGGACACATCCTCATGCTGTTTTAATTCATGTTGCTGCCCGGTTTGGACAAAAACAAGAAGGAGAGGAAAATGCTTCCAATCGATCGACCTTGAACCCGACAATCGTTCCCAACTGCCCCACTTCAATGCTATTACAGGTAACGGAGGGATTGTGTGTGACGGGCGAGCGAGACGCCAAAAAACCGCAGCGGAGAAGCTATCGGATCGATGCTCGTAATCGAAAAGATGGATGCTACAAAGAACTGTCATTCGCCGCAGAAGATAGTCATTACCTTGACGGCTGAGATGATATTTTCAGCACTCTTATTGAGCAGGCAAAAAGCCAAGACTTTCAATCAACTCTGAGCGAGGAATAACTTTATAAATCCCGGCGGGTTCGTCGGCACGTCTCCTTAGAATATAATTAGTCTGTGTCTAATAAAATAAACCCGGCCAAATGCTGCCTTAATTCAATGAGGGATGAAATTGGAGATGGGACGAGGGGGGGCATCTGCAGGCAAAGCGGGCAAAATTCATTTTCCAAGAAGTCCAAATAGCCGGTGGGCTCGGCTCAAAAATAAAAACAATCTCGATGTACGTTCCTTTGAACCGATACCTAGGGAAATAAGTGACACCTCGAGACTCGATTTAAGTGGCGGCCAACGACCTGGGATCATCACCGAGAACGCTTACTTACAAGTCAAATCGAAGGTTCTGCCGTTCTTCAAAGAAGTAGTCCAAAATGAATTTCCGCACAAAGTCCGGATTAAGCGTGTTGTCGATCACCTCGGTTCTCCCAAACTGAAATCCAAAGACAAACAAGGGGTAGATCTTAAGACACTTGATACCTCAAATGGAGCTAATTCACCCAAATAACATAGCGAGATAAGTGTTTTAACAGGCCATTAACGAGAGTGGCGGTGACTCATGAGCATAATTTCTCCAGTTTCTACTCGGGAAGGAAAAGTGGCTGGTGAGACTATTATACCAAGCGTTGGAGTAATCAATGCCGAGCGGCTGACAGATCATGTCAATGAGGGTCAGCCGGGCTCTGGTTTGGCATTTAGCGTAGCTTATTAACAATGCGCGCGGGCGACGGAACTACTCAGACCCGTGAATAACCGTAAATGATTGCGCCGAGAGATTTAGCCTCTCATTACCATTTATGAATTTGAATACTTATTGTGGCACATGTGCGCCGACGGATGGACGTGTCTGGCATGTTGTGTTGTTGAACTAAATACTAATGTTGTAAATGTGCAAAAATGTAATCGGCATGAATCGGCAAAAAAATGGCAGATTTTCGGCATCGTTATAATTGCTAGTATCGGTCAATTAATCGTATGAAAATATTTCTCATTTGTGAGAAAATAAATGTGAGAATATTACATTTTCTAAGAAATATTATTCAATAATTAAAACAAAAACGTATTTATATTATTTTATTAGTTTTTCTTACCCACAATACCTCTGGTGTAATTCCAAAAGTGCACGTGGCCTTGTATCTAAAATTCAACACCCACCTCTCTCCATTCCTTGTTGCCCATGCCTTGCGTGTAGAGGACGCAGACTGAAAAACACACAACGGTGCACGCGACATTAAAACCATCATCAAAGATTCAATGCGTGTTGACAAGCGACGGATGTATAACAATACGCTTCCCGTCGCCATCGCTAGGAAAACATCAAAGCCTAATAGTCTACATTTATACACGATGCCGCAATCACACACGCACTTTGGGGTATTATGCGAGTTTCTTGAAAATAACTAATAGCCCTTGCTCTTTGATGTGATTTCAGATACGTGTGTATTATATTTGCATATTGGTGGAAAATATATATATATCGTGGATGGAGTTTCAAGTTGCTCTTTTCCCCAACGGGCCGTTACGTTGCCACCATTCCGTTAATCCTAACAGTCAGCGTCATCACCTTGTCATCCGTGTTGCCGCCAACGTGCTGACATGATTGTGCCGTGTTTACAACTCGCTTGCCCCGCCCCTCCCCTTTGTTTACATCTTGGCAACAAAAAGTGGATTGTAAACATAGTGTAGCACAGATAAAAAAACATAAATCAGGAGGGAAAGGACCACTGGAATCTGCTAAAATAACATATGGTGTCCCTCAGGGGTCAATTCTTGCACCCCTTTTGATCAGCATTTGAGATGTTATGGAATCTAATAAGTTGGTGGATCAAAATGTCCTTCCTTTTGTTTACATCTTGGCAACAAAAACAAAAAATAGTCTTACTTGGGTCCGATTTGGAGAAAGTGTCTCTGTCCAGCAGGTTTCTGTGGAGATGGAAACAGATGCATGATTCAGTTTCTGCTTGGCTCGCGCCAGTGAGTGGATTTTCACACATGGACTATTTATGTATTCCGCTCACCGTGCGCCGCCGTTACCATAGCTCACCGACTACTTTGCCAGCTAAATATATTCGTTTGTTTGCACTTGCTGGCGGACAAAAGAAATTTGCAATTGATAGACGAGTAAGAAAGTGGAATTACAAAGAAGCGGAAGGAGACAGACGGCTCGGAAAAAATTAACCGGCTGGTATATGAATGTGGTATGTGAGCTGAAATGATGATTTCTAATTTGAGGATAGAGTGATGGATGATGGTACTTCATTTGCTGGAGAGGAAAAAAAAAAAATTCAAGCATCTTGCAGAGTGGGGTCGCTCCATTGTCAATGAGGTTAAATCAGTGCGGTGCGGAAAAAGCTTTGATGAGAAGATGATAGCTATATGGAACGGATATTTCAGATTATCTACAAAGGTCCTTTCACACGACCCATCCAGGCTATTTTTTTCAGAAGTTTAACGAGGTCCAAATGCCATCTGCTATAAGGGGATGCAACTTGAACCCCTAGGCTGAAATAGCGCCCCCTAGAGGCAACCACTGGGAATTTAACGAAATGACTTTACAGTGTTTAATAACGCTTCTTTAAAAATGTTCATCTGATTATGTTATTGATCAATTGGCCGGTTGGTAGAATAGCCAATCGGTAGTCAGTATCAATCGTGGCTTGAATGCTGGAGAATTTGGCGTCAGTTTCCCATGCCAAGTCGGGGGCGGAAGGGGTTGGAGGGGGAGTTTAGGGACAAGTTAAAATCCACATTCTCCCCTGCAGAGCATATTTAAAGCTCCACGGTGTACGAGTGGCTGCTGCTCAAAGCACATCAGGCGTGGTGGCACTCCAAATGGGCTCCTGGGCTCCCCCTGTCAGCGTGTGTGTGTGTGTGTGTGTGTGTGTGTGTGTGTGTGTGTGTGTGTGTGTGTGTGTGTGTGTGTGTGTGTGTGTGTGTGTGTGTAATACACATTTTCAGGATTTCCACCTCAGAGGATAACGTGAATGATTCATCTGGCTCTCTCTCTCTCTTTCTCTCTCTCATTCCTTCCCTGTTTTTTATCCCAAGGCAGGGGGCAGAAAACTAAAAGCTGCCATCCGATTCAGACAGGTCTGCAGGGATAAAAGGTGCCCGACTCCAATAGTTCTAGGATTTTTTTTTTTGGGACCTGAAACGTGCTGCCATTTCACACTGTCAAATTGTTTACTATGGTTGACAATCAGGAAAAAAAAAAAACATTAGCAGTGATAAAGTGGGGGTTTAAACTTTCACATTTTTATTATCGCTCATGGTCAACAAACACCAGCCCGATTTAGAAATCATATTTAAATGTCAAATGTTAAAATATTCTGCAATCTGCATGAATGCATGGCATTGCCCTTTTCAAGTACTCGCTTATACAGTCACCAAATAAAGAGGGGCATGATGATTAATCGTACATGGACTTAGCAAAAAAAAAAAAAAAAAAGACATGAGCTCATTTGTTTGCATGAACGAGAATGTGGAAAGTCATCTACCTCCCCGTTGACGTGTTAGTTATAAGCACTGGATTAGTGGTACAATCGAGACGCACAGGAGCTGAGTCACGCTCACAAAAAAATGCTTCACATGCAAAATCCAAGTCTGCACAAATTCCCATCATCATTTTTGTATGATATCTAATGTTTCCCCAAAGCGTCGATGGAGGCCAGTCGGACTAAACTGCACCGAAAGCGGCGTGCCAAAGGCAATTAAGGTAAAAGCCACCGGCGCAGATGTGCGCCCAACATGACGGATGTGCAGTTTGCCGTGTGTGCGTGCGCCGAGATGTTCTCTTGGCTCTCCCCGAGCCTTGTCAGGAAGAATTAGGGCAGCCCTCTCGGAGAAGTGGAGAGGAAAAAAAAAAAATACAAGCTGCTGATGCTCTCCTCCTTTTTTCTTTCGTGGCCTGAGTTGCTCATCAAATAGGATGGATCAATAAAAAATGCAAGGCGAAAGAAGTGATGGAGGTGGAAATCGCCACGTGTGATGGGAGGAGGAGGAGGGGGGGGGGACAGGTACTTGTGGCTGTGTGCTCGATGGCCTGTTGCGAACATCGAAGCATGCCCAGTTGGGTTCCCTCGTGCACTGCGTCTCCAAGAATATTTCTGCTCTGTTGCTAGGCGCAACTACACACCGAATATTGGTAGTTATACTGTACAGCCACTCCAATCGCAAATCCTCCGTGGAAAGAAAAAAGTCTCACTATTTTTAAACAGAGGTTAGAACCATGATGGCAAAGAAATTAAATGCAGGACAAAGTTCCAGTGCAGCATATTAGCGCCTATCTTATGAGCATTGGCATTTGAAGTTGGCATTTGCCCTTCGCTGTTAATTGTGGAGTTAGTAGAGCCGATAAAACAAACAGATCTCATCTCACTTAATGATGACAACGATGCCATTATCACTTTTTCCTGATCTGATATGGTGGAAAGGCACCCGCTGATAAACACGTGTCGCTAACTAAGGTGCGCCACGCCATTTGTAAATGTTTGGATATGATTAACTGCGTACTGGATCTATTCCCAATAGTCCTCCAGGCTCCCTCCCGCATGTTTTAATCACACTAAAATTCCTAACGATGGTAAACAGAGTGCAGCATAGAAAAACGAATTGCAAACATTTGTGTGAAACTGTTCTAGCACGAAATGGAACAGTCCTAAAATAGTTCTGAAGGGAAAAGAGCTATTGTTTGACCACTGGAATTTTGCTAAAATAACATATGGTGTCCCTCAGGGGTCAATTCTTGCACCCCTTTTGATCAACATTTGGGATGTTATGGAACCAATTCAAAATTTGTCGCTGGTATGACTCGACCGGGGTTTGAACTCACAACCTTCCAGTCTAAGGGGGGACACTGTACCACTAAGCCACTGAGCCGGTGAATCAACATGTAGATGAATCGAAATGTCCTTCAATTAAACAAAAAAATGTGCTGAGGAGCATCAGCCATTTTTTGGGGGGGTGGGGGTTTGACATTCAAAATTGACTACGTGCTTGCAGTCATACTCACAAGGTGAGCACGAGTGTCGAACTGGATAAGCACTAGACCGTGGACAAAGTGTGTGCATGTGGTCTCCATACTGAATGTGTGGAAGTGTATTTAGTTCAGTCTCCCCAGATCCAACTTTTTCAGGTCACGGTCAAATTGGCGGCCGAGAGAAGGAACTAGAAAATCCCTTTTTCGTGATCAGAGCAAAACACTCTCCTGGAGAAATGCGCCACTTGAAAAGGAATGACCTGTCTGCTATATCTAGCTAGCGCTACTTCATTGATTTCAAAATCGCAAGTTCTTCAATGAGAAATATATTTCAATGAGCACGGTTCTTCGGAAAGGATAAAATAGCTCAAAGCGACGATACTGGTCAAGGCGCCTCAGCGAGGCTGTCAGTCTGTTGCTATGGTAACCATCCAGCTGCAAGTCAATACACCTCAATTATTTCACATAAAGTGATGCTATATCTCTTGAATATTGGGAAAGGCATAGAGGCTGAAGTCCAGTTCGAAATACTTTTACCGGAGGTCATCATCACATTATTTATTAACTTCAGCAATGATCACAGAAGTTTTTGCAATTCACACACAGGCACACTGAGTGACTGAGACACTGAGACACAAACACTGAATCAGTCAAAGGAAAAAGAGCAACAGAGGGAAAAGGGTCGATTGTAATTTCCTCCCGGTGCATAAATCTTTACAGCCTTGGGTCTGAAAGGCAAAACCCGATTACACAACACTATTCGGGCCTGCGAGACAGACGCACATCACACACACCTCTCACACACACATGTCCAATGCACCAATCCAAGAGATCAATTCATGGCCGCCTTGAAAGGTTTCTTCGATACACTGTAGCGCTATCGGACTGATTGCCGCTGCCTTTTGTGTTTTCTGTCAAAACCAAGCGAGCTCCCTGCTGCTAAGGACCCCCTCTATACAGACGTGGAAAAATTTGGTTACGTCGTCGTCACGCATCCTTTTGTGCGTGGAGCTGGCAATCGACGCAGCTCTCAGCGGGAAACCCCCAACGTGACGCTTTTCCGGTATTGTTTTTTAAAAAAAGATGACCATTAGTGAAGCTCTTGGAGGGCTACAAAAGGTCAATATGATGCCTTCTTATAGAATGAAGTGGGCGAACGCCACCTTTTAATGATCGCTAACATAATAAAACGTCAAATCTTTTATTGTGTCAACAGCAATACAGGCTTGTTTTCTTTTTCAACTTTTTTTTTTCTTCTTTTCTGCACCATAGAGAATATCCGAGAACCTGCGTGTTATTATTGTCAACAGCTCCAAAGTTTGCTGACAGTGCTAAGCCCCTGGCACGAAAGTCAGAGAGAGATCGGGGGGCTGACAGAAAAACATTTCCTCTGCGGTGTGAAAGAAAAAAGAAAACTGTCAAGAAGCCAACTAAAGAACAGCCTATATATCTCTTTTTATAAGATGCAACAGTGGGGAGAATAAAAAAAAAATGATATTTTTTTTACTGAACCCGATTTTTCATATCTAATAGCTAAGGCATTTAATTAAAAGCCATGTTAGCTTTAAAATGTGCAGCTACAAACGATGATGGAATATTTGTACTCGAGGCTGTTCTCCACAACAGAGTCCCCTCGGCCCTATGAAGCAGACAATAACTCCACCTCGGAGTAATTTAATCTTCACTTTATGAGTGAAGAATAGCTTCTGTGCACTGCGCTATTGCAGGAGCTACAAGTTCTTAGCGGAGGAGTATGCTAGTTTTTTTAATTTTAAATTTTTTACCCAACAGTACTTTTTTTTCATGTATATGCCTTTAAAAAAGAAGTGCAGGGTCCGGTGAGTGATGTGGGAGTCAGAAAATGCCATTGCAGGATGTTGTGCGCTTAGCTTAGCATGGCTAACGGTTAGTTTGTGTCCCCGGCCGTTTGTCATGGCCATATAAATGCGTTTAGTCTGTTCATTAAAGTGATAAAACCGGCGCCCGAGTCTATTTTTAAAAACTAATGAAGGCGTGACATCCGGCTCGAACTACCAATATAAAATTAGCAAAGATAATTAGCAGCAATACAGGAAGAACACAAAATGTCCACAAGTAATATCAACTCATGTTTTTTTTTTATTCATTGAATTTATTGGCCGATTACATCGCTGTGTTGTAACAATATAAATCAGATTATTATTCCACCTAAACAACCTGAACTAAAGTGTACCACTTGGTTGTCTTGTCCGTACACTAAGCGCTGGTTACAGTCAATTGATTTGAGCTGATGCTACTTCTCGGGTATCGATCGGCATCATTTACAATCCCCTTAGAATCAGAAACATTATCCAAATACGTTTCGGTTGGATTGCTCAATATTCCCAGCAGCGGGCCTCACTCTCTCCACACTCGGCCAGTCATTCAGTCCATTAATTATGAATATGTGATCAATAAATGGAAGTCAAGAGATGATTCAAGTCGCTTTTTGTCCGAAACAAAAAGGTTTTCTTAAAACGGGTGGAATTTTCTATGGGAAAATCCCTTGTGGCACATTTTTCGCACTAATTAGACGCCTCTGTGAAATACAGATATGATCATTTGTGTCACGCTATTAGCCCCGTTATATTAATATCTCTATACTGAATAAGATTTCACACTCCCTCCCTATTGTCACCTCGCACACAATAACTTCAAAACCTGCGTAACCATGGAGACTTTGTACACTGGCTGGTGTGTGAAGAAGAAAAAAAATAAAACGCACGACATTTGTAGAGCGAAGGCATTTCAGCGCTGCCTCGGGTTGGAAGTGGGTGGATGGCCACCAAAACAAACGCGACCCCCCCCCCTCCTCCTCACCCTACCGGAGGGTTGAGAATTCAGGTGACTCGGACATGAGCAAATTCCGCCAAAACACGTTCATATAATCTGTCGGAACGTAACATCTTTCTCCGAAAGGCAATGGCTATTACTATCCATCCATTTTTCCTCGTACTTGTTCCAATTCAGGTCGAGAAGAGGAAGCTGGGTGAAAAAACAAAGCAGAGGCAGATCAAGGGATTCAATCCCAGATCTGCAGACTGTGAAGCAGAGATACCAACTACTAGGTCACATCCGACATCCCACAGCAGAACTCTCAGATATAAATTGTAAAAGAGGTTACAGAGATTAGGCTCGTAAAATGTGCCCTTTTATTTGATAGGAATAAAATTCTTAATTGGAATTCCATTTGGGAGCCGTCTGGAAATAGATGAGACATATCAAATAGCGTCCATGATTCCAAAACATCATTACACATCCAAGGCAACCAACTTTAAAGACATTGAAGGAGTATTCTGTTCTGTTTGTTTTTGTTTTCCATCCTTCAAAGCCACTGGGCGTACGTCCCTTTCCCCCCCCCTGAGGTCCCTCACCGTGCCTCAGAGGAAATCCCCACCCAAAGACATGTTGACAACAGAGGTTAAAATCCACCCCTTTTGCAGCCTTCTTTCTTTTCAATGTCACAAAACGCGCCCACGTTCCTTCTGTCCAACACATGCTCACATTTTTGCATTTCAAACAGCACAGCTGCAGCAAGGAAACGTCACAACAACAAAGACTCCAGTGTCTTTGACTTTACTTTGGCTTGTCCTGTTGATGACGTCACGAATGTTTGTTTTGCAAACTTGTTTGTGACATAATACGTTGTCAACTTTAAAGGAAATTGAATGACACACGGAAAGTTGACGGTATCCACGTAGCGCTGACCAAAAACACAGAACGGAAATTGTTGATATTTATATGAAAAGATTCTTACCGGCAGGAAACTGTGATTTCAACTTTGGTAGCAGGTATCGACGCGTTGAGCGGGTCGAACTCGCCGATCGACGCCATGCTCAAGAAACTGTTCATCCTGTCCCAAAATCGAAGGGGAAAAAAAGATCTCACGCCACTTTGCTGTTCTGTTGTGGTCCGCCCTGTTTTTCTCTCCTCAGCGGACGGCGGCGAATGAGCGACGCGGTGGAATGTGAGCCGTCCCCGGCGTGAACCAAAACCAGGGAACCGCTGACAGATGACAGCTCCAGGCTGGGAAGTTGTGACGTCACGCCACGCCCACCTTCTTTCCAACACTTCCTACACACTTAAGTTGTCTTGATTTTTTTTTTTAAGTAATAAAGTATTATTGTGACGATTAATAAGTGTGGAGAGTGCGTCGACGTTGTCTGACGTTATGACATTCCTCGGTAACGGGGAAGGAACTATTTGACGCAGCGGCGGAAGCAAACGTCGGCATGCAGCCAAGAATGCGCGCTCAATTACCTCCTCACTCACCTTTTCTTTTATTGGTTCATACACTTAATATAATTGAAAATATATTTTTTATTACATATATCATTACATGATGTTTTAAGTGTGTTTCCAAGTGTGCACAAAATACAAAAATGCACTGGACTAATGCATATGACTGTTGTCCTGAAACACGTTAGCATAGCAGCTAACACCGAATGTGCAATCCTGTAACTATAAACACAGTAATACCTAATTAGTGCACAATATTTTACAATTTTCTATGACTGTGAATGCACACACTTGTCTTGTCATGCTAATTTTTTTATTAAGCCAATATTAGGAGTATTACTGCTTTTTATTTCAAGACACCAATTACCATCGTTGTTTACTTTTGCTTTTGTTTACTTTTGCTGTGCATCTGATTTAATGAACTGAAAATACCCTCCCGCTGGCACAGGATAAAAAGACCGTGTGATGAATGCGACAAGACAAGGAGGAGTGTGATATTATGAAGATGTATTTGTTTCCTGAAGAGATTAATGAAGGAAGCACTTATGTCACACTAATTAAAACCAAACAACAAATGTATTACACGAGAAACAATGCCCGTCAAACTTTTAATTCTTCCTACTTTGGCTAATCAAATTCCCAATACCGAATAAAATGAAGGCATGTAAACATACACCAGCAGACGACAACTTTTGAACTCTATCGGAACAATGATCAAACCACTGAATCATAATTCAGCGGTTGCTTCCACGGACATGCATAATACATGAAGCCATTAGTTGAGAATAAATTGCACAATTATTACACACGACCAGAGCAGGAATTCCATTCATCTTGTGATTTGCCACGGGGGGCACGCGTACATTTACTTGTAATGTGCTTGAACATTTGAAGAATGCAGCACTTTTTCTTTTTACACATGGAAAGTACGTTTCCATTAAGATGTCCAGGAAAACGAATGCGTCGGCTGTGAATGTGAGCGCTTCCTATATTTTAGTAAGCACACGTTTAATTTGACAAAAACTCATTTGTGGTGAAATATTCGGGTAATAACCTGACAACTCTGCAGTTTTAACTACACAGCAATGGAATACAATTAACAATAAAGTGCACTGAAGGTCGCTGGGGCCTCATTTTAATGCAGGTTTCAAATTACACCATGAGAATCTCACGAGGTAATCTAATGATTAGTACAAGACCAAAGTTGAGGCGCTTGAAAGAAGAACATGGAACAGAAGCTACTGTACTTCTTGAAATTGCTTTTCAATTGAATTGAAGAGCAGGTTGCCCGGACTACGAGGCGTTCGGAAATCCACCGCAAGTTTTTTTAATAACATTTTTTATTCTTAATCCTCAAGTGCCTGGGCAGATAATTATTTTTGGACATTTTGCAGGATTTTTTTCCCCCCATTTCTTGATGGATTTTTTTTTTTCTACAAACAAATAGTCTAGCATATATCAAAGCTGTTCTTACAACCACTACTGCCCTCACTTACTGTCTGATTCCACCTCGGACATGACTATTATTGACCTGCTCTTTTATTGAGTAGATGTTTGCTCTCAGGCAAATCCCAAGAGAAGCCCCATTGTCATTCATTCTCAAATTGATAGGCACGGATGTGATTTCTTTGTGTCATTTTCCACGTAAGAAGCCTTTTAACAACAAAGAAACCCCTCCTTCTGATAATCTTTGGGAACGTGTGATGATCCAAGCTGCGAGCGCATTAAGCGAGCCGCACGATCACGGCTCATCAGTTCTGGTCATAAAGCAGCAGCGGCGTGAGTATTTTTAGCCGCAGGATTCACTCAGTGGGGAGATAGAAGCCAAAGGGTGGATATTGACCCAGTCCATCTGAACCTTGCTGCTTGCATCTTTTTTAACTGGCATTTAATTGGATATTTGTCTTCTCATTTCACGGCCTTCTCACTTTTATTTTGTTTTGGGTTGTTTTCATACTTGCTGTCATAACACTTCGAACGGTGTTAAATTGCATATTCATCTCCAAAGGTTAACATAGCAAATTGAAATCTTCATAGATTAAATTGATCGAAGTTGCTAAATTAAATTTGTACTTGTTTTTTAACCCCCTTTTTACTGTGGTCTGCTGAAACTTGATCACTGGAACGCTAAGTGATGGCATGAATGAACAATAAAGAAATGTGAATCATCCAAATACGAGACAATAAATGTGTTATTTCTCTTGAGTGTGAATAATTGGATTGCTCAAATGACCCAAAGCTGTTTTTATTATCTTGTGATGGAAGTTGGGAATTCGTTTTGATATGCCTTGTCGCTGCATTTTGCTGCTACCATGTGGCTATCAGACGTTAATACAGTTACAAAAAACAAAAAAACAAAAATGACTGTCGAGTAATTTGAAATTTATTCTCACGCTGCAGCCTCAGTTAATCAACAGGAAAACAGCGACAATGATATTCACACTTAAATGCTACAAAAACAACAACCCAGTAGTCAGTCAAGTGCAAATGAAAAGGCAGCTGATAACTCTTTTTTTTTTTTACTGACATATCTTCTTTTGACCAGTACCAACCCATATTTAAATTTATATCACATTTCCAGGAAGATAAGAAACGCCCAACTTACCAAGGCAAAGACTAGACGGGGTGGTGAGCTGTAAATAAAAAAAAAACAAAGATACTTGATGGACACAGAAACCTCTCATCAAAGTGTCCGGCCATACAAAGTATATAAAAACTCGTTTACATAATAATAATAAGACAATGCAGCTTCAGTAGTATTTTGGTCCTTGGATTCACACAGTCAAGACTAGAAAAGAAGCACACAGAAAGTCCAAAATTGTTCCTGGTGAAGCAAACAGTTGACCATCCAGCATTTGGAAGAAGAAAAAAAATAAAATAATCAATGCAAGCTAGTTAAGGCTTGCATGGGAGGATTTGAACTGAAGCAGAATCATAGCTGTCAATGGACTCCATCCCCGAGAGATCCTTTGGCTTCCCAAATCTTCACTGTGCGATCACTGCGAGCAAAATAAACAAAAAGTATTTAGAAGTGACAGACAGAAAGACGTTTGTAACATGACTTACTCGGAGGCGGTGAACAGATGACTGCTGTTGGTAGCCAGGCCGTTAATGGGGCTGTCATGCCCTTGAATGTCACCTAGGGGCGCTAGTGAGTCGACGTGCCACAGCCGAAGAAGCCCGCCTCTGCATCCGCTGAGCAACGCCAAAGTACCGGGAACCACGCCCAAAGCGCTAACCCAATCCGTCTGGGAACTGACTGACCTCTAGAAGAAAGACCCGAGACTCCATTTGGAATTTTCAACTCTGTTTAACAAAATAATTTGGTGGGCGTTTCAATCTTACCTGCAACAACCGCCTACTGGCTAAGTCCCATTTTTTGATGTAGTGGTCTTTGGAGCTGCTGTAGAGAAAGTCCCCGTGCAAGACCAGAGACTCCACGCTCTCCTGATGAGCGGGGTCCAACGTGTGGCAGGATCCGATACTCCCCTGAGCCCCTTCTGTCACCTCGAACATCTGGCAAGCATCAATTTGTCATTTACTTAATTCGAACATCGTCGTGACATCGTTTTGTGTGCGTCTCCTACTTTAATGTGATGGTCCTTCGAGCCGGTGAGCACCAGGTCTTGTCCGTGACCTAATTTATCGATCGTCAGACACGTGATGGTTCCTAAATGGCCGGTGAGCTTCCCGGTGGAGGCAAACCTAGATCACAGATGAAAGTCAACTATTAGCATCAGTGTGTTTCCATTCAAGTCAAATTTGACCCGTTTTAATATTTGACTTTTACCCTTTTAACACCAATGACATGAATTTCCGTCTTTTTTTTTATGGGAAAAGGCGTAGTATAGTATTTTATGAAGTTTGTAAAATTGTTACACTGGTAAATCACTGATGTTCATTCATTTACCGTAATTTTCAGACTATAAACCGCACTGGACTATAGTGCGAAATTTACAGTAATGAGAGATTTGTGTTTTAAAAAAAAAAAACATGTTAAACTTACTTGCGGAGATCCCACATGCGCACCGCATTCCCGGCAGCAGCATACAAGAAGGAACCAGCGGGATTGATGCCGATCTGGTTGATCTGACTTTCACCCGGAGGAATGGAGAAACTCCGGGTTGAAGAACAGGTGTCGCCCGTCGCAACTTGACCCGAAGCCCTAAAGCAAGCGAGATTATTATTATTATGACGAATATCTTCGACAACAACGGCCATAACAGAACGTGTACTTACGTAAGCGTGCGTATACATTTTGCACAATCTCTTATATCCCACACTTTGATGTACGCATTGGAAACGGTAAAGACCAGGCTGGAAGTGTACCTGCAATATCAAAACAGACTGTAGTCCTTCAAATAAATGGAAATAAAATACATATTTAATGACATCGATTGATACCTGACTGAGACGACGCTGCTAGGATGATCCGCTAATGACATGATCTCTTGACCCGTCACCAAATTCCACACCTTACACGTTCGATCTGAGAGAAAATGGGCAATCAGGGAGGATGGTGTACTTTAATTAAAAAATAATAATAATATTTACCTTTGGATCCTGTAAAGAGGAGATCTTCGGTGACGTCCACACTGAGGACCGGTTTGGTGTGTCCCTCGGCAACGTGCACACATTGAAGTTTGGCTGCCCGGCTGGTCTTGGGCGGTTCTATGGGGCTGATTACGCCTCTGGAATGAAAGACAAAAAAAAATGTGCCATTTAAAATAGATACATTATGATTTCTTTGATTAAATAAAATAAATAAATAAATAAATTGCCTACTTCCAGTGGCTAATTTAATTTAATTCCAGTTGGCAGAAATTATTTCAAAATGTAATTTTTTACTTTTTCCACTACTACGATATCAAACAAAAGTAAATAAAGAAGGGTACCTATGGCTGTCAAATACAGAAGAGTCATCCAATCTGAAAAATAAAACCAAATAAATCAAATCAAATCAAATAAAGTGTTGTGATTGCCTATGTAAGCCACAAGGGGGTGACAAAGTACGACTTCTTACGCTCGCGTTTTAGCATTCTCTGATGTAGCCGTTGCAGTTTCTTGCATTTTCCTGCGGGTAAGAGGAGAGCGCTCAAGCTGATGCCTCTCAGCGCTGCTTATCGGTGACCTCGATCGGAAGCTATCGGAAATCAAAAGTGTGTCGAGTCATCTGACGGGCCCGTTTGAAAGGAGCTTTGTGTTAAAGCTTACACGCCGGCCGAGCGAGCCGAGATGGAAGACGGGGATTCGCGGCCCGGATCCGCCAGGCCGTCCCCGTGCTCGGCGAGAGGAAGCAAAGGACCCGAGAAGTCGCCAATGGGCGAGTCGAAGGGCGAATCTCCCGTGGTGGCGTAGAGAAGCTCCATCTGGGTGGCGGTCCTCCTCCGAGCCTGCGGCAATTTGACACCAATTATTACATAACAAAATATGAGTGACATTTGGCGTAATCATGTCGCTGTGCGCCACCTTATTTCTCGGACGGGAGTCGCCGCAAAACTTCATCAGATCTGACGGCAGTGCGCTGAAACAATATCAGGCTTCGATCAGTAGCTTGATTTCAATTATTTGAATGTCCCCGATATTACCTTCCGTCTGCAGCCGGGCTGGGGTTGGACTCATCGCTGCTGCTTTCGTCTCCATTCTCTACAAATCGGAAAAAAAACATTTCTTTACTGGATTTCTTACAGTGGAATAAATATGCAGGTCCAAAGCACAGAAGGGTAAAAAAGGAGATAAAGGTCACACAAAGGGAAACAACTATTAAGAAGTTGAAGATACTGTAACAAGGGTCACGATTAATTGCACTTGAAGATTTCTCCCAGCTCATTTGCATATTGGAAATCTTGAAGTGTCCAGTTCTCAAAACACTATTACTCACCTGGTGACAGGTAACCTAACTCTTGAGTTCACACACAAAAAAAGACAAAAAGAAATCAAATCGAAACCCGAATAAAAAGCAAAAGAGTGAAATTATACAGTCACAGCTCAAAGTGAAGCTTCAAATTTGCTTCATGAACCAGTTGCTGTATTTTTGGATTCCTCTAGATGGCACTGGTGGTTTAAATGAAGGGCTTTAAGAAAACAAGTGTACAGTGAGGCGTCAAAAACACAGCAACTGGTTCATGAAGCTTCGTTAAAAGTCAAAAGGCGTGCTAACCTTGGAGGGCGCTCCCCAGCAGTGCGTCTAGCTCGGGGTTGATCTCGGCTTTCTCCTTCAGCATGTGGAACAGCAGCTGGTTCTGCGTGGCGCTGTTGATCTCCGTCTGCTTCAGCCGGCCCTCCATCACCTTCAGCTGAGAGTCCTTCTGAGCCGCTTGCAGGCCCTGCGAGGAACACAATTTTGGTCTGATGCTCCACGAACATAACAGGAAGTCCGTTTTACCTTATTGATGGCCATAGTCATGAAATGGTCCAAAAGGAAACGAGCCTCTGATAGATTACACGAGCTGACCACCGCCGTTACGTCCACGGTGTCGCCTTCTTCCTACGACCCAAAAACAATCGAGCATGTATGTTTGTTTACAAATAGTGAGATGTTGCTGTATTCACCTTGGCCTCCTCCATCTGCATGATGTTGGCCTGACAGTCTGCGATGCTGTCGTTGATGTAGTCGATGTTAGCGCTCAAAGACTCCAGCTCTTCGTTCAAGGGAGTCAGCGAACGCTCGGCGTCCGGGGCCGCCTCCGCCGCCATCTTGGTTTTCTTCCTGGACACTCGCTCCCGACGCTTGGTTAGCTCCTCCCTTTGCTTGAGTGGTACCGGGAGTTTAAATATCAAGGATACTTGGATTGATTTGTTTGAAATATCTGACCTTCATGAGTCGATTCATATCTGTTTCCATGTTGGAGATGGTCATTCGCTGCATGATGATGTCACTGACCCGCCGCTCTAATGATTGCCATTTGGCCCTGGCGTTCCGGCTCAGGTATCTGCTTCCTGTCCGTATTGGCGAACTCCTGAAGCCAAAGAGTTTTTTTCTTTCCCGATTTTTGAGGTGTTATGCGAACAAAATAGAGTCGAGTTTCCACACCTGGCACCGTTGGACGTTCCCGAGGAGTATGGCCTTCCCGGGGTTTCGGGTAAGGTGACTTTCCTGCTCGGCTTGCCCGACACCGGCCTCACCTGTCGCCTCAGAGCAGTCACCTGCAGTTCAGAAAAAGCCTTTCCAATTCTCAGTTCCAATGACGAGCAAAACTCAAATAATGTTCTTACCTCTTCGTTCTTCCTACGAAGAATTAACTCCTGCTGTCTCTTCTGTGCCTCAAGCTGTTTTACTTGATGCTGTCACGCAAAATGAACAATTCAGAGATTTCGTGAAAATGTGAATCCACATGCAAGTAGCTCCCCCTACAGGATGATGTCTGCCATTGCATCGATTTGAATGACAATCTCGGGTTAGCATTTAAATGATTCACTAATTGGGCACCTCAGATCTTCGTTGGTCTTTCTTCAGCGATGCAATCTCCCTGTTCCTCTTGCACTCTGTGGCTCTGTTACGCTCCTGTTGCTCCTTCATCTGACGCATTAGTGCCACCTAGTGGACAAACGTATATTTCGACCAGCTTCTGCTGCATTAACTATTCCAACAACAAAAAAAGAGCAAACCTTCGTCTTCTTCATCTCTGTGACATCCAGCTGCAGTTTCCTGAGCTGCTTCTCGTACTGCGACTGGTTCTTGAGGAGACGCGCGTGCTCCTTCTGAGCCGACTGGAGCTTCTGCAGCTCTTTGTTCATGGAGCTCAGCTTCCTCTCGTACTCGGCCTTGATCCTCTTGGCCTTCTCTTCGGTGCAGGACTCCACTGATCCTGGATGGTGCAATCAAAAATGAATTTAAAAAAATGTATCCAAATATATTAGGAATGTGCATTTCTGTTGGTAATTTTTTTCTCTCACCCATGTTGTGTAGCACTTTGTCCCTCTCCTGCTGCGTGTCTCGAATTTTATTCTGCAGCATGACCAGCTTGTGCTCGTACTGCTGCTTGAGCGTATGAAGGCGCCGCTGGCTGTTCTCCAGCTCGTCGATCAGCTTCTGCTTGATGGCGATCTCGCACGTGATGTTGGCCAAGTCGGCCTGGACGTCCTCTACAAAATTCGTCAGATCACGCCTTGGTCTTATTTGTCTTTTTTTTTTTTTTTTACCTTTGTCATCCAGTTCCTCCGGGCCGGACTCCTCGGACGTCTCCTCCCCGGCTGTGTCCGAGTCGTCTTCGTCGCCGTCCTCGACTTCCTCGTGGTCACTTCCATCCTTGTCACGTACGACCAAAATGCAGGACTCACACTTTGGAGTCGAAACAACATAAATATTTTTGAACGTACCACTTCTGCTTCATTGCCGCCTCGTTCCTGATCATTGTCCGGCGTTTCTTCTTTAATAACGCTGGAGGAGGAATAGTTTTGAGTTAACTGGTGCTTGATTGTTTTGACACAAAAGGAAGGGTACATGCAAGTCAATCAGGAGCGGATCACATATCATCACTTTTTGTTGATGTTCGTTCGGTGTGACAATCACTAATTTCACAGCGTTGCCACATAGTAAAAGTGATGAAAAAGGGATTAGACAGAGGATTTCCCTTCCGGGAGTGCAAAACCACCTGTGGGAAAAGTCGGAGATTAGCAGTCATTTGATAGTGAAAAGAGGAAAATCCACTGAAATCCTTCATTTCAATTACTTGGCTTTTTTTTAAATTGAAAACTGTCTTTGTAATAGTCATAAAGGTATTCAAATGTATTTATTTCATAAATTTATTCTGCATAAATGTATTTTGCAAAAAAAAAAAAATTATTTCAATTTACCCTTTATTAAAGAAATATTTAAATTCATTTATTTATTAGAAATTATTTATTTATTTATTCCAATTTATTAACTTAAAATCAGAGCCTGTAATTGAAAGGAGGTTCAGGTATTTGTCCCCCCGATTCCCTGGATGGGAAGGAGCGAACCTGACGTCCTGTTGGCGATCGTCCTGCTGGGACTGCCTCAGTCTTCGGGGGGGGGGGGGGGGGGGATGAGGATGGGGGGGCAGACAAGTTTAAGTGAGGGAAGTTTGCAACAGACCAAGAGAGGAAGAGAAAGTGAGAAGCAGTTGCAAATATATAGATATGAAAAACAAATGATTTGCTCGTAAGATGCTCATGGACCTATTTCCCTCGCCAGATGACCTGTTGCTATGGTAACACACATCTACCTCTTTTTCTTCTTCTTCTCCTTCTTCTTGAGCTTCTCCAGGTCTTTCTTGGCCATCTCAATGACGTCGTTGGCTTCTTTCTCGAGGGCCGGGGAGAAGGAGGCGGGGCCGGCGTACAGCGACGAGCGAGTGGAGGCGCGCGACAAGCTCTTCCGCAGGTTCTCGTTGAGGGCCTCGCTCTCCAGAAGTTTGGCCCTGTCGGCGAGGAGAAGAAGTGATTCTTCGCATGGCAAAATTGTGATTCGCCCATGTGGTTGGCGTGTACCTGAGCTCCTCGATTTCCTTGATGTAGTTGTGGATCATGTTGCCGATTTCCTCGTTGCCTTCACCTTAAAGCGGAAGTCTCATTTCAAATGGAGAAATGCAGTGGGCTAAGTTTGACGATTTATATTTTCTAATTTTCACCTGCTTTGGCCAGCGCCTGATTGGCTCCATCACTGAGGATTTGCGTGAGTCTGGTTCGTTGGGCGTCGATGGTCTCCTGCATGGCCTTCACCCTCACCCTCAAATTATTATTGTCCGTCTGGAGCATGGCGTTCTCGTGGACCAAGTCGTTGATGCCCTCCATGCCATCTTCGCCGATCATTCGCTTACCCTGAACGAAACGGATGACGGTAAACGCTATCCGCTCATTTCTTCCATAACCAGGACGTGCCTCACCGTTTTGTACTCCATCAGCTCCATCTGGAGCCGGGCCATCTCCGTCCTCAAGGCGCTGATCTGCTGACTAGCGCGATCCTGGTTCACCATCACCTTATTTTTGATGTTCCGTGCCCGGTTGGCGTATTTCAGAGTGTTTAAGGTCTCCATGAAGTCGCGGTCGGACGGGCTGATGCAAGCGATCATCACCGTTTGACTGAAGGAGGTGAAAATGATAACCATGGATCGGACTTTGTGGAAACGGAGCTCTGAAAATGGCGGTTGCTCGCAAACCTGTTCCCGCCGAGTGAATCTTGCAGCAGGCGGGTGAGTTTGGAGTCTCGGTAAGGCACGTGAGTGGAGCGCTTACTTCTGTCGCCGAGTGCGCTGATCACGTTGCCCAGGGCAAGCTGAGGCAGCAAAAAAAAAAAAAAAAAGAATGGAGTCATTTGAAGAAAACATTTATTAAAAGATAGGACATTTTTGCTCACATTGTAGAAAAAAACTACAAATAAAAAATGAGACAAAAATACATTTTTTATAATTTATAAAAAAAAATGTTTTGGGGTTTTTTGGGGTAATTTTTTTTATAATTTATAAATACATTTAAAAAAATCACAATCAATACACAAACTCATTTTGCCAATTACTCTTAATCAATTGTCTGAAGACGCTTTTTCTAACCAGTCCACAGTTGATGGAGATGCCTTCTTTGGCCCGGTCACCAGTGGCTCCGGTTCTTTTGAGCCTCTCGGAACCGGCCAGGTCTACAAAGTGGAACTTGGCCGACAGCGTCTCGAACTCGTCGATGTCCGAGTTGCTCGCCTGACGGTTGTCAGCCGTGTTATCCTGGAAGTCAAAGTTCACGTGAATCGCTGAGCTAACCCGGCAAAGTGAAGTTCTGCGCTTACGTTATCGGGTGAGCACATTCGAACTTGGCACAGGTGGATGGTGAAGATGGCGTGGGAGCGTGAACTCTGCACGTTCATCTGAGTGCTGGCCGTGGTTCTGGACAAGGCGCCCAGCTTCAGACACTGGATCATCTATATATTTCACAATCATTATTAACCTAAAATTTTCAATTCCAATGCTGCGTCTCACCAACCTCGGCCGCGGAGTTGACGCTGCGCGTGGTGACGCCGACCGTGTAGATGCCGCCGTTGGCGTCCTCGTGGATGCGCACGCTCGACTTCTGCCTCCTGGCCTCCACGTCCCGCGTAGCGTCAAACAGGTCTACCACCTCCTCGTTGTATAGCTACAACATCAATTTAAACATTGGTCCAAGGTGCAGGCATATATTCTTTATCCTCTGCAATTTTGATATTGCTGCTGTCAACTCAGCAGTTATACTGCCCCCTGGTGGCTGAGACTCACACACTAGAAGGAATCGCACAATGAAACCGTGATATTTTCTGTTTATTTTCCATGTACCTCCAGAAACTGAGCGTTAATCTTGAACTCGGGAACGGGCTTTCCCTGCTCGGTGGCAGCCTGCCTCCGTTCCTCCATGCCCCGGAACAGGTGATTGACGGCCCTGGGAATGATACCCAGCTCGTCCTCGCCGATGTTGACGTCGAAGCCGGTTCCCATGGTGTACGTCTTCCCCGAACCGGTCTTTGGGGAGAACAAAGGTATGCTTTACTCCCTACTTGTCTTGCCACAATGCCCTGACTCCGCCCCTTGTGGTCATGGACAGGGCACTCGCTTTGACCAGGATGAAAATCCCTTGAATCTTAATCCATGCCATGTTTTAAATTACAAAAAAAAGCGCACAATATTTCTCCTTTAAATAAATAAAAGCAGTCAGTTAGTGGCTGGGAAAGACGACAACGGGGAGGATGGGGTGGTCATCATGGTGATTTCAATGGAATGTAACAAGAGGGGTACTCCCTGCTGGATCCCCTGAAAGAAGTGTGTGCGTCACCTGTGTGCACGGATCATTTGTCTTGTGCGTGTGAAAGACTACCAGACGGGAATTCCGGAAGAATAAAAGGCGAGCAGAGGGTAAGCAAAAAATTCTTTTGAGGCACTTTCTCATTTGCCTCCCCTACCTGTCCATATGCAAATACGGTCGCGTTGTAACCCTCGAAGCAACCCTCGATGAGACTCTCGGTGCAGTGGCCGTAGATGGCGTCCTGCTGGGTGTCCATGTCGAAGACAAAGTCGTACGTGAAGGCCTTGTCCTTGCCCAGGACCACCTGGGGCTCCCCGGGCATCACGTAAGTACAAATGTGGCAGCCTTCGATCTTCTCTCGGGCCAGCTGAGGACGAATCCTGTTGGGGGAAGACAAATCTAATGAGATGTTGACCTACTTTTTACAATCACTGTTTTTCTAGTAACACAGAAATATAAAATACATTTATATGTATACATACTGTATATAAAAGAGTGGTCTCGTTAGAGAGGAACCAACGAGTCACATCCAGTTGGACTTCATTCTTTCTTTCAAAGGCCACAAAAACCTGAATAGAAGACTATACGCTCACAGTACACTCGCTATTCACACGAGAGTAAACAGAAACCGCCCTGGATTTCATTAAGAATCTCAGTTTGTTCCTTCTTAAATAAATGACATCATTTCCTGCTGGGAAAAGTCTCAGGCTCTCACAACTGAAGCCACCAAATGAGAAAATAATGATGAATATTATGGCGGCATTCCAATATGTGTTTGTGTGCATATTTGTTTGCGTTGAGGCCACAAGGGGGCAGGTTAACACAGATATACGGTCAATTTTTATTTGTGTGTGGAAATAATATCTTGATTATGGTTCAACCCAAAACATTTTTTTTTTCTCTGCAGGCTGAACGAGGGTTTGCCCTTCAAGCGCTAACCGTCCGTCTCGGACACACACACAGACTCCTTGTCCGATGTTTTTCCTCGGAAATCCAACACTGCTGCACCCTTAACGCTCACTCTGGCCCTCGCGTGCACTGTGAGACAAGTCACATACTAAATGGAAAAAAACAAAAAACTGTAAAAGTCATCTGACAGATTCACTCAAGTGGAAGAAAAAAAAAACTTAAAGCCTCATGAGGAGAGGATTAAAGGGATACTTTTACTTCCCACTGTGAATTCCTGAGGAGTGAACTCAATTTGACTGCACTCGATTAGGGCTGAACGATTTCGAAAAATAAACTGCACATTTTAATTACAATTTTTTTTTTCAACACACACACACACTGGCTTTGACTACCTCCCCCCAACAATCCATGAAAGTTTCAAGGCTCACAGGCTCATTATTACGATTACAATGACAGCCTCAGAAACAGGACACTTCTCGCCCTCACATGAAAGCCCGGCGGACAAAAAAAAAAGCCACCTAAACTCTCCAAATGACGATGCTGGTAAACCAGAGAAACAACGATGACATCATACTTCTGGAAATAAGTGCTGATCAATCGCAGAGGTGAAGTCACACAATTGGAGGTCGTCACTTTGCAGCACCGGAATTACGGACAAAAAAATAATAATTTGTCCGTAAGATTGTGAAATGTGGAGGACACGACACTATTTGAAGTGCTGTCCGCAGGGCTCAGTGTCCTTTTGTACATGATGAGACACACCGGTGCATAAAAAAACATTTTGCCTGTAGGTCCACCACAATGTTGCTGTTATGTAATAAGAGCAAGCAAATATAAGGGGCTCTTTCACCGGCAGGTGGAAGGATGAAAAGAGGAGAAAAAGAGGATTTGGTGATTACCCAAAAATAAAATTGCTCATTATTAATACCCACTTGAGTGAATTATTGCCAAAAGATGAAAGGAAGGAAGTATTATGCTGAGTCAGCATTGTCATTGTTATCTGTATCCTTGACATGTCTTTGTATCAAAAGGTCATTGGACAGGAAGTAGATTTTTTTTTTTTTGTAAATTATGATGATTATTGTGATCTGCACCATCACGTGACAGCAGCTGGCAGATGGTGAGCAGCCTGCTTCGCTTCAGTTCGCTTGGGTTGCTTCATAAAAATTCATTAGGGACACACACACACACACACAGGCAGGCAAAAGGTGCTTAACCTTTAACCTGGAATTGACAATAGAAAATATGTAGCAAGCTAGCTCTTTATATATAGATATATCGGTGCTATTATTTGTTAGCACGTCTATGGCATTTTCCCACGTTGCATTACTCTTGCAGAAATAAGATACGTTCTGAATGTTACAAAAGAAGACATTTGACGCAGCACCGGCACAGGATCAATTATTAAAAGAATGGCGACGGGCAACTTTTTGACTGGATTCTGGACGGATTGTTAAATTTCTTCTTTTTCATATGGAGGTGAGCAAACATAGTTATGTAACCAGCACGACGATACATTTCCTCAATTTGTATTTTGTTGTCGTTGAAGGCCTTTGCAGGTTGAAGCAGGTGCTGACTGGCAACACACCTAACTAAACTATTAAGCTAGGGAGAGGCACTATTAGGTCACCATGGATATTTAGTTGTATGTTCAAAGAAGCCACTTGATGTCCCAGCATAAATCAATTGACTTTTAAAATATTAATCTTATTTTTTTAAACCACAATTTCTTTTTTTGCAAGAGTGTTTATTTTATTATTATTTTTTTTTTTACAAACCGAAACTTGACCTCATCACACCTTTAGGTACACTAGGTTGAATGAAGCAGGGTCACATGACTCCTCAACATGGCTGCCAATGCTTTCATTGATACTATTGGTAACAATCGGACAGCAGGCTTGCTTGTGTGAGTGCCAGCTGATTTGTGTTGTTACTGTTTTGAAAGCAACCTGCAAACACGCCTTATAGCCCGAAGGCACGTCTGCGTGCAGAAATCAGTGCAACTTATGCAAATATTACATTTCAGGCATTGTTGTATATGGTTGCATTGTTGCATTGTTTGGTTTTGTGTTTTTTTTTTTGCAGGTGGGTCCAAGAAGCATCCTTACCTTAGTGCGACACGCACCGAGCTCTCATCCGCCCCGCCGCTCATTGTGCCCCGAGGAAGAGTCCACTAGAGTCCGGTTAAAAATAGCCCCCTTTCCCCTTTATCCTCTTAGAAGAAGAGGGAGCGCCGTCTTCCCCCACCTTCTCCTCCCTCCTCGCGTGTCCGTGGAGCTTCCATTTGTCATTTACTGTGCAAAAAATCAATCAATCCAAGTCTTATATTTGAAGAGTTTTTAAAGATCATGGAAAGGATGGTCTTCCATTGTCATCTGAACCTGCATGCGTCCTCGCCGGGTTCTGCGAGATCAGCGTGGAAGAGATCCACCAGACGGCGTGCGAGTGGGAGGGATGGAGGGAGGAGGATGGACAGGGAGTGAGGGGAGCGACACTGTGACGTCAGAATCTCCTCCTCCTTTGTTGGCTCCACAGTGGCGTTTCCCTTAATTCAATTTTTCATTCTACCTTTATCCTTAATCTTTATCGTCTACAAGGTAAAAAAAAATGTAAGTCATACTGTGTTACCATGAACGTAATCATTACGTATCATCATGATGTATTTTTTTAGATACAATGGCCATCAAAAAATATAACAAAAGAAAATTATTCCATGTCTTTAAAGTGTGATCAATCTAAACAATCAACTTGTCGACCAGGAATTTTCCGTATGTATTTTTATTTTGACCAAATGAAAGCACTGTTAAAAAAAAAAAAAAGAGCGAGCTCTTAGCTGCATAAACCGTTATTTGTAGGGAAATGTCGCCGTCTTGCGGACAAACTACACTATTGCACCCAAACAGCACATTTGTACGGGGATCGCCACTGAAGAACTAATTCATGGCCTTAGAATACTTTCTTGCTCATCTACATCAATCTTAAAATGTAATACAATGTGCGAGATGAGAAGTTTTTCAGCAAATTGTTTTATTAACAAGAAAATACATCTTTGCTCTTGTTTAAGATGAAAATACGTCAACTCCAATGCATGCACAAGAGTAGGATGCCCAGTCCCAAATTATGTAACACGCTACATGCACGGTTAGTACAGACAAATGTAATAATTCGTAATTTGAACAGAATACATTGAATTTGCAATTTACAAAAAAAAAGGATGACTTATGTGCCCACTTTTTTTCTGAAGGGATAAAGAGCGACCATGCAATAAAACATCACCTCCTTACAAGTAGAGGCATGACTAAATAAAGTTAGACTTTTGTGTTAATTTTACAGGCACTACTAATTAGATTAGCAGTACTAAAAACATTCTTTATCCTCAATTGATTCAGTCAGCGTCCAGACTGTGTCAAGCGCGCCCTCTGTTGGCAGTCTGGCATAGAACGTGTGAATCTTGTTGCCACGACAACCCACGACCTTGTGTGAAGCTTTATCAAATGAGTGGAGTATAGAGCCGCTAAAAATATTATGAATAAGAAGACACCCTCATAAAGTCGCATAGTGGCATCAGAAGCTCACAGTGGCATTAAAACGCCAATAAAAGTCACATTGTGTGGGAAAAACTAAACTAGCAGCGGCCCAAATCCTGAGCAGCGTTTACAATTCTTGCTCAAATAAAAACTAAATTCAGGATGAGACTGATTGTCCGTCATAACCAGCAATCTGGAATATCTAACATGTTTTTTTTTTTTTGGGGGCCCAGCAGCTTTCTGGGAAATGCAAATTCCTGGAGCAAAAGTCAACTCGAACGCAGCCCCGGGTCAGATTGGAGTTTGAAACAAGGGCGGGGTGACTTTAGTTCTCAAGGGGTCACATTTGAGTTGATAAGGTTTACACACACACAAAAAAAAACCATTTTGGTGCAAAAGTAGGAATTTCCCTTCACGCCTCATTACAACCAGCTTCCACCACAGAAAGAATATTGGATTCTTTAACTGGTGGTCACATGACACGCATGCGAATGAGCTGCCCGCTCAGCAGGAGAAGGGGGCCTCTTTCGTGCATTGTGTTTGTTAGGTAAACCAAAAAGGCCCCTTCGTGCAGGGGGTCAGACTCCGCTCCGATGACAGATTGTTGTTGTCGTCAAATGTATCGGACTTGAAAAAAAAACCAAGTAAAGTGCTATGTTTAAAAAGAAATGATCAATTTGTGAAATGAAATGTCACTCTTACGTTCAGCTGTGCTCTTGCCTAAAGCAGTGGTTCTCAAAAACGGAATTCAACCCTGGGTCCGTAAAATTGCAATAAAATTTGCGTCATTTAAAAAAAAAAAAAAAACGCATAGCCATACATATGGGGAGCCGATAAAACAAAAAGAATGAAACGATGACTCCTCCCTATTTTAGCTAATTAAAATTCATGATCTGACATCCTTGCCCAAGTAAAATGATTATTTTAGGTGTATTCAATGACAGTCATTGTTTTGTTGTGCTCAGGCCAAAGCAAGGTTGAATAGAAAATATTGCTTTTACTGCCACCTTGTGGCGACGACCTTGAAGTGAGGGCAGGAGTGTCCCAAAAAAAAAATGGCCTTGTCTTGTTTTGAAAAAAAGTGCATGTGTTAATACATTTTTCTTCCTTCTATAAACATTTGACTAACTGGCATTAATATTAGAAGGTGGCAAAAGGGTCTACGGCTATTTTTGATCTAAAAACGACTTTGTTCGCGTTTAAAACGGAGTGGCCGAAAGAGCGGCGACGGTCAAACCCAAAGCCGCTCCAGTGCGTCACTCGCGGTCGGCTCTGAGGACCGAGTCGTCTCCCAGGATCTTGCAGAGCTCGTGCAGGCGCTGCTGCATCTCGGGGATGCCGGCCAGCTGGCTCTCCAGCCGCTGCTTCTCCTCGGTGAGCGAGAGGCGAGTGGCCGTGTCCAGCTGCTCGAAGCGCCAGCCGCCCTCGCCGTCGAACTGCAGCAGGTGCGTGTGGTACTTCCTGCCAGGGTAGGAGGGAGACGTAAACGGATGGACGGACGTGCCAGAAGGAAAGACGGCGGAGTGTTTACCAGAGCGAGGGTCTGTGCGTGATGGACAGCAGGGAGATGCCGGCGTCTTTGGCCGCCTGGAAAATTTTACCCTCCACGTCGATGCTGACGGCGCTGGTGCACTCGTCCAGCAGGGCGTATTTCGGTCTGACGCAAACGCGTAACATTTATTTGACGAGTCATCATTACAAAATCTGTGTGTGTGTGTGTTTAGGATGTCCTTACTTATGGTAAAACATGCGAGCCATGCCCATCCTTTGCTTCTCACCTCCGGACAGCACGTCCTTCCAATCCAGCTCGGCATCCCAGCCTGGACACCGACCGACCGACACATTTTTTTTTTGTTTTGCGCTTCTTAACGTTGCCTAACCGATCAAGGAATTACTCCGGCGGCACTAAGCGGCCACAATCGGCCTCTTTGTTCGGGGGATTGGGCAAGGTTTTGAATTACCTCCTTCCCTGGTGACGATGTGGTTGAGGTTGACGATATCCAAGATGGCCTCCAGGTCTTTATCGCGCAGGCCTCTGGCCGCCATGTCCTCCGCCGAATCGGGATAGATCACCTGGTCTCGTAGAGAGCCCATAGACATGTAGGGCCTGGAGACAAATATTTAATTGGTCCAAAAATATATATTTTTTTCTCCCCCTTCAAAGCTGGCTGCAGTGGGTTAACGACGACTAATCTCTCACTATCGGAAAGTCTTTGTCTTTTATTCACTTCCCATGGGCATAAAAGAAAAAAAAAAAACATACAAGATCAAACAGAAGGTAGCTTTACACAACGCGCGAACGCAATTTAGCCGCTGACAACCTTTACGCTCAAAGTAGTTCAATATTTATTTGAAAGCTCCTGTTACAATGGATTCGATTACACAAGGATTCACCACTGGGGTGGGTCAAACAATGACGATAAGAGGAAGTGTGTGTCTGTGTGTGTGTGTGTACCTCTGTGGGATGTAGAACATGTGCTGCGGGGAAGGTTTGTGGAGGCGCCCGCCGTAGACGGGCCACAAACCGCTGAGGATGCGGAAGAGGGAGCTTTTACCGCAGCCGTTAGGGCCCGTGATCAAGAGATGCATGCCCTCATCCACCTGGAAAGCAAAACATTTTAATTTTCCCATTAAAAAAATTCTAATTAGGTATCCCACCTTAACGTTGAGACTGGACACGACGACGTCCCCGTTGGGTGTTATAATCGGGACGTTTTCGCACACGATGCCGTTTTCCACGTCGATCACTTCGCCTGACATTGAGAAGAGGCACGGTCAAGAGTTGAAATCACGGCCGTCGCGATGGAGCGTGTTACCTTTAATCTCCAGCGGCCCGTCGATGTGCATCCCCGGTTTGCTTTTCTTGTCTTCTCCGCCGGCGGCGGTCAGCGACGAGCGCTTGTAGACGCCCTTTTGGACGTCCTCGAACACCACAAACATGTTGTGGACCCTCGCCGTGTAGCCCGCCAGCTCTGTGACCTGTCCCACAAATAAATATTAGTCTGACCCGCAGCTCGTAAAGTTCAAATTCATGGAGGTTGGGTTTCGGTAATGGAAATCCTGTCAATCAAAAATAATAATAAATAACAATTTCAGGTGTTGATTTTGGTGGTCGGTGAGCGTCCGTCACCTCTTTGTAGGAGGACATGATTCGCTCAATGGCGTCGGCTCCTGAGGCCAGAAGGTTCCGGGCGGTGGTGAACGCCTCCGTCCTTTCGCTCACCATCCGATGCGGGTGGCCGTCAGCTGTTTCTAGAAAAATCCAACAGGTCTGTGAAGACACTGGAGTGAACATCTTGACCGACGTGATTTATTTCTTTGCCCTCACCGCTGTCGGCGTAACCAGTGGCGGTGATGATGGGCACGGCCACCATGACGAGGCCGCTGGCGCTCCACACGTACTTCATGAGGAACTGCTCGATCATGATGTACCACAGGCGCTTGGAGAGGATCAGGTTCATCTGTTGGGCTAGCGCGCCGTAGCACTTCTGGAGCTGGCGCATCTCCACCTGTCGCCGAGGAGAAATCAATCACAAACTTGATTCCATCACCGTAGGGCCGGCCGTATTATCGGACTTACGCTGTGTCCCCGATAGAAGGCGATTTCTTCGGCGTTGGCGATGATTCGAGAGTGCACGTAGCGCAAGTAACCCTTCCGGTGCGCCTCCTCGGCCACCAGCTTCCCGAATTTAGGCGAGCAAGCTCGGAGGACCTTAGCGGTGGCGAAGACGACCAAGCCGGCCAGCAGCGTGGGCCCGCTGGCATTGGCGTCACGGGACCGAGCCGTCCGGATGAGCGTGTAGGAGGTGAGGATCACGTCTAGGATTGGCTTGGTGAGGTTGGAGTAGAGATGGGCCACCGACTGAGAGAACATCATCACGTCCTCCGTGAGGGACTGGTCCGGGTTGGCCAGCCTCCCGTCCATGTTGCTGACTCTGTAGTAGGTCTGGTCCGTGAAGTAGGTCCGGTAGGCGTGGTTCACCAAGCGGGTGCGGAAGGCCAAGGCCAGCTTGCATTCCAAGAAGCGGATGACGCTGTTGACGAAGGTGGCGGGGATAGCGATGAGGAGCCATTTGATGAGCTGGATCATGAAGCTCCTCGGTTGCTTCTCCACAATGGTCTTCACTATCTTGCCGTCCAAGCTGGCCACATAGATGGACAGGAAGGTCCTGGAGATCAAAGCCACAGAGTGCAAGGAAAGCAAAGCGAGCTCCTTGGACAGCAATTTGGGGAAAAGGATTTTGGCAAGTTCCAGGATCTGCTTGAAGAATTCCGCGTTGACCCCAGGGGACGCCTTTGATGCATAGGCAGCGTCTTTACTGGGTTTGAACGAACACGCAGATCCGTTTCCAACTCGTCTGTCGGCTTGATTTTTGCAGAGCTGCCGACAGATGACCGGGTAGAGCGTTTTGATGCCGTAGGCAGCAGCCGCAAGAAATACGGCTCGCTTGGCTACAGCCGTGCGGTCCCATTTCACTTTGGACGTCGCATTAAGGATGTTGGACATTTTTAAGATGTTAGTCGGCTTTTATGGCGGTCCCCCAAACGCCCATCACCTTAAATCTACTCACAACGTCGACGAGAGAAGAGAGACCGACCTCCGACGGCCGCGGTGAAGCGAAAAAGTAAATAAAAAGACGGTCCAAAGACGAACCGCTACATCCTGCTCTTTAGCTTACCCCGGCATGTAGGCGAAATGTTACACTTCCGGGTTTACTTTTCGAAATAAAGCACTATTCGCAAAAATGAGTATATAGGCTTTTATTTTACAAAGCAACTCTGGGTGGCCTGTGATGGTTTCCGCCTCTTGTGATTGGATGCGGTAAAATACGTCGGTCTCCGTTTTATAGTGTTTATATAAACTAATATTTCATAATATTGCAAAATACGCATTCAAGTTACATTCATATATTATCAGAAGTTTTTATGAAGGATTCTGAACTCGTGCAAGTGTCCCGTACACTACAGTTAGTAGAAATTGACTTAGCAGAGACGTTATTTTGATATTGTTTTTTTGCTGACTTTTTTTTTTTTTTTTTTGAAAATGAACTGGGTAGGCGGGTCGAGGTAGGTTAATTAATCTTTAATTAAAACTATAATAACTTGTCGTGCTAAGCATACCTGTCCAAATTCCACACAGGAACCGGCTTATAATGAAAAATGATACAAGAAAGCAGCGGGTAAGACAATCAATTTAACATCCTGTCCCATTTTCATCTTAGTTTTACATTATGTGATTTTGTCTCTCCTTTTTAGGAATTCTTTGAAAAGAGAAGAATGCAAAATAAATTGAAAAACCTGGAAGTTGCTACACCTTCCTCTAAAGTCAGCTCCATCGCCAGTATGGACCTTGTGACACTGTTTGTGGTCAATCAGATAGCTACAAAGAAAGAGCTTAAAGGTAAAAGGCATTTAGTAATCCATTTTTTTGTGACATATCAACTCATCTTAGTACTGTGTACTGGTCTACTATACTATGATGTCTTTCAGATCCTGCCCCAGTATCAGTTTTGAGCTCCAAAGGAGGCGGGAAGAAACGAAATGTCAACAACCCCTTGGTGCTCCCCATGAGCCCCGGTTCTCCATCCCAATTGATTTTAGTTGAGAGCCAACCTCAATGCAGGTATAAAAAAAAAAATGGGATGATGAAGTTGTTTTTATCAAAGGCCACAGCAAAGCACTCGGGCAAAGGTTAACAATACGTAAAGCACATACTGTAAATATGCAATCTGAAGTTAGACACCTTTGCCCTGCATTATTTATATCCCCAAACAGACTGCTAAAAATGATGTAATCAGATGATCAGAATCAAATACTGCCCAGTCATGCTGTAAACCTTGACCGCTACTCTATTGTTGTTGTTTTAGAGTTCAAGATTACCCCACAAAACAGATTATCCCACAAAGCTTCAAGATTCGGCAAGTAAGTAGCAAAGCCGTATTATTACATAAGGGGAAAAACAGGCACATTTTCAAGGAAAACCACAATTTTAAAGATGCCCCAAAATTGCCATACTAATAGTACAACAAAGAAACCAAAATAATCCAGAGAGGATATTTTTTTAGTAGTGTTTTTGGGCTCAGTCATAGCTAATATAAAAATACTGTTTTGGCTCCATCTTGTGGCTGAAGAATATATTGAAGTAAGCTTTGGCGCCATCTTGTGGTATTAACATGACATATCATTGATTGTTGAGTAAAAGAACTTACCTAAAACATTTTTTTTTCTATTTTAAGCCGTCACCAGTTGCAGAGTGCTCTTTCTCAGACAACATAGCAGCCGAAAACCTGTCTTCCATAGAGGAACCCTTCAACCCCTTCTCATCCTCGTCCTCAGGTGTGTATCTTCAGCAGTTTAAAAAAAAAAATAGAGAATGACACATTGGATTTGTCTCTGCAGGCAGAATATTTCCACAGGAGGAGCACAACCATCCCCTTCCCGGCTGGTCTCATACACCTTGGGAGACATCGACTCTGGATCAGAATACGGTAGCTTCAATAGAAGATCACAAATGAGATATGAATCACGATTTATTGTCATTTCAGCCGTTCTGTGTGCCCGCAATGCTGGGAGAAGACATCGTCTGGTCTTCCAACCCGGCCACGCCATCAGGAGCTTTCTTTGGAACCCCAAAGTAACAATTTGACCACTTAAGGCCCATCTGAAGCGAGAGAAACTGATTTTTTTTTTTTTTTGATGGCTACAGGTCATCCACTCATCACCCGAGATCCAAAGACACTTTCCTTAGCCATTTGTCTCAAATGGAGCCCCCCACCCTGGACTTCACGCTAAACCCGACATGGAGCCAGCAGCCATTTGAAACGGACGTCTTTAAAAGTGATACAAATAACGAATATCAAACTGATGGTAAAAATCCCCAAATTATTTTGTTTTGCAAAGATATCTTAATAATCCTCCTTAACCCTTTAGCTTTTCATTTTGGGAGTGAAACAACAAATATAAATCTCAAGGATGAAACTTCAATCCAAACTTCAACCCCACAGTAAGTACTTTAATCCAATAACGTGAATATTTACATCTAACACATGTTCTGTCCAGAACTGTCCCTGAGCCACAGCCAAACGACATTGGAGCGCAGGTAAGCGAAGCAATACTACCACCTAGCGGTGAACCATAATAACAAGATCAGATTACTCACTTTAAAGTGGTACCATGATTTACACGTGTGCTCCAAATGACGTTTTTTTTTTTTTTTATTCAAAAGTGCCAGCAGTGAACTTCGCACCATCCGACCACATTCAATTCGCTTTTTTCTATTTTTAGCACAGGGATGTATCAGCATAAAGTCAAGGTACCACTGTAATGAATCTCATGTCTAATTCCTTCACAGCTTCCCAATTGCAGTTTTAACTTCAGTAAGTCCACCACCCTCCTATTCAACACATTCCTCCCTTCATCCATTATGCAAAAGCGCTTAAGTTTGTTCTCCCTCCCTGCAAGCATGCCCGGAATACCTAATGAACGGTCGGGGGTATTCGCCAACTTCCTCTTGCAACAGAGGTTACCTGAGTTCAGCCTCCAGTGATGTCAGTCACCAACCCGCTACGGTTTGCTCGAGCAATAACCGACATATTGTGAGCCCGGTCCAGCAAATTTTCAAATGAAATTCTTGCTATTCATTAGAGTGAAGAATGCCGTCATCCTGTGGGATTTCCTCAAAGACGAGTGCCAGCAAGAAGCCCGGAGATATGTGCATGCAACAAAGCACCCGGTGAAAAAAGAGACGGAGAAACTCAAACCGTCCACGAGTCCACTTCCGAGAAATTCGACGTTGCCATTCAGTGCAGTTTGCTCTCAGAGCAGTCTGTTGTGTCACTACAGCGAGAAGCCACAAGGGGACACCCTGGCTTCACAGAATCTGCTTTCGAGCGAGAAGCAAAGACTTACATGAGGCCGACCCTGTGGAGGAAGAAGAAATCCAACATTTTAGGAAATCCGAACACAAGTCGTCAAAGTAGCTGTAGAATGAGTTCACAAATGCCTCTTCAGGACATGTTGGGTAAAATCAGACCATTAAGTAAAATTAAAATACTCTACCACTAAATATGTCATTCTTCTCAATAGGCATGCAGCAGAGGCCCTGGAAAAAGACCCCACCGGATGAAGCAAGGCCGGAGGCCACCACCACGAGGGCGGAGGGGGAAGCACTCCAGGAAATAGCCGACATTTTGCTCCTGCTCAAGCGGAGACAGGAGGAGTAATGAAGATAAGGGCAAAAAAAAACAAAAACGTACCTGTTCTTTGCATGCTGTTCTAATTAAACGTTTTGTGTTAACCTCCCGTCGCCATAGCAACAGAGAAATAAAACTCCAAAAGCATTCCCGATTCACCGCTTTATTTCTTCCGCCTCAGACGCACAGACGCAAAAGATATGTTTTCTCTCGTAATAGAATAGAAACTCTAGCAAAACATTTTACAACTCAGACAATTAAATATACTATACATCGCTCTATCCGTCTCGAAAAGTGTAGTCACGTGAAACACTGCAAGATATACGACAAGCGTGTGGACAACTGCTAAAAAAGGCTAACGCAACACAAAGTGCAGCCGATATTGGCTCACCAATTGCACAACCTGGAAACGGAACTTTCGGTTCGAAATTGAAGTACCATGCCAATTCGTTGCACTCTGGCTCCCTCTAGTGGTACAAGGAAGAGTTACATAAATAAATCTTCGAACTGTGCATAATGTTACCGTAGTTTAAACGTCTATTATTATTTTTTTTTTAGTCCAGTACTGTACATTTGTTAAGTACAGTACATTTGCATTAAATCTTTAGCATTTGTTTTCAAACATTAATTTAAATACAATCTTGAACATTCACGCGCAATACATTTTACTTGAAATACAACAAGTTCACCATAAAAAAAAAATGGTGCACTCTCACAACAGAAGACAGCAAATTCTACCTACGGGTCAATTTGATCAGTTCGCACAAAAGGCTGTGGTGGAAGACAGAAAATGAAAAAAAAAAAAGGATTGTATACAACTGGATGAAATACTGCACTTCCAAAAGCTTTACCATTCGAGGCAAATGAAACATCAAGGAGAAGAAATGAGTTAGGGGGGGGGGGGGAGTGAGCATGTTTAGTGCCACTAGTTTTCAGCTGCCCACTCTCACTACGTCATCGTAAAAATAGAAACCGGGAGCTACTCCAAATAAAAAGACGAGTGGCGAGTGTGCTATGCTACGGAAATGCTCGATATGGATTTGTAAACTGATGTGCATTATTTGTTCAAGTGTCCATGAGGGAAGAAATGACAGAATGTCTTCACTTGACATATTTGATATTCGTCTCCAAATTTGGCGTCGATTAGAACATTCACAAGGTCAACAGGAGGCTCCCGACCAAAAAACAAATCCCCGAAACATAACATCTAATCAACGTCGGATGCGTCGTTGTCCGATAAGTGGTAGTTTGACCCCTTGACCCGGATGTATTCCACCTGCCGCCCCTCGTCCGAATCGGACGCGCCGCACGAGCACAAGCGGTTCTCGAAGAGGGCCTCGATCTCCTCCAGGCGGCGAGCTTTGGTCTCGGGCAGGCAACCGTAGACGAAGATGAAGCCCAGGAAGGCCATGCCGGAGTAGAGGAAGAACGCTCCTGCAGGGAAGACACCAAGAGAATAAAATGTCACGGCACGACACACTGACGGAAGTTTAATGAAGCAGATGCAATCTGAATTTTCCCCGCCGTTTAGCAACAATGACATTTCCCGATATAATTAAACACGCCGCGTTCGTGATCATCATAGACAGCCGGCGTTCCAGACACAAATGATGTTTTGACCATTTGCCAATATTCGAGTCCAGAATGGAATTGTGTCGGTCGAGCTATCGAGATACAGTCCTAGGAAAAGTACGTATCGATTCATCGTATCCGGCTGACCATAGTAAGTGAAGTACTGCGCCAAGTGGAGGAAGGTGAGCGACACCAGCACGTTGAAGGTCCAGTTGACTCCAGCTGCACACGCGTTGCCCGTGCTCCTCGCCCACAGTGGGTAGATCTCAGAATTAATAGTCCACGGCATTGGACCCATTCCTTGAGTGTGGACAAACATCTCAAATGAAACTCCAAAAATGAGCAATTGTGGATTTCAATTATGTCTTACCCGGGGCGAAAGCAGCCAGGTAGAACATCAATCCAAGTAAGACCAGCCATGAGAAGGAGGTGGGGCAGTAGTTGTAGGCCCAGTAAGTGTGTTCCCTCATCTGGCTGGAATTAGAACACCTGGTAGCAAGCATAATGAGAGGAGCTTTATATCCATCAGGTTGAGGTAATCCTCCGCCATCCACAGCATACACACCTGCGTCCTGTGACTCACCTGCCCCACGCCGCCTGTTCGGTGGAGGCCCTATTGACCGGCACGCAGGAGGAGGTGAGCAGCGCCGAGCCGTTCTCGCGGTAGCAGAAGCCGCAGGCGGGGTCCAGCATGCAGGGCTCGCACAGCCTGAAACACGCGGGAGTCATTGATTCTTTATCCTCTGCGAAGAACCGATTGCTATTTTGGACTCACTGATACTTGAGGCAGGTCGAGTTAGCCATGGAGGGGTCTAACGGGTGGAAGGTGACCGCGGGACTGTGCTGGGCCGATAGAAGGAAGCCCACGGCTAGCAGACACAAGCCGAGACACGTGCCTGCGCAAAAACAAAAAAACTCTCAGGGGTGTGCTCACTTTTGCTGCCACTGGTTTTGTCTTACCTACGAGGCTGCCCAGGGTGAGCTTCCGCCGGCCCACTCGCTCTACCAGCCACACGCCCAGAAGAGTGAACAGAAAGTTGGTGAGGGTGGTGAGTCCCGCCAACCAGATGGCCAGACGGTCATCCCGCACTCCCGACATCTGCAGGATGGTGGCGCTGTAGTACCTGCCAGCCACACACACACAAAAAAAAAAAGTCCTAAATGGAGAAAAAATTAAGGTTGTGACCCGAGGCTGGAAGCTTCTTGCCTGTTTTGTGACACAGACAAAAAAAAAAAACAGACCCGACCATGCAGGCAAGGAAACTGATGAGAGTGAAAGGATGTTGAGACAGAGAGGTGAAAGAAGGAAAAAAAAAAAAGTGTGACGGAGAAGACACTTGTTAAGATCATTTATAGCAATACAGTCACATCTCCGGCACATTTTCTCCCCACTGAAAACTCTGCTTCTTCACAAAACGACAAATGTGGTATCTTTAAGCAAATCAATTCTTTCCTTTGGACAGATAAGAAAGGAAAAGTAGTCCGTAATGGATGGAGGTGTCAAAATGGAAAATAAATGAGCTGGAAATTGTGTTTTTTTTTTTTTTTTAATAGTGGGCCGAAGAGGGAGTCTTGAATATTATCTTGGGAAGTGGTCTACTTTTTTTTTTTTTATAATGCATGCAGAATGCATAATAAATATATCTATATATGATAATAAAAAAAAAGACATCTGAAAATTTGCATTTGCGTGATGCACATGTGAGCACTTCAAATCTGAAACAAGCTGCTTCATTAATGACATCTGCTCGCTGTGTATTGAGAATGTGTGTGTGTGTGTGTGTGTGTGTGTGTGTGTGTGTGTGTGTGTGTGTGTGTGTGTGTGTGTGTGTGTGTGTGTGTGATCCGAGTCTTAATAACATTCCTCATTAAAAATTTCCACTGGAGAATGAAGAGGAGGAGGAAGTGATTAGACCGCTTGCACAAAAAGAAAAGCTAATAATAAAAAAAAAAAAAAAAACAGCCTGAATTTAGTTTCGGGTCATGTCGTCTTATTTTGTGACATTTCCAACGTGACATTTGTCTGAGGGACCATCTGCGTCCATAACACACGTCAGAGACCAGATTGAAGAAACCACATTGCACATGGAAAGCTGCAAAAATGTCTCTTGATTATTAACTTCCTTTATTTTTTTATTTTTTTTATTGATTACTTTTATTGCACATGTGTATTATATATAAGAAACTCTGGCTTTCAAATATATATTTTTGTTTTGATGTAATGGGCTGTCAACCTGATAGAAAGTGAAGACCTCAGTTGGAGAACCAAGCAAGCGCTGGGTTGATACCTCCCCTCAAATTTGGCGTTTAAAAAAAAAAAAAAGCGTCAAAAAGAGAGTCGAATCAAAGCTGAGTCCCGCTAATGAAACCCAGAGGATCTCACATGGTAGAAGTGTTCAAAAATAACAAGAGGCCTGGAAAGCAACTGGTCATACATACAAATGTATGTATGGCTAGACACAAATCGGCGAATAATTGAAAGATGCATGAATAATTCAGTTATCAAATGTGATAGCTCAACTGTGAACTATCACGCAGGATATATTTATATTATATTTATTCACAGGATTATTTTGGGGTTACCTAACATTATCTACATATAAAATAAAATAAAATAAAATAAAATAATGGGATAGGCTCCAGCACGCCCGCGACCCCCATGGGGACAAAGCGGTTCAGAAAATGGATGGATGGATGGAAAATAAAATAAAATGAAATAAATAAAATGACATAAAATAAAATAAAACCCTTTTTGAAAACCCGCTACAAAACCAAATGCAATCCTTGGCCCCATCTTGATGACGCATCAATATAAATGGATTACCACAGTGGGGCTAATCAATCTAATCCATACGAGAGAGAGAAAGAGAGAGAAAGAGAGAGAGAGAGTGAAGAAGGAGGAGGCTAAGTCCTGAGCTCTACTGCTCACAGTGAGGGTCGAGATGAAGATAAATGTACAATTATAGAGGCAAACAGTCCATCGACCGCTATTCGATAGGACACAAACACCATTTGCGACAGGTGCGATGTGTCACTTCTCTTAACAGCAGCCTAAATTCTCCTCGGCTAGCTCGTCAGTCACATTCAATATTGCAAGCTTTCTCACACACACACATGCTCACGGCAGTGTGTGTGGACAACAATCCGCAGCGTGAACCACACAAGCGTTTAAAAAAAAAAAGAAAAGGACGTGCACACACGGACTTAGCCCATCGCCTTTGCTCTGGCGGTTGCTAGGCAACAGCACACATCCCCAGATTGTTTACAGAGCCGGGTAATATAGTTCATCTCGAAGGGGCAGCGAGACAGACACAGATGGGAAGATCTAAAGAACAAAACAGCGGATGGAAAAAAAAAAGTGTTCGGTTTTTTTCCTGGCCGCTTGGCGGATGATGCGTTATGAAACGCGTTGTGATTTAATAGCGCGCCGCTAAACTATGTGCATCTGTCTCAATGCGTTTGGGCTTATATACTCAATGACATTTAAACACACTTCAGAGTCAAGTTGGAAAAGTAAAATACCCCAAAAGTGGGCCGGGGTGGATGTACTCACATGACCGTGTTGATTCCAGAGAGCTGCTGGAACATCTGGAGGCCGCAGCCCACCAGAAGTGCTCGCCGCGTGGGAGGATAGGTCAGCATGCGCCAGATCACCGGGCCATCTGGAGACGTACAAATTTACAAGATTCAATATAAATGAATAAATAAATAAATAAATAAATAAATAAATAAATAAATAAATAAATAGAAAAGATATTAAGGTAAGCATTGTACAAATCAAGCTCATCAAAGATAATAATAAACAACAGACAGTGCCTTTTCCTGAACTGTCCATGGTGCTGATTGCTCTCACCGGGCCATATGAAGACGTACAAATTTGCACGATTCAATAGAAATGAAAATATAAATAAATAAATAAAAAATGGATAATAAGGTAGGCACTGTTCAAATGAAGCTAATCAAAGATAATACACAACAGAAAGCGACTTTTTTTCTGAACTGTCCATGGTGCTGATTGCTCTCTACCCGAGCTGCTTTTCGTCTCATTTTTGTCCCAGCTGCGCTCTTATCTCAAGCGGGTAATTGCCACTCCCGCCTCTCAATCTCATCTCCAGACAGCATGCCGACAAGCCCTCTCCTCTGGGGAACCCGAGTCTTAATAAGATGGGAGAGCCACCGGACAAGTATTGCGAGCGGAGGAGTTATGGAGGGTGAAGTTGCAAGAACCCAACACGGATGCATCCGCACAGCAATGGCGTCAAAAAAGGGGAGCAGCTGTGTGTAGGAGGGCTCGCTCTGGATCACACGCCTTTCCAAAGGGAAGCCCGGACTCACTCGGTGACACACACACAAATTAAGATTTACAAGTTTCATAAATGCTTTGAAAGTTTTTTTTAAACTGGAACATTAAACTCATAAATCAGCGCCGTCGCCCAATGGTGTTAGAAATATTATCCCAAATTCGTGTAAATATTTCCCATGAGTCTGTTATTGTCGTGTGTGTTTTTTTTTATTATTATTATTAAGGTCGCGCCACAATATGAAGAAGCGCTCTGACTGAGAAATCGGTACGCTCATGGGCCATTTCCTCTGACGCTAACCTGGCGGAGTATGATCGCTTGATTTCCTGCCAAGCCGACCGTTATCGTATTAGCCTCGAGGGATATCAAGATTTATGTACCCGTGATCAGCTATTCGCAGAGGACCATCTCATGAAGAAGAGCTTCATTTGCTCCACGAATACACTTTATCGATCAAACTGTGCTTCTTTTTCCCCAACCCCGAACAAAAATGTGAGCTCGAGGGCGACATTGACGCACGTGCGTCAACTGAAGTTAATGCACACGCAGCTTCATTTCCTCCACCCTGCTGTAATTCAATCAGATGAGATATTGAAAGCGGCTGGATGGCTGTGGTGAGGTAAAAAAAGAAAGAAAAAAAAAAACAAGCCAGCAAAGCCTCGAGCGTCGTGATGTACGCAGGAACAACTCGTGCTAATAGCATGTTGACATGTTTTTGTACACTGGTAGCTGATGCTTACCAATCAAAGCACAGGAGGACCTCGAACATGTCAGGAATCAAAGGCGAAAGCCATAGCAGGCAACCTGTCACTCTTCCCTCTAATTATTTCTCCCTCTGGTCAACCCTTCTCGTCTCAACTTGTCAGAATGGGACCGTGTCACCTCATACTCGGCCATATTCAAGAGCGGCGGGTCAAAACTCAGGCTGAATAGAAACTAGGAAGGAATTCTTGATTCCATTATTCCAATTACAATTTCAAATTAACAGAGGCCAGAAATAGAAGGTATGTAAGGCAAGCTGCCTCAATATTCCTTCATCCATGAATGTCATCCTGACAACCACATAGGGAGGAATCACGACCAGATCAGGCTTGCTCAATTATTCACGAGCTGCTTTAAGAGAGCGTGCCAGAGGAGAGAAGAGTTCGGAGAAAGTCGTTGTTTTCTACGCTGACTCTGAATAGCTTGGGGGGGAAAAAATATTATGCCCCTTCACAACATTGCAAGGCAGTAAGTGTGAAGTACAAGGTACTTATGCATGACCCCTGAGGCACACCAGACATGAAATTATCGTGCATCACTCATGTCAATCTGTAACTATCAGTTGTTTTTTTTAAATCTGCACCATACAGAGTCGTAAACAAAGCTGAGAAAACCACTCAACCGTAACTAAAATGATAGATGACAAACAATAGTGGCAAATGACTTCAATCACGAAAGCAGATGGCGCACATTCAGAATGGCGACAATCTGTGAGCCAGTCTGTGAGAGGGTGTATTTCAAAAGAATTCTGATTGGCAACATCTGCTTTTCAAATGCTCACTGGTGGAAGACGTTTGCGATCCTTGCGGGGAGATAAATGGGATTTGCATTTTATTTTGAAAGCCTCAAGATGACCTTGGCAGTGGCTTGAATGAAATCTTGATCAATGACTTCATCATGCATCATTCCTTCCATCGTCTTTGCCTTTGTAGAGGCGGCGGATCAAAAGAGGTCATTCTGTCAAGTCCGTCTCCTTGTCATTTATCATCGAGGAACTCGACTAAACCGGTAAGGACAAAGGAAGTCGTATTGCGATATCGTACTTTTCTGTTGGCTTGTCTCGTGTATCGTTACCATTTGTTTCTGCATCGGAAAAATTGTCATAATGAGAAGAAGGGCTTCCTCTAGTGGTATGTTAATGAATCGCTGTTACAATTCAGTTTCAGGGTGACACATCCAACACAAAATACAATGCAAAAAAAAAACAAAAAAAAAATACATTTTGACTTGCTTTTGTAGAAAAGTACCTTCGAAGGTTCCCATAAGTTTGGAAAACATCCAATTTGTCACTTTGAATAGTTGAAAAGAAGTCAGTTTGTGCGAGTGAATAGTCCAATTACTGACTTACAATAGCACCGAGCGAACAGGGCCGGAATTGAATGTCGGCGCCTTGAACGTGACACAGCTACTTTGAACGCATTTAGTCTAAAGCATTTTTTTCCCTCGCCTCAACGTGTCGTGAGCGCATTGATTTTTGTTCAACAATAAGATAATGAACACTGAGCACCCAGAAGTACCTGCTAATATCTAAAAAAATCAATGCCTTTCTCCAAATATAATGAATAGGCAATTGATGGCGGCTAGCAATAGCGCTAAGCCACACAAAAGATTCATCTGGAGCAAGTCAACAGTCGAGAATGTGCTTATTCACGACAGCAGGACGTCCCTATGTTTTTGTCATCCCTTATTGAAAACCAAGAGCAGCAGTGGTCTCATTATGATTTCTGTGTGGATTTAAACAGGCTTGAGGTCCACTGTGGAGTTTCATAAAAATGCTCAAACACTGTGAATTATTAATAGTCACCCAGAGAAATAGAAGCTCCAGCAAAGGGAGACGGTAAAACTCACAGACCGCATAAAGATGAGGCGTGTCCGGAATTACCAAACGTTTGTCAAACGCACTGCTCAATACCCAGAAACAGAAATCAATTGACATTTGATTAGATTTCGGGATTGATAACTAAAGCTCTATTCTAAGCCGGCTGGTCACCGGCATTAAAAATCTACTTAAAAAAAATATGCTTTGAAAATAAAAAAACTGACTGCTGTGAACCAATGAGAAGCTATACATTTGTGTAAACCCCACCCATTGTATTTACTCAATAAAAAGTGGCCAGCCTGTAGAAGGGTCTGGTTTTTTAGCAACACTTGTTTGATTACCGTCCTTTTGCAAAAGCTTTTGTCGCCATTGAAGACAACTCTCTGCCTCTGTGAAATTCTTTGTAAATGTTGAAGACCCAACAACGTCATTTCAAGCTATCCTCAAAACATTTCATAATAATCATCATCATTATTATTATTATTATTAATATTATTATTATTAGAAAATAATACAATAATAAAATAATAAAATAATAAAAATAATAAAATAATAATACAATATTATTATTATTATGATCAGATTTTTGACTTGAGGGGCTTTCGCACTAACGTGGAATTATTGTGTGTTGGAGGGAAAGGATCAGAGGGCGACATGCACTTTAATCATCAGAGGTGAGAAAAAATGAAAAAGATGGGAGGGGGTGTTGTTGCCACGGTAACGGGCATGGTGAAAACATGCATGCCCGCACTCACTTTATTCAGAAGTAGACAATTTGGACAATCAGATAGGAGGATTTTAGTCTGAATGTCTCGAAGGCAGAGGTTAATTGTGAGCTTTTGTGATGTGAAATGTTGAATCTTAACAGCACGAGCCACGCTAATGAATCAGGATGGGATAAATTCTTCCATGGTAGAAAAAAGAAATTTTACCATTTCCAGGTTAGCGTGAAGGGTGTTATAGACTTCATAAATGCAGAGAAGCATTTCAAAGTCCCCTAAAGCACTTTGAGGGAAGTACACAAAATAAAGTAGGAAATTAAAGCGGCAAATTAGAGAACTAAAATAGTTCCACCCTGGAATCGATGTACTTTGCAATGTAATTGCTTTTCTTTAATGGCTTCGAGGTGTTTGGCGGACGCCCACAAACTAAACACAGAGATGAAAACGATACAAAAAGTCCTACAAAGTTTCCTGTTAAAATAATGCAAATCACAAGCATGGCTAAATGCGTCACAAAAAAAACAACAACCCACAAACAAGCGACAAGCAAACAGGAACCGTTCCAACACAGTTAACTGTATAGAACTCCACCCGAAAATGGCGACGGGAACCGCGGGAGGGATGCCGAAATAAAAAAGAACCAGCTGAGTACACAATGAGCCTGCTGCCACTCTGTGTGTGTCTGTGTGTGTGTGTGAGTGTATTGAAGGTTCCTCTTCACTGCAGGCCACACGGCCCCAAGAGGATGTTTGGATGGCACTCCTGGCAGACACATGGTGTTCTCAGTTGTCAAGGTTGATTAGATGCGGCATGAAAGTGATTCCCTCGCCTCTCCTCGGTGACTGGCCACAGCAACCAGAGTGTGTATGTGTGTGTGTGTGCCAAGTATAACTAAAATGGCCGGATTACTGATCACATCATATTCATTCATGTCAAGGCAGTAGGCCCAAAATAATTCAGTATATTGCATACCCAAAAAAAAGTTAAATACAACTGAACTGAACTCATTCCCACAGAATTGAAGACAACATTACAGAAGAGTCCTCACCTCCTCCGCCGTCTTTCTCCTCCTCCTCGATGCTGTTCTTGATTCCGTCGTACTCCTCGTCGATGTTCTGGTTGCCTCGTATCTGGCTGAGGACCCGTCGGGCCTTCTGGGTCAGTCCGCGCTGGATCAACCAACGAGGGCTCTCGGGCAGGAAGAGGAAGCCCACAAATTGGAGCACGGCGGGCAGAACCGATAAACCCAGCATGTACCTGGCCGAGCGGAAACAGCGCCTTCAGAATCGTTCTATTGTAATCCCACGGGAAGCTTTCAACTGGTGGCGAGCAACGGGTGGCTCATTAAAATTAAACCCCGGGGGACAAATGTCAAGGCTTAATTTAGACCCTGGAAATCGCCTTAACGTTGACCCTGCCATTTAACGTACAGAATAATGGATATTATAGGCTACGCGACAAACGGATATAACTAGTTTTGAAATCAGAGACGAGTAAAACTGTTCAAATATTTTAAAAAGATCAATAGTACGACAAAAATATGATCTCTATTTTATCACGTGTAAATTGTGATTTTAATAATGAAATTGATAAATAATTTGTCTTCACGGGCCGCATAGAATGATGTGGCGGGCTGTATCTGGGCCCCCGAGCCTCGGGTTTGACACCTATGAATTAGCCCAATTCACAAATACATTGATGTGGAACCTCAATTTAACAATTTAAAATACCCCCAAAAAATGAAAAGCATCTATTGGCCCGGGAGCAAGTCGACTGTGTTCACTCCCGCAACGGCGCAGTTACTAACTGAAAATACCTAGCAAAAAATAAATACAAAATTCTACCCATACGCAGAGTTTGACTCCATTTGGCGCTAGACTCGAGCTGGGTACGTAAATAGGGCGCTGGATGTTAAATCCAAACTACAAAGTAACAATTTGCCGTGTCTAGACAGAACAGACGTAACCCAACACACACTCAAAGCTGAATCACTGAACGATTGTCGTGAGAGGAAAATTGCTCTGAAATTCTCTCTGCGTGCACTTAAGCACACAATCAAAGTTCAACAAAGAGTGCTCTTGGAAATCCCCCAAATTGGTGGACAGTCAAGTATAAGATAGGGAGACTAATTGAAAGGGGAGTGGGGGGGTGGGCGGTCGTGAAAATGAAAAGTAGTGCTGACACGAGCGACTAAATCTCGACACAAAAATACTTTTCATCAAGGCGTTTCTGCAGGAATCATGTCGACTCATAATTCAGGAATGACTCGAATCATCCGTATAAGACGTGAAGAGGAAATGACGGTTTTTATCGACGCTGACATTTCACAATTTCAGCAACATATCAGATAAAAGTATGTGCTGATGTGGCAATTTTATGCCTCGTGGATACGTTGACATTTAGGTTTGAGTCCCGAGGGAGATCTTCTGGCATTTGATATCATATCATGTATCGGGGCACCCCCGGTTTGAGAGGATGCGGTTCTGACCTCCATCCGTCACGTTGCACGTAGCTGAAGGCGCCGTCCACCAGACTGGCGGTAAACTGGCCGCCGGTGATGAAGAGGGTGTTGACCGTCACTAGTTGACCGCGTAGGTGCGGCGGCGAGGCCTCGGCGATGTAGACGGGTACCGTCATCGAGGCGATGCCTGACAAAGAGAGGGAAGAGCGCAGAGAGTTGGCTATCTGTTGCTATGGCGACGCCGTCTCTGGAAATCAGCCAGGCCTTTTTGAAAGAACAAATCCAAGAACGGGAAGAGGATTTGCGACATTCGAGGAGCACATTTTGACGTGCCTTGGCTGAGCTAACAATTGGCTAAGCTACTTTATCCGACACCATGTGTGCCATAACGGATGGACAATGTCGGCTAGCAACCGGAAAGTTTTTGTTAAGTCAAAGAATAACCGGACTGGAATTTGTATTCTATCTTCTTTGCCGCACTCTTCTTTTCATTTGGTTCAGATTCCGCGGCGGACCGCCCGTACCAGCCAGACGTTGACTAATGATGGTGTCCGTTTCGCTTCTTTTCCGAGAGCAAAACACGTACAAGCCAATACCCCTGCCGCCGGCAGAAAGGTCAAAAGTCACTTGACATTTTCAGCGGTGGTAAACAAGAGAGAGTAAGGCTGTCTCTTCGTGAAACAGCACCATTCGTCCATTTTCTGCTTTGATTCTATTAAGTAATTGCTGGATGGATCTAATTAGGATTCCAAGACAAGGCACACAAAAATAACGCCGAGCCAAAACTCTCGGAAATGAAGAAGTCGTCAAATCGACAACGTAGGAGAAAACCCGCCCTTGAGTGTTAATTTAATAAAAATAGGATCTTATGTCCAGTCCTAATCAAATTTGGGAAGAATTTTGTCTCAAACTGAATTTCAATGAAATATATCTCTAGGCTGATAAAGCTCACCAGTACGGCGCTAATACATCGATCTATGCAGAGGAAAAATAATATATTTTTATATATATACATTTTTAGCAATTAAAGCCATTAGCAATTAGTGTCACGGTAGTTTTGTTCATTTTCCCAATTTGTGTTCTTCCACAAGCACCTGCACACCTTATCATTTATTCGAAGTATGCAAATCAACCGTTAAGATAATCGACTCCTTTCAAGATGGCGACATGATTAATTTCTTGTCAATCACGGGAACATGCGAACACACCGTACGTGCTCGTTGAAAAGGTCATTTTAACAATAACTGGCCAGGGAATGACTAACCAGTGGGGAACAAATCGAGACGAGCAGGACTTGTGATGTGTGCGACATTTCCTGGTTGGATAAACAGTTTTGCCTGACCTTTTTTTGAGGCTAGTCCAGTTCAGAAATGCTAAGATGTTGGCGTCTAGGTTTTGTAATGTAAATGTGAGAATGCAATTGACAGTCTGGGGTCAGAATAATAGCGCGCGATGAAAAACGTTTCCCTAATAGCATCTCCGGCGGTTAATTGCGGTGGCAGAATGTATTTCCTGTTCCATCAGGATATGCGTAATAAACGCATCTGCAACTGGAAGATGAAAAGTAGAACAGGCAAAATGACCTAAGGGCTTGGTGTCATTTGGTGAGGAGATTGTAATAATGTTATAATTTGATGTTTAATTCCAATCAGTACATTTGATTAAATATTCTAAGAAATAATAAATATATATTGATATGCAGTATATCTGTATTTGTATTCATTTTATTCATTATTCATTTTACAATTAAACCAATTAAAAAAAAACAATGAATGAAAGTGGCTCCATGGTGTTTGTCATTAGCGTTTGTATGCAGAATTAGCGCCCCCTTATGGAGACACTCTAAGATAAGTTTGACGAGAGCTTTGTTTCCAATAAATTTAATCTGTTGTTATATTTAATGGGGCGGAGGTGCTTTGCACTTCCTACCTGAATCTGTTAAGCAAGAGACATTAAAAGGATTTGGGGGGGGGGGTCAGGGGGCAAAGATGGGGTGCCACTTGTATTCCTAACTAGGAGCGCCACTGCATACATGTCATTCTGAAGTTTCTTCATTGCAAAATGTCTTGGATTGTTTTTTTTGTTAACTCTGTACATGACAATCAACATGTCAATTTGGAATCTATTTGAGCAACTTTTTTGGAACTTTGCGACATTTCACTTATATGACAAACAGTTCATGTGCAACCAGGTTCTCACCGAGTCCCAGTCCAACGATAAGCCTCCCCGCCAGGAGCACCTCTTTCCCGGGGGCGGTACTGAGCACGATGCCGCCGACGGTGAAGAAGAAGCTGGCCAGGAGGATGCACACCCGACGCCCGAAGAGCCCGTTGAGGAAGGCGCCGAGGAGGGCGGCGACGGCGGCCGCGGCCACAGTACTTGAGATGAGCACCTCCTGCCACAAGGCGCTCAGCTCCATCTGCCTCTTGAGGAGCAGCATGGCCCCGGAGATCACCCCGGTGTCGTAGCCAAACAAGAACCCGCCCAGAGCGGAGAAGGCGGACAGCACGTAGACGAAGCCCGGCGTGACATCCTGCATGAACTGCTTGCGCGCAGCTCTCTCCAGGTCCCCGGTGGAGGCGGCGGAAGAGGAAGAAGCCACCGGAGCGCCGCTGGCGGAGGAGGACGCGGCCACCTGCAGGCTACTGATGCTGGCGTTGGACGGAGCCTTGATGAGACTCCGCTCTCCATCGCTCGCCTTCCTCCAGCGCTCACCCATTAGGTTGCTCATACTCCGCAGGTTGTAATCATGATCCGCCTGCTTGCGCGACATCAGGGATGCGCAACTCCAAACACTTGACTAAGCGACGCTTTTGCTTCGCTCCACTTTCGATTGTAAACTGAGCGGACGGAGCTGCAGCAAAGTTGAGCGCATCTCCTCCCTGTGGTCCTGATGAGAGACGGAGAAGACAGGAGGAGCGGAGCAGAGCACTTCGTCACCATAGCGTCGGCGTGACGTCTTATTTTCAACCAAGAGTGGGGCGAGGGGGAACCAAGTCTTTGTCTGATGCCAAAATAGAAACAGCACGTGGTGGCAAAACTCTAAAAATAGTCTCATTAAGGATTCACCTAGTATTTTTTAACACATTAATACAAGTTTTTAATCACACAAATCAAAGTGTTAATCATGTTTGTTGATCATTAACCAAATGTACATTCTTTAAAGAAGAGGGTTAGTCCAATTGTGGCGGTATTTTGACGTGTGAGGGTACTGCCCCCTAGCGGACGTGGTAAATTGTTACCAGGATTTCATAAGAATATCTATATATATAAATATAATTTTATATTTATTTATATTCTGACTAAACATACGCAGCCAGTTAGTCATCAATATTTCTGATTAGGTAACTCTAAATGGCGTCCATGATTCCAGCAAAAAGCCTTTCTGTCTGTCCCTCGTGCTCCCAAGCCCAGCCGACATACTTATCATCATTATTGTCTGCCCGCTCTCATATTGATTCTTCCTGACACGCAGTCCGAGTAATCTCTGCGGACATGCGGCGTGGCTATACGACTACCGCCGAATGACATAAATGCACTCTGGAGCCAAGACAATCAGCGTGCGGACCGCTGAGTGCGAAAATGGAGAACGGGCTTGATAATGGGCCATGATTGGGCCTGTCGAGGAGTGGCAAGGCTAAAATGGGAAACGGAACTACAGTAACCTTTTGACGCCGTCGTGTTTAGGATGAGACAAGATTAAACAAGACTCAATTGGACATGATTTGCCTCTAATGTTTCCAATAGGTTACTGTAATACTCAAGTTTATCAAGCACCACTTACTGCAAAAAAGAAAAAGCTGAATAATAATTTGCATAAAGTACATTCACTGGCGGAGCTAGGATTTTTTTTCCATGGGGTGGCCAAGGGGTCTGCTAAACATTTTTTTAGTTTTTACAAACCTAAAAAAATTCGTAAAAATTTCTAAAAAACATTCAGTTTGTGTACTCTACACAGGACATGATAAAATGTGGAAAAAAAATCACACAAGTGACCCAAAAATCAAATAAGGTGGCTGTCTTACGATTAAAAGAATAGAAGAATTCGGACTTCCAACGACTGGGCGTATCTCACCAATTCATTCAAAAGAATCCCTCCAATCAGCATTTTATGACTGGAGTTGATCCTACACTATATGTAAGCATGATTGGATTAAGTATGAGAAAGCCATTGTTAGGAGTGATCAATAGGGCAGGAAGACTTTGATCCGGCACGGGAGGGAAACACCCTGCCTCACAAAAGCGGCTCTTCTCCAGGAGAGGAAAGCATTTGAGTTTGAGAAAACAGCAAAGTAAAAGACACACGTGGGCTTTGCAAATAAACTCAACTTTGCTTCACGCTGTTGCCGTTTGTTGTGCTGTGTACTTGTGAGTGAAGTTCACAGTGGGGGTGTAAAACCCCGCTTGTTTGCTCCGAGTCTTCCTGGGCTGGACCTTACCCAGGTAGAGCTGTCACGTTTTTTTTTTTTTTGTGTGTGAAAGAGCGCATCGAGGGGCTGTTTTTTTTCAACACGATCAACAAGCGGGCAAGAGTGCTTAGGTTACTGATTACAGGTGATGTTATAGTTTGAGATAAGGCTCAAGTCGAGGCGCAAAGTCCTGCCAGGTACAACGAACGAGTCTGCAGGCGACTTGGTCACATCCCTTCCATCCCTCTTTGGAGCGCAGCTGCTTCTCAGGGTAAGATTTTTGCTTTCTAGTTATGCAAAAATAAAATCGTCACTAGAAAACATGATTTGATTTGATGTTCGGTTGAAAGATGTCGGTGCTTAGTTATAGTTTACCATAGAAGCATGAAGTCTTTTTTTTAGTGATAGAAAAATGTTTTCACACAGGTTGCGTGAAAACACGGCAGCATCATGAGTGTAGAGTCCACCAAGCCGCGTGATGCTCGCTGCTCCAAGCTCAAGGTTAGTGCAAACAGACTCAAAAGCTTGTTTAAATATCAAACTTGCACGATTGCTTCATTGATTGCTTCTCATGCGCACTTTTGCAAAAAAATAAAATAAAATAAAAACCTGATTAGATTTTAAGGTGATTTTTGATATTTAAAAATGAAATATTGAAATCAAATATTTGAAAATAAACATTATTTTAAAAAATGAATGGTAATAAAAATTGCAAACAATATCTCTATTTTTTTTAAAAGTGAAAATTTGAAATTTTGTAATTGACATGAATTTGCCACCTAAAATGAAGTGGCGGGCCGTATCTGGCCCCTGGGCATTGACTTTGACACTTGTGCTTTAAAGAATACACAGTTTACGTCTTTTTATGTACCGAATAATATCGTGACTGTTCTCCAGCTCTTTCTGGTCTCTATGTCCTTTGCGTACTTCGCCAAAGCTTTTGGTGGCGCCTACATGAAGAGCTCAATCACCCAGATTGAAAGGCGCTTTGACATCCCCAGCTCTCTCATCGGGGTGATCGACGGCAGCTTCGAGATGGGTTAGTCCACTCATTCCTTTTTTGAAATTGAAAAACTACCACCTTTCCGTATTAACAACGCTTCTTCTCTTAAAGGAAACTTATTGGTAATCACCTTCGTGAGCTACTTTGGGGCTAAGCTCCATCGTCCCAGACTGATTGCGATTGGCTGCTTGATCATGGCTTCTGGCTCCTTCCTCATTAGTCTTCCTCATTTTCTGCAGGGCCCGTCAGTACACACTTTTGTTTCAAAATTTCAGTCTTATATGCAAAAGCCTGACGCCGTCTATTTTTTTTTTAGGTATAAATACGAGACCAGTATGACTCACAGTATCGATACCAACAGTACCGAGAGCATCACGCCGTGTTGGTCCAACCGTAGTTTGACCGACGACGAACCAGATTTAGCAGCCCGGGCAGGTAAAGCAGATGGCGAGCGATCCCTTACAATATCAATAACTTCCTGTTTTAAATCTTGTTTAGATTGTGAGAAAGCTGCCGGTTCGTCCATGTGGGTTTATGTGTTCCTTGGGAACATGCTGCGAGGGATTGGCGAGACCCCCATCATGCCTCTGGGAGTTTCCTACCTGGATGACTTTTCTAAAGAAGAGAACACACCTTTCTATTTGGGTTCGTTATGAGTTGCTAATATTTCGGAATTTCAAGTCACTGCTACGGCAAAACATAAATAATGCAATACTCTGATGTATACTTCCTTGGATATGCCAGCCTGCATTCATACGACGGGAATTCTGGGCCCCATGTTTGGCTACATGATGGGATCCTTCCTCGCTAAGATCTACGTGGACATTGGATTCGTAAATTTAGGTACCGTTTAACCCACTTTGGAGGGTTTACTTGTCTGTCAAGTGACTCCTTATCACGGTCCTCATATTTCGCCATGCTCAATAAAGAGGCTCAAAAAACAGTTAACCTTTCTCGTTCCCAGATAGCGTGACCATCAACTACAAGGACTCCCGCTGGGTCGGGGCATGGTGGTTGGGCTTCATCGCTACTGCCACGGTTATTTTGCTCTCCAGTATCCCCTTCTGGTTCCTGCCCAAGTCTCTTCCCAAGCAGGGGAAGGAGGACCAGAGCAAAAGTCTAGAACTCAACGCAGATGCAGAGCAGGATCATTTCCTCCCGGATCAGGATCACGAAGAGAAAGAAATGACGTTCACGGAGATGGCTAAAGGTAGCATGCAGTCTTACAAAAAACATTGGACAGGCAACAATTTTAAAGAGGAAATTTGAGATATTTGGAGGATTAGCATGTTCAATTATTAACTGATAGAATCCATGGACTTTAAATACCAGGCAATCTGGGCAAAAGTTGAATGACCTCTGAAATTATATCAGAGTTCAGTCGTGGATACTTAGATAAGTCAAAAACTGGCGGAAAAAGGTTTCTGGGATTCCAAAATGATGTAACAACCTCAATGTTCTAGAAGATACAATGCAGAGACAAAACGGTTCGCTTGACCATGTTGTCGCAGATCAATCCGGTTCTTGAGTATCATGGACTGTCGTTCAATGTTCTTGTTTTCAGATTTCATTCCATCTTTGAGGAGACTCTTCAGGAACAGTATTTATTCCTTGATGATCCTAACCTACCTGGTGTCCGTCAATGGTTTCATGGGCATGATCACCTTCAAGCCAAAGTTCATGGAGCAAATCTACGGCCAGTCGGCCTCCAAGGCCATTTTCGTCATAGGTAGAATGCACACAGGATGCAAGCGAACGGGAACAATGATGTTATTGAAGGGAAGTTTGATTGTGTTTCTCAGTTAAAGTCATTGTTGGGTAACAGCTTACTACGCTTATTTGGGTCAGTGGGAAGAAATGTATAGATAGTACTTAAGGAATTCAAAACTCTACAATTCATTTCTTCAGGTATATTCAACTTGCCGGCCGTGGCCTTGGGCATCATTACCGGAGGTTTCGTTCTGAAGCGTTTCAAACTGGGCGTGATCGGGGCGGCCAGGGTGTCCATAACGGCGTCAATCGCCGCCTTTTGTCTGCTGGCCGTGCAGGTCTTCCTTCGTTGCGAGAGCGCCGAAGTGGCCGGCCTCACCGTCACGTATGAAGGGTGAGTGACAAGGACTGCACGGACTGTACATTTATGTCAACAATTTGAGCTATGAACAAATCCGGAGTTTTTTTTTGGGACCAAACTTGACCTATTAACTCGCAAATGACAGTCAATAATTTCAACAAAAACTTGGCTCCGCTTAAAGACACTACTTACTGTTTCTTACTTCTCTCAAACTAAATAAATGTGCCGCCATCTAGTGGTCGATAGTGGGATAACCCCTTCCAACTTTAACCTCGAACCGGGGGGGTTACTGTATTCTGATGTACGAGTGACAACATCCAACAAAACTGCTGTTAGCGGCGTCATAAAATCAATTATCTCCAGAATCCCGGATTTATCCTACGAGCCGCAGACATTGTTGTCACAATGCAACGCCGGCTGTTCTTGCTCGATGAAGCAGTGGGATCCGGTCTGCGCCTACAACGGGATGACGTATGCCTCACCCTGCCTGGCTGGGTGTCAAACCTCCTCGGGCACTGGAAAGGAGATGGTATGAGAGAAAGGGTTGCCATGACAACACCCAACATCAGTTTACACCTCGGTTCCTCTTGCATCTGTAGGTGTTCCATAACTGCTCCTGTGTTAGCCAAATGATCCGGCCGAGCCAAAATACGTCAGCGGTGTTGGGCCAGTGTTCCAGGAAAAGCGACTGCGACCGGATGTTTAAAATCTACATGGCTCTGTCCGTGGTTGGTTCCTTCATATCGGCATGCGGAGGCACCCCGGGGTACATCGTGCTGCTCAGGTCCATACAACAAGACTTGAAGGCTCTGGCTTTAGGAATGCAGACGTTGATCGTAAGGACTCTGGGTGAGTACGGGGTCACGTGTTTTGTCGGCTCTCGTGTCGTAAATAAACCGGAAAGTCAAGGTCTGTGAATCTTTTACAGGTGGGATACCTCCTCCGATATATTTTGGGGCTCTGATTGACCGGACTTGTTTGAAGTGGGGAACCAAGCAGTGCGGGGGCCGCGGCGCATGTCGACTTTATGATGCCGATGCGTTCAGGTGCTGTGACATTTTGATACAAAATCTAAAAGGAAGATGTCATTTTTACAATGAAATATATTCCAGGTGGACGTTCATGGGGTTGATCACTGGACTGTACTTCCTGTCAAACATGATGTGGGTAGGCTTGTACCGGAAAATTGTGCAGAGGCAGAAGAAGTTGTCCTTGAGGGAGCAAGCCAAAGGAAAAGGACAAGAGGAGAACAGAGTGAACGGACATGCTAAAATCAATATAGTCCAAAACAAAGACGACACAGAAAAGGAGAGTACCATTTAAAGAATGCTTCTTTTTTTCAAGCTTCTTGTTTTTGTACTCAACGTAATCACAGGATTGCTTTGGCGCCATCTGGTGACATTTTGGTGGAAAATCATTTCAAGTGAGTTGTTGTATGAGAAAAAGATGACAAATGTAACAGACAGGAATGGGAGAAGAGGGGAAAAAAACACCCAAAGTGTGTCATATCATTTCGTTACAACCGTGCGTCATTTCGCACTGACTTGTTACGCAACTTTATGAAACGAGTGAGTCAAGACTTGAACGTTTGGGAGTGAATCACTCAGCATTTTTGTAATTACTTTACAGGATATAGATTGAGTCAAGTGTATTTGTATTGTGACATCATTTCATTTTTTGTATGTATGGATTGTTTCCTTAGAAAAAAAAATCACTATTGTTTTCCCACATGGTTTGGTTTTTATTTCAGTGCAAACAAAACGTTGGCGCTTTTTGTTTGCTTTGGCCTCTAATATATTTTATGATAATTTGTGAATGGTCATGATAACCAGTGTTAATATTTTACAGGAGTGCAGATAAGAACAAATTGTGCTTTGAACATTTGCAGTGCCACATTTCGCCAGCAGTGGAGGCACTTTATCTTTAAATCTTGAATACTGTAAAAAATAGCAAATAATAAAACATTTAAATGATTATTAAATGCCCCAAAAATAAATCATATTAATAATGAGTATTTTAGAAGGGTTTAAAGTGTAAAGTCCATTCTCATGGGTAAAAACTCTTAGGAATGTGAAAATTGTTAATCCTAATCCTGGGATTTTTTTGGGCCAATTTTGTGTGCATAGAAAACAAACAGGATAGAAAGGTCGAAGCAAAAAAATGTAAATGTGTTGTTAAATGTGCGTCAGTGGATATAGAGTGTAAATTGTTACTCATCTTCAAATAAAATATAAATAGTTTTTTTGCGCAGAGGGTTTGGTCTGAAGTTCTAAATAATCAGGCTGCTCCACCTCTCCTTACTTGTTGCTCTGCCCTCCTGGAGGCGCTTGCATGCCTGTGGAATAAAAATGCGCACAGCCTTTTGTCTCGCGCCACAAGCGGCAGGATAGCAACTCTCGCTCGGCAGGTCCAATTTTTCTTTTTTTTTTAAAGCCCGACATGGCCGGCAGCCTCGACAGGAGGGAGAGTCTCCCGAGATGAGCCTGAGGATGCACTAGGTACTGGATTCCATTTTTCATGTATTATGAAATCATTATGAGACATATAATTTAAGGTTATAGGCCTCTTTTGCCTACTTTACCGACTGATATTTTATTTATACTGATGATGTGGATGATGCCTGCAATAGCTTTCACTTCACAGCTTTGCACTATCAAAATTAATCGTTTGAATATCTAGGTCTTTATTTGAGACCATATAAAAGCGAATGGCCCTATTTGACTACTGTTTTAATCTGAGTTATAGAAATAAATACTCAACTAAGCGAGGAAATTATGTCAGAAAATGTTCAAAAAATTTAGGAAGAAACAATTAGTCAGATGATTTTTATGGCTGAAGAACTTTCAAGTGACAATTAACGTTAACGAGGCTTTTACATGGATTCATTTCTTTGTTACCGAAGAGAAAGCCCAGTTGGAGTTCCATGCAGAACAGCAACCTGAAGTGGTGAAGGCCCGATTTAAAGATGGCGGAAACATTTGAGGACAGAACCAAAATGACCAGCCAGCAGGCTCTCTACGTTTCCAACGGGGACATTCGCGGAAAACGCCGGCATGGTATCTCAACTCTCAAGGTGAGATTTGTATTGCAAATACGGTTACATAATCCTAAATGATGTCAATTTGTTGTCTATCCAGATGTTTATCGCAGCGCTATCCTTTGCCTACTTCTGCAAGACCCTGGCGGGAACTTTCGTCAAGAGCGCCATCACGCAGCTCGAAAGACGTTTCGATCTCTCCAGCTCCCACGTTGGCCTCGTAGACGGAAGTTTTGAAATGGGTAAAACCATTTTACCCCGGTCTAAAATACAGCAGCTCGTTTCCTAACTGGATGCAATTTTCTTTCCTGGAGGAAGGCAACTTGTTGTTTTTAGCCGTGGTAAGCCATTATGGCGCCAAGATGCATCGTCCCAGGCTCATCGCCGGGGGTTCCGTTCTTATGGCCCTTGGGGCACTTCTCACTGGCCTGACCCACTTCTTCATGGGACCGTAAGAAAATCCAGGGGTAGACACTCATTAAAGACTTCATTGACCCATTTAAAAAATTGGATTATAACCCAAGATATTCCGTTCCAGCTACAAGTACGATACGGTCATCGCCGCTTTCCAGAATGACAGTACGAGCACCATCGCCTGTCTCCGTCCTGAGAACGACGTGAGCCACGAAATAGGACGTAACACGACACAAGGTACGGGTACCGTGCCAATCTCTGGGGGATTAACTTTCCTTTTAGTCCCACTGAGCAGGAACAGCAACATTCCAACAGAAGTATCACTTGAAATCTCACTGGAGACGAGTTAAGAAATATTTAATTCAGAATGTCAAAGCCTTGGCTCAATATCCAAATACTGGCTACGTTTCAACAATTCCGGGAATGTCCTGGCAGACATGCTCACATACAAACACACACACACGGCGTGATTCCCGAAGGTTTCGACTTGAGGTACGCCGTGGCCTCACGTCCATGACACCTTCAGTATGTCAACTTAACCTTGACGAATCAAATCACTCCTTTAGAGACATGAGCTATCAAGAGCCGGTCAAACTAGCATCTATGCTAATGGCTTCTACTGCATGGTCCTTGAAACTGATGACCGTATTATGTCCTCTACTAATTGGTTGAGTGTTTAGTGAGTCTCGGTTGTTCCGCCAAGACCTCCTTTGAGTTCCTGTGTCTCCCTCTGTGCAGCCTGCGAAAAGGAATCCAGTTCCAATATGTGGATCTATGTGTTCTTGGGGAATGCGTTACGGGGAATCGGAGAGACTCCAGTCACACCACTGGGCATCTCGTACATTGACGACTTTGCTAAAGCTGAGAACTCTCCCTTCTACATCGGTAGGTGATTTTTTTAATCTCCCGATTTGAACGACGGGATCAGAACATGAATGCTATTGGTTTTCTCGTTTGGCAGCTTGTATCCAGACGATTGCTCTTCTCGGCCCTGTTTTTGGCTACCTCCTTGGGTCCTACTGTGCCAATATATACGTTGACATTGGGTTTGTTGATTTAGGTGAGTCTGAAATGTGAATACCAATGGGATTGGTGGATTCAGGTGGCATCTTTAATCCCTTTTAGAAAGTGTAACCATCTCTCCTACTGATGCTCGTTGGGTGGGAGCTTGGTGGATGGGCATGCTAGTGTCCGCCGGCCTCCTCTTCCTCGCCAGCATTCCGTTCTGGTTCTTCCCCCGCTCGCCCGATCTTGAAGAGGACAAACCCGCATTCGAGGAAGAGATTCCGAAAAGAATGGATTCCCCCAACGACAAGCCTCTCACAAAGTCAACAGAACTCGCCAAAGGTTTGATGGAATCTCATTTTTCTCACCGCTATTTTATGTCACAGTTTTATCATCTCAATCTAGGGTTCCTTCCCTCGCTGAAGGACCTGCTGGGTAATCCCATCTACTTCCTGCTCATTTGCGGCAGTATGCTTAAATTCAACTCGCTCATTGGCATGTTCACCTTCAATGCCAAATATATCGAGCAGCAGTTTGGACAATCGGCATCCAGAGCCAACTTCCTCATAGGTAAGACGACATTTCATGGAGATGTTTTAGGCACACTGAAGATATATAATGTTAATTAGTTTGGTTTTATAGGCGCAAGTAGACAGATTTGTTACCTTTACATGCAACCATGGCAGCTCCAAATGTCTGTTTAACTAGGAAAGGTCAAACATTGGCCCGTTGATTCTAGGGAGATAAATAAAAAAACACTGAGCAATGGAACTCAAGTTAATATTATGCTCCAAGTACTTCTGTATTGTCAATCAGATGAGGAAGTCAAATAACATCCAAAAAGGAAGAAGAGTAGAACAGAGTTGATCCTAAATTAGCCAGGTCTTTATTCTGTTTTTATTTGCAGGGGTTCTGACCTTGCCGGCCGTTGCCATGGGGATTTTTCTAGGAGGCGTGGTGATGAAGCGATACAAGCTCAGCGTCGTGTCGGGGGCTCAGTTCTCATTCGCCGTGTCCCTCGGGGCCTACCTCCTCATGTTTCTCAAATTCGGCACCAAGTGCGACAACATTCCTGTGGCTGGACTCACCGTGTCATACAATGGGTCTGTACTTTAGCCCAAAACAATCATTGTTCCTCCAGTACTGTATAATTAACCGTCATAGTAAACTAAAGCTATAGAAAGTTAATACAATCTGTGCATTTCCGCTGACAGGACGCCAGGAGTGTTACACGGAGGTCAAACTCTTTTCTCGGAGTGCAATAGCAACTGTTCGTGTTTAGCAGAGCACTGGGACCCGGTGTGCTCAGACAGTGGCATCACCTACATTTCGCCATGTATGGCTGGATGCCTCGACTACAGCGGATACGGCAAAAAAACTGTAGGACCTGACATTTTCTTATCAGGATTCCCAAGTTCTAAACAAATTGAACATCTTCCTACAGGTGTTCCATAACTGTACTTGCGTGTCCGCTTCCTTCCCGGCGGGCAGCAGCACTTCAGTGAAACTGGGGCAGTGCCCCCAAGCCAGAAGCTGCAGCCGTAGTTTCAGTTCCTACATGGCCGTGTCGGTTCTCAGCGCCTTTATCAGCTCCCTGGGAATCACGCCTGCTTACATGGTCACTATAAGGTGGGTTTTTGAATAGTGATATGTTGATATTCATCGATATCTAATTTTTTATTGCTATTACAGATGCATCTCGCCGCATCTTAAATCCCTCGCCCTGGGTATGCAGACTTTGATCATTCGGGTCCTTGGTAAGAATAAAATTGGTTTTATTCATGATTTGGAATGAATGATTGATGATGTGTTTTTTTTCTACAGGTGGAATTCCAGCTCCTATTTATTTTGGGGCATTCATCGATATGACGTGCCTGCAGTGGTCGGTTAAAAAGTGCGGTGGTAGAGGGGCTTGTCGCCTTTATAATGCCGATATGTACAGGTGACATCCTAAATACTATAAATACAATTTTTTTTTATGGTTGGAATTATATTATGTATATTATTTTTATATTTATATTTAATAATAATAATTATATAATTTATATTATATAATATAATTATATATATATATAATTATATATATATTATATACGTTTTTATATTATATATATTTATATATAAGTCTGATGCCACTGAACATTTTGAGTGGGTGAAATTGAAAAAATATTCACAAATGTCTTACACTTCATGACAAGATACTATAAGCAATCCATGAAATATTTTAGTTGGAAAATGTCTATAAATTTGTCACATTAACCTCGTCCTATTTGCAGGGTAGTGTTCCTGGGATTGGTTTCGGGTATCAGCGGCGTTTCTTTTTTCTTCACATTCGCCGTGATAATCCTCCTCCGAAAGCAGTTCCAGAAGGAGGAATATGAGCGCTACAACAAACAACTCAATGCGAAAGCTTCGATGGAGGTCCAGGGAGTTCCTAACAATGGTTTTGCCATTGAACGCGTCACCAGCGAGGCCGTCGAAGACGACCACAAAGTAGTCAAAAAGGTCGAAGCGGAACATCCGGCAAAGAAATCAACTATTGTGAAAGTAACTCATTTGAAAACATCCCACCAATGAAGTTTTAGCCTCCCATTCGCTAACAGTATTGTTTTTAGCATTATGTATTGAAATATTTTTTATAGTATTAAAGCAAGAGTTGTGAAATGTCTTGGTGTCCCAGTTGTGATATTGACTTTTTTTGCACTAGACCAAAATTTGATGACATCCCCTTTTTTAATACTTTGTTATATTGTTTCTAAACATTCCAAATCTTTGCAACATAAAGGATACAAAACACTGTTTCAACTTGTGTTGTTTTGAACCCAATGACCATAGTTGCGCAATCTCTCTCTAAATAGGAGCTTTCAGTGGCCATGACTGTATTGCACAAGCTCGTTAATGTGCCCAAAGATCTTACATGCAAAACAGATATGGGTATTATATACATTATACGCTGTAAAATGTGCCGTGAAAATGGCATAATTTTGCATATTTATACATCAAACCTTCAACAAAACATCAGCCCACATGAACAAGGTCAGTTTTTAGCTAAGAGTTAGTTTGAAGCTAAACAAAATAGGTTTGCGAATCTTTTCAAAATATCATAATCTGTATGTTTTGAATTTGTGATAGTGGTAAAAAAAAATAATGATAATAATATAGCGATATAATTGAAGGTCCCTGTAATCAGTTATTCATCGCTACGCTTGTTGTGACTTGACCTAATAAAATAATGAGCCGTTCTTCATTATTGATGATGGTAATAGCACGCTATTCATTATTCATCAGCAAGCAAAGTCCGGAGGGAAGCAGGAAGGGGCAAAGTTGAGGGGACTGAAAACTTCAGAAAGCATCTGGAGGTGCATCAACCTTCCACTGAGGGTTGTTTTTTTTTTTTTTCACCCACCGAAGGGTCAATTTCATTCCTCACACGAATGACAATGACGACGATAGTGAGGTATGACGGATTGCGGCGTGTGGGTTAGGGTGAAAGGTCGTGCCTTACACCCCCACCAACCTCCACTATCTCATTCATTGTGAATGAATTTCTTTTTTTTACAGCTATATTTGGAGACGTGATGTCACAAGTGGTTTGAGTGCAACACGTATAAATGTCGGCGCGTCGGGAGACGACGTGGCAAAGCTCTGGACTGCTCCACAGGAAATTCAGCTGTAATTGGCATCACCCGCACGACAGTACGTACGTTCATTGGCTTTGTTACTTTTTGTTGAAACAGAGTCTAGGACTATATATAAATAGATTGTGAATTTACAAATGTTATAATTTCATATTTATTTGTTATTTTGTATGTATAATTGATGAATATTTTATTACAGTATGTTTAAACAATTATACAATTGGAAAGTGATCGACAGTAAATATTTTACTTTAATTTTTCTGCAAAATTAGTTATTGTTAGAAATGGCGAAAAATTACAATTTTAATTAGACTAAATTGTTACACTGTTTTGTTATTATGGAATAAATCTGCACTGTTTAATATTTATTCTAATGCCAGACGTAATTTGGGATTTTTTAATTTTAATTAATTTTCAATATTCTTGTCCCCCATATTAGGACAAAAATATTTCTTTTACATTTTGCAGTGAATAAATATTGAGTAATGTTTATATTTATTTATTTTCTTGACTTTTTCAAATATTTGCTTATTGGTATTATTCCAAAAGTATTTTGACTTCACTTTTATGGAAAATAAAAATAATAACGCCTCATGAAAAATGTTTTTCCCCGCAGATCAGTCACCTATCATCATGTATCATCCGAGGGCCCCTGCGCTCGTCTTAATTCTGTTTGGATTGTTGCCGTGCATCGCCGCTGCTCCGAGCAACAGGTGAGAGAAACAAATTCAAATATTCTATTTTGCAGTAAACGTCATACGAAATGTAGGCGTATAAGCGGAGGTCAGCGCGTCGTGAAAATTGAGTCAAATTGTGCTGGTCTGAAAAGATGTGAAGTACAAATGGGGCCTTTAAAGTGGCCACTTTTTCTTCTCCCCCTCGGGACTGTCTTTCCAAGAGGGCGGCCATCAACTTTCTGATTTCTCATTTGTGATTCAGACACTCCAGTTCCAGCTCATTCGGCGAAGAGGATAGTGCTCGGCCTAATGGCCGAGAATGGCCCGCGTTCCCCTTCTCCAACCCCTTCCTCGGGATCATGGCCTCACGAGAGGTCCCGGATAAGAACAGGTGGATTATCTCTCGGAGTGAAGTCCATTTGGTGTTTTTATATGGAAAGGCAATCTTCTTTTCTTTTTTTTTTTTAGCCACGTCATCCAAAAGAGAAAGTGCAACACGGCCACCTGTGTCACCCAAAGACTAGCGGACTTTCTGGTGCGTTCCAGTAACACCATCGGGACGGTGTACGCGCCGACCAACGTGGGATCGGCCACCTATGGCAAGAGGGAGCTACTTCTGCCTCCTAACTACTACTTTCCTCTCTAGTACTCGATAACCAGTATATGGTAACTGTACAAAAATGTTTTCTTCAGTTGTTTTCGTGCTCTTCCACAGTGGCATGATGTGAAAATAAAAACAAACAATAAAAAAAAGCGGAAACTTATGAAGCTGACATATTTCGAGGTAAAAATCTGTGGTAAATATTGTTGTATTTTACTACTTATATAACTAATTTAAGGAGGGAAAGTCAGTTATGTCATATTGTTGGCTGTTTATATTGTGATTGTAAACAGTTTTGTGTATTGGATTTATCATTGCTGTATTTTCAAATTCATAATATTAGTCATAACCAGAAACAAGCAGTCCAAATGAATGATGGAATTTGTATGCTGTAGTTTTTCCCCTGGTTTGCTTTAACCTTACATTTGCCAGAGAATGATATATAATTTTTTTTTATTTCCAGAATATCAGCCCGCAAACAATTTCTGTAGATATAGCAACAAATCTCGAACATGCTTTATCCGGTTGGTATAACAGTCTACTATTTTCGATGGATCTGTTTATTTGGGCTGGGTTGACGTTAAAATATAACATTCATAACACAATGCAGGCGACACAGAGAAATATATCGGATGCATAACAATGTTTAAAAAAATGCTACGTTGCTTCGGGGAACAGTTAATCCAGTTTGTTACGCCACAGTGTGTTTGTATTTGCTAAGAGTCAAGTGTTTACTTCCTGCGGGCTTTATTTTGGGTAGCATCATGAACATCAAGAGGGGAAGGAAATATGATGCACGATTCTGATCAGCTCAGACTGGTTAAAATGGACATAATAATGTTCTGAAAAAAACAACATCCAGGTCGGTTGATGACTTCAAGCAAAAAATAATAAATAAATAAAAAAACACAAATTGCATTGCACTTCAGCCGCCATTCGGTGTGGAGTTGTTTATATCACTGCGCTTATGTAGGCTGATGAAAGTGTCATGTCTAATTTTGCACTGGTGGCCCCATTAGTCTCTGACTTTACAGGTACACTTGTCATCTAAATTCAAATTACACGGAATAATGAGAAACATAACCAAAGGTATGCTTTTTAATCCAGGAGCGTGCGGCTAGAGATAGAAATGGACGAGTTTATATATCAACACACTGTGCAATGCCATCTTGAATACACACAGTTAGTCTTCTTACATTTTTAGGAATCATTTGTATGTTAAATATGGGGAAAGAATAAATAATATACATTACATGGTAAAATATCAATAAAATAATGTGAAAAAAGGCAATATATTGATATTTTTCACAAAAATACAACATCTTTGAAATATTCAAAGTCCCTTTTACTTGAAACACCATCAATACCACTAGAAAATTATTTTTATGATTCAAACTTCAATTCGCGTAATAAATCGCTCTTTACCGGTTGCCGTAGTTTTTTAAATGTCTTTATCGCTTGCCGTAGTTTATGTAAACACAAAAGTAAATTGATCATCACCCTGCTGCTCGCGTGTAGCCTTATAAAAACTCTTCTGATTTACCATAGGACTATTTTAAAACACAATTGGTCAATAATTCCTGTGTGGGTGTTACGTATTATCGCCATGGATGACCTGGAAATATAATTTTGAAGCGCATTCTAGCGCTCGGATAATGTTTTACTAAACATTAGCTTGTTTTTACCATGGCAGTATGCAAAACGTTCAAATTTGTCGTCGTCGGAGGTGGCATCGCGGGGGTGACGTGTGTTGAGCAGGTCAAATATTAGCAGCAAATTATCAATATAGCCGTGATAAGCGTGTTGAGAATTTCTAAACATGACTTTTGTGTGTGTGTCGACAGTTGTCATCCAGTTTACCGTCAGCTGACGTAGCTCTGATTACCGCAGGCCTCCAGATAAAGACAGTCACCAACTATAAACAGGTCAGAGAAACATGCAAAAACTGTCAAATCTTACTCCCACAATTGATCTTAAATGAACACACCTCGTTCGAATGCATCCTCGTGACATGTCTGTATTATTCCAAAGGTCGCCAAAGTTCTGGAAGAGTTTGATGTGGTGGAGAAACCAGCCAGTGTTCTGGAGGAGAAATTCCCCAACTTGACCGTCATTCACTCGGCTGTTAAAACACTGCACACACAATCACATGTAAGGTTCCTTTAGTTTTTGTTTAGTTTTTTTGTCCGGACAACTATAATGTATGCAGCAACTTCCGATTCTGTAGAACTACAGCCACGATACTTATAAAATGTCTCCCCCTTGTGGGAACATGGTTACACTACACCCCCACAATCATAATATTCACACACCCAAGAAGTGTTTGAATCGTTTTTTGTTTTATCTGCAGTTGGTGGAGACTGCAGATGGAAACATTTACAGCTACGAAAAGCTTTGCATTTGCAGCGGGGCTAGACCGAAGCTACTAACCCAGGACAGGCCGTACGTGCTGGGCATTCGGGACACGGACAGTGCCCAGGTAGCTACCACCGTTTAAAATCTGAATCAGAAAGTGTAACTTTCTAGTTCAACACACTCACTTCTGTTTCAGGAGTTTCAAAAGCAGTTAACTCAAGCCAGGAGGATCGTTGTTGTCGGAAATGGAGGGATTGCTTTGGAGTTAGTGTAAGTTGCTTGTTCCTTGACTATGCCACAAGAGGGCGCCAAAGCAATTTCTTTTGAGTGAAATAAGTGAAGTTATCAATCACAATGTGTAGGTATGAGGTGGAGGGCTGTGAGGTGATCTGGGCCGTGAAGGACAAGGCCATTGGGAACACCTTCTTCGACGCGGGGGCGGCCCAATTCCTCATCCCGTCGCTGAGCGCCGACAAGCCGGAGCGGGCGGCCCCCTGCAAGAGGGCTCGCTACACCACAGACGACCCGAAAGCCGGCGAGCTTCAGACCTTCACTTCAGGTCTGGATTCTAAAATGAATGTTTTTCTCATCCCGCCGCTCACATGTGCCGTTGCTTCCAGATCGACACTCACGACGTGGCGCTGGTCCCACAGAGTCCGGCAGCGCACTCGGTCCAGACTGGCACCAAGGACTGGTTCTCAAAGGAGTGGACTGGGTGAGGGAAACAAAACTTTGAGGGATTATTTATGTTGGATTTAAAAACGTCTTGACCCTTTTCGTTCGTGTTGCGATCAGACGTCCCGCAGGGTTTCCGTGGAATATCAGTGTGAGGTGGAAACAATCTTCACCTCTGAGGAAATGCTCAACTCCCAATCCCAAAAACCAAAACCCGATACTGGTGAGAACTAGTTCTTCACTGAATATAGAAAGTCTACACACCCATGTTCAAATGTCAGCAGTTATAAAAAAAAGATAAAGCTTAAAAAAAACATATTATTAATGTGACTGCTAAAATGTACAACTTAAAAATAAACAACTGATAATGTAGTTGCGCAAGTGTGCACACCCTCTTATAAAAAACATTATGGCGCTAAATAAAGTTAGAATGTCCTAGTTGCCTTTTCCTCACATTCTCCTCTTACTCCAGAAGCAACCTGGCCAGTTTACGTCCTGCTGACCAACGGCAAGACATTCGGCTGCGACTTTATCGTGAGCGCCACGGGCGTCACGCCCAACACGGAGCCATTTCTTCACGGCAACAACGTACGTAGACTCATTACATTTCTGTTTGTTGTCTTTTTAAGTCACTAAAGGACAGAAGCAAGTGCAACCAGTATTTTGTGTAAATGCATACATTGTTGTTAAGTTCGCTCTGGCAGAAGACGGCGGCCTCCGAGTGGACGACCACATGGCAACATCCGAGCCGGACGTCTACGCCGCCGGAGACGTGTGCACGGCATGCTGGGAGCACAGCCCGCTGTGGCAGCAGGTAAGCCAAGGTCTAATATCAGACACAGACGCCATTACGATATGTTCCGCTTGCCTCACAGATGCGCTTGTGGACGCAAGCTCGTCAGATGGGCTGGCACGCCGGCCGCTGCATGGCCGCCCGCGTCCTGTCCGAAGCTATCGAGCTGGACTTCTGCTTTGAGCTCTTCTCACACATCACTCAATTCTTTAACTACAAGGTATGTGACATGTTTTTTTTGTTTTTTTGTTGAGTACTTACCGTCAGGTTATTCATCAAACTTGTAGGTGGTTTTACTGGGAAAGTTTAACGCACAAGGCCTGGGATCCGATTATGAGCTGCTACTGCGCTACACAAAAGGCCAGGAGTATGTCAAGGTGACAGCACTCGAACAGGAAGCCACTGCAAATTTAAGTCAGGAAATGGAACGACTCCTTTTTTTGGGTCCAGGTGGTTCTGCAAGGCGGCAGGATGGTCGGGGCGGTGTTGATCGGTGAAACCGACTTAGAGGAGACCTTTGAGAACCTCATCTTGAACCAGATGGATCTCACGCCGTACGGGGAGGATCTTCTCAACCCCAACATTGATATCGAGGACTACTTTGATTGAGCGTAAGGCAAAAAAAAAATAAAAATACTCTAAATGTGTATATGAAAAGGACATTTGAGTTACTGCAAGTTAATGAGTAATGAGTCTGGTTTAATTAGACTTGCAAAGGGGTGGAGCGTTTCCAGTAAATTTCCATTGGAAGTCAAGATGGAAAATTCAATTTATTTCCACTTTTGCCTTGTTTTGTTTCCATTAATGTTAACCAGACACATCACTGCGTAGTATTCTGATTTGGATGCGGAAAACTAGCTGATACTCAGCTCACCTATCTTTGTGAACAAAAACAAAAACTTTTGTTCCTATGTAGATCACATTTCAATCCAAACAGCTTCCCCCCGTGCCTCAACAAACCTTTTAACAAACAAGGTTATTATTGTTAGCCTGGATATGTTGCTCTTGGGGATGTGTCTGTTTGAAATATCCCCTGACGTGCTCGTTTTAAAAATAAAAAGACACGTGGAAACATTGACGTATTTAAGCCATTCAAGTCAAGAGTCGTACAGATTTTTCCACATTTTGTTGTGTTTTGCGTCACATGTTTTCCAGGTCAGTGGTTAAGGTTGAGATTAGCACTAAATTGCGACAGTGTTTGTGTTCAAAGAAAGCTAATCTGTGTGACAATAGCGTACACACAGGAATTAGGTTTGAGTTTATTTTCAATTGATGATGTCACAAAGGGCCATTTGACTCCTCTGATGAAGAATCACATGTAAACGTTTTTCTTATCCAGCCTGGGGAACCACAAGGTCTTATTATGCTGGATAGGGAACAGGATGTGTGGCCAACCAACATATGCTGTGTCATCTTATTGACACATTTTAGTTCAGGCTGTGCAGAAAAAAAGAGTTGCTGTGAGGTTATGTCATTTGCATCCTGCATTTTTTTTTTTTTAGGGTCATTGGGAACAGTAGTCAAGACAGAGCCCTGGTTTCCTCAGGAACATGCATCTAGAAACAAAATAATAATTACACGTATTAATGTCAATGATTAGGTGTGACGTCATATATAGGTCAAATGTAAACACACGTTGCCTTATCACTGAAACATTTGCCCTCTATGCATTGAAAAGGAACAATGCACAAAAGGGGAGTGCTGTCCATGCAGACAGTGCGATCCATTTACGTAAAGTGGATTTGCCGTCACTGTCCGCCCGCCTACTTGGCTCAGAGCAGATGACATTTTAAACGTCCAGACTTTGACGCACAGCTCACCCCATTCGAAGTGGCTCGCGGATGTGACGTCATTAGCATAGCGCATTAACGCTTTAACCGGTATGCGCTTGTGTAAGGGCACTTGGGAGTGCCGGTTAATGTTACGTAACTCTCAATATATCAGTTATCGTTCTTTTTGTCTCATATAATACTAAGTATTCATTTTAATAGGCGTATTTTCCCACGACAACGACGTGAACGTGGTTTTAATCACGTACGTTATGATATGGATGACAAGTGTGAGTGCGTATGTCTTCAAGAACGGTGTACGCCTTTACGTTAATCAAGCGCTGCTTCTAGATTTCTAGACCATAATGCACCGGGAGAACTTTTCCTGGTGGTGGGCGGGGTCATTTGGAGAGGCGTTGCCGCATTCGGTCTTCACTCAGTGACTCTATATGCTGCAGACCTGTCACGAGTTCTTCATACCTTGCTTGCTTCTCGCACGTATTACTACCTTGTTACGATAATAACATTAAAAAATACAAATAAAGTATGGCTAACTACATTCACGTTCCCGAAGAGGCTCCAGCCGTGCCCAAAATAGACGTGATAGTTGAGGAGAGTGACTACAGAACCGGCGCACTGAAACTGGTTAAGGAGCTGAGACCGAACTGGAAACCCTCCGAGGTCAAAATAAAGGTGCAATTTATATCTTTTTTGTTTTTGATTCCTCATAAAAAACTGCCTTCGATGGTTATAACACAGTGACGCTAGCTTAAAGCCCTTTGAAGCACATCCAAGATCGCGGAGTGGCTCCAAACGACAACCTCCTTATTAAAAATGGCCACTGTAGATCTAGAATACCGGAAAATGTATCAACCGATGAATTTATAACGAAATGTTACTTTGTAATAGTGGTTTTATTACAGTCGAGATACGGGTAATTTTTCTTGGCCTTTAAGTAAGCATCTGCGTCACTTCCAAGTCACGATCGAAACCTTCGCGAGCTTTCGGTGGACAGCTCCAGCCGGTCACTTTATTAGGTACACCATCTTAACCAGAAACTCTGGTTTTTAAATGTCGCAAGATGGAATACACTTATTATTTATCTATTGCTAACTAGTGTGATGTCATTTATTAATATTCTGTCTTATGTTGCTGCCATATATAGACACAATTTGTTTTCAATTATTTGGATTATCTGTGTTTCCAGGACCACAATCAGCATTATAATCAGTGAATAGTAAAAATACAACACAATGTACAAGTGGAAAAGTCAAGTTTGGATAGATTATTTAAACCGTTGCTCTCTTTATTTGCCTGAGTGTTTTCTACTATATTAACATGATAATATTCCTGACTAAATATGGACAATGTTTTTCCACCTTGACTAGTTCAACCTTGGTGGTTATCCATTAAAGAGGTGGAAGCTGTCATGCATTTTTGCACTGCCCCTCAGACGGCAGTTATGTTGTGACTGGGATGGGTGGGTTGTAAGGGATGTCAACACAGACAGGATTGGAACTAGTCACGCGCCCTCAACCTTTTTTTCCTATCTTCATGAATGAGCTACTGAAGAGCAAAACTCAGCAAATACGTCCACATGAAAATAAAATTCCTGTCATTCCCAGTCGGTGCCTCATAGTGGCAACAATTACAAGAGCTGGTATGTTGACCCCACCCGACGCAGAGCAGCTCTAACAAATGCTCTCGGCCTCAAAGCAAAGAGGCAGACATGTTCAGAATTGTATACCTGTTGTCTACTCGCAGTTCTTTACTGATGGCATCACTAATAAGCTTCTGGGCTGCTACGTGGGCGCCGCCATGCAAGACGTGGTGCTGGTTCGTATCTACGGTAACAAGACGGAGCTTTTGATTGACCGCGAGAATGAGGTGAAGAGTTTCCGGGTGCTACACGCCCACCGCTGCGCCCCGCGTCTCTACTGCACCTTCAACAACGGCTTGTGCTACGAGTTCCTCGAAGGCGCCGCTTTGGAGCCGGAGCACATCCGTAGCCAGCCTGTCTTCAGGTATCTCCGCTTTTATATTTTCACCAAAAGCCACGCTCCGGTTCTTTTGGCATTTAGGAACTCTCATTGCTTTTCCAGACTGATTGCCAGACAGCTCGCCAAGTATCACGCCATCCACGCCCACAACGGCTGGGTGCCCCAGTCGGACTTGTGGCTGAAGATGGGCAAATATTTCTCTCTCATCCCAAAGTACTTCACGGATCCGGAGAAGAATGCGAGGTAAGGCCGCTAGCTTCTCAACCATACGAGTCGCACGCTAGACCATCATTTGTCTGCTAGCTTAATGCTAACATATAATGTAAAACAGCATTGAAGTGCTGCCAGGCATTAGCATGATTGTTTTCCCCCCCCCATGGAAACATCGAGTATGTTTTCAGCTCCAACGTTTGAGTAGTATGAATGGGACGCCTTTACAAAAGTAATGGCGCCTATTGTTGCTCGGCTATTTTTAGCTCCATGCCAAAGGCGTCTTTAGTGTTTGAGAAGTCTGCTGGCAATAACAAAACGATTGTGTGTGTTAGTACCATAGAGGAATCCATAACAAACACTGATTATCTACTCAGGTGCTAACGTTGTCAAGGAAACAAAACTGCTGACTCATTCATTTCTGTCTCAATCAGGTTGAAGACGGAAGTGCCCAGTCCGCATTGCCTCCGAGACGAGCTGGTGTGGCTGCAGCAGAGCTTATCGGTGCTGGGCTCGCCCGTGGTCCTGTGCCACAACGACCTGCTGTGCAAGAACATTATCTACAACCAGCAGGCCGGTGAGTCATTGGCGCACGAGTGTGCATCTTGCAAATTTTGCTGAGTGGCTGCTTTGAGGCGTGCCGAGTGAAGCGTCTCCCGCCTGGTGCGTTTTGCTCATTGACCCTTGCCGCCCGCGTGCGTGTGTAATCCGAGGTGGTTTCCGTTTCAAAGTGTTAAACTTCATTCACTGCCATTGACCTTCCATTTTGTCGGCGAGGGGCGGGGCCTCCCTCCCATAGAAGGAACAGCCGAGACAGTGGAGAGTGTTCGAACTTCAGGCGCCAATGCTAAAGTATGCTAAAGTATTTCATATCAGGAAAGCATCTCAAAAGATGACATCGCAGCGGACCAATGAGACGGGAGCATTGTAGGGTGGGGTGGGGGGGGTGTGCGTTTGCGAATAAATGTTGCGTAATAAGGCAACAAGGCAAATTCTGTCCGCGAGCGAGTGAGCATGTGTGAACGATGTTTGCCCCAACCTTTTCATCTGCTGCGCAGGGGGGGCTATAGCCACTGCCTGGAGGTGTTCAGTTGTGTCCCGCTAGGACCCACTCTCCACCTGGTAACCCACCTCAAAGTGTCTTTCTCTCTAGTCCAGCACCACCTCAAAAAAAAAAAAAAAAAAAAGGCTGAGGGGGAAAAAAAAAAAATGTCAGGGCAAAAAAAAAATATATATATTTTTAAAAGTCCCATTCATTTGGTCTCCCTGTAAATTTGAATTGTGTTACAACTGGACATGTCAAAGCAAGGGTTTGTATTTTGAGAGCAAGCTGGTTATAACCGAATGCTTCCATTCCTCACATTGCATGCAGCAGATTAATAACTCAAAAATACAAATGGCTGACATTTGCATGAGGCCTTTGAGTCAGTCTTATATAACTGCACTTGGCCCTGAGGGCTTTTTGTCTACTAAGTAGATTTTGTGTCTCGAATTCTCTCTTTTTTTTTTTCTTTTTTTTTTTTTACTGCTCCACCTTTTAGGGCCTCCTCCTGTCATATTCCCGTCCGACCAGTCTTGGCAGACGTCCCGGACTTGCATGCGTCCAAAGCAAACAGCCTCCTCTTTCCGCTCTTTTCCTCTTTAACTTTGCAAGATAACTCAGTTTGAGAACATTGTCCGTCTAAAACCGACAAGCTCTTTTATGAAAAGCTTCTCAAAATGCAAACTCACGCTTGACTTTATTATTTTTTTTTATTTTTTTTTGGGTAGGGGGGGGGTCAAGTAAGAAACCAATTGACAGTCTGACATTCTGAGTTATCAAAGGGACAAAAAAAACAAACAAAAAAACAACAACATTATCATCTTTTTGCATGACTCATCACAACTCTGTGTAAACAACACCGCTTGTCCACGCAGGCAACGTAAAGTTCATCGACTACGAGTACGCCGGCTACAATTACCAAGCCTACGATATTGGGAATCATTTCAATGAGTTTGCCGGTGAGTCTCGTCGAACAAAACAAAACCAAAATTCATTGACAAAATTAAATGAAAAAAAATTTGTGTCGATCCGCAGGCTTGAACGAAGTGGATTATAGTCACTACCCGGCGAGACCTTTCCAGCTGCAATGGCTACGCTCATACCTGGAAGCCTACAAGGAGCACAAAGGTCTGAGCGACCAGGTGACAGACAGAGAAGTGGAGACGCTTTACGTGCAAGTCAACCGCTTCGCCCTGGTAAGTGCTTCCATTGCTTCGCTCTGATTAAAGAGCGCCCGATTGCTTTTTATGCATTTGGTCACATGTCGGGTGAAGTCAAAAATGCAATTTTACGGCTAATTTTATGGCGCAAGAAGATGCCGGGCTTGTGGAGGTTGAAAGGAGGACAAGCGTGGAGGATGGGCGAGCGGCCGGGATTGTGTTTCAGGTGTTTGTCACAGTTGCTATGGTGACTTTCAACTCCCTTGCGGTTCGGGTGTTAGCAGCAGTCGCCGTGGCGACCCTAATTCTCGGGAAATCGGCGCCGTCGTCATCGGGTCGGTTTCCGATGACAGGAACGGCCGACCAAATGGATACAAAAGAACAAAAAATGTGCCGGGATGGAATAAACGAAAGGAAATTGAGAGATGGAATGATAAAGGCCGCAAGCGCCCAACCCTAATCTTTTTTTCTTTGCTTTCATTTCTGGCAGGCATCACATTTCTTCTGGGCTCTTTGGGCTTTGATTCAAGCCAAATTCTCCACCATTGACTTTGACTTCTTGGAGTAAGTTGCTTTGCGCTATTTACCGTAAACATGACACCTGACTGACGTTGACCCCCCCTTTTCCGTTCTAGATACGCAGTGCTGCGCTTCAACCAGTACTTCAAGATGAAACCCGAGGTAGCCGTGTTGAGCCTACCCGAATAAAAAGCCACGCCCCCCACACACCCCGCCCCTCGCCCGACCCCTCTCGTTCCTTCCGCGCTTCCTCCAGGCCTCCACGCCCTGCTCAGTGCCTCTCTCTTACAACGAGCCTAGAGCGCCCTCTATGGGCGCACGCTGGAAAGACTTTTGCGTTCAGTGCCTGGCGCCAGGGTGGCGCGTCAATCTTAACGGGTTAACGCGCGATTCGAAAACCCGTCGGAATGTGAAGCTAGATAAGGAAGGGGAGCTAATCACTAAAAATGTCAAATTTCTACGATGAAAATGCCGCAACAAATGCCTGGCGGCTTTTTGTTTTGAAACCCTTATTTTCCGGGCCAGCATCGTTTCTGATGTGCCCCAATTGCCATCCAGTCATCCGCCGTAGCGGCGCTCGTGTATGCTAAGGGTCAAAAACGAGTCGGCCAGGTTTTGCATTCCGTGTTCATTGATATGGGAGCACTCAGATGAGACCAAAACTGCGATCGAGAAAAGCGCGACATCATCGGCGAGACAAAATGGCTGACGTTGACACACGGACCAACAGATAGAAAGCAGTTCAAGGAGGAGCTTGTTGTTACTTTGCCACAACCGGCACCAAAGGGAGGCTTCTTAAAACTAGATTAGGAAAAAAAAAAAAAAATATTAGTTACAGATGTATTTGCTTGAAATGCACATTTTTGTTTTATTCTCCAAACTACTAGAGAATCTATATTCTTTTCCAGAGCTGCGTTTGACATATTGCAGCAATAATTTCAGCTTTTTAAAAATGACTTTGGGCTTCCCAAGCCGCTAAAACATGGAAACGCAATGTATCGATTTGATGAAGACTGGATTTTTTTTTTCCTCCCCCCCCTTTCACATGTTCATTTTGCACTGTTCATCTTCCACAGTTGACAAATGAGTTGATGCTTAAGTGTTGGTTCGCCACTGTGCTCTTATTTTCTACTCGTCCGGATGGAGAAATAAGGTCCATCCTTTATTTATGCCAGTGGCAGAGCAGACATAATGTGAAATCACAAATCCACGCACAAAGGTTTTTTGAAATGTGAAAATAATGTGGAAAAAGAGGAACAGTTACTGTCACAATTTTGGAACTATGGTTAAAACACAGCATCTCAAAGGCAGGTTTTAGTTGCATGAAGTTTTTTTCTCATGCGTTCTGTGGCCATTGTAGTATATTGTTTATAATGTACAGGAAACAAATGTAATATCTTGCTTATTTGAATCTTTCATATTAAAAAAAAGGTTATTAAAAACTGAATAGAAGTGAAACAAAAAGGTTGACTAAATACTGTAAACAAACCTAGAAAATAAATAAAAGAGTATTTACGCTCATATCCGCTGTGTGCCTTTCTTTCCATTTATTTTTTATTTTTTGACAACTCTTTGCTGACACCTATCGTCTTCCGTAGGAAAATGTGAGCAACGCCTCAATTCACCACAAGGTGGCAGCAGAGTCATCAAAACAAAATCGGACATCAGGTGCGCCACATGATAATCACCTTGCACCTACGTTTACGTGCGAAATCGGGAAACAAAAATAAGCATGTATTTACGTTTTTAAGAGCGGCCACACGACTTTACATTTTTTTTAAATGCAATTGTCCCGTCTTGAGTTCAATATGACGGACAATTTATGTAGTGGTCTGCTCTGAAGTTCTCAACAAACATGCAAAACGTTTTTTGGAAAAATGAAAAAACGAGCGATGAATCCGTAGACATGCTTCATCAGACCATTGCTTAAAGGTGAGTCTTCACATTTCCGTAGTAATGTGCAACTGCTAATTAGAGGAACACTAAAAACTTTGCATGGAAAACGCAATAGCGTTATGTAATCCTGGGAGTCCAATTAAAAAGCAATCAAAACTGTCTTATCGTTCTCCAGTAACAATGTAAGACCTACTTTTTGTCTTCAAGCGAATGTTTTTATTATTATTATTATTATATATTCAAAAAATAATTATAAGGGTGCATTGCCAGCACGCTGACTATAATTCACTTAACTTCCTCCTCCACTCATCCGCACAAATATCACAGACATTTATTAATGCCTTCACACTGACTTGTTCTCATTTACAAAAAAATAAATAAATCCAGATCTATTCTTGCATGTCAAAAATATGCTGAGGCAACTACAGTAAAGAATGAAATGACTAAGGCCCACAAATTATTATTAGTATTTTTTCTGACTAATGCTTTTCCAATTCAGAATGTTTAACTGCTAATTTTCATTGCCTTAAGTCGTAATGTGTTAACTTGTGTATTAAGGAAAATATATATATTAAAAAATACACTATTTTCAGATATTTAAAAGAGCTAAAGTCTGGTCGGACAGTAAAGCAAATCTCAAGTAATATTTCTCTTTCTGATTAATGTATCAAAATGTTTATCATTTAGGATGGACGAAGCTTCGGAGCCAACTTCGATCTGCTGGATGACGTTGTCTGAAATACGCTCAACCATGACGTCAAAGCCAAAAAGGTAAGCAGAGCTGCATTAAGATTTCTCAAATGCAAAAATCAGCCTAGCAGGGTTAAACTAGTTTTCATGAGTTTTTATAAGCTTATGACTTTTTGTTTTTGACTTCTATAAATCCAAATTACAACGCAGTGTCATTTTCCAAGCCTTTTCATCCGAGGAGAATTCCGACACAGCTTGCCAAGGGCGTCTCGATGAGGAAGGGAAGCATAATGGGAGAGGATCAGAGAGCTAAACGAGGGGGCTGTAAGATACCGAGGCAGATTAGCGGCGCTTCCCGCAACGCAGACAGCTGCTCGTAACCACGTCGAGTTGAAAGATTTCCCTTCCAGATTAGCGGCGGGCGCTACAATGCCCGCGCAGCTGCCCACGATACAATAGCGCAAGAGCGGCAAGTGGGAGGATGAGCCCCCCCCCCCCCCCAAAAAAAAGCAAATCATCACAAAAGGGATTGTCAGCTTCAAACGTTTTCCCCTCAGGATCAAATTGGGCTGTTGTCAGGTCGCCCGTTTTGTTTTTTCACTTTGGGGCCCGGAAGCTCAAATGGCTCTCATCCTACGGAAGCTATTGTTGTTGTTTTTTTTCCGTCAAAACAACAACCCGATCTTATTTTCACCAAACATTGTTTAACTGGCATTCTCGGAAAACGGCGGAGACGGACGCCATCGAGGCCCTTTGTTGCTTATTGTCAACTCCCAGACAGCAATTATGAGGCAACAATTAGTGAGAATGCAATTGTGCTTTCATCAGAATACAAAGGTGGTAAAAAAAAAAAAAAGTTCCCATTCTGGAAGTTAACCATTTTGAAAAATAATTTAATCATGATTTCCTTTTTTCCCCCCACTTCCTATTTGGAATTTCTGCACTGCAGGTGCACTCAGGCAAGGATGCAAATGAGAGCCATTTTTATTTCCAATTCATGCATTACCAAAAAATCTTCTCAAGGTGCACCGTTCACGATGTGATCGCTGCACGTGCGTAAACCAAACCCCCCCCCCCCCCTCACGACCCAAAAGTAGCCATTACCTAAAGTATCCCTAATTACCCACATGAAATGAAAGTAATGTAGGAGTCGGGCTATATTCACGTACAATTGTCATTTAACCGCAATACATTTGAACTTGTTTTTGGTGGATTTAGTTCTCATAAAAGAAGACCCCCCCCCCACCATCACCAACACCCCCGCCCCGCATTTTCACCATACTTAGTGAGTCAGTTGGACTAATTCCTCAACAGACGAGCTGACAGATGAGTTGTCTAAAGCGACAGTTTCTATGGAAGCATTAGTGCCCCCCCCCCCTTCACTCCCTTTTCCGTGTTTTTATTTATTTATTTATTTTTACACCCATTCAGCCTGCTTTTATCTCATTCTGGCGTGCATGTCAGAAGCTTTTTTTTTTTTTTCTGACTTAAGACAGAGAGGGATTTATGTATAGCAGCCAGATTTGTCACTGATGCTATGGTCAGTAAACGCCAAGATGTTTTCACCGCACAGTAAATCTCACTTCATGCACGCTGTTGTGCTTTCCCGGGAGAAATCAACATCGGGAATGCGTAAATAAAAACGGTATAGATGAGATGCTATTTTCATTTTATTTATTTTTTTTCTGCTGAGGGAATCCCAATTTTTGAAGCTTGATTTGTTTTTGGCAGATTTAGATAATAACGCTCAATAGATCACATAAGGAAAGGTTTATTTTATTTTTTATTTTTTTTTAGATTAATGCCCAAAAAAATGAGTCATTTTTCTAGTGGTGGTGCCTGTCATTCTCCATCCGGCCGATAGATGTCAGCAATGACCCGCTTAAGAGTCTCTTTGTATTTGGGTGGTGAAACTGTGAGAGCATCTCAAGTACTTTGCAGTTGGAGACGGTACAGATGGCAGGCCCTGAACGCAACACTTCTCCACACATTTCACTCTTCGCAGAGTGATATCAAAGTCAACTCAAAATGGAGGCTGTTGCCATCAACTTGAAACAAATTCTCACACTTCCAACAAAATTATATTGTGAGTGAAGTCGCTGAGGATTTTTTTTTTTCTTTTTTTGGTCAGTGTTCAAGCACAGATGTCCCCCCCCCCCCTTTCCTGTATTTGTGTGTGTGTGTTAAATAAAAACTCACATCCTCTTATAACATTTCAGCTGTGGATTTTGATGGATAAATGCTCACAATTATAAAGATTTAAATCCAGATTGCATTCAGACACTTTTTTATTTATTCCAGTCTAAATCATGGATTGAAAAATTAAACTAAATAACAAATGTCCCAGATTATATCACGAGTGAGCCTGAAACGGCATTATCGACTTGTCCGTTTGCCCACAAAGTGTCAAAATTAATAATGCCATGTATGTAATACAATTCAAGTGCCCTTTGTACTCGCACAAGCTTACGTCAAATTTCCCATGTGGACACAAACTGTAAATTAAAGTGTACAGATTACTCCAGTGATGATGCCACACTAAAAGATCATAATGTCCCCAACGCTATAGCTGCTCTCCTCTTCTACATGTATATATAAAAAAAAAAAAAAAAGCACATATGTTTGGATTACTTCAAGTCTTCCAAGATCTTGTGGAAAAAAAAAAAACGATTTCCACATGGGATTGTATGTGGTTAATTCTCATTAATGGTCATTGCATGTTTTATTTTTCAACTTTATATATTTCCAAAATTAATTGAAAAAAAAATACAACTGGATCTGTAATTTATGAAACCATGAGGGAATGTCCATTATTTTTCTTTACAACACTAAAAATATAAATTACAGGCATACTATTTGACAGTTATAGAATGAATACTTTGCCTCCTAACAGAGAAAATCAACCAACATTTTTTTGCAGGTTTTTTTTTTTATGCTCATTATGATTGTCTCATGTCGTCTTTTAGAAATGTGTAAATCAACAACAAAAAAATAGTCCACCTTTTCCTTTTTTGCCAGTGTTAAAAGCGCTAATATCACTCATCTGTTTGAGATTTCTAAAAGCGAGACTTTCAGTTAGCCAGGAGACTCTGCTCCGTAATTATGTAAAGTGCCTTGAGATAACTTGATAATTGGCGCTGAGGAAATAAAATGGAATTGAACGTTAAGCACACATACACTTTTTCAAGGTCGTCAAAGAACTTCAATGTACTTTACCACGCACAAAACATGTTTACACTCCAGCTTCGGGTAAGTAACAAGAGGTCATGTGTGCCCCCCCCCTCGGAGACCTGGCCTTGTCCGATTGGCTGCGAGGAGTTTACTTTAAAGGGTGGCAGTATGCTGCTTTTTTTTTTTTTTTTTTCTCTCCCCCCTCCTCCTTCCCACTCCCAATTAAATGTGGTATGCGGCGCTCTCAAAGGCCATTTGAAGTGTGTTGTGTTTGCACGTGGCAAAGTTTGTGTTTGCATTGCATTCATCGACACATAGAGGTCATTCATTGTGCGAGCTCGCGGGCGGGCAGGTGAGACGGGCCCCCCTATCTGTTTATTTTCCATTTGTGCTTGACCTCCCAGCCCAACAACTTTTCCGTACAACGCAAGACTCGGACCATTTAGATGACTCACTTTCTGCAGAAAAAAATAAATAAATAAATGATCGGCGTGTCTTAAAAGACCCGACGTGAGCTTTTTTTTTTTTTTCAAAAAGAGGACGAATGTCATTGACTGTGGGTTTTGTTTTTTCTTTTGAGGAAAGAATGGGGGGGGGGGGGGGGAAACAACGCGGATATTAGCACCTGGACTCAAATGTGAAAGGGAGATGTAAATAAAAGCGAGTTTGAACTCGATGAACATGCATTAGTGGCCTAGAAGTGCTTTCATCAGACTCCTTTTCAAACATGTTTTCACATCCCCTCAGATGCAACATCACAGCCGCAGCGAGGGTGACAGTGCCGAAAGAGAAAGTCTTTATTTGGTCTCAAATGGGTCTCATCTGAAATAATGAAGATGTCCTTGAGAAAAACAAAGAGCCCCAACCACAAAACAGGCTCCTCTTCCATGCCGGTGATGGAGACGCCTGATAATTGTTTTCAAGTCTGCTGCTGCTCTGGAAACGAGTTTGTTCTTGTTCTCTTGATGAAGCCGGACCGACCCGTCCTTTCTTTTCTCATCTCTTTTGCTTAGTTTCCCTGACATGTCGGTCGCCATTTTCTACATAAGTGAGATGATGGAAATTCAGTTTCATGTACGATTAAAGTCTCTCAAATGGCGTTAAAATGTGTAATTAATATTGTGATGGCTAGCATAGTGGTTAGCACGTCTTCCGCGCATTTCGGAAGCTTTGGATTTTAATTATTCCGATTTTTATTTTATTTTATATTTTAATTCATGAAGAATTTATGCACGTCAAAATATGTTGTTTCAAATATCCGGCTCCTTAAAAGTTTGTAAAACCGTGCTAGCTAATGTTAGCATGTCAATGTATTTTAGCTAGCATGCAGCTCCCAAGGGAATATTTTTTAATGATTCACTATTTGCCAAAATACTGCTTATTGTCAAATAGATTTATTAATTACCCAAAATCAACTGACCATGACCTCAACATCATCCACTACCAAATAAGCCTCATTTTTATGGCCGTCCACTTCTTCCCTGGCATTGATCGCTCTCCTTGTCCTCACTCCCTGGGTTCCACTCCAGGGATCCAACAGTCCCTGGAGAACCCATCCAAACCTCTACGTGGCTGGCTCCTAATGGCTTCCCCACTGCGTCGCTTATTTAGAGAGATTTTTTTTTTTCCCCGGTGAAATCTCAGTGTGTCATTACAGTTCATATTCTTAATTATGCAGCAAATGTCCCCGCGGGAATATCATAGAGGCCACTACTCGGCAATCTGTCCATATGGCACTTCATTAAAAGTTTTCTTAAGAATAAATTGCATTCAATTCAATTAAAATTGTAATGTCATAGCAAAATAACGGTGCCGGGCCTCCTACGACGAGCAGCTTAAAACACACATACCATCTATTCTATGTGTTTTGCAATGGGAAAAGTGGAACCCCCCCCCTCCACAAAAAAAAAGCCCCCTAGTAGAAAATATGCAAAAAGCAAATATCACCAAAGCCTCCTACATGCCACCAAGCCCCAGGCTGCAACTGCGCTTGAACACTCGAGCTATTTCCAGATTCCACTCTTGGAAATTCACACCATGACAAATGAACCATTGGAGTTTCGGAATTCCTATTTATCTGCCGCGCACAGAGCCACTTGATTTGGGTGTGAAGAATAAAGGAATTATACGGACACACACAAAAAAAATAAAAAATAAACAGGCGACTCAAGGGATAAATGATGGAAAAATAAATCGACGCTTGTGTGTATGTGTTGATCAGATTGAGGGCGTTTTGGGTGGGCGTGTCCTTATTATCTGAATGTTCTCAGGGGATAAAAAAAAAAAAAAAATAGCATCTGATATTAAGCATCCTTATCCACAACTGTACTCCCACCAAGCCCTGCGGGACGATTTCCAAGAAAAGACATTTCATTTTGGAACAGAGTTGTGCCTTTCCAGTGTAGTACCGCGTTGTGCCACCGCAGCAGCACTGAGTCCGACATGGAGATTAGCAACATCATTCAGAGGAAGAGGCAGAGAAGGTCCCCAACCAACTACGCTAAATACGTTAGCCCATCTATGCAGATTCCCATTATTTGTTAGCCGCGAGCTAATGTTTACAAAAAAAAAATTCCATCCAAAATGTCATTTTCCCAACCTGCTTCCGTGTGACAAACAAAAAAAAAAAGGACTTTGCGAAGTAATTCTGTCGGCCGCCAGATGTTGACTCCACGTGTTGACGGAGGTTGGGAAGGCAGCGATGACGTTCCCCTCCTTTCGGCCTAAAGCGTAAACAGTGTTTTTCTTATTCGAAACACACAGTCTTGGCTCTGGCGTGGACTTGGCATCGACACGCGTTGGTGTGTGTGTGCATGTGCTCAGTCAACCTTACTTGACAAGCCCCTTCGACCAGAAGCCTACAGGTGATTAGCGCGCACATAAAAAAAACACCGGTGGCGTGTTGGTGACACATTTTACAAGCTCATTTTAAAAACGCACTTAACGTGACCTATAAGACTCACAACTTTCTGCCGACATGCAAACATATTTAAGCGCAAAAGTTGTTCCATATTTTGATAGATCTTCTCCGAATATCCCGTTAAATTTAAAGGCTCTTCGTTTCGTTGGTGCTAAATGCTAACCTAGCATCGCTCGTCTTTATTATCAATGAGAAAATGACAATATTCGAACATTTTAGTTCTCATTTTTCTGCCTCTGTGTGCTTCGAGTTCAAACTAATCATCCAGCCCACCACATGCATGTTTTTCTCGCTTTGTAAACGATCGTTTTACGACTTCGACGTGTTCCTTCGCCTCCGGGGGTCGCGAATATTTCAACTCTCCTTGACATACGCTTGATTCAAGCCCACAGGAAGTGCATCAATCGATTGATATTTTTTATTTTTTCCTCGTCCAACCCACCCAAAAAAAAATGACGACGCATCTTATCTTGACAAGTATGTTCGCGTGTAGTTCAGCGGGGTTTATGAGCCTTCCAAACTTTCACTTGGAAGTGATGTTGATTGCATTACCACATGAACACGCATACTTGGACATTGTCCCGCTCCCCTGGGCGGACTTTTTTTTGGGGGGGGGGGGGGGGTGGACCTGCCTCCGGATCCTCCTGCCGCTGGGAAAGGCATCCAAGGTACCGGGAGGACACCCGGCGGCCCAGTTTAGCCTCCTCGTTTTGGGTTCAGGGCACCTGGATGCTTGCCCCTGACCTCTGACCTGAGGCGCTAGATAAAGATGGTTTCCGCTGCCATCTTTTATGCCCCGCTTTCATCCACATAAACAAACTCGGACCTATTCGTCCCTATTTTCGGCATGTTTGAAGATAACGTTTTTTTTTTCCAAGACCTGCTAAGGACATATCAAAAGCAAATAAGTTAACCTCAATGGACAAGTTAAAGCTCGCAGCTGTTTATTCGATTTTGACATCAAACAAGCAAACATCCACTTTTTTTTGTCCTCTAGAAGTCATCTGTATTTGTACGAAAATGTTCCAAAGAACCTTGTACAAAGCTAAAAGAATTTTTTTGTACGTACATGATTTTTTTCCCCAGCACAAATGGACCAACGTGGAAAAAGTTATTCATTAGGTATTTTTTTATTTCATTATTTAATTACAGAAAAAAAAATGACAGATAAAATAAAATGCTGCTCTTTGAATGGAATCGTTTAGAAAAAAAAAATACCAATCTGTCTCGTAGTGAAGACGGAAACTTTTTAGGAAATTGGCACCGATGGCAAAAATGATCCATCTGTTGCTCTTAGTTCATTCATTATTGGCACTATTGATCACAGTCAAACCCAAAAAAGTGAGGAAAAACAAAAAGTTGACCAAAAATAAGGCAAAATCCTCGCCAATATTTACCGCAAACTTTCCGTTTCTGCAAAAGTTTTCCCTCGAGCACATTCAACACCATGTCCACTTAACGACACCTCGTTCGTTGCTTCCTATGACTCATGTCACATACAAAATGTACTGCTGTCAACTCCACTCATCAAATTGTCCAAATGTGGAAATACGGGAAGCTGCAGCACGTACAAAAAAGACGCACTTATGTGTGTGTGTGTGTGCATATGCATGACTGATCCACACACACATGCACACACACACTCTTTCTTTTTGTCTCATTGGCAGGCTCATGTCCCATCTGCTCTCCAGGGGAGCTGACAGAGAGATAGTTGTCATTATAGAACATCTCCACACACACAGACACACATATAACACACACACACTTTTGTCACCACTCAAACATGAAACCATGCACGTTTACTTTTAAGCGGCCCAACTTCATTCTTCTCCGCTAATTGACTGTCATAACGGCGAGGGAGATTAACTCCCAGCCCCCCTTTATGGATGATAAAGGGGGGTGGGGGGTGAAACAGGCTGGATGAGGGTCTCATGCCACATTTATTTGTTATTGATATTTACAGGCAACCTCCTCGCCCCTCCCTCCCCCTGTTCGCTCATCATCACCCGTGAGGATTAGCGTCTAATGGTAGGCAGGCAGGCTTACGGCGCAAGCGAGCCCCTGTCACCATCTCCCAGATTAGCCGACGCTTTGTGATGGGCTCGCAACTTTGTCTCCCCAACACTTTGAGCTTGAAGGAGCACGTTTTTATTTTTTGGGGGGAGTGCATGCTTGGGTGGTTTTAGCTTTGGAGGAAATTTGTATTTTGATCCCAAATGATTGACTGTGATGTGGGCATTAGTTTTTTTAATTTTTTTATTCTATATATCTTTTTTTAATAGAAAATAAATATTTTTCATTTTGTTTTTATTAATTTTAGTTTTTTTTATATGTATGGAGCATTAGTCGAGCGCAAGATAATTTTTTATGCATTTGTGCAATAAATTGCAATTTTCAATGACTGTTTAACCTTTTTAAAAATGTGTTCAATCTGTTACATTATTCCAATCATCGTGTTTGGGCACAAAGTGAGAGTTTTGTGTGCATTAGCGACGTGCGAAGGCTCACATGCGTCATGCGCAGCACCTGGCGCTAACAGAGAAAGTGGCAACGCAACTGATGAATATTCAGGCCTTTTAGAACTCGGTGCGAAATAGTCCACCTGATTCTAAATCTACATTAAAACCTAGCTAACTAACTTAGTCTATCCTGTCACTATTTGACTTAACTTTTTTTGGGTTTTCAGGCATTGCACAAGCTTCTAAAGTTGGTCTTCAAGGCAGCTACAGATTAAGGTAAAATGAAATCTTGAATTTCCTTTCTCTCGGGTTTCATATTTCAGACCATGGCATATTTCATGTATTGATAGTCGTTTTTGAAAAAGTCTATACACCCTTGTTGAAATGCCAGTATTTTGTGGTTGAAAAATTGTACAGCTCCTTGACAATGAGTGCTACTGCCACCTACTGCAGTGGATGTGCAATTGCATGTTATTTTATCAGCCCCCCCCAAAAAAAATATTCTCCGCACCTATTCTTTTGAAATTATCTCTTCCCTCCAAACTCGCTCTGGTGGCATCTGTCCGCTTCTCCCCAGCTTGTCTGCATGTGATCACTTCCTCTCCGACTCTCCTCCACACTTTATCTCCTTGCCTCCCCCCCCCCCCCCCTCCAGACCGGCGCTCGTCTCCCTCGCTGCCAACTCACTGTCGCTGTTAACTCCCATAGCATCTTATTTATTGCCAAAGCAGATTGTGTTTGGAGGGCAAGCAATTAAGGGGGAGGCAAGCTCAAAACTGTAATGTAATTTTGGCCACAATATTTACGGACAAGAGAAAGAAGTGAGGGGTGGTCTTGGGGCATGAGGAGGGGGGGGGGGGAGAGTCGCTCACTGAGAAGGGCTTAAGCGAGCCGAGTCAACACCGTCGAGAATAATGATCCCCAACGCAGATTTAGCGGGACGGAATCTGGCACTCGGCTAATTACGAGAGGCCAAATGTCAAGCCTGTTCGCTGTCAGCTTGGTTTCCATCGCCGTCTCCCGCTTTCACTTTTGAGACCCCCCCCCCCCCCCCCCCCCCCTCGTTTTTGTAACACGGTAAGTTTTGTCATTTTTTTTCGGAATCTTGTCCAAAAACATTTCATGAGATTTATACTGCATTTGTTTCATGAAGACAAATTTGGGTTTGAGTTGCAGTACCTGCTGACACCAGCAGAGGCGCTGTAATATGTATGTGTGTGTGTATATGTGTGTGTATATATATAAGTCTCGGGCAAACTTTTCTTTGCATTCTCCCATTTGAGATGCAGAAAAACATTCGCAACAAAAAACATCCGCAACAAAGGCAAGACACAATTTTCGAGTGAATAGCAGAATGGAGATGAAAAGCCTAACCGTCGAGGTAGCGTCGTTCCCTCTCCAAGAGGTCGCGGGCCTGGAAGTGTTTTTCCTCCACTTAACAAGACGCAAGCGCTCTAATCAAATATCCGCCAACAAACACCTTGGCTGGGTGCTTTTCAGATAATTTAGGCTGTTTGAAAATGAAATTATTCCACATTTGCGCTACAGCTGCCGGATACAACAACAAGGTGACTGAGTCAAGGTTTTTCTTTAGCGTACTGTGCGGAATAAAAATGTCACATTCGGTTTGTTTAGACACCTGCTTTTTTTTTTCCATCGCGGGGGTCAGGCCGAGGTGAGGCTAAAGGTGCGACCGCTAGCGCTTAGGCGACGTTCTCCAAACGACCTCACGGCAAAGATATCCGCCGGCGAATGGAATGAGCTTGCCTCCGACTCGAAGCGAGCGTTGAATGGCCGGTTCAAGAGGTGAGCGCGGCTCATGTAAAGAAAACGGATCCCTGATGAAAGAGGTGAACGGATGGCGGTCCCAAACGCCAATAGCAATCGGTTTTGACATCCAGCGCGCCGTGTTGGTCGTGCTCCCAATTACTCCGGTTCAATAGACTAGTTCAAAAACCACAACCCCCCCACCCCTCTTTCCTCCGCTACTGTACTTACGAAACCTCCGACGCTCATAAAAGCTTACAAATTGTCCACAAAATCTTTAGAATGTAAACAAACCGCCGTTTTCAAACTTTGTATGCAGAAGGAAAAGCTTCACTTTATCATCCTTATCGTTAAAAAGGTGAAACAAATGTATCGGCCGATGAGTCGGATGGAGATGAAGGAGTCGCGAGTCATCCCCCTCAAGTGACGGCGACAGACGGAGGTGATCTCGGAAAGCGAGGAACAGTACGGGGCGTGGGGGGGGGGGGGGGACCCCTACTGGGCACAAAGACACACACATATTCTTACACACACACATGCGTGTCAGACAGAGCCCTGCAGTCCCACCTTTGACACTAAGCTTCCAGAAGCAGCAACTCTGGCTCATCCCCGCTAACACAGACTGGCAGGTGAGGCTAAGCACCCTCTCTCTTCTCCTCCACTCTTCTCTCCCTTTCTTTCCTTGACTTTCACCCCTATTTCGGATTCCCCGTATCCATCTGTTCATTCTCTTGCACACAAACCGACGCCAAGCGAAATCACCCCCCTCTCTGTCGCTCGCTCTCTTCGGTGGCTGCGGGCTGCAGGTTGAACTCATCTGTCAGGATCAGAAAGGGGCTGGAGTGACGGGAGACTCCTGTTCCGGCGAGATAAACAGCCAGCGCAGATCAAAAATATTCTCCCTGAGAATACACACATGTATACGCGCGCACACCCACACGCACGTACAAAAGGCGTCGAGATGCGGGGTGTTAGCGCCTTGTCAGCTTAGAAAAAAAAGGTGCAGCATTCCAAATTCAGGAGGCACCTTGTTATTTATGGGAAGGGGGGGGGAGAAAAAAAAAAAGTTTGAATCGGACCAAAACATTTGGCGGGAGAACCAAAACCGAAGTGACAAACACATTTTTGGAAGCTCCTCAGAGACGTTGAGTGAATATCGCGACGGGAACATTATTTTGCGAGTTTGGGACTTTTTCTTAAAAACGTGTTGATTTGCTACCATCTGGCTGGAAGGTACACGAGAAAGTCGTGGTTTTCTACTCCAAATTATTTCTTTTTTTACATTTAAAAAAATGACACACCTCCCCCACAGTGTAAAATCTGAGATTGGTGTCACGATTAATCGATTACATACTGATTATCGAATTCATTTTTTTTTTTGGGACAGTTAAGTCATTTACATATTTCAATTTAAATGTATCCAAATGCATTTCAGTTCAGAATATAAATCAAAACATTTGCTTTTGCTAAGGAAAACAGTTTTTTTTTTGCCGATATCGATGGTCGGAAGCGACAAGAACACTATTCTTTCGCTGTTCGCTTGAACTGAACATCAGAGCGAGATGCCAAGATTCCCAAATGTTCCATTTGATGTTTGAAGCCTCGAGTGGGAAGAAATACGGAGAGAGAAAAAAAAAAAGGAGAATGAGACGGGAAGGAAAAGAACATTTGCGAGGGCCATGCCAAGTTCGAGATCTGCCAGCCCGCGAGGTGAGCGCAGTTACATTGTGGGAGTGGGACGAGATGGGAAGGGAAGGGGAGGGGGGGGAGTGGTGTCAGGTATGTCTCTGTTTCTATCTGAGCGCTCCAACATGTGCTTTCTTTTTCCCGGCTGCTGCTCGCCCGGATAACAAATCATTCCCTACAGCGCCTTCTGCTAACCTCGTCATTGCTCTTAATAACATTTGGAGATGCTAAGCTTGTAAATGAGCAAATCTGGACCGAGGAGATATTATTTATGCTTGTCTCCTGTCCTGAAAGACTCGTCTTGATGGGTAAATTGTGCTTAATTCTTGAAGGAAACCTTTTTTTTTTTTTTTTTTACTCTTTTCTATTTTTTTATTTTTTTTTTGCTCCTTTCGCCCCAGCGTGAGATGAGATTAATCCCTTGACAACCTTTGCGGGTGCACTTCAAAATTGCTCCCAAATGTCACCGCGAGATTTGCAGAGGAGAGAAAACAGGCGACGTATGTATAAAAATGGGGACACATCCAACATCTTCGCTTACACACACATGCACACACACAATGGTGCGCCCCCACATGCACTCCCACTATGTTACTAAAAGACTGTACATTTAAACAAATGAACAATAAGTCTTTAGAAAAAATTATGCATTTAAAAGTAAAAAAGAGAAAAAATGAAAGTAGGTTTGTAAAATTATGAAAAATAAAATAGGAGAAAAAAAACTGGAAAGTAATAAAATTCAAAGTAGATTTCTACAATTATGAAAAAGAACAATTTTTTTCAGAAGCCCTTTATGAAAAATTTATGCCTGGTTTTAGATTGCCACTTACAAATCTATTTGCTCCAAGTGAGCGTGGCTTCCCGTGTCACTTTGAACCAAGAGTGTTTATCTAAGTAAATCTCCAGGCTCATTCCCCCACCTCGGGGTCCTACTTGACAACTTGACCAGGACAGATGGGTCCTGGTCCCGATCCAACCTCCCCGGAATCCTGACCGAGGGGCGACGGGCAGAGGGGGGCGATCGCTTTCCCAAAGACCCCGAAAGGATTTTGCGGACATAGCGAGTGTCAAGCCTCATCCGTCGTTCTTTCCTCCTTTTCCTGCCTCCTGAGGTTTGTTTATTCCTGTGTGCCCCTCCCTCCGGAAACAGCCATGTTAGTACCAATCACCACAAAACTAATATAATAGTTCTCAACACAAGATGGTGAAAGCAACAAATTATTTCAGTAATTCTTTTTTCCGTCCGCACCAAAGCAGAAGCGTTTTGAGGTCAGATTTCTTTTCTCTGTTCATTGTCCTTGTCTCCACCAGTCACAAGTTCCAAACTTCTTTCAACGCTTTTCTTTTGTGCCTCCGACAAAGAAACCGATGAATTTTTATCCAGCGATAAAAGATGACCGCGTCAGCCGAGGTCCTAACGTCAATGTTTGTCGGCTTTCTTGAAAAATCTGTCTTCACTGCACCGGAAAAAAAAAAAAGAACAGAATGGTTTTAAAGAATCCATCAATTGAATAATAATTTTTTCTATGTGTGAACGCGTTTGTGTGACACAGGTACACCGCGTCTGTCGCCGTCTGTATGCATTTGACACATTAGCGAGCTTGGAGAAAAAAAAAAACGTCCTTCTGTACTGCCGTGTTTATTTACCGAACAGTTTGTCGACGACGTACTTCTGTCCGTTAAGTGACAGTTGGCACGGCGTGAAGAAAAAGTGGCACAAAGCTCCATTTCAAGACTGATTGATTGGCAAAGAAACAAGGACACAACCTGCTGTTGATATATTCTGAAATAATAATGATAAAGAAATTGCATGTGAAGGCGAAGACACTTCACACTATTGTTATTGTACTTTTTACGTAAAATGAAAAAAAGGGAAAAATGAAAATGGCAAATTAATGATGAGAAATGATGTTGAATAAAATAAATGGGTAAAATGATGTGTTAAAATGAAAAGCGGGAAAAATGAGTTTGGGAAAACTATGATGTTAAATGATGAGAAATAAAATGAATAAATGAAAAAGGCCAAGATTGCCCAATGTGGGGCTCGAACCCACGACGTTGAGGTTGGGAGTCTTATGCTCTACCAACTTCGCCTTCACACTAATTCCAAACATCATTTTAGGTCAAGCTATTCTACAGAACTGGAGTGTTCTGGCCCGCTCTTATGTCAACGTCAAGCTCCGTCGGCGTTTATGGGCCTGTGTTCATTTGCGGTCACAATCGGGCTCTCCGGGGCCTTGTAAACAAGCTCGGCACGAGGCGGGTTAGCTACGCTCAGGGAGAGTCGATGTCTCGCTCCATAACGCTCGATTCCGACTGTGTTTATATACCTCACAAAATATTACAGTGAGTAATATTTAAGAATGATAAGAAGACCTCCTCGCAATCCATTCAGTCTGTAAACTTGCATCGAATGTAGCAAAACAACCCTGAAAACAAAATGGCTGACTTCCTGCATCTTGTTAATTACGGGCTACTGAGTGTTTTTTTTTGTGTGTGTGGGTCTTTTCATGGTAGACCTGACCACCAAATTTAATGTCAAGACATGAAACTGACTTTGGAGACTGGATTTTCTTGGAAGGACTCCTGGAAATTGGCAAAATAGCCCTCAAATGGCTGCTTCAGTTAAAAAATGGCTGACTGCCTACGTCTTTTGAAACATTAATTTTTGAGAATTTTTGGAGAGTTTAAATGACTTCAGATGAGTCTTATAAATGTCGAGTCAGCAGTTGACCCGAATTCTCAGTCCTTAGAGCCTCTGCTGTATTCCTCTATTTAATTTCCTGCTTGATTCACTTTAATCATCCATTATTCTGCAGTCAATCCTCTTTTATGAACAATTACAAACAAAGGAGCGTGGGTAAACAATACCGAATCGGTTGCATAGTATAATACAATCGGAAAGCTTCCACTTCGAATCATTAAAAATAACCTTTGTGCCAATAAACGGCTGCCAAAATGGAGGATTTTATTGTCCCAAATTGCACTCGTGGCTAACGTGCCATTTTAAACAATCACTCCAACCGCCCACCTCCCCCTCCCCTGACTTATCTTCAGGAGTTATGGCCCTAAATCTACTCGTAATACAGAGATCACTGAGGATGTAATCCCCGAGAACATCAGAATAAATCCATGGCTAGATCCGCTACATGCAGACTAGCGGTCGAAGCCAGCCAAGGCCATTACGGCGTGGCCTTGGCGAGGTTGCCGAAGAGCCACTAATGGGTCGTCTGTGGACTGACATTAACGCCATTAGGACACTTCCATCCAGGAAATCCTTCTGACCCTCGCCGTACAGTGCAGCAGCTGTTACAAATTCAACCGTAAACCACTCGCTAGCATGATATTTCCCGTAGCCTCTTCGTCGCGCGTGGGTCATCCCGCAATTGGACGACATTTGGGAGAAATTGACAATTACACTTCAAAACTGCATTTTAAAGATGTCTATTAAAATGAAAGTTTTCAAATTTTAAGCGAAATATTGCCTAGCGTCCCTTTAAGCGTAGATGCTAGCTGTTATACTAACTTCTGTCGCTATTTCGAATGTTTACTACTGTTTAAAATGACAATGAATCCCAACAAAATCATAAATCAAGAGGTTTTAGTATGTGTTATCTGAAATTTCACGGAGAGGAAAAAATGTTGTCCAATTCTGGATTGTCCTGGATTTGTCCCAATTGCCAAAAGTGCTAACAATTCCAGCCCGGGGGGAAGGAGCAAGCCAAAGCCAGCTGGTGCAAATGTGGTTACAAATGCGTGCTGACAAGTTTTTTCTGTCCGCTCTCGTCTGGGAAAAATGAAAATAATGCGCAAAACAAAGCAAGTTGGTCTCAAGTGGGATTCAAAGTCAACTGTCAGGACACATGGCTGTCAGCTGTGGCTTTTGGCACCCGTGTACTTGCCGCGTGCGGGAGAATTCTTTGTGGCGGCGAAGAAGCATCCAAAGCTAAGAGACAAATAAACGGGCTTTTAAATCTTGGAGCCAAATGAAGCGACCGAGGCAATGGAATTAAAATTACAAGCCTCCTCGCTCTGTCTTTCCAGGGGCAGAGCGAAGGGTGGGGGCGCGACAATCTCCGAAATTTATCGGGGAGGGGGGGTGGAGGAAAAAAGGCCCGGCGGACTCGTCGGTTTCCTTGGCCGGACGACAGTTTCCCGGCCTGGAGGGGTCAGCGGTGGGCTGTCTGAGAAGTTGGCAGCTACCGGAGCTCCAGCGGGGGTTGTTTTTGAGAAGGGGGTGGGGGGGCGTCTCGTGGCTGCTTGGCATGCGAAGGACACTGACGGCTTCCAAATAGCGACGCTCCTGCCAGGGCCCACCGAGCTCTCACACGTTACAGCACACAAGCACAAGCGCTCCAGGCCCGGCACCCTCCCCCCTCCCGAAGAAACCCCCACTGGGTGCCTTATTTATTGAGCCCACTGTAATGTTTCACAACTCTCAATACTCCAAACAATTATGTCTTGCGACACGGGCTGTCGGGAGAGTCCGTCCCGATAGGATGGACGATCTCCCGAGTACGTACTTCCGCTCGTGTTTGCGTCCTTGATGACCTTTCGTAGCACTTGAACAGCAACTTTTTAATTCGTGCTCTCATATAAATTGAAATACTTATGCCTCTGAGTTTCATCTTGACTCTTTTGCGCCCCTTCCTAATCCCGCCCTCCATTTGCATTTACCGACTTCCTCCTTCGCATGCTCGTCTGTTTGTTTTACCTCTGGCCCGTTTCTCATGTCATCCCATGTCCCCCTTTTAATCCCTCTTAGAGCGTCCTCTCCCATCTCCCTCGTCCCTCTGCCTCTCCGCCGTTCCGTATCCCTGAGCCGATTGCCCACCCCCCCCCCTCCACCTCGCCGGCAGCCCCTTGTATTCCCTGTCTCACCGCTCATCCGTTTATCACTGGCCCTTGTTCCGCTAATCCCCGAGGGTTTTGTTTATTTGTGTTTCGAGTCGCTTTTACAGCTTGCGACTGACCCCACCTATTTTCTCGCCAGTCATTTGAACAGCAGGGCTGCTTTGCAGCTATGCCGCCAATTAACATAGCATTAGCATAATATTTGCATGTGTGCATTAGGGTGTTGATGGGAACAGAGAATAACAGCCCCCCCACACCCCCTCTCCTGTTTCTACGTGGCCAACAAATTGATATACATTTCATGGAAGATGACGTTAAAGCGCCCACGGGCTCCACGCGGCGAACAACATGTTTTCAAGTTTACTGTGAAAAGTTCTGCCCGCAGGTCCACCTACACGCCGACAGCTGACGAGCCATCAGATCACTTCCTCTTATCGTCTCGCATCACCGTTTCTGTCTTAATGCTTCTTGTGAAGTGCATCTGCACTCTCGTCACCTCTCTTCATATCCAATAACGGTAAATGTTGTAACGCGCTTCCCGCAAAAGACTTTCATCAGTAGTTGTTTTTCACGGCCCGGTCGTCAAACTTCACTCCACGCCTACGCGCGGTGAGGAAAACCAAACGCTTCCTCAATTCTGTGTCGCCCATCTGTCTAGTACAGGTGGTAAACATTTGCCAGGAATCGGACAAGAGTTCTCTCAAGTTCGTCTTTGAAGGATCGGTTTGAAATTAGCGGAAGACGCTCGTGTCGCTTGTCAGACACTCACGAGGTTTTTTTTGTGGGTCTACTCTTGACTGACCGAGTGTAATTGTGGGATTTATTTTGTGGGTCTGCACATAATAGACAACGTATTCACTTTTATGACAAGAGAAACTTTGGAAAATGGCCCAACTAAGCTTCAAATTGCTCCCTCAAACCAAAACCTTGGATTCCCAGTGTCTATTTAAACTTAAGATCTTGAGGCTTTTTTTGTGGGTCCACTCATAATAGACTTCCAATTTTATCTGAAGTGAAACTTTTCTTTGAAAAAACCCTGCTTCAAACCAACATTGTGGTATTTCTTTCATTTATTTTTTTTAGGCATGCGTTTTTGAGACTTTTTTTTTGTGGGTCTGCTCATTGCAGACATGTCGACTGACAGATCAGTAAAAACAACTTCTGTGTTTGAATTCATTGAGGGATCCCTGAAATGAACCAAAATGGCTCCTTCAAACCAAAATCGCAGACTTGCTGTATTTTTTGTGTGGATCTACTCACGATAGGCTTGTATACCGAGTTTTTTTTGCTGCAAAATGAAACAGAAAAAAAATATCTGCATGTTATTTAACAAGGAGGAAGGCTCACAGAAAAATTAATTTGATGGACAGGGAGACCAGGGCAAAAGTAGGCCAGCCAATTGCAGTGAGAGTGACGCGGCAGAGACGGGGATATGGGGGGGGGGGGGGATACCGAGCCAGCTTCTTGGCTCCTCATCCGGGATCAGACACCCCGCGGGCCTCACCGCTACGTCGCGCGCCACGCTTGTCCCTCACACGCCGCCGCTCTCGTCACGTTAGGCTGTCGCTCAAATTGGTGACACCTAATATGTGCTTGCTCACGTTCTACCATTTTTTTTTTGTAGGAACAGATTTTCATTTTGAGTGTAGCTTGGGTCACATTTGGAAAAAGTCTTGCCATTTTCAGGGTCACAACTCAAGTTTGATCCAAATCAGGGTTAAACAGCACATGGCACATTTGATTCCGCACTGCGGCGTCACGTTATTTCATTTTTATGACTTGAGTGCTTGTGTTTTTCTGACTGCAGACCATTTTATGGACTCTTAATGCATCATTCACCCAATATTAACGGCTTCCCTCTTTAGATGAGCACTGACGGATGTTTTCGCAGCTTAGCTACTTCCCCGGAATCATTAATTTCTTTACGAGATGTTTATGAATGCGTCGCGTTTTTAACGACCCGGCGCATGTCACGTTGTAGGATGGCTGATGAAGCAAGAAAAGAGAGAAAGAAAAAAAATGCAACTTAACGTGCTTAGGGTATGTAATTGTTTTTTTTCCCCGAAGCCTATTCTAGTTTACTTCAATCCAAAATAAGGCAATTTTTTTTTTGCTCTGTTGTAAAATTAAATAAATGATAAGGGATTCATATTACGCCACGAGTGTCAAAGGACCAAAACAAGTTATTTTAGTTATTTTTTAAGAATTAAACAACCAATAAATCACTTTGCGAAATGTTTTGAAAGCGAAACATCGGAATCTCCATTGGCTTCCAAAAAAGAAAAAAACCTTCATGAGTAGCTCCTAATTTTTCACTCAAACTTTTATGGGTGTGTGGAACCGATTGACATTCTTCCTTTTATTATTGCCTTGGATTTTGTACGACTTGGTTGTAGTTTCCAAAGTGATGTTTTTTTTTTCCCCCATCGTAACGCCACGGACGGGTCCTTTTGGCCCAGGCCGCTTCGCCGCACTCAACTGGCTCTTCTCTCGTCACTCGCCGTAATCCCTCCTCCTCAAGAATACATTAACGCCGCAGCCTTAAACTCCGCTTAGCTGGCGGCTCAGCGTCACAGCACATCCTATTACCGACTTTAAATCATTAATGTGACATCGTTTTCACTCCATTTTTTTTCCCTCCTCCCCAAACACCCACAGTTTTCTTTGCGCAAACTACCCAAAAGGATTT